>NC_090813.1:97726930-100126930 GCF_000390325.3 Nicotiana tomentosiformis | reverse complement strand
TCGGCCTATTTTGCTCAAAGAGAGAAAGAAGAAAAATTCTGAGAGAGAATCGTGTGTTAATTTAAAGAAAGATAGATGAAAACATAAATAGTGTATTTCATGTCTTATTTCATGCATCAATGGTAATATATACCCTAAATACTTATTTTGCTATAAAATATAAAAGGTAGCTATAGAAAATAATATTTTAAAATAATTTTGGTTTATAATAAATAGGGTGTATACCTTTGATATAGGAGGTAAAATTTCCTGAAAAGAAATGGTTTTAAAACCTTTGGTACACATATGAGCAGAATTTTAAGTTTAACAAGGGGCAAACCTTTTGACTTTTTACCTTGAAAATTTATCCATTGGTCAGTGAACCTCCCCCAAATGCCAAAAATCAAAGACCACCCATAATGATGCATATTTCTAATATTTTTTGCTTTATTCTCTCCGATCCCTTATAGTAGTCGTCTATTGACTTGGCACACCCCAAACATCAGTTATGAAGGATTTATTTTACTTATCTTTATAATAGTTATTAAAATTGTAACTCCAATAAATTTTGAAACTGTGGGTACTTAGTAGGCGTTTGGACATAAGAATTATAAAATTCAAAAAAATGGTAAAAAAAAATTTTCAAGTGAAAATGGTATTTGAAATTTAGAGTTGTGTTTGGACATAAATTTCAGTTTGGGTTGTTTTTGAAATTTTGTGAGTGATTTGAGTAACAATTTTGAAAAATAGCTTTTTACAGTTTTTTAAATTTTCGAAAATTTTCAAAATGCATCTTCAAGTGAAAATTGAAAATTTTATGAACAAACGCTAGTTTTGAAAAAAAGTGATTTTTTTTTAGAAAAATCTTCCAACGGGCCCTTAATACCAAGGGAAATATTGTTGAAAAATTCAAAAAGAGTTGTTCAACTTAAGTTCAGTTCAATTGAAGGTGAATGTGGGGGTGCCAAATTTAACCCACAAATATAATACTATATGACTCCTCTAACTTGTCTGTACTTTAGCATGTTGGGTTGGTTATATATATTCAAGTGCGAGTCATTTTAGACACAATTCAAATAGTCCATCTAAAAGTTTGCGTTGATTTGGGTGACATATGTCGTTCAAATTGACCCAAAAGAGAATTTACCAAAATATAATTGTTTGGTTTGTTCAATATTGTCATGATAAATAAATAAATAAACATTTATTTGTTTGATTTGGTCAAATCTTCCTTGAACCCAACATGGTTCCCAATCATTGTTTCGTTACACTTATTATAGCATGACCACGCGAAATGAAAATGGCGAGATGCAATATTTTTCCCTTTGAAGAAAGACATTCCAAGGAATAAATTGAACATGGAGATGTTATTGTATCGGGTAAAATATGTCACGGTACGTGGCCATTGAAGAAGGGGACATGTGGATTCAAAGTCGGGAGGACGAAAAACCGGGCACATCTACCTCGTGTGTCACCGAGAAAGGCAAGTCCATAAAATATTGAGGATGCTGCGCCCGGTAGCATTCAATGAAGAATATTCTATTGCATTAAAGAATAACGGCCTATTTCAGGAATTTGGGTATTTATGTTTACCTTTAGGTTTCCATTATCGCACTTTAATCATTGTCATTAGTGGTGGGCCCGACCATTATGCCCACTGAGCTATAAATAATAGGCTCAACTATCATTGTAAGACACGATTTTCTCGAGATCAAAGAACATACTCTAATACAAAATCTTGATACTATTTCTCTCTCTAGCTTGTTGTTCTTATCATCATCGTGCCTGGAAACCCTGTTCCTGGGCTCTTCAAATCTATTGTTTTATCTACATTTGAGCTAAGTATCTTGTACTAAAATTGATTAATTCATTATCTTTTGGGATCAAATTGATTCATCTGTCTAGAAATCACGAACAAATTCAACTGTACTATTTTCCGGGTAAATAATTTGGCGCCCACCGTAGAGCCTAGACAACCGTGCGATTAAAATTGGTCATTGATTTTTCTCCATAGACAAGCTTTGATCGTTTTCAATCTTAGCAAAAAATCACCAAAAAATGGCGATCAATACCGTTATTAACACTCGCGATCCTGCGGTTCAAGGGGAACATCACTATTTTGAGGACTCAATCAGCGACACTCGCAATGAGGGAAAAGATGCCACGCCGGTGTATGACGGGCGGTACCCCAAAATAGTACGAGAGGCAACTCCATATGATGTTGACCAGGGGCACGTAGCAGATGCGGTAAGGATCCTGCAAGAGCAACAAGCAATCATTCTAGGCCACCTCACACGGCAGGATCAGGTTATGACAGAGTTAAAACAAGCGCTTCAAATAATGCAAACAAGTGAGATCCAATTCCTCCCGTTGTTCCAACGAAACAAACGACGCAGAGAGTCGACAACAACACTCCCAGTGGCGAAGTTGGCTCCGACGGGGGTGGGGGAGTAAATCTGGCCTCAACAGCGATAACGATCCGTTCAAGGAAGAACTCTTGCGGTTCATGAAGGAAGTAAATGCCCGCATGGATCAAATCACGGGAGCACCCCCGGTATTGAAAGGCCTGAGCTCAAAGAAGTACATCCAATTACCGTACAAATCGAGTACAGACCCGGAATTAATCCCAAAGCGATTCAGAATGCCTGAAGTGCCAAAATATGATGGGACCTCAGATCCACAAGAACACATCTCCACCTACACAACGGTGATAAAAGGAAATGATCTGGCTTTTCACGAAATCGAGTCCGTGTTATTGAAGAAATTTGGTGAGACTCTCACGAGGGGAGCCTTGACATGGTACTCATTATTGCTCGAGGATTCCATAGATTCTTTCGAAATGCTCGCGGATTCGTTCATCAAGGCCCATGCCGGTGCCAGAAGGTACAAGCCCGAAAGGCAGACATATTCCGGATCGCACAGGGAGAATCCAAGTTATTACGAAGGTTCGTAATCCAGTTCCAGAAGGAAAGGATGTTGTTACCGCCCGCCCTAGATGAATGGGCAGTTGAAGTGTTCACTAAGGGTTTGAACTCGAGGAGTGCAGATGCTTCCCGAAAGTTAAAGGAAAGTCTGATCGAGTTTCAAGCAACAATTTGGGCGGATGTCCACAACCAGTACGAGTCAAAGATAAGGATCGAAGACGATCATGTTGACTTCCCGTCATCGGCAAAGGGACGGGATAAGAACAAAGGAAAAATAAAGGACGATGTCGACACACATAGACAAGTTTTAAGGGGCCGGTTTCTGCCCTACGAGCGGACGAAAGGTCCTCACAGGAGCTTCCGAACATCGGACAAGTTCACCTATGACAGGAGGACCGATCGTGGGAGGAACAACAGATCGTTGCAGGATTGAGAAATCTCAGGACCACGAGGTTCTTCTTATCCAAAGTTATCAGAGTATAATTTCAATGTCAGCGTGGTGGAGTTAGTGTCGGCCATGAGAGATATCAAAGAGGCATGATTCCCGAGACTTATGAGGTCCGATACCAGCCAGAGGGACCCAAATCTATGGTGTGAATACCACGACACTAATGGCCATCAAACTGGGGACTGTCGGTACCTCTGGGAAAAAGTAGAAATGTTGTTGAAGAATTGTCACCTCAGAGAACTATTGAGTAACTGAGCCAAAAATAATTATGGCCGGGACAGGGGCGACGCGCAAACCTCGAAGGCAGGAGAAGAACCTCCACATCAAACGATCAACATGATCTTCGGAGGGAACGAGATTAATGGGGTCACTTTCTCGGCCGCAAAGAAGAATAAAGTATCAACAACCTATAGTAAGAGATTCCGGGAAGATGATATCACGTTCACGGATGAAGACGCGGATGAATTACTCTACCGCACAATGACGCACTGGTAATTTCTTTAAATGTGTTAAAGTTTAAAATTAAACGTGTTTTGATGGATCCAGGAAGTTTCACCAATATCATATAATGGAGAGTTCTAGATCAAGCTAAACTCACCAGGAATATCGTCCCAATAACAAAGCTCCTTGCAGGATTCAACCTCGCAAGCGCGATAACCCGAGGGGAAATTTTACTGCTTAGGGATGCCGAGGGCGTAACAAAGACAGATCTCTTCAAAGTAGTAAATGGGGACATGGGCTATAATATCATCCTGGGAAGGCCATGGCTGCACGGGATGAAAGTTGTGCCTTAGACGTACCACCTATTGCTGAAATTCCCGACATCTGAGGGGATTAAGCTGATAAGAGGTGATCGACTGGCAGCGAGAGAGATAAATGTGATCTCAGTCTCTCATAGCAAGGGAAAGGAACATGCGGCATAGCAGTTATCATAACTGGCTTCCGACCCCGAACAAGAGGAAGTTTCCCCGAGGGCAGAAAAGTCGAAGCAATATCATATACCAAGGTATTTTTAAGTACCGGAAGAAACAGATGCAACGAAATCCACGACAGAAGAACTAGAGCAGGTTGCACTGTTTGAAAAATTCCCATAAAGGAAATTCCATTTGGGAACAGCACTACACCCAAAGCTCAAGTCAGATTTTATTGAATTCCTTAAAATTAACGCTGATTATTTTGCATGGTCGCACGAGGATATGACAGGAATCCAAACAGATTTAGTCGTGCACAAGTTAAGCTTGGACTCGAGCATACCTCCGGTAAGGCAAAAGAAATGCCCTATTGCCAAAGCAAGGAATAAATTCGTCAGAGAAGAGGTAACCCGTCTACTTAAGATTGATTCAATCCGAGAGGTAAGATATCTGGACTGGCTAGCTAATGTGGTAGTAGTTCCTAAGAAGAATAATAAATTTCGCATGTGCGTAGATTATAAAGATCTTAACAAGGCATTCCCGAAGGACTGTTCTCATTGCCAAATATCGATCAAATGATCGACGCTATGACCGGGAACGAGTTAATGAGTTTCCTCGATGCCTATTACGGGTACAATCAGATCAAGATGAACCCAGAAGACCGGAAAAGACTTCATTTATAACAAATTTTGATACATATTGTTACAACGTTATGCCCTTCGGACTAAAAAAACACCAGAGCCACTTACCAACGGCTCGTAAATGAGATATTCGAAAAACAAATAGGAAGAACTATGGAAGTATATATAGACGATATGCTCGTTAAGTCTCTACATGCAGGTAATCACCCGAGACATTTGCAAGAAACGTTTGACACACTCAGGGAGCACAATATGAAGCTTAACCTTGAGAAGTGTGCGTTCGGGGTCGGTTCAGGTAAATTCTTAGGATTCCTGGTCTCATAAAAAGGAATTGAGGTGAATCCCATCAAAATCAAGGCCATAGAGGACATCCCGGATCAACTATTCAACGTAAAGGAAGT
The DNA here is from genome assembly GCF_000390325.3 of Nicotiana tomentosiformis. Taxonomy (NCBI): domain Eukaryota; kingdom Viridiplantae; phylum Streptophyta; class Magnoliopsida; order Solanales; family Solanaceae; genus Nicotiana; species Nicotiana tomentosiformis. The sequence continues at coordinate 100,121,626 of NC_090813.1, read as the reverse complement.
ACAGAGACTCGTAGGCAGATTAGCGACTTTGAGCAGGTTCATTTCCCGATCATCAGAGAAGTGTCATCGCTTCTTTGTGCTGCTCAAAAAGATAAAACAACTTCGAGTGGACGCCAGAGTATCGGCAAGCCTTGGAGGAATTGAAGAAATACTTGTCAAGCCCTCCGTTGCTCTCGAAACCTAAAGAAGGAGAATCATTGTCGGTCTACCTAGCGGTCTCAGAAGTTGCGGTAAGCGCAGTTTTTGTCCGGGAAGAAAAGGGTACATAATTCCCCACATATTACGTTAGCAAACTTTTAACGGGAGCAAAAACATGCTACCTATATCTGGAAAAGCTGGCCTTAGCTCTCGTGGTAGCCGCCCGAAATCTAAGGCCCTACTTCCAATGCTACCCGATAACGGTGGTGATTTCCTTTCCTTTGAGGAATATACTCCATAAACCCGAACTCTCGAGTAGATTGGCCAAATAGGCCGTTCAAATGAGCGAGTTCGACATTGTAATGACCCGACTTGTCGTTTTGAGAGTAATAGCCCTGATCCCCTATTAACTGCTTTCCCCGTATCTTTTTGGAGCGGAGTATTTTTTTGGGACACTTAGTCCCTAAACGGAAGCTTAGTCTTAGGATTTTGACCGTAGTCAGAACTATATGAAGACGACTCCGGAATGGAGTTTCATCTATTTCGTTAGCTCCGTTGAGTGATTTTGGACTTAGGGGCGTGTCTGGTTTGTGTTTTGGAGGTCTGTAGCTCATTTAGACTTGAATTGGCGAAAGTCGAATTTTTGGAGATTTTGACCGATAGTGGACTTTTGATATCGGGGTCGGATTTCGATTCCGGAGCTTGGAGTAGGTCTGTAATGTCAATTATGTCTTGTGTGCAAAATTTGAGATCAATCGGACGTGATTTGATAGGTTTCGGCATCGATTTTAGAAGTTTGAGGTTTCAAGTTCATTAAGTTCGAATCGGGGGTGATTCATGTTTTTAGCATTGTTTGATATGATTCAAGGGCTCAACTAAGTTCGTATGGTATTTTAGAACTGGTTGGTATGTTTGGTTGAGGTCCCGGGGGCCTCGGGTGTGTTTCGGATGCTTAACGGATTGAATTTGGACTTAGGCTAGTTGCTAAAGATTTTCTGGTTTCTGGTGTTTTCGCACCTGCGGAGGGGAGACCGCAGGTGCGGACTCGCACGTGCGGATGAGCGCAGATGCGGGATTTGGCAGCCCAAGCTGGATTCGCAGGTGTGGAGGTAATTGCGCAGAACCGGCCTCGCTTCTACGGTTGGTGTGTGCGCAGGAGCGGTGAGGGTCGCAGGAGTGCATCCGCAGGTGCAATGCTTCTCTAGCAGACACGGACCCAGGGGACTTAAGTTAAGTCCTCACCTGCGATGGAATTTCCACAGGTGCGGCATCGCAGGTGCGATTATAAGCCCGCATATGCGAAATCACTGGGCAGAAAAGGCCAAGTTTGAGGGTTTTATCCCATTTTCAATTTTGGGACTTTGAGAGCTCGGATTTGGGTGACAATTTGGGAGATTTTCAGAGGAAGCTTTTGGGTAACGATTCTTAACAAATTTATGGTTATATTCCACTAATCTATCACTAATTTCATCTTTTAATTTCGGATTTGGGTGAAAAATTTAGGAAAATGGGAAGAAGTTCTTCAACTAAGATTTTGGTTTTTGATTGAGATTTTGATATCAGATTTGGATAATTTTGGTACGAGTGAACTTGTGAGTGAATGAGTGTTCATATTTTGTGACTTTTACCCGATTCCAAGACGTGGGCCTGGGGAGGCATTTTAGGGTGATTTTTAAAATTCTTGTTAAAGCCTTGATTTCATTAATCAAATTAGTCTAATATAGTTGTATTTATGGTATGAAATTATTTTTGGCTAGATTGGGGCCATTCGGAGTCGGATAATCGATGAAAGGGCATTCTTACTGATTGATTGAGCTTGGTTCGAGGTAAGTGGCTTGCCTAACATTATGTGGGGGAAATCCCCTTAGGATTTGGTACTGTTGTGATATGTGAGCGTCGTGTACGTGAGGTGACGAGTACGTACACGGGTTATTTATTGTAAAACATGATTTATTTTACTGAGTAGCAACTTGTTTTCCCTTTTATTTGAGTTATACCGTTTAAATGAGCATTAGTCTGTTTTCATTCTTAATTGAGCTATTACAGTATGTGTAGTTATCCTGCTTAGTCTAATATCGCATGTCTACGTGCTTTAACTTCTTATTTGAACTTTGTGAAGCATGCCTAGTTGATTTCCTGCTTTTCTTTATTCTTTATCAGCAACTGTAGAAATCTTATTGTTAACTGTTGTATTTATCGGTTTGAGCTGTGTGTTTACTTTTGAGACTACGAGGCGGTTCCTCGGGAGTTCTCACTGCACATTTACTTTTAAGACTACGAGGTGGTTCCTCGAGAGTTCTCCCTATATATTTACTTTTGAGACTACGAGGCGGTAGCTCGGGAGTTCTCCCTGCATATTTATTTTGGGACTACGAGATGGTATCTCGGGAGTTCTCCTGCTGTTTACCCCTGTGTGTTGTACTGTTCCCTTGCTGTATTTCCTTTTGTCAAATTCTAGTCTCTCATTATGTTGTATATTCTCCTGCCTTATTTATTATTTATCAATGGGCCTGACCTGACCTCGTCACTACTCGATCGGGGTTAGGCTTGGCACTTACTAGGTACCATTGTGGTGTACTCATGCTACTCTTCTGCACATGTTTTGTGTGCAGATCGAGGTGCTTCTTATCAGCCCCGCTACTAGCTGAGAGTTCTTGCTGTTGTATGGAGATTTCAAGGTACATCTGTGGCGCCATAGACCTCGGAGTCCCCCTCTATTCTCTCCTATGCCATTTACCTTCCGTACTTCTTTTGTTAGACTCTAGTGTATAGAGATACTAGTTTCTTTATGTAACTTATGACTTATGATGTTTCGGGTTGTGGAAAGACTGTATTTATAGAGTATTGGTTATTGTACATGCCGAGCGGCATTGTTACTAGTTATTCAACTATCCACTGCTATTAGTTGCCAAATTTTACTTTCGTTTTGTTATTTTCCATAATTTGTTAGGCTTACCTAGTCATAGAGACTAGGTACCGTCACGACGTTATACGGAGGGAGTTTGGGTCGTGACAAGCTGGTATCATAGCTCTAAGTTCATAGGTGTCGTGAGTCACAAGCCAGTTTATTAGAGTCTCGTGGATTGGTACAGAGACGTCTGTACTTATCTTCGGGAGGCTATGGAACTGTTAGGAAAAAATTACACTTCTTTGATTCCTTGTCATGCGAAATTGTTGACGTCGAAATTCTAAACTTCTGTATTCTATTCTCTCACAGATGGTGAGGACACGTACAGGCGGATCTGATGACCAGGCACCCACGCCCCCTGCTAGAGCTGCGAGAGGCCGGGGTGGAGGCCGAGGACGTCCACGCGGTGCAGCCAGAGCACCCGCACGAGCTGCTACAGAGGAGCCCCCAGCAGCTCAAGCTGGAGGGCAGACACCTGAGGTACCTGTTGGTGCACCAGCCCTCTAGAAGACTCTAGCCCAGTTTCTGAGCATGTTCAGCACCTTAGCTCAGGCTGGATTGCTTCCACTTGCTCCTGCCACATCTGAGGAAGGGGGAGGAGCATAGACTCCCATCGTCGGTACCCCAGAGCAGCGAGTTCAGGTAGACCAGGATCCAGAGATCATACCAGTGCAACCGGTAGCTCCAGTTCAGCCCGATGTTAGGGCAGCAGTTTCTGAGGCGGAGCAGCTCAGACTTGAGAGGTACAAGAAGTACCACCCTCTTACCTTCAGTGGATTAGCGTCAGAGGATGCCTAGAGTTTTCTAGAGGAGTGTCACTGTATTCTTCGTACTATGGGTGTAGCGGAGTCGAGTGGGATTTCTTTTACTACATTCCAGCTTAGAGGAGCAGCCTATCAGTGGTGGCGTGCTTATGAGTTGAGTAGTCCGGCTGAGGCAGCTTCACTTACATGGACTCAGTTCTCTGACATATTTTTGAGAGAGTATGTCCCTCAGAGCCTTAGGGATGCATGGTGCGTGGAGTTTGATCAGCTGCACCAGGGTGTTATGACTGTGTCAGAGTATGCAGTTCGTTTCAGGGATTTGGCCCGACATGCACCGGCCTTGGTTGCCACAGTTCGAGAGAGGGTTCGTCAATTTATTGAGGGACTCTACCCCAGTATCAGAATTAGTATGGTCAGGGAGCTGGATATGGATATTTCTTACCGGTAGGTTGTGAGTATTGCTAGGAGATTGGAGGGCATGCTCGCTCGGGATAGAGAGGAGAGGGAGGACAAGAGGTCTCAAGAGTCTGGCACTTACAGTGGTACTCGTGCCCTAGCTGCACTTCGCCATGGTAAGGGTTATGTGAGTCGCACCATTCATTAAACTCTTCCAGCCGCCAGTGGTATTCCAGCCCCTTCTAGGCCCTAGGAGCCTTATTATGCACCGCCAGTAACTAGTGCACCTCCTGCACGGGGTACTTTTAGTGGCCAGTCCAGCAGACCTGGCCCGAGCCAGTCATAGCAGCCACGCCCTCCGAGATCTTGTTTTGAGTGTGGCGACACTCACCATGTGGTGAGGGATTACCCCAGACTTAGGAGGGGTGTACCTCCACAGACTTCTCAGCCACTACGTGCTCCACCGGGTCCTCAGTCTATGATTCCAGCACCAGCTACCGCCCCACCTGCTTAGCCAGCTCGAGGTGGAGGTCGGGGAGGTCGAGGTCGCCCTAGAGAGGAAGGCCAGGCCAGATATTATGCTTTTTCGGCTCGTATAGAGGTAGTTTCTTCCGACTCTGTCATTACAGGTATTTTTCCGGTTTGTCATAGAGACGCATCGATCTTATTTGATCCAGGCTCTACATATTCCTATATGTCCTCTTATTTTTGCCCCATATTTGAGCGTATCTCAGGATTTCTTGAGTTCCCCTGTTTATGTGTCTACTCCTGTGGGAGATTCTCTTGTTGTAGACCGCGTGTATCGGTCGTGTTTGATTGCTCTTAGTGGTTTTAAGACCATAGCCGATTTATTATTGCTCAATGTGGTAGACTTTGATGTTATCTTTGCATGGACTAGTTGTCACCCCATTATATATTCTTGATTGTCACGTTAAGACCGTGAGGCTAGCTATGTCGGGTCTACCGTGATTAGAGTGGAGATGTACCTTATAGTATACTTCCAGCAGAGTTATTTCATTTCATAAAGCTCGACAAATGGTTGAAAAGGGGTGTGATGCGTATCTAGCTTATGTGAGAGATGTCAGTATTGATGCCCCTACAGTTGAGTCAGTCCCAGTAGTGAGGGACTTTCCAGATGTGTTTCCAGCTCATCTTCCGGGCATGTCGCCTGACAAAAATATTGATTTTGGCATTGATTTGTTGCCGGGCACTCAGCCCATCTCTATTCCTCCATATCGTATGGCTCCTTATGAGTTGAAGGAGTTGAAAGAGCAGTTACAGGAGTTGCTTGATAAGGGTTTCATTCGGCCAGTATGTCACCTTGGGGTGCTCCTATCTTATTTGTGAAGAAAAAAGGATGGTTCTATGCGTATGTGCATTGATTATCGCCAGCTAAACAAAGTCACAGTGAAGAACATGTATCCATTACCTCATATTGATGACTTATTTGATCAGTTACAGGGTGCTAGAGTGTTTTCCAAGATTGACTTACATTCAGGCTATCATCAGTTGAAGATTCGGGAGCCAGATATCCCGAAGACTGCTTTCAGAACTCGGTATGGTCACTACGAGTTCCTTGTGATGTCTTTTGGGCTGACCAATACCCCAACAACTTTTATGCACTTGACGCATTGTGTGTTCCGGCCTTATCTTAACTCTTTCGTCATTGTGTTTATTGACGACATTCTGGTGTACTCCCGGACTCGGGAGGATCATGAGCAGCACCTGAGGACTGTGCTTCAAACCTTGAGAGAAAAGAAGTTATATACAAAATTTCCAAAGTGTGAGTTTTGGATAGACTCAGTGGCATTCTTGGGTCATGTAGTATCGAGTGATGGGATCAAGGTGGATCCGAAGAAGGTAGAAGCAGTGCAGAGTTGGCCTAGACCATCATCAGCTACGGAGATCCGGAGTTTCCTTGGTTTGGCGGGGTATTACCGTCGTTTTGTAAAGGGATTCTAATCTATTGCAGCACATATGACCAGGCTGACCCAGAAGAGTGCTCCGTTCAGGTAGGCAGAGGAGTGTGAGGAGAGCTTTCAGAAGCTCAAGACAGCTTTGACTACAACCTCAGTATTGGTATTGCCTATGGGTTTGGGGTCTTATACTGTATATTGTGATGCGTCGAGGATTGGTCTCGGCGCGATGTTGATGCAGGACGGTAGGGTGATTGCCTATGCGTCCAGACATCTGAAGGTGCATGAAAAGAACTATCATGTCCATGACCTTGAGTTAGCAGTTATTGGTCATGGCTTGAAGATTTGGCGGCACTATTTGTACGGTGTCCCTTGTGAGATCTACACCGATCACCGGAGTTTGCAACATCTATTCAAACAAAAGGATCTTAACTTGCATCAGCGGAGGTGGTTGGAGCTGCTTAAGGATTATGATATCACTATTTTGTACCATCCGGGGAAGGCCAATGTGGTGGCCGATGCTTTGAGTTGCCGGGCAGAGAGTTTGGGGAGTTTAGCATATCTACCAGTAGCAGAGAGGCCATTGGCATTGAATGTTCAGGCCTTAGCCAGCCAGTTTGTGAGATTGGATATTTCTGAGCCGAGTTGAGTATTGGCTTGTGTGGTCTCTCAGTCTTCTCTTTATGATTTTATCAGGGAGCGTCAGTATGGTGATCCCCATCTGCTTGTCCTTAAGGACACGGTTCAGCACGGTGATGCTAAGGAGGTCACTATTGGAGATGATGGTGCATTAAGGATGCATGGCAGGCTATGTTCCCAATATAGATGGGTTGTGTGAGTTGATTCTCCAGGAGGCTCACAGCTCGCGGTGCTCCATTTATCCGGGTGCCACAAAGATGTACCGGGTTTGAGGCAACATTACTGGTGGAGGAATATGAAGAAAGACATAGTGGAATATGAAGCTCGGTGTATAAATTGCCAGCATGTGAAGTATGAGCATCATCGGCCAGGTGGGTTACTTGAGAAGTTAGAAATTCCGGAGTGGAAATAGGAGCGGATCACTATGGATTTTGTTGTTGGACTCTCACGGACTCAACGGAGGTTTGATGCAGTTTGGGTGATTATGGATATGCTGACCAAGTCAGCTCATTCCTTCCTGTGATGACTACCTATTCTTCCGAGCACCTGGCTCGAATTTATATTCGCGAGATTGTCAGGCTTCATGGCTTACCGGTATCTATCATCTCTGACAGGGGTACACAGTTTACATCACCGTTCTGGAGGGTCGTACAACATGAGATAGGTACTCGAGTGGAGCTGAGCACAATATTTCACCTTCAGACGGACGGACAGTCCGAGTGCACTATTCAGATATTAGAGGATATGCCTCTTGAGGAGTTTGCCTACAACAACATTTATCAGTCGAGCATCCAGATGGCACCGTATGAGGCTCTGTATGGTGGGCGGTGTCGGTCTCTAGTGGGTTGGTTCGAGCCAGACGAGGCTAGATTATTGGGTACAAACTTAGTTCAGGATGCCCTGGATAAGGTGAAGGTGATTCAGGATCGACTTCGCACGTCCCAGTCCAGATAGAAGAGTTATGCAGATCGGAAGGTTCGCGATGTTGCATTCATGGTTGGAGAGCGGGTCTTGCTCCTGGTTTCGCCTATGAAGGGCGTTATGAGGTTCGGGAAGAAGGGCAAGCTGAGCCCAAGGTTCATTGGTCCCTTTGAGGTATTGCGGCGTGTTAGGAAGGTTGCTTATTAGCTTGCCTTACCTCCCGGTCTAGCAGGAGTTCATTCGGTATTCCATGTTTCTATGCTCCGGAAGTATCACGGTGATCCATCTCATGTGTTGAATTTCAGCTCAGTCCAGTTGGATAAGGATCTGTCTTATGTTGAGGAGCCAGTGGCTATTTTGGACAGGTAGGTCCGAAAGCTGAGGTCAAAGAACATTGCTTTAGTGAAGGTTCAGTGGAGGGGTCGGTCGGTCGAGGAGGCGATTTGGGAGACCGAGCAGGATATGCGCAGCCGTTATCCTCATCTTTTCACCACTTCAGGTATGTCTCTATGCTCGTCCGAGGAAGAACGATTGTTTTAAGAGGGTGAGGATGTAACGACCCGGCATGTCATTTTTGAGAGTTATATCCCCAATTCCCTATTAACTGCTTCCCCCATATCTTTTTCTGCTTATGTGACTTGCCAGGAGGTTTTGTTGTTGGTTTCAGAGTATTTTTGTGCGACACTTAGTCTCTAAACGGAAGCTTAAGCCTTAGAATTTTGACCGTAGTCGGAATTGTGTGAAGAGGACTCCGAAATGGAGTTTCGTCGGTTCCGTTAGCTTCATTGGGTGATCTTGAACTTAGGGGCATGCCCGGTTTGTGTTTTAGAGGTTTATAGCTGATTTAGGCTTGAATTGGCGAAAGTCAAATTTTGGGAGATTTTGACTGGTAGTGGACTTTTTGATATCAGGGTCGAATTCTGATTCTGGAGGTTAGAGTAGGTCTGTGATGTCAATTGTGACTTGTGTGCAAAATTTGAGGTCAATTGGACGTGATTTGATAGGTTTCGACATCGGTTTTTGAAGTTTGAAGTTTCAAGTTCATTAAGTTTGAATCAGAGGGTGATTCATGTTTTTAGTATTGTTTTATGTGATTCGAGGATTCGACTAAGTTCGTATGGTATTTTAGGACTGGTTGGTATGTTTGATTCAGGTCCCAGGGGCCTCAGGTGTGTTTCGGATGCTTAACAGATTGAATTTGGACTTAAGCTATGCTGAAGATTTTATGGTTTCTCGTGTTTTCGCACCTTCGGAGGGGAGACCACATGTGCGGACTCGCACGTGCAGATGAAGGAGCGCAAATATGGGATTTGGCAGCCCAAGTTGGGTTCGCAGGTGCGAAGGTAATTGCGCAGAAGCGGCCTCGCTTCTGCAGTTGATATGCGCGCAAGTACGGTGATGGTCGCAGGTGCGGTTCCTTGGTCGCAGGAGCACATCCGCAGGTGCGGCGCTTCTCTCGCAGATGCGACCCAGGGGACTTAAGTTAAGTCCGCACCTGTGATGTAATTTCCGCAAGTGCGGCATCGCATGTGCGATTATATGCCCGCAGATGCAAAATCGCTGGGCAGAAAAGGCCAAGTTCGAGGGTTTTATCCCATTTTCAATTTTGGGACTTTGAGAGCTCGAATTTGGGCGATAATTTGGGAGATTTTCAGAGGAAGCTTTTGGGTAACGATTCTTAACCCATTTATGGTTATATTCCACTAATCTATCACTAATTTCATCTTTTAATTTCGGATTTGGGTGAAAAATTTGGGGAAAATGGGAAGAAGTTCTTCAACTAAGGTTTTGGGTTTTGATTGAGATTTTGATATCGGATTTGGATAATTTTGGTACGAGTGAACATGTGAGTGAATGGGTGTTCATATTTTGTGACTTTTACCCGATTCTGAGACGTGGGCCCGGGGAGGCTTTTTAGGGCGATTTTTGAAATTCTTGTTAAAGACTTGATTTCATTAATTAAATTAGTCTAATATAGTTGTATTTATGGTATGAAATTATTTTTGGCTAGATTTGGGCCATTCGGAGTTGGATAATCGAGGAAAGGGCATTCTTACTGATTGATTGAGCTTGGTTCGAGGTAAGTGGCTTGCCTAACCTTGTGTGGGGAAAATCCCCTTAGCATTTGGTAATGTTGTGATATGTGAGCGCCGTGTACGTGAGGTAACGAGTACGTACTCGGGCTATTTGTTGTAAAACCCGATTTATTTTACTGAGTAGCAACATGTTTTCCCTTTTATTTGAGTTATACCGTTTAAATGAGCATTAGTCTGTTTTCATTCTTAATTTAGCTATTCCAGTATGTGTAGTTATCTTGTTTAGTCTAATACCGCATGTCTACATGCTTTAACTGCTTATTTGAACTTTGTGAAGCATGCCTAGTTGATTTCCTGCTTTTCCTTATTCCTTATTAGTATAACTGTAGAAATCTTGCTGTTAACTATTGTATTTATTGGTTTGAGATGTGTGTTTACTTTTGAGACTATGAGGCGGTTCCTCGGGAGTTCTCCCTGCACATTTACTTTTGAGACCACGAGGCGGTTCCTCGGGAGTTTTCTCTGCACATTTACTTTTGAGACTACGAGGCGGTTCCTCGGGAGTTCTCCCTGCATATTTACTTTTAAGACTACGAGGCGGTATCTCGGGAGTTCTCCCTGTATATTTACTTTTGAGACTATGAAGTGGTACCTCAGGAGTTCTCCTTGCATATTTGTTTTGGGACTACGAGACGGTATCTCGGGAGATCCCCTGTTGTTTAGCCCTGTGTGTTATACAGTTCCCTTAATGTGTTTTCTTTTGTTAAATTCTAGTCTCTCATTATACTGTATATTCTCCTGCCTTATTTATTATTTACCAGTGGGCATGACCTGACCTCGTCACTAATCGATCGGGGTTAGGCTTGGCACTTACTGGGTACCATTGTGGTATACTCATGCTACTCTTCTGCACATGTTTTGTGTTCAGATCCAGGTGCTTTTTATCAGCCCCGCTACTAGATCAAAGTGCTTGCTGTTGTACGGAGACTTCAAGGTACATCTGTCGCGTCCGCAGACCTCGGAGTCCCCCTCTATTCTCTCATATGCCATTTACCTTCTGTACTTCTTTTGTTAGACTCTGGTGTATATAGATACCCGTTTCCTTTTGTAGCTTATAACTTATGATGCTCCGGGTTTTGGGAAGACTGTGTATTTATAGAGTATTGGTTATTGTACATGCCGAGCGGCATTGTTACTAGTTATCCAACTGTCCACTGCTGTTAGTTGCCAAGTTTTACTTTCGTTTTGTTATTTTTCGTAATTTGTTAGGCTTACCTAGTCATAGAGACTAGGTGTCGTCACGACATTATACAGAGGGAGTTTGGGTCGTGATAGACATAGAGTATAAACCGAGGACAGCGATTAAATCACAAGTCCTGGCTGACTTCGTGGCCGATTTCAGCCCAGGACTATTGCCTCTGGCTGCCAAAGAGGCAACAATGGTGTCAGAACCGGCAATGAGAGCCTGGACCTTATTCACGGATGGAGCTTCAAACGTGAAAGGGTTCTGACTCGGAATTGTCTTGATCACGCCTTCAGGGGAAACCTTAAGGCAAGCCATCAGAACGATCCCTCTAACTAACTATGAGTCAGAGTATGAAGCTTTGATTGCAGGGCTCGAATTAGCCCGAGGACTTGACTCCGAAGCCATCAAAGTGAAATGTGATTCACAGTTGGTGGTAAATCAGGTCTACGGAATTTTTGACACCAAAGAAGAGCGTATGCAACAATACATAGTAAGGGTTCATGCTTTACTGACAAGGTTCCGGTAGTGGTCAATAACCCAAATCCCGATGGAAGAAAATGCAGAAGCGGATCCATTAGCAAATCTGGGCTCATCAATAGAAGTTTGAGGACCGGAATTAGGTACGGTAGTACAATTGATGAACTCAACCTTGTACACAAAGGGCTATTACAAGGTAAATTCGACCAGTCTGGTCTGGGAATGGAAAAATGAGATAATCGATTATCTCGAGCATGGAAAATTGCCCGAGGACCCCAAAGCATCAAGAGAATTGTGCACCAAAGCTGCGCGATATAGCTTTAGGAAAGGCCAGTTGTACAGAAAATTCTTTCAAGGCCCGTTGGCCTGGTGTCTAGGAGAATCAGAAGCTAATTATGTCATGAGAGAAGTCCATGAAGGGATATGCGGAAACCACTCGGGCGCAGATTCTCTGGTGCTGAAGTTAGTCCGAGCAGGATATTACTGGCCCCGTATGGAATAAGATGCCAAACACTTTGTACGAAAATATGATAAGTGCTAATGCCACGCACCACTAGCACATCAACCGGTGAAACCCCTGCATTTAGTTCTGTCCCCGTGACCGTTCCTGAAATGGGGAATGGACATCGCTAGACCATTATCATAGGCTCCTGGAAAGGTAAGGTTTCTTTTGATTCTGACTGACTATTTTTCAAAATGGGTGGAAGGAAGTCCTTATCAAAAGATCGGAGAACGCGAAGTGGTCGGCTTCCTGTGGGAAAACATAATTTGCAGGTTCGGAATACCGAAAGAGAAGAGAAGTATCCATATCTCTGGGAGCAGTAGGTGGTGCCACCGATGGCTCAACATCTTCTCCAACTGGGTCTTCGGCATCATCGCCTTCCGATTTATATTCAGTATCAGAAATATCGGAACCAGAATCAGAAGAACCGGGAGCGTCAGACCGCGTCGGGAGTCTATTCTTTGCATCCAACTCAAGCTCGCGTGCCTTAGCAATTTCGGCATCAATATCAATAATGCCAGCTTTGGCTGCTTCCAAGATTTTTCTCCTCATACTGTATATGGCGTAAGTTTTTTTTAACAATGAGGGAAGCCTCTCAGTGCCTGAGTTCTTCTTTGAGCTGAGTGATCTCGGCAGAAACATTTTCCCGGGCGAACCTAGCATATCGAAGACTGACATCGACATCATGGACAATTGAACTATAGGGCATGTTGTGCTCGATAGTTTTCTTATACTTCTCCTCCAACCGGGCATGTCTCGCCCCCGCGGCAGCAAGCTACCCGGCAGCAAGTTTTTCGGCCTTAGAATTCAAGGCTACTTCTAAATTAGTTACCCTTTCAGCAGCAGTAGCCTCACGATCATTGGCAGCAAGAATGGCTTTTTGGAACTCAGCCCATTTAGCCTCGACTTCATCAAAGCCAGCCCTCAGTGGCCCAATTTCCTGGCTGGGGGTTACCACTTCTTGCTCACTTTACTGCAAACGAGTTTCAAAAAGATCGGCCTCAGTGGCCCTGGTTTCCAGTTTCGAGAGCGAAGAACACCCCAGTCCCGTTCCGTCAAAAGCTGATCCCATTCAAAAGAGAGTTCCTCCTTCTCGCGGATTAACCTTTGTAGGCCCTTGAAAGAAGGAAAATTGGCATGCGAGATAAAAAGAATTAAAACTTAAAATGCACTCATTTAGAAGCTAAACAAAATAGTAGTAGAAGAAAGAAGCATATCGCTGCAGCATTATGCATGACATTGTTCAACAAACACTCTCCCGAGAGTGTTTGAATCTTTTCCCAAATCTTCTCTGAAACCAAGGGCTTCGGATAATTTGCAAGCTCCACCGGGGGGGAAAGAAGGTTGCACCCGGTAGATACCGAGAGGGTAACATTCTTCCTCCTATGAGGATATTCAGAAGAGGCAGCATAATTTTTCCCCAAATTGTCATGAACAGGAGACTAGGGAAGAGGAACGCCTTCATCATGGTCAAATGAGGCCGTTGGAGATGATGTTATTAGGAGAAGCGAGGATGAAGATGGAAAAGAGGTAGCAGCCGCTGGTGGCAAAGAAGGTGGTGATAAAGTTAGTAAAGGAGAAGAATGGGAAGCAGCTGCACCGAAGGCAACACTGATTGTTGGGTGCTCATCAACCGAGGATGGCAAGGACCCGGTACTCTGCCTTGCAGTATCGGGCACAACGATTGGGGCCCAAGAACGGGAGTTAGCATTTTCCACCAAATCAAACTCTCCCCAAAGTGTCAAGACATCATCCTCGGCGGGTGTGACTGCATCAACAGGTTGAGCATCTTGTTGAGAGGATAAGGATCGTTGTCTTCTATGAAGAGAAGCTCCCTCATCACAAGCTTCATCATGATCAATCACTACAGTGTCTATGACCGGCCCGGAGGGAGGACCGACCAACGTCGCCACCTGGGATGATTTGGGGGCATCAATCTTTGCCCCCTTATTCTTCTCCCCGGGCGCAGAGGAACACCTTCTTTTTGGTTGCTTGTTCTCTGGCTGGGGACTCCGTGAAGAAATATTTGCGCCCGAAGTAGACCCGGAGGCACCCGTTCGAGCAAGCGCCTACTGGAGCAGCCTCGCCGCATCAGCAGGGTCGACCAAAACATCCTCTTCGAGGATCTCGACTGAGCCCGGGGGTAGACCTAATTTGACAAACAAGTGAGGAGATTCAGCCAAAATCCACATATGCAAAAACTAAAAGCAAAGCAAATCATAGTTACCATGATTCTTGGCCTTCCACCCGTATTTAATGGACAGGTCTTTTCACAAGCGGATTTCAGGCGTGGTGATGTCCAAAATCTTTTGAACCTACCGGTCCAAGCCTTCTACCACCGGTGGGGCCTATCGGGTCGGTACAACATACAGAAGTTGAAATATCAATACATGCATAAAAAAGCACTTAGGAGGGGAGAATATATTGAAAGAAACTTACGGGAACGGTTCCAAGCAACCGGAAAGGATGAGGCCGTTGTTGGAATAATGTCATCGGAGGTAGCTCAAACAAACTATTCTATCCACCCTCGGTTATTGCATCATCCATGTTGGAAATCAAAGCATGGTGACCATACTTGCAAAGATTTATCATCCCCCCGCGGAAGATCTTGGGGGAGGGGGGGGGGAGTACAAATTCATCATATGAGCCAGGGTCAACTCTTCTCTGGTTTCAAAGCATAAGCACCGAAGATAGGCAACCGTCCTTCATACAGAGGGGCTTACCTGTGCCAAACATACCTGGTAGCGAGGACAAAATTCTGTTATCACGGAATCAAGCTCCCCACTCAAAGAGAATGTACCCAAGGTAAAATGGTACGTGTAAAAATATGTGGAACCCTCTTTGGGAAGGGTCAATCGCTCCGATAGGTCGGGAGCGATGATGTTCAAATTCCAGCAACAACAGTCTTCCTTCACAGTAGGAATACTAGAAGGATTAATGGAAGATGGATACCTGCTAACCGCCCATGTACAGGGGTTATCAGTGGAAAATTTCTCCTTCAAATCCTTCAAAGTACTGAGCCTTTTGGGGATTATGGAACTTACTGTGGGAGGAGCATAATCTTCGTTTTTGTTCTTATTCTTCGAAAAACTAGAATGTTTAGATGAAGAAGCCATTGGAGGAGGGGAAGAAAAAGTTATGTGTTTGGAAGAAATTAAAGAAGAGACGTAGAACATGGATGTAGGTTGGAAGTTCAAGCAACTGGTAAAACCTAAAGGAAAAGGGAGTCGATACGTATAGGTAAAAATTTTGGGTGGGGTAAAACACTTGGCCCTAATTACCTCGATAACCGGCAAAAGGCATGCTAAATCATAGGAGGACGTGTGTTCAAGGAATTAAATGCTGAAAGACCGGCGTCTAATCAACCGTTACTAACCTTGAAAAGAAATTATAGTAATTCACGCCAAAAGAAGATTCTCACCAACTTCCCGGTAACACAAAGTTATGTCACCAGAAAGCAGGGGGACTATCTGTATTGGGTAAAATATGTCACGGTACATGGCCATTGAAGAAGGGGACACGTGGAATCAAAGCCGGGAAGACGGATAGCCGGGTACATCTACCTCGTATGTCACTGAGAAAGGAAAGTCCATAAAAGCAATGAGCATGATGCGCCCGGTAGCATTCAATGAAGAATATTTTATAGCAATAAAGAATAATAACCCATTACAGGAATTTGGGCATTTATATTTACTGTTAGGTTTCCATTATCGCACTTTAATAATTATCATTAGTGTTAGGACCGACCATTACACCCACTGAACTATAAATAATAGGTTCACCAATCATTGTAAGACACGATTTTATGGAGATCAAAGAACATATTCTAATACACCATCTTGATACTATTTCTCTCTAGCTTGTTGTTCTTATCATCATCGTGCCCAGAAATCTTGTTCCTGGGCTCTCCAAATCTGTCGTTTTATCTATATTTGAGCTAAGTATCTTGTACGAAAATTGATTAATTCATTATCTATTGGGATCAAATTGATTCATCTGTCTAGAAACCACGAACAAATTCAATTGTACCATTTTTCGGATAAACAGTTATCATATAGATAATTTAACCAACAAAACTATTGTGAGAAACAAAAGAATAGGAGAAGCAATTGAGAAAATTTGTGAACATCAATATCTTATGTCTAAAATCTTTATATTTCCAGTTTATTAATAATACTTTCTTTATGATGGTATATCACAAGTCGTGTATACATAGTTTGTTACATCATATTATTTCCCTTGTCTGGTTGAGAATTGGTAAAAATGTCTATAAGTATATTATTAAACTATCAAATTTCGTGGTAAGATATTGTCTCTAAAAGCATATTTACTTTAACAAACGACAATCAATTTTGACGTGTTTGGCCTTCTCATAAACCGATGGACCGAGGGCGACCAACGTATCTATCAAACTACAGAAGTTTGTATTCTCGTTTCTCCAAATTCCAATCCTTTGAATAATTGTTTGATTCGTATAAATTTGCAAAGTTGCCAGTATCATAATTCATAGCCCAATATTATTCTTTGCACATAATCTTGTAACTATCTCGTTTTTAGCTCGCTTTCAATGTACCAAATTAATTATCTATACCTATATCGTCAGATATCTAACCACATTAGTCTCTTTTGGTATTCATTACATCTCATAAAGTTTTCGAATTATGTGACTCAATCTTAAGATTATTTATCAAATTGAAATTTTAAGTTGCACACGCTTTCAGTGACGTAGTCAAAAATTTGGCCAAGGGTATTCAAAGTTTAATGGAGTCAATAATATATTTCAATGAATGGGTGCCCTAAATTTTTTAAATCAAACCACACAATGTTTAACTTAAACTAACAAAATATTTGTAATGAAACAACACTTTTATAAATCCAAACTAACATAAAAAGACATAACAAAAATTCTACTAATAAAAGTAAGTGTAGCACCCCGAAAAAATTTCAAGGTACTTAATCGCTATTAAGAAAGTTGATGTGTGCTAATTACATTATTTTGTGTGCATACGGCAAGGTCGTGTGAGAGGGTATTTTGGAGCTAGTATTTGGTGCTTTCATGGTGGATTCGACTTTGGGACAACTTAAGAATACAAAGTGAGTTTTTATGGATATTTTAAGTTAATAATATCCTATTAACACTAGTATTAACATAATTCAATCTTTGAAATCCCTAAAAATCTTTCAAGTTGTTCAAGAACACAAAATTTTCTAAATATTAGATTTTTGAGGAAAAGCTTTAAGAAGGTAATCATAATGATTCAAACTCATTTCTTATGAGTCGGTGAGAGTAGTTATAATATTTGTTTCAAGTTATTATGGTTGGATAATTGAATTCACAAACCCTAGTTCATGGCATAAATAGTATTTTTGAGAAAATGAGGAAGATGAAGAGTGTTCTTAGAAATGAAATTAAAGGATGCAATGAACCTATGGAATCATTTTCTAGATAAATTGAAAGTGTTCAGCTAAGTAATACCAAATTGAATATTTTGGAAATGTTGGTTAATTAAGACGATGAATAGTAATTTGGCGGTATTGGAGAATTAATATAGTATCATTAATGACTTCAAATGAGTATTAATTGATAAGAGTGGAGTTGAATATGCTAGTAAGTGAACCTATTCGGCGATTTGAGTTGTTGGAGGCTTGTAGTCAACTTATGAGCCATAAATTGGTCAATATTTTAGGTCATATTTTGATATAATTAGGATATCTAATTGTAGATATCGAGTTGTTGGTGATGCTTGAGCATTTTAATCAAGGTTGGAACGATGGAAGAGGATTGAAAGTTTGTGAATGTTAATAAAGCGAAAGCGAGGTAAGTTGATTAAAACTTACTCTTCTTGAGGGATTCTCTAAAAGCATGTTTCGAGTTAATGCTTAAGTTGTTTGCAAATGTGCTTTCGTGCTTGTGGGGACAAAGAAGTACAGATGTCTCCATGTACTAAAATATTACGTTGCACATGTAGTGTCATGTTGTTTTATAAAATTTTATTTTAAATCTTGTTGCCAAAATGACACTCAAGATAAATGTTACTATAAGTTTTTATCAAAACTTATGTGTTGATAAGAGTATACATATTTGAGTGCTAAAGATAAGTTTTTATGAAAAGTATTTCTTTTGAAAATTGATAAATAAAATAGCACTTGTGACCAGTATCTTTCAAAGATTGATGTTAAATTGCTAAAAGTTTTAATATGAAAAAGGTTATTTATTTAAAATTTGTTCAAATGTCTTGATTTTCTATTAATGCTATGATTTGATAAAAATAGATCATTTGAGACTACTATGCTATGAATCTATTTTTGAAGTATCAAATATTTTGGGAGTTGTGTTCACCGAGATTGATTTCAGATATATTGTGTTCGTTGTTATGAAACTATACGTGTCGGTGTAGGCGTAGATGGCCACTTTGTGGTATAGACTACGGCAGAGTGCTCTCCCTCGAGGGGGGTACTATTTTATGTTATTATTAGCATGGCTGAGTCGATTCGTACGACATTACGATGAGACGACCTGAGCAAGTAGGGTGTATGATACTTTCTGCTAGGTACATAACCTAGTTGACCTTCTTATGTCGGTGATGGTATAGTACTCCCAGTGAAAGGTAATGATGATTTTCCTATGTTTAGGCCTAAGGAGCCGAAAGTAATTTCAATGACTTAAAGCAAATGAAATGATTTTGTATGAATTTATCCAAAATCTTGGGTTGATATATATGTTTTAAAAGTATATATTGTGGGTTATGTTTTTCTTGTCTTTTATTTAAAATGACAAGGATCATGAATTGATAAAATTTCTTATCGTTTTATATCAAATATTGATGCATTATTTCTATAAAGTTTGTCCCAAGAACTTAAGTTAGAGAGAGTCTATGACACTTATTGAGTACCGATGTGGTGTACTCATCCCTTAGGGCCTTCCCTCCAGGGTCCCGCTTACTTTACATATTTCAGGATGAGGTATGATACGTGGCATGCGGTCAGAGCTAGGATGACTTTCTTCCTGAGGTATATGGTAAGGCACCACTCCTGTTTCGCGGTAGTTATCATGTTGTTTTCTTAATTTACGCTAGTCGGGTATTAACCCAATTGTTTAATTCTGTTCTTTGGTATAAAGACTCCATAGATAGTTGTGAAAAGTTGTAATAACGGGGTTGTACACAATATACATAAAAGTATATTTATTTTACTTAGTCTCATTTTTATTATCATGCAAGACGTCATGTGTGATTTTGAATTGGAAAATATTTTATCATTTAACTTGAAAATGTATATGATTTTCAAGAAGCTTCCGCAGTTAAAATTGGTTTTCATGAAAGACGTCATGTTTGGTTCGCTCGGGTCGGGTAGTGTGCCAGGTACCAGTCACGTAATTTTGGATCGTGACAGTAAGCATAGAATTAGAAGAAAGAGAGGATCGAGAAGTTTTCTATGAGAACTTTTTGTTAAATAAATTTTTGTAGCGCTTGGCATTTAATATATAATTTTTCTTAAATAACTTATAAATAAAAAACTACTTCTATGATAAGTTGTTTATTTTTTAAGTTATTTGGTTTTACACAAATTTTAAGAGTTATTTATATTAAGAAGTTTTAAGATTAAAAAAGAGAGTCAAATAGCCGAATATGATCCCTGTTTAGTTTCAAAAAATAAATAGGCAGATAGATGTAACGACCCGGCATGTCGTTTTGAGAGTAATAGCCCCGATCCCCTATTAACTGCTTCCCCCATATCTTTTTCTGCTTATGTTACTTGCCGGGAGGTTTTGTTGTTGGTTTCAGAGTATTATTGGGACACTTAGTCCCTAAATGGAAGCTTAAGCCTTAGAATTATTGACCATAGTCGGAACTGTATGAAGACGACTCCGGAATAGAGTTTTATCAGTTCCGTTAGCTCCGTTGAGTGATTTTGGGCTTAGGGGTATGTCCGAATTTTATTTTGGAGGTCTGTATTTCATTTAGGCTTGAAATGGCGAAAGTTGAATTTTTGAAGATTTTGACCGGTAGTGAAATTTTTGAAATTAGGGTCGGATTCCGATTTTGGAAGTTGGAGTAGGTCTATAGGGTTGAATATGACTTGTGTGCAAAATTTGGGGTCAATCGGACGTGGTTTGATAGGTTCTGACATCGATTGTAGAAATTGGAAGTTTCAAGTTCATTAAGTTTGAATCGGAGGGTGATTCATATTTTAGCATTGTTTGATGTGATTTGAGGGCTCGACTAAGTGCGTATGGTATTTTAGGACTTTTTAGTATCTTTGGTTGAGGTCCCGGGGCCTCGGGTGTATTTCGGATGCTTAACGGATCGAAAATTTTACTTGTGTTTTTGCTGAGGTTTTTGGTTTCTAGTATTTTCGCACCTGCGGTGGGGAGACCGCAGGTGAAGACTCGCACGTGCGGAAGATGGAGCGCAGAAGCGGACGGGGCCTGGAGCGTGAGGTTTCGCAGAAACGAAAGATATCCGTAGGAGCGGGCGCGTAGGTACGGTCCCTTGCTCGCAGATGCGGACCCAGCCCCTTAAGTCATTTCCGCACCTGCGAGGGATTTTCCGATTTATTTTACTAAGTAGCAACCTGTTTTCCCTTTCATTTGAGTTATACCGTTTAAATAAGTATTAGTCTGTTTTCATTCTTAATTGAGCTATTCCAATATGTGTAGTTATCCTGTTTAGTCTAATATCGCATGTCTACGTGCTTTAACTGCTTATTTGAACTCTGTGAAGCATGCCTAGTTGATTTCCTATTTTTCCTTGTTCTTTATCAGTATAACTGTAGAAATCTTGCTATTTGTTGTATTTACTGGTTTGAACTGTGTGTTTACTTTTGAGACTACGAGGCGGTTCCTCGGGAGTTCTCCCTACACATTTACTTTTGAGACTACGAGGTGGTACCTCGGGAGTTCTCCCTGTACAGTTACTTTTGAGACTACGAGGCGGTTCTTCGGGAGTTCTCCCTGCATATTTACTTTTGAGACTACAAGGTAGTATCTTGGGAGCTCTCCCTGTATATTTACTTTTGAGACTACGAGGCGGTACCTCGAGAGTTCTCCATATATATTTATTTTGGGACTACGAGACGGTATTTCGGGAGATACCCTGTTGTTTACCCCTGTGTGTTGTACTACTGCCTTCCGGTGCTTCCTTTTGTTAAATTCTAGTCTCTTATTATACTGTATATATTCTCCTGCCTTATTTATTATTTACTAGTGGGCCTGACCTGACCTCGTCACTACTCGACCGAGGTTAGGTTTGGCACTTATTGGGTACCGTTGTAGTGTACTCACGCTACTCTTCTGCACATATTTTTGTGTGCAGATCCAAGTACTTCTTATCAGCCCCGCTATTAGCTGAGAGTGTTTGCTGCTGTACGGAGACTTCAGGGTATATCTGTCGCGTCCACAGACCTCGGAGTCCCCTTCTATTCTCCCCTATGTCAATTACCTTATGTACTTCTTTTGTTAGACTCTGGTGTATAGAGATACTAGTTTCCTTCTTTAGCTTGTGACTTACGATGTTTCGTTTTGGGAAGACTGTGCAATTATAGAGTATTGATATTTGTACATGCCAGGCGGCATTTTTACTAGTTATTCAGTTATCCACTGCTGTTAGTTGCTAAGTTTTACTTTCGTTTTGTTATTTTTCGCAATTTGTTAGGCTTACCTAATCGTAGAGACTAGGTGACGTCACGACATTATAAATATGGAGTTTGGGTCGTAACAATAGAATCATAGAAATGTCAACTTAGGGATTCGAACCCATAAATTTACCACACTCAAAAACATCCTTGGCCGCTATGCTGCCTATCTCAATAGAAATGGGCAGATAGAAATGTCAACTCATGGATTTGAACCCATGAATTTATCACACTTTGAACATCTTGGCCGCTACGCTCTCTATTTCGATTGTGTTAAGGGTATTTAAAATAAGTATATACTCATATAAACTGATATTTGACCTGTATATACATTATAATTTTTCGGTGAGTGATATTTGTTTGACCACCTTTGCTACCATATAACTACGCCACTTGACTTCTCTCTTTTTCTTCTTCTTATCAAATGTTTGGTTTTAACAAAATGGAAGATACTATACATTCAAAAGTAAATATTTGTTCTTTAGTTTAGTTCGACATCAATATTATTCTCAATCAATTAGTTATGTCTTGTACC
The DNA here is from genome assembly GCF_000390325.3 of Nicotiana tomentosiformis. Taxonomy (NCBI): domain Eukaryota; kingdom Viridiplantae; phylum Streptophyta; class Magnoliopsida; order Solanales; family Solanaceae; genus Nicotiana; species Nicotiana tomentosiformis. The sequence goes on along the minus strand of NC_090813.1, from coordinate 100,099,515 downwards.
AACCAATTATAGACATCAACGGTATGAATCACATACTATATATTATTGTAATATAATATATTATTGTAATGAATCATATTAGAAAAATGTACAATATTCTTACACTTTGGAGAGAGAGTATAAATACTAGAGTACTATTATTATGGACTAGATTCAAATCGGCTATGGACATGGTCAGTGGTTGAGGCCCTCCTTCATTCGTGCAAGTTAATGGCAATTAGAATATTAGATGTAGGAATGAGGAGATTAGTGAAAATTGCAGAAGTTTCCACGAAAAGCTCTCTCGTAACTAATTTTACGTTTTATCCTCTCACCCATTTGTATTCAGTTTTGACCGCACACTTGATTTCTCGTCGATCTATTCACTCAGGCATGGACATTTCAGTTTTCGAAACAATCTAATACCATTTCCCATAATTAATACCATCATTTCACAAAGACAATCACTCTCTAGTTTACAGTTTTTTTCGGAGAAAATGAAAAGAATGAAAGGTCAATTTTCCTAGACTTTCTCGTTGCATGTTTTTTTTTTTTTGCCTCAGCGCTATTACCATTGCGCAAAACAATCCTAATTTTTTTTTTCTCTTCCATGCCATTTTGTTTGAGCAGACAAATCCTAAGTTGAAAATTAAACACATTTGAGTTAGTCACACAATCATGGATGCAGAGAAAGTAACACAAACTTCTGAAACAAAATCCCATGACATTAATCCCAGTGACAAGCAACAAGAAAATCCTGACCCATTACCTCTGAAAGATGATACTGAAAATCCTTCGCCGCCTGACGAATCACAATCTGCAGAAGCAGAGATTGTTCAACAACTGCCAACAGATGATGGTGTCAAGACAACAGATGATGGTCATGTCCAAGAAGATGATCCCAACAATGATGAGGTCAAGGTTGAAGATTCTTCTCCCTTGCCTCCTGATCTCGGTAAGGTTTCCGAAGAAATTGATCAGTTTATCTCTGATTTGCCAAACCTAAAAGGAGAAAATGAATCTAAGCCTCCCGATGTTCCTGTCTTTGTGGAACAATTTGCTGTTCTTGTTGAGGCAAAGATTGAAGATTATGACGGTGGTGATGCACCCATCAAATGGAGCCAGCTCTCTCAGGAAGACGCCATGTCTATTTTGGAATTTGTAGATCGAATCTCAAAGCTATTAAATTCTCTCTGTCAATTCTCTTCGGAGTATAAATATGCTTATTCAATCAGCCGCGTTGACGGTGTTCTTCAGCGCGCAATGTCTTATATAGAGGAGGAATTCAAGTCGATCCTCTACGATTACAAGATTCCTGATTCAGATTTCAATTCAGACACTTCTGCCAAGCCTAATAAGGAAACTAATTCATCCTCAGACACTAATCAAGATTCAGAACAAAGCTCTGTCGCTGAATCCGCACCTTCTGAAGATAATAAATTTCCAGGCTACACTGAGGAAATCGTGACAACAATGAATAAATTATCTAAAGCTCTGATTGCAGGAGGCTGTGAAGTAGAATGTTGTCAGGTCTATTTCTTAGCACGGAGGAAAGCTTTGGAGGAAAGTTTGCATAAGCTTGGATTTGAAAAACACAGCATTGACGATGTGCAAAAGATGCATTGGGATTCATTGGAGAGAGAGATTACTGCTTGGATTATAGCATTCAAACATTGCACTAACGTGCTTCACTCCAGCGAACGCAAGCTCGCCGATGCTGTATTTGCTGATCAACCATCAATTTCTGAGAAAATCTTCAGCAATTTGTCTCGAGGTATGATGATCCAACTCCTTAATTTTGCTGAAGCCGTTGCCATGACAAAGCGCGCTGCTGAAAAGCTCTTCAAGTTTCTTGACATATACGAGACTTTGCGCGATCTGCTTCCATTGGTGGACAAAATGTTTATTGTTTCTTACGCTGATGAACTCAAGGCTGAAGCTACATTGACCCGGAGCCGCTTAGGAGAGTCCATGGTTTCTATTTTTGCAGAGCTCGAAAACTCAATCCAGGCCGATTCAAACAAGACTCCTGTTCCAGGTGGTGCGGTCCATCCATTAACTCGTTACATTATGAATTATCTGAAATATGTAGCCGAGTACAGAGACACCTTAGAACAGGTCTTCAGAGAACATCAAATGATAGAAAGAGCTGATTCAACCACCGGATCAGATTTCGACTGCCAAAATCCACAAGCTCAAAGCGAGACATTGAATAAGCTATCGCCTTTTGAAGCGCACATGATGAAAGTCATGGATCTATTGGATGCAAACCTGGAGGCAAAATCAAGGCTGTACAAAGACACTTCACTCAGCTCAATATTTATGATGAACAACGGACGATACATTTTGCAGAAAATAAAGGGATCACCAGAGATCAATGGTTTAATGGGGGATCAATGGTACAGAAAGCGATCTTCGGACCTTAGACAATACCACAAGACTTACCAAAGAGAAACTTGGAGTAAACTGTTGCAATGTTTAAACCATGAGGGATTGAATGTGAATGGAAAAGTGAATAAACCAATTTTGAAAGAGAGATTCAAGAGTTTCAATGCATTATTTGACGAGATACATAAAACACAAAGCAGTTGGGTGATTAGCGACGAGCAACTGCAATCGGAGCTGAGAGTTTCAATATCGAACATGGTTATACCGGCGTACAGATCATTCTTGGGAAGGTTTAGTCAAACTTTTACTCCAGGAAGGCAGACGGAGAAGTATGTAAAGTATCAAGCTGAAGAAATTGAAACACACATTGATGAGTTATTCGATGGAAATGCTACGCCATGGGGGAGGAAGAAATTGTAATCTTAGTAGTACTTAATAACCAGAGATCAGATCAGTTGATGATCAATAACGTTGTTTGGAAGTTGGATCCAATTCTTTTTGTCCGTTTTGTGTTGTAACTTTTGTTTCTTTTTGTTATTGTTCATGTTTGTAGTGGTACGACGTATAAACTTACCTTTCAATTTCTCTTTTAATGAGAGAAGCTTTACACAGTACTTTTCATGTTGGGGAACAACCTTACATTAACTTTTTAGTATATTCCAATTCTTTGATTCATGGTTGTCATGTATCAATCTTTACAAAATTTACTTACTTATACCACTACTTTTATATATTCGACAATATCGGACTTTACATGGGCTGCTATATGTTAATTGGTGATGAAAATATCATGACCAAAGTTCCCAGAAAATACCACCTTTTCGCTAGCATGCAAAGGAAAAGGAAATAATATACTGTAGCAGATATATCCTCTCACACACATTTTATAACAAAACCTTCAAGTTCTAAAAGTGAAAAGGGGTACAATTTGCCTCATTTCATTTAAACCAAAATATACTTTGATTGTTATGTTTGTACAAAGAACATATATGTTAAACTACAAGAAAAAGAATCTGACATATATACACACACGGGCATTCTCACATATGCAATCTTTATTTGTATTATTCCATATATATTGAGTGCGTGGGAACACATAATATGCTTATGTAATTTGTGTTGCATTCTTTCAAACAATTTTTTTTTCACTTGATCTCATCCTATGAACTTTAAAAAATTGCTTCAAATGGCAATATTTGACCATTACATGTTGAACAATTATTCATCAAGTCGATTACGTAAATTAAATGTCAGAATGGTTGTTTCACTTAGCCAAAATGTCCACTTTTATTTCATTGAATAGTACTAATCGAGGAAACTTTCTTTTGTGTTGAAAGTGAGAAACAGAAGAGGTAGAAAGACAAATACTACTCGAAAGGTAAAAAGAATATCATCAATGAACATTAATTTATAGAGATAAAAATTGATTCGGGAATTTACACCAAACTAATTAAAGCATGATATATATTTGTACATAAAATTTTATGACTTAATCATGATGACTTAATAGATGTTTTTACTTTACTAGATCACTTCACCAAGGTAATTTTAATTAGTTCGGCGCAAGTAAGTATTCATCTGGATCTTAAACAAATAATGACAATCAAATTGAGATTTTCATGTTTATTTAATGTGACTATTAGAATCATCTCCAAAGTTGTAAAAAAGAAAAAAAAAGGAAAGAAAGGGAAAGAGAAAAAGGTAATTAAACTGAGTTATAGAATCAATCTCCAAAGTTGTAAAAAAGAAAACGAAAAAAATAATTCAAAAGAAAAAGGAAAGCATTAAAAAGGTAATTAAACTGAAAAAGGAGTACAGTTGCGGAAATTCATAATAGGCAAGGACACACGTTCACGAGCGGACCTGCAGCGAACCTAAACCCAACTTAGGAGATGGGCTTTTAGTTCTGTACTTGGTTCCGGTTGCAACTTGGAATAGAATTCGACTGCAGGCAATAATCATAACTTCTCCAACTCTGGCTTTTGTATACTGATTTTCGAATAGGGAGTATATAAGTCCAGAACTTGTTCGCTCCAATACCAGGGGATAATCTTATCAATTCCTTCATTCACCGCTATCCTGTTCTGCTGCATTCTCCTAATACTGGTTTGTCTTTTTCCTCACTTCCTCCTTTTTTTTTTTTTTTTTTTTCTTTCTAAAAGAACTGCTAGAAGAAATTATTTTAATTTTTGTGCGCAGGCACTCGTTCTTCTTATTCTAGGGTTAATTCCTTTTTTCCTATTTGTCTGATATGTCTTTTAATCGATTTTTTTGGAATTATTTCGTTCTTTTCTTGTTTACGAACTTGTTGAACGCTGGAAACCTAGGAACTGAACTGACATGCCAATTCCTCTTTATTAGTTCTTGTTGCCAGTATTATTTTTCCTTCTTTTTTGTTTGGCCTTGTTTAGAGAGAAATTATGTTAGTATGCTTGATTAAATAAAAGTAATGCAATGTGGTGCGTCTTTGGACGGCTAAAGATTCAATGATCTATTACTGCTAGGCTAATATATTGATACCAAAAGAGTATATATTCAGATGGTATCAAATAAATGTTGGCACCAGCCATATATTCTAATGGTAGGACTGGGCTGGGTGGGTTTTTTATTGTTTTATTTTGCATATCTCGAGTTTAAATTCTACTCACGCTTTTCCATCACAATTTTCTCTTGGAGAACACTCGCCTCGTCCATTCTCCCCCCTTGGACATTGAGATGTTTATGCAAAGCACAAATTTTTACAAAGGCTGCAGTTTTGGAAGCTAACTGGTATATCAGTTGTTGAGCCTACATAAAATGATGGGCGAAAGTTATTGGAGGGATTGATTGTTTCATTAGCTCTGTTTTCGAATATAAGATAATTTGTTTTTTTTGTTCTTTTATGACAGTGGTGTCTGGCCAATTTGTATACTTTTCCACTAGGTACCTGCTATCTCCCACCAGTATAGGTACCGGTGATTTTGCCCACCATATGCTTAGGCAGATGAGAATAAATTACCTAGTGTTTTTTTTGCCTCCGCTAAAATTTGAACATAAGACCTCATTGTTCTCCTCCAATTTCATTGACCACTAGGCCATACCTTCAAAGGCTGCAGTTTTGGAAGCTAACTGGTATATCAGTTGTTGAGCCTACATAAAATGATGGGCGAAAGTTATTGGAGGGATTGATTGTTTCATTAGCTCTGTTTTCGAATATAAGATAATTTGTTTTTTTTGTTCTTTTATGACAGTGGTGTCTGGCCAATTTGTATACTTTTCCACTAGGTACCTGCTATCTCCCACCAGTATAGGTACCGGTGATTTTGCCCACCATATGCTTAGGCAGATGAGAATAAATTACCTAGTGTTTTTTTTGCCTCCGCTAAAATTTGAACATAAGACCTCATTGTTCTCCTCCAATTTCATTGACCACTAGGCCATACCTTGGGCGCAAACAAATAAAATTGCATATGTTTGCTATTATTTGCACTTATTAACCAGATATGGACACAATGTGAGCACATAGTCATTGAATTAGTTGCAACCTAAGTTGCTCGGACACGGGTGCGGATCTAGAAGTCGGATCCTTCGAGATGTAAATTCTAAGATTCGGGGATACGGATCCTAGTACGGATACGGTTGCGGGGATCCGGCTAAAAATAATTTAAAAAAATAAAAATAGAAAATATCTCTAAATTATGAGAAATTTTGTGGAATACTCAAGTATAGCCTATAAAATGTGAATTTCTTTTTTATTCTCAAATTGTGTAGATAAGTAAATGATTGATTTCCTAGATAAGGTATGCTATTTTCTTCAAATTTACCCTAGTTTTGGTTCTGATTTCGGGAATCAAATTGTATCTCGTCTCGAATTTTTCCATCCGTCGTGGTCAAAGTACCCAAAATTGTTTGACCAGATCCGGTACGGATCCCATACCCACACCCATACTAGTGTTGTGTCGACACGGGTGCGGCAGCTAAACTGCCATGTCGGAGCAACTTAGGTTGCAACGGCAAACATGGGATATATTAAGTGTCAAACATTATATGGTGGATATATATCACACATGTGCTTTATGACAATTGTGTAGACTTACCAATACGACCTGGATTAGTAGCATATAAGTACACACTTTATTCACTTGGTAGTGGCAAGTAAGAGTTATCTTACTTGGGTCTTCTTTGTGTGGTGACAAGGTTTGATCATCATGCACTTGTATATTTTCCTCCTTCTCCAGCTTCTATTACATCTATGCCATCCATTATTAGATCTGAAGATTTATATTCGGTAAATGTGTCTGTCTGAGGGGAAAATCTTCTGCTGTCAGACATCCCTGTACAGTTGGCACTTGCTGGGCATGCCTAAATGATTTTCAACTAATAACAACACAACAACATATGCAGTGTAATCTCATAAGTGGGTTCTGGGGAGGATAGTGTGTACGCAGATCTTACTCCTATCTTGTACAGGTGGAGAGGCTGTTTCCAATAGACCCTCGACTAAGGCATGCATAATTACAGTAATAACGATGAAATTGAAGCAAAGGGAGAAAGAAAGCAGTAACAACATCAAGATAATAATAAAAACGAAGCAGAAGCATAAGCAGAAGCAAATCAGGTAGTATTAGACATCTAAGAAAAAGAAAAGACGAGAATAGTAATAAAACTACTAGTATGGAAAGGAAATACACTCGACTACCTACTAACCTTCAACCTTAATTTTCGACCTCCACGCCCTCCTATCAATGGTCATGCCCTCGAAAAGTTGAAAATATGCCATGTCCTGCCTAATCACCTCTCCCTAGTACTTTTTTGACCTACCTTTACCTCTCCTAAACCCCGCCAATACCAACCTCTCACCCCTCCTCACTGGGGCCTCTGAGCGTCATTATCTTCACATGTCCGAACCATCTTAGCCTCGCTTCCCGGATCTTGTCCACCACGGAGGCCTCTTCCACCTTGTCCCTAATATCTTCATTCCGGACCATATCTCTTCTAGTATGGCCAGACATCCATCTCAGCATCCTCATCTTCGCTACTTTCATCTTCTGGGCGTGAGGGTTCTTGACTGGGCAACACTTCGCCCCATACAACATAGTCAGTCTAATCTAAGATGTAAATTAAAGAGTGTAAATATACTCGATTACTTATTTGACTTGTGTCAAAACATCCTACTCCTCTTCGACAGGGACCTTATGACCCATAGAAGTGTTTGCTCTTTTCAAGTCTGGCATCATTCTCATGTCTATACTTCTGATATCATAGGATTTGCCTTCTAAGTTATTATCCCACAAATGTGATCTCGTACTTATTTGGTTCTGTTTCTCTGGCGCAGGGTGCTTTCTCTTAAGGGCCTGCCTAGCGGTTTACTAGTTGGTGAATTTTGTGTCGAAAACCATGGGAACCACATTTAATCCGCAAATTTTGGTGGACAAGCTGGCAAAGCTCAATAGTACGCAGCAAAGCATTGAAAGTATCCGTCAATTTTTAGCTGTTAAATAGATAATTATTTGATCTTGTTCTATTTTTCAGGAAACACATTGGTTGGGCATGAGAGTTAATTCCATGCTTGAAAAATTGGGAAAGAGAAAGAAACAAAAGAAATTAGAATGAGCAAAAGAAAGTTATTTTCATCCCTTTGTTTAGTTTGGTGGATAAAGCAAAAAAAGAGGAAAAATGTAGGACTTTCCGTTCTCTTGAATTTGAACTTGTGGCAACAAGAGGAAAAATTATTATTTTTTCCTCATTTTCTACTCAAACCCAAAAAGAGGATTTTTTTTTGTTGAAACATTCTCTTCTATTCTGCTCTTTTCTCTAATTTCAACAGAAGCATAAAGGTTATTGGCCCGTGTACTGTAATAGTAGAAAATGAAAATATTAAAAGAGTGGCTTGAAAGTTGATTTTATGTTGGAAGTATAATGATGTTAAGGGGGTACACTTTTAATGGAGCTTGAATTACTAAAACTTCTTTTGCAAACTTCGAGTCATGAATAAATAAACTAAAATGGATATCTTCAAACCATCATCAGAAGATGAACTCCAAGCCAAGTAATCAAATACATAAGAATTAGGAATAAGGTATTGTAACCTTCTCAAAAAAAAGAAGAAGAATAAGGTATTGTATCTTCATATCAACTGCTGAAGAGTGAGAACCTGTTCCTATAACACACTTTCTTCACACATTGAATTGTTAGGACTTGGGAGAATCCATTTTGAGCATGAATCATGTGGAAGAGAGCACTGTTGTATCAGAGGGGCCGAGAGGGGGAAAAGGTTTTTTTTTTTTTTTGGGGGGGGGGGGAGGGAGGGAGAGAGAGATTAGCAAGCATGATGCCATGGCACGTATTAGAGTGTCAAACATCGTGGACTTTGTGTGAAACGTATTATTTAACACTCATTCAAGCTCGCTGCTGCTGTAACTATATTTCCTTGTGGATATCTGTAGAGTATTTAGTTTGTTGTGCAGTTTAGTGTGATAGTGTTTTTTTTTTTTAATCACTTCAATCGAAAGCCGAATCTGAGAGTAGTTGTAGCCCCTTTTTTCTTGACTATGTGAAGAAGCTTTCTTGGCACATTTTGCATAGGTGTAAATACTTGCTGCTATTCTCTCTTTCGGCAATCAGCGTACAGTGTCGTGATTCACATTAATCATGTTGAATATGTAAGGCTTACATGCTTCAACATGGCCTAGGATAACGTTTCTATATCTTTCATGGATATATTATTTTGAGATTTCCATTTTTTTGGGAGATACTATGGTGCTGCTACTTTGGCTTGCTAGAGCAAATTGTTACCTGATTGCTCGACAAATGCGTTCTTTTCATGGATTGTAACTTAACTCCAACTAGCTTTATCACATTGGTGTATTTTTCACATGAACAAAGCAAAACAAGTTGTTGAAACTTGGGCCCAGCAATTCCATTGCTCACCACGTGAACAGAGATTGGCGTTTCTTTACCTTGCAAATGACATTCTTCAGAATAGTAGGAGAAAGGGCTCAGAATTTGTCGGTGAATTCTGGAAAGTTCTTCCAGATGCTCTTCGTGATGTAATTGAAAGTGGAAATGAGTTTGGAAGAAATGCTGCATTACGGCTGGTATGTTTCTCTAGTTCCTTCATCCTTTTTTAGCTCCATACTGTAGCCATAATTGGTTGATGTGTTTGACAAGTTTAAGCTCACCTAACTATGGGTAAAATTATACAGATTTGTGAATGAATATTCGAAGCAGAAAGTTTCAACTGTAATGGGATGCCTTTATTTGCAATATCCTTTGTCCAATAAATTTAACTTGAAATTTAGAACTTGAACTTGAGAAACAATGTATTGGAGTATAAGCAATTTTGAAGAGTATGGTAATTGGGATGTACAACAGGCACTTCTTGGTACAAGTTTGAGGTTGGACATTTTGGAAGGAGTATGAAGTATGCAAGAGAATATACTATGTGACATTTTTGGAGAATATTAGATCCCTTCTGTAGATGGAGAAGTAGTTAAGACCTCTCTAATTAAGTTCTGTTTATCTCAACTTGAATGCCTTTTTTTTTGGATTGGTGTTCCCAACTTGAATGTCTTAGCTTGAGTTTGCCCATTGGTCATATAATAGTAGAAAAGCTAACTGTTTAGTCTTCATTGAGAGGACATTGTGCCCTTTTGGTTTTAAACCGTTGATTGTGTGACCATCTCATCTAAAAGCTTAAGTTTTATTTACTTAATTATGTCTTCAAAACGTCCCTTCATGTGCAAACCTGATTCTTTTTATGGGTTGAGCATGTGAAAATTCTTTTTACACACTTTTATCTTCTTGGTTACGTCTTCAATATAAAGAGTAAAATAGGAAAAAGTTCTTTCTGAAAAGTTAATTTAGGTCCATATGACCTTTTATGGATATATACACTTGAAAATATCCTTTCTAGAAGTAAACGTTACTTTCAGATGAACAAAATAAAAGGTAAAATTTCAGAAGAAGTATGATAATAGTGGATATACTCAACCTTGATCTCTATGACTATTAAGTCGCAAGGAGGTCCAAAATATTCAATTTGTTATCTTTTCCCATTCAAAACTAATTGTATTTGCTAGAATTTAATGACCAAAAAGGAAAAAAAGGAAAGTCTATCTTTAACAATTTGTTGGACTCAACCAATAAGCTCTCCTTCCCCATCCCCCTTCCTCTCTACCCAACTTCAGTACCTTCAGACCTCCTTTCTTATTGGCCCATACCGTCCCTTTTTTAAAAATGAAGTAAGAAGTTATCATTAAAAAGGCACCAAGAAGATGCATAAGGGAAAAAAGGTACAAAGAGAGATGACTGTTAGCTCTGCTAATACGAAAAAGCTATGCTAGGATCAGGGAACTAACACGGTCCAAAAATAGTCGGTGCTAGTTACAGGGGTCATTTAGTTCTTACTAAAAAGAGTAACTAAATATCTAGCCTTGAGGAAACATGTTGGAGTTGAGACACCATCAAAACATCTGCGATTTCTCTCAGCCCAGATACACCAAAAAATAGTAGTTGGGATCATTTTCCATATCCTTCTGGTGGCCTTATCAACTTTCCACAAAAACCAGCTATCATAGGCTTCCCTGACTTACTGAGGAATGACCCAGGATAATCAAAAAATGGAATAAAAGAAATTCCATAAGTCAGCTGTAATTGGACAATGAAGGAAGAGGTGGTTAATGCTCTCTGCATTATGGAGACACATGTAGCATCTGTTAACCAGTATAGTGTTACTCCTGATAAGATTATCCTGAGTGAGGCATGCCCATTTCGATGCTGTCCATGTGAAACATATTACCTTCGTAGGCAGTCTAGTCTTCCATATGTGATTCTGTAACATCCCATTTTGTGAGCAAATGAGATTATAACCAGCTTTGACTGCGTATTTGCCTTCCTTGGAGCTTCCGCAAATGATTCTGTCTGGCTGCTGTTCTTCAATGTTGTAACCTTCTAAAGCCTCAAGTAGATCATTGATTTCCCAACCCTGCACATCCTTCTGAATAAGGGCTTCCAGGTGCTTCCTTCCCTATTCTGGCTATTGTGGAGTTCTAGGCTATCTGAAAGAGCCCAGGGAATGAGTCCTTCAGACATGAGCTTCCAATCCACCTATCGTTCCAGAATTTGACATGCATTCCGTTTCCAACTTTAATGGTTACATTCTGAAAGAACTCATTCCAGTTTCTGCTAATATTTTTCCATAGGCCAATCCCATGGGGGGCTGAGCTATTCTAGGTACATCGGTGGCTTTGTACTCCATACTTGGCATCAATGACATCTTTCCAAAAACCAGGCTCCGGCTGACCATACCTCCATAACCATTTCCAGAGCATACATTTGTTGTGAGCTTTTAGGTCCCTGATGCTCAAACCTTCTTGTGACTTAGGTTGAGTGACCTTAGACCACTTAACCAAAGAATTTTTATGGGTTTGGCTGTTTCCTTCCCATACGAATCTCCTTCTGAGTCTATCAAATTGCTTTAAAACTGAAGAAGTAATAGGGAATGATGACATGTAGTATGTTGGGATGCTATCGAGAACAATGTTTATTATGTGGCCTAGGTATTGCATCTGCCAGGATGAGAGCCTCTTCTCAAAATTTTCTATTACTCCATTCCATATACCAGCTGCCTTGTGTTTAGCTCCCAATGGTAGGCCTAAGTATGTTGTAGGGAAGGTGCCTGTTCAGCTGGATTGCAGCCAAGAATCTCAGCCAGTTCAGCTAGATTGGAGACCTCATCCCTTCGGTATCCCATAAGAATGTTTTACAGTTTGCCAGAGCTGACATTCAGAAGAAAACTAGAACTGGAGGTTGAATTGTGGCAAACCATTGATCGTTTCACAAATTTGATCAATTTTCATCTTAAGGAATTAAAGAACAATATTGTGAGCATCATTATTCCCAACCTTTGCAGTATCTTATAAACCTTAAAATTTCCCAATTGTTTCAGTGACCGGGTGATTCTTTTCAATTCCCCGTCATTGCAATTTCTCCTAAAGCATAACCCCATCCATTGTTTGTTCTGCATTGAATCACAATTGCCTCTTTGTCCTCTATAAGTTTCCACCAAATTCTTCCCAGAGTGCCCTGATATGGTTCCATAGACCAACTTCACGAGAGAGGGTACTGCATAATGTCCCCTCCATATTTTTCCTTAGTTATTTGTTTGAATAAAGCTTTATTATTCTTACTATATTTCCATAGCCATTTGAAGAAAAGGCTTTTATTGTGCAATCAGAGATTTCATTTTGATAAGATGTTACCCACAGATTTCTATCCTCCAATTCCCCCTCCTTGTTCTTTTTTTTTTGGTTGTAAAAACAGTTCAATTGACAACATGAAAAAGTTTTCTTCTCTTTATTCCTCTCATAGGAAATCTTATCCTCTCCTGCTTCCTTTCCACACTTCTAGGAATAGGAAATAAAGACATAGTGTACGTGGAGAGTGTGAGTTCAACATGCTGTTAATTAGAACTAGTGACCCATTGAAAGTTAGTCAGAGGTCAGATGACATTTGCTCACACTTATCCAGTATCTCTTGCCATATCTCTATTAACTTGTACTTCATTTCCAGAGGAAGACGAGGTTATGCATTTAATTCCAAATTTCCTGAAAAATCTTAAAAGTTTTAAGAGGCCCCAAAATTCCCCTATAAATGGTGTTCTGAAGAGGCGTATCTAGGATTTTAAGAACATGGGTGCACCATTATATTAATTAAAAAGGGCATGGGGAATTAGCCGATTTGTTTATTTATTAATGATAAAAAGAATTAATTAAGAAGAACTATATGGGAATTGAACCCCTAACTTGAGGGACAAAAGGGGCACTTAGTCACCAGTGCATCAAGTAGTCACTTGAGCATGGGTGGCCACAAATATATTTAGGTACATAATCTGAAAAATTAGTATTTTTAATATATAGCTTAGGGAGGGGAACATGGGTGCATGTACCCCACCCCCCTCCACATAAATCCGTCCCTGGTGTTCTGGTCAAGTAATAGTAAACATTGAATCAGTGAGCTTTTGTTGTCAAAGAAGGGGGTCTCACGTGTTTATTAGAAGGAAGATCTATTTAGTTTTGCTATACTCGATTGCAGATTTATTTGAGAGAGAAGTGATGATAGTACGATAACGCTCAATTGACGAGAGGTACAAAGGTTTATTTTATGCATCAAAAAAAAAAAGAAGGTACAAAGGTTTATTTATCAAATGATGAATAGTCATGAACAATTCACATGGTACCCACAAGAAGGTAAGAGAAAATGCAAATTTAACAGCAAAAGATTGAATCTAAGAGCTTAGAGCCTTGGAAGCCTCATATGCAAGCCCATTATTGAAGTGTCTTATTATCCAGTTTGCTAAGTATGAAATTCAAACGCTTCTGCAAAAAAACATTAACCAAGTTTTTCAACTTATTGTGTGATTCAATTCTCTTTGTGGTTGGACCTAGCTTTTCTGGAAAACCAATCACAACTACTATAACACAATTCCAAGCTACTATGGGCCTGTTTTAGTCAGAACTAGTTAGTACCGCCTATATATATTTTTTGCTTCCATTGTTCATTTTTTGCCAAGTCTAAATGGATTTTGATAATCATAGGTTCTTTAGACAACTTCCATGTGATTTTAGGTGTATTTATCAACTTTTTATTTTTAAGCTGCTGGTCAAGTTTTAGATTCTTTGTAAGTATTCATCCGGTATTTTGCCTTGTATTAGTAGGAGTATGGTCAATGTTTTCTGTTTCATATGGCATTGTCCTATCACACTCAAAGTCCTACATGGTTTTGCAATAAATTATACTAGTTCCATTACTTCTTGAAGTAACATTTGTAGTAGTCATAGTTGTAGAAAGCGAGCTTGACTCTTATTTTTTATAAGAGTCAAACATTGTGGCTTAGTTCTCCTTTCAAAACAGTTATTTCCGCCGACAAATGTGTGGAGTTGAAAGCAATAATCTTTTTTGCTACTCCCTCTGTCCCAATTTATGTGACATTTTTCACTTTTTGAGAGTTAGTTTGACTAATTTTTGAAGCTAAATTGGATTGGATCAACTCAATATTTTAAAATTAAAATTTAGATATCCAAAACTATGCGAAAAGTACTATAAGTTGCAATTCTTCTCATGTTAGTATGATGAAAAATACGTTTTAAATTGTTGGTCAAAGTTCACATAGTTTGAATATAAGGAAAAGTCTCACATAAATTGGGGCAGAGGGAGTATATGATTGTTGGTCAGATATGAAATTGACACAATTTTTTTAAAATGAAAAAGCCAGTAATTTCCCTACATTCACCTATGTTACTACTAGAATTTTCTGTTCTGCTGATTCGAGAAAAAAGAGAGTATTTTTCCCTACATTCACCTCTTTCTTACTCTTGAAATACTTGCCTTCTGAACGAAAGTTTCTTCAAGAGAACCAGAAAGGGAATTGCATTAATGTGATCTATAACATTGAATGCCCCCCTGGTTAACCACTTCTTGAATTGTTCGGCAGTTGACCTTGTTCTAGACCATAGATGTTGATTCTAGCACTTAGTTATGCGACATCTTCACGATGATTCCCCTAATCTCATTTTCATTTTCAAGAGGGTACAGTTATATGGAGGATTGGCTAGCTGTTCTCCTTATTATTTAGATATATGCATTGCAAGCTTATACTAAGGTCATAGTGATCGTAATTCACGTATCCATGAGTTTTAACTTTGATTAGCCACACTTTGAATATTAACCTGAAAAATATGATGAACATTGGATGAAGAATTGCCTACAATATCAAATCTTTTATCCTGGGTAGAGTTTATAGATCTTTTTACATTGTGACTTGCATTGTGGAACTGACTTGGTGCCTATCTTATGCTCTATTTAATTCTGAAACATCAGATCACTATCTGGGAGGAGAGAAAAGTATTTGGTTCTCGAGGGCAGCTTCTGAAGGAAGAGTTTGCTGGGAAGCATGTTGGGAATGGAAAGCATAGTGGAGTCAAAGTGGTAAGTCTCCCTTTTCATCCTGGTCTTTTGTTGTTGAACCCGCTTTAGTTGTTGATTCTTTTTTATATATATTTGAAGCTGGATAGAACCTTCTCATCACACTCTTTGCGAAGAAACTCAACTGGGGATGCCCTTGACAAAATAGTTTCAAGTTATCAGATGTTGTATGGTGGTCAAATTGATGAAGATGCTATATTGAGCAGATGTAAAAATGCCATTAGCTCTGTTGATAAAATAGATAAGGAGATGGGGGGTGATCTAAATCCAGGTGCGCTTTCTTTTCCACTTGTAATGTGTGCCTAACATCGCTTGGCTTGTCCACTTTTGTGTTATAATGGCCCCTTTCACCAAGGTTTGTCTAGTTGCCAGTCAATTTTCATCCAACTGAACAATACAATTCTGGTTTGGTTTAACGAAGAGTTAATTTTCTGGGGGTTCAATTACTTGGACCTCTCTTTAATTCAGCAAAAATAGATAGAGCTTCGTTGTAGTCAAAAAACCATCTGACAGTTTTCTGCTTAAATTTTCAAATTGGATGGCTTTAGCTTTTGGCATCCTTCGTCTGAAATTCCCTTTGCCTAACTTACCCAAAGTAGAAAGAAGGGGCTTCCTTCTTCAAAGAGAGAGGGAGAGAGAGCGAGAGAGGGAGACAAAGCACCATTCAATTAATTTGTTTCATATCTAGTTTCATACTGAAGCTAAATCAAAAGCCAATTCATTCGTTTTGCTTCTATATCTGGTTTAATAGTGAAGCTTATGAAAAAGCTCCGTTGAGATAAAAACATTGACATAACCTACCTTATGAAAAAGCTGATGAAAAAGCTTTTAAAGAATGTGCCACCTACCTTTTGCTGTTATGTCAACCAATTCACTTTCTCTTCAATTTTGGGGAATTAAGAAAATTGTATATGTTTTATTATTATAGAGGAGCACATGATTGTGCCAGTCTTATTTAAGAGAAAAATGTATAGTTACAAAATATTTTAATCAAGTCATGTTTTTAGGTGAATGTATAGTGAAATTTTCTAGTCTGAGAAGCCGGCTTTCATGGGCATGGTTTAAGGAACACTTTTAAACCATAGGGCGTTGTGGTGTTGTGGTCTTTAGCTGTTGATATCTAATTGATAGTTTTGTATAGGCCAAAAATTACCCTAGTCAGCACTAAGATAGCCTTCGAAGGCTGCTGCGTGTCATCGGTATGGTTTCAACAAAAGACGGGTTCAAGATAGAAATGATCAGACAAAAGATAAGGGCTAGGTCGAGGAGTCAACCCATATCGAGGTCGAGGACGAGTACCCTCTTTAACGGAGCAGTAACGGCTAGTTTTGGGGATCTGACTTTAAATTAAATATTCCAGTGAATATTCCTAAAATCTGTACTATTAGGGTTTTGTGGCACATGTCCTCTTATAAATAGAAAGAGACATACTTATAGAGGGGGCATTGGACACTCATTTGTAAAAGAACAACACTTTGACATTCTCTAAAGATTGTAAAGATTCTTGCTTTATTACATACATACAAAAGACACTTTTTTCTTGAGATCCTTATCTAACTTTTCTCCCACGATACAAGGAGAACCCGAATATTCAAAGGCTCATCAATCATTTATCATTGTCAGAAGGAATATCACACGATTTCATCCCTTTTTCGGTCATCTCTGTTGCATTTATTTACATAAATACCATTATATACCATTTATTGCTATTCACTTTTATTGTCAAAAAAATGCTATTCACTTTGTATTTGTGCCATTAAATGTTGTTTATTATTATATGTCCATCACTGTTCCCACAGACTTTGTGACATTTTGCCATGGCACTAGTTAAATAATCTAGTCGATATCATTATTGGCTTAGATTAACCCTATTTTGTTAAGAAAATCTATTTGTTTAAACCGAAATCCAAATTTTGGGTCAAACAAGTTTAATATCTTATTTTCCTCTCTGGATTTGAATCTATGTTTCTTTTGATACTTGCTATGTCATGCTGTACTTCTTATCGACTTCCTCCTTTGCCCTTCAGGCCATCTTAATGGATCTGGTATAGTGGATGAACTCAAGGGGCAACACACTATATTGAAGGACTGTATTGAGCAGCTAACAACTGTTGAATCATCCAGGGCAAACCTCATCTCTCATCTTAGAGAGGTCCTCCGAGAGCAGGTTAGTCATCCCATTTTGGTGCATTCAACATCTTTCCGTCTCCCTGTTTGCTTTTGTGTTTTTTGCTCTTGATTGAGTAGTGCCACGGGTTTCTCCTCAGGAATATAAGCTGGATCAAGTCCGCAATCAACTTCAGGTAAGTAACATGCTTATTAATTTCGTTTGAAAGCGTTATTGATCTTTTAGGTGAATCATGAATGATTACACTTGGTTATGATGACATGATACTGGTTTCAAAAGAGGGGGTCGAATATATAGTTGAGTACACGAGGAAAGAGATACCTCATGCTTGCTTGGAGAAGTTATCCTTTTTCTTTGTGATAATGAAAAAAGTGTAGAGAAGGAAAAGCCAAAGTAGAAGTAGCAGCTTATACTATTCCTCAAAAGTAAAACATGTAGACTCTGGAAAAACCAGTCTTTTGCAGTAAACTGATACTACTTACATGAATTATTGATACTGCTATCCTGCTACCTTTTCTGGCCAACATTTGTGCCTGGTTAAACAGTGTTGTGATGTTCCATTAATTTGCTTTTAGGCTGCTCAGTCCCACGCAGATCAGGCAGGCAATATTTGTAGACAGTTGCTGAATTGTGATGCCAATGGGCAAATCTCGGCTGAGCAGAATCGGAAGGAAGCTAGTACTTCCCAAGCTCCACACGCATTCGTAGCAGGAAATCGAGAGCAATCTGTTCCAGTGATGTACACTCGACAGGTGTCTTATGAAAAATCTGGCAATCTTGATGAAGATATGAAATCTGCAGCTGCTGCAGTGGCAGCAAAGCTCACTGCATCAACATCTTCAGCCCAGATGCTGACTTATGTTCTCTCATCCTTGGCGTCGGAGGGTGTCATAGGCAACTCAAGTAAAGAATTTTCCCACGATAATCAATCGGAGAAAAGGGTGAAGCTTGAAAATGACCACGCAGCTTATGTCCCTTCACAGAACCCTCGAGAACCCCTCTCATTTTTCTCTCAATCCTTCTCAATGCAACACAATCTCCCGAGCACAACTCAGGAATCTGCTCCAATTGAACCGCCTCCTCTACCGTCATCACCTCCACCATTGCCACCCCTGCCTCCTATGCAGCCATATCCAGTGCCTCAGTGCATGCAGACGTCTGTGCAGTTACCTAATTCAGCATTTGTTTTCGCGACAAGTCAGCAACCTTCAACATTGCCTGGTTTTCCCCAAGTTGTGCCTCCTGTCAATGGGGTTTCTCCTTTTACATCTTCCACAACAAATGCTTACCAAGGGTATTCAACTGATAGTAGTTTATATAGCCAGTCTTCATCCTTGCCGATGACACCCGTTACCCGTCAATAGGATTGACAGTTCCCTGTGGTTCCTAGAATGGTCTGTTTGGTATTTTAGAGCAAATACAATCTTACTCAGCTTCTCTGTCACTTAATTTTAGGGTTCTTGACAGCTTTTACATAATTAGCTAGTCTGATGTATACAATTAGGCTATTCACATTGTAACTATGTAACTTATGTTGTGATTTTATTTGTAGATTGGAGGTTGTTGGTGTTTATATAATACTGACCTAGTATTACACTAGAAAAAAGTCGTTTGTTTGAGTACTTCACTATCTTCACAATGTCAACCACGTTTGTTCACTTACGACTTCCTAGCAATTTTATATTCAGAGGAAGCAAACAGGCAATGAGTCAATCATTCGAGTCCCCTTGGTTAAACAAGCGAGGAAGAGGCAAGAATGATGACCGCACGTGATGCTCACAAAGAAAAAAAAAAAAAAAACCCACCCTCATCTACCTAAATTGATTATAGAAATGTTGTGCACAGAACGAACCAATTTTGAGTCGAGAAAGATAGAATGGATATTGGTTGAAGGTGAAGTATGAAACTCGACCAAACTGACACAGTGACACAGCTTTAGATGCAGTCAACGGGGACATGGGTCACGTCGACGACAAACTCATTAACTTGTGTGGGAACAAAAACTGATTAACGCCGCCGTCCTGCTGTCAGTATCTGTACGAACAAGAAGTCGACAACTGACCCATTTTTCCCTTCCTTTCTCAATGTCCTGCATTACTGCATGCATACATTTTTATCACAATTGATCATTGATTCTGTAAAACAAAAAAAAGGAAGTTGATATTGCAAAAAGTGCAGCAACTTTGTCTCCCCAAAGCTACTCTTCGTCCTACTATATGCAACTGCTCTTATATCAGGGAACCACTTCTACCTGGTACTCCCTAGTTTGTTTCAAAAAACACGCGAGTCTTTAAACAACAGCAAAAGAGACAAAATGTCGGGAATTTGTCCAAAAGCAGCCGTCCAAATTAAAGTATGAATAAGGAGTGAGCTCAGAAGGGTAAAATATACACTGTATGCACCCTGTCTCAATATTTTAGAATCAGCCGCAAATCAGAGACAAATGTCTCCTTTAAAAAGGGAACCATACTGAGCAAGGACGGCTCATTGTTAAGTTTGTGAAAGTCACGTTCCTGACTTAAACATGATCAAATTATAAGGCCGACATCAAATAAAGATTTCAGCCCTCTATGTAACAACAACAACAACAACTAGTCTCTGAGCTCTACTCCCTTTCAGAAAAAAGCCTGCTCCTTTTGTCTCTTCCCTCTATGAGTCATAATAAACAATTGTTTTTTCTTTGGGTAAATGTTTTATATCAACATAAGCTACAACAAAGCCAAATGCTGAAATTGAATTTATGCTAAAATACAACAAGGACAGTTAACAGTCCCACCACACTTCACTATCCACACTGCCTCTATCCACCTGCCATTCTCTATAAATACCTCTAGTTACCTGAATCATCCTCACTCACCACAAGGATATCTAAGCTAACCAACTCACTTGTCTTACACCTCCCATACTTAAAAAAAGTTGACTTCTTTCATCCTTATAGACATTCTCATAATTGAAATTAATAGAATGCACTATCAAACAGAGTCTTGGAATTCTTACCTACCTGAGAATTTTAAGATGGGTGGTGGTGACCCATTGGAAGAAATACAGAGAATGGCATCAAGGAATGCAGTGGTGATATTCAGCAATAATACTTGTTGCATGTGTCACGCAATCAAGAAGCTTTTCTGTGGAATGGGTGTCAACCCCACAGTTTATGAATTAGATGAGAACCCCAGTTGGGAGCAGGCTTTAATGAGTCTTTTGGGCAGCTCCTCTTCTTTGCCTGTTGTTTTCATAGGTGGGAAGTTAGTTGGAGCTATGGACAGTGTAATGGCAGCTCACATTAATGGCACATTAGTTCCTCTTTTGAAAGAGGCTGGTGCTCTCTGGCTTTGATCTTCTCTTCTCTGTTCTACTCTTTTTTTACTTTACTACAGCGGAAGTGGAGTTGCTTAGATTTACCTATCTTTTCTTTTTTCTTCTTCCTTTTCTATTTCGCCAGAGAAGGAATTTTGTTTTGCTTGTTTTTATGTAGTTAAAAGTTTTAATGGCCTGGGAAAAAAATTGTAACTTGCTCCCTCCATTGGTGCTAAAGAGAATTGAATTGAATAAGAAAAATGTAGTTCCACATTTCTTACATATGATCTCTTCCTAATTCTTTTACTTTGTCTGCTATAATGCAATGTTCTACCTCGCCTTTACAAACTCAGGCTCAATACTCATTTTTTCTTTTACTTATCCTAGTGTTGTTATGGCTCTTTTTTACTGTACTAAGAAGGAAGGTTTCATTACAAATAGAAGAGAAGGTATTGTACTACTACCACTTAATACTGAATTTAAGAGAACATCACTCTTCTTTTTTTAATGTACTTCAAGATAATGCTCCTTTATCTTAGTTAAACTGAATTTGAAGTAAATTCCTCAAATGGTCTCAAGTTGACTAAATTACTTAGTAAATCACTTTCCTTTCTTTTATCACAATAAAGTCACTTAACTATTGGAAAACTCTAAAAAAAAAAACCCAAACACACGTTTGAAGCTTCTTTCCAGCAATGGCACTCATGGATTGGATTTTCTTCTAATTTAAGTAGTTTATTTTATATGACATACTACTATTTAACAAAAAAACAAATTTTAAGGCTATTCTTTTTAAATAATGAAATGAAAATATTGACTAGATCAAATTGGTATTTCGAATGGTGAATGGAAAGCTCAAGTTGTTTTGTGTGCAAATTATCAACTTTTCAATGCTTCTAAAGATGGTTCACCTCTCACAATCATGAAAGGTACAAACTAATTAATCTCATCCATAAATCATTTATCATAAAAGCAAAGAGCCAAAAACATAGGATGCAAAAATGTACAACTCAAATACCTTACCATTTATCGAAAAAAATACCTTATGATTTTATTAATTAATAATAGTAATAGTAAAAAGATAAAGTGTAAATTCAAGAAAACCTCCATTAAAATGCAAAGTGAAAAACGAACAGAAAAAAGTGATACAACAGCTC
The DNA here is from genome assembly GCF_000390325.3 of Nicotiana tomentosiformis. Classification (NCBI taxonomy): domain Eukaryota; kingdom Viridiplantae; phylum Streptophyta; class Magnoliopsida; order Solanales; family Solanaceae; genus Nicotiana; species Nicotiana tomentosiformis. Next base: position 100,077,603 of record NC_090813.1, on the reverse strand, counting down.
GAGCCAGGCGTGACCCACGTGGCGTACACTCTACGTAGTCGATACTCCAATCATACACAAGACCAAAAAGGAAAGAGGAAAAAAGGTAACCCACTGTATATATTTTGTAAGCTCTTCACTATTTTACGTTTCCTTCCTTTCCGTTTTGCTTTCACGTTCAACGTCATCGATTTGGGGTCTAGGGTTCCTGGTTTTTCTCCCTCCCTTTAACTAAATTCAATGCAACCAAACTCAATAATACTTCAAATATCCTCTTTCACTGCTCGTTAATCACTGGTACATGTTAATATTTTATTTATTTTTATATTCGTGTTAGACTTGTAGTTTAGAAAATTATTTTATTTCCCTCTTTTAAACTATGGGGTTTGAGTGGTTCAACAGTGTGAACTCAATTTCTGTGTTTGGCTTCAGGAGCTGGGGGTAAATTGGGAAGTCCAGTGAAGGTTGGAGGTTTGGTTGGTGTTGATCGGAAAACAAGTGAAGACGGTGGGCAAATGCCGGAGGAGGACTTGATAGAGCTCAAATTTCGGTTGTACGATGGATCAGATATTGGTCCTTTTCGCTACTCACCTGCTTCCACCATAGCTATGCTTAAAGAGAGAATTGTCGCCGAGTGGCCCAAAGGTTTTGTTTACTGCCTCCCTCCTTTGTTAAGTTTTTTTCCTAGTTAGCAGTCAAGCATCGTGTAATTCTTTTCTGGGCTATGTATAATCATTCTTGCCATGTTTTCAGTTGTAATTTGCCCACATATGATGCCTCCCTGATTTTAAAGTTAAGGACTTTCAACTCTCGTTTTAGCTTATTTAGTTTTATAATCAATGTGATCCTCTGCATTGAAAATTAGTTCTAAAAGGGGCACCAAGGTGTGGCTTGGTGGTCGATGAAGTGGGTTGAGAACCATGAGGTCTCACGTTCAAATCCTTGCGGAGGCAAAAATACTAGGTTATTTCTTCATATCTGTCTAAGCATTGGTGGATAGAGTTACTTACCTGGTACATGTCCTGGTGGGAGGTAGTAGGTACTCCGTATAATTTGTCGAGGTGTGCATAAGCTGGCCTGAACACCATGGTTATTAAAAAATAATAGGCTTGAGGTGACCTGCATATTTTGAAAGTTGACTTATGCTAGATTAAGTCACTTATAGGCAGTTTTTGAACTTGTTATACCGTTCTAAGGCCAAGCTTATTAGTTAGAAAGCTTGTGTCAAGTGGCAACTCCTCTGAAAAAGTCTAAGAGTGCTAGTGTTAGTCGCAAATGTACTAATATTGAATTAATGATAGAAAGTATCTTTGCAGAATTTTTTGAGTCAAGAACTGTAGTGGGGTATTTCTTTTTCTGAACTTCAATTCCGTTTAAGATGACTCATCTTCAATATGTTCGTACGAGTGTTCTGAGTTTCTAGTGTAGTCTGTCCAAGCTTTCAGGCTTCTGAAGTTTTTTTAGCTGGTGTGAACTTTCATCATGTGCCTTGCTGGACTTTCACATGAAAGAATTGCGTGTTGTATTCTTTTTATCATTGGGTTCAGGAGTCTTAGGCTGCATATATTTGGTCTTATTTTTACTTTTCCAAAAATCCTTACTATCTTGAGGGTTTCTCCATAGTTTCCAACTTTGTGTCAACTCTCTTGCTAGTTTTGTCATTTAGCACATCATCATATGCAATATCAAGTGCCATAGAATTTCATCCTATGTATATTAGTTAGTTTGTCCATAACTATGATAAACAAGTAGCCGTTCAAGGAAGATGCCTGCTGTAAGCCCACATCATCCACCATAGAACCTCATCTTGTATAGTGTATACTACTAGTTAGCTCATTATAAGCCAGCTACCTGGTTTAAACCCACGATTATAAGAAATTCCTCTATGCATCCTCCCAATATTCGTGCACTTATGATTGCTTGCTTGCACATATGATATTGCAAAATCACATGATGGGAATGTATTCATACTACTACAGTAATATATTACTTTTTCAAGGAAAAAAAAGGCAAATTTAACCAACCTACAGTTCATATTGTCAAAAAATGCAGGGTATATATTTGTTGTTGTTTGTAAGATCAAAATCACCACCATCACCAGAGTAATAATGGCGCTTTCTTTGATTGGCATACATCCAGTGTGACCTAGATATTCAAAATTGCATGATTCATAGTGTTGTACAAGAAAGTAGAATATGTATCCAAATTGTCAGATATATGCTGAATTCTAAGAGTGTATAGATACTCATAAAATGCGTACCGCTGGAGGCTTGTACTGAAACATATCCAAGAATACTAATGGCTGCCTTGCAAACTATTTGTATAGATACTCATAAAATGCGTACCGCTGGAGGCTTGTACTGAAACATATCCAAGAATACTAATGGCTGCCTTGCAAACTATTTGCTGTGAGTACCAGTTTTGTAGCTAAGAGACGTTTGAATAGAGTATTTGTTAGCGGGGACTTGTTAGCTAGAACATTGAGCTAATGACACCAAATCAGATTGACAAGTAAGCATTTTGATCCTACTCATTTTGCCTAGGAAAGTTTGAAATAGAGCCCGTGGACCTTAGGATTCTTGGTAGGGTTAAATGCGGTGCTCTCAAAGGCCAGAAGCAAAGGAAAGCACCAAGGTCTATTTTTTTTTTTTTTTTTGAAAAGTTCACATATTTGTATTAATTAGAAGGTGGACTACACCAAACCAGTGTAACCATCCATAATTACAAGAGGGAGTACTAGAAGAGATTCTAGTTCTCTGTAAAATCTCATAAATAATCTAAAACTTCAAAAATACATTCACATTCTTCTAAATACTCCTGTTTACACCAAAAATAATAGAGCACTAGACAGCTCATATTCCTTAGTGGTTGTCTATTGGGGTTTTAAGTGCACACCAAAATTGATAAACATGCTTAGTGAAATAAGGTGCTGATCAGGGGAAAAATATGAAAGAATATATATCTAATGCAAGGAAAAGAACTCTACATATTAACAATAAAGTAGAAAAAGATTCAAAGTAAAATTTTTTTCATTCTTCATCAAAAAAAATAAAAGTAAATTTTTTGTCATTCAATGTTCAAATACTGTACAGCCAGGATGAGCTAAGTAAATCTTCCAGCCAGAGCTTTTTGGTTTTGAAGAGAACAGAAGAAAAAGTACTTGCCCACACTCACATTAAAAAATAAAAAATAAAAAAAATAAAAAGATGAAGCCAAAAGTTAAAGCCTTTTGGGTTAGCTACAGGTAAAGTTCTTCCAGAGCCAAAGCAAGACACAAACCGCTACTCCTTCAGAATTAGAAGAGAATTTTGAGTTTCTACATTCTTAAGACTGAACCTGCAATATGTCCTATTTTCACCCCTATCAAACAAGGGGGTAAACCCAAGACCAAAATTTTCACAACTATAAACCTATATTGGTAAAGGTGATAAAGTTAGAGCCTGGAAAAACCACCTTTATGTTTTTCTCTATACCGTGCAAGAAAGTGAGTAGACATCTAAACTTTGAAATTTGACTTCCTCTTATATCATGCTTTATTGCTTTTTTGATGGTCCATTTATTTGCAGGGGTCTTTGAAAAGGGCCGTCCATATCCTTCTTTGTACCTTTTTGTCTATGGGCTTTGTTTTAATAAGATTCAGTTGTTTTCCCTGCAGATAAAAAAATTGCACCCAAGGCGGCAAATGATGTAAAACTGATATGTGCTGGCAAAATCTTGGAAAACAGCAGGAGTGTTGGTCAATGCAAGACGCCTTTCGGCGAGCTACCAAATGGTGTAATTACCATGCATGCTGTTGTACAACCATCTATAGCTAAAGCAAAGTCAGGTAGGTTCCCCTTACTACTGAATATGCTGGCGTTCTATGCCATGTCTTACTGTTTTATATTAGGACATTTTAACCTGATGGAATTTTTATGTTCTTAAAACAGAAAGAACTAGAAGCTTTTATCTCTTCCTTTGAATGTGTTGAACCTAAGCAACAGTGTTGAATGTGGGAGTCTTATTTCTAACGTAAAATGCATCTAACATAGTTATGCTGGAGATGTCTATTGGCTTTGCCAAGATTTTCAGAAGATTTGACATTTCTCTAAGGCAAGAGTGTAAGATGTTCAGATATAGTTCAGTTGGAGTCTTTCACATGTGGTGTGGAGAAATGGCTATTTTATGAGAAGAAAGGAGGAGGTTCTGAAGATTTGACATTTCTCTGATTCCATGTTAATATTTCTTCTACTTGTCAAATCGATTCAATTAACTCTATGTCCGCTGAAATTTGGCAACCATCCTTCAAGTCTAATGCTTTTTATATATTTAGTCTTGTCTATAAAGATGTAAAACATGGTAGATGTTGCATTTTGTTGGCTGGCAATAAAGATGGACAATGAGAATAATTTTTATTCCTCTTCTACGAATTGGACTCATTAATTAACCTTTTTAAGATAAAATATAGCCAAGTGTGGAAAATATTTGGGGAGTTGAGGTTGAAATGAATGCCATAGAGATAGGGAAATGTCACTTGAAGTTATCTCCCAGTGACGTAAAATTGAGGAAGTTACGAAAATTGAGCATCGTTTAACCAATTAAATGGTAAGATTACCATTTTTAGGGTAAAATTGTAAGCGAATGAACATCGAAAGCCAAGATATTTCTTATCTTGTTCCCACTTTGTATGTCAGCATAGATGAAAACTTGCTATGGGGCATTGAAGAATGAATCAATGCCACTTTAGCATTTTACCACCATCTTGTGTTGACAACGGTAACTTGGGATGTTAACATATCCTGGGCTTTTATGTGAGTAAATTAGCTTCATCATAGATCACCATATGCTGGGGTATTGTGAGGTGAATTTAGCTTTATCATAGATCAGCATGAATGTGCTCTAGCCTCTAGGTGGGATGAACAACTCAAAACATGAGCTTATAATTACACCAGCTTTTTATGTGTGTTCATTATGTCACTCTGAATATATGCTGTGATAACTCAACACTTGTTTTATCATTCATGGTGTAGAATTGTCTTTATGATTTTTCCTTTTTTTTCCCTCTACTTTCTATTATCCTATCAATATCATTTTTACCTTAGCCTGGTATATGATAATTGTAGATGATATTATGTTAATTGGAACTAAAGAAGGTGAATACCAAAAGCTTGAACTACGAGAAGCACTCTAGAGAGTTTAAGATAAGCTGGAGTAAGACTGAATTTATGCACTGCAAGTTTAGCCAGCATAAGAAGAGTGTAGTTGAGGTGAGATTAGACAGGATTATGGCGCGTAAATGCAATAATTTAGATCCGGGCTCTAGGAGAATAGCATTCTGAGAGTCACCGAGATTTTGGGTATTGTAGACGCATCAAGGTTGAGGAGGTCGTGGGGGCTATGTGTAAGATGAGCAAGGGCAGAGCAACCAGGCCAGATGAAATTCCGGTAGAATTTTGGAAGTGTGTGGGTAGAGCAGGCTTAGAGTGGCTGACTGGGCTGTTTAATATTATTTTCAGGATGAAGATGATGCCAGACGAGTGGAGATGGAGTACGGTGGTAACGTTGTACAGGAATAAAGGTTATATCCAGAGTTGCAATAACTATAGGGATATCAAGTTACTAAGTCATACCATGAATGGTGGAAGTGAGGGTGAGGAGGACAATGTCTATATCCGATTACCAGTTCGGGTTCATGCTGGGTCGTTCAACTACGGAGGCTATCCACTTTATTAGGAGGTTGGTGGAACAGTACAGGGATAGGAAGAAGGATCTGCACATGGTGTTTATTGACCTGGAGAAAGTGTATGACAAGGTGCTTAGGGAGGTCTTTTAGAGATGCCTGGAGGCAAAAGGTGTGTCGGTCGCTTACATCAGAGCGATTAAAGACATGTATGATGGAGTTAAGACTCGAGCTAGGACCGTGGGAGGCGACTCTGAGCATTTTTCGGTGTCATGGGGTTGTACCAAGGACCTGCGCTCAGCCCGTTCTTATTAGCCCTGGTGATGGGTGCACTGACACACCATATTCAAGGGGAGGTGCCACGGTGTATGTTATTCGCTGCTGATATAATGATATAGTTCTGATTGATGAGACGCGATGCAGCGTTAACGAGAGGCTGGAGGTTTAGAGACGGACCCTTGAATCTAAGGGTTTCAAGTTGAACAGGACGAAGACAGAATACCTGGAGTGCAAGTTCAACGCCGACTCGAGTGAAGCGGGCATGGACGTGAGGCTTGGGTCACAGGTCATCCCCAAGAGAGGCAATTTCAAGTACCTTAGGTCAGTTATCCAGGGGATAAGGAGATCGACGAGGACGTCGCACATTGTAGAGGGGGTGGGGTGGATGAAATGGAGATTAGCATCTGGAGTCTTGTGTGACAAGAAAGTGCCACTGATGCTCAAAGGTAACTTTTATAGAGCGGTGGTTAGACCAGCCATGTTGTATGGGGCAGAGTGTTGGCCAGTTAAGAACTCACTTATTGAGAAGATGAAAGTAGCAGAAATGAGGATGTTGAGGTGGATGTGCGGACGCACTAGGATGGACAAGATTATGAATGAAGATATTCGGGAGAAGGTGGGTGTAACTCCTATGGATAACAAGATGCGTGAAGCGAGGCTCAGATGGTTCGGGCACGTGCGAAGGAGAAGCCCCGGTAAGGAGCTGTGAGTGGTTGGCTTTGGCTGGTATGAGAAGAGGTAGAGGGCGGCCTAAGAAGTATTGGGGAGAGGTAATCAGGTAGGACATGACGTGTCTTCAGATTTCCGAGGACATGGCCCTTGATATGAAGGTGTGGAGGTCGAGCATTAGGATGTAGGTTAGGGGGTAGTTGAGCATTTTCCTACATTGTTTCGGGTGAGAGACTAGTTTGATAGGATTTTGTCTTTAGACTGCTAGTGGTTAATGTTGTGTTCATACTATTCTTCTGTTTTTCATAGTACGGGGCCTTATTTACTTGTTATTGTTATTGCTTCTCATCTATTTTCTGGTCCTTATGTTGCTGTTATTATTTCTGTGATTTCTGTTGATGGTACTGATTTATTGTCTCTGTTCGTCTTCTTGAGTCGAGGGTCTTTCGGAAACCGCCTTTCTACTCCCTCGGGGTAGGGGTAAGGTCTGCGTACTCACTACCCTCCCCAGACCCCACTTGTGGGATTACACAAGGTTGTTGTTGTTGTTGCTCTATGAGAATGAAACAATAGATGAAAATATTATACACAATTAAAATAGGATGGTTGAAGAAATGGAGAAGTGCTATTATTGCACCGTTAATACATATGGCAGATTTGGTGCATGTTCCCGAATCTATTTGGGATTTGTTGGTGTTTCCAGAAACATAAGAGATACGCTTAACAACTGGCAGGGCCAAAGAATTACAAAGAGCAAAAAGAAGATATGGAGAGCTATTTCTTTTTATGTATATTTTGGACAGTTTGGATTGCGAGAAACCATAGATATTTTGTGGATAAAAATCTGTCCTTACCTTTCGTGAAGTTTAGATGCCTGTAGAACATGTATTGGTGGAGCAATGTAAATTCTGTATGATCCTAGATTGATGGTAGAACTCATAGACTTCCTCCAAGTCTAAAAGGGAGAAACTACCTCATCTTTGAAGTACTTAAGCACTTGCTTGGTGCTATCTTTGCTAATAAGTTTATATTTACTGATCAGAAAAGAAATGAAGAAATACTACCAGAGTGTTATATGATAGAGAGGACACAATTTGATAGACAAGTTGTTAAAACGGTTATAAGAGCAATAATGTTATGTGAGAGTGAGTGTCGGGCCACCAAGGTTCAACATATCCAAAATGAGTGTTTCAAATATGCAAATGCTAAGATGGTTGTAAGGTCATACAAGAATAGAATTGGTCACATTTGACCAAAGGTACAAGCGGCATACTTAGAGGATAAAATGAGAGAAGGTCGCTTGAGTTGGCTTAGTAATGTCCTATGTCAACCTGCAATATCTCAGAATCCATATAGACTTGCCAAAATGTGACACAATGGAAGAAAAAGATTCATGTAGGCTGATCCAATGAATTGTGATCAAGTTTAGTTTGCTAGGAGTTTTTTAAGTTTCGGTAAAGATTTATATACTAGTAGAAAACTTTGAGTACTTTTTTTGAAAATGGTAACAAGTATTTATTATATATAAACAGCACAAAGCTTCTGCTGAAATCCAAATGTACAGAGGAGAGCAAAAATTATGCCCTCGTTCTTCTTACAAGGATTAGTGACATCTATCAGTGTGTCAACATCTTCTACCAGTTCTTCCTTACACCAAAAATGAAATAGAAAATAACTTGTGCGGATCAAAATCTTCAAATATTGGCTTGATGCTAGTCTAAGTGGAATGACATGGTCAATGAGGATCTATATAGCCAACTCTAGCTAGCTTGGGATTGAGGCGTAGTTGTTATTTGTTGTTTTATTTTATTTTTTCACCTCGTCTATTTTGGTTTATTTGCACTGTTATTCTTTTAATTTCTTCACCTTCAAGTACTGCTACTTTTTGTTGAACTATCTGAAGATCCAAATTTGAGGGATTTTGCTCGTCTACAATTGATGTGCATAATTTCTGATGATTGCTACAATTAGAATAATATTCCTCTTTATAGTGTGACCTGAGATAACTGCTGACTCTCAACCTGTAGAGCATCTAATGACTGTGGACTTACTAAGTTCTAAGGAATTTCGTTTCCACTTCTTGTTAAGTTGCTAACTGTCATATTTTTATAGACGCATATATAATTGTTCTCCGTCTATGTCTTGAACCTTAAGAGACAGCTCTGTATTTGAAGATCTGAGGTGGTCCTGCTACACCCTATCCCCTGCTCTAGCCCCTGGTTGCCAAATCTCAGTCCAGGGTTATGATGTTAAACCATTGATGTTTTAATTTTCTCCTTTATTGCTGCTGAGACTTGTCTTTCTGCAACAGAAAAGAAGATTGACGAGACCCCAAAGAAAAGCATATGTTCATGTTCCATATTGTGAGATTGCAAGTGATTCAGTTTGACCTTGTGGTATTCATGGGGTTACCTGCGCTTTGAAGTTTAGTCACTGAGTTAATAATCTGTATGTACCTCATTATTACATGTTTGTTGAAAGGCATTTCTATGTAACTATTGCATGTTTCTATGATCACGTTTGTTCTATAAAGTTGGCATATTTACATTTGTAGTCGCAGATTTTCTCATTTGAAAAATACAGAAGGATGGGGACACGCAGAAGGTGATTTCTCATCATGGTCAATGGACTCGGATTTTCTTGTCAAACAGACGCATAATTAAATTGACTTATGGATTCCACGTTTTAGTCAATAATTGACACATTAATGCAAAAGCTACCTACCTTTACGCAGGATGCTGGTCTTTTTTAAATATTTCTGGTCGTCTTAGGAGGAATTGTCCTTGTTGAGTGATGCAGGGCAAACTTAATTCTTACCACATAAGTCTCAGCAACTTTTGTATATAACACAACCGAGTAATTCTTACAATATCAAGGTCACGCGGCATGCGACTTTAGCTTTTATTGTCTTTGAGAGTAACCACGTTTATTATGCTCCGTTTAGATAGCAATGACAGTATGAAACTATTTTCCGTGAGGAAAAGAGAGCATAAATATGTACTGATTATGTAAGGGAACGAAAAAGATAATGTGTGATCTCAAAAAAAAATCTTTTTTTTTTCTTCTGAAGCTTGAAATTCTTGTATGGTCTCATAATTCGTTTCCTCCGATTTTCTTCGTTCTTTTTTCTTCTTTTAAATAAAACCACTCCTAGTGGTGATTTTATACATCACTAAACATAAAAAAAATTACATGGTAGGGGATGTGACCACATTCTCCGGTTCTGTTGGCCTAAGCGAAGATTGTTTTGATGATTGACAAAAGAACTCAAGCATGAACTAGGTTCATACACAGTGTATACAGACACGGCAGATTCGAGCACAAGGCATGCACGTGAAGGAGATAAGCTTAACTGGTTATATCCGATATCTCCTGAACGAAATGATTGCATAAGTGATAACATGATTGCATAAGTGATAACGAGAATGACTCCTTACTCAAAGAGAACTCTATCCTAGATAAGGGAGGAGTTAGAAGTTGAAGATAACTAGAGCTCTTCCACCATGGAAGTTCTTTACTTTCTGCATTTATTATTTTGCAACAGTAGTATAAGGAACACATAGAAGAACCAGGTTCTTCGATAATCCGTGCACGCGAAAAATTGTACACCACACAAATCACCCCCTCTTGTGTGGTATTGAAGTACAAAACATCAAGTTCAAATTGAGAATGGACCGTCCCATTTATACATTAGAGAAATCTAACACTATCAGATTTGGGGACTCTAACAATTTGTCATGTTAAGCTTACAAAAAAATTATCATAAATGTATGATATCACTCCTTTTCTTCTTCGTCCTCAGTACTTACGAGAGTTTACTTTTCGGGACATGGCTTTTCGAGTTGCAACCTGTACTGATATTGTGACGAAGGTGCAACAACTAAGCGTACTTATATCTATGGCCAAACTCAATGATATTTGGCAATTTAAGAAGCAGGTATCTAGGAAATTTGCTGCACTTTTAGGGCGGGAGTATTTGCTACAGTAAACTTAAAATACTCAAGCTGGTAATTAACTTCATCTAATCCATCTAGCTTTGGAAATAAATTACAACGTTCGGCAAAATAGACATGAAAGTGGCTATATATAAAATCCAGTGCTTCCGATAGTGAGGAGCTATATGAGTAATATTCAAACGAATGATTTGACTTAATTAAAATAGACATCCTGCACCAATAAATTAATGTTGACCTAATCCTTCTTTAGAGGTCCCATTCTACTTACACAGAAAAAATAATACTCCATCTAGAACTTTGATAATTCTGTTTCATTACCTTTTCCTCTTTGGCAGATATTTTGTTTTTGGGGAGGCTTAGACAAAAGCAACCTCAATCCGAGTATGAAATAGAGAAAATAAAAGAAAAAGGAAAAGGAGACACATATACATTAATATAAGTAAGAATTAAGGAAGAAGAAGGGAAGCAAATGGAGAAATCATGAGCATCAGCATCGCCAAGCAGACGCAGCTAAAATGGCCCTATCTTGCCATCCCAATAGCAAACAACCATTATCCTCTGTCAATTTATAACCATCACACGAGTAAAGTCCCAGTAATATTTTGGACTGCGTCACTGCATTTGCACTCAGTGCTACTCCTTTAAACCCCTTCCCTTCCATTAACCTCCTCCATTTTTCCAACCTCTCGTGCCGCACCACTCTCTCTGCTCCCTCACACGACACTATGTTCATTATCTCCGGCGCAAATATATACTGTTCCAGTTTTGCCCTCTGCGAAGAATCCGCCGGAAATGTCGCGTCCAGAGAATCAAATATCGCTGAATAGTAGTGCAACGCTTCTAAGAAACGGCCCAAAAAGTAGGGCCCGTTATGGCTCGCTTCTTGCTCCACAATGGTTACAATATTCGGAGCCTGGTCTCTAATCATGGCTAACAAATTCCCAATACAATTTACTGGGACTCTATGGAGTCGGTTCACCGAATTAACAGCCAGAGCCTCACCAATCCTTCTGTTAAACATGTGCGGTTTCAAATCTTCAAGTTGCTCCCCTACAGGGTGAAATTCGAACGGAACATGAAGGGAGTGAGCCAGTTCTGTTAAACATCGGCCCGTTTCCTTGACGGCTTCAGGAGACGGCCCGACTCCTGTTATACGAAGAAACGGAGCTCCACCGGGTCGCGCTGCTAACGCTTGCATAAAAGCGGGCCACTGATAACCTTGAAGGATGTCTAAATCGATGACATGGACCCGCTCTTCGGCTTCGAATGCTTCAAATATGGCTTGATTAGCTGTGAAATGAGCAAACTTAACGTAAGGGCAAGCTTGGTAAAGAATCTGATAGATTTTGAGGATTTCTAGGGAATTAGGAGGGAAAGGGTTGAATGGTTTTGGGGCAGAAGAAGTGTTGGGTTTAGTGGCTAGGGTTGCGGTTAGCCTCGCAGTAAGAGCTTCGGTGAAGCAGGAAGCGACACGTTGCATGGAGTCGCCGATAGGGGTGACAACTCGATTCAGGTGGTGGAGGTATCTTCTGGCCAACATGTAGTCCTCTTTTGAGACTGCTTCTGCACAGGCAAGGAGAAGGTGCACCAGTTGTAAGCCACTGTCCAGTTCCTGCATATATACACATGCGTTCAAATTAGATTATTCCCACTTTTTTACCTTTAATTAATTAGAACATTACTATCTAGTGAAACATCTTCAAATTAGCAATAGATTATATTTGTCTAGTGAAGCTGATTGAAAGAGTCCAATTTTGTGGAATGACTAAGGACTAGGCTCTTTTCTTAATAAGCTTCTGTCCATACAAAGAGGGACAAAAACACGTTTGCATGGTCATAATAAGCAAGCCGTTAGAATTCGCTGTAGACATGTTGCCGTTTTTAGCTGACTTGGTTTAATTCCTACGTACTATTGAAAAAGAAAAATATTGTTGTAAACAAGGTAGATTAGAGACTTAATTTGAATAAATAGCATTGGAAAGACAGTCTAAATTTTGGCTTATTTGCATGAGGTGAAATCAAGACGTGCAAGATGAGTAGTACTAGCTAGATATGGTTTCCTTTCCCAAACCTTGTAAAGAACCCAATTATAAGTGTCGAAGTAAATTTACAAAGAAAATTAATACAAATAAAGTAATACCTGATCAGGTGCAGCAACGACCAAGTTGTGATTGATAATTTGCGTATGTTGTTGTTGTGCCGTTGGTGGTTGTGCATGTGTTATTGGTCTTTGTTTTTGTTGCTTTTCATGCTGCCGTTCTTGTTGTAGCTGTTGGGACAAAGGAGCGATAGACCCCGTCTGGAAAATCTCATCGTCTGGGACGGCACTTGTATCGCCGAGTAAGGATCCCATAAAGCTACCTGGTGCATTAGATGATGAATTTGGCAAAGCGCCCAGGCACTCCAACAGATCGGGCACTACCGACAGCACATCAAACGACTCGGAAGAAGATCCAGCAACACCACTACCTGAAACTTTGAGGGTCGAATACGAGGATGCCAAATCCTCCTCCTTGTCATAATCATCATCCAAGAAACTCTCAAGAGCTGGCAGGTTAAAGCTCTCAATTTGCATGAACTGGTTATTGGGAGAGTTGAATACCTTTTGGAGTGGGCTCAGTCCCTTGCCTTTATTACTCGAGTGGTAATTAGGTCCCAAAGGAGAGCGAGGAGGTGAGCACATCATCATGCTCTGCCCATGAATCCCCTGATGATGCCCGTAATTATTGTTACTATGAGTAGTAGTACTGAAACTGGAAGCAGGCTGAGGCGAGGGAAGGTTCCTGACGGGGGAAGAGATCATGAAATCTCCCTCCAGCTGATCCGCAAAGAATGATTCCCAAATGGAATTGTCAGGTGATTGGATTTCAACATCATCGTCCACTACGAATTTCAACGTAGGGAAACTGAGACTGGTAGGTCCTAAGCTGCCACAATTGAGTTCAAAATCGGAGGTGACAGGAGTCACTTTCTTTGATTCAGAAGAAGCAAGAGAAGACTCATCTAGCGGCAGCTTGCTGTATGAATTCTCACTCTTGAAACTTCCTATTTCACTCTTTAAGCTGCCAACCTCGCTTTTTATGTCATTCTTTAAACTTCCCATCCTCGCAGACAAAGAATTGTTCATAACAGTACTCATTCACTGCCCTTGTTTTTTGCAATCTATTTATGCTGATGAATCAACCTTTATTATTATGATTTGATGTCCTATATAAATAATTAGCCGGGAAATTATTAGAAATGATGGTCATAAATTGGAAGGTGCAGAAAAAGGAAGTTTGATTTTGAAAATCAGGCGAAAAGGAAAAGGAAAGAGGTTTTTAAAAGGTGAAAGTTGTGATCTTTCAATCGTTTTTTTATTGGAAAATTAAGGGCATTCGTCAGCTTGTCCAGACTGTGGATTATGAAGGAAGAAAATCTTGGAAAAATCTGTGACTTCTTCATTTCGCATGTTTGGAACTTAGTGAATTTTATCGACTTCTTTCTATCAATCGAATAGGATTTGGAATTGTACCTCTTTAAACTAAAGAATTTTCTGTTAGCTGGTTGGTCGATTCTTACATTATTTTATTTCATCTCTTGTTCTTTTCTTAAACTACTGTTTAAAAAGCAAGAAATCGGTGGGGCCTTGAGGTCCAGTTGTACGAACTTTCGTGGTATGGGCCCCACTCTGGGCCGGCCCGGCTGACGATAGCAAGCATAGTTGGGAATTTTGAATAAAAAGAATGATTCCTTTGGTATAAAATAATGGGAGTATAGTGAAATCCGCAAGCAGGGATTGGTCGAAGTGGAATGAAAGGGATATTATTAGATAAAGGCGATGCTCCATTCTACGTTAACAATCAAGTCACTAGAAATCTACTTTTCACATTTAACAAAAGCACCAACAGTGGCAACCCATCAATTTTATAAACAGTTTCTTATTACTCCCTCTATTTAACTAACTAGTCTTGCCAAACGCGTTCTGTGCGTGTAACATGTATCAATAAATACACAACTTAAAAATAAATATACTCTGTAACTATTATCAAACAATGTAATTTGGTTTTAAAATAGAAAAACTAAAAAAAAAGCGTAAATTTCTAAAAACGATGAATCTAGCTCGCATAAGTTCTCATATGCCTTATTGTGGTTTCTAATAACATCAGAAGAAATGCTTAATGAAGATTATTGTTATTTTTGTGATGTAATTCTGAAAATAAATAAGCAACACAAAAATATTTTTAAATTTGAGAATGAAGACGCCTTCTAAAGTAACAATGTGAAATTTAAAAATGGCTAATATTGAGTTAATATTTTCTAATAAATAAATTAGTATATTAAAATTTTGATATTAGGACTTCCTCACGAAATTTTTGTTGATAAGTGGCAGTTTTACTTACCATATGAAAGTTTATGTGATATCAATTGGTTTGGACCTATGTTTATTGGTGTTATTAGATCTTATAACTCGAGAAAATTTTAGTTGATAAGTGAGATTTTAGTTGATAATCGATTTTGAGTTGATAAATAAAATTTTAGTTATTTTTAGAGTCATAAATATTAGAAAATTAGCATGGAAGATATTTTGCTACATAATTCAAAGAATTCAAGTATTTATATAAGGTACAATTTTAATTGATTTTAAAATTTTAAATATTAGAATATTTTGCATAGCAATTTAAAATTTTTTGTGTTAAATGACAAAAAAGTTCCAATAAATTAAAAGTGGTAAATTCATAGTTAGAATTTAGAATCCGAAATATTAGTTTATTCACATTTTCTAAATAATGGTAGTATCCTATTCAAAGTCTTTCTCTTGCTTACTTTTTTATTTTTCGAGGGATGATTACAATGGAAGTAAACTTTGATTACCCATGTTAATGTTGATTTAGTTAATATGTTATATGTCTACGATGGCTAAAGTCTAAAACTTAGGACTTCTTATTTAGTTCAATAAGAAAATATTTAATAACCAAAAGTTTAAAAAATTTAAATATCCTAATATTTAGGAAAGTAACTTAAATTATAATTTTGTCTAATATATAGTAAAAAGGGGTAAAAAAGGCGAACAATATTTTACTAAGAACTTTCGATAGATAGATGTATTATTTGACTGCACACCAAAATTAACGCCAAAAAGGGAGATTTCTGTATTTGTGGTTTTAGGCGTTTCATGACATTTATATTGCTATAAAATATGTCACTAAAAATAAATAAAAAGGTTAAAGTTAAACTATTACATGCTAAAAAAGAAAGAGTGTTATATGAACTAACCGTATTCATATTTATTTCTTTTTCTCTCCAAACTATTAAAATTATTGTTTGTCTTGTATTGTTACACTTCCTATTCGTTCTGAAAGAATGCTACCTATTTATATGTATAGCTCAATTCAAAGTAAAAAATGCGAGTGCACTTATCGGCAAAGATAGTGTTTCAGCTAACTGCCTAGCTTTGTGTTTCCTCTTATTGTACAACACATACATGGGAAGAAATAAAAGATTAATTAGGCGTTTATTTTTCAAGTTGTAACTCTCTATATCTACCTTGATCTCTTTTTGCATGTTTCTTTTGCGTTCATTGAACTGTTAGTGTCTTGCCAGAATACAACGTTATAGCAATTATCTATTCAAATTTAATCCCTATATATATTTGGTCTAATGATAAAAGACTCAATTATTTTTGTTTGTTGTTGCTTTGGAGTGGAGAAACCAACGCATTTTGATTTTCTCATCGGTATGATCATTTGTTTGAGCTCGAATTACAGGCAAAATGTGGCTGACCTACAAATATCAATCCTAAACTTTAGTCTTCCTTTTGCCAACTTATACCTGGAAGCTAAAAGCTTTAATCCCTTCTTTTCTTTTTCACTAGCATATATATATACATGATCTTCAATTAAAATCCAGTGCCAACGTTTGTCTTTTGTTGGAGCAGAGTCAGTGACAATCACCTTCTGCACATGACTTAAATTTGTTCTTCTTATTAATGGACTCAAAATTGCGCAACCATACTTTCAAAATAAATAAATACAGATAACTGTGCAAACACTCTTGTATCTTCGAGATATTGAGGTAATTTCTAGGCTACTGCAAACTCCTAGGTTTTGCACTTTCTAAAAGTTTAAACTAAATAGAGCTCACTTTTGATTATTTATTATATTATGTCTCAATATTTATATGACAAGTATAAATGTAATATTCTTTTGTTATCCGTCCTAATTAGTAATCAAATTTAACAGCTACTTATTAGATTTGTAGTTGAGTTGTAACTTTCAAACTTTAAATTCCACTGTCTCTTCTTGCAGCCTTCTATAATTTCATTTCCACTCGCTCTTCCTGAAAGTTAATGTGCAATTCTGTAAAAGAACATGTGGCATAAAGCTGCTTCGGAATCGAAGGGGTAAACTTAAAAAAAATATTGAAAGAGAAAGAGTGTGTTAAGCCAAAAACTACCGTAGCCGAATATGTAGGTAAAAAATAAGAAGAAAGTGAAGAATATTAAATCTCCAAGTGTTAGCCAAAAGAAGGGGCGGTAGGTCATTATCCAAGAAAAAAATGAGGGCCGATATTTAACAGGGAAACTGAGTGCGAAAGAGGAAGTAGAGAGGTAATGAAAAAAATCACCAAACAGAGGGTGAAATGATAAACGTTTCTTTCCCTTAATCAAAAGTATGAGATTCAAATCGTTAGAATAAAATTATTTTAGATATATATAAGAAAAGCTAAATTCCTTATGATATATTTTTTATAATGCGAATCCGAAGCGAGTGGTGACAAATAGTAGAAATTGACAACATTAATGTCTCATGTGTCGTCGATGGCGCCCTTGTATATGCCTTGGATTTACCTAAGGATGGTTGCCCTTTGTCTTTTTCTTTATTTTCTCTCCCTCACCTGTCTCCTCACAGAAAAGTCGGCATTTTTTCTCTTCATTTATTGCCACCTCCACAAAGTTAAACCCACCTTCTTTCTAACTGGATAATAATGTTTATCACGTCCCTCAGCTTATTTTTCCACTATTGAATATTGAAAAAAAAAATCATTAACGTTTCCAGATATATTACTACTACTACAAAAGAAAAAAGAAAATATATATATATATATATTACCAACTTATTAACTTTTCCTAGATAATCTAGTGACGAATATGTATGGTCGCATAGCTTATTTGTCGCATATTAATGAACTTTGATAGTTTCTTATTTATAAATATCTTTACAACTAACTTATTAACTTTTCCCATCCGAGAAACACTAGTTTACAAATATATACAGCGGAAAGAAGGTTAGGCTCCCGTGTAATAATTCTTTATATAACCACAAAAAAGATCTTTGGTCTCACCCCAGAAACAAGGTCTTGACCTCGTCTTTAGATATTTACTACGATCCCGTTCATATTTTAATGGAAAGCGATGAATATAGGCATTTAATATTTGTTTGAGAGACGTGTGAATTCAATAGCAAATGTTATATTAAGTACAGAAATTTTCAGAAATTATTACTGTTTATACGAAAATTTGTGATATGCGATTTCCGTTACTATATTCATAAATACAGTAGCGCAAATACATCAAATACAGTCGCACAACGGGACTTTTCTATTTTTTAGGCGAGATCCGCTACTGTATTCATAAATACAGTAGTGCGAATACAACGAATACAGCCACGTAGAATCGAAATTTATGTAGAGTTAATTATGTTGAGTTAAATTAGGAGTGATACACACTAATTGATCCTCTTTCTGTTATTAAACTGCTGGACTCCCCTATTTTTAGTCCTTTTGAATCATTTATCACAAATTTTCGTATCTGTGTATCTTAAACTTCCTCCATTATTAGCCATGGCCAGATCTGCTCGCCTAAGAGGATGAGCCAATACCGGATGATGACGGCGACCACGATGATGACGCCGACGATTCTGTTGATTTGATAGAGAAGAGAGAGGATTAAGAATCTTGGTGATATAGAGAGAGAAGAAAGAGAGAGAAATAACATAATTGGCGTATTTCATGCCTTAATGGAAGGTATAAATAAATACCTATTTTGCTATAAAATAGAAAAGGTAGCTATAAATAATAATATTTTGAAATTATTTTGGTGTATAATAAATAGAGGGTAATAGTTTGCTATATGAGGTAAAATAATTTTCAAAAATCACTATTGTTTAGTGGCTATTAACTTCCTATAGCTAGCATATACATAATTACTTCCTATAGCTACAATTAAGTTGTTAAGCCACTGTATTCGATATATTCGCGCTACTGTATTCATGAATATAATAGTAAAATTCGCCTAAAATATAGGGAATTCCAGATGTGCGATTGTATTTGCTGTATTCGCGCTACTGTATTTGTCACGACCAAAGACCATGTGACTGGCACCCGGCACACTACTCAACCCGGACGAACCAACCTATACTAGAATATCCATCTATATGACTAACATATGCATGCGGAAGCCTTTTTGAAAACATAATCAATTTAAATGATTAAAACCATACATGAAGTATAATCTTTAAATACATCATTTTTTATGATAGGCTATAATTACGTATTTTAGTCGCTTATTACACTCTAATTTACTGCACTTTAATTGAGTTTGAGCTTTAATCGCTAGTGTTTTGCACTAATTATGTATTTTATGCCTTGTAGGAGTGATTCTGAGCTATGTAGATGTTAGGGAATGAATTCAAGTGATTTGGAGCTTTGAAGTCTGAGTAAAAACCCAAGAAATTAAGCCGGGATCGTGTTCGGGGATTAAATTTGATAGTTAAAAACGAACGAAGAATTGAGTAGGAATATTGCGCAATGTCTAGTAAAATGCATATAACTTTTCTCTCAGAACTCCACTTTAGCTTTACAATATATGGTTCAAAGGAATACAACTTTCATGTTTTAAGTTTTTCCAAATTCTAAACATAACAGGGTGAAAAACGTGGTCGAATCTGCGGCCGCGGATCTGACCGCGGATGTGATGCAGAACACTGGGTAAAATCCGCGCCCGCGGACGTCCTGACCTGGAAAAGTGTCCTTTTTCGCGTAGGAGAAAGTATAATTGTTTGGGCCCGACCCTACTTGGTATATATACATGAAAAAAATGGTATTTTGAGGACTTTTTGACATACTTTTGACATAATTTAGACCTAAGGAGGCTAAGGAGACTGGGGATTCGACCTAAGGAGGTAAGAATATGCGAGAAGCAAGGAGGAAAATTCAATCACGAGTTTTTTCCTTCTTCTTTCTACTTTTTATTATTGGTTATGACTTTTAGTATTGTAGTTTTTACATACTATTATGAGTAACTAATTTGTTATCTATGATTTTGATGGAACCTCTTAGAGGATGAATTCTTGTTATGTTTTAATATAATTTAACCTTTGAATTTATCTATTTGTTCAACTACGTACTTATTTCAGTTGATTGAATGGCCATCGATTGACTGTGCCTATTTATTATGTGTTGCTTGAGAAAGGATACATATTTAGGTGGTTGTTGAACAACGTCACTCCTAACGTATGTGAGAAATCAATACAATATGTTTAAAGGTAGGTTTAGAAATAACAAAGCCTTGACGTGGTCATAGTGAGCGGTTCGATGAAGCCAACTAACGTAATTCGAGAGAATATGTCTAGTAAATTGATGTAGTTCCTCTAGAGAGAATTACGATACCTAAAGTGCTCACGATTAGTAGAGAATACATCGGCGAAATTGTTAGGAACATAGCTGGATGGATTCCGACAATTAGGGAAATCATAACTCTAGACCTCCTTAATTTAGTTTCCAACCTTTTGTCTCGTTAGTTGATAATTTTACCGCTTTCTAGTATTTGCTAGTTAATTCATTAGAAATATAAATCTCAATCTTTATAATTTAGAAAATTGTTCAAACTTGTCTTCTTAGTGATATTAAAAAGCTATAGCTAAGCCTTAATTCTCTGTGGGATTCGACTTCGAACTCTTAGATCAGATTATATTTGCAGCGACCGCTTATCCTTTTTAGGACTAGAGTTGGGCGTGATTAATTTTCAATAATTGAAAATACATAAAGATAATAATGTCTCTTTCATTTCATGATATATGAATGACCATCAATTACATGATATAAAAAATAAGAAAAAACCATAAATTAGGGCTTCTATCAATAAAAAAAGTCTCGATTTTTAAATTTAATATTTCAGTTCCTTTTTAAAACTTTTGAGTAATTACAAGCTGATTTTTTAGAATTTGGGTATTATATGAAGGACTCATTCAGCCCAATTAAGATTGTGTCATCATGAAATGAGATTGAAGAGATACCAGAGTCACAAATGCAAAGGCCTCTCAATAAAACTCGTCCCCTAAAGCCAAATTTTAATAAGGGTCTCAATTTTTTTCTTTTTTGTCTATAGTATAGTTATCTTGTAAAATATAGTATTAATATTACATTGGTTTCTTTCTTTCTTTCTTTCTTTCTTTTTCTCTCTAGTGTAGTTATCTTATAAAATATAATCTTAATATTTATATTGGTAAGAAAATTCAAATTAATAAGATGTTAGCCACTTAATTACAATTTGTTACCTTGGATTTTATTGTAAAAAAAGTTATTTATTAATATGAAGATTTGAATATCTTAATTCAAAGTTCTAAAATATTTCTATTGTTAAAAAATAGAGTCTTTTTCCATTTTTATAAGGATTTTGTATTTTTTTCTATAAACTTCAATATTGTCTAAGCGAAAATAAGATAGTAAATTCACAATTAAAAATATTTTTGAGAGATCAAAATTTAGGGGACCTAAAGCAAATACTTTACTAGCCTCCTCCTTGAGCCACCCATGCACAAATGAGATCACCAAATAACTAAGAATCGTTGATCCGTTATATCACCCAAATGGGGGTGACTAACAAAAACTAAAGCAAGAAAAGGAGAACAAATATAGGAACTTAATTCATACTAGTATAACTTTTTCTAGTAATTTCATAACTGTTACTTATCCATCCTTTTTTTAAAAAGAAATAACAACGTTTAAAAATTATAGTATTAAACATGACATAAGGTAGCTTTTGCTACCACACAAAACATGCATTAACCTCACCTCCAATTGTATCTAAGGTAGCTTTTGTTATCTTCCAGGATACACTAGGGAGGCTAGTAGTAGCACAACTCCCTCAACTCAGTTGTGAAATGCTCTGCTGATCTTAAAGAAAAAGTTTTACTTATTAGTTTTGTTTGGTAATTAACAAAATTTTAAAGAAACTAAAACTTAGTAGGAGTTAGGCGTAAAACTTGCACGAGGCACCCTATTTGGTCGCCCACATTTAACCTATACCCACTTTTTAAAAAAGTTTTATTAAACAACTTCAGGCCTCTTTCTCCTCCTCCTTCTCCTCCTTCGTTTTCTTCTTCTCCTTCTTCTTCTTCTTCTTCGAGTGACAATGATTTTATATGATGGTTGTGAACATATTTTAATGTAATTTATGATGTTTTACAATGGTGAGTTGTTATGACGCTTTATTTTTTGTTATTGCTTAGGGTTTCTTCTTCTTCTTTTTCTTAATTGCAAAATGGGTTCATTAGATTTATTGTTGTTTTGACACATTGATGATTGAGGTTTGTTCCTGATGATATTTAGAGGTTATGTTTCAAATTTGAGCTCATTTGGAGTAGATTTAGGTATTAAATCATAAATTGAATAGTTATAATTCTAAGAACAAATTTCTGTTTTCGAAAAATTTGCACTTCAAGCCTATTTGACTTTAAGTGATTTTTCATTCAGACTTATTAGCCTTAAGTGTAGCAAAACGTTCGTTGCACTTTAGACCTTTTGGCCTTAAGTGCATCTGAAGTGCAAATTTTCACTTCAGACTTAGTGGCCTTAAGTGTAGCAAAACGTTTGTTGCACTTCATACCTTTTGGCCTTAAGTGCATCTGAAGTGCAATTTTTCACTTCAGACTTATTGGCCTTAAGTGTAGCAAAACGTTTGTTGCACTTCAGACCTTTTGACATTAATTAAGTGCATATGAAGTGCAATTTCTCACTTCAGACTTATTGGCCTTAAGTGCATGAAATCATTGGTTACATTTCATATCTATTTGGCTTTAAGTGCATCTGAAATGCAAATTTTCACTTCATACTTATTGGCCTTAAGTGAATGAAAACGTTTGTTGCACTTCAGGCCAAGGCCGGCTCTAACAGTATGGTGGGTAAGGCATGTGCCTTAGACCCCCAATTTTGAGGGGCTCCATTTTTTAGAAATAATATATATTTTATAGGTATTTAAAAAAATAATATGTAGTAATTTTGAAGTAGACAAGCAACAACTAGTTATTTTGGACTCAAGGTCTTCATTCTTCAAACTTTGTGAATCAGCAATCGAGTAATATCTTTCTAGTATTATTTTTATTTGATATTTGATATTTCATTAATTTTACTCCATACATATCATTTAAATTTTTTTTAAAAATTTAAATACTTAGGCCTCACATTTGACTTTGGCCTTAGGCCTCAAATGCCCTTGAGCCGCCCCTGCTTCAGGCTTATTGGCCTTAAGGGCATCTGAAGTGCAATTTTTCACTTCAGACTTATTAGGTTTAAGTGCATGAAACTATTGGTTGCACTTCGGGCCTATTTGGCCTTAAGTGCATTTGAAATGCAATTTTTTCACTTCAAACTAATTTTTTTTAACTTCAGACCCGATAAGTCTGAAGTTGATCGTAAAGTGGGTACGCTTGCAAACTTTTTTGCAAAGTGGGTATAGGTTCAATTGTAACCCCAAAACCGGGTGTAGATGCAAAAACTTCGAGTTAGGCGGATTTCGCCATGACTCACTATTTAGCCCAGTTAACTCAGCCAATGTCAACCCAAGTAATCTGTAGATGGGTTTCACCAAACTCGACCCAACGACTTCATTTTACAACCTTAGTTGTAACTAACCCAATAAGCGGTCTTACAACTAGCTTGATACCTTGAACATCTATATATATCTATAAAGTTGGGAATTGATAAGCTGATGTGGTATTCTATATGCCCAAGAAACTCAATTATCTTTTTTGTCAATTATTTTGTTTTTTTCTTATTTTTCCTCTTTATTTTGGTTTTTTCCTCATTAACTTTTAATTACTCAGTTAAAGGAGAAGACAGTTTCCAAAAGGTTTCATGTTTCCAAAATGTAACGTTTCAGTTATTAAGGAATGGAAGTTATAGCTCTTCCCCGTTTGATATTCAATCATACATTTATCAAAGATTTGTATAAAGATAGTGAACGTGTAATTTCTATTCAGTTTCCAGTGACTCACTTTTGATATTTATATTGTTTAGTTTCTTCTATGAATAGAACTTTAAGCCTATCTGATTCTTTCTTTTTTGTTTTTTGTTATTTGGTTGCAGAGCCTCTGCCTCTATTTGTCTGTGAGGTTTTCTCAGTTATGGTAGAATCTAAATAGGATGTAAAAGACTACGACGATATGATGGTAAAATTAATGACTCATTGTATTCAAGTCTTTGCGTTATACCCATTTTTGAACTTTTAGTCTTTTCTTATTATAAATGGGTGATGTGATAAACACATTACTTGATCATGCTTCTGACTTAACATTGAAAGATAATTTGTTCATTTTTAGTTCTGAACTCATTGTTGTCTAATCATTTTAGGATGTTTCTTTTCTTTCTCAATTATATATACTATATTTTTTGGTGGAAGCGTTTTCTTGGATTGTGAAAGCAATATCTCAATATTCACATGTCTTACAGTATTTATACACTTCAACTTAAAGCATGAACATACCAACTATTTTAAATATGTGGTTATCGCCGGTATGACTTGTATATATATACTTTTGATCTTTCCCCTTACTTTATAATTGTGTATTTAATTATAAGATGTTTAAATAATTTATACGCTCTTTTTCTCCTATAATTTCTTGCGTATTAACATAGTCTTTTTTGCCTTCTATTCGTTTATGAGGAGTTGTTTTTCAAACTAAACACAAATGAGTCGCAAATAATTGATTTATTATTAAAATTTTCAATTGTGTTTCGAAAATTTTCAAGAGTCCTAATTTCAGTTCCCGTGCCCATTTTGCTTTGAGAAGTTTGAAAATTCCCTATTAAAATCATTAAGTATTCCTTGTAGGAGGAAAAAAATCAATAGGATGGACCATGTGATGACTTAGCATTTTTATAGGACCACAAAAATCTATTTTTTTTCCTCAATTTTGATCTTTTTTTTTGTTTACCTTATTTTAAGAATCTCCAAGTCTCTGAATAAAGTTACTAATTAAGTAACATTTTATACAATAAAATTTTTAGTTATGCACAACAATTATATAGGAATGGAAGCCAAGAGGGGTTATCACCAACTTAACATCCAAGAACAAGCGTTAAAAGAAGAACGCTACATTAATGAGAGTTCTAGAGTGGGAACTAAATAATTCTTGAAAGAGCAATTATATAAATAAGTGGAAGGCATGATTCCAATATCTTACTTTAGATCCTTCTGTCACCACCTATAAATAAAGGTAATCTATTTTAGTTGCGTGCAAGCAAGAAGTGTGAGCACAAAAGTTAAAAATAAGAAAACAGTAAAAGAACGGTTAGAATACGAGCGAGATAATTGAGTGTAAAAAATTAAAAGATCAAAGTTGATTCTTAGTTTGCAATAACAAAATTCAAGTTGCGAACAACTAATTGTGCTCAATATAGGTATGTGCCAATATTTTTTAAACAAATTAATAAGAAAATTCAAATAAAATAAGACAGAGGGATTAACACTTAATAGTATCTATGAACAATGCTAGGACTTATGTTGAGTACATACTTTATTATAAATTGGGTGTTAACTTCTCTTCCTCTATGTCGAGGATGGTCCTTTAAGAACGTTGGGATTATAAATCTACAAAAGGTAAATTATGCTTATATTTGAATTAATTTTTCATATTTATTTGTTCCTATGACTTTGGTTTTTAATTTTTTTATGTGTATGCCTCACATTATATTTTAGTTTTTAGTTTGGGTATTATACATCTTTTATTTTATCCATATCAACAAAACTTATCCCATACAAAATATGATTTATTGCGCGAAGCGCAGGCCAATTAACTAGTGGTTAAAATAAAGGTGATGGTCTCATTGCAATATTGAAAATGTTTCGGCTGCTTGTATTTTCATTGGTTCGTCATTGTTTAGACATAACCAACTAACTGAAGGCAGTTTCTATAATTGATGGAAAAGCAAGTAAGAAAAATGTAAGTGCCATGAATGCATTTCTCTACAACAATGAATACATCTACAAAGAAATAAAGAATGAGAAGTCAAACTTACAAGTTACTTACAATAAATGTGAAGTTATGCTTGGCTTAATTCTTTCATCTATGATCGCATGATTCTCAGTAGAAACAATCCTTCACTCCGCCCAGACGATTAATAACAGAGAAAGAAAAGTAGTTGAGATAATAAATAGACAGTAGCAACTAGCAAGAAGTTCAAGAAGCAGCTAGCAGCTTGTTAATTTATATCACGTTAAGAAGCAAGACCATCATAAATTCCAAACATAATTCAAGAAAATGAAAGGTGGGGGACCTATTTATTCCTCTATATATGCATATTGTCTACTTCTTACGTACTATACTCTCTTTCCAACACATCCACCCTTACAAACTTCCAAAAAAAGTTCACATGCTTTGTTTGTTTGTGAATTCTGACTAGCTAGTAACTGCTGCATAGTGCATACAATAAGGTCCGATCCTTGTCTCCCTCTTTCTAACTTTGATCTCTTTTTCATTTCTGTCGTTGGTATTCATTATCCATACACCCAATCTCAAATCTTTTTTTATTATAGAAATTTTCAATAATATTAGCTAGTCTTTTTTTTGTGTGTGTTTTCTTAACTTATTATAAAATAGGCTAGCTGCTCGATTTACTAGCTTAGAGCTAGGAGGGGATAGCTATTCACATATAAGTAGTTTTATCTGTTGCTATCAGAGTTTTAACTTTTAAAGTCTCAGGTAAGTCTGCGCTTTTGCCATGACTACAACTACTACAGTTTTCCTCTTGGTGATTTCATGCTGCTTCTTGTGGTTGTGTTTACCATTTCCTTTGGATGTTGAGGCTTCATCAGCAGCAAAAGTGGCTAATCCCCAGATCACTGTCATGGGTTTGGTTTACTGTGATATTTGCTCCAATAATTCCTTCTCCAGGCACAGCTACTTCATGCCAGGTACTACAGTCTTCCATACAAGATTTTGGGGGAATTTCTTGTATATTCACAAATCCATAACATTTTTTCTTCTTCTGTCTTAACTACTTCATTCTGCATACTGCTACCTAAAATAATCCTTTGGTTAGAGGTGTCAAACGATTGGTTGGGTTATAATTGGACTGGTCAAAACACTAAGTAGTCATGTCTCAACCCGTTTGGATCAAGATGGGTCAAAAAACGGGTCACAACCCAACCCATCCAGCATGAATTAACCTCCATTTTTTTTATTTTGCTTTTGAAAAAAGAAACTTGAAAGCTAATGTATTTTTATTAAGTTAAGTTCGTCTAATTATAATAATTCCCGATCTCCAAATTTGATACTTGTGATTTTGTATGTTTGGGTTTGGATTGCATCTATTTTAACCCGTTTTGATCCAATAAGTTGATGGGTCAACCGGGGGGTTCAACCTGTTGGATCAACTCAACAAACGGGTCATAACCCGAACACATTTAAACTTGGACAGGTTACTAAAAATTGGTTGATTAATCGGTTAATGTCATTGATATTGGAATAAACAATGAACAGGTGTAGAAGTTAAGATAGACTGCACCTTCAAAGCAATGTCAGCAAGGACAGCAGAGCTGGTATCAGTGTCAGTCAACAGAACTACCAACAGATATGGTGTTTACAGGTTGGAGATACCATCTGTGGATGGAATAGAGTGTGCTGCAGAGAAAGCAATTGGCAATTCCTGCAGAGCTAGCCTTATTGGAACTTCATCTTCTTCCTGTAATGTACCTGGCTCTACAAGAACCACTACTGATGAAATTACCATCAAATCAAAACAAGCAAATATGTGCATCTATAGTCTCACTGCTCTGAATTTCAGACCTTCTAAGAGAAATGTTGCTCTTTGTGGGAATTAGGAGCCCCAACAACTGAATTTCACTTGGATGGATTCCTTTGTAATTGTTCCATATATGTCTTCTCCTCGTCTTTCACTTTCCAATTTCCCGTTTATAGGGAATAATATGTATAATTCATTTGTCTCCCTTATATTTTCAGTAATCATGTGCCTTGTGCCTCGTCCTCAATTTCTGGTAATCAAATTCTTGCATCACACTATGCATGTGAATACAAGGAAATGTATTAGAAACAGGCAATAAGTCTTGCTGTTGTTAGCTGGTTAATCAATCTGTTTTCTCTTTGATGGACAAGAAAGAAAGAAGGTTTATCTTTGTGTCGTGTTCCTCTTTGGACATGAGAATCTCATTTTATCTTTTAGTCGAATTACAACTCTCTAACCTGATATTCGAACAGCAGAGCACAGGTGTGAGCTGCCAGTAAGATAAATGTTTGTCATTCTACACCATTACAACTTTCCAATTTATATTCCATCTAATATCTTTAAGTAATGTAACCAACAGGTCTTCAGCCATTCCATTACAAATTTAAGATTGACTTAATAAGTGTTCGAAACACAACTAGTGCCCTTCTCCCTATGCTACAACAAGGAATATAAAGTGAATATCTGGAAAGGAAGTTAACAAGAACAGATCCACAAACAACAAATGTACCTCAACCTGCAGCACATTAGAGAATTAGCTCACAATCTCTTCTGACCACACCAGATTACACGATGAGCTGCTTATGTTTCTGCTCACATTTAATGAACTTCACACAAAAGGGGTCAGCAGGGAATCAAAAGTGGTTCCAATTAGCAATCTTTTATTTCAATATCAACTGTACAAATTTAAGCCTTAAAGAATCCCCCGCTCAACTCAGATAAACTGCAGATGCAGTAAAAAAAATTCAAATATGACATTTTTCCGGTTAACTTTAGAGAATTTTGGAGGTAAATACAGTATAAGAGCTTCTTCATTGAATGCCAGTCATTGCGACCATGATACGTCAACCAATTTTCAGCATGCCTTGATCTGTAAATTCCAAGCTTTTCTTTGTAAAGATAGCAAAAGCTTAAACAAGTGATGGACATGTAAAAATCACGCCTGGCCACACTTGCTTAAGCAAGCAACTCCCTCTTCTAAATAATCTTGTCTATTGATCCAAAACTCAGGGGCATCCTGCAGAAATTACTCGATAATTCAATATTTCCTTTCACATCATAATGTTTCTTTCAATTGAATGCTCTTCAGTTAGGGTGCATAGTGACTCAGTGAAACTATTTTCTTTTTTGACATAACGAGGAAAAAACTATAATGCTCAAAGAGAGACGAATGCCATTCTACAGATGATTTCAAGATGAACAAGGATCCTGACTAGAATAGAAGGATAGCATGAATCGTTTACAGACATGAAATACATCAGCCACAATGATTTGTTTGGACTCAATAAACATATAACCTCGTTTACTTTTTGCCAAATGATATGCTCTTTCATCGTCATTTCAGCAACTATACAGTAAAAACATTTTAGCTACCACATAAAAATTTCTTAACCTGCTGTAATGAGTGGATTATTCAGTAGCATTCAGCCACCGGAATATCTTTCATACACAGATGATTTCATCAATTGCACGAAATGTGTAATAAAAAAGAGATGGATTGGGGCCAAATGCAAAAATATGCATTTTCCTTGCGGCTTGGTTTCGGTTTTTTTGTTATTACTTGCTGTTAGTGCTTCTTTCATCTTTTCTTTAGCTGATGGTCTATCGGAAATAGCCTCTCTGCCCTTCCAGGGTAGGAGTAAGGCTGCGTACATCCTACCTTCCCCAAACCCCACTTGTGGGAATCCACTTGGTTGTTGTTGTTGTTCCTTGCGGCTGAAGTTGATGATTGCCAAGAATGTGGCACATCAAAATAGTACAATCCAACATTTCCGATCCCGAAATCAATTGAAGATGGATACTCAAATCTTGAATGTATGGGAAAGAGTACAGATTGAAAAAGGCTGTATCCCAGGCAACCAACTTACTTTCTTTTCTAATTTTAATTTCCTCTCTTAAATTAAATACTTGTTTATATGCATTGTAATGGAAGGAACAGAGATGGGGCTAGAGAGATGGAAGGAGATAGCATATACCTTCATAATTCCTGCCAGAACCGCACCTCCAAGATACACCATATGCTTTCTTCTTGGTGGATCTTCTATTCGTAAACGCAATTTCTGTTGCGGAAAAGACATAAAATAAAAAATAAAGATAGAAAATTTCAACGAAAACCAAGCAACACATGAAAGAGAGAATATGCTTGTGGCCAATGTAATCAAAGTTCCTAGATATGCTAAACCCTACTCGTCCTGCTCCAACTACTTTCATATCTCCATCTTTTGACTGACTTGACTTTATACCAGAAACCGTCAAGGTACCAATGTGATCAAGGTATTTACTTCAACTACTTCTCCCCACCCCTCGCCCCCACTCCAACCGACTCTGTTTTTTCTTTTTTTGCCCCTTTGGTTTGATGAAAGCTTTTCCCCTATGGCTTTTACCAAGGGGAAAATGATTTCCATGATTAGATATCAAATGCCATTTTATTCAACACTAATTGGTTCCAAATAATCAAATTAGGTTTGTAGGTCAGACAATTCGAATAAAAGCTACTTTGTCGCATAAGCCTGATCCATAAGCTAAAAATCTCAAGAAATGGCAAAATTAACAAAAAAGAGGCAACTGTACCTTCAAACCATCTTTGTTCCCCTTCAAAACAACATCAAGATAGCGGTCCAAAATTTCTTTCTCAAGGCTGTCAGTGTTTGAAAGAAGGAAATAGAAGTGTTATTTAAATAAGAGAGAGAGAGAGAGAGAGAGAGAGAGTCTGGGTGGAGGTGCGGCAAGAAAGAGTTCATTCCTTTTATTCGCACAGGAAACATAGGGCTATCATAATAGCAAAAGTAGAGTTTAAGGCAATAAATCACAAAGAGAGAGAAATTCTTTCTACGGCAGGGGAGGACTGAGCAAATTTTGATACTGCACATCAAGAGAGTTATCAAAGTCATACAACAAAACAGTTACATAGTTCAAAATCTCTGCCAGAGAGATTGATCAAACATTAGTCTCAGAGAAAATTCAAGGATATACTATGGTTCATAAATTCAAAGAAAGCATTCACACTAGTTAAAAGTTCCTAGAAAAGTGTGATGATAATGTAGCATTTAGAATCAGTCATGCACAATTGCATTACTCGGCAGCTAAGTTCTCAAAGCTCTGTCATAAGAAAGAGTATTTGAGCAAGTTACCGACTAGGTAAGCCAGGATACATAGTACTTCCGCCACTCAAAACAATATGTTGGTAGAGCTGCAAAAAGTTTCAAAGTAATGATTATTATATTAACAATAAGATGGAAGGCAAACAACAACACTACGGGCAAGGAATACAGCAAAATTCAAATTTGAAGTACCATCATCCTGTTATCAATATCCATCTCCTGGATGCAACGAAATACCATGTCAGCCATGCCATCACCTTCAACATCAATAAGATCCTAAAATGGATAATGAAAATAATATTTAGCTTCCTTCCACATACATCAGCCCATCAATTAGAATTCCGGAGAAGCATGGAATAACATATTAAACCATGCAGTTGCAATGTTGCTTCAGTTTGTCTTAAGGACTTCATTAACACTTTATTTGAAACAAATTGATTTGAAGATGATACTCTATTGTTTGCTTTCCTGTTGGAAGGTTGAAAGGCCAAACTAGTTTTACAATAACAGAAGATCCATCAATTTAAAAAGTTGTCAAGATAAAAGATGGTCACTGATTAGGTAACAAGTGCCACATAGCATCCGGCATTATACAGGATTAGCTTTCTTTGGGGGGAAACGCGAATTGCATTTACTCTTCCCCACTATGGGGAACCAGCAAAGCCCGTGCATGTTTATGAAAAGGTATGTTCATGGATTTTGAAAGAGGAAAACAAATGGGAATGCATGCTTACTGGAGTAAAAAGAGCCTCAGGTGCCTGGAACCTTTCTGTGCCAACTTTAAGTACCCTCCCATCTGGAAGCTGAAAAAATAAAAACCTAAACAATGGGTCACTGAATGGCTAAGTTTCTTATGGAAACATGAAGATTTTTATATCCAAGAATTAAGAGCTTATTATGGATGGAGCCTACTCACAGTATAATTCTTAACAAGAATAGTAGTCTCAAGCCCTAACTGATATTCTCTCTTGTAATCGTAACTGCAGTACAGCAAATACCATTACTCGCCAGAAGAAGTCGTAAAGGAATTAAATTATGACACAAGTTATTTCACCTAATGTAGCACAGCTTTTCTTTAATATCCCTGACGGTCTCAAAATCAGCACTCTTATTCATTGCATACCTTCAAAAATTGACTGGCCATCAGAACTCCAGTAATGGTGTAAACTAATCAAATATAGCATGAACAACCACATTTAGCTTATTTCAAATGAGTTGGCAATTACCCTCTTCGAAGTAGCAGATCAACCAGATAAGATGTTATATGGCGCCCTGCAACATTCATTCTTTTTGTGAGGTGAGGGAATGAGTATCCATCAACAACAGGAACCTGCATCAAAGAACTTTCTGATAACATACGGAAGAAAAGTATCTCACAGTTCATGGCAAATACAACTATGTGCTATCAAACTAACAAATAGGTGACGCTGTGTTTATGACCACATTGACCAGAAGCTGCAAGCAGCAATCTTATTTAGTCGGGGAAACCCAAATGGACTCCTCTGATGCAGAAAAACAGCTCATATTTGGCAAAATCAATACGGAACCAAGACCGCCATAGATCGTAAAGCAGCTATGCTAATGGAAAAACTTACAACATGCGTAACTCCATCACCAGAGTCTATGACTAGCCCAGTCAACAAACCTGCATATATTTTAGAACAGCAATGATGAGCAAATCCATCACATATAACCCAAATTAAAGCTAACTATCTAATTAAACCCATTCTTGTAACAAAAATAAGTATTTACTCGACAAAAATTGCAATATCTGGACTCATAGTGGTCCTTTTCACAATAACCAAAAACATGATTTATGCCCAAGAACTCATATATCAAACTTTTCACCAAATGTATAATGGTACCTTGAGCATACAGTGTTAGAACAGCTTGAATTTGGATGAAGACCCCAGCAAAGTTGTACTTCTCAAACATAGTTTCTACCTATAATTCAAGTATATTCTGAGTATTATTTAAAAATCTTTGAGGCAATACAAAAAGGGAATGTATTCTGTGAAAAAGAAAAGCATGAATACAAACCATCTTTTCACGATTTTTCGATGGATTGAGAGGTGGATCTGTCAGCAGAATTTTGCATTCGGTCGGATCTACCTTCAACAGCAGAATGAAATGAAAGTTTTTTCAGTTAATCATGAACTAGCCATACGCCAAGTATTGTAAAAAAAAAAAAAAAAATAGCAAGCAAAAGTTAAACCAATAAATGATCTTCACAGGGAAGTTAACAGTAGAGAAAGCTACCTTCAGTTCGTTGAAAAATGCATGATCCCACACATGCCCCATATCATCCCAGTTTTGCACAATTCCATTGTTGACAGGATATGATATATCCAACTGATGCCGCAACTTCAAGCAATCATCTCCCACAATAGTATCCTAGAGAAACAGTGTAAAAGAGTTACGTATTCATCAAGAAGTCTGTGAGTCGAGTTACAGAGCTCAATAGTGAAAATGCAGAGCATATAAGAGAAGGATATAAGAAAGAAAAAATATGACGAGAAGATTTCCAACGTCCTGGTTGCAAGACAGACGAATAAATAAAGAATCCAGGAATATACAATATAAGCATTATTCTAACAATCCCTGAGGTGTTCTGGGAACAAAAATAAGAGTAAACCTTCATTTCACAAGAAGTAGTTATATCATCTAGTTTAGCATGGAACTGCTGAAGCCTAGATTTTCTTTCTCCAAGAAGAACTTCCTAGTTGTCTATAAATGCAAGTGAACTCTTTCACATTATCCGTTTTAGAGTAAGGATAAAGAGAGACGTTTACCTTCAAGTCTTGTTCCATAAGAGATTCTTCATATCTTAGCATTGGCCTCCCCACAACACAAGGGAATACAGATGTGGGAAAATTCTCACCCGCAAAGCCACACTTGACATACTGCATTTAGACATCAAAATAGTTTAATAAATGTATTCGATCTCCTAGCACCACCACCAGCCCCAAAGAAAATGCTAAAAAAAAAAAGGCAAAGGCAATAGCTAGAAGCATCTTATGCTTCAGCAAAAGCTCGGTATAAGTTCTCTTTCACTTCATAAATCAGAGAAGCAGGTTCCCCTAGGAAAGGATGCTTGATTAGATAGGATGATGGTTTCCGTAAACTACACATTTAAGTCAAAGCTTGCATCTTGTGAAGGAACTGACTGACAGAGATTTGGTTTTCAAGAATGATAGTTCCAAAAAGGAAATAAAACCGAAAGTAGCTTCACAAACAAAAAATAATTTCGTTGAGAACACCACATAAGTCCAAGTTCAATGAATTAATGCATTTGATCATGCCAGACATAAACCAAAGTTTCTTTCTCATTTTCTGATAAATCAAAAGTATACTTTATTGTGTTGGGATGAAATGCATCTCAATATAGAGGACTCATGTAGCACACACCCCTAGTGTGGGATTGTAGCACAACCAACTAGTATGGGACTGAAGCGTAGTTGATTAAACTGAATTTACAAGAAAATCAAAGGAACTTTTATTGATATCACACATCGATAGTTTAACCTTCACAAAATAAGAAATTAACTCTAGTTAACGGATCCTGGTTTAAGCATCTCAGGCACAGATAAGTGAGACATTTCAGTTCCTGTAGGCGTCCTTAGCTGCTTTTTCAGAAGTATATATGCACACGTAGAGAGTCACCAAGTTTATTTGCATTTTCCCTAATCTACTAAGAAAATATTGCAAAATTTCTTCTATTAAAGCCTTGGATAAAAATTCAGTTTCGTTTGACAAATGCGCGATCTTCAGATGAATTAGAACTCTACTACACCAAATAAAAAGGCAATGTGAAAGAGCAAAGACAATACCCCGGTGCCGTTGTCGCAAACGACGACGTTCCTACTGTCCATCTTGTAGCTATTCAGCTGGATCAATCATGGACTCGATTTTCCTTCCAAGTTTTTTGTGCTTGCGCTAACAGCAAAGATCAAAGCTTTTAGTTGGTAATGGTCATGGACTTGCTCCGGCTACCGGAAGTTAAAAAATATTTTTCGTTTGAGTCCTCCAATTTGGTAATTTTGTACTTTTTACCTCTTTGGTGAACTTTCCTGCATAATCAATCCCTTCAATTATGTTTATTACTATAAATTTGTCTAATTATCCGCTCAAAATTTTACTCCCTCCGTTCACTTTTACTTGGCAGGTATACTAAAAATAAATTTTTATTTTTACATGTCACTTTACGCATATCAAGAGAAAGAGCACACAATTTGTTTTCTTTGTTTTACCCTTAATTCATTGACCAATATTTTTAAAATAAATAATGGTCAATTGTAGCTTTTCAATGCTCAATATTGGAATTCACAAAGAACTCTTCATTATTATCCTTAGCTAAACACAAAAATCCACTAATGGTGACATGCATGCTGAAAATAAAAGAAAATAGAGATTTTGCGAAACTTACCTTTGGTGACATTCGTTCTTTAGGAATGGACATTTTGCACTGCTTTGTTCATGCTGCAAACAAAGAAAAATTGTGAGTTTTAAAAAGTGATGGTCGATTTGTAGCCTTGATGTCTTTGGCAGCTTGGCTTTGTGCCCATCTTTTTTTATGATGATTTCCTGAATACCACGGCTAGCCGTGTGGGACGTAACTTTTTCAACTTTATTTTGACTTTGTGGCATTTCACTTTCGACTTTTTTTCTCAACACTTTCAATTTCGGAGCATTGGAGAACCTTTGGCTTTTCAAACTTTGCCAAAATGGTTAGCCACCTGGGACTTAACCTTTTCAACTTCATTTTGCCCTTGTAGGCACTTTCAATTTGATTTCATCCTTACAAGAGTTTTTGATTTTGAAGCATCGGCCGCCATGGCCAGTCGGGGTCAACTTGATGCCCCTACCGAGTCTGGGTGCCTCTTGAATATTAGCTTGTATCAAACGAAAGCCCTGTAAACCAGTTTTGCTATCCCTTCTTTGCCTTAGTTTTGGAACAGAGTTAGACCGAAAGGGATTCAAAGAAAAACAAACAATGGAGTGGACAATGAATTTAGAAAAGAGGTATCCCTTTCGGGAGAAGGAAAGAAAGACTTATCTGGAGTACATGCGGACCTCAATGAACATGACATGCCTTTTGGACTGGATGCTTGATATGTGTAAACCGACCGATTCTTAGAAATTCATCACAACTTTTGCCTTGAAACCGATAAACAATGCCTAGGACTGTCAATACCAATGGCTGTGAAGATCATCTTTTCGATCAGTAGTGCCCTTTGCGGGTTTTTACCAGTTAATCTCTCTCATTTCTCTTCTCACCATCGCCTTACAGTGCCATTTGCGGGTTTTCACTAACAAGACTCCTATTTTCATTTTCTCTGCTCGTCATCGTCATATGGTGCCCGTGAGGGTTTTCACCAATAAGACTCTCTCATTTTATTACTTTAATTTTGGTGGCATCTGATCCAAGTGACTGTATCCTCCAATTCTTGAACATTCTCGTTGATTGATCAGAAGGACTTGAAAAGGATTTGGGTAAAAAGGATTTGGATTGAATTAAAACTTTAGAACCTCTCAGGCGAGACCATCGCCGAACCATTGTAACATTTTTCCAATTTTAACTTCTTTGGGGAATGTGAATTTTTATTTTGGTGTGACTGAATCCCAGAGAGAGGCTGCCTACGTATCATTCCGGAATCAAGTCAAACGTAGTTCAAGAAACTTTTTTTTTATTCTCCTTTGTCTTTCTTTTTTTTTTTTCTTTCTTTTTTCATCAATTTCTTTTTAAATAATAACTTCTAGATTCCAAAGAGGGTAATCAAGAAAGGGGACCGGCTCAACGGTTTTGCAAAGGGTTGATAGTGTTTGGGTAGCGAGAAAGAAAGCCTTCGTCATCCCAATCGGAGCATGTTAAAGTTGTGAAAAAAGGGTCAAACATAATACTTTTTGACCACGTCTGCATTGACAGCTGTCTTAGGGTCATTTCCCTCGATGTCTCCCAAATACAGTGCTTCCTTCGACAATACTCTTCTTATAATGTATGGACCTTTCCAATTTGAAGCAAATTTACCATTGGCTTCTTAATGGTGCGGGAGGATACGTCTTAGGATGAGTTGCCCCAATAAAGTCATCTTTTATTCTCTTGTTATTTGGAGTATTTTTTTTCTTCAGAAGTTATTTGGGAATATGGGTTCAATTATTGAAAATCAATTAATAGGGTTATTGTGGTAAAATTATCATGTCAATCATTGTTTCTTAAGTGGCGTAAAAAGTCAAAAACCAAGTAAAAGTGAACGGAGAAAATACGAATAAGTGATTTTTTAGCCTTTGTCACACCCTTTAAGAAAATACGAACTCTTAGAGAAAAAAAAGATGTATTCACTAAATTACCCTTAATTAATTATTACTTTGACACATTGGGATATGTAAATAAGGGCAAATTTTGAAAAAAGAAGGAGGAATGCCCCAACCACGATGTTGTGCGTAGAAATCCTCCCTCCATATCATGACCTCTCTATATACAGATATAGGAGCCTTATAAGTCCCCGTACAAATAGAGGCACCTATCAAAAAGATACTTCGAAGGCTTCGGGATCGAGGTCTCATTAGCCGAAGAAAACCCTGGCCAATCCACGTGGCATGTTTAACGAAGCTGAAAAACTTTCTCAAGAACATGGAGAGCGGTGACTCTTTAAATAAAATTAATTCTTTCTTGATTATGTAAAAGAATATTTATTTTGGACCAAAATAAAAGGGCTAAAGGTCACTTATTATGGACCGGATAAAGTAACAAACAAGAAATTGATTTTTGAGAATACTAATGACAAATTAGTTAAAGTTATACAAATCTAATGTTTCTAGGATATTTATGTTTTTATCAATTCAGTATTTCACATATCTTTTCCATAAAAATATTTATAGAAAAATCCTTAAACTCTTCATGTGTAAGTCTGTTCATATCCTGTGATGACCCAATATATCATCTTTAAATTTAATAATTACTTTTATGTTAAAAAAACTCAAATAGTACCATTCAGCTTTTCTCGACTTGCGTGCGCTGTTCGTAAATTTTCTAAAAAGTGTTTATGTAAAAAATTGATTAAAATGTGAAATAGTGCTTCAAAACTCATTTGAGTTGATTTCGGTCAACATTTTGAGCAAACGGACCCGGATTAGTATTTTAACAGTTTCTGTAGATTCGTATCGTGATTTGGAACTTGGGCGTATGCCCGGAATTTAAATTGGAGGTCCCTAGCTTGAGTTATCACCATTTATTAAAATTTTGAAGTTTGAAAGGCTAAAGATTTCCAAAGATTGACCGTAGATTTGACTTTATTGATATCAGGGTCGTAACCCGATTCTGAAAATTAGAATAGTTCCGTTATGTCATTTATGACTTGTGCGCCAAATTTGAAGTCATTCCGGATTCGTTTAATACGTTTCGGCACGAGTTTTATAAATTGAAAAGTTTGAAACTCAAAAGTTCGAATCGAGGTGTGAATTGTAAATTTGACATTGTTTGACGTGATTTGAGATCCCGAGTAAGCCCGTATTATGTTACGGGACTTGTTGGTATATTCGGACGGGGTCCTGAGTACCCCGAGTGTGATTCGGATCGAAATCGGATAAAAAATTGCACTTAAGCAAAATCTGGAATTTTGCTGCTTCTGGTGCCTTCGCTTCTGCGAAGCCTTGGCCGTAGAAGCGAGAAATCCCTCGCAGAAGCGGCCTAGGCAAGCTGGGCAAAAAGCCGCAGTGCGAAACCTTGAACGCACTCGCGCGTCCGCAGAAGCGGATTCTGCGATCGCAGAAGCAGAAGGCAGCGCAGATGCACATTTGGCTCCGCAGAAGCGAGACCGCAGGCGCGGTCAAGTCCACCGCTGGAGCAAAAATCCCTGGACAGTGTATAAATCGAAGAGTCCAGGATTTTTCTCATTTTTAGACATTTCAAGCACGGATTTGGGCGATTCCAAAGAGTTTTTTCACGATTTCGACTTGGGTAAGTATTCTATATCCGAAAGTGATTATATTTCATAAATCTATGTCAATATTCATCATTTATTTCGGATTTATAAAACTTTCCAAAAACAAAATTTTAGGATTTGAAAGCCAATCCGATGTCGGAATTCGATAATTTTTATATGGTTAAACTCGTATCGAAACGGGTGTTCGGATTCGTGAGTTTTTATGGGATTCGAGACGTGGGTCCCACTATCGATTTTTAGAATGAATTTTGAATTTTAATCCGGAAAATTAGTAATTTCATATGGAATTAATTCTTACGATTCGTGTTGAGTATATTGAATTTTTTGTGACTAGATTTGAAACTTTCGGGCACGAATTCGCGAGGCAAAGGTTTATTGAAATCTTGAATTTTGGTTGCGAAGCGAGGTAAGTATCGTGGTTAACCTTGACTTGAGGGAATAGAACCCTTGAATTATTTGTTATGTGAAATTCATGTGAACGACATATAAGCGAGGTGACGAGTGTCTATACGTCGTCAATTTAGTTATTTGCATAATTATTTGAAAATCATAAATTATTTTAAATCATGAATTAATTATTATATTAATTATTTCTCTCATATTCCTTGCTCAATATTATGCCTTGAATCCATGCTATAATTGATACATGCTTATTTAATTTATGTGACTTAATTGTTACTCTACATTTAGCATACTAATTATTAAAATGCCTATTTTCTCCTTAATTTCCACAATTAATTGCTACTTGTCATCACTTATTTCTAAATAAATCATAATTATTATATGCTTGCTGTCTTATAATTTTATATTAATTGTTGTATTTATTGGAGTAATTTATTTTATAAGAATTGGTAAATTATATTATTGGAGGAACGAGTTGCACGCCGCAACAGAAATGGAAGTGAATATATTAGAGGAGCGGGTTGCACGCCGCAATAGAATTGATTGAAATGAATATATTGAAAGAGCGGGTTACACGCCGCAGCAGAATTGATTGAAAATATATATTGAGGATCGAGTTGTACGTCGCAACAAGATTAAATAAAAATGAATATATTTGTGGGTTCAGGTTGCACGCAGCAATAGAATTGAATATGAATATATTGGAGGAGCGGGTTGTACGACGCAACAGAATTGATTGAAAATATATATTGAGGATCGAGTTGCACGCCGCAACAGGATTAAATAAAAATGAATATATTGTGGGTTCGGGTTACATGCCGCTATGGAATTGAATATGAATATATAGTAGGATCGGGTTGCACGCCGCAACGGAAACTGATTGAAATAATAATTGGTTAAGACTGCTGAGTTGGCTTCAGCTGTTGAAACGAGTTACCTGTTTTATTTCTAGTATTGTTGTTATTTATTATTATTAAGTACAGGTTAATGTAAGTGACCTGCCTTAGCCTCGTCACTACTTCGTCGAGGTTAGGCTCGACACTTACTGGGTATATAGGGTCGGTTGTACTCATACTATACTCTGCACTTCTTGTGTATATACCGGAGTTGGTCCCAGTGGCGTACAATAGATTTGCTCGGATTCAGCTATTCGCAGGAGACATGAGGTATAATTGCATGACATTCGCAGTTCTGACGTCCCCTTCCACTTTTTCGTAGTTGTGTATTTCTTTCAGGCGACTTCATTTTCATTCAGACCTTTATTTGTATTATTTTAGTACCTCGTGCACTTGTGACACCAGTTCTGGGAGAGTATTTAGACATCGCTATTATTATGGATTATTCACTTTTATTTCAGACTTTATTTTCGCATTTGTTTCTTTGTTATTAATTAATTTAAAATTTATTTAAAAATGGCTAATATTATTCTAACGTTGGCTTGCCTATCAAGTGAAATGTTAGGCGTCATCACGGTCCTGAAGGTAAAAATTTTGGGTAGTGACATATCGTCACTTTCAAGCTTAGATAAAGAAAGAGAGAATTATGGTTGGTTAACAGCTAATGTAAAATTAGTCAATCTATGATGATTTATCACAATACAAAATATGTTACCGTGTTGCGAAACACACTACAGTGTTGTAACAAACAAAAGTGTATTTTAAAAAGATTAAAGAGTTAATACCCTAAAATCCCTTAAACTATCAAGTTTTTGTCAGTTTTCTACTTGAACTATTCAGTGTCCCCAAAATTCCTTTGAACTATATTGCCCTTCATATTAAAACCCTTTAATTGCATTCTAAGAGGTGCGTCTAATACACGCTCCTAACTGTCTAAAAAACGTACCATGTAGCACTACATGTGGATATTTAACTCAGACTAAAACCCGCCTAAACTATCGTTTTTTATCAGTTACCTACTTAAACTATGTGGTATCCCTAAAATACCCCTGAACTATATTCTCCTATATATTAAAACCCCATATTGGAATTTTAAAGGTACGTCTGTCTATCTATATTAACTTATGGATGATACAATTTTTTTTATATAGTTTACTCATGATGTATTACTCTCGAATGATTGATTAATTCTAAGAGTTTTGGCTATATCTAATGTACTGTGTTAATTTTAGGTTTAATGGTGAATGTGCTTTATGTTAGACTCCAATTGATAACTCCTTATTTATATTCACTTTGTAGCACAATTAAAGTATAAATAATAGCATATAGTGTTGTATTTCTTAAAAGTCATCTTATATTACATAAAAAAGATTATACAAAATAAAATTTCACAAATAAAAAATCAATTGCCCAGCAATTACATTCTCTAATTCCAGATTACATAAAGAAGGTTCAAGAGATTCAACTTTATTCTTTATAAGGTGTTGAGTTTAATAAGAAGATTTAAATTGGTATTCTTTAAACAATATGTGTAAGACATGAAAGAAGACTTAAGTAAGAAAGAGAATAAATAATTTCATTGGAAACAAGAGAGTGAGAAATTTTTCCAAATGAAACCCATACGGAGAACTGAGGAAAAAAAGTTAAAAAATGAAGAAGAAGGTGAAAAAATAAGGAAGAATGGTGAAAAATGAGGAAGAAAGATGGATATAACTGAAATAAAGAGAATATTTATTAAAAAAAAATTGAAAGAGGGTTAGGTTAATTAGCAAATAATTTTGAGTTAATACCCTAAAAACCTCCTAAATTATCTGGTGTCCCCAAAACCCCCCAAAACTATATTTTCCTTCATATTGAAACACCCTCGTTATATTTTTGGTAAACCGTGTGTAATAATTTGCTATTGCGCGCGTGATGACTGAAAAATCTATCAAAAAGTTCCCACCTGACAGCATGTAACGACTAATTAAACCTTTCTTCCTCATTTATTCACTTTCTTCCTCTTTTTTTCACCATTTCCCCCCATTTTTTCTCCTTTCTTCTTCATTTCTTCATCCGGTTCCATCTGAAATTCTCCCTCTTTTGTTATTACTGGATCTTCTTTTTATCTTTCTCATTTTATTCTTTTTCTTCAAAGTAACTCGAAGTTTTACCAATAATCTTTACTCAGCCATAACTCCAATGAACCCTAGATTTTTCGGCAAACCCTAGTTTTTAATCCCCAATCTTGAACAAAAACAAAATAAGACTGAGCAATCGAGGGTTATTGGGGGGAAATCAAGGTTACAACGAAGCTTAATGGAGCAAATCGCTACTGAGAGGTGCAGTATCCATCATTAGAAGAGAGGAGAGAAAAGGGGAATTGACGGAAACAATTTTATCCTACCCCTCTTTTTTTGTTTCTAACTGGGTGAATATTTATCACTCTAATAATACTTGATTATTATTTAAAAAATTAATTAAGTCAATTTTTAGATTAAGCTAATTAACCCCACATGTATGTGGATTGCCACATGGCAAATGTTTTTGAAAATTTGGAGCGTGTAACACACAAACTATCAGAAATATAGCGACGGTGTTTTAATATAAAGGAGAATATAGTTTAAGGGGTTTTTGGAGACACCGGATAGTTTAAGCATGAAATTGACAAAAACGTGATAATTTAGAAGAGGAAAGGGGGTTAGGCTAATTAACCATTATTTTCTGTTAGGTGGGCCATTTTGATGGCTTTTTTCAGCTACCACGCGCTCCCAAGCGAGTATCTACACATGTTATGCCAGGTCAGCGACAAGGGGTTTTTAATACGAGCGGCAATATAATTCGGGGGGTTTTGGGGGATACCGAATAGTTTAAGTAGGAAACCGACAAAAATGTAATAGTTTAAGGAGGTTTTAGGGTATTATCTCATGATTAAAAGTGGTAGAACATAAAATAACTCATTAAAGCGTTACCATAAATATTCTGAAAGATTTATAAATGGTCGAAACACTTTAGTTAGTGGTTATAGAGGACTAGAATTGATGTTGAGCAAATCACAAATGGTCCCTCATACGTGATAGGAAAGCAGTTAGCTAACTTACGAGCAATTCAAAAATTATTATGTTCCGCAAAAGAGAGCAAAAATAAGAAAGGAAAGCCTTTTAAATTGACCTTGTTATTACCCAAAAAAAAGAAAAGATTCTCTATGTATTACACTATTACTTTGTTCTCGGTTCTGTATTCTCATGTGTATATTGATGTGTCCGCTGCCTCGTCCATTAATTATATGGTGAAGACCAATGTATAGAGCATTCTGAATGTACAAACATGTGGTATGTCATCTGTAAGCCATTTCTTTCCCCAAGTCATTAGTAGAATTGAGACGGTTTTCTTGCATCACTTGAAATAACTTGAAAATTGGATCTGGTTTTGAAGTAGATGAGATTGATGCCAATATTTCATTGCTCAATGCCTGATACGTCGAAGGAGATTTGCCTTGAATCCACTTCAAATGTTCAACAGCCAAACTTATTTCTCCAGCATCGGCTAAAAATTTAAGAAAAATCAGATGGGAGTCTAAAAATGCAACATCAGTGCTTTGGCCACGAAGTAACTCCATTGCAGGAAGCAAATAACCTGCAATTATAGGATAACACTTGAATTAGAACAGATTCATCTTGTTTTCTTGGTATATATGTGTATTAAAACTACTTTTCCAGTTAATATATAATCATAAGGGTTGCCATTATCACACGAGTTTAACTTCAATACACTAATAACTATGGTAACCGTCCATAAAAATGGGACCAGTTTAGTAACCTGAAAAAATAATAAGTTAGTGTGTACGCAGATCTTACCCCTACTGGTAAAGGTAAAGAACTTGTTTCCGATAGACCCTCGGTCCAAGAAAAGGTGAAAAAGAGAAAAGAAGAAAAGAAAGAAGAAAGAAAAAGAAAGAAGAAGAAGAAGAAGAAGAAGAAAAGATAAGAAAAAAGTAGCACCAAACAGTAACAACAGGAAAATAAGATAGTTGAAGCGAACGAAACAACAGGGTGTAAATAAAGCTTAAGGATATAAAAATACAAAAGTGCTACTAATACTAGTAGTAAGGAAAGGGGAAACTCTCGATTACCTACTAACCTTCTACCCTAATTCTCGACCTGACAGTGTCAATAACTTAAATCTTTATAAAAGATGCCGAGTCATACCTTCCTTGCAGAGGCTGAGGATGAATGTACACAAGATGGAACGTGCAACGGTTGGATCCTGCATAGCACATTTGTTGAAGACTTCAAGAGCCATTTTGAGATTTGCTTGACAAAGCCCTTTAAGGACTGAATTGTATGTAATAGCCTCAGGTACTACTCCTTTCTCTGTCATGTCATTGAAAAGCCTACAAGCATCTTCAATTTCACCTTCTTCTGAACACTTCTGAATAAGAATATTGTACGTCTCTAAATTACCAGGGCACCCATTTGTGAACATCTCATCCCACAACCGTTTAGCTGGTCGTAGTAGATCTTCTCGACAGCAAGCTTCTAGCAGGAGATTGTAAGATTGTATATCAGGAACTGCACCTTTCCTTCTCATGTCACGAAGAACCTCGTAAGCTTCTCTAACTTTACCAGCCTTGCACAAAAATGAAACCATAATATTATAGCTCTGTGTATCAGTAAAATAGTTTATAGCGGACAACTTTTGAAATACTTCTAGCAATTCATCAATCTTTCCATGCTTACAAAGGTTTGCACTTAAACTCGTCACAGTAACAAGATTAGGCTCCGTTTCTCTACCCAGCATGAAGTTAAAAAAGAAGATGGCGAGTCCAGGATCAATAGCTGATACCGATCCTATCAAAGCATTGAGCA
The DNA here is from genome assembly GCF_000390325.3 of Nicotiana tomentosiformis. Taxonomy (NCBI): domain Eukaryota; kingdom Viridiplantae; phylum Streptophyta; class Magnoliopsida; order Solanales; family Solanaceae; genus Nicotiana; species Nicotiana tomentosiformis. The sequence continues at coordinate 100,032,652 of NC_090813.1, read as the reverse complement.
GATCATCATCCATTGGAAAGTTCCCAGATGCAATTACTTTGCCCAACTCTTTAGCTTCGGAAATCAGCCTCTCTGAAAACAAATCAAAGATGAACACTTTATAATCGTTATTCCTCGGAGCCACTCCTAGTTTTCTCTTCTTCTTCAAAACCAACTCTTTGTCAACTACGTTTCGCATATTCCCCAACGCTTCAGCAACAACGCTATAAGCAATAAAATCAGATTTACATTCCCTTATCCTCAATTCATCAAAAGCAGAAACAGCTTCTGCTATCCTAGACCGCGAGCACAACCCATGGACGACTAAAACAGCAACAACGGATCCATTAATCCCAGAAAAGTCAATCTTCCTGACCTCATCTAACAAACTCAAACTCTTTTCCAACCCATTAAATCTACAGAATCTCCACAAAAACACACCAAAGCCAAGAGTATTCAATCGAACACCTCTGCGATTCATTTCGTCGAACACCTGGAAAGCACATTTATAGTTCCCTTCCGATGACAGAGCAGCAAGAAGTGAATTACAAGTTTGGGATCCAATCTCTGATGCCAAAGAAGGAACCTCACTGAAAATGGAAAATGCTAAGTGGGATTTCTTACCAATGATCTGAGAAGCAATGACAGAACGATAAAGCGAAGGATGAAGGCGGATTTTCTGGGCTTTTACCTGCTTAAAGAGCTTATCAAGGGTATTGAACTGACGGGAAATGCAAAGAGACTTGAGAATGGAATGGTAAGTAGAGGAGTCGTGGGAGAATCCAGGTTGCTGAGAAGCCCAGTTGAAGAAACCAAGAGCAAGGGAATGGTGGTGGACAAGGAAAGGGTCGATGACTCGGGCGACGAGTGTCGGACTGAGAGATTCCCGACATCCGAGGCTGTACAACGTTTGCTCCAATGCTGAAGTCCATGTTTGGCTTGGGCTACTTTGCTTTGATCCGTGGATGAGAGCCCGGCTTATTACACTTGCCAACTCCCCCACTGATCGTTTCATCATTTTATACGGTCTGTTTTCTGTGTGCCCAAACGCTTGACCCTTCTGTTTTAGGATCAGAGTATTTCAGTATTTATATTTGTTAGCTACTACTAGACTATATTATTAATTGTGTTTTTATTTTGAACTTTTCAATTAAATGAAGGAAAGCTTTTTCCTTTTTAAAGACCAAAGGCAACTGTAAAATAGCTAAATAATCATTACGTCATTAATACTACAATATAATCTTTTGCATGCTGCTACAAAGTAAAACCAATAACAGACGCAGAAGAGTAATCTTGTTGCGGCTAAGTTCACGCTCGTGAGTACGACAGGGGAAGCCAATAAGCCATAACAGCTCCCAAGCGTTAGTTGAAAACATTGGTAAAAAATTATAAGGAGCACAATGATACTTGTAGAAAAGAATAGATAAAGTATTACTGCATTAGCACAGCAGACTATAGGAAAAAAGAAACGTCAGGAAAAGGAATGACTCAGGAAACCAAATGGCTTTTAGCCAAGGCAAATTTTCATTTGATCTAAACCCATTGCCAAAATACCACACTAAGCTCTTATACGTATATTTTATTTTCTCCACAGTATAAGTATCTGTACAAGTTATCATTTTCTGCTTTATAGTTTGGTTCTCTTTCCTTCTCAGAGTGAATACTGTACAAAGTATATAGTATGTATATATGCACCTATACAATACCCATGTATATACAGAGACCCCTTGGCTATATCTGCTATCTGTATCAGTATTCTTGGTACTACATCACTATCTACATGGTCTGTTTAATGGTCACTATTTACATAAAACTAACATGTCTTCACCAATGGGTAGGATATCTATTTACACTTCCTATTTGTTATCCGACATCTCCATTCTGACATATCTACAAAGTTTTCCATTCTTCTACGGGCAGCCACTTAAGTGTAGTATTTCATCAGCTTCAGATTTTGGAGGGTGCTAACTTTGAAGAGATTCCCCAAGAGGTAGCTGATTGTTCCTTCTTCAGGTAGCTTTGTTGAATGACAAGGATTCCACTTAACATGCAGCATATTTTGTCCAACTTGCTCACAAATTGAGTCGACTGTCTTTTGGTCAACTGGATTCCCGGTCACATCTGTGACATAAAAGATATCCTTTGCCTTCCCACCTTCTGTCGAGATTTCAGCTCTTTTAACGCACAAACTATTCTCCCTGAATATCCTAGTGATATCTGATAGTAGTCCTAACCGATCTTCTGCACACAATTCTAGCTCCAGACCCTGCAGAAAGCTAGCACATATTAGTGGGCTCGTGCTAGAGAAAGCTTTACAAACTTAAAATCTTCTTGTCTCAGAATCAGTTGCTTTACCACAGAGGCTCTTCTCTCAATAGCTGCTTCAAGGCACTGTATCACACGTTCTCGCTCAGCCTCCGAGCTTATTGGAAGCCCGTCAACATGTCGAATGTAGAATTCCTGCAGCAGGCCAAATTAAGGTTGACATTGGACACAAATTTTCAGAGCAACAGAGATATAAGAATTGACTTAAAGCTAAAATGCCATCCCATTAACACATATAAAACCAAAACTAATCTGCTACTTCAACTGTAACTATGCTTTTTTTGAATCAGTACCGCTAGAAAGACCATCAATTACTGTCCAGATAGAAACTAACATTACCTGATAAGCTTCCTTCTTCCCTGTGTGAACAACTCCATGAAAGACCACATACTGCATGTCAGTTAAAGTGCAGACTATATCAAACAACAGCTTAGGTCGATCCCTTGACCTCATAGTGATCACAGTGTAATCCTTTTCGCTACAATCATAAACATTTATACAAGGGCCGGACTTCAAATCCTCAACTTTGCCTTGCTCTGTTCTTCTAACCTTTACATAGTCCCTATCAGCAAACATTATCTGGTGTAATCTTCTCTCCCGGTGCGTAAATCCCGGAGGTGATAGTGTCATCTTTGCAGTCTTCAAATCATTGTTACACTTGAGAACGTTGTGAAGTAGCTTCTTGATTGTAGCAAGACGTTTTGGGTCTTCAATTGCACAACCTGTAATGTTATCGACTACATGAACCACAGCTGCAGCCCTAGCATTATGTGTCCAGATTGCAGCATTCACCACATTACAGCTAAGGTCAGCAAGAACTGCGCACACTTCAGACAATAAACCAGGTCTATCAGTCCCACTTAGTTCGATGGACGTGTGCTCTTCAGAAGGCATCAAGCCGACAGTTCCCCTCAAAGAGGGTAGCAGAACTTCATCATTTTCAAGAGTCTGTGTAAAAGAAAATTGGAAGAATTTAGGGTGCACGCGCAACTTCAAGTAAAGTGAGGAAACAAAAGAAATCAACATAATCATTTGCATTTACGATTCTTGTTGTTTACAGCCTATTTATTTTTAATATTTTTTGGGCCAAAAGACAAACTTTAAGGGCACGTTTGCTTACAGGTATAAACAAAAACAATCATGGTATAAAAATTCATATAAATTTATACAACATTTGGTTGAATTATAAAATCATGCATTACATTTTTTTTTTTAGTTAATACAGTTATGCAGAGTCTAACACCGGTAGCCAAACGTTGTATGACTAATAGGGGTACAAGTTTTATGGGATCTATGTATTATTTTATATGGAATAGAAGGTGGAATAAGTAATACATGTATTAGCAATGCGTGGTAAGAACATAGAAAACAGAAATACCCTTATAATTGATATATCCAGAAATAACAAACCCCATATAATTTATTCACCGTATAATAGTTCATGCGTAATTTATTCTCCGTCTACGGTCTAACAATCCTGTGTTATTTATTCTCCACATAACAATCCATGCATTTCATTATATAACTAAGCCATCAAACAAATGACCTAAAGGATCAAGCTAGCTTTGCTGATAAACCATAGTACAATACTGCGATGAAGCTTGTCCAAGGAATAAGAGGCCCTTAATATGAATACCTTTTGAATATAGTTGATAATTTCTTCATCTCTAACTTTATTTCCATCTCGATCAGTCACATTAAAAACTGAAGAAATAATATATAGAGAATAGTTAGTGGAAAGTCAATTTCCGAATGGAATTCCTTGATCTTCAAGTAAATAAGCAGAGCTTACCATCCATAAACCATCCCCCATCAGAGGAAATGTATGCTTTAGTGATAACAAGGTTCAAATCTGTCAGAACCTGTACAACTTGAAGAAGAATCCCATGCTTGTTGACACTGTCAACCTGCCCAAATTTGAGCATAACATAAATATTTTAAGCACCAAAGTGAAATCTTTTACTAGCTGATTGGATGCCTAGACTGACAGAGAGAAACAGAAAAGATGGTTTTTTAGGGCATGCCTGTATAATGGTTGCATCCTCGCAAGAGTCGTTGTCAATTACCACTCTGTAACAAGAAGAACAAAGGTTAAGGAGAAAAAAAAAAGGGATTTTCCGTCATAAACCCTAATTAAATAAACCACTCGATCAGTTCTCGAGTGGAAAAGCAATTCTTGGACAGGGGAGGGGAAGGAAAAACTTGACAAGAAGAAGACCAAGGAAAATAATCAAAACAAGTCACTCCTAACAACAGAAGAAAAGCTCAGATAGTAATCAAATTTTACTTTCGGCTATCCCGAAAGAAAAATAGCGGCTGTGCTGGGCTGGTAAGTGAATAGATGATCTGGGTCGGACACTGAGTCAAAGGAAAAAAATGGAGACCCTAGGTCGAAAGAGAGAAGGAAGTACCTGGGAGGATTCATCCTCCGAATAAGCTTGGCATACTCGTCATCCATGTCTATGAAGATGGTCTCAGAAGAAGAATTTGGTTAATAAGCAGAAGGAGAAGAATAGTGAGGCTGAAGAAGATAAGAACAGAATGAAGAAAGGGTTAAAAATAGAATAAGTCTCCAATGTCCCTGGAACCTAGGCAAAGGCTGATGATATTTAGAGTAAAGTGACGCTTTAAGGAGTGGAAAAGGCACCAATTTGGAATGGGGATTATGAAACAGCACGCCGCACCACTATTTGACACTTGACATTACATTACATATTGCAGAATTTAGCGCCTCCTTTTCTTTTTTCCAAGGCGGGTGACTACCGCCCACCATTTGGGACGCTTTTCTTTTAAGGAAAAGGTCTAAATTTAGTTGGACTGTTTATTTTATTATTAATTTTTTAATCTAATATTATTCTGTTGTTAGAAATAAAATTAGTTTTATACTTAGTTCTTAATTGAACTCCAATCTGACGGTAACTTTTTTAAGAAGTATTTTGAACATGTAAGCTAGTACTTTATTAATGGCAAAGAATATAATAAGATAATTTGGTAACAATGAGGATATGAACCAAAAGCATAATGGGTAACAAAATTGAACAGTTTCAAATAGTATGTGAATAAAATTGAATTTTTTTCTTTTTAAAAAAATTTGACACGTAGCATGGTTGACCACAAAGCCACTTTGTATTTTAGACTTCTAGGTATTGAGCAATCTCATCGTATGATATGCGATTTATGCCATTAATCATGATTATTATTTTTTAATTTCTTCCCAATTTGACTAATATTACTTTTATCCCTTAACTGTTTAAATCAAAGTGATAATTGCATTTTAGCCCTTATAATGCTAAAAGGTGAAAATGAAATAAAAATAGAAATAAATACTCCAATAAGGTAAAAAATATATATAATACTTTCTATATTGATAATAATTACTAACAATTCAGACTTAAACTTCTTATCTGATTGTAAATAACATAATTTTTTTTCTTAAAATTTTGTGTTTATTCACAATATATTCACATTAAATAAATCAAAGAGAGTAATAAATACTATACGGTCAACTTAGTTCGGGGAATGGGGTGGCTTTGGCGGCATTTCCCGCGTGACCCACTTGTTTTCAGGCCATGTTCTTCAAATGCTTAGCTCTCTCCCTCACCCTCCAAGTCTAACAGAGTTCGGCGGAAATGGATTTTTTTCGCCAAGTCAATGACTGAGGTTAGGCCTAAATCTTCTTTATAATCTAGCCATGCAATTTTCAACTTTCCTTCCTAATATAGACCCGTTTCTTATTCCTGATACGTATATTTTTACGACGTGTTCTCCAAATTATTCTTTTCCAAATTCTATATCAATTTCTACCCATTTTTACTGATCTGCGGAGGATTGGATGGAGAATGAATACATGTGATCACGCCCAACTCTAGTCCTAAAAAGGATAAGCGGTCACTGCAAATATAATCCGGTCTAAAAATTCGGAGTCGAATCCCACAGAGAACTAAGGCTTCGCTATAATTGTTAAGTATCACTAAGAAGACAAGTTCGAACAAGTTATGAATATAAAGATTCTTATGTTAAACTAATTAACTAACAAATTAAAGTAGTGAATTAACAACTAGAGATACTAGGGGTTGGAGAAAATATTAAGGAGGTCTAGAGTTATGATTTCCCCAATTGTCGGAATCATTTCCGCTACGTCTTCTATAATTTTGCCTAAGTATTCTCTACCGATCGTGAGTACTTCGGGTGTCATAATTCTCTCTCGAGCAACCATACCACAATTTACTAGACATATTCTTTCGAACTACGCTAGCTGACACTAACTCATCGTTCACTACGATCGCACCAAGGTTTCGTTATCTCTAATCCCGCCTTTAAACCCTCCGTATTGATCTCTCACATACGTTATGAGTGATGTTGTTCAACGACTACCTAAATATGTACTCTCTCTCGAGAAATATACACACTAAATAGGCACAGTCAATTGATGATCATTCAATCAACAACAATAAACACGTAGTTGAACAACTAGAGAAATTCAACTACTCAATTATATAAAAACGTAATAAGAATTCATCCTACAAAAGGTTGGATCAAACCTAGATAACAAATTAGCTATTCATAATAGTATGCAAAAGTACAATACTAGAATTCATAACCAATAATAGAAATAGGAAGAAGGAAGTGAAAAACTCATAGAAGAATTCTTCGCCTTACTCCTAGCGTGTTCTTACCTCCTTAAGTCGAATCATTTCTTCAAAAACGTCTTCTTTAGGTCGAATTTGCTCTAAAAACGTCTTCCCCAAGTCTTAGACATGTTTAGGGAGTATTTATAGGTTAGGTTTGAAGTTCTTGAGTCCAAATCCGGCGGGCCGCATAGTGATCACATACACAAATAGATGTTTGCCCGTATTAGACACCGATTATGCAACCGATATGTGGTCCGCATATCGATTATGCGATTGCAGACCTTGTTACAGGAGAAACTCTAGCGAATTTTTTGGAAATTTAGGGAGTTAGTCAAATTTGGGGCTTCTGGTGTGTGGTATGGAAACTGAGTCGTAAAATATGCGAATAAGAGATTTTTACCCTCATTTGAGGACGAATGGTCCTAAGTGGGGGAGAATGTAAGGCCCCATAAAATTTTTGCAAAAGAAAATAATATTTCGTGGTGCCGAATTGGTTTTACGTGTTGAGTACCGCGGCTCGGACTTTTTGGGTTGAACAATGCACCGGAAAGTAAAGGAAAATTTTTGGCATAAAAACGCATTTCTGCGGTCCATTATGCGACCGCATAATCACTCTGCGGGCCGCATAATGGTCGCAGAAGTGAGGCAGGAGGGGGTCAGTCTGGAAGCAATTATGCGGTTGACTATGCGAACACATAACTGTTCTGCGGTGCATTATGCGACCGCAGAACAGTTATGCGGGTCGCATAGTGATCGCAGACACAAATAGATGTTTACCCATGTTGGACACCGATTATGCGACCGATATGCGGTCCGCATATCGATTATGCGATCGCATATGCGATCACAGACCTTGTTACAAGGGAAACTCTAGCGAAATTTTTGGAAATTTAGGGAATTAGTCAAATTTGGGACTTCTGGTGTGTGGTATGGAAACTGAGTTGCAAAAGATGCGAATATGAGATTTTTACCTTCATTCGAGGACGAATGATCCTAAGTGGGGGAGAATGTAAGGCCTCGTAAAATTTTTACAAAATAAAATAATGTTTCGTGGTGCCGAATTGGTTTTACGTGTTGAGTATCGCGGCTCAGACTTTTTAGGTTGAACAATGCACCGAAAAGTAAAGAAAAAATTTTGGCAGAAAAATGCGTTTCTGTGGTCCATTATGCGACCGCAGAATCACTCTGCGGGCCACATAATGGCCGCAGAAGTGAGGCAGGAGAGGGTTAGTCTGGAAGCAATTATGCGATCGACTATGCGACCGCATAGTGACCGCAGACACAAATAGATGTTTGCCCGTGTTGGACACCGATTATGCGATCGATATGCGATCCGCATATCGATTATACGATTGCATAAGCGATCGCAGACCTTATTACAAGGGAAACCCTGGCGAAAATTTAGGAAATTTAGGGAGTTAGTCAAATTTGAGGCTTATGGTGTGTGGTATGGAAATTGAGTTGCAAAAGATGCGAATAAGAGATTTTTACCCTCATTCGAGAACGAATGATCCTAAGTGGGGGAGAATGTATGGCCCCGTAAAAATTTTATAAAATAAAATAATGTTTCGTAGTGCCGAATTGGTTTTACGTGTTGAGTACCGCGGCTCGGACATTTTGGATTGAACAATGTACCCAAAAGTAAAGGAAAATTTTTGGCAGAAAAATGCGTTTCTGCGGTCTGTTATGCGACCGCAGAATCACTCTGCGGGTCGCATAATGGCCACAGAAGTGAGGCAGGAGAGGGTGAGTCTGGAAGCAATTATGCGGTCGACTATGCGAACGCATAATTGTTCTGCGGTGTATTATGCGACTGTAGAACAGTTATGCGGGCCGCATAGTGACCACAGACACAAATAGATGTTTGCCTGTGTTGGACACCGATTATGCGACCGATATGTGGTCCGCATATCGATTATGCGATCGCAGATCTTGTTACAGGAGAAACTCTGGCGAAATTTTTAAAAATTTAGGGAGTTAGTCAAATTTGGGGCTTCTGGTATGTGGTATGAAAACTGAGTTGGAAAATATGTGAATAAGATATTTTTACCCTCATTCGAGGACAAATGATCCTAAGTGGGGGAGAATGTAAGGCCCCGTAAAATTTTTACAAAAAAAAATAATGTTTCGTGGTGCCGAATTGGTTTTACGTGTTGAGTACTGCCGCTCGGACTTTTTGGGTTGAACAATGCACCGGAAAGTAAAGGAAAATTTTTGGCAGAAAAACGTATTTCTGCGGTCCATTATGCAACCTCATAATCACTCTGCGGGACGCATAATGGTCGCAGAAGTGAGGCAGGAAAGTGTCAGTCTGGAAACAATTATGCGGTCGACTATGCGATCGTATAGTGACCGCAGACACAAACAGATGTTTGCCCGTGTTGGATTCCGATTATGCAACCGATATGCGGTCCACATATCGATTATGCGATCGCAGACCTTGTTTCGAAGCTCATTTTTGGGTTTTTAAAACCCGACCCTACTTCGTTAAATACACTCTCTGGGCTATTTTTGAGCTATAATATGATATTTTAGAGTGAGAAGGTGTTCTTCAATACTTGTTTTTCAATTCTTGCCCAAGTTTTGGAAGATTAAGAAGGGAAACTCACCAGGTCTTCATCCTACAGGTAAGATTCTACACCCTAACCCTCAATTTTGAATTTTGTCTAGAAATAGATAATTAGCAAGATAATTTTTGTGCAAGAGAGTTGTTTATTTTACATGCATGTGATATCAAGGGGTGTAAGAAGATTGTTGAACTAAGCATGGTAAAGATTAGGTTGTGGGATGATGGAATCCTCCATAAAAAGAAACTTGAAAGCTAATGCACACCTAGTGTTTGATAAAATGATCAAATGAGCTAGAACCATGATCATCTTCCTAATTTTGGTTCAATTTGTTATATTTCTAAAATAGATTGAAGTTTATAAGAATTCTGGAATATTTAGAGTGTAAGGAAGCTCAAGTGAGGTATATTGGCTAAACCCTTCTTTAAGAATTGGAATTCTCATTATCCTTGTAAGTTCCAAGATATTGATTTCAAACCGAATATTCCGATAAGTTTTGTGATAAAGATATATGTTCAATTAGTGTTTCAAATGCTCTCATCATATTGCATTATAAATTGAGGATGTGTTCCAAATTATGGATTGTGTATCCATATGTTATAATTTCAAGTCGTAATTTATGTGAAAGTTATAATGCTAAGTTGTGTAGAGATTGTGATTGTGATACACCTCCACCCGCATATATTGGGGTGAGGCGGCATGACCGCTTTGTGTAGGGATTATGGTATTGTGGGACTGCACCTCCACCCGCATACATTGGGGTGAGACGGTACGACCGCTTTGTGTATAGTTTTGGTATTGTTGTGGCACCACCACCCATATATATATATATATATATATATATATATATATATATATATATATATATATATATATATATATTGGGGTGAGGCGTCATAACCGCTTTGTGTTGGTATTCTTATCGTTGATGCATTTCCCCCCGCATACATTGGGGTGAGGCGGCATAGCCGCTTTGAGTAGGTTTTTGGTACTGTGGTTATACATCCATCCACATACATTGGGGTGAGGCGGCGGGGCCGCTTGAATAGAGTTGTGGCATTGTACTTACACCTCTACCTGCATACATTGGGTGAGGCGGCGGGGCCGCTTTGTGTGAAGATGGTTACAGAAGATCTCATCTTAAATCCTATAGATGTTATTGATAGCTCTTAATAAGCTTGCTCTGGTTTAAAAGGTTATCTATATTATTCTATTGCCGCCCTAATTCATCATATTCATATTGTATTTCTAAATTCTTAAATTGGTGTTTGATTTTCATACTAGTACTATTCGACGGTACTAACGTCCCTTTTACATGGGGCGTTGCATCTTTAAATGGATGCAGGTGGTTCCACAGCAGGAGATATTGATCAGTGATAGCAGTACACCTTCTTCCTAACTGACTTGGTGAGCCCTACTTCATCCCGGGGTCATGAATCTTTTGTACTTTGTGTATTATGTTTGAGGTATAGCCGGAGCCTTGTTGCCGGCATTATCATTGCACTCTTCTTTATCTATAGAGGCTCCGTAGACATAGTGTGGGTTGTATATTGGTGCTGGGAAAGTCAAACTCGTTGTGTTGTGTTTGAATTACTATTTCCATTTCAGATTATGAAAAATATGTGTGAAATTGAGACTTTAAAATGAAGTAACTATTGGTATTGTAGACATGAACACCTTTTTGTCTAATTAATGAAAATATGTATTATCTCCATTCGTGGATGAGTTTGGGTAGAATGAAATCTAACATGCTTGCTCGGTCGGGTTCACTCGGTTGAGCGACGGTCGCGCAACTCGGTTTTGGGGCGTAACATACCCTGCAAAAAATAATACAAAGATTGGCTCATAACTTATACATGTATTATTTAAATGACAACCAAACATAGTATTAGTTATTGTGAATTGTGTACAAAATAACTAAAGGCTACCAAACATTATATAAGTTATATTGCTCCCAATACATGAATAACTTTTCTCCTAACCAGCTAATAAACGACCTATAAAAGTATAGCATTTTGACCTAACATCAACATGAATCACCCATTTTAAACTCCCAAAAAGCGACAAAAGAACATCGGTAGTGACTCGGCCTAAATATGTGATAGTTATTGATGGTCGGCACTGATTCACTACTATTAGAAAGACATATATAGTTGAGTAACAAAATTCGACTCTATCATATCTCAATATCGACATTTGATGTCTACTTTTGAAGTCACAGGTTATTAGGAAAAAACTAGAACATAGATAAAGTAGTCACTATTCACTAATCAACCATACGTTGATTGAGAACGTCCACGTTGATGTTTTCTGTATCGCTCTTCTTCGCTCCTATCAGATAATATTGGATAACGTATTCGTCAAACTTGCTAAATTTTTAATCCTAACCCAGATAATTTTGAGTTCACGCCTTTCTGTCCCCAACGACAAAAGCCAACTTTTCATTTCTTGTTTCACAGAAATAAAATTTTCGTATAACTTTTATTCCAAAAAGATTTGTACATTATGCATGCACCAGGATTAATTGTTGGTCCGTGGTATGCATCAACAATAAATAATCCCCAAAATTTCTTCTAGTATTGTTTAACTAGTATCTAAAAGTTTTGTTAAATGTCGATCATAATAGAATTGTTCGATGATAGGAGAAAAGAACCAATTCCCTTTAAACAACAATCGGTATCTAGTTTAGACTGTCAATAGCGACACAAACAACAATAGCCATCATAATCATTTGCAGGTTAAATTTCAGGAATGGTCATATATAACTATGACTTTTTCTCATACAAAAATTATAAAACTTTCACTAACTCACACAAAAATCATAGTGGTCAAAAACAAATTTTCCGATAGTATTTTCTTATTTTACGTTTTTTATTTTTTATTTTCAATCTAATAAATAATTATCCAATTAAAATAGGAGAAATATGAGTATATTTTTAGCCGTTCCCAAAAATAATAGCCGATAAAATATTTTTTATATATATGTGTATTATATACACATTCTATATATATATATATATATATATATATATATATATAGAGGCTAGTAAATGCAATTAGTTTCGGCCGGCCAACTAATTTTATATTTTCCTCTTAAAATAGGAATGGCCTAACCCAGCCAGACCCAATACTCATATACGTAATAATAAATCCTTCAAAACATGATACATCTATCTTTTAAGGTCGGGTTGGCTCATCCCTATAAGAAAATAAAAAATCATAAAATAAAAAAATACTACTGAAAATTTATATTTTCCAATCACTATGATTTTTGTGTGAGCTAGTAAAAGTTTTATGATTTTTGTATGAGAACACATAGTTATATGATTTTGGTGAAAAAAAAGTCATAGTTATATGATTTTTGTGTGAGAAAACAAAGTTATATGACTTTAGTGGGAAAAAATCATAGTTATATGACCATTTGTGATATTTACCATCATTCGCTACTAAGACATTTAAAGAGCAAGTTATGTTTGGGAGTACTGGAATCAAATCTTATAGAATTATATCAAGTAGGCAAGTATATTTTTGATAATTGAAGTTTGGATGTGTCGTGATTCTTTTGAAGATATGGAAAGGAACATGGTTATAATAAGCCGTCCACGTAGCCCCATAAATATCTTTAAAAGGTGCAGTTGCCATCTCTATCAATTTACCCAAGAACATGGTTTAGAGATCAATAAAATGAATTGAGAACCACGAGGTCTTAAGTTCAAATTCCATCGAAGGCATAAACACTAAGTGATTTTCTCCGTAAGTCCAAGCCCCATGCGCACAAGCTATACTTGTGCTCCCGGGAAGTAGCAGCGTACCTCGTAGAATTAGTCAATCGGTGCTCCTGGGATAGGCAAACTTCACGCAAGCTGACATGAACACCACTATTATTAAGAAAAAAAATCAAATGCCCAACAAAGAAGAGATAAAGGGGTGGCAATGGCACAACGTATACCAAATGGTTTGGATTATTCAACTTATTGCATAATCCTAAAGCATATATAAGCAAGTAAGGATGAGGATACAACAGGGACCACAACTGAGCATTTACATATACGCACACAGAGAAAGACATTCGCATAATAATGTTCAATTTAATTATGCCCTTCCCAACTTGCTACTATGGGATTGGGCATCTTGTATTTTCTGTACGAGCTACCACGTTTGTGCTTCTTCTCCTTTTCTTTTAGCTTTTGCCTTATGGTCTGTAGACTTAGCAAGTAACAGAAGAGAATAGAATGAAATGCTCTACCTGTATATTCCTCATAACGAGCAAACACTGTGATAGTGGGTGGCCACACTAACATCTGAAAAACTCTTACCCCTATCCAAAAGATAGAAACAAAAGAAAAAGGGAATGACTCATGTTGAAATTCATATATCAAGAATCCATATATTAGGTTCAAGTAGAAGATGATTGAATATAAGAAAGCAAAACTTTCCCCATAACTTGTTTAATTTATAGAACAATTCATTCAATGACAGCTGCCAAAAGTTATAGGAAAGCAACCTCTTCCTTTGATGCTTTTACAGATTTGAATATCTTGCAAATACAATTAACCTGATCTTTGAATCATTCGTGCCAACTAATTCCGCTGTTCATGATTCTTTCTTGCATATGCAACATTACATTTTGGTTCTTTTTTTCTTTCTCGGACTGAAAAATGTACAGACTACAGAGTCATCTGTATATCTACCTATATACAGCCAGCCCCTGGGCTATATTTGCAAAATCCGACCATGTTAAGGTCAACTTTGGTCTTGAGATGACAGGAAAATGTGCCACACTTATGAAAGGCATCATTCATAAGAACACTAGCCTTTTTTTTTTAAACATCTTTTTGCCTGTTACCATAGGAAGCTGCAATGATAGCATGTATGACTTCTCATCCTTGAGAGAAACTGTAACCAAAATGTTATAATTCTGTACTGCTGTAATAAATAATTAAACTTTCTGAAAAAATAAAACAGAAAGTTAGTAATACTTGTTTAACGAAATAGATTCTGAAAAACAAAAAATAGTATAGGAATAAATCGAGCCCACTGAATACACAGTGTGTCCTTAAGAAAATTATTCCCCTCAAGTACCCGAGGTGCTGGAATATATCCTCCCACGATAGAACGATTTAACTCACCGGAGTGTCGGTACCAAAACGCCGGTGAACAACGAGTCACTCGAAGGCTGTAAAATACACTGGAATTTATTGTGCAGAAGAAGAAGAAGAAGCTCAGAAAATTTCGTAATGAAATATTCTGAGATTCAAACTCTATTTATAGAGTTGCTCGCATTATTTCTGAAAAGGTTTGCAACCTTTCAGAAATGGCTGTTGGAAAATGGTTGTTTGAAATATTGCGGGAAAAATGTATTTAAAATAATTCGGGAAAGAAAACTGGCCTGACCGAACCGGGTCGCGGGTCATGGGTTATTCCGGATTGAATTTTTCGTTAATTATTTAATTAATTAATTAAATAATTGAAAGAAATTTTATCTAAAAAGATTAATCAATCAATCGATCTTTGACCGAATCCAAATACGAAGCCGAAGCCGAGCCGAGCGACGACGACGACGGCGCGAGGCTTGCCTTTTTCTTAACTCTTTAAGAGCTAGAAGAAGAGCAATTATATATATATACCCATCAAAAGCCTTTTCTTCCTCCGATATGGGACAATGTCCCTTTGCAGAAATTCAAATATTTTATTTTCCCTCCATTTCTCATTCACCCTCTTTAAGCTACACAAGCTTAAAATCTCAACAATCTCCCACATGAATGGGGAATGGCTATAAAATAAAGGAATGCACGGACGCGTGTGAGTTTTACATGCAAGAATTAATTGCATCTGGATAAGTAGGTTTCCCTTTGAACTTTCCGTAGTGAACTTATATCGGATATACTCGGTCAATCGGTAGATTTGATATCTTTGAACCGTCGAGCTTTGTTGTATACCTAAACAACATAAGTACACAATCAATCCTTAACCATCTATGGTTCTCACGGTTGTGTTCGTTTCAGCCATGAACACCGCCTGGTTTCATGAGTGCTTAGAGAATGGGCCTTTACTTTCATTCCCCTTAAAGCGGCTTACACTTCACACTCACATAGGTGATTTCTAAAAGTGTAATCCTGTAGACATACTATCTCGTCATATCCTGCCAGACTTAGCAAATTATTAAAAAATCTTTAAGCTTTGTTGACTCATCAAAAAGCCTTAATGCTTTACCTCGATTTCTGAACATTGTCTTCATCACGAGAATGGGTTGAGTTATTTGACAATGTTGAACCGTCATTCATAACTTTGTTTGATCTCTTTGAACCTAGCTCGTGGGATCTCCAGTCTGCTAGGTAGAGTTACCGTCATGATGACTTGTCCTAGACCTTAACCTCATTTCCTTTGATGATTTTTCAACTGCCTCTCTAGATAGGCCTTTTGTAAGTAGATCCGACACGTTATCTCTTGACTTTATGTAGTCAATTGTGATAACACTACTAGAGAGTAGTTGTCTAACGGTATTGTGTCTCCATCGTATATGATGAGATTTTTCGTTATACATAACGCTCCCTGCCCTGCCTATTGTCGTTTGACTATCACAATGTATACAAATAGGTGCCAAAGGTTTGGGCCAAAATGGAATATCTTTCAAGAAATTCCGGAGCCATTCAGCTTCTTCACCGGCCTTATCTAAAGCTATGAATTCAGATTCCATTGTAGAACGGGCGATGCACGTTTGTTTGGATGATTTCCAAGACACTGCTCCACCCCTAATTGTGAAAACATATCCACTCGTGGATTTAACTTCAGATGATCCAGTGATCCAATTTGCATCACTATATCCCTCGATCACGGAGGGATATTTGTTATAATGCAAAGCGTAATTTTGGGTATGTTTGAGATACCCCAAAACTCGTTTCATTACCATCCAATGTATGTGATTGTGATTACATGTAAACTGACTCAGTTTACTAATAGCACATGCTATATCTGGTCGTGTACAATTCATGATATACATCAAACTTCCCAATACTCTTGCATAATCCAGTTGTGAGTCACTTTCACCTTCATTCTTTTGAAGTGCATAACTCACGTCAATTGGAGTCTTGGCAATTTTGAAATCCAAATACTTGAACTTGTCAAGTACCTTTTCAATGTAGTGAGACTGTGATAATGCTAGACCTTGTGGAGTCTTGTGAATTCTGATTCCTAAGATCACATCAGCAACTCCTAAGTCTTTCATATCGAATTTGCTAGCCAACATGCGCTTAGTAGCATTTATATCTGCCATGTTTTTGCTCATTATCAACATGTCATCAACATATAAACAAACAATGACTTCATGACCTGGAGTGTTTTTAATGTAAACACATTTGTCGCATTCGTTGATTTTAAACCCACTTGCCAACATTGTTTGGTCAAATTTGGCATGCCATTGTTTGGGTGCTTGTTTAAGTCCATAAAGCGATTTAACAAGTTTGCACACTTTCTTTTCATTATCAATTACCACAAAAATCTCAGGTTGTTCCATGTAAATCTCTTCCTCTAATTCTCCATTTAAGAAAGCTGTTTTAACATCCATTTGATAGATTTCAAGACCATACACGTCCGCTAGTGCCACTAACACCCTAATAGATGTTATCCTCGTTACTGGCGAGTAAGTGTCAAAGTAATCAAGGCCTTCCTTTTGTCTATAACCTTTGACAACAAGTCTTGCCTTATATTTGTCAATAGTGCCATCAGCTTTCACTTTCCGTTTAAAGATCCATTTCGAACCTAAAGGCTTATTTCCCGGAGGAAGATCTACCAATTCCCATGTATGGTTATCCAAAATTGATTGAATCTCACTATTGACTGCATCTTTCCAAAACGCTAAATCAGAAGATGACATAGCTGCTTTAAAAGAGGCTCATTTTCAAGCAAGAATGTCACAAAATCTGGTCCAAAGGATGTAGATGTTCTTTGACGTTTGCTACGCCTTGGATCTTCTATACTTGGAGTATTTTCCTTTGGTTCTTCCCGAGGTCGTTTAGCTCTTTCACTTAACGACTCACATTCAGTTTTATACGGATAGATGCTTTCAAAGAATTCAGCATTATCTGATTCCATTACCGTATTAACGTAAATTTCGGGATTATCGAATTTATGAACCAAAAACCGACATGCTTTACTGTTTGTAGCATATCCAATGAAAATGCAATTAACAGTTTTTGGTCCGATTTTAACCCTTTTAGGTAAAGGAACTTGTACCTTTGCTAGACACCCCTACACTTTGAAATATTTCAAATTGGGTTTTCTTCCTTTCCATTTTTCATATGGAATAAATTGCGTTTTGCTGTGGGGTACTCTGTTGAGTATTCGGTTAGCTGTAAGGATAGCTTCGCCTCACAAACTCTGCGGTAATCCGGAACTTATTAATAAAGAATTCATCATTTTCTTTAATGTCCGATTTTTCCTTTTCGCAATTCCATTGGATTGAGGTGTGTAAGGTGCACTAGTTTGATGGATAATTCCATATTCCGAACATATTTCTGCAAATGGAAATTCATATTCTCTATCCCTATCACTTCTAATCATTTTGATCTTTTTATTTAATTAATTCTCCACTTCATTCTTGTATTGCTTAAATGCTTCAATTGCTTCATCCTTACTATTAAGCAAATAAACATAACAATATCGAGTGCAGTCGTCAATCAAAGTAATAAAATACTTTTTCCCACCTCGAGATGGTATCGACTTCATATCACAAATGTCAGTATGAATTAAGTCTAAAGGATTTGAATTCCTTTCAATAGACTTATAAGGATGTTTTACAAACTTAGACTCAACACATATTTGACATTTTGATTTATTACACTCGAATTTAGACAACACTTCTAAATTAATTAACTTCCCCAAGGTTTTGTAATTGACATGTCCTAAACGAATATGCCATAAATCATTTGACTCTAATAAATAAGAAGAAGCTGCAATTTTATTCATACTGTCAACAACCATTACATTTAGTTTGAAGAGGCCCTCTGTGAGGTAGCCCTTTCCAGCATACCTTTCATTCTTACTTACAACAACTTTATCAGAAACAAATA
Source organism: Nicotiana tomentosiformis (assembly GCF_000390325.3). Lineage (NCBI taxonomy): Eukaryota > Viridiplantae > Streptophyta > Magnoliopsida > Solanales > Solanaceae > Nicotiana > Nicotiana tomentosiformis. Next base: position 100,014,082 of record NC_090813.1, on the reverse strand, counting down.
CACATTTGAATCCGTTCTTAACAAGAAAAGAAGTAGAAACTAAATTCTTCCTAATAGTAGGAACATGAAGAACGTTGTTGAGCGTTAACACCTTGCCGGAAGTCATCTTCAGGAATATCTTCCCATAACCTTCAATCTTGGCTGTTGCAGTATTTTTCATGGAAAGCTCTTCTTCGGGACCAGCAGTAGAGTAGGTCGCAAATGCTTCCTTGACAGCACAAACATGTCGAGTGGCTCCAGAGTCAATCCACCACTCCTTAGGATTTCCAATCTAGAAACTTGGCAACCACGAACTTTTTCAAGCATGCATCTTCAGTCTTGTACTTCTTCTTAAGTGCGTCCCATAATTCTTTCGAAGTATTCATCGCACTGTACACATTGTACAAGTCATCCTCTAAAGCGCTTAAGATATAGCCTTTGCAAAGAAAATCTGCCAGCTTTCACGCGTCAACAATCATGAATTTCTCGCTGTCCGGCATGTCCGCAGCAGGCACTGGAGGTTCTTCACTAGTGAATTTCTGCATACCAAGTGTGGTAAGCCAGAAGAAGACCCTTTGCTGCCATCCTTTGAAGTTGGCTCTGGAAAATTTCTCCGATTTCTCTGTCGGTGGAATAGGAGTCCGGCTTGACGAGGCTATCGTCGTTGCCGCAATAGTCGCAGAAGAATTTCCGTTATCAATTACTATTTCTCACTGTAAACAACAGAAGAGTTCAATTAATGGCAAAATCAGAACAGTAAATAATATTGTTATTAACAAAAACAGTATGTATAATAAATAAAATCGAAGTTTTTATATACTGTTTCACAGAAAAATGATGAAGTTTTTATGTTCTTCAAATCGTTTTACGAATTTCAATACTTTGATGAAGTTTTTATATCTTCAAATCAGAATAGTAAAATTCAAAAGGAGTAGAAAACCACACAAGTTTTAATCTCCACAAACAAAATACGGAATATAAAAAAATAATTTCCTTAAGAATGTTATAATTCTGTACTGCTGTAATAAACAATTAAACTTTCTGAAAAAATAAAACAGAAAGTTAGTAATACTTGTTTAACGAAATAGATTCTGAAAAACAAAAAATAGTATAGGAATAAATCGAGCCCACTAAATACACAGTGTGTCCTTAAGGAAATTATTCCCCTCAAGTACCTGAGGTGCTGGAATATATCCTCCAAGGATAGAACGATTTAACTCACCGGAGTGTTGGTACCAAAACGCCGGTGAACAGCGAGCCACTCGAAGGCTGTAAAACACACTGGAATTTATTGTGCAGAAGAAGAAAAAGAAGAAGAAGAAGAAGAAGAAGAAGAAAAAGAAGAAGAAGAAGTTTAGAAAATTTTGTAACGAAAGATTTTGGGATTCAAACTCTATTTATAGAGTTGCTGGCATTATTTCTGAAAAGGTTTGCAACCTTTCAGAAATGTTTGAAATATTGCGGGAAAAATGTATTTAAAATAATTCGGGAAAAATGTTATTCCGGATTGAATTTTTCGTTAATTATTTAATTATTTAATTAAATAATTCGAAGCCGAGCGAGCGAGCGATGACGACGGCGCGAGGCTTGCCTTTTTCTTAACTCTTTAAGAGCTAGAAGAAGAGCAATTATATATATTCCCATCAAAAGTCTTTTCTTCCTCAGATATGGGACAATGTCCCTTTGCCGAGGGAAACTCAAATATTTCATTTTCCCTCCATTTCTCATTCACCCTCTTTAAACTACACAAGCTTAAAATACCAACACAAAATCCCCCGCCAATAATCTCATGGCAAGGCATCAGAATCATTAGTCATAACTGAACAACTGATGAAATAATGACCAATCTTTTCTTTGATTCTTTTATGTGTTGCAAATCTATAAATACACCATCCATAGAATATATTACTCTATCTGCTTCAGACTTTTCTATTAGAAGCAGCTGAATAAAGAATGTCTAGGAGTGTGATAAGGATGTAGCTCTAGCAATTTCACTATGAGGAGAGGAAATATAAATTACATTTGTGAAAAAACTCTTCTATTTATGCAAAGCAAATTAAAATATCATCGCAGCATACTGGCACACTCCATTTCCACGCTTCATTTATACACCTTCCTCTACCCAACTATTATTGTTGGAATAACAACAAATTAGTGCTTTCATCTGAAGAAGATAAAACTGCTAAATGGGGGATAGCAACTTAAATCTGTACCATTCCTTAGCGCTTCTATGCAATCACTTAGCCCCCTTCAAAAACAATGAAATTGCTCTCTTCAATATCCTGTTCCTGATCCAACCTAACTACCTAAGCCATGGCAAGTATAGACACTTATAACAACATACTCCATGAATAATACATAATGCTTCTTTTATAAGATTATACATAAAATACTGGAACGTACAATCAAAAGAATTTTCTTTTACCACTTTTAGGCCATATGGCAAGAAATAATGCATTTCTCAATAACAATGTTTCTTTGTGAAGCAAAGAGTTATAACTGAAAGGTTGACTTGAAAAAAGGAGCTCAGTAAAGCGCTGACTTTTTTCAACTGCAAGTAGAAGATATCAATTCTACAGCACTCTTTAAGAACATTGAACTGTATAGAGGATGGAACTTCACATTATTGAAGCTTGGATCTTCTAAAGAAAGCTTCATCTTAAAAAATTTAGCCAAACAAAAATTAGAAAAGCATTGTTGTCCCTCCCCCTAAGGATCCATCTTAAAGAATTAATTTAGAGCTGAACTCATTTGGCTCTGCTTAGGTCAAATTTGAGTGCCGGAAATCGTATTCTTGGGCTGACAGATAAATATGATTCAATCAGTTACTGAAGAAAGAAAGTTGCTTGTGTATATATGATTTCTATGTTTATTTCAACAAACAAGATACAAGCACTTCACTTGGCATTTGGATCTAAAGGGCAAAATGAATGATACAAAGATTTTCTGCACTTTTTAAGAAGACACTCTCTAAAAATCAAATCATTCACCAAAAAACCCTCTAGCTCAGAAAACGCCAGTATCACTTTATATATGTACCACCCAAATTGGAATATGTTATGGGAAAAGCTCTATTATCCTGATCCTTGAGAATCATCCACCGGAGAAAGCTGCTGATGCTGATTTTGTTGCTGCTGATGCTGATTTTGTTGCTGCTGTTGCTGTGAATGGTGCATTCTTGAATGCTCCATCTGCTGGTAAATCTGGCTCAAAGATTGAGAATTCAAACCCCCAATATGACCATCTTGTGATAAGCCAAGCTCTAACCCAGGTAATTGCTGGGGATTAGCAGCACCCAACATAGAAGTAAAACTCATAGGATTCAAATTGTTGGCTGGTAAGTCAAACCCAGGGAAGCTAGTAATTTTTTGTAGATAATTGGAACTCTCTGTCCCCAAATTTGTTGTGGATGGGGGCCATATTCCTGTTGTGGCCAAATGGGGTCTCCCAAAATTCCCATTAACCATAGGCCAACTGGTCCTACAAAAACTACTACTACTAATATTGCCACTTAATTCATCCATTTTTTGCTGCAAACCAGCAGAAACAGAGATCCCCTGTTGCGAAACAGAGGGTCCTGCCGCGGCTAAAGCCGAGGCTGGAATTGTTCCATTGCCTGTTGCAGCAATAATGGAGGGCTCCGCCTGCTGCAACAGCCACTGGATTGTTTCTCCATCAGATTTATGACCCAATTCGCGTGTGAGTTGAAAAATCCTAGCAGCACAGAGAGCAGGCATGCGTATCCTCCTGCCTCTGCCTTCAACTTTTGTGTGCCTATCTTTATTAGAACTTCTTTTTGGAGCCAATTGTTGCTTCTTTGTTTCGTCTTTGTCTGAAATTGCAATCTGGAAATCTTTGATTTCTGCAGGATTGTTCTCCCCCATGTTGCTGTTGATATTGGTATTGATATTTTTGGGATGTGAGCGGCTCAAGAAATTTAATATCTCCTTTAAAGTTGTTTTCTTGTTACAACTTAATATTAAAAAAAGTGAGCAAATATTTTTTTATTATAGAAGAAGATGACCTCACAAATATGAAAAAAAACAAAGAATAACTACAGGAGGTTTCAATGTTTGCTCAATTGCTCTGAACTTGTTCCATTTGAAAACCAAACGGTCAAATCCCGTGACTGAGCTTGGAGCAGGTAATGGAAAGTCATTAATCTAACTACTCAAAATTAAAAAATTTATTTTAGTTTAAGAGATTAGATGTGCAATTATTTAGGTTAATTCTTCTTCGAATAATTCATAGCATGATTGAAACGGCGCACCCTACAGCCATGCCTTTTGAAGTTATTCTTTAGAATGGAGTTTTACAATAACATAGTTCATTTTCTCCCTCATTAAACAAGAGGTGTTTACTCCTTTATTAAAGGAACAAGATTATTGGATTGACGACGATAGCACATCTGTAAATTATACTCCCAATAGTCTGAGTAAGCAACGAGAACATATGAACAGGAACTGGCTTGGGTAAAGAAAGAATTACCTGATAAGGAGCGAAAGATAATACTCCTACTAATTTGCACATATTACAAATTGGTCGCAAAGTTTAATTACTCTCATAAAATAATTTTTACCTGTTTAAATACCATATTTATAATTTATCTACGCACTAAGAATAACGGTTCTCACATTGAGTATGTAATGATCCTAGACTATAATTAAGCGATTAAAGTTACATTTATTTTTTAGTGTACGAAATAAAATTGTCCCCTTATCTCCAAATTAAATGAGGCGGTTAAATGGCAGCAGTAGCCGACAAGCAAGGGTTGTATACTTAAGTATTGCCTAATGCCTACCAAAACCTAGGAAGTGGAAGAACTCTAATCTTTTCTGCTTTTTGGTAGTCAAAAAGTGATGATGATAACATGCGAAGCAAAATTATTTTAATTATTTTGAATCGCAATACCAGTGTAAATCTTTATACATAATTTTCCTGATATCTGTCGTTAGAAAAATATTTTCCTGAATACACAATACATAAAGTTATTTTATGCATAATTTTCCTGATATCTGTCGTTATCAATTTCTTCCATTGATTGAATTAAATACATAAACACAAGCTAATATGTGTTGTTAATTTTCTTGTTCCCAATTTCCCATAGCCTAAGGGAATCGGAAAGGGCGGAGAGGGGATACCGGTCCTTCTCAGTTCTCATCTGGAAATGCGCTTCAACGTATAAAAGTCAACGCAATTACTTAATAAACAAAAGGTAATTGTTCAGCTGGGAAATATAGGCGGCTATAGAAAAAGACAAAGAAAGGGACTTCCCTTGAATCAAGACGCCCCATAATCATAAAATTTAAGAAAAAAATCCAAATATGCCCTTGTACTATATGAAAATGAGCATATTTGACGTCCGTTAATATTTTAATTCAAATATATTCTTACCGTCACATAGTTGGTCCATATATGCCCTTAGAATTACACAGTTGGTCCATATATACCTCCTTTTAAACGGAATTCACCCAAACTAATTAGCTCTTTCGTTAATTATATTAAAATGTATTACAAACACTATTTCCTTTTTATTAATACTTTTTTTCATTACCTTTCTCTTTTCTTTCTTCTTTTTTCTTTTCTTCTCTTTTTTTTTTCCTTTTTCTTTCTCCCTTATCCGATTTCCTCCATTACTGATATCTTCTCCATTTTCGTCACCAATTTCACTTGACAAAATTCATGAATTCCAATTACTAAGAAAATTCTCCCATAAGAATATTTTTATAGGTCATATGTTTGTCAATTTTTTAATTTTTACTGAACATATATTTAGTGCTAAAACATTTAACAAAGTAAGATTGAAATAATATTTATGTAACAAAAAACCCGAAAAATCCAACAAAATCGAACAATCCAAACCGATATAATTGGTTTGGTTTGGTTTGGTTTTAATAAAAACCGAACCAACCCATTCCATGTACACCCCTAATTTACATAGTTAATTAAAAAAAATAAAAAATGTCCAGCTGAAAAAAGACCAACAACTCAAATTTATAACACTACAACTTGAACTCTAGGCTTTTAATCATTAAATTATCTTTCCGGAAACAATTTAAATATTTTGGTCTTTTGAGTATTGTTAAAGGTTGAGATGTTTTTATTATTTAAAGTTTAAACCATAATTTTTGGAACAATTTAATTTCGTTTATTTAGAGGGTCAGTGAAATTGGAACTTGATTACCTTATGGGAGAATTTTCTTAGTAATTGAAATTCATGAGTTTTTTCAAGTGAAATTGGTGACGAAAATGGAGAAGACATCAGTAATGGAGGAAACAGATAAGGGAGAAAGAAAAAGGAAAAAAAAAAAAAAAGAAGAAAGAAAAGAACTAATAAAAAGAAAATAGTGTTTGTAATACACTTTAATACAATTAACGAAAGAGCTAATTAGTTTGGGTGAATTCCGTTTCGAAAAGGGCATATATGGGCCAACTGTGTAACTCTGAGGGCATATATGGACCAACTATTGACGGTAAGAGCATATTTGAGCTAAAGTATTAACGAAGGGTAAATATACTCAATTTCATATATTACAAGGGTATATTTGGACTTTTTTCCTAGAATTTAGTTTTTTGTAGTTCTCTAATCTCTAATGATGTAATTTGCATGAAGCTTTTTCTTTTATCAGCAATTCTGCATAGTATATGTTTAAGGCTTTAAGCTATAACTCTTATCACTACTTCCCAGCTGTTCCAAAACGTGAACACGACTTTGTGATTCTTAGTATAGGTGCTCGAGTATTGGTAAATGGTAATAAATATAGAAAGATGATGTTATTAGCATAATTCAGTACTACTATTTGAATTGGTCGTTTGATTATAACAAAAGGATAATCTTGTAACAATTCCATCCATTTTGTTTTTGTTGTCGATTAGATAAGGCTCTAAAAATTGGGTGGTCAGACTTTGGAGTGGGTTTCTTTACCTCTTTCAGCTTATAAATCATTTCATCTTTGAATCTGAGGTTGTCACTTGTCAGGCTGCCGCAACTTATACCATTTTCTTACTCTACAAGAAATTTGACTAAACCTAATGGTAGTATCCAGAGCAAACTTCATTGATTAAATAGCAATTTCTTCTAGATTTCTTTTTTGCAGGATAATAAAAAACTTACTTGAAATTGAAGAGTATTGCTTTATTTTTTTTAGGGTAAGCTTGACAATTGAACATACTCACACTCTAATTTCCACTAAAATATTTGGAAAGAGAGAACGCCAGTTCTAAATCTCAATATTTCCAATTTTTAGACAAAGGCTTTAACAAAAATAAGTAATTACACAAAGTTCTACAATCTTAGTAAAATTTAAATAATTTATTTCTAATACCTATGTTTCAGAAAGTAACATTTCAAGGACATAGGCTAGACTTTTCTTATTCATCCATACCTTCCAATATACTATCCAATATATAAACTTTATATTGATATTACCTAATCGGCATAAAGTCATATTTTTAAAACCTTCCAAAATAAAAAATTGTGTAATATAAGTTGAGAAAAACTTACAGATCCGACAGCTATATTTGGGCTTTGTGCTGTAAGGATTTCTCCCGGACCCCCTGGTAGCAATATTTTTCCAACACAACAGCAATGTCAAATACCTAATGAAGTGGTAATTCATTTTCATGTATGACACTACCAAGTTTATAACATCTGGTGCACATTTACAGGTACAAATGATTGGAGAAATACTTAAACAGAATATTTACAATCCGAGAGGTTTTTCTGATAAGACTAAAGAAAGAATTGCAAATGCTACAAGGCATACACTTGTTCAGGTGCTCACAGAAGGCCCAAAGTACATGCAGATTGGTGGGTTAATCCTGAAGATAGAGAGGATAGCTGATGGTATGGTCCAAATCCCATCGCCACATATCAAACCAGAGGCAACAGCACCAGCAAAATCTTCTGCATCCTTCTTATTTATCCTCTCCCATACAAATAATATCACTGTGCCAACAAACATGTCAATTGCAAAGTAGGCCCCAATATAGAATGGAACAGCCATCGCCATTGGAATAGGGATGAATTGGGAGAATTTTGCTGGCGTAACATCCCTCAAGAGGTTTATGGCCAGAGCTGCCACAAAAAACCCACAACACAATGCAAGGCAATGCTTTGGAAGTTCGGAGAATCCCTCAATCCCCAGAATGGCCATCTCTCGGTAAATGACAGCATATGGTGCTTTGTATGGACTATCAGGAGACCCAATGTCAAAAGCATTCCAATACATCCAGAATGTGAGGGGCGCAATAATGCAACCCATTGCTGTTCCCACCAACTGACTCACAAACATTGATTTAGCTGATGATAGTGTAAGATACCCCGTCTTGAAGTCTTGCATTAAGTCAGCAGCTGTGGAGACTATGGACATCATAACTCCACATGCTGCCAATCCTGCTACGACCCCACCATTGCTTCCTACCAGTGACGCAATCATAAAAAGACCAATTTTACCATAAGTTGAAGCCAAGCTCCAGTCTGTAAGTCCTGTGCCGTAGGAGTTGCAGAAGGCAAGGGCAGGGGCAATAACGTATGAGCAAAGGACCAAATACCACTTCAGAGGAGGAAATATCATTGGCATTGCGGCTGTAGATATTGCCGCCAGGGCAACGTATCCAGATGCAGCAAACCAAAACGGTATCCTATCTTTCAGAAAAACTTCGTTGCGCTTCTTCCTTTCCAATTCTAGTATGGAACTCTCACCACCTGTAAGAATATGAATAGACAAAATCAAGAAACATTACATACCCCATAAAGTAGTAACCTCTCAAGTTCATTTTAGAGCGAACAAAAAAAAGTGTTCGCCCTTCTAATAGTGCAGTAACAGAGGCTTTCAAAATTGATTAATTGGTTCACAAAGCAATTACAGAAATGGGAATAAGTCAGTGCAAAAGCTGACATCAACCTTTTCCTCTGCTTGATCACTGTTCCTCAATTGCATTGACATAATAACCAAGCAGAAAGAAGAAGCTTAAATCTTTTCAGATCCCAGCAGCTTGTTTTCTCATCATTACGAGTGAACCATTTGTTTATCAATTTGGAGTTTTGATGTAGCAATTTGTAATTTTATCACTATACTGCAGTCAAATAGGTAATGTTGTTCTCAGTAATTAAATACCAAATACTTGGTCAATTAAGGCCTACCTATGACTTCCATGACCAAGGGAAGATCCTTCTGTGTGCTGCTACTTTTAAAAATTTCCCTTATGGTGATTGCAACTATCTTAACTAAATTGTAAAGCCCATCTCCAAGTATGAGGGAGATGGCTATGAATACCTGCAAACGAAGGAAAGAAAATGAAGATTATAATAACACCAACAGAAGTATATGGGAAGATTTTAAGTACATCAAAGGAAGTATACGGCCAGTTCTCTAGGGGAAAGAATAATAGAATAAGCGTACTTGTGATACTATGAATGCGCCTTAAAATGATTTGCTAGAAGACAACATGATAAATGAGGTCAATAAATCTCTAGGGCTGCAACAGTAAAATAACAAATCTCTAGCGGAAAAAAGATAAGCTGAAGATTCTCATTTCTTCCAGGTCCATTTCACCATTAAGAGGTGACATATGAGGACAATGCTCATATCTTAGCTGTCTCACACCTAGAGAGCTTTTAGTAAAACGCGGGAAGCATATAAAAAACATGCTTCTAATGAGGACTTTGGACTCTTAAGTTGGGGAAAAGGAGCTTGTAAATTGCTGATTACTGAACGGCAATCTTCTGTTGACAGTGCACTATCGTCCTACATGTAGAATTTTCCAGAAAAATAAAGATACAGCAATTTCTTTACTTTTATGATTTAAGAAGTGCATATCTTCAGTGATGTTACATGTCAAGGGTGTTGTAATTGCTTCTAGCCTACAGCTTCGGAGTAGGCAAGCAGATACATCCTGGATCCAGCACCCCGCAACCGAGGGGGAGGCACCCCTGTCAGTGGGCATTCCACCAAAATTCCCAACTACAATGTCAACTGACTTCTTGAGTATCACAATTTCTAACTCTACCAACAATCTTATGTCATAGACAGAGCAAGCCTACATAGGACCAATGGCCAGTCGTCGCACAAAAGCATTGAGACCAGAAAGATAAAGCAGACTTTATGAAAATACAGCTATCAAGCTGGAATTGAAGAAATTGAATGTTATGCATTCAAATCCTGCAATGAAATTGCAGATTCTATGCTTGAGAAGTATTTTGGCAAATTAGAAGTACCCTAACATTTGAAAATATCTCTCATTGCTATATAGTCGACTACAAATCCTTATACTCTACGCTGACAAGAACCATAGGCAAGGAATCCACTAACATAAATTTCCTCTTATCTTTCTCTTTTTCATTCCTTCCTTGTCTTACCTCATTTTCTGCCAAAATGAAGTACAGGAATAGCTTGAGAAAGTTTATACAATCTTTCTTGAAGTACATTACTCTTAGAGTTGCACATTAAGAGCCCGTTTGGACATAAGAATTTTTTCAATTTTTTTCGAAAAATTTTCACTTTTTTTCGAAATCAGCGTTTGGTCATAAAATTTTTAGGGTTTAAAGGTTTGGATTAATGCCATTTTCAGTTGAGTTATGCACAAATCAGGCCCAAGACTTGAAGATGCATTTTGGAATTTTTCGAAAATTTGAAAAACTCCAAAAAACTGTTTTTCAAAATTTTCACTAAGATCACTCACAAAACTTCAAAAACAACCCAAAATTATATTCATGTCCAAATACAACTCTAATTTTCAAATACCATTTTCGCTTGAATTGTTTTTTCACTTTTTTATGTAATTTTACAATTCTTATGTCCAAACGCCCACTAAGACAGCATTACAGAGTTATCGTGTTTCGGATGTGCATCAGCTAGAATTAGTTATCAGTAAGTACACACCTTATATCCATAGAGACCTTTGAAATCATTGCTTCCAAGGTCTGCTGGGTACCAGTCACCAGCACGTTGGGAGATCAATGGCCACAGTACACCCCATGATATAATAGCTCCAAAGAGAACTGAACAGTTGACTATGTGAGGACAGATAAGTCCACATCCAACATAAGTTGGACTAAAATCAAAATAGAACCTGCAGGATGACGACTGTGTAAGAGCCAAAACATCAATAGCGAATCCATTCTTTAACAAGAAGGTCATAGTTTTAGTTCCAGCAGGTAGGGGAAGAGGGAGAAAACAGGGAAAATGAATTCATAGTCATACTACAAGGCTTCGGGTCGTGTTTCTCTCTCGGCCTCAATTTACTATAACAAAAACCAAGGACAGAGAATATCTAGTGACAAAATAAAAGTTAAACATAATATGTAAACATTAAAAAATAGGGCAAGCATCCATAAGAGATCATACAGAAGAGCCAACGGAAAAAGAAATTTTCACAGCCTCTAATTTAGCAGTAGCACCAAAATCATGGCATCTATAGAATTCAAATAATGCGGGTGTTCTAGCAGCCTAACATATATTGTGCTCGAAGAACTATTGCAAGTGTTTCCTCCTCTTGAAAATGAACAATTGTTCACAAAAGCATAAATCTAGCTGCTTTCTCATTCCAATCTAATAGCCTGTTTAGCCAAGCTTCTTCCAGGGCCAAAAGTGCTTCTCAAAAAAGTATTTTTCTCTAACTTGAGGTGTTTGGCCAAGCTTTTGGGAGAAAAAAAAAAGTACTTTTCGGGAGAAGCAGAAGCAGCTTTTAAGAAGCAGAAAAAAATAGCTTCTCCCCAGAAGCAGTTTTGAATTTTCTTCCTACCAAAAATATCCTTAGCAAAATGTTGTATATACCAAAATAACCTTAGTTTAAACTATCAAATAATATATAATGACTTTTGGGTTTTGCTGAATGATTTTTTATATATTTAAATCTTCTTAAAAGAATAACGTACTTTTCAATTTTATGTGTATATTTTACTTAAATAAAATAAAAAACTTAATTATTGTCTTTAATAATAAATATTTGTGATTATTTAATAACTTATACAATATTAACTATTGAATAAATCTTTTCATGTCCATATTTATAATTTGATACTTAAAGGCACTTTTGAAAAGCTTGGTCAAACACAAATTGTTGCTCAAAAGTACTTTTTAAATTGATTAGCCAAACATAAATTGTTTTTCTCCAAAAGTACTTTTTCGAAAAGCACTTTCAGAAAAAGCACTTCTCAAAATAAGTTGATTTTTCCAGCTTGGCCAAACAGGCTATAAAGCTACAATAATTCTCTTCTCAGCTAACCCATGGAAATTATTAGCTTAAGAATAAAAAATAATCAATCTGAATAGAGAAAAAAAAGGAAGAAAAAGAGCTTTTACCTTGCCCCTATTCCAGATCAAGAAAATATAGCAAGGAATACAAGAATTGCAGATATTAGAAGAATATACTTACGTGTTCTTGAATAGGGTCAGCCCAAGGGTGGGAAAATTGTCAAAGCCACATGCATCGCCAATACCACTGAAAAACCATTTAAAACAGCTCCAGCAGAAACTTATGCTCAAATATTTTCCTAGACGGCCAACTTGATTCCTGTGACAACAAGTGATACTTGTGATACTCATAGAGCACAAGATGTTTCGAAGTAAGTTCTCCTAGGACCATAGAAATGATTGAATGGTTAAAGCGCCCCCCCCCCCCCCCCGCGACCCGACTGGGGAAAAAAGATAAATGCGAAAAAACATATATTCATTAACGTCTGAACCCGAGAAGAAGAAAATGAATGACTCCAAAAGCCAGAGAAGAAAAGGCGATGCTAATTATTTGGTGATGTTCATGTACAACTTTATTCTCAAGTACACCAATCACCAAGACTCTCTCTTGCTGATAAGGACCATTAAGCATTAAATAAGTTTAACCGGTCTTATCTTACTAGACACCTTCTGCACTTCTATCATCAATCAGGTAGCTAGCCCAAAGATGTAGCATCTTTATGAAATTAGATACAGAAATGAACATAGTAATGAATCTCTTGCCTTGCAAGTTCAGCACCAGTATTTGTGTGGAAGCTATTTATTAGCATGGCAGTGGCGGTTCCACTAGGGTATGTGAGCTTATAACCCATAACCATAACCTGAAATTACATTTAAAAGAGAATTAAATTTGTCAGATAGATATTTGAATCCCAATCAACATATGAGCAACAAGGATGTGGAGCATATGCCCAAAATTTATTCAATTAATACAATATAGCTACAGAAAACTTTCAAAAGAAGCATTTCATAGAATAGCACAAGTAAATAAATAGAAAGGACATTGCTGGCCGGTGGTTGCTATAACAGTTCAAGCGTAATGTAGTGGTGTTGGTTCCCCATTCGACAAAAGTTTTGTTTTATGTCTTCTCCATCCCTTACATTAATTAATAACAGATTTTTTACATGAAAAAATTGCGGAGACATTTTAATCAAACCATGCAAACCTTAACAATCTATTGAACTACTACCAAAAATGGTCGGAATCAGAAAGTACCTTACGGAGAGGCACAAGACTAAAAAGGCCAAGGAAACTAACAACAAATATAAAGCCCATCATCCATAATAACCCTGGATTCTTAACATCCTCTGCACGGTTTCCAGGATAATCAGGACCTATAAGCTTGTATGTTTTCTCATCCATTGCTAGCAAGTATGACCCAAAGCCACCTGCAAATATATAAGGTAACAAGAATCAAACATATGATAAGCTTAAAAAGTTAAAAGTACGAGAATTGTTAAGTCCTCATCATCCTATAGAACTGAAAGAAGTCCTAGTAACCAATAAATTACACAGAAACTCATCATCATTTCTCTAGGGTGATAAATACTCCTCATTTTTGTTCCATAAGTAGAGAGACAAACCGTTTTCCAGTCAACTGAAATTCCTTATATATAAGTAAATGTAAATTTTATACAGGATGAAAGATTCATCTGTCACCACAGCTAGTCTCCTCCTGTGGTGGCAAAAGGGGAAGATGTGAATTTTAAATTTGTACGTTTCCTCATACGCTTCTAACAAAATTAAAGGTCTGTCCTCTAAAGTTGGTTTCAACACATTATGACTAATTGTATGGAGAAATTATATAATCGACCTCACTTAGTTTGTGATTGAGATATAGTTGACTGATTGATTGATCTCTAACAGTTAGTACTAGCTCGTTGCAGAGGCGGATGTAGCGTACTAGCTACGGGTTCAGCTGAACCCATAACTTTCGACTCGGAGTAAAAACTTGTATGTAAAAATTTATTAAAATTGCAAAAATAGTAGATATGAACCCATAACTTTAAAAATATAATGGGTTCAATGTTAAAAATCTTAAAATTGAACCCATAAGATTTAAATCGTGGATCCGCCTCTGGCTCGTTGACAACATCCAAAAATCCTTGGTTACTGGCCCTTCAAATCAAGGAGTAAATGCGAAACAAAAACTGAAAATTATGCTCGCGAATGAAATGATAGGAATTCACCATGCCAAATGCAAGAATTGATTGATGCTCCTAAAAAGAAAACTAAACATCCAAAATAGAACGTCGAGAAGAAGGCAACATCAGCTAATAATAATAATAAAACCCAAGAGTTTCTGTTTAATACAATCAATCAATCAACTATGCCTCACCCTAAACTAGTTGTGGTCGACTATATGAATCCTCTTTATCTGTTCCGCTCTATTTAGACCCATTTCATTTCAATACTCATGCTCTTTGTTTAATTAATTAAATAAAAATCAGATAAGAATAGGGCAATACCACTAAAAGCGAGGCCATAGCAAGCAACAACACAGGTCTGAATAACGGTGTTCTCTTGCTTAGTAAAGGGTTGAACAGAAAAGCCCAGCTTGGACATAAAACCGGTCCATGATTTGACGAAGAAAAAACCCAGCAAACCAGCAGCGACATTGAGAGAAGGAATGATACCAACAGTGAGATTGAGCTTGTGAGTGATGATACAGAAGAGAGTCCCAAGCACTGCACTCACCACTAGGCCTCTGATCGTGATCTGATCCTTCCAATAAGGGATAGTTTCCGAATCGTCCAAATTGGAATCGGGGATTTTGGAGGGTTCCTCTAGCAATGGCTCCGTTATCTCCACTGTTCCAGAATTTTCGGTCCCCATTGAAAGTTTGCACTATTAGGATTCGGATTAGGGAGATGTACAGATGGTGAAAGAGAGAGAGAAAAGGGCTAAAACTTGATAGAAGTCAAAGGGAAGGACTGGTAGGTAGGTAAGTTAATACTATTTCTATTTATAAACTTAGCACGCAACGTCATGAAAAAGAAGAAAAAAAAGTTACTAGCACGCAACGTAACAAAGGTCTTTTCATTTTTTTTTTTCCCTAACACGTTAGTTCACTATTAACTCCACGTGATTTAAATGGAGATGAAAATGCTTATGGCGTTTTGACATAAGAATTGTAAAATTCTGAAAAAAGTAAAAAAAAAATTAAAGTAAAAATAGTATTTGAAAATTAAAATTATTTTCAGACATGAATATAATTTTGAATTGTTTTTAAATTTTTAACAAACTTTTTGGAATTTTTTAAATTTTCGAAAAATTTTAAAATTCATATTCAGGTGAAAATTAAAAAATTTGTGACCAAACACTGATTTTGAAAAAAAGGTGAAAATTTTTCAAAAAAAAATGAAATTTTTTTATGTCCAAACGGACTCTTTAAGCTAATCATCTTTTCGTCAATAGATTGAAATCTTGGCCGGTGCACGTAAAGGCTTGATCAAACGATCACTATTTAACTCCACGAGATTCAAGTGGAGATAAAAATACTTACCCCTAAGTTAATCATCTGGTTAATAGATTAAGATCTTAGCCAGTGCACGTAGAGGCTTGATCTAATATAACTAAAGTGAGATGAAAATAATGAGTGATTAATGTTTAATATTTTGAGGTAAAAATATTACTACTATTATCTTTGTATGTTCAAATTTTGATTTACTTGTATATATTTTAGCGAAAAGTAACAAACATTTGATAAAGTAGTTAAAGTGCTTACCAACTAGTTAATCCAGACATCAATTTATTACAAAAATAATGATAATAATCTTGGCCATCAATACCGTTATTTGAGTGTGCCGCTCGTACCCTCGTACATAATATAGCGCCTTTGCAGATACTCTTAATAGGGAAGCAAGCTTTTATTTGGTATGTCCCTCAAAATTTGATCTCAACTAAATTCTCTATTTTTGAATACTTAAAATAGTATTTTAATACTTCAGTGTTCAAAAAACTAAGTTTAAAGTAATAATATAAAACGAGAAAATAGGCAAGAGATGTAGAAAGGAAAGAGAGAACTTTTTTATTTCATCACGTATTTTTCAAGTGTATACTACGTGATTTCCAATACGCTATTTATAAGATTATATAGAGGCTTACAATAAGGTTGTTTTAAACATGGTATTAACCATTTGGATCATGGGGGAGATCACGGGGATGGGATGGTTATGGAGGTGTGAAAATTATAAATAAAAATAGTAGAGTAACGGGAGTTATTATGTAATTTATGAAAAAGATAACGAGTATTACTCCTTTAAAAGTTATAGACATCCAGTGTAGTATATTAATATGTCTGAAAATTTCTATTATATAGAAAAGTCATGCTTGGTCGATCAAGGGTAGAATTGTTATTTTATTCTGTCATTTTATTTTTCATACGATGCCACATATTCTAGAACCGTCCACACTTTCATCTTCTTTCTTAACTCTCTCACTTTCCCTTCATCTTCTCGGCTTGGAGTTTTACCATAATTTTTGATTAAATCTTCTTCCACTTCTTTTCAATTCATCCTCCTCTCTCTTTCAATCTTCTGTTATTACTTTTTTTCAATGGATTTTCTCCTATTTTATCAGCTTCTTGGTTGAAGTATCTATATTTATGGGTCTTCTACTTTGAGTGTTACAAGGTTCAGGTTAATGTGTGAGCTATTTTCTGTTTCAGTCTTTCTTCTATTTTGTTTCATTTTTTGTCTGTTATTATCCTTTGTTAGTGTTGTTATTTATTTTGGATTTTTTTTTGTGCATTTTATTTTTTCTTTATATCTCATGTTTAATTTTTGTCTTCATATGCAGACTCTATCAATATAATACTTCTGCTTTCATTTGTGGTCTATGTGGTCTAAGCGACTGGTTAAATTTTTAGTTAAATTTGATTTAAGTTTCTTTTCATTTGGTTTTTTTGCTTTTTCTTTTTGCCTCTAAAGAACAATACCGTTGGAACTGGGTTTAATATGGGACATGTGGGTGATGCTACCTGAAGCTTGAGTTAGTTTTAAGGGAACTTTACATAACTGTCACATTGTTACATTTTTAGGTTAAACATTTTTGTGCAATAAGTGTTTGATGAATTTATTGAAAGAAATTGCTTTACATTAAACTTCTAGATTCTCCCTTTTTGAATCTTGAGCTTTGATAGATCATGGCTACACAGTTTGTAGGTTCAAAAGCAATATACTCTGTTTGACAGAGAACTTTCTATCCTTGTGGTCTCTCCATCTCGAGGAGTCAATCGCTTGCAATTTACATCACATCTTCTTTCATCGGAAAGAACAATCTAGAAGAACTTTATATCTCTGCCACAAAATTCAATCATATCTCAAAAAATTGAATATAGCCTATAGTCTATCTTTCTTTCCTTTTTGTTATAATGGTGGTGATAACACCTTCTCATTTCTCCTATTTTTCTCTATTTATTTAGATAAACCAAAAAAACATAATACATTTTATCGTGTTGTGGGAAGACTTTATATTGATTAATAATTATAGGAAGATCACTCTACCTCATTGCTTTGTCCTCATTTGATATTTTATCAAATTTAATAACTACTGAAGCAGAATAAGAATTAGAAAATATGTTAACTTTGTGTTAAACTTAAAACACATATCTTCTCTAACCATCATAATTCATCTAACTCATTTTATAAATGAGTTTAATGACAATCGTTTAATATCATTTCTCCTTTATCTATCTTCTTTTCAATTTCTGACTTTTCAGAGAATGTTCAAGCTTTGTTCCCACTTTGAATTTACCTTATTGAAATATGTTAGTACTCAAAAGATAGAAAAATATTTACTTGCTATGGTCATGGAAGACTCGACGCTCCTCCTCCATCACTTTCAGAAAGGTTATAAATTATCTATCTTGGTACCCTTTCTTTGATCCCACAATATGTTGTTCTTCACGTATTATGTTTATCTTTATGACGGTAAGGTCTAAATCTCTGCACGTAATTTGTTGTGTGTGCTTGCTTTTGTGCTTTAATTTAAAGTTAAACTCTTTCTAAATAAAGAAGTATGACATTCTTTTTGGGACGGAATAAAAAAAAATATAACACATAAATTGGGACAGAGAAAGGATGGTTTAGCATGATTAATGTGGAGTTATTTCGTAACTGTTATATGGTATAACTTTTTTATTTTCTTTGTTCATAAATCATTGCAAATTGGATATGTGTCACATGTTGATGTCAAGGACATACCAAAAATTTGAAAAAGAAAAATATATTACCTGGACTGAATCCGTTTCAAACATGCGATGCTCTTGCGGACAGAATAACACAAAAAAGTTATTGATGTTACTTGATTTATCAAGCATTCCGATTCCATGTTGATTAACTTCTAATCAGAAGGGTGAAGATTAAGTATTATTTTGAGCTAACTATATCTAGAAGGATATTTTTTTATTTGATTAATGACTCCGATGATTGAGGTATGTATTGGGTCATGAGCAACAATAACTTGACGGGTAAATAAAATAAGTTTATTGCCAAGCACCTACTCTAAAATAATGCTGAGATGATATAAAGAAATGTCATGTCAGTCCATATTTTATTCTTTTAGTGGTGATAGAAATTGTATCAATGAACCTACGTCACAACTGTATATTTTAATAAACTTTTTAGACATTGCTAATCATGTAATTGGGCTTACTTCTTTCTTTTGTTTGAGGGTAAGTAAATGTAGACAAACATTTCTGGAGATCATTTGCATTAAATTTTAAACATATTTATATAGTTGTTAGCATTAGCTTATTAAAAAAAAATAAGAATTAACATTTCTTCAATGTTTTTATAATTGTTAACCGGTTTAATCTTAAGGATCTGAGGACCCCTTATACTTTTGAGAATGCATTAGTTTTATGATGCATAAGTAGATTGTAGTAACGACGTCTTTGCTTTTAAAGACATTGCTAGCGTGACTCATACACTTGGATATAGTACTCTAGAGTAATTGATTTGCATAGATACTTGGCTTGTGTCTATGTTCTCTCTTTCTAGCTTATTTTTGTATCATGATATATTTCAAATTCTTGGTGTGAGACTTGTAGTAGTAAATATTTTCTATTAAGAATATTTAATATCTTATTCTTTTCTCATAATAGGAGCAAGCTCTCATGATGGAGATCAGGAAGAATATAAAGTAGCGGATGTTTCCAGCAATATGAAAATCCTTGCAATACTCTATATAGCTCTTAACTCGACTACATAATTTCTATTGTTCATAGGTGGTATAGCACTGATAGCAACATAATACGTTTGGTTAATCATTTGGTATATAATGATAGGCAGAAAATGAACAATTAGTCATATGCTTAGATTTAGTTTTGTAAATGATTTTAAAAGAAAAGCACAACAAAATAAAATATTTGCTCGGTTCTACACATGCCGGGCCCCTGGGCAGGTAAATATGACTTTTTCATGTCTCACTATTTACTGAGAACGGAACTGTCTTTTTGTTTGTGATATGGTTATTTTAAATAACTTATTGTTATTTATAGTTGCAATCACATATAAATGTGAGTGAATACATAGTCAAAATTATATCAGAACTTAAATTATTAGACTCTCGGCCAGAATTATAGACTCAAATTATTGGACTTCTGTATAATTATCACTACAAAAAATTCGGGCAAAATCGTCTAAAAAAAATCGATCAAAGTGGGTTGGTAATGGCCAAAAATTATCCAAAACGTGATCATTTACGTGTGAACGGTATTTTGAAGATCGGAAGGGCCTACCGACCAAAGTTGGTCGGAAATTACCGACCAACTTTGGTCGGTCAATTAAATTTAAAAAAAAAATTGCCGAAAAAATCGACCAAAGTTGATCGATTTTTTCCAACCAAAGTTGGTCAGTATTTTAATTATGTAATTAAAAAAAGCACCATCTGGGAATCAAATCGGGGTCTGTACTGTGGTAGGATACTATTCTATTACTAGACCATTGGTGCATTTTATTTTAAGACTGTCTTTTATTTCATTTATACTCTTTAATTGTATTTTCGCACGAAAATAACCGACCAAAGTTGGTCGGTTTTATTAAAAAATAAAATTACCGACCGAATTCGGTCGGTTTTTAAAAATGACCGGCCGAATTAATCGATCGATTTTGGTCGGTTTTTTTTAATATTAGTATTAATTTATTTTAAATGAAAAACCGACCAAAGTTGGTCGGTTTCTTGAAAAATAAATTTTGCTGGGACTCAAAAATAGTTTATCGTATTTTTGCGCCAAAGAAAATCGATAAAAGTTGGTCGGTTTCGTAAAAAAAAAAAAAAAATATTTTGAAAACCGATCAAAGTGGGTCGATTTTTTGATCGATCGACTGTGGTCGATTTTTGTCGAATTTCTAATAGTAGCACGGGCAATACTCATCTAGTTCAATTAAAATTTCTGCTGAACGTAACTCCATAAGTTGGACCGGAAGAATAACGTGAAGATTCAGATTTAGTATGGGAATATGGAGCTGCATCCTGCATCAGCCATTTATGGGCGTTTCACTTCCCAAAGAAACATTTTTGTCTTATAAGGCACTTTGTTTTGCTTCCCTTTCAACTGCCTTGCATGAATTATGTCAATTCTCAGGTCGGACCCAGCAACATTAATGGCCTTTAACATTTTTCAATACATGAAGGTTAGATAAAAGGAAAAATGGCTAAGAATATTCCTCAACTATGCAAATAGAATCATTTACTTTTGGCATATTATTGACACCGACTATGCAAAAGTGATGCAAAAATGATCATTTTTGCATAGTAAAAGGGTAATTTAAACATTTTTCCGCTAGATAAAAATCATGTACATAAGACTGTTTCTTTTCTTATTGGTAGTGTTCGAAGAGGACATGAAATCACCAAATAGTATCTAATTATTTTTAACCTTGCTGGAATTTGAACGTTGATCTTTGAAGTATTCACCTCTTTGACCTTTAAGCCACATTCTTAAATGTTGATTTTGATATCGTTTCTACTAGAAGCATAAGAGTAGTCCCCATGAAGTTGCTCTTAAAGAGTTTATATTATTGTATACGGGTAAAACCGAGCCCATGAGACGCCTCGGCTTCCGATGAAGCAAACAGAGCAAGAGACGTGACGGCAAGGAACCAGAATCGAGACAAGGAGCCCCTTGAGTCGGGGTCCGGGCAAAACACCCGACCTTGGGAGTATCGGGGCCATGACCCCGAGTTCGGTTCGAATCCCAAAGGCCTCGTAGAGTACTACCAAGTAATCGAGCACGACCAACAAAATGCCGTGATATTCGTGACCAGCCGGATATCACGGCATGGATCTCGGCACGTATCGGCAGAGAACCGGTGATTAGTTAAACAGAAGATTTTTACCTTTTATGGAATTATACTTAGGGTAAAACTTTTCTACTATATAAAGGGGGGTCTAATTATTCATTGACCACACTGTAACACGCATATCAAGGCAATATACTCTTATTTTCTCTGTTATTCAAAGTTCTTACTCTTGTTCATCAGTGCTTCGTTATTGTGAGTCCGGAATAGAGGACATGCATCTCATTAAGGCTGTTATTGAGTCCAAAATCACCCCCTTAAGTGGTTTGACAATCAATTACGCCCTCCATCTGTTTTATCTAACGTAATTTATCGTTTGTATTGAATTAATCCGTTTATCCTTAAAACCGCATATAAATTTAATTGTTATCCGTTTTTAGGGTAAACAGTTTGGCGCCAACCGTGGGGCTAAGGATAATACTGGCAATTTGATACAAATTTTCATAACACACTCTATTTTACACTTGTTCTTTGAGCTTTGAATTTCAGGTCAGATTAAAAATGTCGAACTCCCAGTCTGCCCATTTGAACGTGAATGCTGAATCCGGCCACCATGGCGAAAATAACAACATGGTACCCAGCAACGAGGTGCCCCCAGCTGACCTCAACGGAGTCCCGGTCGCTGATCCGATTGATGCTAACTCACATGCGGTTGTCGAAGCAAACTTGCCTACTGACCTCGAAAACAACATTAGCGGGGGAGCCTGGTCAACAGCTCGGAATACACATGAGGGCGAAGGTGACGAGATCAACTTGCGCATGATCTTCGAAATGTTACAGGCTCAACATGCAGCGATAGCACAGTTACAAAACCAAAGCCGAGCCCCCAATAGAGTTGAGCCCGAATCGTCCCGGGAAAGCTCCCGCAGAAATGAACCGGCCACGGAAAGGCCGGATGAAGCAGAACTCGGGACCAATCCCGAGATAATAAAGATGCTTGAGGAACTGATAAAGCAGGTGAAATCGGGAGAAAAGAAAATCGAAGCCAACGACAAAAAAGTAGAGACCTATTTCTCCAGGGCCGACCAAATCCCAGGAGCACCACCGATACTGACGGGCCTGGATTCCAAAAAAAATGTCCAAAAGCCTTTCCTTCCGAGCACAGCTCCGAAGTCGATCCCAAAAAAGTTCTGTATGTCCGAAATTCCGAAGTATAATGGGACAACTGATCCTAACGAACATGCGACCTCTTATACGTGCTCCATCAAAGGAAACGACTTGGAAGATGATGAAATCGAATCCGTCATGTTGAAAAAGTTTAGAGAGACCTTGTCGAAAGGAGATATGATATGGTATCACAACTTACCCCTAATTTCATTGACTCGTTTGCTATGCTTGCAGGCGCCTTTGTAAATGCGCACGCTGGGCCATCAAGGTCGAGACCAGGAAATCGGAACTTTTCAAGGTAAAACAAAGAGATAACGAGATGCTTAAGGAGTTCGTATCGAGGTTTCAAATAGAACGGATAGAACTGCCTCCGGTCGCAGATGATTGGGCCGTTCAGGCCTTCACCCAAGGACTCAATCCCCGAAGCTCGTTGGCTTCACTGCACTCGAAGAAAAATCTGATAGAATACCCGACACTAACTTGGGCCGATGTCCATAACCGGTACCAATCAAAAATTAGGGTCGAAGATGATAAGCTAGGGGCCCCTTCCGGGTCCATTTATCCCGTCAAAACTGGTGACAGATCCAAGAGAGACATTGATCGTGAACCAAGATTGAATAGAGACCAGTATCAACCATATAGTGGAGATCAAAAAGGCAATGGGTCCGGACGCAACATTGTAAGAAGTGAAAGAAGGAGCAACCGAAGTTAGAATAACCGGGGACTCACGGGTAAAAGCGGTTTTGACAGACCCATCGGGTTTAAGGAAGCACCAAGGTTATCAGAGTACAACTTCAACATCGACGTTGCCGCTATCGTATCAGCCATCAGACGCATCAAAGATACTAAGTGGCCTCGACCATTGAAATCCAATCCTGCCCAAAGGGACCCCAACCTAATGTGTAAATATCATGGCACTCATGGCCACAAAACCGAAGACTTCCGACAATTGAGAGAGGAAGTAGCCCGATTATTCAACAACAGATACCTCCGAGAGTTTCTGAGTGATCAAGCCAAAAATCACTTCAGGAATAGAGACTCCAACAAGCACATCGAGCAAGAGGAACAGTAACGAGCCGACTTGTCATTTTGAGAATTAGCATCTCGTTCAGCGGCTTAAGATCTCAAGCAACCTCGTAATACGCATTATGACTTGCGTGTATGGTTGAGTTTGGTTTTCGGACGATTCAGGATCAAATTTGGAGAACAATTCTTATTTAAGAAGCTTAAAAGAAAAGAGTTGACCGGAGAGTCGACTTTTGTGCAAACGACTCCGGAATGGAGTTTTGATGGTTCCAGTAACTTCGTTTGGTAATTTCGGACATAGGCGTATGTCCGGATGTGGATTTGAAAATTCGTAGGGCAATTTGACGCATTTTGGCGAAAGTTAGAAAAATGGAAGATTTTTAGAAAGTTTGACCGGAAATTGACTTTATTGATATCGGGGTCAAAATTCGATTATGAAAGTTGGAATATGTCCATTATATCATTTATGACTTGTGTGTAAAAATATGAAATCAATCGGACTTGATTTGATAGGTTTCGACATCGAATGTAGAGGTTGGATATTTCTAGGATGTTTCGACGTCGTTTCTTCAAGAATAAGTGGTATAACATTAAGCAAATTAGCTCCAAATTTAGTTTTTATTATACCATTAGATCCGTATTGAAATTTTGGAACCATAGCAAAAAGAATCGTCAATTTCGGACATCGTATGAGAGAGTTATGCCTATTTCCTTGTCGGAAAATATTTTCCGTTGTCGTTAGCGTCCAGGGTAGCGTGGGGCGCTATCCCTGGCACTGGAATTTTTGAAGTTCTGGAAACGGCGCCACAGGCAGCGCCCCACACCACCTGTGGAGATACAAACATCAGAGGTTCTATAAACGGGGGTTTTCTGCCATTTTTGAAAAAAATAGACTCAGGAGCTCGGTTTGGGCGATGTTGAGAGGCAAATTTCATCACAAAACTTGGGGTAAGTGTTCTTGACTCCCTTGTGATTATATTTCATGAATCTATGGTTATATTTATCATTTAATTCGAGTTTTGATGGAAGAAATTGAGATTTTTGCCAAATCTTTCAAAAACAAATTTTTAGATTTGGAGGTCGATTCGTTATCGAAATTTGAAGGTTTGAAACGAGATTTATGTTAACATGAAGTTAAACGACGATGCTGTAATTGGTTATGAATAACTATTATGACTAGAGATGTGGTTATGGGCGTATGCATGTTGCGACATGTTATGTGTTTGTGCCTTGCGAGCGTAGGCACGGGTTGTTACAGTCGCCTGAGACTAATACCGTGCGTTGATATGAAAATCGGACCCTTTTAAAAATAATTGGAGTGTAAGAAAGTTGGTTTTAAGGTTTATAAGTGCGGATAGAAAAATTAATCTCAATTGAGATGGTGTTGTCGAACCTATGTTAGTTGCGGTGATGTGGCATCACCCGCGAGTATATGTGTAAGAGTGAAATCAGCAATTTGATAACCTCATAATAATTCTTAGCACGTTCGAGGATGAACGTTTGTTTAAGAGGTGGAGGATGTAACGACCCGACTTGTCGTTTTGAGAATTAGCATCCCGTTCAACGGCTTAAGATCTCGAGCAACCTCATAATACATATTATGACTTGCGTGTATGGTTGAGTTTGGTTTTCGGCCGATTTGGGATCAAATTGGGAGAACAATTCTTATTTAAGAATCTTAAAAGAAAAGAGTTGACCGGAGAGTCGACTTTTGTGCAAATGACTTCAGAATAGAGTTTTGATGATTCTAATAGATTCGTATGGCGATTTCGGACTTAGGCGTATGTCCGGATGTGAATTTGGAAGTCCGTACGACAATTTGACGCATTTTGGCGAATGTTGGAAAAATGGAAGATTTTTAGAAAGTTTGACCGGGAATTGACTTTATTGATATCGGGGTCGAAATTCGATTTAGGAAATTGGAATAGGTCCATTATGTCTTTTATGACTTGTGTGCAAAAATTTGAAGTCAATCGGACTTGATTTGATAGGCTTCGATATCGAATGTAGAGGTTGGATATTTCTAGGATGTTTTGACGTCGTTTCTTCAAGAATAAGTGTTATAAAATTAAGAAAATGAGCTCCAAAATTCAATTTTGATTGAAGCATTAGATTTGTATTGAAATTTCGGAGCCATAGCAAAAAGAATCGTCAAATTCGGACATCGTATGAGAGAGTTATGCCCATTTCCTTGTCGGAAAATATTTTCCGTCGTCGTCAGTGTCCAAGGTAGCATGGGGTGCTATCCCTGGCGCTGAGATTTTAGAAGTTATGGAAACGGCGCCACAGGCAGTGCCCCACGCCACCTGTGGTGATACAAACTTCAGAGGTTCTATAAACAGGGGTTTTCTGCCATTTTTGACAAAAATAGACTTGGGGAACTCGGTTTGGGCGATTTTCAGAGGCAAATTTCATCACAAAACTTGGGGTAAGTGTTCTTGACTCCCTTGTGATTATATTTCATGAATCTATGGTTATATTTATCGTTTAATTCGAGTTTTGATGGAAGAAATTGAGATTTTTGCAAAATCTTTCAAAAATAAAATTTTTAGATTTGGAGGTCGATTCGTTATCGGAATTTGGTAAGATTGGTATGGTTGAACTCGTATCGGAATGAGTGTTTGAATTTCGTAAAAATTCTATCGGGTTCCGAGAGGCGGGCCTTGCGTTGACTTTGGTTGACTTTTTAATGTGAAATTTTAAGTCGATATTTTATTATCCGAAATTATTTTCGATGAATTTTAATAAAGTTATACAATTAATTTGGATAGATTTGAGCTGTTTGGAGATCAATTCAAGCTAGAAGGCTTTTTTAAAATATCGGCCTAACTTCGTTAAGATAAGTGTCTTGTCTAACTTTGTGTGGGGGAAACCACCCCTTAGGAATAGGGATGATTGTGTTATTCGTGTTATGTGAAGGCCGTGTACGCAAGGTGACAAGTGGGTACACAACCTATATGTGGTATTTGACCGATTTTGTTTGTTAGGCTCCCTTCATGTGACTAATTGTAACTATTGTTTCATGACTGCATCTTTTGTGTTCTAGTTGTTTGTACGTGCTTTACTTGAAATTGTTAGCACATGTTCCATCTTTGTTGTCGATAACACCTTATATGCCAATTATTGATTGTAACCACTCGTTGAATTCATGCTTTATCTGATACATGCCTTAATTGTCAGTTGATGCTCATAAATTGTGCCTTGGCTTGTGGATTGTCAGTTCCTTGCTATTTTATTTCGTGAACTATCGTGTAGCCTTTTTCATTGGTTGTGACATCTTTGTGTAGCCTCATTATTCCTTTTTACTTTGTGGTATACCGTAGTTGGTTGTAAATTGGTTGCTTTATTTGTGTTGATGTTAGAACGGGTTGCACGCCGCAGCGGAATATATTTGAAAGATTATATTGTTGGAGAGGGTTGCACGCCGCAACGGAATTTATTTGAAGGATTATATTGTTGGAGCGGATTGCACGCCGCAACGTAATTTATTTGAAAGATTATATTGTTGGAACTGGTTGTACGCCGTAACAAAATTTATTTGAAAAATTATATTGTTGGATCGGGTTGCACGCCGCAACGAAATTTATTTACAAGATTATATTGTTGAATCGGGTTGCACGCTGCAACGAATGAACAAATATGAAACTATTGTGGTATTAAGGTTAATTCCAATTGTGATTCTCATGATGCATTTCATGTTAGGACGCTTATTGTGGTTTCTTAAATTACCTCACTATATTTGATTATAATTTATTTATCTGTCAATATATTAAAAATGGAATAATATGGACTTCTTGTGTGAGTCATGCATTTTATGTGATACGTTAAGTTGCTGAAAAATTTAGCAGATATAAATGAAAGAATTTTCAAGCTGTTCCACTTGTGTGTCTTTCAAAAATGAAACTCATACCTTATTCGAAGGTCTACTAATTTAAATGGTGACTATATTTTTCATCTAATTGATGTCTCAACCCTCTCATTATCTTATTGTCGTGTAAATTGCGTGAAAATTATTATTTCATTTTATTTTAATAAATCTCATACTTATTTCGTTAAAACTTGATTGAATGTCTTATTTTGTATAAATATAACATTTTATCGGATCTCATATACTTCTAAACTAAACTCAATTGATATTCTATTTGTACAATCTCTCAACTATTTTACCTTATTTAAATCTTAAATTGATTTAATGACTTATTTGATATTTCACTGCATTTAATTTGGAAATTATATTTAATTGTGTTTAAATTATTCATTGGTCATCTTGGTTGATATTGATACGGAAATTATACAGATGGTAGTACAAGGATTTGCCGTGCAAAAACTGATTTGGGAGATGTGGGCACAAAATGCCACCTGTTTAAGAATTTGAAAGTTGTGAATCATGAATTGAGATTTTGAGAAGTGATACCTCGGGTAATTTATGTTGAATTACATGCATCATAAATAATTTAATTGATTGATTTGTCATAAGATTCCTTACTTGAACCTACTCATATGTCATTTGTACTCTGACTATGTTGTTGCGTAATTACTTGATTGTTTTCTCGTTGTTATTCCGTGTTCTCATTGTTGATTTGAATTGGAAATTCTTCGGTTAATGGCCTTACATTGATATTCCTTCCTTGTTGGCTTTATGTAGTATTTTGTACAGGTTTATATGTCCGGTAGGTGTCTTGACATGGCCTCGTCACTACTCTACCGAAGTTAGGCTTGATACTTACTGGGTACCGCTGTGGTATACTCATACTACTCTTCTGCACATTTTTGTGCAGATCCAGGTACCTCAGTGTTGTTGATAATCTGGCTAATCGATTGGGCATTGTTGTGGAGACTTAAGGTATAACTGCTGACGCGTTCGCAGGCTCAAATTCACCTTCTGATATTTTTCCTGCACTGTTGATTCTATTATGGAATAATTGTATTTAGAGATTTTTCTAGTAAACTCTATAGAGCTTGTGACTTGTACTACCGGTTTTGGGATTGTAGAAAATTTCTATTTCATATTTAATAATTGTTGGTCGAGTTACCACTAATTCAGTAAGTGTTAGGCTTACCTAGTCCTTAAGACTAGATGCCATCACGACATCCTACAGAGGAAAATTTGAGTCGTGACAAGTTGATATCAGAGCTCGAGGTTCATGGGTGCTACAAGTCACAAACATGTTTAGTAGAGTCTTGCGGATCGGTCCGGAGACGTCTGTACTTATCTTCGAGAGGCTACAAAAACTATTAGAAAATTCTACTTCTTTTATTCCCTATCGTGCGATATTGATTTAGCTTGAAGCATATATCTATATTCATTCACATCCACTCGCGTATGACATTGCGCACTCGGTATCAGTTGTGCGCCGATGGTTCGTGATGTCGCAGATAGACTACGAGGGAGCCGGGGATGCTCAAATATCGTCTCAACGTGTGGTCCCAACTGAAGATGCAGATGTATTGGAGGATCACTCATTGATTTACGTGGGGGTGCAACGGATTCTTGCATTTGGTTGATGAGTACAAGTTGTGAAGGTTAGTATTGTGGATCATCGAACGTTGTGGCCTATGGCTTCACGCCAAGTGGGGGAGTCTACTATAGACGAACATATTGCGGGGTCATGTTTTATATCAGTTCTGGCCTGATATGTACATATGTGGCACTGAAAGGTTCCCCAAAACTTTGCACATGTTTAAGGCTTGAGATTTTGCAGCTGACAATGTTGGGACTCGCAGTATGACTGCGTCCTTAATAATCCTATACTTCAGTACCAAAGGAGTTAGAGAAACCACTTCCGATTTATAGAAGGTCTATTCAACGTGGACGTTTCGGTTGCGGCAGTATGGAGTGCTTTAGAGGAAGTACAATGGTTGATGAGCTTATGGGCTACGTGGTTCGTGCCAAGATTTGTCGGTACGGAGCTTTACTTTTGGGGATCGTTGTGTACAAATAGGGGGAAGTATTACCCCAAGGAAGAATCGAGGAATATGTGAAGAAATGGGTTAACTCAGCGGTGTTGGGTTAGCATAGCAAAGGAAGAAATTGACCTTTGGAGAGATAATTCTCCACCGGTGTTTGTGGCAAGTCTCTGAAGAGGGCAGACCAGCCAATGAAACACCACCTACTTGGGCTCAATTTTTAGAGATGTTTTTGAGGGAGTTTGTTCCCTAGACTCTACGGAATGCGTGGCACATCGAGTTTGAACTATTGCGTCAGAACACCATGACGGTGTCAGAATATGCCATCAGCTTCAAAGAGTTAGCCCGTCATACACTTACTTTGGTTCCTACAGCCATAGAGCGAGTCCACAAATTTATTAAAGGACTCAGTTATGATCTTAGATTGTGTATGGCTCGGGGGCTACAAGCTGATACATCACTTCAACAAGTGGTGAAAATTGCCAAGATGTTAGAACGTGTTTGAGTTGAGGAAAAAGGGAACTAAGGAGACTAAGAGGTCTCAAGGTTCTGGAGAATTCAGTGGATGCTACTCTGTAGCTATAACTCATTATGGTGGAGACTGGAGCAGTCTGTCAGCTCAGTCCGCACATCAGATTACTCGAGGTACTCCAGTAAGTTCTTTTACTGCACCACCAACACGAGATTCCTATAATGGTTATTCGAGTTATCAGGCACAGACTCAGTATAAGCAGCCGAAACCGCAGATGGGTTGTTATGAATGTGATGATACTAGGCACATCATGAGAGATTGTCCCAGACTTGGGAGATATATATATTACATTAGAGCACTCAAGCAACGAGCTCCATTTTATTTGGTATTTTACCTACATATTCAGTTAGGGGTGAAGGACATGCAGATATAAGGTGTCCTAGAGGTGGAGGCCCGACCCGTTGATATAATTGCTATGAATTGGCTGAGGCCATTACACTAGATGGTGTCATTATAGGTATGATTTAATTCATAATACAGGAGCACTATTCTTATTTTGATTTGATTCCGGTTATCGAGGTGAGATCTCCTTTAGTGCTCCTTATATGGTGAGTTTGTGAATTTGTACTCTACTCTCGTGTTTATCCTTGTTGGGAGATTTGATGGTGTTAGCCCGTGTCTATCATTTTTGTTTTGTACACTATTGAGGGCTATGAGTCCAAAAGTGACTTCCTGTTACTCACTACAGTGGGTTTTGATGTAATTTCGGGATAATTGATTATAATTTTATGAATTATATGCCCTACCAGTATGGGGGTTCATTATATGTTGTGATTCTGTTTAACATAAATTATTTTTAAAGAAGAAAATGGAAAGATTTTGATTGGCACAATGTGCATATTACTGGTGATTCAGAACTGAGGACGAGATCCTCACATTTTAATATGATTTATTATGTTTAAACTGGGATACAAGCCACGATGGAAGTTATAAAAGGACGAGATCCTTGTGATAAAACTTTATGTGTTTAAATTCTCCCTTGTGAAATTAAATTTGTACTATAATACTAATAGGGAATCATGCTTGTTAGGTTTATTTGAAAATTCTTGTATGAATTTATCTGTGCATAATTTGCCATATTCGTGTTGTAATTATTGAGTTTTATCCTATGAGGTGGGTACCCAGGTGGCGTTAAATGTGACTCATTAATTTAGGTAAATAATTATGAGGCCTTAATGCCC
This sequence comes from Nicotiana tomentosiformis, assembly GCF_000390325.3. NCBI lineage: Eukaryota > Viridiplantae > Streptophyta > Magnoliopsida > Solanales > Solanaceae > Nicotiana > Nicotiana tomentosiformis. The sequence continues at coordinate 99,982,808 of NC_090813.1, read as the reverse complement.
CGTGTCTCGTTGTCAGTATTGTGAAGGTTTGAAACGAGATTTATGTTAACATGAAGTTAAACAACGATGCTGTAATTGGTTATGAACAACTATTATGACCAGAGATGTGGTTATGGGCGTATGCATGTTGCGACACGTTATGTGGTTGTGCCTTGCGAGCGTAGGCACGGGTTGTTACAGTCGCCTGAGACTAATACCGTGTGTTGATATGAAAATCGGACCCTTTTGAAAATGATTGGAGTGTAAGAAAGTTGGTTTTAAGGTTTATAAGTGCGGATAGAAAAATTAATCTCAATTGAGATGGTGTTGTCGAACCTATGTTGGTTGCGGTGATGTGGTATCACCCCGCGAGTGTATGTGTAAGAGTGAAATCAACAATTTGATAACCTCATAATAATTCTTAGCACGTTCGAGGATGAACGTTTGTTTAAGAGGTGGAGGATGTAACGACCCGACTTGTCGTTTTGAGAATTAGCATCCCGTTCAACGGCTTAAGATCTCGAGCAACCTCGTAATACATATTATGACTTACGTGTGTGGTTGAGTTTGGTTTTCGGCCGATTCGGGATCAAATTGGGAGAACAATTCTTATTTAAGAAGCTTAAAAGAAAAGAGTTGACCGGAGAGTCGACTTTTGTGCAAATGACTTCGGAATGGAGTTTTGATAATTCTAATAGATTCGTATGGCGATTTCGGACTTAGGCGTATGTCCAGATGTGAATTTGGAAGTCCGTACGACAATTTGACGCATTTTGGCGAATGTTGGAAAAATGGAAGATTTTTAGAAAGTTTGACCGGGAATTGACTTTATTGATATCGGGGTCGAAATTCGATTTAGGAAATTGGAATAGGTCCACTATGTATTTTATGACTTGTGTGCAAAAATTTGAAGTCAATCGGACTTGATTTGATAGGCTTCGATATCGAATGTAGAGGTTGGATATTTCTAGGATGTTTTGACGTCGTTTCTTCAAGAATAAGTGGTATCAAATTAAGTAAATGAGCTCCAAAATTCAATTTTGATTGAAGCATTAGATTTGTATTGAAATTTCGGAGCCATAGCAAAAAGAATCGTCAAATTCGGACATCGTATGAGAGAGTTATGCCCATTTCCTTGTCGGAAAATATTTTCCGTCGTCGTCAGCGTCCAGGGTAGCGTGGGGTGCTATCCCTGGCACTGGGATTTTAGGATTTATGGAAACGGCGCCACAGGCAGCGCCCCACGCCACCTGTGGTGATACAAACTTCAGGGGTTCTATAAACGGGGGTTTTCTGCCATTTTTGACAAAAATAGACTTGGGGAACTCGGTTTGGGCGATTTTCAGAGGCAAATTTCATCACAAAACTTGGGGTAAGTGTTCTTGACTCCCTTGTGATTATATTTCATGAATCTATGGTTATATTTATTGTTTAATTCGAGTTTTGATGGAAGAAATTGAGATTTTTGCAAAATCTATCAAAAATAAAATTTTTAGATTTGGAGGTCGATTCGTTATCGGAATTTGGTAAAATTGGTATGTTGAACTCGTATCGGAATGAATGTTTGAATTTCATAAAAATTCTATCGGGTTCCGAGAGGCGGGCCTTGCGTTGACTTTGGTTGACTTTTTAATGTGAAATTTTAAGTCGATATTTTATTATCCGAAATTGTTTCCGATGAATTTTAATAAAGTTATACAATTAATTTGGATAGATTTGAGCTGTTTGGAGATAAATTTAAGCTAGAAGGCTATTTTGAAATATCGGCCTAATTTCGTTAAGATAAGTGTCTTGTCTAACTTTATGGGGGGGGGGAGGGAAACCACCCCTTAGGAATAGGGATGATTGTGTTATTCGTGTTATGTGAAGGCCGTGTACGCAAGGTAACAAGTGGGTACACAACCTATATGTGGTATTTGACCGATTTGGTTTGTTAGGCTCCCTTCATGTGACTAATTGTAACTATTGTTTCATGACTGCATCTTTTGTGTTCTAGTTGTTTGTACGTGCTTTACTTGAAATTGTTAGCACATGTTCCATCTTTGTTGTCGATAACACCTTATATGCCAATTGTTGATTGTAACCACTCGTTGAATTCATGCTTTACCTGATACATACCTTAATTGTCAGTTGATGCTCATAAATTGTGCCTTGGCTTGTGGATTGTCACTTCCTTACTATTTTATTTCGTGAACTATCGTGTAGCCTTTTTCATTGGTTGTGACATCTTTGTGTAGCCTCATTATTCCTTTTTACTTTGTGGTATACCGTAGTTGGTTGTAAATTGGTTGCTTTATTTGTGTTGATGTTAGAACGGGTTGCACGCCGCAGCGGAATATATTTGAAAGATTATATTGTTGGAGTGGGTTGCACGCCACAACGAAATTTATTTGAAGGATTATATTGTTGGAGTGGATTGCACGCCACAACGTAATTTATTTGAAAGATTATATTGTTGGAACTGGTTGCACGCCGTAACAAAATTTATTTGAAAAATTATATTGTTGGATCGGGTTGCACGCCGCAACGAATGAACAAATATGAAACTATTGTGGTATTAAGGTTAATTCCGATTGTGATTCTCATGATGCATTTCATGTTAGGACGCTTATTGTGGTTTCTTAAATTACCTCACTATATTTGATTATAATTTATTTATCTGTCAATATATTAAAAATGGAATAATTTTGACTTCTTATGTGAGTCATGCATTTTATGTGATACGTTAAGTTGCTGAAAAATTTAGCAGATATAAATGAAAGAATTTTCAATCTGTTCCACTTGTGTGTCTTTCAAAAATGAAACTCATACCTCATTCGAAGGTCTACTAATTTAAATGGTGACTATATTTTTCATCTAATTGATGTCTCAACCCTCTCATTATCTTATTGTCGTGTAAATTGCGTGAAAATTGTTATTTCATTTTATTTTAATAAATCTCATACTTATTTCGTTAAAACTTGATTGAATGTTTTATTTTGTATAAATATAACATTTTATCGGATCTCATATACTTCTAAACTAAACTCAATTGATATTCTATTTGTACAATCTCTCCACTATTTTACCTTATTTAAATCTTAAATTGATTTAATGACTCATTTGATGTTTCACTGCATTTAATTTGGAAATTATATTTAATTGTGTTTAAATTATTCATTTGTCATCTTGGTTGATATTGATACGGAAATTATACAGATGGTAGCATGAGGATTTGTCGTGCAAAAAGTGATTTGGGAGATGTGGGCACAAGATGCCACCTGTGTAAGAATTTGAAAGTTGTGAATCATGAATTGAGATTTTGAGAAGTGATACCTCGGGTAATATATGTTGAATTACATGCATCATAAATAATTTAATTGATTGATTTGTCATAAGATTCCTTACTTGAACTAACTCATATGTCATGTGTACTCTGACTATGTTATTGCGTACTTACTTGATTGTTTTCTCGTTGTTATTCCGTATTCTCATTGTTGATTTGAATTGGAAATTCTTCGGTTAATGGTCTTACATTGATATTCCTTCCTTGTTAGCTTTATGTAGTATTTTGTACAAGTTTATATGTCCGGTAGGTGTCTTGACCTGGCCAAGTCACTACTCTACTGATATTAGGCTTGATACTTACTGGGCACCGCTGTGGTGTACTCATACTACTCTTCTGCATATTTTTGTGCTGATCCAGGTACCTCAGTGTTGTTGATAATCTGGCTAATTGATTGGACATTGTTATGGAGACTTAAGGTATACCTGCTGTCGCGTTCGCAGGCCCAAAGTCACATTCTGATATTTTTCCTGCACTGTTGATTCTATTTTGGAACAGTTGTACTTAGAGATTTTTCTAGTAAACTCTGTAGAGCTTGTGACTTGTACTTCCGATTTTGGGATTGTAGATAATTTCTATTTCATATTTAATAATTGTTGGTCGAGTTACCACTAATTCAGTAAGTGTTAGGCTTACCTAGTTCATAAGACTAGGTGCCATTACGACATCTTACGGAGAGAAATTTGAGTCGTGACAAGTTGGTATCAAAGCTCTAGGTTCATGGGTGCTACAAGTCATAAGCATGTTTAGTAGAGTCTTGCGGATCGGTACAGAGATGTCTGTACTTATCTTCGAGAGGCTACGAAAACTATTAGGAAATTCTACTTCTTTTACTCCTTATCGTGCGATATTCATTCAGCTTGAAGCATATATCTATATTCATTCACATCCACTCGTGTATGACATTGCGCACTCGGTATCAGTTGTGCGCCGACGGTTCGTGATGTCGCAGATAGACTACGAGGGAGCCAGGGATGCTCAAACATCATCTCAACGTGTGGTCCCGACTAAAGATACAGATGTATTGAAGGATCACTCATTGATTTACGTGGGGGTGCAGCGGATTCTAGCATCTAGTTGATGAGTACGAGTTGTAAATGTTAGTATTGTGGATCATCGGACGGTGTGGCCTATGGCTGCACGCCAAGTGATGGAGTCTACTATAGATGAACATATTGCGGGGTCATGTGTTAAATCAGTTCTGGCCTGAGATGTACATATATGGTACTGAAAGGTTCCCCAAAAATTTGCACTTGTTTAAGGCTTGAGATTTTGCAGGTGACAATGCTGGGACTCGCGGTATGACTGCATCCTTAATAATCGTATACTTCAGTACCAAAAGAGTTAGAGAAACAACTTCCGATTTGTAGAAGGTCTATTCAACGTGGACGTTTTGGTTGCGGCAGTATGGAGTGCTTCAGAGGAAGTACGGTGGTTGATGAGCTTATGGGCTACGTGGTTCGTGCCAAGATTTGTGTGTACGGAGCTTTACTTTTGGGGATCGTTATGTACAAATAGGGGGAGGTATTACCCCAAGGAAGAATCGAGGAATATATGAAGAAATGGGTCAACTTGACGGTGTTGGGTCAGCATAGAAAAGGAAGAAATTGACCTTTGGAGAGATAATTCTCCACCGGTATTTATGACAAGTCTATGAAGAGGGCAGACCAGCCAATGCAACACCTTCTACTTGGGCTCAATTTTCAGAGATGTTTTTGAGGGAGTTTGTTCCCTAGACTCTATGGAATACGTGGCGCACATAGTTTGAACGGTTGCGTCAGATCACCATGACGCTATCAGCCATCAGGTTCAAAGAGTTAGCCCGCCATACTCTTACTTTGGTTCCTACAGTCAGAGCACGAGTCCACAGATTCATTAAAGGACTCAATTATGATCTTAGATTCTGTATAACTCGGGGGCTACAAGCTGATACTTCACTTCAGCAAGTGGTGGAAATTGCCAAGATGTTAGAACATGTTTGAGTTGAGGAAAAAGGGAACTAAGGAGACCAAGAGGTCTCGAGGTTCTGGAGAATTCAGTGGATGCTACTCTACAGCTAAAACTCATTATGGCAGAGACCGGAGCAGTCGGTCAGCTCAGTCCGCGCATCAGATTACTCAGGGTGCACCATTAAGTTCTTTTACTGCACTACCGACACGAGATTCCTATAATGGTTATTCGAGTTATCTGGCACAGACTCAGTATGAGCAGCCAAAACCGCAGATAGGTTGTTATGAGTGTGATGATATTAGGCACATCATGAGAGATTGTCGCAGACTTAGGAGAGACATATTACATCAGAGCACTCAAGCAACGAGCTCCATTTCAGTTGGTACTCTACCTACATATTCAGTTAGGGGTAAAGGACATGCGGATAGAAGGCGTCCTAGAGGTGGAGGCCCGGCCCGTTGATATAATTGCTATGAATTGGCTGAGGCCATTACACTAGATAGTGTCGTTATAGGTATGATTTAATTCATAATACAGGAGCACTATTCTTATTTTGATTTGATTCCGATTATCGAGGTGAGATCTTCTTTAGTGCTCCTTATATGGTGAGTTTGTGAATTTGTACTCTACTCCCGTGTTTGTCCCTGTTGGGAGATTTGATGGTGTTAGCCCGTGTCTATCATTTTTGTTTTGTACACTATTGAGGGCTATGAGTCCAAAAGTGACTTCCTGTTACTCACTACAGTGTGTTTTGATGTAATTTCGGGATAATTGATTACAATTTTATGAATTATATGCCCTACCAGTATGGGGGTTCATTATGTGTTGTGATTCTGTTTAACATAAATTATTTTTAAAGAAGAAAATGGAAAGATTTTGATTGGCATGATTCGAATATTATTGGTGATTAAGAACTGAGGACAAGATCCTCGCATTTTAATATGATTTATTATGTTTAAATCAGGCTACAAGCCACGGTGGAAGTTATATAAGGATGAGATCCTTGTGATGAAACTTTATGTGTTTAAATTCTCCCTCGTGAAATTAAATTTGTACTATAGTATTAATAGGGAGTCATGCATGTTAGGTTTATTTAACAATTCTTGTATGAATTTATCTCTGCATAATTTGCCATATTCGTGTTGTAATTATTGAGTTTTATCCTATGAGGTGGGTGCCCAGGTGGCGTTAAATGTCACTCATTAATTAAGGCTAATAATTATGAGGCCTTCATGCCTCGTGTCTTGGTGTCAGTATTGTGAAGGTTTGAAACGAGATTTATGTTAACATGAAGTTAAACGACGATGCTGTAATTGGTTATGAACAACTATTATGACCAGAGATGTAGTTATGGGCGTATGCATGTTGCGATACGTGATGTGGTTGTGCCATGCGAGCGTAGGCACGTGTGTTACAGTCGGCTGAGACTAATACCGTGTGTTGATATGAAAATCGGACCCTTTTGAAAATCATTGGAGTGTAAGAAAATTGCTTTTACGGTTTATAAGTGCGGATAGGAAAATTAATCTCAATTGAGATGGTGTTGTCGAACCTATATTGGTTGCGGTGATGTGGTATCACCCGCGAGTGTATGTGTAAGAGTGAAATCAACAATTTGATAACATCAAAATAATTCTTAGCACGTTCGAGGACAAACGTTTGTTTAAGAGGTGGAGGATGTAACGACCCAACTTGTCGCTTTTTAGAATTAGCGTCCCGTTCAGTGGCTTAAGATCTCGATCAACCTCGTAATACATATTATGACTTGCGTGTGTGGTTGAGTTTGGTTTTCGGACGATCCGGGATCAAATTGGGAGAACAATTCTTATTTAAGAAGCTTAAAAGAAAAGAGTTGACCGGAGAGTCGACTTTTGTGCAAATGACTCCGGAATGGAGTTTTGATGATTTCAATAGCTTTGTATGGTAATTTTGGACTTAGGCGTATGTTCGGATGTGGATTTGAAAGTCCGTAGGGCAATTTGACGCATTTTGGCGAAAGATGGAAAAATGGAAGATTTTTAGAAAGTTTGACCGGGAATTGACTTTATTGATATCGGGGTCAAAATTTGATTCTATAAATTGGAACAGGTCCATTATGTCATTTATGACTTGTGTGCAAAAATTTGAAGTCAATCGGACTTGATTTTATAGGTTTCGGCATCGAATGTAGAGGTTGGATATTTCTAGGATGTTTCGACGTCGTTTCTTCAAGAATAAGTGGTAACACATCAAGAAAATGAGCTCCAAATTCAGTTTTGATTGAAGCATTAGATCCGTATTGAAAATTTGGAGCCATAGCAAAAAGAATCGTCAAATTCGGACATCGTATGACAGAGTTATGCCCATTTCCGTGTCGGAAAATATTTTCCGTCGTCGTCAGCGTCCAGGGTAGCGTGGGGCACTATGCCTGGCGCTGGGATTTTTGGAGTTCTGGAAACGGCGCCACAGGCAGCGCCCCACGCCACCTGTGGCGCTACAAACATCATAGGCTCTATAAACGGGGGTTTTCTGCCATTTTTGACAAAAATAGACTTGGGGAGCTCGGTTTGGGCGATTTGCAAAGGAAAATTTCACCACACAACTTGGGGTAAGTGTTCTTGACTCCCTAGTGATTATATTTCATGAATCTATGGTTATATTAATCGTTTAATTCGAGTTTTGATGGAAGAAATTGAGATTTTTGCAAAATCTTTCAAAAACGAAAATTTTAGATTTGGAGGTCGATTCGTTATCGAAATTTGGTAAAATTGGAATGGTTGAACTCGTATCGGAATGGGTGTTCGGATTTCGTGAAAATTCTATCGGGTTCCAATAGGCGAGCCTCCTATTGTCTTTGGTTGACTTTTTAATGTGAATTTTTAAATCAACGTTTTATTATCCAGAATTATTTTCGATGAATTTTAATGAAGTTATACAATTAATTTGGATAGATTTGAGCTGTTTGGAGATCAATGCAATCTAGAAGGCTATTTTGGAATATCGGCCTTACTTCGTTAAGGTAAGTGTCTTGTCTAACTTTGTGTGGGGGAAACCACCCCTTAGGAATAGGGATGATTGTGTTATTCGTGTTATGGGATGGTCGTGTACGCAAGGTGACGAGTGGGTACACAACCTATATGTGGTATTTGACCGATTTAGTTTGTTAGGCTCCCTTCATGTGACTAATTGTAACTATTGTTTCATGACTGCATCTTTTGTGTTCTAGTTGTTTGTACGTGCTTTACTTGAAATTGTTAGCACATGTTCCATCTTTGTTGTCGATAACACTTTATATGCCAATTGTTGATTGTAACCACTCGTTGAATTCATGCTTTACCTGATACATGCCTTAATTGTCAGTTGATGCTCATAAATTGTGCCTTGGCTTGTGGATTGTCACTTCCTTGCTATTTTATTTCGTGAACTATCGTGTAGCCTTTTTCATTGGTTGTGACTTCTTTGTGTAGCCTCGTTATTCCTTTTTACTTTGTGGTATACCGTAGTTGGTTGTAAATTGGTTGCTTACTTTGTGTTGATATTGGAGCGAGTTGCACGCCGCTGCGGAATTTATTTGAAAGATTATATTGTTGGAGCGGGTTGCATGCCACAACAGAATTTATTTGAAGGATTATATTGTTGGAGCGGGTTGCACGCCGCAACGTAATTTATTTGAAAGATTATATTGTTGGAGCAGGTTGCACGCCGTAACAGAATTTATTTGCAAGATTATATTGTTAGATCGGGTTGCACGCCGCAACGAATAAACAAATATGAAACTATTGTGGTATTAAGGTTAATTCGATTGTGATTCTCATGATGCATTTCATGTAAGGACGGTTATTGTGGTTTCTTAAATCACCTCATTGTATTTGATTATAATTTATTTAACCGTCAATATATTAAAAATAGAATAATATGGACTTCTTATGTGAGTCATGCATTTTATGTGATACGTTAAGTTCCTGAAAAATTTAGCAGATATAAATGAAAGAATTTTCAAGGTGTTCTACTTGTGTGTCTTTCAAAAATAAAACTCATACCTCATTCGAAGGTCTACTAATTTAAATGGTGACTATATTTTTCATGTAATTGACGTCTCAACCCTCTCATTATCTTATTGTTGTGTAAATTGTGTGAAAATTTGTTATTTCATTTTACTTTAATAAATTCCATATTTATTTCATTAAAACTTGATTGAATGTCTTATTTTGTATAAATATAATATTTTATCGGATCTCATATACTTCTAAACTAAACTCAATTGATATTCTATTTGTACAACCTCTCCACTATTTTACCTTATTTAAATCCTAAATTGGTTTAATGATTCATTTGATGTTTCATTGCATTTAATTTAGAAATTGTATTTAATTATGTTTAAATTATTCATTGGTCATCTTGGTTGATATTGATATGAAAATTATACACATGGTAGCACGAGGATTTTGCGGTGCAAAAAGTAATTTGGGAGATGTGGGCACAAGATGCCACATGTGTAAGAATTTGAAAGTTGTGAATCGTGAATTGAGATTTCGAGAAGTGATACCTCGGGTAATTTATGTTGAATTACGTGCATCATAAATAATTTAATTGATTGATTTGTCATCAGATTCCTTACTTGAACCTACTCATATGTCATTTGTACTCTGACAATGTTGTTGCGTAATTACTTGATTGTTTTCTCGTTGTTATTCCATGTTCTTATTATTGATTTGAATTGGAAATTCTTCGGTTAATGGACTTACATTGATATTCCTTCCTTGTTGGATTTATGTAGTATTTTGTACAGGTTTATATGTCCGGTAGGTGTCTTGACCTGGCCTTATCACTATTCTACCGAGGTTAGGTTCGATACTTACTGGGTACCGCTGTGGTGTACTCATACTACTCTTCTGCATATTTTTGTGCAGATCCAGGTACCTCAGTGTTGTTGATAATCTGGCTAATTGATTGGACATTATTGTGGAGACTTAAGGTATACCTGATGTCGCGTTTGTAGGCCCAAAGTCACCTTCTGATATTTTTCATGCACTGTTGATTCTATTCTGGAACATTTATATTTAGAGATTTTTCTAGTAAACTCTGTAGAGCTTGTGACTTGTATTACCGATTTTGGGATTGTAGAAAATTTCTATTTCATATTTAATAATTGTTGGCTGAGTTACCACTAATTCAGTAAGTGTTAGGCTTACCTAGTGCTTAAGACTAGGTCCCATCACGACATTCTACGGAGGGAAATTTGGGTCGTGACAGGAACCTCAGCAAGTCATTAACATGATCATTTGTGGGGTTGACATCCCCAGGGGCCGATGTTAAAGTGCACTAAAGTGTCCATTACAAGAGAAAAATGGACTCGAGATTACGTACCAGAGGGAATCGAGTCTTTCAACGATGAAGATGCTGAAGGCATCGTGCAGCCACACAATGATGCACTGGTAATATCTGTACTCATAAACAAATCTCGAGTTAAGTGTGTGCTAATTGATCCAGGTAGCTCGGCCAATATCATCAGATCGAGGGTCGTGGAACGACTGGGTCAGACCAAATTGTGCCTTTCGTCTGAGTTTTAAACGGGTTTAACATGCCATATGAGACCACTAAAGGGGAGATAACCCTGCTGGTAAACACCGCCAGAACCATTCAGGAAATAATGTTCTACGTAATCGAAGGAGATATGAGATACAATGCTCTGTTCGGGAGGCCATGGATTCACAACATGAGGCAGTACCTTTGACATTGCACCTGGTGTTGAAATTCCCCACACCAGGAGGATCTAAAACAGTTTATGGAGAGCAACCAACCGCAAAAGAAATGTTCGCGGTTGATGAGGTGATCCCGATATCCGCACTCTTGACATCAAAGAACCCGAGTTCGGCCACCAAGGAAGTAATCAAATAGCAATCACCGATACCGGCCCCGACAGAACCAGAAAAGTAGGGGACGGGCGAGGATGACGACTACGGAGTTATCAGGTCTTTCATAGCCCCTGACAATTCTGATGCCACCAAGTCAACGGTTGAGGAGCTGGAGCAAGTCATATTGATCGAGTACCTGCCCGATTGGAAGGTATTCCTGGGCACGAGGTTAAGTCCCGAGCTCAAAAAAAAAAACTCATTGAATTCCTTATAGCTAACATTGATTGTTTCGCTTGGTCCCATCTTGACATGGCAGGGATCCCGCCAGAAATAACTACTCATAAGCTGAGCTTGGATCTGAAGTTTCACCCGGTTAAGCAGAAGAAGAGGCCTCAGTCCGAAGTCAAGCATGCATTCATCAAAGATGAGGTATCTAAACTCCTTAAAATAGGTTCTATTTGGGAAGTTAAGTACCCATATTGGTTAGCAAACGTAGTAGTAGTCCCTACAAAGGGAAATAAATTAAGAATGTGTGTAGACTACAAAGACCTGAACAAGGCATGACCCAAGGACTCTTTTCCTCAGCCCAACATTGATCGCATGATCGATGCGACGGCCGGCCACGAGATCCTCAGCTTTCTCGATGCCTATTCTGGGTACAACTAAATCCGGATGGACCCGGGCGATCAGGAAAAACTTCCTTCATCATTAAATATGACACCTATTATTATAATGTAATGACGTTCGGATTAAAGAATGTCGATGCCACTTACCAACGCCTAGTAAACCAGATGTTCGAAGAACAAATAGGAAAATCGATAGAGGTTTACATTGATGACATGTTAGTAAAGTCCCTGCGAGTAGAGGACCATTTGGAACATTTGCAGGAAACCTTCAAGATACTGAAGAAATAAAATATGAAGCCGAACCCGGAGAAATACGCATTCGGGGTCAGATCCGAAAAGTTTCTCGAATTTATGGTGTCCAATTGAGCAATCGAGATCAATCCTGACTAGATCAAGGCCATAGAAGGCATCACCGTCGCGGACAATGTCAAGGTCGTTCAAAGGTTAACCGGGCACATAGTCGCCTTGGGACGGTTCATTTCAAGGTCCTCTGATAAGATCCATCGGTTCTTCTCGCTATTAAAGAAGAAGAATAACTTCTCGTGGACCTCGGAGTGCCAATAAGCTTTGGAGGAACTCAAGCGGTACCTTTCGAGCCCGCCTTTGCTTCATACTCCAAAGGCAAACGAGTAGTTGTACCTGTACTTAGAGGCATCCGAGATAGTGGTAAGTGGAGTCCTAGTCCGGGAAGAGGAATGTACGTAATTTCTAATCTATTATGTTAGTAGGACTCTAGGCGAGGCCGAAACTAGGTGTCCTCACCTGGAGAAATTGATGCTCGCTTTGCTAAGCGCCTCCCAGAACTTAAAGCCGTATTTTAATGCCATTCCATATGTGTCGTAACTACTTACCCATTAAGAAACATAATGCATAAACCCGATCTCTCGGGATGATTGGCCAAATGGGACATGGAAATTAGCGGGTACCATATCGAATATCGACCCCGAACCGCCATTAAATCACAAATTTTGGTAGACTTCGTGGCTGACTTCACGCCGACCCTAATACCCAAAATCGAAAGGGGATTGCTGTTGGACTCGGAGACTTCCTCGGGGATCTGGACCCTCTTTACGGATGGTGCCTCGAATGCAAAAGGGTCTGATCTTGGCATCATGTTAAATCCAACCACGGGTAACGTAGTTAGACAATCTATTAGAACTATGAAATTGACTAACAATGAGGCCGAGTATGAGGCCATGATTGCAGGTCTCGAATTGGCTAAAAGCCCGGGGGTCAAAATGATCAAAGCTAAATGCGATTCCCTCCTTGTGGTGAATCAAGTCAATGGGACGTTCGAAGTGAAAGAGGAACGAATGCGAAGATACCCGGATAAACTAAAGGTAACGCTATATCAATTCAAGGAGTGGACCCTGCAACACGTACCCCATGATCAAAATAGTGAAGCCGATGCTCTAGCTAACTTGGGGTCGTCTGTTGATGACGATGAATTCAACTCGGGAACAGTCGTACAACTCATGAAATCGGTAGTGGAAGAAGGCCACGTCGAGATAAACTCGACAAGCTTAACCTGGGATTGGAGAAACAAGTATATAGATTACCTGAAGACCGGGAAGCTACCCTCGGATCCTAAAGAATCAAGAGCTTTGTGCAAGAAGGCGGCCAGGTTCAGCCTGTCCGCAGATAACACCCTATTCAGAAGAACATTCGATGGCCCACTCGCCGTATATCTGGGGCCGGGAGACACCGAATACGTTTTGATGGAAGTTCACAAAGGCACCTGCGGAAACCACTCAGGGGCTGAATCGTTGGTTCTTAAAAAATGAGAGCCGGCTATTACTGGATCGATATGGAGAAAGATGCTAAGGGGTTCGTACGGAGATGCGACGACTGTCAGAGGCACACACCGATGATCCACCAGCCCGGGTAGCTACTGCATTCGGTCTTGTCACCTTGGTCATTCATGAAATGGGGGATGGACATCGTTGGTCCCCTGCCATGGGCACTCGGTAAGGCTCAATTTATATTATTTATGACTAACTATTTTTCTAAATGGGTTAAAGCTGAGGCATTTGAGAAAGTCAGGGAGAAAGAAGTTATTGATTTTATTTGGGACCACATAATATGTCTGTTCGGAATGCCGGCCGAGATCGTATATGACAATGGGAAGTAGTTCATCGGTAGTAAGGTGAACAAATTTTTCGAAGACCATAAAATCAAGAGGATCTTTTCAACACCCTACCACCCTAGTGGGAATGGGTAGGCGGAATCTAGAAACAAGACCATACTCCAAAACCTTAAGAAGAGACCGACCGACGCCAAACGAAAATGGAAGGAAATTTTGCCCGAAGTCCTGTGGGCATACCGTACGACCTCAAAATCTAGTACCCGAGCCACCCCATTCTCGTTGGTCTATGATGCCGAAGCACTAATACCGGTCGAGGTAGGAGAACCAAGTTTTAGGTTCCGATATATGACTGAAGAGTTAAACGGTGAGGCCATGAGCACGAGCCTGGAACTATTGGACGAGAGGAGCGAGGCCGCCCTCGTTCGGTTGGCCGCCCAAAAATAATGGATCGAAAGGTATTACAACCGGAGAGCCAACCTCCGACACTTCAATATCGGGGACTTGGTGTTAAGAAAAGTGACACTGAACACCCTGAACCCGAACGAAGGAAAGCTGGGACCGAACTAGGAAGGTCCATATCAAATTATCGAGATTACCGGTAAATGTTCATACAAACCCAAAGCAGGGAACAGTGAGCAGCTTCCAAACAACAGGAACGCGACCTACTTAAAACGATACTACTGCTAAGGTACGACCCCAATTTTGTTTTTTATATATATATTGCGAATTGGACTAACACTTGCAGGAAATAACCAAAGAATGGTGGAGCCATTGGGAATGAAAGCACGCGTTGCACTCTTTTTCCCTTGAACCGGTTTTGTCCCAAATGGATTTTCCGGCAAGGTTTTTAATGAGGCAATAGTGGATCGTGCTAACTTAAGATCAAAGATCAGTTATGAACCGGAACCGATAGTCACATCAACAGTATCCGAGCCCTCTCGACAATCGACCTCGAATACTGAGGGCTATCACCCTCGGGTAATAAGAATCATATGCAAACAAAAATGAAAACGGAATTCAGTTCCCCATTTTTAGTGTAACCATTGATCGAGACACTCAGTCAACACTCATTCGTGCCTTCTCCCATAATCAATACTTCTCGGAATTATTTTTTTTTCATTTTTTAAATTTTGTATATCTTCAGGCGTGAAATATTCGTGAGTTTTTATTCTCTTTTTTTCTCAAGTTTATACATACCTATCACAACTACAAAACGCAAAAACAGACGCGAGAAACCTAAAATTTCATCTCTTTTAATGCTAATCTTGTTAAATTTCGAATATGATTTTGTAAAAAATTTGGAGTGGGTATTATTTGAACTTACTAGAAATAGTCTAAGTAGGTTGTATATAAAGTTTGACGTTATTTACTAGAGATTTGGACTAGTTTTATACAAGAATTGCAAGTGAAAATCGTTAAAAGTTCGTTAGAGATGCTTATACACTTTTAAACAATATTATACACTTTTATACAAAAAGGTACATTATATATATTTTTGTATAAATGTGTATAAAGATGTATAAGACCATATTATGTTAACTGTTTGTATTTCGTTTATTCCATTGGTATGCTCCCAGGTATCTGTAATTGTGATCCGTTTGCCAGAACCAAGGGGTCTTTCTGTAGAAACCTCCACGAACAATCGTCATTTTTTGATTGTTATTCCGCTTTCATAGCTGCTCTTTCCACACCTCCAGATATTTGGTGCCAAATTGTCGCCCCTTTCCTTATTTTTTTGATAATAGAGTTGGCTATCTTTGTGGCATTGATTGTACAGGTTCGTGGGCCTACTACCAGAGATCCCATTAATATGGTAGGCCTTGATGATCTCCGAGATTTCTTCTTATGCTAAACCAAACGGGTCGGGCCAACTTCCCAAACACTTGCTTTACATTCACGTCTCAGTCTATGCGACTGTCCATAAGGAAGGTTTTCCATTGGCTTGCATTGATTTGAAACTACTACTATACTAAACCGGCTGAAAGAGCATAGTTTTGACCTAAGTTCCTTAAATGCTAAGCCCTGACCCGCCTAAATGAAATTCATATCTCCTTCGTCTAGTCGAGAAGGGGTCCATCCCCAACTTCCTTTCAATCCACATCAAAAAATTTAGGCTTTCGTCACAGTAGTGAAAATATTCGTGATACACTATGTATATAGATGTATAAGAAGAATGAGAAGAAGAAGAAGAAAATGCGAGAAATTCACCAAATCCCTATAAATAATGTATCAACGTTGTATACAATAATGTATAAGAGGTGGTTATACACTATTTATATATTATTATACAAATGAATCCTATCAATTAATGGAGTTTCACGAGTTCTTCTTCTTCCTTGGGCATCCTCTGAAATTTAACTCAAATCTAGCTTAAATCTACTCCAAATCACTTGAAATTTAAGTTTTGAACTCCTCTTGACGATTCCAATTAATTGGGATAACACCCATTCCAAATAACTAACAAATCGAAAAATTCAATTTCTGAAATCGAATCTTTCATGACAATACACATTTCTCCCCATTCCAATAGAGGAAGTGATCTTCATATGACTCCAAATAATTAATTTTCTTGCAAATTAGTTTTCTTCTTCATCAAAATAGTGATTATAAGCTTTGAATCTGGAAGAAGAATTGAAGGAGAATAACAATGGTAGAGAAATTTTGTGGTGCAAAGGTATGACAAGGGAACAAGAAGAAGAACGAAGAAAAAAGGTGCGGGCTAATTGGTGAAAAGTAATTTTTTGATTATGTACAACATGGGTTACACTGGTTAAGGGCTTCAAACGTGGGTCATTTTTTGATGGGTTATTGGGCCAAGTGATAAGGGGTGTAATTCTCCCTTTATTGTAAGGTCCAAACGGTCAAGTGAACCGTGCCCGCATAGACCACCTAAGCCATAACACGAAGCTTGTACACGCTTACAATCTTGTATATTGCACACATGAATGAAAGAAAGTTTTTACCTTACAGATACATATTTTTCCCCTTAAGACTATTATATTTTGTTCCTTAAGGATATCGAGCCCAAGGGCCGCCTCTATCCGGATCCAAGAGATCACCCTCACTCGGGGACTGTTGTCCAAGGCAAACTCGGATGGCTCGGGTTATCGAAGCCCGGAGGCACATAAGCCTATTAGGCAGTGCCTAAACTTAAAAGGCTACGACCACCCCCCAATCAGGGACTGCCGTCCAAGGCAAGTTCAGACGGCTCGGGTATCGAAGCCCGGAGGTACAAAGCCTATTAGGCAATACCTAAACTTAAAAGGCTATGACCACCCTAGAAACGGCTCGGAGACGTTCGAAGCCCGTAATCAAAACATAAGGCCTTCGAAAATTCCAAACCGGTTCAAAGGCTACCCTCGACAAAACTATAATCTAAAAACATATAAACAAGCACTTCGGGGAAGGCTTCCAGTCATACCGAGCCCCCCATAAGTTTCAAACAAAATATACATCGACAACGAGTCTTGTTCGAACCTTCGAACAAGACCTTATTACTAGTCTTTTACAAAGGCCAACAATAACGGCCTCAACAAAATGAACAAAATGCAAAAACAAAGAAAAATCCCTAAGGTGCCTAAACATGGTCTTCACCAGAACCCACATCATTACCAGAGTCATCGGGGTCTTCTCCATCCTTGGGTTTGTCGGAGCCCTCATAGCCTTCCTCACCCTCGGGTTTAGCTAGCTTCTTGTCCTTGGCCTCAAGCCTTTTCTTATCTTCGATCTCGACCGACAGGTAGAAACCCCTGGCATGGACCTCCTTGAGAGCCTCCCTTCAGAACAACCACTTTACGTACTCAACAGTAACTTCAGGCGGTCCTGGGCTGCCTCGGCATTAGCCCTGTACTGGGCCAATGTCTGTTGAGACTGGAGGTCTTCGATTTGTTGAGCCCGTGCTTCTGCTTTCTCTCTCGCCACTCGGAGGTGGACCTCCACCTATGCCAGCTACTCCCGGGCAGTCTCCTTCTTTGAATCCAATCGGTCCATTTTTCCTTTTTACTCTTCGGCCATGGCCTTGACCTCGTCCATCTAGGCTTGGAGTTGGTCGATCCTGTCAACCTTCTGCTGGACCTGCGAGGTTTGGTCGTTAGTCGCCATGTATAACTCGTCATCCCTAACTTCAAAAATCTTTACCTGTTCTACCAGGTCGGCATGCTTCTTTTAAGCCGCATCCAGCTCAGCCTGGAGACACTTGACTTCTTCTTCACGTTGCTCGCTGAGAAGTTTATACATATCCCTCTTCTCAGCAAGCTCCTTGACCTCAGCCTCAAGCTGGTTAACCTCAGCCCGGTATCGGAGGAAACTTTCATGATGAAGTACTAAGGCCTGCAAAAATACAAAAAGAAAAAAGAAAAGGCATGAGAGATCAAAAACTAAATCCGAAGATGAAAGAGTGTAATAACGCCTTACCCGGTTCAGCGCCTGTTGTGCTTTGTTGAACAAGCACGGCGTATCCACCTCGTTCATTTTCGCTTGGTCTTCTTCAGTTACCAGGCACCGGAGGTAGCTAGCTACTCCAACGGGGGCGGAAAGAACCTGGGCATCCTCCGGGACGGTGATGATTAATGACCGCTTTCTGTCTGGATCCATGCTCGGGGCGGGGAACCTGTTGATTAGTTTTGGGCTCGAGTTCAGCCCGTCGATCTCCAAAGATGGGTCTTTCCTTGTCACCTCCAAATCACCTAATCCTGAGAAGTCTTCCAGGATAGTTGAGTCCACACCTTCAAAAAAGGAACGAAGAGAATCGTTCATACCATGAGCCCATTCGTTGGATCGCTCCTTCGTCGTTCGAGACTCTTCAAGCATGGACTCGGTATAAGTAGGTGACCCTGAAATATCTATTACACCGAGTGCCTCCTTCGGGACATGGCCGACATCCCTGGAAGTCTTGACCCCGGTCTCCTCATCGCCCTCCCTAATCTGAGGGAGATCGGCCTCATGAATCTCCCGTTCAACAACCACCCGCTCTACGGGGGATATCAGTCTACGGTCCACAAGAATATCATCCTCCTCGGGCTCATCCCTAAGCTGATAAAGTGAGTCCGAGTCCGGTGCTCGAGAGCCAGAACTCTCTTTTGGCTTGCAGGACAATCTTTTCCTTGGCTTCTTCTTCTCTAAGCTCAGGGAACTCGAAGCCTTTCTTTTCTTCTTCTCTCCTACAACAGTCCCGAGCTGTCCTGAGGCAGAGTGATCAATGGACAAGTCCTCATCCCCTACTGAAGGCCTAAGCTCAATAGTCTTAGGAAAGCCTGCAAAAAGAACAGAAAGGAAGTGAGAATGTGATGATAAAAGGGTAGCTTAATGTTATTAATGAGATCTTACCGTGAGAACGAGCCTTCTAATGGCCCTTCGAGAGCTCGCGCCATGAGCACTCAGAATAGGTATCTGCGAGCAAATGCCCTCGATCCACTCCTTGAGCCAAGAAATAGCATTTGGGACTCGAGCAAGGGCTGCACCACAAGAAATACCGATGAGAAAAAGGAAGATAAAACATGAAATCGACATTTAAAAGAAAGTTATGCTTAGGCGATACATTTCACTTATCGGGGAATGGCCTGAACTCAGCAGGGATCAAGTCTTTGATCCTCACCCGAACAAAGCGTCCCTGCCAGCCCCGATCCCGGTCCTCATTGATGCTTGAAAATGGTTCTTTGCTAGCTCGGCGTACGAGCTTTATCAGTCCCACGAAAGATTCGGGGACTATACATGCGGAGTAGATGATCGACGGTGAACAAGCAGGAGTCGATTTTGTTCACAAAGAATCGGAGGAGGATTACGATCCTCCACAGCGATGGGTGGATCTGACCGAGGTACACTTCATACCTCTTACAGAATTCCAAAATAACCGGGTCTACCGGGCCTAGTGTGAAAGGGTAAGTGTAAACACTCAAATAACTTAGATACCCCTCCACATGAGTAGTAATGTTGTCATCGGGCTCGGGGATTACTATGTCCTTATCTGCCTAACCACAGTCCTTACGAACCGCAGGAAGGACGACCTCGGTGATGGAGCAAATATACCTAGACACCGCCTCGCATCGGCCTTGCACCAATGAGGGCTTTTCAACCTTAAAGTCTTCCGCGACCGAATACCCCCCAGGGACGAACATTTTCAAGGAAGGCTCGGCTGCCGGTTCATCGATAGCCATGCTCGGAGTGGACCTCTCGAGGTCGACCACATCGGGAGAGGTCTCCTCGACTTCGGTGGTCGGCTGTGAAGAAGAAAAAGTAACTTTTTGGGGAACAGTCTTGGAAGTCTTCGCCATTGTTATCTGGAAAAAAGTTTGAAGACGTGAGAAGGAAGATTGGGAGATAAAGGATAAAAGCTTGCTGAGAAAATCAAGCGCTCTAGTTTGGGTAGAAGATAAATGAAAACTTACAATTTGCTGAAAAATCTTTAAGAACGAAGGTAAAAATGTTAGGGTGTGAAGAGAGGCAGTGATATCCTGAAGGTACGAAGGTAGAAGCTTGGTCAAAAAGTAAAAAATAAATGAAAGAAGGGAGTATTTATAGAGGCTTTGCGTTGTTTCGTGTCCAGAGATGGTCTGCCGATAGCCGACATGCATTTGAACTCATTATGACGCGACTAATGGGACGTTTCAGATTCTTTGTCGCTTGTGTCACGGCGTATTGAAGAAGGAATGGAGGTGCTTATGTCGTTTCTAGTCGTTTCCGTAAACTTACTCTCTGAGAAACGAGGGGACTATCTGTATACGGGTGAAATTGAGCCCATGAGACGCCTCAGCTTCCGATGAAGCAAACAGAGCAAGAGGCGTGATGGCAAGGAACTAGAATCGAGACAAGGAGCCCCTCGAGCCAGGTTCCGTGAAAAAGCCCGACCTCGGGACTATCGGGGCCATGACCCCGAGTTCGGTTCGAATCCCAAAGGCCTCGGAGAGTACTAACTGGTAATCGAGCACGACCAATAAAAGGTCGTGATATCCGTGACCAGTCGGCCGTGATATCCGTGACCAGTCGGATATCACAGCGTGGATTTCGACATGTATCAACAGAGAACCGCTTATTAGTTAAACATAATATTTTTACCTTTTATGAAATTGTACTTAGGGTAAAACTTTCCTACTTTATAATGGGGTGTCTGATTATTCATTGACCACATTGTAATATGCATATCAAGGCAATATACTCTTATTTTCTCTGTTATTCAAAGTTCTTACTCTTGTTCATCAGTGCTTCGTTATTGTGAGTCCGGAACCGAGGACATGCATCTCATTAAGGCTGTTATTGAGTCCGGAAATCACCCTCTTAAGTGGTTTGACAATCTATTACGTCCTTTATCTGTTTAATCTAACACAATTTATCGTTTGTATTGAATTAATTCGCGTATCCTTAAAATCGCATACAAATTTAATTGTTATCCGTTTTTAGGGTAATCATTTATGTTCTCGTCCTATCTAATATTCTATACTTTCTTTAACAACCTGCGGATAGAGTACTTTGTTTTATTTTGTCAAACTACTCGTGCGAGATAACCCCTTTACTTTTCACATAGTTATAGGAAGCTAAACTATAGGGTGTTTGAATTAGCTTTTTAAAAAGTAGCTTTTAAGCTAAAAGCCAAAAGTCATACGTTGGTAATACCCAACTTTTGATTTTTGGCTTATTTTTGCACTTTTTATGCTTAAAGATAAGTGTTTTTAAGTATTTTTTATCATTGTCAAACTTCACACAAACTAAAAAAGTGTTTAAAAGCCAATAAACACTTAAAATAAATCAATCCAAACACCCTCATAGACAACAGTCACAAAACTATAAAAAGTCAGAGTCATGATGTGCGTTTCAAATAAAGATCTATTAACAATTAATACTTCCCCTGTTTCAATTTATGTGAACATATTTTTTTTTCGATTTGTGTAAAAAAGAATGACCCCTTTCCTTATATGAAAATAATTTACCTTTATGCAATGATTTATAGCCACACAAAATATATGTGCCTCATTTTATACCATAAGTTCAAAAGTCTTCTCTCTTTTCTTAAATTTCATGCCCAGTCAAATAAGTTCACATAAATTAAAACGGAGGGAGTATATCATATTGCGGACGGAATATTATTCATTTGTTTCAATTTAGATAACACATTTCACTTGTTGAAAGTTAATTTGATATAAGAATTTTCGCCATTTTCTTCAAATATATGTTTATCATATTGACATGAGAAAAATGCAACCTAGTAGTATTTTTCATGTATTTGAATTAATACCGAATTTTAATTTAAAATAGTGAGTTGGGCTAATCCAATTTAACTTCAAAGTTTAGTTAATTTGACTCTCGATAGGTAGAGTATTATTTTGTCGAATTCACATAGTCTGATCAAGTTCCATGTTATTGGGGCAATTCCGAACATAGAATACAACTCATTTAATACTTATTTAAATATATTACAAATTTAGAAAGAGATCACTCTTTTTGAAACAGATTAAAAATAAAATATATTTATATAAAATGGAACAGAGAGAATAATATTTTATTCTCCGTTAAAATTTGAACATAATACCTTATAATTCTCAATCTGCCTCATTGACGATTAGGCCACACCCTCCGGTGCAAACTCTACTTTTTTTTCTCAAGTTCTCAAGTAATATTATTGGGTATATGGAGCTGCAATTCTCAATTCCCGAAGAAGCGTTTGTCTTGTTAGGCTTTCTTTTGCTAATAAGTACAGTACTTGTGAGTTGTATCATCCTTAACTTGCCATTCATGGATTATGTCAATTCTCAGGTTGGATCCAGCAACATAATTTTCTTTTAATAGGAAGAAATCATCAACCACTTTCAATAAATACTATTTTTTTTAAATCTTTGATGGGTTTGAAGCCCATCTTCAAATTCACCAACTTAATTGACCATCGACATCTTTGAATGTTAATTTTGAGATTGTTTTTACTAGAAACATATGAGTAGCTGGTTGGTCATGGAGTTGCTCTTAAGGAGTTCTATTATTATGTTATCCATGCTTAATAATTTTCTATACTTTGTCACAACGACGGATAAACTACATTATTTTCAAAATCAAACTACTAGTACGACATAATCCCTTTATTTTTCACATAGTTTAACGGGGGATCAGGATGCTAACTAAACAAGAGTCACAAAACTATAAAAGTTCAAAGTCATGATATTGCGTTTCTAATAATGACCTCTTAACAATTAAAAAGTCATATTGTGGACGGGATCTGTTTTTTTATTATTATTTTTTATTCGAGTTTGTTGGAATTTGGACTAACGTTAATTGTTGATAGCCTGAAAGGATACTGATGTGGCCTAAGTGATGGATAAATAAAAGGCCTAATATTAAATACCGTGTGTGGATAAGTGAGACCCAATAACAATTGGCATGTGATGGGTAGACACTCTTTATAAATAGAGACCAACTCCTCTTTTCCTAGCTATTAGAAAACCCTAGCGTATTCTGCCTCTTGAATACGTGGTAACGGTAGACATCCCATCAGTACAGTTTTTCGGGCTGTGAGAGCACGTAGCTAGTGGATCGTGGAAGTTGGCCTCAAGTTTAATCGTCGTTTGCTGTCACCGCTGAATACATGGAGTTTAACGGTACGCTTCCTTAGACTCTAACTCAAGATTATGATTGTAATGATCCGGTCGGTCGTTTCGAGAGTTATAGCCTCGTTTTCCCTATTTCTACTTCTTTTTATATTATTCAGCTATATTATGTTATATCGGGTTAGTTGGTTCGGGACCGGAGTGGTTTCAGAGTGAATTAAGACACTTAGTCTCTTAAGTAGAAACTTAAGTTGGAAAAGTCAACCGGATAATGACCTATATGTAAACGATCTCGGATTTGAATTCTGATGGTTCCGTTAGCTCCGTTAGATGATTTTGGCTTTAGAGTGCATCCGGAATGTGATTTGGAGGTCCGTGGTAGAATTAGGCTTGAATTGGCGAAATTGAAAATTTGGCGATTTTCGGTCAGTAGTGAAAAATTTGATATCGGGGTCGGAATGGAATTTCGGAAGTTGGAGTAGGTTCGTAGTGTCATTTGTGACGTGTGTGCAAAATTTGAGGTCATTCGGACGTGGTTTGGTTGGTTTCGGCATCGGTTGTCGAATTTGAAAATTTAGAAGTTCTTAGGCTTGAATCCGAGGGTAATTTGGTGTTTGGATGTTGTTTTGAGTGATTCGAAAGTTCGACTAAGTTTGTATGTTGATATATGACTTGTTGGTATTTTTGGTTGAGGTCCCGAGGGCCTCGGGGTGATTCCGGGTGGTTAACGGATTTGTCGAAGTTGGAATTTGCAGCTGGAGCTGCTGCTTCTGCTATTTCCGCACCTGCGGAAGGAAGAGTCGTAGGTGCGAGGCCGTTGGTGTGCGTGGGGAGTGCGTAGATGCGAGCAACGCTGGGCTAGGCAGATTGTGCAGGTGCGAGTTGGAGGTCGCATATGCGAGCCCGCCGGTGCGAAACCTGCGGCGCACATGCAGAAAGAGGAATGTTGGGTAGGCTTCGCAGAAGCGGAGGAAACACGCAGATCCGCCTTCACAGGTGCGACGGATTTTGCCGTAGATGCGGAGTCTGGGCGGATAAGTGAGTTGTGCAGGTGCGGCTCCTTGGACCACAGGT
Organism: Nicotiana tomentosiformis; assembly: GCF_000390325.3. Taxonomy (NCBI): domain Eukaryota; kingdom Viridiplantae; phylum Streptophyta; class Magnoliopsida; order Solanales; family Solanaceae; genus Nicotiana; species Nicotiana tomentosiformis. The sequence goes on along the minus strand of NC_090813.1, from coordinate 99,958,410 downwards.
GCGGTCGCGCGGGTGCGAGAAAAGGGCCCGCAGGTGCGAAAAACCTGGGCAGAAGCCATAAATAGAACCCTTCGCGATTTTGGCGCATTCTTCACAATTTCTATTCGGTTTTTAGAGCTTTTGGGAGAGATTTGAAGAGGGAATCAAGGGGGTTTCATTGAGATAAGTTACTTGAGCCCTAATACTTGTATATATGGTGATTTTCCATTGTTTAATCATGATAATTAGTGAAAATGAGGGGTTAGGACTTGGAATTTTTGGAGAGTAATTTAAGGATTTAAAGGACCAAACGATGTCAGATTTTGATGAATTTGGTATGGTTAGACTCGTGGGTGAATGAGATTTCTAGTTTTGTAAATTTTGTTAGATTTCGAGACGTGCCCCCCCTCCCCGAAGGGGGGGGGGAAGGAGGGTTTGAGCCAATTTCGGGTTTTGGTCTAATATTTGTAGCTTTTCTTGTGGAATTCATTCCATTAGCGCGTGTTGATGGTATTGTACTGATTGTAAATAGATTCGGAGCATTTGAAGGCCGAGACCAGAGGCAAGAGCATTGCGGGGTAGAGATTTGACCAGTTTGAGGTAAGTAACGATTGTAAATCTAGTCCAGAGGGTACGAAACCTCGGATTTTGTATCATTCCACTATTTTTAGTGACGCACATGCTAGGTGACGGGCATGTGGGCGTTCACTATTGGAGATTTGTGACTTGGTCCGTCCCGTAGCAATTGTAAAGTTGCATACTTTGTTGAAACTAATGATACTTATATGTTTTAGAAAGAGTTTCTGTAAATTGGGCTGAATGTCATGTTTGGGCTTTGCGCCAGTGCTGTTTGGACCCTTAGGGGCATTTTCTTACTATCCTCTCATTGTTTTTGATTGAAAATCTATACTCAGTCATGTTTATACGTGTTTACCACATAACTCAGTTTTATGACTCTATTTCGATGCATATAAATGTTTTGGGCCGAATGCCCTATTTTACTGAAATGCCTGAGTGGCTTGAGAGGTTTATGACTGAGTGCGGCCGAGGGCCTGATTGTGAGGATGAGTGTGGATCGGGGCTGCCCGCCTGCATCATACTTTATTATTATAGCTCATGAGTTGTCCGTGCAGATTATAGCGCTTGGGCTGAAGGAGCCCCTTCGGAGTCTGTACACACCCTCAGTGAGCGCAGGTACCTACTGAGTGCGAGTGCCGAGTGCCGAGTGCTGAGTGATTGGGAAGCATGAGTTATTGTGAGGTATGCCCGAGTGGCAATAGTGATTGTGAGGTTTGCCCGAGGGGCTGTATATGAGTGATATTTTGCCCGAGGGGCTGTTTATGATTTCATCATTTTTGCTCACCTTTGCATTTTTCCTCTGTCTGGAAACTGTTGAAAAATATCTTTAAATAATTTTTACTGGAACAGGGTTAAACGAGATGTTTTGATTCAAAACCTAATTTTAAAAGCATGTGGTATTTTACTGAGATTTTCCGATATGAATGTTATATGCTTTATTGCTCGTCACTACTGCTCAGTCTTTATTTATTGTTGTTACTTACTGAGTTGGCGTACTCAAGTTACTCCCTGCACCTTGTGTGTAGATTCAGGTATAGCTGGACACGGTAGCAGTTATTGAGTATTCTGGTTGCAGATATTTCTTGGAGATAGCAAGGTAGTTGTTTGGCGATCGCAGCCGCTGCTCTTCTCCCTCTTATCTTCCTCTAGTTGTATCTAGCTATTTTTCACGCTGAGTTAGCCTTGATATTGTTAGACAAATTGTAGTAGATGCTCATGACTAGTGACACCCCGATGTCAGGCTTTTCTTTTTCGCACTTCTGTTTTTCTTTGATTTGAACTCCTTAAATGAAGGTTTTATGTTAAATAGTGTTGAAATTATCTTTGAAATGAAATATCAGTTTGTTTGGAAATGAGTCGGCTTGCCTAGTTCCATGATAGGCGTCATCACGACCGATTAGGTTTTTGGGTCGTGATAGATTTGTATTAGAGCCTAGGTTACATAGGTCTCACGAGTCATGAACGGGTTTAGTAGAGTCTTGCGGATCGGTACAGAGACGTCTATGCTTATCTTCAGGAGGCTGCAGAACCTTTAGGAAACTCCACATTCTTGAATTCTTGTCGTGCGAATCTGTTGATTCTAGTGACTAAACATCTGTTGTTTCATTCTCTCACAGATGGTGAGGACTCGTACTACCGGTCAGGAGGGCCAGCCACCAGTACCACCAGCCAGGGCCGCGAGAGGCCGAGGCCGCGGTAGAGGCCGTGGTAGGGGCAGAGGTGCAACCCGTACAGTAGCTGGGGTAGTACATGCTGATCCACCGGTTGTCCCAGATCAGGACCAGGTTCTAGTTGTTGATGCACCAGCTCAGGCACCACCTGTGCCTATTATGATTCCAGGCCTTCAGGAGGCCCTAGCTCAGATGCTGACAGCGTGTATTGGCCTTGCTCAGGCAGTCTCTATTTTGACGGCCGTAGCCACTTCTCAGGCCAGGGGAGGCACTCAGACTCTCGTCGCTCGTACACTCGAGCAGGTTATTTAGGGACTTCAGACACCGGAGGCACCACCAGCCAAACCGGTTGCAGTTGCTCAGGATTATATGGATCCTGCTATGCCTGAGGATGATCAGTGTAGGTTGGAGAGGTTTGGGAGACTCCAGCCACCACCTTTCAGTGGCACAGAGAGAGGATGCTCAGGACTTTTTGGACAAGTGTCAGAGGATTGTCCGTACTGCTGGTATTTTGGAGACTTGTGGGGTCTCATTCACTATCTTTCAGTTTTCTGGGACTGCACTCAGATGGTGGGAGACTTACGAGAGGCGTAGGCCTGTTGGCGCAACACCCCTTACTTGGCAGCATTTCTCCGTGGTCTTTTTGGAGCAGTTCATGCCTTGATATCACAGAGAGGAGCTGCGCAGACAGTTTGAATGGCTTCGCCAGGGTGATATGTCTGTGACACAGTATGAAATGCAGTTCTCTGAGTTGGCCCGTCATGCGATCTGGTTGGTTCCCACAGACAGGGAAAGGATCATGAGGTTTATTGATGGTCTCACTTATTAGCTACAGTTGCTCATGACCAGAAAGATGGTTTCGGGTGCTACTTTTGATGAGGTTGTCTACATTGCTCGGCAGATTGAGATGGTTCGCGGTCAGGAGAGGGTTGAGAGGGAGGCCAAGAGGCCTCGTGGTCAGGGTGGATTCAGCGGTGCTCCTTTTGGGGGTCAGTTCCAGAACGGTAGAGGTCGTTATTTCAGACAGGCTCAGTCAGCTCGGCCATTTCATCGGGGTGCATCATCTGGCCATGGTTCTCACAGTTCTCACCAGGTCCACTCATCACTTAGTGTCCTTCCAGTTCAGAGTTTGCCCCGTGCTCCACCTGTTCAGGGCTCTTCCATGCCAGGTTCTTCTACCAGTCATCCCGATGTTAGGGGTTCCCTTCAGTTTCCGTCGGCAGCACCAGGGAGTTGTTTTGAATGTGTGGAGCTTGGGAATATGTGGAGGCAGTGTCCTCGTTGTCATGGAGGTCTATCTCAGTAGAGGAGTCAACCTCCGACTACAACACCAGTTACCTCTCCACCCGCCCAGTCAGCTCGGGGTGGAGGTCAGTTAGCTAGGGGTCGCCCTAGAGGGGGAGGCAGATCAGAGGGTGGTCATGCCCGTTTCTATGTTCTCCCTACCAGAACAGACGCTATTGCTTCAGATGCTGTGATTACAGGTATTATCTCAGTTTATCACCGAGATCCCTCAGTATTATTTGACCCTGGTTTCACGTATTCATATGTTTCCTCGTATTTCACCCATTTTATAGATATGCCCCGTGAGTCCTTAGTTTCATCTATACATGTATCTACTCTTGTGGGCGATACTATTATTGTGGACCGCGTATATCGGTCATGTGTGGTGACTATTGGGGGTCTGGAGACCCGAGTGGATCTATTGTTGCTCTGTATGGATGACTTTGATGTGATATTGGGTATGGATTGGTTATCTCCATGTCATGTTGTTCTAGATTGTCACGCTAAGACGGTGACGTTGGCTATGCCGGGAATTCCGAGGGTTGAGTGGAGCGGTTCTGTAGATTATGTACCAAGTAGGGTGATTTCATATTTAAAGGCTCAGCGCATGGTTGAGAAGGGTTGCCTATCTTATTTGGCTTTTGTGAGGGATGTTAGTGCAGAGACTCCTGTCATTGATTCTGTTCCGGTGGTACGTGATTTTCCGGATGTGTTTCTTGCAGACCTGCCAGGCATGCCGCCTTACATGGATATTGACTTTGGTATTGATTTGGTGCCGGGAACTCAGCCCATTTCTATTCCACCATATCGTATGGCACCGGCGGAGTTGAAGGAATTGAAAGAACAACTTCAGGAACTCCTTGATAAGGGATTTATTCGGCCTAGTGTATCACCTTGGGGTGCACCGGTTCTATTTGTGAAGAAGAAGGATGGTTCCATGAGAATGTGTATTGATTACAGGCAGTTGAACAAGGTCACAGTCAAGAACAAGTATCCTTTGCCTCGTATTGATGATTGATTCGACCAGCTTTAGGGAGCGAGGGTGTTCTCTAAGATTGATTTGAGGTTCGGTTATTATCAGCTAAAGATTCAGGATCCAGATATTCTTAAGACAGCTTTCAGGACCCGATATGGCCATTATGAGTTCTTGGTGATGTCTTTTGGGCTGACCAATGCCCCAGCATCGTTCATGCATTTGATGAACAATGTATTTCAACCCTATTTGGACTCATTCGTTGTTGTATTCATTGATGACATCCTGGTGTACTCTCGTAGCCAGGAGGAGCACGCTCAGCATTTGAGGATTGTATTACAGAAATTGAGGGAGAAGAAGCTTTATGCAAAGTTCTCCAAGTGTGAGTTTTGGCTCAGCTCAGTAGCATTCTTGGGACACGTGGTGTCCAGCGAGGGTATTCAGGTGGATCCGAAGAAGATAGATGCGGTGCAGAGTTGGCCTAGACTGTCCTCAGCCATAGAGATTAGGAGCTTTCTTGGTTTGGCGGGTTATTACCGTCGCTTTGTGGAGGGATTTTCATCTATTGCATCGCCCTTGACCAAATTGACCCAAAAGGGTGCTCCATTCAGGTTGTCGTATGAATGTGAGAGAGCTTTCAGAAGCTCAAGACTGCTTTGACCACAACTACAGTGTTAGTTCTGCCATCAGCTTTAGGTTCTTACACCGTGTATTGTGATGCCTCAAGGATAGGCATTGGTTGTGTATTGATACAAGAGGGTAGGGTGATTGCCTATGCCTCGCGCCAGTTGAAGACCCATGAGAAGAATTATCCTATCCATAATCTTGAGTTAGCAGCCATTGTTCACGCCTTGAAGATTTGGCATCATTATTTGTATGGGTTTCATTGTGAGATCTATACTGATCACCGGAGTCTGCAGTATCTGTTAAAGCAAAAGGATCTTAATTTGCGTCAGCGGAGATGGTTGGAGCTTCTTAAAGACTATGATATCACTATTTTGTACCATCCGGGGAAGGCCAATGTGGTGGCCGATGCTTTGAGTCGCCAGGCAGAGAGTTTGGGGAGTTTAGCATATCTTCCAGTAGCAGAAAGACCTTTGGCATTGGATGTTCAGTCCTTAGCGGGCCAGCTTGTCATATTGGATATTTCAGAGCCTAGTCGGGTATTGGCTTGTGTGGTCTCCAGGTCTTCTCTTTATGACAGTATCAGGGAGCGTCAGTATGATGACCCCCACTTGCTCGTTCTTCAGGACAGGGTTCGGAAATGTGATTCTAGGGATGTGACTATTGGTGATGACGGCGTGCTGAGAATGCAGGGCCAGATATGTGTGCCTAATATAGATGGGCTTCGAGATTTGATTCTTGAGAAGGCCCACAACTCGCGGTATTCCATCCATCCGGGTGCCGCGAAGATGTACCAGGATTTGAGGCAGCACTATTGGTGGAGGCGGATGAAGAAGGATATAGTTGGGTTTTTGGCTCGGTGTCTCAACTATCAGCAGGTTAAGTATGAGCATCAGAGACCGGGTGGCTTGCTTCAGATATTAGAGATCCCAGAATGGTAGTGGGAGCGGATCACAATGGACTTTGTAGTTGGGATCCCACGGACTTCGAGGAAGTTCGATGCTATTTGGGTTATTGTGGATCGACTGACCAAGTCTGCGCACTTCATTCCAGTTGCTACTACTTATTCTTCAGAGTGGTTGGCTGATATTTACATCTGAGAGATCGTTCGCCTGCATGGTGTCCCAGTTTCCATAATTTCTGATAGGGGTACTCAGTTCACATCGCAGTTTTGGAGGGCCGTGCAGCGAGAGTTGGGTACTCAGGTTGAGTTGAGCACAACGTTTCACCCTCAGACGGACGGGCAGTCCGAGCGCACTATTCAGATATTGGAGGACATGTTACGTGCTTGTGTCATTGACTTTGGGGGTTCATGGGACCAGTTTCTGCCACTCGCGGAGTTTGCATATAACAACAGTTATCAGTCGAGTATTCAGATAGCTCCGTATAAGGCTTTGTATGGGAGGAGGTGTAGATCTCCGGTTGGATGGTTTGAGTCGGGTGAGGCTAGGCTCTTAGGTACAGACTTGGTCCAGGATGCATTAGATAAGGTGAAATTGATTCAGGAGCGGCTTCGCATGGCGCAGTCTAGGCAGAAGAACTACGCGGATAGGAAGGTCTGTGATGTGTCTTTTATGGTTGGGGAGAAGGTTTTGCTGAAGGTATCACCTATGAAGGGTGTTATGAGGTTTGGGAAGAGGGGCAAGTTGAGCCCCCGGTTCATTGGGCCTTTTGAGGTGCTTCAGAGGATAGGAGAGGTGGCTTATAAGCTTGCCTTGCCACCCAGCTTGTCGAGTGTGAATCCAGTATTTCATGTTTCCATGCTCCGAAAGTATATTGGAGATCCGTCCCATGTTTTGGATTTCAGCACGGTTCAGTTGGAGGGTGATATGACTTATGATGTGGAGCCGGTGGCTATTTTGGATCGGCAGGTTCGAAGGTTGAGGTCAAAGGATATAGCTTCAGTGAAGGTGCAATGGAGAGGTCATCCTGTGGAGGAGGCCACCTGGCAGACCGAGCGGGAGATGCGGAGCAGATATCCACGCCTATTCGAAACTCCAGGTATGTTTTTAGACCCGTTCGAGAATGAACAGATGTTTAAGAGAGGGAGGATGTAACGACCCGGCCGGTCATTTCGAGAGTTATAGCCCCGTTTTCCCCATTTTTACTTCTTTTTGTGTTATTCAGCTATATTATGTTATATCGGGTTAGTTGGTTCGGGACCGGAGTGGTTTTAGAGTGAATTGAGACACTTAGTCTCTTAAGTAGAAACTTAAGTTGGAAAAGTCAACCGGATGTTGACCTATGTATAAACGATCTCGGATTTGAATTCTGATGGTTCCGTTAGCTCCGTTAGGTGATTTTGGACTTAGTAGTGCGTTCGGAATGTGATTTGGAGGTCCGTGGTAGAATTAGGCTTGAATTGGCGAAATTGAAAATTTGGCAATTTTCGGTCGGCAGTGGAAAATTTGATATCGGGGTCGGAATGGAATTCCGGAAGTTGGAGTAGGTTCGTAGTGTCATTTTTGACGTGTGTGAAAAATTTGAGGTCAATCAGACGTGGTTTGGTTGGTTTCGGCATCGGTTGCCCAATTTGGAAATTTAGAAGTTCTTAGGCTTGAATCCGAGGGTAATTTGGGGTTTGGATGTTGTTTTGAGTGATTCGAAGGTTCGACTAAGTTTGTATGTTGATATATGACTTGTTGGTATTTTTGGTTGAGGTCCCGAGGGCCTCGGGGTGATTCCGGGTGGTTAACGGATTTGTCGAAGTTGGAATTTGCAGCTGGAGCTGCTGTTTATGCTATTTCCGCACCTGCAGAAGGAAGAGTCGCAGGTACAAGGCCGCTGGTGCGCGTGGGGAGTGCGCAGATGCAAGCATCGCTGGGCTAGGTAGATTGCGCAGGTGCGAGTTGGAGGTCGCATCTACGAGCCCGCAGGTGCAAAACCTGGGGAGCAAATGCGGAAAGAGGAATGCTGGGCAGGCTTCGCAGAAGCGGAGGAAACGCGCAGATGCGCCTTCGCAGGTGCGACGGATTTTGCCGCAGATGCGGAGTTTGGGAGGATAAGTGAGTTGCGCAGGTGCGGCTCCTTGGACCGCAGGTGCGATCGCGCGGGTGCGAGAAAAGATGCCGCAGGTGCGAAAAACCTGGGCAGAAGCCATAAATAGAACCCTTCGCGATTTTGGTGCATTCTTCACCATTTCTATTCGATTTTTGGAGCTTTTGGGAGAGATTTGAAGAGGGAATCAAGGGGGTTTCGTTGATGTAAGTTACTTGAGCCCTCGTACTTGTATATATGGTGATTTTCCGTTGTTTAATCATGGTAATTAGTGAAAATGAGGGGTTAGGGCTTGGAAGATTTGGAGAGTAATTTAAGGATTTAAAGGACCAAACGATGTCAGATTTTGATGAATTTGGTATGGTTAGACTCGTGGGTGAATGAGATTTCTAGTTTTGTAAATTTTATCAGATTTCGAGATGTGGACCCCCCGGGGGGGGGGAGGGTTTGAGCCAATTTCGGGTTTTGGTCTATTTTTTATAGCTTTTCTTGTGGAATTCATTCCATTAGCGCGTATTTATGGTATTGTACTGATTGTGAATAGATTCAGAGCATTTGAAGGCCGAGTCCAGAGGCAAGAGCATTGCGGGGTAGAGATTTGACCAGTTTGAGGTAAGTAACGATTGTAAATCTAGTCCTGAGGGTACGAAACCTCATATTTTGTATCATTCCACTATTTTTAGTGATGCACATGCTAGATGATGGGCGTGTGGGCGTGCACTATTGGGGATTTGTGAATTGGTCCGTCCCGTAGCAACTGTAAAGTTACATACTTTGTTGAAACTCTATGATACTTATATGTTTTAGAAAGAGTTTCTGTAAATTGGGCTGAATACCATGTTTGGGCCTTGCGTCAGTGCTGTTTGGACCCTTAGGGGCCTTTTCTTACTATCCTCTCATTGTTTTTGATTGAAAACCTATACTCAGTCATGTTTATACTTGTTTACCGCATAACTCAGTTTTATGACTCTATTTTGATGCATATAAATATTTTGGGCCGAATGCCCTATTTTACTGAAATGCCCGAGTGGCTTGAGAGGTTTATGACTGAGTGCGGCCGAGGGCCTGATTGTGAGGATGAGTGTGGATCGGGGATGCCCGCCTGTAGCATACTTTATTATTATAGCACGTGAGTTGTCCGTGCAGCACGTGAGTTGTCCGTGCAGATTATAGCGCTTGGGCTGAAGGAGCCCCTCCGGAGTCTGTACACACCCCCAGTGAGCGCAGGTACCCACTGAGTGAGAGTGCCGAGTGACTGGGAGGCATGAGTGATTGTGAGGTATGCCCGAGTGGCAAGAGTAATTGTGAGGTATGCCCGAGTGGCAAGAGTGATTGTGAGGTTTGACCGATGGGCTGTATATGAGTGATGTTTTGCCCGAGGGGCTGTTTATGATTTCATCATTTTTGCTCACCTTTGCATTTTTCCTCTGTTTGGAAACTGTTGAAAAATATCTTTAAATAATTTTTATTGGAACTCGGTTGAACGAGATGTTTTGATTCAAAACCTGATTTTAAAAGCATGTGGTATTTTACTGAGATTTCCCGATATGAATGTAATATGCTTTATTGCTCGTCACTACTGCTCAGTCTTTATTTATTGTTGTTACTTACTGAGTTGGCGTACTCACGTTAGTCCCTGCACCTTGTATGCAGATTCAGGTGTAGCTGGATACGGTAGCGATTATTGAGTGTTCTGGTTGCAAATTTTTCTTGGAGATAGCAAGGTAGCTGTTTGGCGATCGCATCCCCTGCTCTTCTCCCTCTTATCTTCCTCTAGTTGTATCTAGCTATTTTCCAGGCTGAGTTAGCCTTGATATTGTTAGATAAATTGTAGTAGATGCTCATGACTAGTGACACCCCGATGTCGGGCTTTTCTTTTTCGCACTTCTGTTTTTCTTTGATTTGAACTCCTTAAATGAAGGTTTTATGTTAAATAGTGTTGAAATTATCTTTAAAATAAAAATATCAATTTTTTTGAAAATGAGTCGGCTTGCCTAGTTCCACGATAGGCGCCATCACGACCGATTAGGTTTTTGGGTCGTGACAATGATTTTATATCTATAAGATTGTGTCTTAATCTCTGCTATGGCTGTGAATTAATAATCTAACAGTTGGTATTAGAGCCGCCATAGTTTCGAGATTAAGATCAAGATGTAATCTTGAGTTTTAAAACGAAAAAACTATCGTAAAATTTTAGACGACAACAGTTCGGCACTGTTTCTCGCCAAAACTGTTTCATCGGTATTTAGTGGCTGTTTTTGATTGAATATGTTGGAAGTTGTAATTGACTTTTATAAATAAAATATAATAATAAACTATAGTAAAACCGTGATGTTTGCCGTTAGCGGCGGCATCGGTAAAGGTTTTTTCGACGGCTACGGTTTTGTTAAGTTTTAAAGGGATGAACTTAATTCCATTAGTTACGTATGTGGCTCACAATTCTATATGATTATTTTCTTAGTCAAAATTTCTATATTACAGTGACTATGACAAACATAAATAATTAAAGTGATTACTCAGAATTGATTGAGTACCTTAGTTGCTGCGTCACTATTGGATTTGTATCGTTATTTATATTTATTAATTTTTATTCATTAGTTGATCAAAAATCTTGGTTGCATTTGATAATTACAAATTTGTTTATGACTTTTAGCTTACTGCAAAAGTAGTACTTAACTTATTGCTGGAAATTTTTATTGGTAATTTTAGTCGGAGAATGGAATTAATAACTACATATAAAGGTTTAAATTATATGGGTATTATTTTATCACATGTATTAATGTCTATAACTAAGAAACTGTGATTAATAAATAGTGTCATCAAAGTGGTCTATTTATTTTGAGTCACTGAAAAGTTCTTAATATTATATACATGTGAGACCATTTAATACACGGATTGAGAGTTATGATTAATAGATAGTTTCCACCAAAGTGGTATGTTTATTTGAGTCTTTGAAATATTCTCAATACACCACGTCCAAATTATCCTTTACAAGTGTACATTAGTGTTGGAGGTTTATCTTTTGATACTAGTGATGCTAAATTAATTAGTGAGAATAGATATTGTGTTTTCCACCTAAAGGAGGAACATAATATCTTGAATTCTCATGTGTATACATAAGGATAATTTGGTATAAGAGAAGGTTTTGTGTCTCTTATCTAAAGGAAGTACACAATGTATGCCTTGTACTCTTGGATAATAAGGGGAGGAGGTTTTGTATCTCTTGCCTAAAGGCGAGGATGCAATGAATGCGTTAGACTTCTTGGTTTTTAAAAGGGGAGACAATTGCATCTTTCACCCAAAGGAGGGTGTAATGGATGTCTTTGACTCTTTTGATTTATATATTACTGCCCATAATTTTATCTAATTTTTGTGTTGTTTGCTTATACAATTGTTAACAACATGACTACTCAGTTGAATTCCATTGAAACTCTAACTAGTAGCAACTATAAGAAGTGAAAACAGGATGTTGAAATAGTGTTAGGTCTGACGGACCTGAACTTTGCATTGATTGAACAGAAACCCGCTGAACCCACAACTACTAGCACTGCTGATGAAAAGGCTAAGTATGGGAAATGGATGAAGGCTAACAAATTGAGTCTTATGATCATGAAGAGATCCATTTCTGATCACACAAAAGGTGCAATTAAGGATAATAGAAATGCAAAAGATTTCTTGAGTGCCATTGGACAAAAGTTCCTAGAATCTGATAAAGCTGAAATATGTAGCCTGATTGATTCCCTGTCTACCATAAAGTATGACCTTGTAGGTAGTGTCCATGATCATATTATAAAATTGGTTAACATTAATACCAAACTGAATAATTAAGGTGTAACCATTACCGATGCTTTTCTTGTTCACCAATATCTAAGGTCCCTTCTTGAGCAGTTTAACTAGCTTAAGACAACCTATAATGCACAAAAGGATAAGTGGAGTGTTGATGAGCTTATTACTATTTGTGTGGTAGAGGAAGGGAGGATCCAAAAGGAGAAAGTTGAGGGTATATTGAACTTTGTTAGTTCGTCTAGATCAGCTAATTATCCCTCTTATAAAAAAAAGGTGGACCCAAATTTCATAAAAAGAAATATGATTAGTCTCATCATCCGGGTGGTAATAGTAGTCATACTAATAAGCCTGGTGTCACTACCCAAAATCAGGTGATCGGCACCCAGCATACTACCCGATCCGAGTAAACCAACCTGTACTAGAATACACATTTATATGCCTAATAGATGCATGGGAAAGTCATTTCATAACACAACTATTTTTAATAATTAAAACTATGCATGAAACAAAAATATTAAATCAGCCATTTATAATAAATAGAAATACATAAAGATAACTAGATTTCTTTCATGCATGTCGAAGGAATAACTATTGATTACACCCAAAAAAATTATCTATGGAATCTCTAAGGCACGAGAATAAAATAAACACTTGGAAAAAATCCCAAATAAAAGAAAATAAGATCAATATAACAGCTACCACGAAATAGAAGTGGTGTCTCACCATATACTTTAGAAAGAGTTATCATAGCCTCATCTGCTCATAACGTACCACATCTCATCCTGAAATCATGTAAAGTAAGGGGGACTTGGAGGGCTGAGTACACCGTCACGTACTCAATAAGTGTAAAACACTCTCTCTAACTCGAGTTTCTGGGACAAGACTTTACAAAAATAATGCAACCAATATTCAATATAAAATGGTAAATAGTTATATCAACCATGCTCTTTATCATTTTTAAGTAAAATGTAAACCATGATATAAACTTTTAAATCATTCGTATCAACCCTAGATTTTAATAAAAAAAGCACACATAACCATTTCAATTGCATTTTAATAAAAAATCACACTTAACCTATCGTGATACTAGGCAAGCCGACCTTTCCAAAATACTTCCAAAATTTAACAGAAATGAACTAACACATTTAAAATAACCGAAGTTTTTCATAAAAATGGGGGTAAAACCCCGCAAAAAAATATAAGTGCGAAAAAATAGCCCGACATCGGGGTGTCACTGAGTCATGAGCATCTAGATATCCAGTCTAATAAAACAGTGTCTAAGTATCAATACAAAAAAGAAGGAAAACATAGAAGGAGAGACAAGGTCTGCGGATGCCGGCAGCTACCTCGTAGTCTCCGGCACTCGATCGCGTACGAACTCAACGACCTTCGTGATCAAACACACCTGAATCTGCATATGAAGTGCAGGGTGTAGCATTAGTACAACCAACTCAGCAAGTAACAAAAATAAATAAGGAACTGAGAAGGTAGTGACGAGCTATATAAATACAATTTATTTTTAATAATTCCAGCAAAGAATAGACATGCTTTCAAATCCGGCAGTTCAAATCAAATCAGTTTTATACAGTTACAGTGCAGGTAAATTCGGATATAGAATCTTTCAGAAATTTCACGACAATGACAGATAGCAACTAAGTGCATGAACAAATGAAAAAGCAAGTACAGCCTCTCAGGAAAACAGTCACTCAACTCGTCACAATAGCTCAATCACTCGGCTCTCAGCCCTCAGTACTCACCCTCAATAGGTACCTGCGCTCACTGGGGGTGTGCAGACTCCGGAGGGGCTCCTTCAGCCTAAGCACTATATCGCTGCGGCGTACAACCCGACCCGATCCATATATATATAATGCCCTAAGGCTCGTTACGGCGTGCGACCCGATCCATATACATACAGCCCTCATGCTCGTTGCGGCGTGCAACCCGATCCATATATATATATATATATATATATATATATATATATACCTATAGCTCACAGCTCGGCACTCAGGCCCTAACTCAGTCACCAACCTCTCCAGTCTCTCGGGCTCTCAGAAATCATAAAGATCAGCCCAAATAAAATAACATAGTGTATCAACAAGAATCAAGAAGAGACTGAGATATGATGCGCAAGTAAAACCATGACTGAGTACAAGATAGGAATTAGCAAATAATTCAACAAGTACGCGACCTCTGCGGGTCCCAACAGTACTATCACATAGCCTAAGCATGATTTCTAATATGATTTGCAGTCAAATTTCTATAACACAGAGAGAACAGGTAATTAACAATAGTCTATTCGACTTTACAGTTTCATGGGACGGACCAAATCACAATACCCCATGGTGCACGCCTATACGCCCGTCACCTAGCATGTGTGTTACCCCCAAAATAGTCACATCATACTAAAATCTGGGGTTTCATACCCTCAGGATGGAATTTAAAACTGTTACTTACCTCAAACCATGCAAAATCCTACACCGCAATGCCATTTCCCCTCGAATCAATCTCCAAACACTCCGAATCTAGCCACAAGCAGTACGATATAATTAATATAAGCTAAGAGAATCAATTCCACAAGAAAAACACAAATTTATAAGCCAAAATCCGAAATATGCTCAAACCCGGCCCCCGGGTCCACGTCTCGAAATCTGACAAAAGTTACAAAATCTGAAATCTCATTCACTCACGAGTCTAACCATACTAAATTCATCAAAATCCGACATCATTTGATCCTCCAAATCCCCAAAATTCACTCTCCAATTCTCAAGCCCTAAACCCCATATTTCACTTCAAAATCTCGCTAATTAGGTGGGGAAATCAGTGGGGAATCAAAATTTATGATAAAAAACGAGTGCAAGAAGATTACCTCAATAATCCCCTCGAAAATCTTCTCCAAAATCGCCTGAGTTCGAGTCTCAAATGGTTAAATAAGTCTAAAATCGCGAACCCTTGCTTTTTAAACTTTCTGCCCAGACTTTTCGCATCTGCGGACCCACTGTCGCATCTGCGATGCTGTACCTGCGGAAAATCTATCGCAGGTACGGATTCCACTTAAAATCCCAGATTCCGCTCATGCGACTTCAAGACCGCATCTGCACCTATCGCAGGTGCAGAAACCCATCGCATCTGCGGCTACAACTCGCACCGGCGTCTAGCTGCCCGCTTTTGAAACCATCACAGGTGCGGGAAAATCTTCGCACCTGCGGCTTCTGCTCAACTCCTCCTTGGCCGCTTCTGCGGTCCCATCACCGCTTCTGTGAGCTCGCACCTGCGGTTCCCACTCCGCAGGTGCGATTACACCAGCAACATTCAGCACTTCAGCTGCCCCTTTCAAATCCAAACCAAGTCTGAAATCTCCCGAATCCCCGAATCCAAACCAAGTCTGAAAAACCTCAGGCTCAGCTTGCCCTTCTTTCCGAACCTCATAACACCCTTCATGGGTGACACCCAGAGCAAGACCCGCTCTCCAACCATGAATGCAACATCGCGAACCTTCCGATCCACATAACTCTTCTGTCTGGACTGGGCTGTACGTAGTCTATCCTGAATCACCCTAACCTTCTCCAGAGCATCCTGAACCAAGTCTGTAACCAATAATCTAGCCTCGCCCGGCTCAAAACAACCCACTGGAGACCTACACTGCCTACCATATAGAGCCTCATACGGTGCCATATGGATGCTCGACTGATAACTGTTATTATAGGCAAACTCCGCTAGTGGCAAGAACTGATCCCACGAACCCCCAAACTCCATCACACACGCACAGAGCATATCCTCTAATATCAAAATAGTGCGCTCAGACTGTCCATCCATCTGAGGATAAAATGTTGTGCTCAACTCCACTTGAGTACCTAACTCATGTTGTACACCCCTCCAAAACTGTGATGTAAACTGCGTACCCCGGTCAGAAATGATAGATACTGGTATGCCATGAAGCCTGACGATCTCGCGGATATACACTCGAGCCAGCTGCTCGGAAGAATAGGTAGTCATCACAGGAATGAAATGAGCTGACTTGGTCAGCCGGTCCACAATCACCCAAACTGCATCAAACTTCCGCTGAGTCCGTGGAAGCCCAACAACGAAATCCATAGTGATCCGCTACCATTTCCACTCCGGAATCTCTAACTTCTGAAGTAACCCACCTGGTCGTTGATGCTCATACTTCACCTGCTGGCAATTTAGGCACCGAGCTAAATACTCCACTATGTCCTTCTTCATTCTCCTTCACAAGTAATGCAGTCTCAAGTCCTGTTACATCTTTGTGGCACCCGGATGAATAGAATACCGCGAACTATGAGCCTCCTGGAGAATCAACTCATGCAAACCATCTACATTGGGCACACATAGCCTGCCTTGCATCCTCAATGCACCATCATTCCCAATAGTGACCTCCTTAGCATCACTGTGCAGGACCGTGTCCTTAAGGACAAGTAGATGGGGGTCCTCATACTGACGCTCCCTGATACGATCATAAAGAGAAGACCGAGAGACCATACAAGCCAATATTCGACTCGGCTCAGAAATATCCAATCTAACAAACTTGCTAGCTAAGGCCTGAACATACAATGCCAGTGGCCTCTCTGCTGCTGGAAGATATGCTAAGCTCCCCAAACTCTCCGCCCGGCGACTCAAGGCATCGACCACCATATTGGCATTCCCGGGATGGTACAAAATGGCGATATCATAGTCCTTAAGAAGCTCCAACCACCTTCGCTGACGTAGGTTAAGATCCTTCTTTTTAAACAGATGCTGCAAACTCCGATGATCAGTGTAAATCTCACAATGGACCCCGTACAAATAGTGCTGCCAAATCTTCAAGGCGTGAGCAATAACTGCTAACTCAAGGTCATGGACATGATAGTTCTACTTATGGGGGCTTCAACTGGTGTGAAGCATAAGCAATCACTCTACCCTCTTGCATCAGAACACACCCAATGTCGATCCACGAGGCATCATAATACACTGTGTAAGAACCAGAAACTGATGGTAGAACTAGAACTGGAGCCGTGGTCAAAGCAGTCTTGAGCTTCTGAAAGCTCTCCTCGCACTCCCCTGACCACCTGAAAGGAGCACCTTTTGTGTCAATTTAGTCAAGGGCGATGCAATAGATGAGAAGCCCTCCACGAAACGGCGGTAATAACCAGCCAAAACGAGAAAACTCTGAATCTCCGTGGCTGAGGATGGTCTGGGCCAACTCTGAACCGCCTCTATCTTCTTCGGGTCTACCTGAATACCCTCACTGAACACCACATGTCCCAAGAACGCCATTGAACTGACCCAAAACTCACACTTGGAGAACTTTGCATAAAGCTTCTATTCCCTCAATCGCTGTAACACAATCCTTAGATGCTGAGCATGCTCCTCCTGGCTACGAGATTACACCATGATTCATCAATGAATACAATAACAAACGAGTCAAGATAAGGCTGAAAAACACTGTTCATCAAATGCATGAACGCTGCTGGGGCGTTGGTCAGCCCAAAAGACATCACAAGGAACTCGACCATATCGGGTCCTGAAAGTTGTCTTTAGAATATCTAAGTCACGAATCTTCAGCTGGTGATACCCTGACCTCAAATCAATCTTGGAGAACACCCTCGCACCCTAAAGCTGGTCAAACAGATCATCAATACGCGGCAATGGATACTTGTTCTTGATTGGGACCTTATTCAACTGTCTGTAATCAATGCACATTCTCATAGTACCATCCTTCTTCTTCACAAATAGAACTGGTAAACCCCAAGGTGAACGCTAGGCCGAATAAACCCCTTATTAAGGAGTTCTTGAAGCTGCTCCTTTAATTCTTTCAACTCTATCGGTGCCATACGATATGGAGGAATAGTAATGGGCTGAGTGCCCGACACTAAATCAATACCGAACTCAATATTCCTGTCAAACGGCATGCCCGGCAGGTCTGCAGGAAACACATCCGGGAAATATCGTACCACCGGAATAGAATCAATAGCAGGGGCCTCTGTACTAACATCCCTCACAAAGGCCAGATAAGATAAACAACCTTTCTCAGAGAGAATAGAGGGGGACTCCAAGGTCTGCGGATGCAGCAGATGTACCTTGAAGTCTCCGTACAACAGCAAGCACTCTCAGCTAGTAGCGGGGTTGATAAGAAGTACATGGATCTGCACACAAAAATATATGTGGAAGAGTAGCATGCGTACACCACAATGGTACCCATTAAGTGCCAAGCCTAACCTCGGTCGAGTAGTGATGAGGTCAGGTTAGGCCCATTAGTATATAATAAATAAAGCAGGAGAATATACAGTATAATAAGAGACTAAAATTTAAAAAAAAGAAACACAGCATGGCAATAGTACAACATACATGGGTAAACAGCAGGGGATCTCCCGAGATACCGTCTCGTAGTTCCAAAATAAATATACAGGGAGAACTCCCGAGGTACCACCTCGTAGTCTCAAAAGTAAATATGCAGGGAGAACTCCCGAGGTACCACCTCGTAGTCTCAAAAGTAAATGTGCAGGGAGAACTCCCGAGGAACCGCCTCGTAGTCTCAAAAGTAAATGTGCAGCGAGAAACCCCGAGGAACCGCCTCGTAGTCTCAAAAGTAAATGTGCAGGGAGAACTCCCGAGGAATCGCCTCGTAGTCTCAACAGTAAATGTGCAGGAAAAACTCCCGAGGAAACGCCTCGTAGTCTCAAAAGTAAATGTGCAGGGAGAACTCCATAAACACACAGCTCAAACTGATAAATACAATAGTTAACAGCAAGATTTCTAAAGTTATACTGATAAAGAACAAGGAAAAATATGAATCAACTAGGCATGCTTCACAGAGTTCAAATAAGCAGTTAAAGCACGTAGACATGCGATATTAGACTAAACAAGATAACTACACATATTGGAATAGCTCAATTAAGAATGAAAAAATAGACTAATACTCATTTAAACTGTATAACTCAAATTAAAGGAAAAACAAGTTACTACTCCGTAAAATAAATTTGGTTTTACAACAAATAGCCCGTGTACGTACTTTTCACCTCACGTACACGACACTCACATATCACAACAATACCAAATTCTAAGAGGATTTCCCCCATGCAAGATTAGGTAAGCCACTTACCTCGAACCAAGCTCAATCAATCGGTCACAATGCCTTTTCCACGAATATCCGACTCTGAATGGCCCAAAACTAGCCAAAATCAATTACATTCCATAGATACAACTATAAGAAATTAATCTAATTAATGAAATCAAAGCTAAAGCAAGAATTTTTGAAAGTCGCCCCAAAAAGTCGATCCGGGCCCACGTCTCAGAATTGGGTAAAAGTCACAAAATATGAACACCCATTAGCTCATGAGTCTAACCATATCAAATTTACTAAAATCCAGCACCAAATGGCCCTTCAAATTCCTAAATTCACTCTCCAAATCCCTTGCCTCAAACCCCCAAATTTCACCTCAAAAACACACCAACTAGGTGGAAAATCAGTGGGGAAACATCATTATTGAAGAAAAATGAATACAAGAAGCTTACCTTAGTAATCTCTTCAAAAACCCTCTCAAGAACCTCCAAAGTCCGAGCTCAAAATGATGAAAATGGCCAAAATCTCGAAGTCACGCTTAAGTAGGTTCTGCCCAGGCATTTCCACACCTGCGGAGCCTGGGCTCGCACCTGCGCGTCCGCTTGTGCAAACAAATGAGCGCTTCTGCGCAAACCACTTACTCCCATCTGCCTCCGCACCTGCGACCTATGATCCGCATCTGCGCTATCGCAGGTGCGGGAAAAACATCGCACTTGCGGACTCTGCTGATCCTCCTCACTTCCGCACCTGCGCTCCTCCTTCCGCACATACGGATCCGCACCTGCGGATACCCCACCGTAGGTACGATTACACCAGAAGCTTGAAAGTTTCAGCAACTCACACAAAGTCCAATTTCAATCCGTTAAGCATCCGAAACTCACCCGAGGCCCACGGGACCTCAACCAAACATACCAACAAGTCCTATAACACCATACGAACTTAGTCGAGCCCTCAAATCACATCAAACATGCTAAAAACACGAATCACCCTCCGATTCAAACTTAATGAACTTGAAACTTTAAATTTCTACAACCGATGCCAAAACCTATCAAATCACGTTCGATTGACCTCAAATTTTGTACACAAGTCATAATTGACATTACGGACCTACTCCAACCTCCGGAATTGGAATCTGACCCCGATATCAAAAAGTCCACTACCAGTCAAAATCTCCAAAAATTCGACTTTCGCCAATTCAAGCCTAAATCAGCTACAGACCTCCAATTCACAGTCCGGACACGCTCCTAAGTCCAAAATCACCCAACGGAGCTAACGTAACCGACGAAACTCTATTCCGGAGTCATCTTTGCACAGTTTCGATTACGGTCAAAATCTTAAGACTTAAGTTTCCGTTTTAGGGACTAAGTATCCCAAATCACTATGAAACTACAACAAAACCTCCCGGTAAGACTCATAAGAAGAAAAAGATACGGGGAAGCAGTAAATAGGGGATCGGGGCTAATACACTCAAAAAGACCGGTCGGTTCTTTACATCCTCCCCCTCTTAAAATAATCGTTCGTCCTCGAACGAGCATAGAGACATATCTAAAGTGGTAAAAAGATGAGGATAGCGGCTGCGCATATCATGCTCGGTCTCCCAAGTCGCCTCCTCGACCGGCTGACCCCTCCACTGAACCTTCACGGAAGCAATGTCCTTTGACCTCAGCTTTTGAACCTGCCTGTCAAAAAGAGCCACTAGCTCCTCAACATAAGATAGATATTTGTCCAACTGGACTGAGCTGAAATCCAACACATGAGATGGATCACCGTGATACTTTCGAAGCATAGAAACATAGAATACCGAATGAACTCCTGCTAGACTGGGAGGCAAGGCAAACTCATAAGCAACCTCCCCAACATGTCGCAACACCTCAAATGGGCTGATAAACCTTGGGCTCAACTTGCCCTTCTTTCTGAACCTCATAACACCCTTCATAGGCGAAACCTGGAGCAAGACCCGCTCTCCAACCATGAATGCAACATCGCAAACCTTCCGATCCGCATAACTCGTCTATTTGGATTGGGTTGTGTGAAGTCGATCCTGAATAACCTTAACCTTTTCCAAAGCATCCTGAACCAAGTCTGTACCCAATAATCTAGCCTCGTCCGGCTCGAACCAACCCACTAGAGACCGACACCGCCTACCATGCAGAGCCTCATACGGTGTCATCTGGATGCTCGACTGATAACTGTTGTTATAAACAAACTCCGTAAGTGGCAAGAACTGATCCCAAGAACCTCCAAAATCTATCACACAAGCGCAGAGCATATCCTCCAGTATCTGAATAGTGCGCTCGGACTGTCCGTCCGTCTGAGGGTGAAATGCTTTGCTCAGCTCAACCCGAGTACCCAACTCCTGCTGTACAACCATCCATAACGGTGATGTAAACTGCGTATCCCGGTCAGAGATGATAGATACCGGTACGCCATGAAGCCTGACAATCTCGCGGATATAAATTCGAGCCAACTGCTCGGAAGAATAGGTAGTCATTATAGGAATGAAATGAGCTGTCTTGGTCAACCTATCCATAATCACCCAAACTGCATCAAACCTCCGCTGAGTCCGTGGGAATCCAACAACGAAATCCAGTGATTCTCTCCTATTTCCACTATGGAATCTCTAACTTCTGAAGCAATCCACCTGGCTGCTAATGCTCATACTTCACCCGCTGGCAATTTAGACAGCGAGCCACATACTCCACTATGTCTTTCTTCATCCTCCTCCACCAGTAATGCTGCCTCAAGTCCTGATACATCTTCGCGGCACCCGGATGAATGGAGTACCGCGAATTATGAGCCTCCTGAAGAATCAACTCTCGCAAAACATCTACATTGGGCACACATAACCTGCCATGCATCCTCAATGCACCATCATCCCCAATAGTGACCTCCTTTGCATCACCGTGCTGGACCGTGTCCTTAAGGACAAGTAGATGGGGGTCATCATACTGACGCTCCCTGATGCGATCATAAAGAGAAGACCGAGAGACCACACAAGCCAATACTCGACTCGGCTCAGAAATATCCAATCTAAACAAACTGGCTGGCTAAGGCCTGAACATCCAACGCCAATGGCCTCTCTGCTACTGATAGATATGCTAAGCTCCCAAAACTCTCTGCCCGGCTACTCAAAGCATTAACCACTATATTGTCCTTCCCGGGATGGTACAAAATGGTGATATCATAATCCTTAAGCAACTCCAACCACCTCCGCTAACGCAAGTTAAGATCCTTCTGTTTGAACAAATGCTGCAAACTCCGGTGATCGGTGTAAATCTCATAAGGGACACCATACAAATAGTACCGCCAAATCTTCAAGGCATGAACAATAGCTGCTAACTCAAGGTCGTGGAAAGGATAGTTCTTTTCATACACCTTCAGCTATCTGGATGCGTAGGCAATCACCCTACCGTCCCACATCAACACCGCACCGAGACCAATCCGTGATGCATTATAATATACAGTATAAGACCCCAAACCTGTAGGCAATACCAATATTAGAGATGTAGTCAAAGCTGTCTTGAGCTTCTGAAAGCTCTCTTCACACTCCTCTGTCCACCTGAACGGAGCACCCTTCTGGGTGAGTCTGGTCATAAGTGCTACAATAGATGAGAATCCCTCTACAAAACGACGGTAATACCCCGCCAAACCAAGAAAACTCCAGATCTCCGTAGCTGATGACGGTCTAGGCCAACTCTACACTACTTCCACCTTCTTCGGATCCACCTGGATCCCATCACTCGATACTATATGACCCAAGAATGCCACTGAGTCTAGCCAAAACTCACACTTTGAAAATTTCACATATAACTTCTTTTCTCTCAGGGTCTGAAGCACAGTCATCAGGTGCTGCTCATGATCCTCCCAAGTCCGGGAGTACACCAGAATGTCGTCAATAAACACAATGACGAACGAGTCAAGATAAGGCCGGAACACACTGTGCATCAAGTGCATAAAAGCTACTGGGGCATTGGTCAGCCCAAAAGACATCACAAGGAACTCGTAGTGACCATACCTAGTCCTGAAGGCAGTCTTCGGGATATCTGGCTCCCGAATCTTCAACAGATGATAGCCTGAATGTAAGTCAATCTTGGAAAATACTCTGGCACCCTATAACTGATCAAACATGCCATCAATACGAGGCAAAGGATACCTGTTCTTCACTGTAACTTTGTTCAACTGGCGATAATCAATGCACATACGCATAGAACCATCCTTTTTCTTCACAAACAAGACATGAGCACCCCAAGGTGACACACTGGGCCGAATGAAGCCCTTATTAAGCAACTCATGTAACTGCTCTTTCAATTCCTTCAATTCAGGAGGAGCCATACGATATGGAGGAATAGAGATGGGCTGAGTGCCCTGCAACAAATCAATGCCAAAATCAATATCTCTATCGGGCGGCATGCCCGGAAGATCAGCTGGAAACACATCTGGAAAATCCCTCACTACCGGGACTGACTCAACTGTAGGGGTATCAATACTGAAATCTCTCACATAAGCTAGATACGCGTCATACCCCTTCTCAACCATTCGTTGAGCTTTAAGAAATGGAATAACTCTATTGGGAGAATATTTTAAGGTACCTCTCCACTCTAATCGCGAAAATCCTAGCATAGCTAGCGTCACAGTTTTAGCGTGACAATCAAGAATAGCATAATAGGGCGACAACCAGTCCATGCCCAAGATAACATCAAAGTCTACCATGCTGAGTAATAATAAATCGGCTCTGGTCTCAAAACCACCTAAAGCAATCAAACACGACCGATACACGCGGTTCACAACAAGAGAATTTCCCACAGGAGTAAACACATAAATAGGGGAACTCAAGGAATCTCGAGATACGCCCAAATACGGGGAAAATAAGAGGACACATAGGAATATATAGAGCCTGAATCAAATAAGACTGACGCGTCTCTATGACAGATCGAAACAATAACTGTAATGACAGAGTCAGAAGCAACTGCATCTGTACGAGCATGAAGAGCATAATATCTGGCCTGGCCTCCCCCTCTAGGGCAACCTCGACCTCCCCGACCTCCACCTCGAGCTGGCTGAGCAGGTGGGGCGGTAGCTGGTGCTGGAATCATAGCTTGAGGACCCGGTGGAGCACGCTGTGCCTGAGAAGTCTGTAGAGGTGCACCCCTCCTAAGTCTGGGAAATCCCTCACCATATGGCGAGTGTTGCCACACTCAAAACAAGCTCTCGGAGGGCGTGACTATTGTGACTGGATCGGGCCAAGTATGCTGGACTGGCCGCTAAAAGCACCCCAAGCAGGAGGCACACTAGATACTGTCGGTGCATAATAAGTCTCCTGGGGCCTAGCAGGGACCGGAATACCACTGGCGGTTGGAAGAGCTGAATGAATAGGGCAACTCCCATAACCCCTACAATGTTGAACTGCAGCTGGGGCACGAGTACCGCTGTAAGTGCCAGACTCTCGAGACCTCTTGGCCTCCCTCTCCTCTCTATCCCGGGCAAGCATGCCCTCCAATCTCCTGTCAATACTCACAACCAACTGGTAAGAAATATCCATCTCCAGCTCCTTGACCATACTAATCCTGATACTGGGGTGGAGTCCCTCAATAAACCGACGAACCCTCTCTCGAACTGTGGAAACCAAGGCTGGTGCATGTCAGGCCAAATCACTGAAGCAAACTGCATACTCTGATACAGTTATAGCACCCTGGCGCAACTGCTCAAACTCCGCGCGCCATGTGTCCCTGAGGCTCTGAGGGACATACTTTCTCAAAAACATGTCAGAGAACTGAGTCCATGTAAGTAAAGCTGCCTCATTCGGACTATTCAACTCATAAGTAAGCCATCACTGATAGGCTGCTCCTCTAAGCTAGAAGGTGGTAAAAGAAACCCCACTCATCTCTGCTATGCCCATAGTACGGAGAATACGATGACACTCCTCCAGAAAACCCTGAGCATTATCTGTAGCCAATCTGCTGAAGGTATGTGGGTGGTACTTCTTGTACCTCTCAAGTCTGAGTTGCTCCGTCTCAGAAATGGCTGTCTTAGTCTCGTGCTTAATCGGAGCTACCGGCTGCATCGGTATAATCTCTGGAACCTGGTCGGCCTGAACCCTCTACTTTGGAGTATCGGCGATGGGAGTCTGTGCTCCTCCCTCGGCCTGAGATATGGCAGGAGCAAGTGGAATCAATACAGCCTGAGCTAAGGTGCTGAACATGCTCAGAAACTGGGCTAGAGTCTCCTGGAGGGCTGGTGCACCAACAGGTACCTCAGGTGCCTGCCCTCTAGCTGGAGCTACGAGGGGCTCCTTTGTAGCAGCTCGTGCGGGTGCTCTGGTTACACTGCGTGGACGTCCTCGGACTCTACCCCAGCCCCGGCCTCTCGCGGCTCTAGCAGGGGGCGCGGGTGCCTGGTAAACAAATCCGCCTGTACATGTCCTCACCATCTGTGAGAGAATAGAATACAGAAGTTTAGAGTTTCGTAGTCAACAATTTCGCACGACAAGGAATCAAAGAAGTAAAAATTTTCCTAATAGTTCCATAGCCTCCCAAAGATAAGTACAGACGTCTCTGTACCGATCCGCGAGACTCTAATAAACCGGCCTGTGATCACAACACCTATGAACCTAGAGCTCTGATACCAACTTGTCACGACCCAAACTCCCTCCGTATAACGTTGTGATGGCACCTAGTCTCTACGACTAGGTAAGCCTAACAAATTGCAAAAAATAACAAAACGAAAGTAAAACATGGCAACTAACAGCAGTGGATAACTAAATAACAAGTAACAATGTCACTCGACATGTACAATAACCAATACTCTATAAATATACATTCTTCCCAAAATCCAGAACATCATAAGTCACAAGCAATGGAAGGAAACTAGTATCTCTATACACCAGAGTCTAACAAAAGATGTACGGAAGGTAAATGACATAGGAGAGTATAGAGGGGGACTCAAAGGTCTGCGGACACGGCAGATATACCTTGAAGTCTCTGTACAACAGCAAGCACTCTCAGCTAGTAGCGGGGCTGATAAGAAGTACCTTGATCTGCACACAAAAAACATGTGTAAAAGAGTAGCATGAGTACACCACAACGGTACCCAGTAAGTGCCAAGCCTAACCTCGATCGAGTAGTGACGAGGTCAGGTCAGGCCCACTAGTATATAATAAATAAAGCAGGAGAATATGCAGTATAATAAGAGACTAGAATTTAATAAAAGGAAACACAACAGGGCAACAGTACAACACACATGGGTAAACAGTAGGGGATCTCCCGAGATACCATCTTGTAGTCCCAAAATAAATATACAGGGAGAACTCCCGAGGTTCCGCCTCGTAGTCTCAAAAGTAAATATGCAGGGAGAACTCCCGAGGTACCGCCTCACAGTCTCAAAAGTAAATGTGCAGGGAGAACTCCCGAGGAACCGACTCATACTCTCAAAAGTAAATGTGCAGGAAGAACTCCCAAGGAACCGCCTCATAGTCTCAAAAGTAAATGTGCAGGGAGAACTCCCGAGAAACCGCCTCGTAGTCTCAAAAGTAAACACACAACTCAAACTGATAAATACAACAGTTAACAACAAGATTTCTACAGTTATACTGATAAAGAACAAGGAAAAACAGGAATCAACTAGACATGCTTCACAGAGTTCAAAAAGGCAGTTAAAGCACGTAAACATGCAATATTAGACTCAATAGGATAACTACGCATATTGGAATAGCTCAATTAAGAATGAAAAAACAGACTAAGACTCATTTAAATAGTATAACTCAAATTAAAGGAAAAACAGGTTACTACTCAGTAAAATAAATCGGGTTTTACAACAAATAGCTCGTGTACGTACTCTTCACCTCACGTACATGGCGCTCACATATCACAACAATACAAAATCCTAAGGGGATTTCCCCCACACAAGGTTAGGCAAGCTACTTACCTCGAACCTAGCTATCAATCGGTAACAATGCTTTTTCCACAAATACCCGACTCTGAATGGCCCAAATCTAGCCAAAATCAATTACATACCACAAATACAACTATAAGAAATTAATCTAATTAATGAAATCAAAGCTAAAGTAAGAATTTAGAAAATCATCCCAAAAAGTCAACCCGGGCCCACGTCTCGGAATCGGGTAAAAGTCACAAAATATGAACACACATTCGCTCACGAGTCTAACCATATTAAATTTACTAAAATCCGACACCAAATGGCCCTTCAAATCCCCCAAATTCACTCTCCAAATCCCTAGCCTCAAACTCCCAAATTTCACCTCAAAAACACACCAACAAGGTGGAAAATCAGCGGGGAAATATTATTATTGAAGAAATATGAATACAAGAAGCTTACCTCAGTAATCTCTTCAAAAACCCTCTCAAGAACCTCCAAAGTCCGAGATCAAAATGATGAAAATGGCCAAAATCTCGAAGTATCGCTTAAGTAGGTTCTGCCCAGGCATTTCCGCACCAGCAGAGCCTGGGCTTGCACCTGCGCCTCCGCTTGTGTGGTAAAATGAGCGCTTCTGCACAAACCACTTACTCCCATCTGCCTCCGCACCTGTGACCTATGATCCACATCTGCACTACCGCAGGTGCGAGAAAAATATCGCATCTGCGGACTCTGATGATCCTCCTCACTTTCGCACCTGCGCTCCTCTTTCCGCACATACGGATCCATACCTGCTGACACCCCACCACAGGTGTGATTACACCAGAAGCTTGAAAGCTTCAGCAACTCACACAAGTCCAATTTCGATCCGTTAAGCATCCGAAACTCACCCGAGACCCCCGGGACCTCAACCAAACATATCCAAGTCCTATAACACCATACAAACTTAGTCGAGTCCTCAAATCATATCAAACAATGCTAAAAATACGAATCATCCTCCGATTCAAACTTAATGAACTTGAAACTTTAAATTTCTACAATCGATGCCGAAACCTATGAAATCACGTCCGACTGACCTCAAATTTTGTACACAAGTCATAATTAACATTACGGACCTACTCCAACCTCCAAAATTAGAATCCGACCCCGATATCAAAAAGTACACTGCCGGTCAAAATCTCTAAAAATTCGACTTTCGCCAATTCAAGCCTAAATTAGCTACGGACCTCCAATTCACAGTCCGGATACGCTCCTAAGTCCAAAATCACCCAACGGAGCTAACGGAACTGATGAAACTCTATTCCGAAGTTGTCTTTACATAGTTCTAACTACGGTCAAAATCTTAAGACTTAAGCTTCCGTTTTAGGGACTAAGTGTCCCAAATCACTCTGAAACCACAACAAAACCTCCCGGCAAGTCTCATAAGCAGAAAAAGATAAGGGAGAAGCAGTAAATAGGGGATCGGGACTAATACAATCAAAACGACTGGTCGGGTCATTACAGGTTCGAAAGTTGAGATCAAAGAATATAGCTTTAATGAAAGTACAGAGGAGAGGCCAGCCAGTCGGAGAAGCTACATGGGAGACTGAGCGGGAGATGCAGAGAAAATATCCACACCTATTTGAGGCTCCAGGTATGATTCTAAACCCGTTCGAGGATAAAAATTTGTTTAAGAGGGGAAGAATGTAACGACCCGGCCGGTCGTTTTGAGTATTACAGCCCTGTTTCCCCATTTACTTCTCAATTTATGCTTTATAGTTGTTATATGACTTGCCGGGATCATTGTTTCGGGTCCGGTGAGGTCTTGGAATGAATGGGAACACTTAATTTCAAAGTTTAAAACTTAAGTTGAAAAGGTTGATTGGATGTCGACCTATATGTAAACGATTCCGGAATAATTTTTTGATGATTCCAATAGCTCCGTATAGTAATTTTGAACTTAGAAACGTGCCCGAAATTTTTTTTTGGAAGTCCGTATTTAAATTAGGCTTGAAATGGCTAAAATAGAAATTTAAGTTTGGAAGTTTGACCGGGGAGTTGACTTTTTGATATCGGAGTCAGAATCCAGTTTTGAAAATTTTCATAGCTCCGTTATTTCATATATGACTTATGTGCAAAATTTGAGGTCAATCGAAATTGAATTGATAGGTTTATCGAATGTAGAAGTTGGAATTCATTAGTTTTCGTTAAGATTGAATTGGGGTGTGATTTGTGATTTTAGCGTTGTTTGTTGTGATTTGAGGTTTTGACTAAGTTAGTATGATGTTTTAGGATTTGTTGGTGTATTTTTTTGAGGTCCCCGGGGCCTCGGGTGAGTTTCGGATGGTTAAATCGAAATTTGGACTTAAACAGCTGACGGAATTTTTTGATGCTTGTATCTAGTTTCCTTCATTGCGTTCGCGAGGGGAGTCTCGCATTCACGAAGAGAAAATTTGGTCTGGCCCATTTTTTGCTACGTGTTCGCGACTGAGGGCACGCGCTCGCGAAGGGTCGAGGGGCAAAGCTACGCGTTCGCGATCGAGGCCTCGCGTTCGCGAAAGGGAAAGCCGATTTGGGGGAAATTGGTCTTTGCGTTCGCGAGACCAGGCTCGCGCTCGCGAAGAAGGAAATCCGGGCAACAAAATTTGTGCTTCGCGAAAGCGAGTAAGCCTACGCGTTTTCGAAGAAGAAACGCCTGGACATAATCTTTAAGTTCTAAAAATTGGACTTCGTCCCATTTTTCATTTTTGACAAATTGGAGCTCGGGAAGAGGCGATTTTCTGGAGATTTTCAAGAAAAATAACGGGATAAGTATTCTTAACTCAATATTGATTAAATTACCCGAATCCATGGTTGTTTTTAACATTTAATTGGTGAATTAAGTTGGAAAAGTTAGAAAACCCTCTTGGTTTAATTTGAAGATTTGAGGGTCGAGTTGATGTCAGAATTTAGTAAAATTTATATGGTTGGACTCGTGGTTGAAGGGGCGTTCATATTTTGTAATTTTTGTCGGGTTCCGAGACGTGGGCCCCACGAATGATTTTTGAGTGCAATTTCAGATTTTGTTGGAAAATTAGTATTTTCATATGGAATTAATTCCTATAATTTGTATTGACTTAATCGAATTATTTGTGACTAGATTTGAGGCGTTCGGAGGCTGATTCACGAGGCAAGGGTATAACAGAGTAAAGAATAACACGGTTTGAGGTAAGTAATACTTCTAAACTTGATTCTGAGGGTATGAATCCCCGACTTTGGTGTTATATAAATTGTTTGGAGGTGACGCACACGATAGGTGACGAGTGTGTGGATGTGCTCCATAGAAATTGTGACTTGAATAAATCATGTGAAGTTGTAAAAATTAAAGAATCGTGTTATTATTCGCATATTCTCCACGTGCTAGGAATTGAGCTGAGACTCGTATTAAAGATCGTGGTTAGGCTACATGCCGATATTTTGGGACCCACATGGTGGTGTTGCTGTTAAATTTAATTATTTTAAAAATATATATTTCATACTCAGTCATGTTCATAAATGTGAGGATATTTATGGGATTGGGGCTGGGCGCCTGCAGCAGGCCATATCGGCTTTATATATATTATTATTATATGGAACAGGACTGCCCGCCTGTATATATATGGAATGGGGCTGCCCGCCTGCAGTAGGCCTTATAGGCTTTATTATTATATGGATCGGGGCTGCCCGCCTGCAGCAGGCCATATCGGCTTTATATCATGCTTGGGCTGAATGAGCCCCTTCGGAGTCTGTACCCCCCCACAGTGAGCGTAGATGATTTATATACGGGATGGACTTCCCAAGGCATGGACTTGCCTTACTTATTTATATTTGTGATGAATTTTCCTGGACATGGATCTTGTCTGAACCATTTACATTTGGGGATAAATTATCCCACGGCTGGATTAGCCTTATACGTTACTAAGTGACTGACTGTCAGTCAATGTATATATATATATATATATATATATATATATATATATATACGGGATGGAATATACCTGGGCTAGATTGGTCATAAACACTACCGAGTGACTGAATGATTTGTGATCGTGAGTACACAAGGTTTTCTACTGAGATTTTATATTCATCATATCATGCATTATTGATCTATCTTACTTGTACTGAGCTTAACTGTTGAACTTGAAGAATGCCTACATTTCTGTACCGTTATTTCTATACTGGACTGTACCTGCGGAGCTCGTCACTACTTTCAGCCCAAAGGTTAGTCTTTTTACTTATTGAGTTGGTTGTACTCATACTACACACTGCACCTCGTGTGCAGATCCAGGTGCTTACGGACATGACGACTGTTAGATTTTAGAGTGCTATCAATCGGAGACTATCAAGGTAGATGTCTGGCGTCCGCTGACCTTGACTCCCTTCCTTTTTGTTATTGTACTGTTCTATATGTCGAACAATGTTTTTATCAGTCAGACTTTGTATTCATTTAGATGCTTATGTACTCAGTGACACCGGATTTTGGGAGTGTTTTATGTCTGTATTAATGAGATTTTGTATTGAATTTAAATATTATATTTTTAAACTTAAAAGATATTGTGTTTCATTGGCATTGTCGGCTTGCCTAGTATTGAGATAGGCGCCATTACGACAGGTGATATTTTTGGATCGTGACAGGTCTCCACTAGTAACTCTCAAAACATTTGTAATTATCAAAATAAATTAGCATGGAACCTATAGGCCTCACAATATCTATTCTTGAAAATTTGGCAAGTATTGCCCCTTTTTAAACCTCTAATACATGTAACACGTTATTCAATTCACCGATACGCATAAAGCTTTCTATATATTAGAAGAGCTGGTTTTCGACATGGCTGCTTACCTGTCTTTTAATTTTTGTTTAAGGGCATTTTGGACCTTTAACAGAATCTAATAAAACGTATCCTTTAAATCCAAAGCTAAAGGCCACCGCATCAGTTCTCGCACCCAATCACTTTATAACGAAACACATGTTTGTCATTTTCAGTTAAGATATGTGTAATTTGAGATTGACACTAAGCAATAAGCACGAACAGACTTACCAATGCACTTTACATGCTTACTGTCATGGGCGGCTTTCCAACCATGCCCCATGACCCCTTAGACGCGCCCCGTGGCATCCTGGCCAGCTTTCCAACGCCCGTCGTCACGGTCGGCCCCGTGGTCTCGGCAGCTCCAAGTGACAAGCGCGCACGTGCCTCTGTCGCCCCACTGATAGCCATCGCCAGCGCCCAGCCACAGGCAGATGCCAACAGCGCCGCGCGCGCAGACAATGCCGCCCGCGCAGACCCTGATGCGAAAGACAAAGTTGCTGCCAACGGACTTGTTTCTGCTTTGTAGAAGACTAAGTCCTTTTCATTGTAAATATAGAGTAGTTTTACTGCATTTTCTTTAAGTGTGATTTTTCAGCTTTTATAGGCCTAGTGATGTAACTTTGGTTTATTTTTTTTAAGCATTATTAAGGGGGACCAAGCAATCAAACTTTCAAGCAAGCAAACAATTCTCTGTACTGGTGTCTCTCCCCCCCGACACCGTATTCTTTTTCTGTAATAGCTTTCATTCAATGCAATCAAGCTTTCTTTCATTCTCAATTCTCTTTTCTGCTCTCTCTTTCAATTGATCACGATATTGGTTTTCCCGTACGGCACTGACAATCTAGTCTAGCGTACGGAGGGGATCTCAGTTGGCGGACAACAATCGCACTGACATCGGTTGCTTAGCCTTACGTCGCCCTTCCAAGGAACATTAGGAAGGCACCGCGTAACAGTTGGTATCAGAGCCTAGGCTCGATATCGGACGAGGGATTACATTGCAATTACCACCATTTCTGACCATGGTGAATTATGGGGATCGCATCGCGACCCTTGAGGGAACGGTTGACGCATTACGGCCCATCGTGGAAATGGTGCCCGACCTAAAGACCAGCCTAGTGCAAAGGTTGGACTACCTAGACCGCAGACTGATCCAGGCCAAAGTTGACATAGAAAACATCAGTCGCGACTCTGAAGGAGACCGACAAACGACAGCCACAGAGGCAGCCGAAATATTTGGTAAATTTGAGGTCCTCCAACAGGAGCGCGCCGAGGATTTAGCCAACGGGCACAAGAGGCAGACAGGGTGACTGCCATGCAACAAACTATAGACAACTTGACACGCCAGCTCAACGTTGTCAATGCTGCTTTACAAGGCCTGCTTCGAGGAGGTGGAAACCAAATCGGGGGTATTGTGAACCTTGCCCCTGTGGCCCAAAAACTGAAAATTCCTGAGCCAAAGCCATACAGTGGAGCTCGAAATGCCAAAGAAGTGAAAAACTTCATCTTCAACATCGAGCAATACTTCGATGCCGTGGGGGGCCTAGAAGAAGCTAAGAAGGTAGCAACTGCTGCCATGTATCTTCAGGGCGATGCCAAACTCTAGTGGCGGGTGAAATACGAAGCCATCAAAGGCTGGTGAAGATACCCTCGAGACATGGGCAGAACTAAAGGCAGCCATACGCTTACAGTTCTTCCCCGAAAATATTGAGTACAATGCTAGGAGAAAGCTACGGGAGCTCCGCCAGACCAAATCAGTGCGGGATTACGTGCGGGAATTCTCTGCGCTCATGCTGAACATCCGCGACATGGGGGACAAAGACAAAATTTTCACCTTCCTAGAAGGGTTGAAACCTTATGCCCGTATGGAGTTTCAAAGACAAAGGGTAGACACGTTACCTAAGGCAATCCAAGCAGCAGAGTGCCTTGGGGATTATCAAGTGGAAGCCCGGAAGGACAGGCCTCAACAGCCTGTCCGAGGAGGATACAAAGGAGGCCAGCCAAACACTGGTGGCCCTAATAGAAGTAGAGGAGACTGGAGTGCAACCAAATCTAAGGCTCCCTCCTCAAGCAGTACTAGTGTTGCATCTAACAACAATGATCGGGGGAGGAAACCCCCCTCAGGATGCCGTCATTGCGGTGGACCACATTGGAACAATGAATGCCCACATGCACAAATGAACGCCCATCAAGCTTTTGAGGATGGGACGGATGACGATGCCGATGATGCGGACCAGACCGAACCAGTTGGTGCATTCAATGCCATTGTTGGCTCTATTTCTGAGCCTCTAGCGGGAACCAGTGCTGGTATCCGTAAGAAGAAGGACCACTGTCCAATCGCCAAGAAAGGGAAAAAGAAGGCGAACGAAAGGACTCCTCCTCATCAAGAGAGGACCTTAATGTTCGTTGACATGAAGGTAAATGGCAAGCCTATTCGGGCGATGATAGACACGGGTGCTACCCACAACTACTTAGCCTCGACTCAGGTGGAACGCCTTGGCCTAGTTGTAGAAAAGGGGAAAGGTCATGTCAAGGCTATCAACTCACCACCTCAGCCAGTGGGTGGAATAGCCAAAGAAGTACCGGTAAAACTTGGCCCTTATGAAGGAAAGTTCAACCTGCGCGTGGTGATTATAAATGACTTCGAGTTGATAGTGGGGTTGGAATTCCTAAGACAAACCAATACCATGCCCGCACCGTATACAGACTTGCTACTGATGATGGGAGAAAACGGAGCTAAGCCCTGCATTATTCCGTGTATTCCCATGAAGATGGCCGCCGAGAACATCTCGGCCTTGCAGTTGAAGAAGGGGGTAAAAAGACATGAACCCACATTCCTGGCTACCCTCTGCATGGAAGATATAGAACGCTCCTCGGGTCCTATTCCTGCACCCGTGAAGGAGCTGCTTCTGAAATTTGAAGACATCATGCCACAAGACATGACAAAGCATCTTTCGCCTAGGAGAACTGTGGACCATGAGATTGAGTTGGTGCCGGGTGCGAAGCCACCTGCCCGGGCGTCATACAGAATGTCACAACCCGAACTCACCGAGCTTCAGAGATAATTGACGGAAATGCTAGACACAGGGATCATCGTGCCCTCTAAGTCCCCATACGGGTCCCCTGTGCTATTCCAAAAGAAACATGATGGTAGTTTATGACTCTGCGTGGATTACCGGGCTCTAAACAAAATCACTGTGAAAAACAAGTACCCTATCCCGCTAATGGCAGACTTGTTTGATAGACTGGGTGGTGCGACGGTATTCACCAAAATAGACCTGAGGACAGGTTATTGGCAAGTTCGTATTGCAGAGGGTGATGAGCACAAGACGACTTGTGTGACAAGATATGCGTCGTACGACTTCCTGGTTATGCCCTTTGGCTTGACTAACGCGCCAGCCACATTTTTCACCTTGATGAATCAAGTCTTCCGAGAATACATTGATGAATTCGTCGTGGTTTATTTGGATGACATTGTGGTATATAGCCAGACACTGGAAGAACACCTGGAGCATTTACGGAAGGTCCTAGCCCGATTGCGGGAGCACGAATTATATGCGAAGCTATCCAAGTGCTCCTTTGCTCAGAAATAAATTGACTTCCTCGGACATGTCATCGAGGAAGGGCAGATCAAGATGGACAAGCAGAAGATTCAGGCCATCACAGAATGGCCGCCTCCTAAGGATATCCACGCCTTGAGGTCGTTCCTTGGCCTATGCAACTTCTATCGGTGTTTTGTGAAAAGTTACTTCCTCATTGCAGTGCCGCTGACAGAACTTCTCAAGAAGGTCACACCGTGGGATTGGGGCCCCAAGCGGGCAGAGGCTTTCGACGCATTGAAGATGGCTATGTCTAGTAGCCCAGTCTTGGCCCTCCCTGACTTGGCCAAGCCATTCGAAGTACATACGGATGCCTCCGACTATGCACTTGGTGGAGTATTGCTACAAGAAGGGCATCCCGTAGCATACGAGAGCCGGAAGCTGAAGGATGTAGAGCGGCGCTATGCCGCCCATGAGAAAGAATTATTGGCTGTCGTTCATTGCTTATGCCTTTGGAGGCATTATCTACTGGGATCCCCATTCGTGGTCAAGATAGACAACACAGTGGTTAGCCATTTCATGACCCAACCAAAGCTGAATGGTCAACAGGTAAGATGGCAGGAACTCCTAGCGGAATTTTACTTCAACCTAGAGTACCGAAGTGGGAGGACCAATCATGTTGCTGATGCACTCAGCCAGAGAGCTGATCTAGCATCGGTGTGTCTACTCGCAGCCCTAAAGGGAAGCGAAGTAACCACCACCATAAAAGACCAAATACAGGATCTACTCATCAAGGATCCTGCTGCACAATATTTGGTTGATTTGGTAGAACAGGGCAAGACTCGCCAGTTCTACACCGAAGATGGTTTCCTGAAAGTGAAAGAGAACCGACTTTATGTTCCTAAAGGAGGAGATCTGCGAAGGGCCCTTCTGGCGGAATGCCACGATAGTTTGTGGGCCGGTCATCCCGGTGAGGAACGCACCATGGCATTGCTTCGCCGTGCATATTATTGGCCTCAAATGGTCGATGGCGTCGCTCAGTATGTGAAGACTTGTCTAGTATGCCAGAAGGATAAGTCAGACCGTTTGACGCAGGCAGGGCTCTTGGAACCACTAGCTATCCCAAAAAGACCTTGGGAAAGCGTTTCCCTGGACTTCATCACCGGATTGCCCAAGGTCGGAGATCTCACAACTATCTTGGTTGTGGTGGATCGGTTTTCCAAGTATGCTACCTTTATAGCAGCCCCACAATATATATCAGCAGAAGATACAGCTCGACTAGAGGAATATCTCCGGCACTTTGTGACCGGATCGCAGAAGAACTGGGTGAAGCTTCTGGATGCTGCTCAACTGTGTTTCAATTCACAAAAAAGCTCAAGTACCAACAAAAGCGCTTTTGAAATTGTTACCGGATAGCAACCGCTACTCCCACACTCAGTGAACGCCCCAAATATGTCAAAATCTCCTTGAGCTGCTAGCTTCTCAAAAGAATGGAAGCAAAATTTGGAGATAGTACTGAGCTATCTTGTCAAAGCCCAAAAGCGGATGAAGAGGCATGCTGATCAGAATCGCCGCTTTGTTGAATACCAAGTGGGAGACAAAGTGATGGTCAAAATCCCAAAGCGGTACTTGTTTGCAGGGGTTCATGACCCCCGCCTATTGCAAAAATATATTGGACCCTTATCCATTGAAAAGCGCATTGGAAAAGTTGCATACCGGGTGGATACCCCAGCTTGGTGGAAAATCCATCCTGTTTTCCATGTCAGTCTCCTGAAACCTTTTCCGGAAGATAAGGAGGATCCTTCATGAAGCCAACTCACAATACCAAGTATTCGAGGTTCCAATTCAACCGGGAAAAGGCGTGCTAAAGCTATTCTGGATGATCGAGTGATTCACGCCTCAAGAAAAGATCACCAGGAGTTCTTGGTGAAATGGCAGGGATGTGATGCAGAGGAGAATACTTGGGAGAGGGGAACAAACCTCAAAGCCTAAAAGAGCCTGATTGATGATTACCTTGCAAGGAAGACGCCGAGGACGTCACCAACTCAGGTGGGGGAGAATGTCATGGGCGGCTTTCTAACCATGCCCCATGACCCCTTGGACGCGCCCCGTGGCGTCCTGGCCAGCTTCCCAACGCTTGTCGCCACGGTCGGCCCCGTAGTCTCGGCAGCTCCAAGTGATAAGCGCGCATGTGCCTCTGTCGCCCCACCGATAGCCATCGCCAGCGCCCAGCCACAGGCAGATGCCAACAGCGCCGCGCGCGCAGACCTGATGCTAAAGACAAAGTTGCTGCCAACGGACTTGTTTCTGCTTTGTAGAAGACTAAGTCCTTTTCATTGTAAATATAGAGTAGTTTTACTGCATTTTCTTTAAGTGTGATTTTCCAGCTTTTATAGGCCTAGTGATGTAACTTTGGTTTATTTTTTTTTAAGCATTATTAAGGGGGACCAAGCAATCAAACTTTCAAGCAAGCAAACAATTCTCTGTACTGGTATCTTTCCCCTCCGATACCGTGTTCTTTTTCTGTAATAGCTTTCATTCAATGCAATCAAGCTTTCTTTCATTCTCAATTCTCTTTTCCGCTCTCTCTTTCAATTGATCACGACATTGGTTTTTCCGTATGACACTGACAATCTAGTCTAGCGTACGGAGGGGACCTCAGTTGGCGGACAGCAATCGCACTGATATCGGTTGCTTAGCCTTACGTCGCCCTTCCAAGAAATATCATGAAGGCGCCGCGTAACAGCTTACCAATGCACTTTTGCCCTGAAAAGAGTACGTGTCTCTTCCATTTGCTTCTAAAGCATGCTGATTCCACGTGTCTTTAATCCAACACAGACAATATATTACCTTTACCTAATATTGCAACTTTTTCCTGCTTTCTCTGGTTCATCGCTTTCTTGCTATCTCTCTTGGGTCCATTTCTATTATTTTGCTGGAATTTTTTTTGAGTATCTGATTTGCGTTTATCGGCATATTTTGCATGTCTTCTTCGACTTCTTTTTCTAGGTTTTGTGAGTTTGCTTCTGCAATTTCCTTTTGGTGTAATTGCTATCTCTTTGGTGCGTATTATATTTATTTGTTATCACAATATTTTGTGACTGTAAAACTTTCGTAGGTCTAGCCTGATATACAGATCACTTTATGTGTTTTTTATTTCTGAATTATTTTATATGTGGAAATATTAATTTTGAATGTCTGATTTTGATTCTGAACCGTATCTATCTGCTTTAAGGTTCCAAGAGATTTCAAAAATTATGTTCAGGTGGTGGGACCAATTGTTTCAACGAGGAAGTATCAGGTGAATGAAAAAAACGTTTTCAATTACGTTCTGTCAATATGTAAGTTCATACATGGCAGAGTATGATAAATTGAAAATACCTCCTAATGTGTTTTAACATCTTTTTTCCCAGGGGCAAATTCTTAGAGGCAGGCTAAGGTTCTAAAGTGGATTGAAGCTCATATTACAGTTGTCCACATAAGCTATCAAAACTTTATGAAATCAGAATTGTGTTATAGAAAGAATTTAGCTTTGAACTCTTTCTTCCTTTTGCAGGAATATTATGGCTAAAGATGGACCAAGATGGAGAAAGGCATGTAAATTTGCTCTTTGTTATTGTATGTTTGATTGTTGTTATATGTAAATTTTCACATTCAGATTCAGGGTTAGGATATAATACTTTATCTATGAACTTCCTTGCATTTGGAGTTTATATATGAGATTGCAATATGTTCTTGGATATTATAAAATTAGCAAAATCTAGCTATTGATATGAATTTTCCTTTTCCTCTAACAGAGATGCATAATATCCAGTTCCTTTTGGACTGTTAATGCATCATCTAAGATACGTGTCCTCTGACCTTAAAAAGGAAAAGGCACGTATCAATGCCTTATCTTTCTCTGAAATATTCTACATCGTTTTAATCTTCTTGCTTTCATTGCCTTCTGGATTTATTCATCCTCTTCTGTAGCTGATTCATAAAAGATCTTGAGGATTAACCTGGTGCTTCTGAATCTGTAGTGAAAAATGACTGAAGACCCTTTCTCTTCAGGTATTCCTTTCTCTATCAAAAAATTCCCCATACAGATTATGATTATTATACCCACAAGGGAAAAAGGGCGTTTTCTTATAAATTATTTGCTCTTAATCGTTTTAATAGCATTTACTCTCGCTATATATTTGAATCCCCTTTTAATTTTTGGTTTAGACATGGAAATGTGAGGAGGGAGGGGGAGGAAGGCAAATATGTTTCTATGAAGTTATGGCCATTTAATCCAGTTGCCTATTTTGGTATTTTATTTTGTGTCTAATCTCCATGTGTAAAGAAACATGTTAATTAACATTAAGTGTTTAATTGGATCACAGTATCACCCTGATAAACCTTTTGGTTTCCAATATCATCGCGTGTGATTCAAAATAACCTTTCTAATATGCTCTATTGCAATTTAGGTATTATTTTTGAATGGTCGTAGTTTCAGGAAATTGATGCAATATGTGCATTTGGACAGATGCGCCTTGAGATATAATTTTTGAAGCCAATGTTGTTACACGTCCGCTTAAGCCCTAAAGCTCGGAAAAGATCAAGTTGTGTGCTTTGCCTCGATATTTATAGAAACATTAACTGTTTAATTATTGGCAATGTTAAATATTGCTTAGTTAAACTCAACCAGCATATTACCAGCATATTGATACTAAGTGAAATATCGTGGGGTTTACCTTTTAAAACAATAAGGGTGGTGGTATTATGCATTAGCTGTTTATATCCTATATTTTTTTTACTTAAAATGTGTGTAGCATATGTTACTTACTTCTTAGAAGTACTTTGTATCTTTTTGAAATAAGTTTAGAAGGTAGAGGAAAGCTAACTGCTTCAAGGGCTAAGAGTTGGAATTTTACAGAAAACGATGATGCATCTAATGCAGGTTGTTGTTGGTGGATTCTTGGGATTGCAACAGTAGCAATTGCTTGGCGATTAGGGGCTCCGGATATCAAGCATGAAGTTAGATAAGCTTTTGCATTCTACTGTTGCAACCATACAAATAATCAAAGTAGTCGACAGATATCACCAATTTTCTCATTATTTTGTCTCACTTCTGAATTCCTCTTCAAGACACTATATGCAGTTACGCGATAATCAGATCAAGTGACACTTATGCAAGAGGACTAATATTGATGAAAGTCCCTTCCTCTAATACATGTAATCTATCTTCATTCTCTACCACCACTTTTCCTATATTAAGTGTTTTTACGTGTGGGACGTTATAAAATATATTGTCAACAGAAGCTTTTTGCCTTTCTTCTTTCTCCACAATTTAGGACTCTCTTTCTCCTCTGTTTATGTAACTACAAAAATATCTTCCACGTTGTCCTAATTTACTTCTTACTGATGTGCATGATGTGTAGGCATATAGGAGTTGGAGACAAGAATTTGTTACTTCCTATTTACTGGTAATATGGTGGTTGAGTTTATATTGTGGTCATGCAATATTGTCCTTATGTGGCTATTCCCTTTGTAAACAGAAAATTACTTAACATGGTTCTTTTTATGTCGTCATTTATGAAATATCGAGCATTATAGTTGTCTTTCTTACTTGACTCTAGGTGCTTTTATCCTCAAGTACTAAGGTAGTTACCTTTCCTATACTAGAAGTTTGAGGAGCAAACGAGTATTTGATAGTTTCTACGGAAATTTTGATTTGTCTTACAAGTTGTGATCAAAGAATCTCAAGATGAATTTTGGTCTTTTTGGATGAAACGTAATTCGTTAGTTAATTCTTCATTGGAAATTGCTCACCTTATCCAACTTCAAATAATTCTGAAATGTTATTGGTTCTGCTGTTGATGATGCTCTTCCAGTAGAGTTTATTTTGGTTCATCTCTAGCCTACTGGTTCCTTTTGCAATCAATTGTGCTCACAATCAACTGTTGATGATGCTCTTCAAGTAGAGTTTACCAACATTTTGAGTCATCTCTTGCACTCTGGTGATGGTTATGCTTTGTTCGATGTCATTCTTCGACCAAAATGATAACTTCATGATGACTCTCAGTTGTATGAAAATGTAAAATCTCCTCCTAGAGGAAGTTGTTGTACTCTATAGGGTAGTAGTTCTGGACAACCGACTCCTACGAACGTTTTTGGAGTGTTTTCTTGTGATATCTCATTAGTGGAGCAGCTAAGAAGAGGGGGGAGGGGGTATAAGTATAAAAGAATGAAAGGAGTCTTATTTTATTCATAAGATATTTCGCGTGATAGAATATCATTCTCATGCTTTATATAACTATATATATATATGACATAAACCCAAACATCACAACAAATACCATTTAATCTATACTTCTCGGTCACTGAATGTAGTTAAAGAACCCAAGGTAAGTTGACCAAATCCGATATGGGTCACACATCCACATGGCCACACCCATGTGTTGACATGGGTGCGGCAGAAATTTTGAAGAGTTCGCATAACATAGTTGATGGTTACACTTTGAGGAGCAGTAAACTTTTGTAAATTAGTCTAACCAACAATAAATAACATACAGTTATTTATTGTTTTAGCATCTTTAGATCTACTGAATGTTATATAAGTTTAAATGCTTAACTGACAATCATTTAGCAATTGCGACCGTGAGTATACAATATTTTCTACGAATTAAAACATTGTTCCATAATATGAGGATCACCGAGGTTTATATTAGAAAGAAATGAGACAACATTTCATAAGTATTCCTAAAAAGCTAAAACAGAACAATAATTAACAATATGGTTCGCAGGTTTAAAGTATTATGTTATACTTATGTATTATATTTATTCAATACTATCAGTTAGTAAATATTCCATTGTTTGCAGGGTTTTGAAAGATCAAGTGAGTGGCTTCTCATTGGAGTGAGCCAAAAAGGACTATAAGATCTTTGACCGAGAATAAATATGAGTGCATGTCAATATCACACTTACCGTACATGTTTGTTTGGCATCTGAACTCCTAAATCTTGCAATGTACCGTGAGTTTGGGTACGTAGAGGAAGAAAACCTGAATGACTACTAACCAATTATCAAATTGTAGATTCGAAAGCTGTTTATGCAGGGCGTGCTGGTTTAATTTGAAACAGGGAGGTTTTGAACAGGAAAGAATCAAAACTGAAAAGTCTGTTCCAAATCCCAAATACAGTAGGTAAATCATTAGAAGACTTGTGGCAGTGCTGAGCACCAAGTGCCATTTATAGTTGTTTTGTCAACTAATTCAGGCGGTCATCGGTTCTATTTTTTGGTCCGATGGAGAGGATACAATGCGAAGACAATCCAGCCAACAAATGTATGATTCATACATTTGGATTCATAACAGGTTATCTTGGTGCTGTACTATAGCAAATCTGTTCAAAGGCAGATAAAAGAATGCGCCAGCTACTATTTAATTTACAATGTTGGGCCTGTGCTGCTGGCACGGGTTATCACCACCTAGTTTAAAAATATGAGAACGATCCCATTTCCTTTTTAAACAGTGTTATTTTATACATTTAGCTTTAAGCTTAATTACCATTAAAATATCATTTGATCAAAATAGCACTTCAACATCATACTTTGACGAACAATTTCAAAAATTCCGTTTAAGTCGCATTTCATGCCTTTAACATCAAAATAAGGTTTTAGTAAAACTTATAACATTTTCGCCTCACGTGCCATTTCTCCAATAAATTTCAAAATGGGGATTTTATTCTTAATAATTATTTATAAAACCAAATGACACTTTATATGCATAATAATTTATAACACATGGTGAACCCGTACTCGTTCGTCCCCACAAGCACGAATTCACATTTATAATCAATTTATATGAGGTCATGTATTTAGAGAAAATTCCTCAAACAAGAGTAAGTCTAATAAATTTACCTCAAGTCGCTTTCCAAATCTTACCCAAGAGTTTAACGACGTCAACAATCCATAATCTACATGTCCGAGCTCACATCTATCAATAACACGTCACAACAACACAAACCAAATCAACTAAGTGTCTAACACTTAGGTCAAATTTCAAAAGTTTCACAAAAATCTTTATTTCACCATTCGAAGGTCAATCCTTGAGTTTTAACTCTAATTCATCCGGTAAATCTCGAATGTTAGTCTTTGGTCGCATTTAAGTCCAAAAGTTTATCATCCAAACTTTCCTTTACATATTGAATCTTTAGTCTCTTAAAATTTGACTAACTCTCTATATTTTCAAAAATTTCAACAGAGTTTTTTTTGTTTCTAGGCTTATCGAAAAAAATTTCACGTGCCAGCGAACCAGAAGAATATAATATAAAGGCCCCACATGGATCTACTCACCCGAACTATATCAATAAATATTTTATGACCTTTAATGCCTCAAAATACCACCAAATAACCACTCTCGAAATCACAATACTAAAATCTATTACAATGTAAAGAAAATCTAGCCACCATAGGCAATAAGTGAATCAACTACATTACATAAATGTACTAAATCTCAATTCGTAATCAAGGTAACCAATTTACTTATTCTCTCATGGAATAACATGATCATCACCAAATTTAAAATTCTAGAAAAGGTCATGCGTGCAGTCGCGTATGGACATCAGATTTTTTTTTTTTGCTATTCATCTTGGCCTCCTAAGTGGCCTCCTCGAAGTCATGATTACACTATAATATTTTAGCTGAAGCAATATATTTAATTTCTAAACTACAAACTTGCATATGAAGAATCCCTATTGATTCTTTCTCGTAATTCAAACCATCATTCTCAAAATCTAAACATTCCTATCTAAAATACAAAATGACATTACTTCTAAGGTTATTACCTCATTCATTGCACGACGTGTCTTGTCGCCCACATATTTTTATAGTTAGGAAAATAGAAGATCAGACCTGCTAAAGGTAGTCCGGTGGCAACATAAATTCACGTATAACCCCACTTTTTCTAATAATGTCACTCACCTCAAGGAGTATGCTTTACCATCTAAGTCTCGTTACACTTTTTCACTATTTCCTTTTAAGAATACCACGTCATAACTCTTAAACTCACATTCTAGGTGACATCCACCCAAATAAAAATTCTATGCTTGAGATGTTACATATGTATTTTCATCCCTACATCCCCTCTATAACTACGAGTTCGCCGTAACACTTAAAGTAATGTTACATAACCCATTCTCCATTTCCAAGCCTTTAACTAAATTCATACTTAAGAATTTTTTTTTCCCGTTTTCTCCCCTCTTTAGGGATTTTATCCCATTAATTTTCCATCCATTCGAGACTCTTAGGTCGTCCACTTTCATTTAAGACTTTTCGTTATTTATTCAAAAGTCTAGCTCGATATTGTCTTATCTTAATACATAGTTTATCTCCTTGTCTTCATGGTGCTTGCAACTAGAGTACCTATTGATTCCACAACTAATAAGTTTAATTCGTGGAAAGATATTCATTCTCCACTATTACCA
Organism: Nicotiana tomentosiformis; assembly: GCF_000390325.3. Lineage (NCBI taxonomy): Eukaryota > Viridiplantae > Streptophyta > Magnoliopsida > Solanales > Solanaceae > Nicotiana > Nicotiana tomentosiformis. The sequence goes on along the minus strand of NC_090813.1, from coordinate 99,913,796 downwards.
AATTTGTGACACACACATACCAAATTTTTTTGATTGTCGATATTTGTGTTTCTATCCTCTTACTTTAAGAAGTTATTATTGTTGCAATATTACCTCAACATATAGGCCTTCAACACTTGGTTATTAATGTGATCTAGATGATACTTACATCCTTTAAAAACTTGTACTCCCACAATTATTTTGCCTTTCACTTGGGTACCATGTCCTAACCCATATAATCCACTTCTGGTATAAGAATGCATTTGAAAAAAAATGAAAGAAAGAGAAAAAAAATCTTTTCCTATTTTATCCCGCACCGAGTGTGCGCACATAATATTCATGCTTAAGTACCATACCCTCAAACCGCAACTCATGTTGTTAAGTGTCATCTTTCTCTGCTCTTATAACTAAAGTATGATTAACACATTATTCCTTCTATAATTGTACTATCCTCGTGACTTTCTAACGTCACGCTCCTTTGTCCATGCTCAAATATACATTTGGCAAGTACAACTCTATTGCGCTTTTCATGAGTCCATGTTCACCTACATTTTCTGCAAATACTACTCCATTACGCCTCCGAGTTCGAGCATAAATATATCATCGGAAAGTACGACTTCTTGACGCCCTTGAGTCCATGCTCCACCATTTTGAACAAGTACGACTACTTCACGAGAAATTGGTATACCATCTTCGTGCAAATTTTCACAGTAAATCTTATTTTCACGATAATATATGCAAGCAACTCATGGTTTATCTGCATATACCATATAAATTTTCAAAAAAACATCCACATACACAAATTCTCGGGGCATACCCTTACTACCCATCGAATTCAATACGTGATTACACAATGAGCACCTTCATGTCTTATAAGATATTTTTAGCCTCATTCTCAACACAACACATTTAGGATGCATAAGATAGTGCAAATCTTTGAACTACTTGAAATCCTTCGACTTCTAGAATGTATCATTAGTGCTCTCTAGCTCTTTAGCCTTAAGTCGTTCATGCAGTATTTACAACCCATTCAATTGTCACGACCCAATTTTCCCTCCGTTGGGTATCATGATGGCACCTAGTCTTAGGGACTAGGTAAGCCTAACATTTACTGAATAACAACCATAATAAATAACATCTAACAACTTAAAATGGAATTCTTTATACAAGTTTATAATTTCTAAAACCGGTAGTGCAAGTCATAAGTTCTACAGAGATTTGCTACAAATTTCTAAATACAACTTTTTGAAAATAGGTAAAACAGTGTGAATACAAAATGGGAAGGTGACTCTGAAGCCTGCGAACGCAGCAGCAGGTTTACCTTGAGTCTCCACAGTAACAGTCCGCACAGCTAGCTAATGATCAACTGACTTCGAAAATACCTGGATCTGAACAAAAATGTGCAGAAGTGTAGTATGATTACACCATGAAGGTACCCAACAAGTGTCAAGACTAACCTCAGTGGAGTAGTGACGAGGTATAATCAAGACACCTACTGGACTAAATATCCTGAAGAAGTATAAGTATAGAAATAACAGAGGATGATATCTATATAAAGACTACGCGAAGTGGCAATTAATACGGTAATTGCGATAAGGAAGGAAAACAACAACTATCAGCGGAACACCATAATAATGACATAGAAGAATGAACGAAAACACAGCCTAAGTCCGATAATTACAGATAAAGAAAGGACAAGTAACAACTCAACAGTGCGACAGCTTTCACACCGGGTTTTAGTCAATAAACTCCACGAGGTACCGAACCTCAGACTATCACAACTCACGGGTCTCAATACCTGAACCCTAATACTTGGCATTATGTGCCCTCATTATACCTCATAACCGCACTGACAACTCGCGTGCCAAATAGAGTCATTCTCACATAGAAGGCAAGTAAGCAAGGGTGTGCATTTATATTCAACAATATCAAGAAAACCTCTTATTCGATAAGAGTGCTTAACTACGTGTATGCTTGTGCAAGTATCCTAACATAGTTCATACCAGCTAGTGAGCATAAGGAAAAGAACGGACAACACGTAGACTATTTTCTCACAACTTTCACAAGATAAAGCTCACACAGGTAAGTGTACCACTACACAAATATCAACAACAAGAATGCCCCCAGGCCATCACAAATCATCACAAATCAATCCCTGACATATCCACCTTGTCTCGCCACGTGTGCAATAGTAAAATAAATGCCTGCCTTGTCTCGCCACACGTGCATAATAATGTTCCAACCTTGTATCTTTACATGCGCAACCCACATATATATATCCCGCCTTGTCATGCCGCATGTGCAAATATCAATAGTAACAATAGCACGACAGAAACCTCGTGCAACCCTATAACAAAGAGATGTCAACAAAGGGCACTCCCGAGATACTGTCTCGTAGTCCCAAAAGTAAATGCTCAACAAGGGATCTCCCGAGGTACCACCTCGTAGTCCCAAAAGTAAATATACAAGACAGGGGGATCTCCCTAGGTACCGCCTCGTAGTCCTAAAGTAAATATGCAAGACATGAGGATCTCCCGAGGTACCTCCTCGTAGTCCCAAAGTAAATATGCAAGAACAACAAGTACAACAGCAACAATAACACTAATACAAGGGTACGACAAATAAATCAACTCAGAAATTGCAGAACTCAAAGGAAATGAGGAATTAATTCACAAGGAGTGGCCACAATAGAGAATGCTAGTCATAATAAGAACAGCTGAACAAGAAAGGAAATTTTATGTAACAACGGTCCACAATGTACAATTCGACAACGAGGGAGCTAACTCAAGGCGAATAATTCCAAATAAGGGCAAGTTAACTAAAATGTAGGATATCTAACTTTTTTTAAGGTTGGCAATTAAGAAAGAGATACAACAAATTCAATTAAGGATGAACAATTACAAAAGAGATAATTATAACTTCAAATAAAGATAAGCAGTTAGAGGAAAGATAACATGGCAATAGAAGAGATAATCATTTCAGTTAAGGCACAAATGACTCAAATAAGCATCAAGGGCGGATCATAAAGCAATTAATTCTAATTAAAGCGGATAGATGTGAAACTAGTAATTAAGATACGTATTCATAACATAACAATTACATAATAAGTGAATACAAGGACCTAAAAACTCTAAAAGGCCAACTTTCCACAAATAAGTTCGAGCACGTACTCGTCACCTCGTTTACACGGACTATAATTAGCATAAAAACTCAAATCATAAGGGGTAGTTCCCCCACATGAAATTAGGCAATATACTTACCTTAAAGAAGATAAACCGATACTCTAAAATGAACTTCTCGGGTGAAATGACCTCCGGACGGCTCAAATCTTACCAAAATAATTTCAAAGTACAAATAAAACTCATAAGAAACTATTCCGGATCATAAAGGCTCAATCTTAATCAAAATCTAAAAATTGACCCCCAGGCCCGTACTTCAGAACCCGATAAATTTCACAAAACCCGAACACCCATTCCGATACGAGTTCAACCATACTAAAATTATCAAATTCCGATACCATTTCGTTCCTCAAATCATGATTTTTCATTTTGGAATTTTTCTTCAAAAACCTCCATTCTCCTCAACTCAAAACACAATTTAAATGATAAAAATGAAGATAAAATCATGGAATATATTAAATTCTAGGTGAAGAACACTTACCCAATCATTTTGTTTGAAAAACCCACAAGGAAACTCCCAAAATCGAAGTTTAAAACTCAAAATATGAAGAAAATGGCCAAACCCTCGACTTAAATGATTCTGCCAGGATTTCCGCATCTGCGGACAAGGACGTGCACCTGCGCACACGCATTTGCGAGAACGAGTCCGCATCTGCGAACTCACCTAGCCAGGCCTGAAACCGCATATGCGGATTTACAGCCGCACCAGCAGCACCGAAGAAGCGCAAGGGGGAAATGCAGAAGCGAGATTCTTCGCAGGTGCGACTGCAGGATCGCAAAAGCGGCCTGGCGGCCTCCCCAGAAGCGAGCGAGCCTCCAGGACACTGTGACCGTAGAAGCGACTAGGCTCACACAGAAGCAGAACTGCAGCTGCTCTCCAAAGCGTCGCAAGTGCGAAAACACCAGAACCAGACATGTTCAAAATCATGAAAAACATCTGAAACTCGTCCGAAACACACCCGGGGCCCCCGGGATCCCGTCCAAGTATACCAACAAGTTCCATACCCTAATACGGACTCGCTCGAGGTCTCAAATCATATCAAACAACGTTAAAAACACGAATCACCCTCCAATTCAAACTTAATGAACTTGAAACTTCAAACTTTAAATTTCTATAACCGATGCCGAAACCTATCAAATCGCGTCCGATTGACCCCAAATTTTGCGCACAAGTCATATTCAACATTAAGGACCTACTCCAACTTCCAGAATCGGAATCTAACCCTGATGTCAAAAATTCCACTTCCGGTCAAAAACTCCAAAAATTCGACTTTCGCCATTTCAAGCCTAAATGAGCTATAGACCTCCAAAACACAATCCGGACACGCCTCTAAGTCAAAAATCACCCAACGGAGCTAACGAAACCGACAAAACTTCATTCCGGAGTCGTCTTCATACAGTTTCGACTACGGTCAAAATTCTAAAGCTTAAGCTTTCGTTTTAGGGACTAAGTGTCCCAAATCACTCTGAATCATCCGATAATTGAATTCAACCATGCACGCAAGTCAATACACATGATACGAAGCTGCTCATTGCCTTATGCTGCCGAACGAGACTTAAATTCTCAAAACGACCGACCGGCTCGTTACATTAACATATTCAACCCCCTTATAACGTAAGGAATTTAATCATTCCGCACTCAACCGCTACATTGGCCCATATAAAAGAGTTTTAGAGCATATTCTCATAAACCTTATCATTTTCGTAATTTATTAACATCAAAATGAGATATATCTTATATCGACAGGTTTGATATTGTCCTTTCATAACGTCTTACCTTCCTAGAAAATCCATGTTACTCCTTTAACCTTCAAGATTATGCTTTTTATATACCTTATGCCTTAACATGTCTTCCACTTATCCATTTAGACGCTGTTACACTGTTTTCATGTATATATGCACTGGTCAGTGGTCATTAACTATTGATGTAGTTCAGGTTGCCTTCTTTATGCATAAACACGCTTTAATACTCCACACGTCGTCACCATATGGCATAGTTTGAATATTCTTGCCTTATGATTATGCATTTTTTCTTTCTTTCTTTCTTTTTTTCCCCTCCTCGTGTCAGTACTAGCTCATGTGACACGACAATCACTACAACTCGTCATGCCGAGTGTCTATTTGGTCCTTAGAAGAATTTGAGGATCATCCTTCTCATTTTGGTATCACAAACTTTCCGCAATTCTCAATGTCATTAAAATAACATTCAACAATATTCAAATCTCATCTTCCTTTAGACAAATTAGTAGCCCTTAGCTAACTGTTCCAATCCACTACTTGCTTATTTGGATTGTACCCTTTTCAATCCATTCGAGACTTTTGCCTTTATATTCACATCAAGGGCCATAATCACCTTCTTCAATACTCCTCCAGCAACTAGTGTTATTACTTGAATAAGCGTTATATTCATCACTTTTCTTTGCTAATCTCGTCGAAAATTTGATACAGATTGAAAATTTTCTTATTGCTTCAAGCTTTAACGCACGATCTAGAAAAAGAAGAGAGAATGAGAATTTCCTATAATGTCCATATAGCCTTCCTGATATAAGTGTGGTGCACAACATACTGGTAAGAAAAATTCTACTAGATACGATTCCATAGACTTCCTAGGACTCGAATTAGAACCTAGTGATCTGATACCAAGTTTGTCACGACCCAAAACTACGTGACCAGCATACTACCCGATCCGAGTGAACCAACCTGTACTAGAATACACATCTATATGCCTAATAGATGCATGCGAAAGTCTTATCATAACACAACTATTTTAAATAATTAAAACTATGCATGAAACAAAAACTTTAAATCAGCCATTTTTAATAAATAGAAATACATAAAGATAACTAGATTTCTTTTATGCATGTCAAAGGAATAACTATCGATTACACCCAAAAAGAATAACTATCGATGGAATCTCTAAGGCACGAGGATAAACTAAACACTTGGAAAAAATCCCTAACTAAAAGAAAATAAGATCAATATGACAACTACCACAAAATAGAAGTGATGCTTCACCATATACTTTAGAAAAAGTCATCCTAGCCTCATCTGCTCATCATGTACCACAACTCATCCTGAAATCATGTAAGTAAGGGAGCCCTGGAGGGCTGAGTATACCGTCACGTACTCAATAAGTGTAATAGACTCTCTCTAACTCAAGTTTCTGGGACAAGACTTTACAAAAATAGTGCAACCAATATTCAGTATAAAATGGTAAATAGTTATATCAACCATGCTCTTTATCATTTTTAAGTAAAATGTAAACCATGATATAAACTTTTAAATCATTCGTATGAACCCTAGATTTTAATAAAAAAGCATACATAACCATTTCAATTGCATTTAGTCGTTGAAATCACTTTCGGCTCCTTAAGCCTAAACATAAGAAAATCCTCTTACCTTTCACCGGGAGCACTATACCGACACCGATATAAGAATAATGTCAACTAGGTGATCATCCTAGCGACAAGTATCATATACCCTACTTGCTTAGGTCGTCTCATCGTAGTGCCACACGAATTAACTCAACCATGCTAATAAATCACATTTGCCCCTCTTGGGGGACTTATCCTACAAATCTCGGCTTAACCTTGAAATGTGTCCCTACACCAGCACGTGTAGTTTCATGGTAACAAACTCAACATTCGAACAAATCTCGGTGGTCTCCACCAGTAACTCCCACAATATTTGTAATTATCAAAATAAAATAGCATGGCACCTATAGGCCTCACAATATCTATTCTTAAAAATTTGGCAAGTATTGCCCCTTTTTAAACCTTGAATACATGTAACACGTAATTCAATTCACTGATACGCATAAAGCTTTTAAAACTATGAGAACGATCCCATTTCCTTTTTAAACAAAGTGTTATTTTATACATTTAGCTTTAAGCTTAATTACCATTAAAATATCATTTTCATCAAAATAGCATTTCAACATCATACTTTGACGAACAATTTCGAAAATTCCGTTTAAGTCGCATTTCATGCCTTTAACATCAAAATAAGGTTTTAGTAAAACTTATAACATTTTCATCTCAAGTGCCATTTCTCCAATAAATTTCAAAATGAGGATTTTATTCTTAATAATTTTTTATAAAACCAAATGGCACTTTATAAATTATATGCATAATAATTTATAACACATGGTGAAACCCGTACTCGCTTGTCCCCACAAGCACGAATTCTCATTTACAATCAATTTATATGAGGTCATGTTTTTAGAGAAAATCCCTCGAACAAGAGTAAGTCTAATAAACTTACCTAAAGTTGCTTTCCAAATCTTATCCAAGAGGTCAACGACGTCAACAATCCATAATCTATATGTCCGAGCTCACATATAACAATAACGCGTCAATGTATGGGGCATTTTGCTTTATTTTTGCAAGAATGTAGGATAATAGCATAATATACCATGCCAGGTACTCCTGAGCAAAATGGTGTGGCTGAAAGACGAAATCGTACTCTCATGGAAATAGTGAGAAGTATGATGTCAAGGACTAGCCTACCTGAGTCTCTTTAGGGGTGAAGCCTTAAAAATAGCTAGCTATATCCTGAATAGAGTTCCTAACAAAATCTGTCTTGAAAACTCTATTTAAACTATATGGACAACCCGAAAACCTAGCTTGAATCATTTTCACATTTGGGGATGTCCATCTGGAGTTCGGATTTATCCACCCACGGAAAAAAAAAAACTGATCCTTAAACTACCAGTTGTTTCTTTATAAATGATCCTGATCACTCTAAAGGTTTTAGGTTTTTCTGTCATGGGCATGGCACTAGAATCGTTGAGTCTATTAATGCAAAGTTTCTTGAGCATGATGTTTGTGATTGTGATTGTTTATATGGTAAGGAAATTTTATTGAAAGAGAAGGAAGTCATTGTCCATGTAGTTGTATATGAAAAGGTGGTAAACCAACCTATTCATGAGGGGCAGAATTGACGAGCGCAAAACACACACTTATATTGTGCTCGCTAGTCAAAGATAGTATAGTATGATATTATCTCTACAGGGATTGGATTTAAACAGTATTCTCGTAGTTTGTAGCTAGGTTTCTATCCAGGAGGATCAACAATGAGTTATATAATTAATAAACTAAAATCTACAGTTATTGGCTAATAACAATCGCAACAAAGGTAAGCTAGGAAGTTATCAATGGGAGACAATATAGGTTGATAGGATAGGTGAAAGACAATTAATTCGGGATCTAGCTCTAGATAATTCACTTCTAACGTTCAAGTGAGTCTTTCAAATCCACTTAATTATCAGTACAATTGCTTAGTAGAAACTCCTCTCTCGATTAAGTCTCAACCTCATAATATGAACCAATTTCAGCTCGGTGAAGATATACAAGAATTCGTAATGGATTAGTCTTTAGGACGACCTCTTTCGATTATTCTCCTAACTAGGTTTAATCAAGGATTCAACTAGCCTCTTTCGATTACTTAAAAGAATTTATGAACTCAACCAACAATATAATGCAAATATATCACAAGTTATGCCTCTCTCGATTATAAGAACAAGATAACATAGATGCAACAAATAAATCTTTCCAAAATGATTCAAATACATAAAAATAGAGTTATAATCCAAAAACAACTATCAATACACCAAATCCATCAAAACCCAGTTGGATCTACTCCATAGACATGGAGAAGTTCTTCACAAATGAAATTAAAGTATAGGAAAACATAGATTCAATCCAAACCCAGATCTTGAGTGAGGAAGAAATGATGAAATCCTTGTGCTTGTGTTTTTCCAACTCCTCCTTAGCCTCCTTAGGTCGAAAATATGTCAAAAGTCCAGAAAATGGTATTTTTCCATGTATTTAAGCCATCCCCCAATAATCCCCGGATGAAAATACTATTTTTTAGCGGAAATGGGAAGATACTCTAACATTTTTGTACTATCGCGCCGCGGCATGCGCCGCGCTTGTGGCGAATTCCAGTACGAGTTGCAAAACATTTTCTGGGAACATTTTGCACTGCCGCACCGCCCCATGCGACGCGAAAGTGTAAGTTTCTTAGAGTAATTCATTTTTTTCAGTTTTGACATCCGGACTTGGTACTCAACTACCGAACGCGATCTCGGTTTAATCCCTTAGGTTTCTACTCAGACTTCAAACCTCCAAATAGCTCAGATTTGCTCTGTAACATCTAAATAACTCGGAATCACTCCTACACGACATAAAATACATAATAAGTATAAAATACTACTAATTAAAGCTCAACATAAGTAAAGTGCAGTAAATTAGAGTGCAATAAGCGACTAAAATGCGGGATTATAGCCTACCATCAATACCCCACACTTAAATCATTGCTCGTCCTCGAGCAATCAAACTACACTTCACATAGACACGACCTTTTTAAATAAGTCTCCTAACTCATCACACCAATAATAATAAAACAGATTAAGCACAATATCGTAACATTCTTGTCTCATGATTTAACTCGAAAGCACCACGTATTTTTCACAACTCGCTCACTTATTCTAACACAGAGGTCAATGACAATACCTTTCCTTCATGAATCAAGTGCCCTTACCCAACAATAGAGAGTAGTTCCATACACAATAAAAGTTAAGAATAATTAGGAACTCAAGATAGAAAGAATTTACTCACTCTCAGAAACAACAACCATATGCCACAAAAGATGCATCATAGGCTTGCCCGTAGTGTACTACTCTACTAATCGAGCTTATTTAGTCAAGGATCAAGTAGGACTTTAATTGATTGTAATGTAGGTTGCGGGACATGTAAGATACATTTAGATATAAGAGTAACTACACCTCCCTAAGCACTTTTAATACATATACTTAACCTTTGAACCGCACACTTATGTCAAACCATAACTCCACCTTCACATCCGTATATGTCAACTCCCAACTTCTTTAAGCACAAATACATCAAGAGTTACCATTATCAATGAATATAAACTATTTTTTCTTCATTTTCTTTTTCGATTCAAGTGGCTCATACTTTTTCACAATATTGCACCTTTCTCCTTATTTCAATAGTTCCACTCAAAAGCTAAACCAACCACCCCACACTTCAACTTTTACAAAATTCATACCAATTTCACGTGCTCACGAGAGGTAAATGATTCAAATAGATGGTCAATTCAAACAAAAGGTTAAGGCTTGTAATGTGGTTACCAAAAAAAAAGATTACAGGCTCAACGGGGTTAACTACGATACATAATAATTTGGTGGGTAAAATATATAGCTGGCTCAACAAAGAGACGCCTATATCACTTCCAAGACTGAATAAAACTACTATTTCGCTTTGCAAACACACGGGGCAAGTTCTATACACCAAATTCAATGCACATAATACATGAAACCTCATATACACATGGCACATAACTCACTCGGGATCGGATTCATCGAGACACTCTAGTCAAAGCAGTTAAACAAAGTTAAGATCATATAACTTAAGATGCTTATACAAGAGTCAAAAACTAAGGATAAGTATCACAACTACAGCACTTACTATTCTCAAGGCATAATACAGTCAAGAGATATTGCTTTCATTACAAATCACAGCACAAGGTTTCCTAATCCTAAACAAAAAATAAAAACTAACTACATCCGGTTCAAACAAAACCCTTGGAAAAGAACCGCAACACAAAGAAAAACCAAGGAGGAATTCATACGCTACCAAAAAAAAACTTTTGTCTTTTTTTTTTTCAACTTAATCCCTCAAGAAACTTGTCGAATGACATTCATCGTCGGGAAAAGTAAAAAACTTTAAAATTTTCAATCAAATGAATTACAAAAACACACAAACACACATACACATAGACATTTATACATTCTATACATATATACATCCTCACCCCACACTTTAAATTATCCATGCAGGTAGCTTCTTCTCGGCCTTCTTGGGGTACACCCCACACTTTTCTTCCTCACTCATTGCAACGTTCTCGTTTTTGCCCTTCACTTTCCATACAACACTAGCAACTAGCTTCTCTCTTTTTACCCCGGTTTGTACATCCATCTCAAAAGTCACAGTCTCCTCGCCCACTCTAAGCATGAGTTTTCTCTCATGTATATCTAATATTGCTCTACCCATTTCTAGGAATGGTCTTCCTAGGATGAGGGGGACCTCCTTGTTATCTTCCATATTAACCACTATGAAATCCACATGAAATACAAACTTATCTACTCGAACTAAGACATCTTCAACTATTCTCTCAGGTATTAGAGTTGTTTGGTCTGCCAGCTGTAAGGATATTGGTGCAGACCTTATCTCTCCAGTCTCCTTCTCCAGTTTCCTATAAATAGATAGAGGCATTAAATTAATTGAGGCACCAGAATCACATAGAGACTTATCAAAATTAGTAGTACCTAAAGAGGAAGGTATGGTAAAACTCCCTGGATCTCCACACTTTTGTGGGAGTTTGTTTTGAAATATTGCACTGCAATACTCTATGAGCTTGACCACTAAGGTCTTTTCTATTTTCCTCTTCTTTGTCAGGATCTCCTTCAAGAACTTGGCATAAGCCGACATTTGTGAGAGCACTTCTGTGAATGGTAGGTTTATATGAACCTGTTTCAGCACATCTAGAAATCTCTCGAATTGCTTGTCCAGCTTTTCTCTACTTAACTTTTGGGGAAAAGGAAGCACAAACATATGCTTGCTCGCCTCAGGTTCCTCCCTTCTCGAGTTTTCTTCCTTCTTCTTTTCAACACCACTTTTTAGCTGCTCCCCGCTTTCTTTTTCATGTTTCATATCTTTGTGGATTGGGGTGAGATCTTTCAACACTTGCCCAATTCTCAAAGTTACAACATTCACTGTTTCTTTGGAATTTTTTTCTGTATCAGCCGGGAGTGTTCCTGGGGCTCTCTCAGACATTAGAGTAGCTAAGTACCTAACCTGTCTTTCTAGGCTTCGAAATAATGTACCCAATTCTTTGATAGCTGCATCATGGGTATCAAGCCTCTCATCCGTCTTGAAAATAAAGGTTTTCATAAGATCTTCCATGCTGGGTTGATTTGACTATGGAGGTTGATACTGCTGCCTCTACTGCTTTTGAAAATCTGGAGCTCCTTGTTCCTTGAATCTGGGGTTGTTTTGTTGCCATGCATTTGCAGTACCCCAGGTGAACTCCATGAAAAACCGGGGTGCCTCTGACCCATTGCATTAAAATTATAGTTTTCTACAACATTCACTTCCTCAGTTGAGGCTTGACACTCATGAGTAGGGTGTCATCTTCCACATATATCACAAGCTGCGTGGTGTACATTTTGCATCGAAGCTACAACTAGATTTCATATTTCTTTAGCCATAGCATCAAGGTATACTTGCACAGATGTAGTAGCATCAACTTGGTGAACACCAGTTGATTTTCTTTTATCCACACTATCAGAGGGCAACTGATTAGCATCTTCAGATAACTCATCCAGAATATTAACTATATCCTCTGGAGTCTTCTTCATAAAGGGGCCTCCAACTGCATTGCTCAATGTTCTACGCGAGGTCGGTGTCAATCCATCCCAAAAATCCTGGAGTTGCATCCAGAGTTCAATTCCGCTATGTTGACACCTTCTAACTATTTCCTTAAACCTCTCCCATGCTTCAAAAATAGTTTCATTCTCTTTTTGGCAGAAGTTATGGATTTCTCTTCTAAGCTTGCCCGTCTTAGCTGAGGAGAAATATTTATCAAGAAATTGTATGGTCATTTCCTCCCATATTCTAATTGACCCATTTGGCAAGCTTCGAAGCCACTGCTTCGCATCATCCTTAAGTGAAAAGGGGAATGTCCTTTAAGACACTACATCTTGTGACACCCCATTGTATTGAAATATGTTCATAATCTCCTCGAAGTCCATCAGATACGTGTTTAGGTCTTCATTCATCTTCCCTCTAAAAACGCAGCTGTTTTGAATGGTTTGAAGCAAACCTTGCTTCAACTCGAAATTATTGGCTGCAATTGGAGGTGGTCTAACACTTAACAATCCTTGATTGTAGACTAGTCTTGCATAGTCACCCAATTCTCTACCAAGTCTTGGTACCGCATTCTCGAACTGGTCATCAATCAAGGGTCGATTTAGATTGAATCTTCGACCCCTATTGTCTTCGACAGTTTCCTCAGCAGCTCTATGGGCTGCCTCAACAACTATCCTTGCATCCGCCTCTACCTCATTATCATCGTTATTAACCATGTGTTCTTGGGTTAAAGTTTTCCCCAAGAACCTTACGGTGAACTCTTTCTCCTTCCTCAGTTGCCGCAGGTGTTTTTCCAATTCTGGGTTGTAAGGTATTACTTCTTTACAAGAAGATCGTGTCATACACTACGGACTTAATCTGTTGCCCTGCACACGGAGGAGAAACCCGTGAAGAACAAAATAAAAGTATAAAAAAATATATAAAATAAATTCCTGAATTAGTACTACAAACTAGTTCAAACACTATTGATTGCCAATCCCCGGCAACGACGCCAAATTTGATGAGCGCAAAACACACACTTAAATTGTGCTCGCTAGTCAAAGATAGTATAGTATGATATTGTCTCCACAGAGATTGGATTTAAATAATATTCTCGTAGTTTGTAGCTAGGTTGCTATCCAGAAGGATCAACAATGGGGATTTATATAATTAAAAAACTAAAATCTACAACAATTGGCTAATGACAATCACAACAAAGGTAAGGAAGGAAGTTATCAATTGGAAAAATATGGGTTGATAGGATAGGTGCATGATAATATTCGGGATCTAACTCTAGATAATTCACTTCTAATATTCAAGTGAGTTTCTCGAATTCACTTAATTATCAGTACAATTGCTTAGTAGAAACTCCTCTCTCGAATATGAACCAATTTCAGCTTGGTGAAGATATGCAAGAATTCGTAATGGATTGGTCTTTAGGAGGACCTCTTTCGATTATCCTCCTAAATAGGTTTAATCAAGGATTCAACTAGCCTATTTTGATTACTTAGAAGAATCTATGAACTCAACCAACAATATAATACCAATATATCACAAGTTATGCCTCTCTCGATTACAAGAATAAGTGAACATAGATGCAACAATTAAATCTTCCAAAATAATTCAAAAACATAAAAATAGAGTTATAATCCAGAAACAACTATCAATATACCAAATCCATCAAAACTCAGTTGGATCTACTCCATAGACATGGAGAAGTTCTTCACAAATAAAGTTAAAGTATAGGAAAATATAGATTCAATCCAAACCCAGATCTTGAGTGAGGAAGAAATGATGAAATCCTTGTGCTTGTATTTTTTCAACTCCTCCTTAGCCTCCTTGGCCTCCTTAGGTCGAAAATATGTCAAAAGTCCAGAAAATGGTATTTTTCCGTGTATTTAAGCCATCCCCCAATAATCCCCGGACGAAAATACTATTTTTAGCAAAAATGAGAAGATACTCTAACATATTTGTACTACCGCGCCGCGGCATGCACCGCGCTTGTGGTAAATTCCAGTACGAGTTGTAAAATATTTTCTGGGAACATTTTGCACTATCGCGCCGCCCCATGCGGCGCGACAGTGTAAGTTTCTTAGAGTAATTCGTTTCATTCCAGTTTTGACATTCAGACTTGGTACTCGACCCCCGAACGTGATCCCGGTTTAATCCTTTGGGATTCTACTCAGACTTCAAAGCTCCAAATAGCTCGAATTTACTCCGTAATATCTAAATAACTTGGAATCACTCCTACACGGTATAAAACACATAATAAGTATAAAACACTACTAATTAAAGCTCAACATAAGTAAAGTGCAGTAAATTAGAGTGCAATAAGCGACTAAAATACGAGATTATAGCCTATCATCAAGAATCAAGGAAACAACGACGCAGATCCCATAGTTTCTGAGCAAAATGTACACAATGAACCACTTCGCAGGTCACAAAGAGAAAGAAGGTCTGCCATCTATGATGATTTTATCGTGTATGTGACTGAAAATCTTAGTGATACTGGAGAGCTGACTGATCCTTTATCATATGCTCAAGCTATTTCCTCTCCATTTGTTGATAAATAGCGTGAGGCAATGAAAGATGAAATGCACTCCATAGAACACAATATAGTGTGGGAGTTAGTTGAATTGCCTGTAGGTTTTAGGCCTATTGGTTGCAAATGGGTGTTTAAAAGTAAAAGAGACTCCAAGAAAAACATAGATCGTTATAAAGCAAGGTTGGTTACTAAGGGTTACACACAGAAAGAAGGTATTGATTATAAAGAAATATTTTCTCCTGTTTCATCTAAGGATGCATTTAGAGTTATGATGGCTCTTGTGGCTCATTTTGATTTGGATTTGAACCAGATGTATATTAAAACTGCTTTCCTGAATGGGAGTCTACTTGAAGAAATTTACATGGTTTGACCTGAAGGGTTTAAAGAAGCTAGTAAAGAACATATAGTGTGCAAGCTTAACAAATTCATATATGGGCTTAAACAAGCCTCCAGGCAGTGGTACTTGAAATTCGATGAAATTATTACAAAATTTGAATTTGTGAAAAATAAGCTTGATGAATGTGTTTATCTGAAAATAGCTAATGAAAATTTCATTATTATCGCTCTCTATGTTGATGACATTCTGCTTGCCACAAATGATTTGGACTTGATGAATGAGACCAAACAATTTTGTCTAGGTCTTTTGATATGAAAGATCTTGGTGAATCCTCTTTTGTTATTGGGATAGAAATTAAAAGGGATAGGTCTCGTGATTTGCTGGGTTTATCACAATGTGCCTATATTGAGGGTGTTCTTAAAATATTGAATATGTAAGATTGCAAATCTGGTGTTGCACCTGTGGTAAAAGGAAACAAACTTAGCAAGGATCAATGTCCGAAAAATAATGTTGAAAAGTGAACTATGAGAGATGTGCCATATGCAAGTATTGTTGGCTGTTTGATGTACATACAGGTTTGTACAATGCCTAATATATCATTTG
Source organism: Nicotiana tomentosiformis (assembly GCF_000390325.3). NCBI lineage: Eukaryota > Viridiplantae > Streptophyta > Magnoliopsida > Solanales > Solanaceae > Nicotiana > Nicotiana tomentosiformis. The sequence continues at coordinate 99,897,722 of NC_090813.1, read as the reverse complement.
CTGTTAATATGTTGGAAAAATTTTCTTCTAATCCCGAGTGGGCACATTGGGTGGCTGCAAAGAAACTAATGAGATATCTACAACGCACCAAAGACTTCATGCTTGTGTACAAAAAAAGTTGATAATCTGGACCTGCTGGCATATTCAGATTCTGATTTTACAGGTTGTCAAGACACTATGAAATTAACTTCTGGGTATATTTTTATGTTGGTTGGAGGTGTTATTTCTTTGAAAAGTGAGAAACAAAGCATCACTGCTACATCTACAATGGAAGCTGAGTTTATTGCTTATTTTGAGACTGTTTCACATGTTGTCTGGATGAAGAATTTTCTTATTAAATTACAAATTATGAATTTTATATTTAAGCCGGTGACTATTTTCTGTGACAACAATGCAGCTGTATTCTTCTCTAGGAATAACAAGAGAACAAGATTCTCTAAGCATATTAATCTTAAGTTTCTTAAGGTTAGAGACATGGTAAAAGAAGGTGATATATGTATTGAACATATTAACACAGAATCTATGTTGGCTGATCCTTTGACTAAAGGTCTTAGGCATGTAGTGTTTAATGAAAATGCTCAAAATATGGGTATTTTAGAGTCTTTTGATGTGCTTTAGTTAGTGGGAGTTACTTATTAATTACTGACTGAGAGATTGCTTTTAATAAATTCTATTTTTATGCAAGCTTGTGTTAATTTATATTTGTTATGCTTATCGACTAACATGATAATTTATTTATTTTTTATTTTTGATCGGATATTGCATAAACTCATGGTATCTTTGAGTTTTTCTAGCTTGTTGCCTTGATTATCCTAGGTAAGGCACAAGGGAAACCTCTTGAGATGATATGATTTTAGTGTCATTTGGAGGCTCCTGAGGTGGTACGATTATTATATCACTTGGAGGACTATTTCTTTCTATGAGGTGTGGCTCTATTCAGCTTGATTAGAAAGATAATATACTTAGCACACATGTTTGATCCATGTTGATGGAAATTCTATCACATGTGATCATAGATATAACTCATATCTTGAAATGGTGTGATGCCTGCTATGATTCATTGTTAGTGTTCTCCGTTGAGACTGGATGGATTGTTATATGGGTTATTCTATCCTTGGCTATGTGAGTAGTGTGGCCACTATAGAGTCTAAAATTCTTTTTAAAATATTTTTCTCAAAACTCATAAGTTTTAAAATTATTTTATTGTCCTCAATTAACGTTGGCATCCAAATGGGAGAATGTTGGAATTTGGACTTACGTTAATTGTTGATAGCCTGAAAGGATAGTGACATAACCCAAGTGATGGATAAATAAAAGGCCTAATATTAAATATCGTGTGTGTGGATAAGTGAGGCCCAATAACAATTGGCATGCGATTGGTATAAATAGAGGCCAACCCCTCTTTTCCTAGCTATTAGAAACCCTAGGTGTATTCTGCCTTTTGAATTCATGGAGTTTAACGGTACGCTTCCTTAGACTCTAACTCAAAATTATGATTTTATATCTGTAAGATTGTGTCTTAATTTCTGTTATGACTGTGAATTAATAATCTAACAGAGTTCACATCGTCTGATCAAGTTCCATATTATTGGAAATTCATAATGCAACTTATGCCTTGGAGAGAATCATACAGATCATGCCTCGAGGATTTGGACTTAAAACGACCCAAAATTACGTCTTCATTCTTCAGGAGGATATCAAATTATTATTATGGGCCACTTCAATTGCCCAATGCCCCAAAATCTTAACAATTGACTGGCATAGCCACTTTTTGGGTCGAGTATTAGAATTTAACCAGTATTTCTTTAATGCAGATAAAAATTGGACAAAAATACCGCTTCTTAAAATACAGAAGAATTCCAGTAAACAATTCCTGGACTAAAAATCAGTAGTTGAAACTCCACGAATAATTACTGGAGTTTTTCAGTTTAAATTCCAGGAACAATCTTGGGAGTTTTTGAGTTCACATGTGTGCTGGATAACATTCAAGGTTTTCATGGTAGGATGCTCAAATTTACTTGGTGTTGGTGTTTGAAATTCGATTGATTTTGAATTGTGGAGCTAAGATCGAGTTTGTATTCTGATTTGAACAACTTGTGGACAAAATTTTGGGATTTCATTGCTGGGTCTTTCGAAGATCGAACCTGGTGTTCGCAAAACTTTAAGGGTGTTTGGTACAATGGTGGATGTCTCATGGGATTGATTATTCCACATTTTATATGAGATAATTAATCACATTATTTTAGTGTAAAAATTATCTCGAGATTAGTTAATACCCCAAACCAAACATAGGATAAAGTTAATTTTAAATTTTATCCGAAAATTATATATTATCCTTATCCCATGTAACAAAGGACCCGTAAGTTGCTGCTTAGTTGAAGCTAAAATCAGCTGGGTATTGACAAATTGTAATGAAAGACGATTAGGTATTTCTAGGGTGTCAAATGGGGGTTGAGCTGATTTTGAGCGGGTTAAAATGGATTGGGTCAATAAATAGGACGGGTCAATAATCTACCCAAAAGTAACTTGGGCTGAGATATGTTGGGTCAAGTTGAACTAAAATCTAGATCATAGCCCAATCTATCAAACTCTTACCAAACTTTAATTAATGTGTATTATTTTTTTAATGAATTGTTCAATTATCAAATAAGACTTTTTGTCTTTTGTTATGGTCATATATAACATATTAAATAAAAAATAATATATTTAAAAAAAAAATATTTTAGCAAAGTTACTCATGGATCAATTTGGGCTAAAAATCAATCCAACTTTAGATGGAAAAAAAAAAATAGAAATAACCATATTTACAATTGGTAATTGAAAAATATCCACAATTTCAAAAGTAATCGAAATGTAGCCACTTTTCATATAAAGATAAAATTTGAACAAAACACTTTTAAAAATCCGGAGGAGTTCGAATTTTTTACATATGAGCTTCCAGCATAATATGCTGGAAGCTTATATGCAGGAGCTCCATAATCCCGCATATTATGCTGAAACTTTCCATGTTTCGGCAAAAAATAATAGCTAATTTTTGTTGGTCTTCACGTAGTGAATGTGCTAATGCATTCCTTGGTGTCGGAATCTTAATTGCTGGTCTTCAACTATTATAGCTACTGAAATCAAGGTAAATTTACCCAAGATCATCTCCTCATTGTGGTCCATTAAAATTGCTGTGGCCCTATCAGATCAGTATGCATGTTTCCTGAATTTTACCAACATAAGAAGAAACTCAAATAAAAATCAAAGTGAATGTTAAACCTCCCTAGCTCTCTTATACTTGGATAAAAGGGGGACTTGGAATAATTAATCTTATCATTTCTTGGATTGTAGTTGCAAATTTTCAATCATTTTATGTTTTTCAATTTCAAAATTTGGTATGTTTGCATATGGTTTAATAAAAGTAATTGGAAGCATGTTTTCTCTACACAAACGACTTTATTCGTATCCTGTATTGGCGACATTCATTGTCTTTCACTTACTTATAAACATGAGAGCATGAAATTTCAAGAAAAAAGAAAAAGAAACTCAAACATTGGAAAAGGGACCTATAATTGATGATAAAATAGAATGCATCCTTGCCCTACGCATATATAGAACCAATGATGTTTTCGTTAAGCGGTGAAGTTGGTCAGATTTCTAATCGGGCATAGTCAAAACAGTGAGTAAAACGAGTTTGGTGCACAAGATATTTTGTGTTCGTGCAGGGTCCGGTGAAGGGCTGGCGCATCGTAAAGGGTGTGATGTAGAAAATCTAATCTAATACAAACATTAGTGGCTGCTTCCACGGCTCAAACCGATGACCTGTAGGTCACATGAAAATAATTTTACTGTTCAAAGGCTTCCCTTCAAGTCAGAACAGTAAGTAAATACAATTATTACTCGTCACTAATGCCCAATTAATCCCCACTTGTCTCATTTTATTCTTAATAATATGATTTGTAACTACCTAAATACCTGTAGCTTGTTTAAGATTACTTGTTTCAAAAATCTTTTTCATAAATTTCATGCCCTGCATATATAAAATATGAAGGCGGGAATAATAATTAGGCCTTTAATTTCCTCAGTCTTTTTAATATATAGTATATACTTACATTTCAACTGACCGACTAAACATAGTTAAAAACTTAGATACCCTCATCTTTTTTTCCAAGATAGTTAAAAACATATACTCTGACATTTGTTATCCAGAACAACTACAAAATAAGAGGTCTTAATTATTCATTTGAATATAGTTTAGGATAGCATCAGGAAGAGAATAACCAACTGGCAGGCAGGTGCGGAGCTACAGTAGTGGGTGCGGGTTCGGGCGAACTCAGTGACTTTTTCCGGAACTCTGCATTTGTATTGAAATATTTACCAAATCTATATAAATATATACTGCCGAATCCAGTAACAAAAGGGGTCTTGGTTCAATGGTAAGGGTTGTGGGTTCGTTGGAAAAGATGAGGTTTCGATTCTCCTTGGAAGCAATGTTTTATTTTAAAATTTAGAACCCACACACTTAAATCCCTGGCTCCGCCTCTGCTGGCAGGTACTCGTAGAATTAGTCGAGGTTGGAACATATATATATATATATATATATATAAAAGTTGGTTAACCAACTAGTCTATGGCTGAAATGTTTTAGTTGCCTTTGATACACGTAACCTTGTGGACAATTCCACATCCTTTGTCTATGTACTGCAATGGAGTCAGTTGTATTCCAAGGAAAATATCACACACGGCAGTGCCATTTTGCCAATTTGCAAGTGCCATTTGCTTCTTACTTCCATTGAACAATAAGCATTTTTTGCTCTCCCATGATAGGAAAATATGCATATTTTGTTTTCATGCGCACAGCTCTCTTCTTTCGCACTAACAAAAAGGGGAATTACCCATGTTTTCTAGTACGCGTAGTTTAGCTGAAAATGAGAATCCTTTGTTGTCATTCTCGAGTGAGCCATCTTACAACTTGTTTTTTCACTGCTTTTGGCCCAATCTTGTATCACTATTTTTATTGTTACAATTATTGACCACGACAGTTGACATGCAGGTCGAGAAGAACACTGTTTTCTTCCCAAAACAGCAATTGTTATTCTCACCTGGTGCCTCGTGCTTGCAAGGAATAGAGATAGAAGCTCAGATACAGGTTGAATCAAATCCAAGAACTTTTGTTCCAGCGATATATCTATGTACAGAAACTTATTAAATATATACACATATTAAAGTTAAAATTCAGTTATTAGCACTTGAAATCGCCCTAATAAAATCCTGAACCTTTAAAGTTTGAAATCTTAACTCCGTCTATGGACTGTGTGCCGAGTGACGAGGGAGAAAGAAGTAATACCCACTTGTCTTTGTAATCAATGTAGAATCTTTTGGTTTAGTTGGCTTAGAGCAGTTGACAGGCATAACTGCCCAAAACTACTTTTTAAGTGCTAAAAAAGCAATTACACTAACAATGATACTGCATATTAACAAATTTTAAAGTATCTTTGTACGAAAGGGATATTATAGTAATAAACAATTAAACTTTCTGAAAAAACAAAACAGAAAGTTAGTAATAATAGTTTAACGAAATAAATTCTGGAAAAACAAAATAGGAATAAATCGAGCCCACTGAATACACAGTGTGTCCTTAAGGAAATTATTCCCCTCAAGTACCCGAGGTGCTGGAATATATCCTCCCAGGATAGAACGATTTAACTCACCAGTGTATTGGTACCAAAAACTCTGATGAACTGCGAACCACTCAATGGCCGTAAAACACACTGGAAAATATTGTGCAGAAGAAGAAGAAGAAGAAGCTCAGAAAATTTCGTAAGGAAAGATTCTGGGATTCAAACTCTATTTATAGAGTTGCTAACATTGTTTCTGAAAAGGTTTGCAACCTTTCAGAAACAGCCATGGCTGTTGGAAAAGGGGTGTTTGAAATATTACGGGAAAAATATACTTAAAATAATCCGGAAAAGAAAACGTGCCTGACCGAATCGGGTCGCGGGTCATGGGTTATTCCGGATTGAATTTTTCGTTAATTAATTAATTAAATAATTGAAAGAAATTTTGTCCAAAAAGATTAATCAATCAATCTTTGATCAAATCCAAATCCAAATCCAAATCCGAAGCCGAAGCCGAAGCCGAAGCCGAACCGAGCGAGCGAGCGACGACGGCGCGAGGCTTGCCTTTTTCTTAACTCTTTAAGAGTTAGAAGAAGAGCAATTATATATATACCCATCAAAAGCCTTTTCTTCCTCCGATATGGGACAATGTCCCTTTCCCAAGGGAAACTCAAATATTTTATTTTTTCTCCATTTCTCATTCACCCTCTTTAAGCTACACATGCTTAAAATCCCAACAATCCCCCACATGAATGGGGAATGGCTATAAAATAAAGGAATGCACGGACGCGTGTGTGTTTTACATGCAAGAATTAATTGCATCTGGATAAGTAGGTTTCCCTTTAAACTTTCCGTAGTGAATTTATATCGGATATATTCGGTCAATCGGTAGATTTGATATCTTTGAACCGTCGAGCTTTGTTGTATACCTAGACAACATAAGTCACACAATCAATCCTTAACCATCTATGGTTCTCACGGTTGTGTTCGTTTCAGCCATGAACACCGCATGGTTTCATGAGTGCTTAGAGAATGGGCCTTTACTTTCATTCCCCTTGAAGCGGCTTACACTTCACACTCACATAGGTGATTTCTAAACGTGTAATCCTATAGACACACTATCTGGTCATATCCTGCCAGACTTAGCAAATCATTAAAAAACCTTTAAGCTTTGTTGACTCATCAAAAAGCCTTAATGCTTTACCTCGATTTCTGAAAATTGTCTTCATCACGAGAATGGGTTGAGTTATTTGACAATGTTGAACCGTCATTCTTAACTTTGTTTGATCTCTTTGAACCTAGCTCGTGGGATCTCCAGTCTGCTAGATAGAGTTATTGTCATGATGACTTGTCCTAGACCTTAACCCCATTCCCTTTGATGATTTTTCAACTGCCTCTCTAGATAGGCCTTTTGTAAATGGATCCGACACGTTATCTCTTGACTTTATGTAGTCAATTGTGATAACACCACTAGAGAGTAGTTGTCTAACGGTATTGTGTCTCCGTCGTATATGACGAGATTTTTCGTTATACATAACGCTCCATGCCCTGCCTATTGCCGCTTGACTATCACAATGTATACAAATAGGTGCCAAAGGTTTGGGCCAAAATGGAATATCTTCCAAGAAATTTCGGAGACATTCAGCTTCTTCACCGGCCTTATCTAAAGCTATGAATTCAAATTCCATTGTAGAACGGGCGATGCACGTTTGTTTGGATGATTTCCAAGACACTACTCCACCCCCAATTTTGAAAACATATCCACTCGTGGATTTAACTTCAGATGATCCAGTGATCCAATTTGCATCACAATATCCCTCGATCACGGAGGGATATTTGTTATAATGCAAAGCGTAATTTTGGGTATGTTTGAGATACCCCAAAACTCGTTTCATTGCCATCCAATGTATGTGATTGGGATTACTTGTAAACCGACTCAGTTTACTAATAGCACATGCTATATCTGGTCGTGTACAATTCATGATATACATCAAACTTTCCAATACTCTTGCATAATCCAATTGTGAGTCACTTTCACCTTCATTCTTTTGAAGTGCATAACTCACGTCAATTGGAGTCTTGGCAATTTTGAAATCCAAATACTTGAACTTGTCAAGTACCTTTTCAATGTAGTGAGACTGTGATAATGCTAGACCTTGTGGAGTCTTGTGAATTCTGATTCCTAAGATCACATCAGTAACTCCTAAGTCTTTCATATCGAATTTGCTAGCCATCATGCGCTTAGTAGCATTTATATCTGCCATGTTTTTGCTCATTATCAACATGTCATCAACATATAAACAAACAATGACTTCATGACCTAGAGTGTTTTTAATGTAAACACATTTGTCGCAGTCGTTGATTTTAAACCCACTTGCCAATATTGTTTGGTCAAATTTGGCATGCCATTGTTTGGGTGCTTGTTTAAGTCCATAAAGCGACTTAACAAGTTTGCACACTTTCTTTTCTTTACCAGTTACCACAAAACCCTCAGGTTGTTCCATGTAAATCCTTTCCTCTAATTCTCCATTTAAGAAAGTTATTTTAACATCCATTTGATGGATTTCAAGACCATACACGGCCGCTAGTGCCACTAACACCCTAATAGATGTTATCCTCGTTACTGGCGAGTAAGTGTCAAAGTAATCAAGGCCTTCCTTTTGTCTATAACCTTTGATAACAAGTCTTGCCTTATATTTGTCAATAGTGCCATCAGCTTTCACTTTCCGTTTAAAGATCCATTTTGAACCTAAAGGCTTATTTCCCGGAGGAAGATCTACCAATTCCCATGTATGGTTATCCAAAATTGATTGAATCTCACTATTGACTGCCTCTTTCCAAAACGCTGAATCAGAAGATGACATAGCTACTTTAAAAGTTTGAGGCTCATTTTCAAGCAAGAATGTCACAAAATCTGGTCCAAAGGAAGTAGATGTTCTTTGACGTTTGCTACGCCTTGGATCTTCTATACTTGGAGTATTTTCCTTTGGTTCTTCCCGAGGTCGTTTAGGTCTTTCACTTAACGACTCACATTCAGTTTTATACGGATAGATTCTTTCAAAGAATTCAGCATTATCTGATTCCATTACCGTATTAATGTGAATTTCGGAATTATCGGATTTATGAACCAAAAACCGACATGCTTTACTGTTTGTAGCATATCCAATGAAAATGCAATCAACAGTTTTTTGTCCGATTTTAACCCTTTTAGGTAAAGGAACTTGTACCTTTGCTAGACACCCCCACACTTTGAAATATTTCAAGTTGGGTTTTATTCCTTTCCATTTTTCATATGGAATAGATTGCATTTTGTTGTGGGGTACTCTGTTGAGTATTCGGTTAGCTGTAAGGATAGCTTCGCCCCACAAATTCTACGGTAATTCGGAACTTATTAATAAAGAATTCATCATTTCCTTTAATGTACGTTTTTTTCTTTCCGCAATTCCGTTGGATTGAGGTGTGTAAAGTGCAGTAGTTTGATGGATAATTCCATATTCCGAACATATTTCTACAAATGGAAATTCATATTCTCCACCCCTATCACTTCTAATCATTTTGATCTTTTTATTCAATTGATTCTCCACTTTATTCTTGTATTGCTTAAATGCTTCAAATGCTTCATCCTTACTATTAAGCAAATAAACATAGCAATATCGAGTGCAGCCGTCAATAAAAGTAATAAAATACTTTTTCCCACCTCGAGATGGTGTCGACTTCATATCACAAATGTCAGTATGAATTAAGTCTAAATGATTTGAATTCCTTTCAATAGACTTAAAAGGATGTTTTACAAACTTAGACTCAACACATATTTGACATGTTGATTTATTACACTCGAATTTAGGCAACACTTCTAAATTAATTAACTTCCGCAAGGTTTTGTAATTGACATGTCCTAAACGAATATGCCATAAATCATTTGACTCCAATAAATAAGAAGAAGCTGCAATTTTATTCATACTGTCAACAACCATTACATTTAGTTTGAAGAGGCCCTCTGTGAGGTAGCCCTTTCCAACATACATTTCATTCTTGCTTAAAACAACTTTATCAGAAACAAATACACATTTGAATCCGTTCTTAACAAGCAAAGAAGTAGAAACTAAATTCTTCCTAATAGTAGGAACATGAAGAACGTTGTTGAGCGTTAACACCTTGCTGGAAGTCATCTTCAGGAATATCTTCCCATAACCTTCAATCTTGGCTGTTGCAGTATTTCCCATGGAAAGCTCTTCTTCGGGACCAGCAGTAGAGTAAGTCGCAAATGCTTCCTTGATAGCACAAACATGTCGAATGGCTCCAGAGTCAATCTACCACTCCTTCGGATTTTCAACTATGTTGCATTCCGAAAGCATTGCACACAGATCATCAATGTCATCATTCTTCTCCACTATGTTGGCCTGTCCCTTCTTCTTATACTTTTTCGGGAGACGACAATCAGGGGCTTTGTGACCGATTTTTTCACAATTGTAGCAGCTGCCCTTGAATTTCTTTTTATTCTGCTCCTTAGTCTGTCCAGAAGACCTCTTTCTCTTCTTACTTTTTGGAGCAGTCTCCTCAACGATATTAGCTCCCATGATCGTTGAATTTCCACGAGACTTTTTCTCGGCTGTTTTGTTGTCTTCCTCAATCTTGAGACGAATCACAAGATCTTCCAACTTCATTTCTTTGCGCTTGTGCTTAAGATAGTTCTTGAAATCTCTCCACGAAGGAGGCAATTTTTCAATCATTATAGCCACTTGAAATGCTTCATTTACGACCATACCTTCAGCAATAAGGTCATGAAAAATAAGTTGAAACTCCTGAACTTGAGTTCCAACAGTTTTACTGTCTATCATTTTATAGTATAGAAACTTGGCAACCACGAACTTCTTCAAGCATGCATCTTCAGTCTTGTACTTCTTCTCAAGTGCGTCCCATAATTTTTTTGAAGTATTCATCGCACTGTACACATTGTACAAGTCATCCTCTAAAGCGCTTAAGATATAGCCTTTGCAAAGAAAATCTGCCTGCTTCCACGCCTCAACAATCATGAATTTCTCGTTGTCCGGTATGTCCGCAGCAGGCACTGGAGATTCTTCACTAGTGAATTTCTGCATACCAAGTGTGGTAAGCCAGAAGAACACCCTTTGCTGCCATCCTTTGAAGTTGGCTCCAGAAAATTTCTCCGGTTTCTCTGCCGGTGGAACAGCAGTCCGGCTTGACGAGGCTATCGTCGTTGCCGTAATAGTCGCAGAAGAATTTCCGTTATCAATTGCCATTTCTCACTGTAAACAACAGAAGAGTTCAATTAATGGCAAAATCAGAACAGTAAACAATACTGTTATTAACAAAAACAGTATGTATAATAAATAAAATCGAAGTTGTTATATACTGTTTCACAGAAAATCGATGAAGTTTTTATATTTTTCAAATCGTTTTACGAATTTCAATACTCTGATGAAGTTTTTATGTCTTCAAATCAGAATAGTAAAATTCAGAAGGAGTAAAAAATCACACAGGTTTTAATCTCCACAAATAAAATACAGAATATAAATAAAAAAAATTTCCTTAAGAATGTTATAGTTCTGTATTGATGTAATAAACAATTAAATTTTCTGGAAAAACAAAACAAAACAGAAAGTTAGTAATACTTGTTTAATGAAATAAATTCTGAATAAATAAAATAGGAATAAATCGAGCCCACTGAATACACAGTGTGTCCTTAAGAAAATTATTCTCCTCAAGTACCCGAGGAGCTGGAATATATCCTCCCGGGATAGAACGATTTAACTCACCAATGTTTGCAACCTTTCAGAAACAGCCATGGCTGTTGGAAAAAGGGGTGTTTGAATATATTTAAAATAATTCGAGAAAGAAAACGGGCATGACCGAACCGGATCGCGGGTCATGGGTTATTCTGGATTGAATTTTTCGTTAATTATTTAATTAATTAAATAAATAATTGAAAGGAATTTTGTCCAAAAAGATTAATCAATCAATCTTTGACCAAATCCAAATTCGAATCCGAAGCCGAGCGAGCGACGACGATGAATCTAAAAAGATTAATCAATCAATCTTTGACCGAAGCCGAAGCCGAGCAAGCGACGACGACGGCGGCGCAAGGCTTGCCTTTTTCTTAACTCTTTAAGAGCTAGAAGAAGAGCAATTATATATATATATACCCATCAAAAGCCTTTTCTTCCTCTGATATGGGACAATGTCCCTTTCTCAAGGGAAACTCAAATATTTCATTTTTCCTCCATTTCTCATTCACTCTCTTTAAGCTACACAAGCTTAAAATCCCAACAAGGGACAATAGGGAAAATGGAATAGAAAGTGACTCAAAGAGTTTTATTTTGGAAATAAGAGAAAATTTTAAAAACATTTGTCAAATCAAAAGTTCTAAAACGATGAAAAATAATAAATTAGGGGTAACCAACCTATGACATTTTGTTGATTTTAACTTATAAGACACGTTTTTAGTTAATCATTAGAGAAGTCAAAATGTGGCTGATACTAATGTATAAATTTAGCCAAACACCCCGTTATGGCGCCCTTTTTTTTTCATAGCAATTTAGCAACCCTTTCACCTATCCATATAAAGCGTCTCTAGCCCCAACAGGGTCATAATCCTCCAAAATCAGTTATGTTCTCCTTTTAATATAATAACACAAGTATTTCCAGTTCAAACAATTCCAATTATGATGTCAAACTCAAGGTAATGCAACACAGACATGATCAACAACGTCTTAACTACCAGAACATTACATATATTAATTGTTCGTCTGCATCTTTGCATAATATCCAAAAGCATTGTCCAGATCATAATATGCAGCATAGTTTCCATCAAACCCCCTAAGATCAGATGTAATCTTTTGAAGACCAGTGATGATATGACCGAGAAATCTCCACACAGATATGTACATAAGTGTTAGAGGTTTTATTTTTAAGATGAAATATTCTTAAAATGAGGGTGAATGGGAAATGGAGGGAAAATGAAATTTTGAGTAAAATTTTAAGTTTCCCCCTCTTGACAATGAGACATTGTCCCATATTGGAAGAGGAAGACATTTTTGGTGGGTATATATATAATTGCTTTCTTGTAGCTCTTAAAGAGTTAAGAAGAAAGCAAGCCTCGCGTCGTCGTTGTCGTCGCTCGCTCGGCTCGGCTACGGCTACGGCTACGGCTACGGCTACGGCTACGGCTACGGCTTCGGATTTGTTAATTTTTTAGACCAAATTTATTTCTTAATAGTAAATATTAACGTAAGATTATCCGCATTTGTAACGGATATTTTCCAATCCGTGTATTGACCATTTGGCAGCCGCCTAATGCTCTTCCCACCATGAATGTGCTTGCTCCACAAACATGAAGTGCTTGCTCCACAAACAAGCTAATGCTTGCTCCACCATGGAGGGTGGACGTTTGGTCTTCTTCAACACTGGCTGCTATATATATGTGCAGCAGATGTTGAAGAAAGACACTCAACACACAACACACAATTCGCTCAACAGATTGGCTATACATTGCACTCCTTCCTCTCAGCATTTCCATACTATTTTTTGAGTTTCTACTCCTTCGTCCTGCATTATTTTTAACTTCAAACAAAGCAACTGTAAGTGTGATTTGCTACCGAACTTTGTGTTCGCTGAAACACTGGGGTTTGAAGTACCGCTACACCAGTGTGTTATTCGTTCTATCCTGGGAGGAAATAATCCATTACCTTGGGTACTAGGAGGGGATTAAATTCCTTAAGGAAACACTGTGAATTCAGTGGGCTCGAATTTATTACTGTTTCATTACGTTAACTTATATTTTGCAGAATTATTATTTACAAATACAACAATATTGGCGGGGATAACAATCTTAAGGAATTTAATATTTATTTCTGTATTTGTGTTATTCTTATTATTCTGCAAACTAAAACCTTTGTGGTTTGTGTACTCCCATTTTGGAGAGTTAAGCCTTCGTGGCGTTTTGTTGGATATTAAAATCTACGTGATTTTTACTCCAGTTTGAAAACGTATATTAAACGTTTGTTTGTGTCATTCTTTTACAGAAAAAATGATGACTGAAAGCGAAAACCAAGCTGTTCCGATGGTAACTGCCAACGCATCGACAAGCCGAACACCGGCGTTGGCACCGGCAGAAAAATTCGAAAAATTTTTCGGGATTGATTTCAAGCGCTGGCAGCAGAAGATGTTCTTCTATCTAACTACGTTATGTCTACAGAAGTTCATCAATGAAGATGTTCCTGATCTGCCAGATAAAACTCCAGAGAATGAACGCTTTCTCGTGATTGAAGCGTGGAAGCATTCTGATTTTTTATGAAAGAATTATATTCTTAGCGGACTGGATGATAATCTGTATAATGTATATAGTAGCATGGAGACGTCAAAAGAATTGTGAAATGCGCTTGAAAAGAAATATAAAACTGAAGATGTCGGGATGAAGAAACTTGTTGCCGCAAAATTTTTGGACTACAAAATGGTAGATAGCAAGTCTGTTATTACCCAAGTCTAGGAATTGCAAGTGATTATTCATGATCTACTTGCTGAAGGTCTTGTCATCAACGAAGCATTCCAAGTAGCAGCAATGATTGAGAAGTTGCCTCCGTTGTGGAAGGACTTCAAAAATTATTTGAAACACAAACGAAAGGAAATGTCCCTTGAAGATCTCATTGTTCGGTTGAGAATCGAAGAGGACAATAAAGCTGCTGAAAGGAGAGGCCGTGGAAATTCAACAATAATGGGAGCAAATATTGTTGAAGCTAACAAAAAGAGGAAGAAGGCTTCTGGTCCGAAATACAACCCAAGCAAGAAGCGGTTCAGTGAAAACTGCTACAACTGTGGGAAAACTGGATACAAGTCTACAGAGTGTCGTGCTCCGAAGAAAGACAAGAAAAGAGGTCAAGCAAACATGGTAGTAAACCATGATGATGTTGATAACTTGTGTGCCATGATTTCTGAATGTAACTTGGTGGGAAATCCTAAACTGTGGTGGTTTGATTCAGGAGCCACTCGCCATGTTTGTGCAGTTAGAGAAGCTTTTGCTACTTATGCTCCTGCTGGACCCGGAGAGACAGTTTATATGGGAAATGCTTCAACAGCAAAAGTTGAAGGATATGGGAAGATATTTCTGAAAATGACTTCTGGCAAGGTCATGACTTTGAACAATGTCCTTCATGTTCCCGAAATGAGAAAGAATTTAGTCTCTACTGGACTTCTTGTTAAGCACGGTTTTAAGTGCATTTTTGTGTCCAACAAGGTTGTCATTAGTAAGAATGAAATATTTGTAGGAAAAGGTTACCTCACCGAGGGCCTTTTCAATCTGAATGTAATGGTTGTGAAAAATAATAATAATATTTCAGCTTCTTCTTACTTACTTGAGTCAAATGATTTATGGCATGTACGTTTGGGTCATGTCAATTATAAAACCTTGCGGAAAATGATTAACTTAGAAGTACTGCCCAAGTTTGAATGCGAAAAATCAAAATGTCAAACATGTGTGGAATCTAAGTATGTTAAACATCCTTATAAGTCAGTTGAAAGGAATTCAAATCCTTTAGACTTAATTCACACAGATATTTGTGACATGAAGTCAATACCATCTCGCGGTGGAAAGAAGTATTTCATAACTTTTATTGACGATGGTACTCGATATTGCTATGTTTACTTACTGAATAGTAAAGATGAAGCAATAGACGCATTCAGGCAATACAAAAATGAAGTTGAAACGCAACTTAACAAGAAAGTAAAAATGATAAGAAGTGATAGGGGTGGTGAATATGAATCTCCTTTTGAAGAAATATGTTTAGAATATGGAATTATTCATCAAACAACAGCCCCTTACACGCCCCAATCTAATGGGATTGCGGAAAGAAAGAATCGCACATTAAAGGAGATGATGAATGCGTTGTTGATAAGTTCTGGTTTGCCACAGAACTTGTGGGGGGAAGCCATTCTTACGGCTAATCGAATATTAAATCGAGTGCCCCATAGCAAAACACAATCCATTCCATATGAAAAATGGAAAGGAAGGAAGCCCAACTTGAATTATTTTAAAGTGTGGGGGTGTTTGGCAAAAGTGCAAGTTCCTAAACCCAAAAGGGTAAAGATAGGACCGAAAACCGTTGATTGTGTTTTCATAGGATATGCGACAAATAGTAAAGCATATCGATTTCTGGTTCATAAATCAGAAAATCCCGACATTCATAATAATACGGTTATAGAATCAGATAATGCTGAGTTTTTTGAAAATATATATCCGTATAAAAAGGAATATGAGTCGTTTGGTGAAGGATCTAAACGACCTCGGGAAGAAACAAAAGAAAGTACATGTAATCAGGAGAATCCAAGACGTAGTAAACGTCAAAGAACGTCTACTTCATTTGGACCAGATTTTGTGACTTTCTTATTGGAGAATGAGCCTCAAACATTTAAAGAAGCTATGACTTCTTCGGAATCATTGTTTTGGAAAGAGGTAGTCAATAGTGAAATAGAATCCATATTGAACAACCATACATGGGAATTGGTTGATCTTCTTCCTGGAAATAAACCTTTGGGTTCTAAATGGATTTTTAAGAGAAAAATCAAAGATGATGGCACTATTGATAAATTCAAGGCAAGACTCGTAGTCAAAGGGTATAGACAACGAGAAGGTCTAGACTACTTTGATACATACTCTCCAGTTACAAGAATTACGTCCATACGGATGTTAGTAGCATTAGCTGCAGTGTATGGTCTTGAAATTCATCAAATGGATGTTAAGACGGCCTTCTTAAATGGAGAGTTGGAGGAAGAAATTTACATAGAACAACCTGAAGGGTTTGTGGTTCCAGGTAAAGAAAAGAAGGTATGTAGACTTGTTAAGTCTCTTTACGGACTAAAACAATCACCCAAACAATGGCATGCGAAATTTGACCAAACAATGTTGTCAAATGGTTTTAAGATAAATGAATGTGATAAATGTGTGTACATTAAAAATGTTCCAAATCACATAGTCATTGTTTGCCTATATGTGGATGATATGCTGATAATGAGTAATGACATTGCCAACATAAATGCTACTAAGCGTATGCTCAATAGCAAGTTTGATATGAAAGACTTGGGAGTTGCTGATTTAATTCTGGGAATTAAGATCCATAAGACTCCTCAAGGTCTGGCATTGTCACAATCTCATTATATTAAGACAGTACTTGAAAAATTCAAGCACTTGGGCTTTAAAGTTGCAAAGACTCCAATTGACGTGAATCTTGCATTAGCAAAGAACAAAGGCCAAAGCATATCACAATTGGATTATGCTCGTATGTTGGGATGCTTAATGTATATCATGAATTGTACACGACCAGATATAGCTTGTGCTATAAGTAAACTAAGTTGATATACGAGCAATCCAGGCCAATCTCATTGGATGGCAATGAAACGAGTTTTGGGATATTTAGAACATACCTAGAACTTTGAATTGCACTACAGTAATTTCCCTGCGGTGATTGAGGGATACTGTGATGCAAATTGGATCACCGGTTCAACTGATTCTAAGTCCACGAGTGGATATGTATTCACTATTGGTGGAGGAGCGGTATCTTGGAAGTCGTCCAAACAAACATGTATTGCCCGCTCTACAATGGAGGCTGAATTCATAGCCTTAGATAAAGCCGGTGAAGAAGCTGAATGGCTCCGGAATTTCTTGGAAGACATTCCATTTTGGCCCAAACCGTTGGCACCAATATGCATACATTGTGATAGTCAAGCGGCAATTGGAAGGGCTGGGAGCGTTATGTATAACGGTAAATCTCGTCATATACGACGAAGACATAAAACCGTTAGGCAATTACTCTCTAGAGGAATTATCACGATTGACTATGTAAAGTCAAGTGATAATGTGTCGGATCTACTTACAAAAGGCCTAACTAGAGAGGTAGTTGAGAAATCATCAAGGGGAATGGGGCTATGGCCGAGAACAAGTCATTGTGGCGGTAACTCTACCTAGAAGACTGGAGATCCCAAGATCTAGGTTCAAGGAGATCAAACAAAGTCATTAATGACGGTTCAATATTGTCAAATAAAATTTTAGTCCGTTCTCGTGATGAGACAATGTTCAGTACCAAGGATAAAGCATTAAGGCTTTTTAATGATTTCTAAATTTGATACGGGGTATATCAAATAGTGTATCTACAGGATGACACGTTTAGGAATCACCTATGTAAGTGTAAAGTGTTAGCCGCTTCAAGGAGAACTTTGTAAGGCCAGTTCTCTACGCACTTATGAAACCAGGCGGTGTTCATGGCTGAAACGAACACAACAATGAGAACCAAAGACGGTTAAGGGTTGATTGTGTGACTTATGATTGTCTAGGTATACACCAAAGATCGACGGTTCAAAGATATCAAATCTACCGATTGACCGAGTATATCCGACATAAGTTTACTACGAAAAGTTCAAAGGGAAACCTACTTATCCAGATGCGATTAATCCTTACTTGTAAATCATACAGTTTTTCCATGCATACTTCCGTGATATAGCCATTCCCCATTCATGTGGGGGATTGTTGAGGTTTTGTTTTTAAGATAAAATATTCTTAAAATGAGGGTGAATGGGAAATGGAGGGAAAATGAAATTTTGAGTAAAATTTTAAGTTTCCCCCTCTTGACAATGAGACATTGTCCCATATTGAAAGAGGAAAATTTTTTTGGTGGGTATATATATAATTTCTCTTCTTGTAGCTCTTAAAGAGTTAAGAAGAAAGCAAGCCTCGCGTCGTCGTCATCGTCGCTCGCTCGGCTCGGCTACGGCTTCGGCTTCTGCTTCGGCTTTGGATTTGGATTTGGATTTGGATTTGGTCAAATGATCGATTGATTGATTAATTTTTTGGACCAAATTTATTTGTTAATAGTAAATATTAACGTAAGATTATCCGCATTTGTAACGGATATTTTCCAATCCGTGTATTGACCATTTGGCAGCCGCCTAATGCTTCTTCCCACCATGAATGTGCTTGCTCCACAAACATGAAGTGCTTGCTCCACAAACAAGCTAATGCTTGCTCCACCATGGAGGGTGGACGTTTGGTCTTCTTCAACACTGGCTGCTATATATATGTGCAGCAGATGTTGAAGAAAGACACTCAACACACAACACACAATTCGCTCAACAGATTGGCTATACATTGCACTCCTTCCTCTCAGCATTTCCATATGATTTTTTGAGTTTCTACTCCTTCGTCCTGCATTGTTTTTAACTTCAAACAAAGCAACTGTAAGTGTGATTTGCTACTTTGTGTTCGCTGAAACACTGGGGTTTGAAGTACTGCTACACCAGTGTGTTATTCGTTCTATCCTGGGAGGAAATAATCCATTACCTTGGGTACTAGGAGGGGATTAAATTCCTTAAGGAAACACTGTGAATTCAGTGGGCTCGAATTTATTACTGTTTCATAACGTTAACTTATATTTTGCAGAATTATTATTTATAAATACAGCAATATTGGAGGGGATAACAATAAGAACGTAGCAAAACGTGATTTTTTAAGCATATTTGATAATCACCATTTTTACTGACGATATTAAGATGTAAGCAAATCTCTTAATCTGGCTGCTTCACAGGAAAATTAGAAGCATCGTATACCCAACTCAGGGAAACAAACAAGAAAGCAAATACTACTCAAATAGTAGCGGAGGCAGGATTTTCACCTGGGGTTTATATCTACTATATATACATAAAAAAACTTGACTTGAGTCTCCGGACCTCATATCGTCGATTAATGAGGCTTCTATACATAATTAAAACTAGTTCCAACCCTGCATTACAGGTCCTCGATTAATGAGGCTTCTATACATAATTAAATCACAGAGATCACTTGCAATCAGGTATTGAATACTTAATACATATTGAGAAGCCAATTCATTAGGGTAATTAGTTTCCATCACTCGATAGGCTAAAGGTAATCAATTTACTAACCCCAAAAGCTAAAGTTAGAGTTTCCTTAGCATTTCCTACATATCAAAGTAGTCCAATTAACATACAGTGTCAGTCAATAGATTATGCTTGTTTATCCTGATACTTACAATACCAGATACCAGAACAAAAGTTCAGACATTGTATTGAGAGTCCAGGTAAAAGGATCAATTGCAAACTTGCATACTGTAATATGGCCAAATTTTTATGACATTTGTCATGACATAATATCCATTATAACAAATTTGTGGTTCATGACATTTGCCATGACATAATATCCATTATAACAAATTTGTGGATCATGACATTTGTCATGACATAATATCCATTATTAGGCCAAGGATTTCTTGCTATAAATAGAGAAGTTTCTCCTCATTTGCAAACACACCAATTCAAGAGCTTTTTACTCTTGTCTTTCTTTCTCCTCCTTTATTTTATTATAGAGTATTTTGTAAGAGAGAGAGTGTTGGGAAACACTTGTGTGAACCCTTTCTTTGGAGTGATCTTGTGAGGTTATTCTCTTGGGGTATTTGGGATTAATTAGAGTATTTACTCTAATTTTGTACTCTCTTTTGTACTCTTGTTGGTATAGTGAAATTTCTCCTCTCTGCTTGTGGACGTAGGTCACCTTGACTGAACCACGTTAAATTTGTGTCTTCTTTATATTCTTTAATTGCCGTTATTATCAACTTCCATTGTCTTTGTTATTGTCATTATACCGTTGTTTGGCTAAATTCCGCACTACCCGGGTTTCCGATTCTAACAAATTGGTATCAGAGCCAGATCTAACCGGGTTAGTTTAAATAGCCAAAATGACTCTAACAAAGTCTTATGTTGAGAAATTTGACCGAAGTGCAAACTTCGGAATGTGGCAATTAAAGATGGAAGCTATCCTAATTCAGGATGGCTTAGATTTGGCACTGCAAGGAAAGAAGAAGATGTCGGATAAAATGACGGACGAGGAGTTTGCCGTCATAGACAAAAAGGCAAAAACATGTATTATTTTAAATCTTTCAAATGAGGTTTTGCGTGAAGTTGCAGCAGAAAGCTCAGCCAAAGGCATATGGGAAAAGCTTAAAACCCTATATATGAAAAGAACAGTAGAAAATAGGCTTTACTTAAAGCAAAAACTCTACACTTTTCGTATGGCTGAAGGTACCTCTATACTTACTCATCTTGATACTTTTGATTCTCTTCTTATGGATTTAAGTAACATAGATGCTGAAATAAAAGATGAGGATCAAGCTGTGTTATTGCTTGTTTCCTTACCCTAGTCGTTTAAATATATAAGAGATACTATGCTTTATGGAAAGGATAATATCTCTTATAAAGATATCAAATCTATTTTGAAATCAAAAGAACAAATAGATAGAAATATTACTGGGGAAACTAATGGGAACCAAGGGGAAGACTTATTCATAAGAGGTAGATCCAATAAGAAAGATTTAAGTAGTGAGAAACCTAAATCAAGGTCAAAATCCAGATACAAAAATGTAATGTGCAAATATTGTCACAAGAAAGGTCACATTATTTCTGAATGCTTTAAATTGAAAAACAAAGAAAAGCATACAGAAAAGAAAAATGAGCACAAAAATACTGACACTGCCAAAGCAAGTGTAGCTGATGATGAGACTGAGGGAACTATTTTTTTAGCAACTAATAATAGTTTCAAATCTAACAATGAGTGGATTTTAGATACGGGTTGTTCTTATCATATGTGTCCCAGTCGGAATTTATTTACCACATATGAATCTATTGGAGGTGGAGTTATCTTGATGGGCAACAATGCTGCCTGCAAAGTTGTTGGAAAAGGTACAGTCCGAATCAAAATGTACGATGGTGTGGTGAGAACTCTCACCGATGTTAGACATATTCCTGACTTGAAGAAAAATCTCATCTCTTTGGGCACTTTAGAATCTCTTGGGTGCAAGTACACAAGTGAAGGTGGAGTTCTGAAAATTTCTCATGGTGCTCTTGTGATCATGAAAGCACGCAGATCTGGTACGTTGTATACTCTTTTGGGATCTACTGTTACAGGTGCTGCTGCAGTTTCAATATCAGATAAATCAGATTCTGACATCACCAAATTGTGGCATATGCGATTGGGGCATATGAGTGAAAAGGGTCTTTCCATCCTTAGTAAAAGAGGTCTCTTATGTGGCCAAAGTACCAGAAATATGGAGTTCTGTGAACATTGTGTGTTCGGGAAGCAGAAAAGAGTCAGCTTCAAATCTCCAGCGATTCATAGAACAAAAGATACTTTAGATTACATTCATTCAGATCTTTAGGGTCCTTCACGTACCCCATCAAAAGGTGGTGCCAGGTATATGTTAACTTTCATTGATGATTATTCAAGAAAAGTTTGGGTTTATTTCCTGAAAAATAAAAGTGATGTTTTCTTAAATTTCAAACAATGGAAAGTTTTGATTGAGAAGCAAACAGGAAAACAGGTTAAGCGACTTAGAACAGATAATGGGTTGGAATTTTGTAATGATGAATTCAACGAATTTTGTAAGAATGAAGGAATTGCTCGACATCGTACTGTGAGAATGACACCTCAGCAAAATGGTGTGGCAGAAAGGATGAATAGAACTCTTTTGGAAAGGGCTCGTTGCATGATTTCAAATGTTGGGATGACAAATGCCTTTTGGGCAGAAGCTATCTTTACAGCTTGTTATATTGTCAACCGAGCTCCTTCTGCACCTTTGAACTTAAGACTCCAGAGGAAATGTAGTCAGGTACTCCTGCTAATTATTCTGATTTAAAGATATTTGGTTGCCCTGCATACATGCATGTAAATGATGGAAAATTAGAGCCAAGGGCTAAAAAGTGCATTTTCCTTGGGTATGCATCTGGGGTGAAAGGATACCGACTATGGTATCCTAATCCCACGGCACCAAAATTTATAATTAGCAGAGATGTAACCTTTGATGAATCCTCTATGTTACATTCTAGAAAAGAGTCTTCTAGTTCTTGTAATACAGATAAAGGAAAGAGTACACAGAACCAGGTGGAGATTGAGATTTGCATTCCTTCTGAGCCAAGCTCATCAACTTTGGAGCAAAATACAGTTGGAACTCTTGAAGTTAAGACAGAAGCTGAAATTCCTGAAGTTAAGACTCCTGAAGTTGAACCAGAAGAAGAGGAGTATTCTATAGCCAAATATAGACCAAGAAGAGAAGGTAAATAACCATTAAGGTTTGGAGATTATGTTGCATTTGCTTTTTCAGTTGCACAGGAAACTGAAGAAATTGGAGAACCATCAAAATATTCAAAAGCAGTTTCTGGTGCTGACTCAGCCAAGTGGCTGATTGCAATGAATGAAGAAATTGAGTCTCTCCACAAGAATGGTACTTGGTCTCTTGTGAAGCTGCCATCAGGAAAAAGAATTGTTGGTTGCAAATGGGTCTTGAAGAAAAAGGGATGGCATTCCAGGGGTTGAAGATGCGAGGTATAAGGCACGATTAGTTGCAAAGGGTTATAGTCAGGTACAAGGAGTTGATTTTAATGATATTTTCTCACCTGTTGTTAAACATAGCTCTATTCGTGTCTTACTTGCCTTCGTTGCCATGTATGATTTGGAATTAGAACAACTTGATGTTAAGACAGCTTTTTTTCATGGCAAACTTGAGGAACAAATATACATGCATTAACCCGAAGGATTTGAAATTGAAGGAAAAGAAGATCATATTTGCTTGTTGAAGAAATTCTTGTACGGATTAAAGCAATCTCCAAGACAATGGTATAAAAGGTTTGATTCCTTTATGTTGGATCATGGTTATTCGAAGAGCATGTATGATAGTTGTGTTTACTTCCGGAAGTTAAATGATGGTTCATTTGTGTACCTATTATTATATGTTGATGACATACTCATTGCTGCTAAGGATTTAACAGAAATTCACAATTTGAAAAGTCAGCTGAAAAGTAAATTTGAGATGAAAGATTTGGGAGCAGCTAAGAAAATCCTTGGCATGGAGATCAAAAGAGATCGAAAAGCCAACAGGCTATTTCTGACCCAGAAGAAGTACTTGGAGAAAGTCTTGGAGAGGTTTGTCATGAAAGATGCTAAATCAGTTAGTACCCCTCTTGCTGCTCATTTTAAGTTATCAGCTGCTCAGTCCCCGCAGTCAGAGGAAGAAGAGAGGTACATGACATAGTTTCCTTATTCCAGTGCAGTCGGCAGTATTATGTATGCAATGGTTTGTACACGTCCAGACATTTCACAAGTAGTGAGTGTGGTAAGCCGGTATATGGCTTGTCCTGGTAAAGCACATTGGCATGCTGTGAAATGGATTCTCAGATACTTGCGAGGTACTCCAAACACATGTTTGGAGTTTGGGAGAAATACTAACACTTTGGTTGGTTTTGTAGACTCAGATTATGCAGGTGATCTTGACAAAAGAAGATCACTGACAGGCTATGTATTTTGCATCGGTGGTTTCGCTATTAGTTGAAAAGCTACATTACAACATGTAGTAGCTTTATCTACTACCGAAGCAGAATATATGACAGTGACCGAGGCGATCAAAGAAGCTTTATAGTTGAAGGGTCTATTTGCGGAGCTCAGTTTACACCAAAGTGGTATTATCATTTTCTGTGATAGTCAAAGTGCTATTCACTTGACTAAAGATCAAATGTATCATGAGAGGACGAAGCACATTGATATAAAGTATCATTTCATCCGAGAAACCATTGCTGAAAGAAAAGTTTATGTTCAGAAGATCAACACTAAAGACAATCCTGCTGACATGTTCACAAAACCTCTTCCAGTGTCCAAGTTCAAGCTTTGCCTGAACTTGATTGGTATTTATGAAGAATGATTTTTCCCATTGGGGTTTTTGCAGAGAAGGTGGAGCAAATTTACTATATATAAGCCGAAATTAGGCCAATGTGGAGATTTGTAATATGGCCAAATTTTCATGACATTTGCCATGACATAATATCCATTATAACAAATTTGTGGTTCATGACATTTGCCATGACATAATATCCATTATAACAAATTTGTGGATCATGACATTTGCCATGATATAATATTCATTATTAGGCCAAGGATTTCTTGCTATAAATAGAGGAGTTTTTTCTCATTTGCAAACACACCAATTCAAGAGCTTTTCACTCGTCTTTCTTTCTCCTCCTTTATTTCATTATAGAGTATTTTGTAAGAGAGTGAGTGTTGGGAAATACTTGTGTGAACCCTTTCTTTGGATTGATCTTGTGAGGTTATTCTCTTGGGGTATTTGGGATTAATTAGAGTATTTACTCTAATTTTGTACTCTCTTTTGTACTCTTGTTGGTATAGTGAAATTGCTCCTCTCCGCTTGTGGACGTAGGTCACCTTGACCGAACCACGTTAAATTTGTATCTTCTTTATATTCTTTAATTGCCGTTATTATCAACTTCCATTGTCTTTGTTATTGTCATTATACCGTTATTTGGCTAAATTCCGCACTACCTGGGTTCCCGATCCTAACAGATACACGTGTGCCCCATGTCACAATGTACCATCTCCAACGTGTGGGTCTCAAGCCCAACTTCTCAACTTGTTCTACTCACTACAGTCTTGACAAAAAAAGACAACCATTGTCCTTTGTAATTTTCTCTATGTACTTTCTCTTCTCAGCCTACCTGAAACCCCTTCTTCTGATCCAGCTTCCCATTCAGGAAAGATAAGTAGTCCATTATTTTTTTGATTTCTTAGTCCAATACCATCTTTCATCAATATTAAACCCTTCTTTTACACGTACAAGTTCCATAAAAATCTGTTCTCTGATAACTGAACTGCTTTGATTAAAATATCTCCAGATAATTCAACATGAAAGTGAGTTCAAATATTATTTTCTATATGTGGAGACTTATATAGTAACCTTCTAATTTCATCTTCTTGCAGTTACTAGGTTGGATGCACTCTAAACTAAAGCAAAAAGGCAATGAACCAGCAAATAATACTCCCATAGTAGGTAATTTTACACTTCTCTAGTTTTCAGTTCTTCTGAATTTCCTCTGCTATTCTCTGTTCTCTTTTTTCAGTTCCACACAAAAGCTGATAAATAAGTCTCCTTTGTTATGATCTCCACTTTCAGAAAATTCCATTACATCTTTCTCAGTTTTCAAGGAATTTAAAAGCAATGGAGCAGAAATGGAACCATTTGATGAACTCTTTCCTGGCTTTTTGGCAATTGGTACTCTGGGAAATTATCAGACAACTAATACTGATCCTCCAGCTCCAACTTTTCCAATGCCCTTTGATCATGGTGAAACAGACATAACAGAGAAAGAACTGAAATTCATAAATGATGAGCTTGAGAAGTATCTGGAAGAGAAAGTGAATAAATATGAGTCATCAGAAAGTATCATTGCTCTCAGTGACAATCACATTGAAATAGGAGCTACTGAATGCTATAGCAATATTGAAGAATACTCTCTCCAGAAATATCTCTTAGGCTCTTCAATTGAATTGCCGAAGATAGAAGTAGAGGTAATGCTTGAATTGTGCTACCATCTTATCTAAAAGCTTAAATGGTTAGAAAGTATACACTTTTATTTACTTAGTTATGTCTTTAACAGGTACAACAACAAAAACGATTCATAGAAGAGCTCTTTAACATAGTCCAAGAAGGTCATGTGGGAAATCATGATGGAAAAGAGAAAAAACAAGCCAAGAGAAAACATCCCGTGGATTTCATGAAGAAGATGCTGCAGAACCTGCAGCGCAAATCAAAGAGCTCTACTACAGCTCATTCTAAAGATAATGTCAATGGATCTGTTTCAAGCAAGAGAAAACTCCCTCAGGTTAGTACTGATTTTAAGGTCAGGAGCTATAAAAAAAAATTACTTTTCAAAATTATGTTAATCGGAAAGGCTTGTAACCAATCATATGCATTACTTGAGTCACATGTCATGTGTATTCTTTAAGGCACTTCTAAAGTATATTTGTATAGCCTTCTCTTATGTTAGGTATATGAGTTGATACCAAACTGTGATATTGATCTACTATACATGTGCAGTTCATTAAAATGTTCAAAAGGAAAGTTCATCCTGAGGGATTAATGAATGAGAACATACTACAAGATAATGAGATTAGCAATATTTCATGCAAGACTGATAATCTGGGAGCAAATAGTGAAGTGAACAAAAAGAATTCTCCTGCTGCCACTCCAAAGAAGTAACTGAATGCTTTAACAGTAAACAGAGAGCACTGGATTAGAACAGAGAGTGACTGTAAGTAAAACGGCATTACACTCAATTATTTCTTCTGTTGTCTGGTTAAATACAGTTATGTACTATTATCTCACTCTTTCCTTATTTTGAAAATTCAGATTTGGTGCTGGAGCTGTAGAAGGCAAAACGTTCAAGAAAGATTATATAATACAGATGCTCTGTGTAATGAGTTGTCAAGTGTGTGCAATGTTAATATAAAGAGTAAATGAGTATTTCCTTCTTTCTAAGTGTGCTATTGAAGTATGGAACAAATGAGCTTTATTCATTAACTTTGGTGAATTGTTGTCATGCAAAGAATTGTTGAGATAGTATTGTCTGCTAAGGTTTTTTTTTCTTTCTTTTCAAAGCACTCATATTCTTAAATGATGTGTGAAGATCCAATGTTTGACCCTGCAGTTTCGTGATGTTAAAACTTCCTATCGAGTAGAAACTTTAATAAATTAGTCATATGGATAATTTCACAGCACTCCATCACACTTACCTCCCTTTCTTGTTTATAATATTACGCTTATCTCTTTTGTCATGATTTTTTGTGTAACACTATTATTAACATGTTTATTATTAATGTAAAAGGTTATTATCTTGACTAATTTGCCCTTTTAGTATTATCTTTCTTCTATTAATTAATGTTGTAAACATATTTCTTTAAGAATTAAATGAAAACAAAATGGGTTTTGAACTCAATAAACATTAGCTCTGCGTTTCAAATATTTTCAGAAAAGTGCTTGGGCAGTTGTCATTTTAATTACACAAACCTTTTTCTCTTCTTTGTATCTTGAATTTTCCAATAAATCAATTAAAAAAGGAACAGATGAACTCTTTAGGGGAATATGTGTCAAATTCCCCACTTTCATCGAAAATGGGTATTTAAATACCAATTTCGTGGACGCCATAGAAAAACTGTAGCCGTAACTTGAAGCGGCGTCGGTCTCCTATCTACGGCCAAAAGTTTAAACGGCCCTCAAGTTTTCAATAACTATGGAAATGCCATTGAAAAAACTTGAAAGGTGCTTCTGGGCTGTAGGAATCAAGCAGATTATACATCACCAAAGACGTTTGGCTAGCTGCAAATACCTTTTCGGCAACATTTAAAGTAATTGGTAGGGTTTCGTAGATTTAGCTAAGGAAATTAATTTGCTATTCTTGAATTTGTTAAAAGGGAATTAATTTTAAAAAGGGTAAATTTGTCAAATGATATTTTATTTCTATTAGTAATAATAAATAGGTTTAAAGAATGGTTATACAGAAATCATAACAAGGGAGGTAAGCGTAATATTGTAAACCAAAAAGGAGGTAAGTGTGATGGAGCAAAACTGGGAGGGAGGTCTCTGATAAGATTCAAGTTCCCTCCATCAATTCGAACGAAATCGAAGCAGAGATAAGTTCTAGAAGAATGGGGAGAGAAAAAATATCGGGAATTCTACATTCAATTATACAAAATAATACATGGTTCGGTTATTTACAATCAGCCCCCACTATATATAACTCAAGGGCAAAATAGTAAAAGATAAATAATTAAACCTGTCTGACTGAGCCTGGCCTCTAACGCAGTGTTGGTCCTGGCTCAGGTGTAAAATATGGTGGCCCAACACCCCTCCCCCTTCTCCCCTCCCCCCCTCCCGCAAGTTGGAAGTGGGGCCAGAGGAACCCACTCCCAACTTGGACATTTGCTGCAAAATGGGCCTGTCCAGGAAGGCTCTTAGTGAAAATATCCGCAAGTTGGGCACTAGAAGGTATATAATACAATGAAATCAAGCCATCTTGCAATTTTTCCCGAATAAAATGGCAGTCTGACTCGATGTGTTTAGTCCGCTCGTGAAAGACAGGATTCTTCACAATTTGAATAGCAAAGTGATTATCGCAATGCACAACAACAGGAGTCAAATTAGTAACATTCATATCCTCCAATAGTTGACATGGCCAAGTTAATTCAGCCACCAATCTCCAAACAGACCTGTACTCTGCCTCCGCAGATGATAAAGAAATGATAGTCTGCTTTTTCGACTTCCAAGAGATAGGCCAGGAGCCCAATGTAACAAAAAACCCACTAACTGATCTCCTGGAATCAGGGCAAGAAGCCCAATTCGAATCACAAAATACAGCCATAGAAAAAGAGGAATGAGAAGAAAAATAAAGTCCCAAACCAGACAATCCTTTGATGTAGCACACAGTATGCAAAGCAGCATCCAAATGGGATCACCTGGGAGTTTGTATGAATTGACTAAGATGCTAAACCGTATAAGCCAAGTCAGGCCTAGTATGAGTTAAGAAATTGAGTTTGCCAATTAGCCTGATGTAAATAGAAGGATCAGAAAGCAAACTATCCACATCAGAAGACAATTTCATACCCAAAGGAAGAGGACTGGAGGTTGGCTTGGAATCAGTACACCCAAATTCCTCAACCAACTCGAGAGAAAACTTCCTTTGATTCACCATAATACCATCAGACACATACATGACCTCCAGACCAAGAAAGTAATGTAAAGAGCCTAACTCCTTGATCTTGAATTGAGTATCCATAAATTATTTAAGATGAAGGATGCCTTCTACATCATTACCAGTTAACACAATATCATCTACATAGACCCCCAAATACACCGAACCAGTAGTTGAGTGCTTGAAAAACAGAGAGTAATCATTCTTAGAATGTTGAAAACCTTTGGAATGTAAGGCATCAGATAGCTTGGAATACCATTGTCTGGATGCCTGTTTGAGACCATACAAAGATTTGTTCAACTTGCAAACCAAATCAGAAGAAGTGACAACCATATCTGGAGGGACCTTCATATACACTTCCTCCATTAAATCTCCACACAAAAATGCATTATTAACATCTAGCTGAAAAAGTTGCCATTGATTCTTGGCAGCTACAGCTAAAAGGCACCTGATATTGGTCATGTTGACTACGGGAGAAAACGTTTCTGTGTAGTCAAGATCCTCCTTTTGGGTATCTCCTCTAATGACAAGCCTGGCTTTGAGCCTTTCGATAGAACCATCAGCACTATGCTTAATCTTATAAACCTATTTGCTGGAAATGGCATGCTTCCCAACAGGCAGAGGAATCAAACTCCAAGTATTGTTTGTCGCTAAGGCTTCAAATTCCTTAGACATGGCTTCTTGCTATCCTGGATGCAAAGCTGCCCGAGAATAAGATCTAGGCTCTTGCACAGTGAAAAGAGAGTTAATAAAGGATTGAGATTGACAAAACAAAGCAGAAAAACAAATATGCTTCATATTGGTGTGAGCAGGTAAAACAGAAGAAAGGGAAGGACATGAAATAGAGGCAGAGTTACACACAAAGTCTTGAAGATACCTAGGTCTTTGGTGAGTTCTGGATGACTTCCTCAATGGAACAACTGGAGGAATAGAAGGGGATGGAGCAGAAGGTGCAGGAACATGAGTAGGAGTGAGTGGAGTCATAGTAGAGGAAGATGGAGAAGGAGGATAAGAAGAATCTGCAGGTAGAGATGAAGAGGAAGCTGTAGATATGGGTAAAGAAGAGGATTCTGGAGAAAGACAAAGGGAAGAAAAATCAGGAGGAGGGGGAGATGCATGAAACTCAGAAGAAGGAAACTGTTGTTGCAAAGCAAAAGGAAAAACAACCTCATAAAACACCACATCCCTGGACATCACAATCTATTTAGTGGCAAGGTTTAATACCCTATAACTTTTCTTCCCAAAAGGGTATCCCAAGAATATACAATGAATTGCCCTTGGTGAAAACTTATCCCTACCCCATTTGAGTGTTGAAATGTAGCAAAGACAACCAAAATCCCTAAGATGATCATATGAAGGAAGTGTACCAAAGAGAAGATCATGAGGAGTCTTTCCTTGTAAGACAGAATTAGAAAATCTGTTAATCAAATAGGTTGCAGTCAGAATACACCCACCCCCCCATCCTAATATTTCAAAGGCACTTTGGATTGAAAAAGAAGTGCTCTTGCAGTTTCAAGTAAGTATCTATGTTTCCTTTCAACAACTCCATTTTGTTGAGGTGTTTCTACACAAGATGTTTGATGAAGAATCTCTTTAGAGAGAAAAAAGGAAGAAGATTCATGACCTAATCCTAACTCAAGAGCATTATCAGATCTCACTATCTTAACTCTGTAATTAAACTGAGTTTCAACCATGAGAATGAAAGCTTTCAAAGTTGTGAAGGCATTAGATTTTATACTGAGAAGATAAGTCTAAGTAGATATAGAATAATCATCAACCAAAGTTAAGAAATATCTATTCCCAGAATGTGTAATAGTGTTATAAGGCCCCCAAACATCTACATGAACAAGAGCAAAAGGACAAGTAGTAGTTGTTGAACTGGAAGGAAAGGAGTTCCTTGTTTGCCTAGCTAAAGGACAAATACGAAAAGGAAATTGTTAAGTTGAAGGTACAGAAATGGAAAGCTTAGAAGAAATAGACTTCAATTTATTGTAAGGTAAATGTCCCAATCTATAATGCCACAAGGTATGCTTATCATTCAAAATGAAATTTACAGACTTAGACTTAGAGATATTCTCACTGTTCTTGGAAACATTACATTTGGAACTAGGTACACATTTATTCAAAGGAACAGATGGAGTTAAAGGGATAAAACCATCACTAAGAAACTTCGCTGGCTACAAGATGTAAAGCCCATCTGCTTCACTACTAACTTCCAGTGGCCTCTTTGGAGAAGGGCCCTGCAACAAGAAGCAAGTAGACTCACTGAAACAAACCAATCCTTTAATTTGCTTGCATAGTTTATGAACTGATACTAGGTTATACTGAAAAGAGGGAACATGCAGCACAGTGTGAAGTGAAAGTGTTTTAGACGAAGGAAGTGAACCTACTGAATGGATCTTTACCTTATAGCCATTAGGTAAAGCAACTAAGTAAGGAGTAGGAAGGGGATTGATTCCATAAAGAAGAGACAAGATAGAAGTCATGTGGTCTGTAGCCCCTGAATCTATGATCCAGGATTTTTGAGACAAAGAATCAGATGAGGCAGATGAGACAGACTGTGCAAAGCTGCTAGAATCTAAATCAGTAACCTTACCTGCCAAGTTAGCAGAACCAATGCCTCCAGGAAGAGAAGAACCTTGAGACCCAACAACAACATTCTGCAGGAGCTGCATAAATTGGCTCATCTGCTCCTTGGTTATTGCTCCTCCACATACAGTAGACTGTCCAGATTTTGATCCAGTTCCTTCATCATTTTCAGAAGTTTGTACCATAGCAGCAGTTCTTTTAGCCTTCTGTTTATTGTTGAATCTATTCTGAGGTTGATTATTGTTGGGGTAGCCATGCAACTTGTAACACCTATCAATTTGGTGCCCAGACTTTTTACAGTAGTTGCAAAACATAGTATTTTTTCTTCCATCTCCCATATACTTCTGTCCAGCCCTAAAGTCAATGTTGAATTTTTCACCATTGTTGCCATTTCTGAAATTCATGTTATGATTTTGATTATGATTTAAACCTTGATTCTGAGTTTGAGGTTGCCGCATGTTGTTGCCTCTAGCAATGAGAGAAGCAGCCTCAGTTATGAAGGACACACTTGCTTGTACTTCTCTCTATTTTTCTTCGTGTACTAACAAAAAGTATGTCTTGGACAGGCTAGGAAGTGGTGTCATCATGAGAATATTACCTCTTGATACGGTGTAAGATTCATTTAGACCCATGGGGAACTAGTGCACTTTATCACTCTCAATCATAACAGCATTATGCCCTTTTGCTATACATTTACAGATACAATCACAACAAGAGCATGTCATAAAAGAATTAAGAATACTCAATTCATCCCATAGTTTCTTAAGTCTAGAGTAATATGTTGCTATGTCACTATTCCCTTGTGTCACCCCAACCAAATCCTTCTTGAGGTGATAGATCCGAACCTCGTTAGGTTGACTATATCTATCTCTCAAGTCATCCCACATGTCTTTTGCCGACTTAGAGTGCAGAACACTATTCCTTATTTGCGTGGTTAAAGCATTCAAAATCCATGTTCCAACTAAATTGTCACATCTATCCCAAGCCTTGTAAAGAGGTGAAGTAACAGAAGGTCTAGGGCATGATCTATCTATAAAACCTATTTTGTTCCTAGCAGAAAGAGACATCAACATTCCCTTACTCCAATTCACATATCCTGTACCATCAAAAAGAGTGGATACTAGATAAATCCCCGATACATCACAAGAGAAAATGTAGTATGGATGTGAAGGATCAATAAGAGTAGTCACAGTAGACCCCGAATCTAGAGCAGTAGTACGTAAATTTGAAACTGATGAATTATCACCCATTGCAATAGTGAAACACTCAAATAGACATGCAATAATTTGAAAAAACTACCAACTCACACATGCGCTGAGTGAGAAATCAAAGAAAAAAGGAATTAAACTTTTTCCTTTTCGAGTGACAGTCAATTAAAAACCAACTCTATCCAAAAAAACTACTTTAGCCGACTCGAAAAGTGAATCAATCAGAGAAAACCAGCAGAATCTCACAATGCTGAAGTAGAAACGTCCAGAAACAAAACCGCACAAAGAAAAAAAAAACTCGCAAAACCGTAGGCGAAATCACAAAACCCTAGATTGCATGATTCATCCCTAAACGAGCTAAAAATCAGAAATTACTCCGTCAGATGAAGAGGATTACTCAACCTTGCTCTGATAACATGATAAGATTTAAGTTCCCTCCATGAATTCGAACGAAATCGAAGCAGAGATGAAAGTTCTAAAAGAATGGGGAGAGAGAAAATATCGGGAATTCTACATTCAATTATACAAAATGATACATGGTTCAGTTATTTACAATCAGCCCCACTATATATAACGCAAGGGCAAAATAGTAAAAGATAAATAATTAAACCCGCCTGACTGAGCCTGGCCTCTAACATAGTGTTGGGCCTAGCTCAGGTGTAAAATATGGTGGCCCAAGATTCTCTGAAATTAAAATTAGTAATGTATGTGATATTTGGTAAGACCCTAAATGCGGTTGGATAAAACATGAAAGCCCATATAATTCCACTGAAAGAGGGAAACATAATTCAGTTTTAGTTTCAATTTTGATTTGACATTTAAGTAGTCACGTTTCGAGGACTTTATTTCCTCTCCAGAATTTAAAGAACATGAAGAACAAGAGGGCTACTAGCTAGTACCTTCATTCATTGCATGAATAAGTTAGTGGCACATTATTACGCCTCTCATTGTAAATATTTACCGGCACAATATTTACACTAAACCATAGATGCATAACTAGTGTTTGCAAATGGACTTCTGTCACTTAATTATGGTTAATTAATAATACATCATAACCTCATTAAATCACGAAACGGTGTTCCTTTAACTCATTCTCTGTAATTGTACGTCTTCTTTCTTTTTGAGTAATGAAAATCGACAATGGGAAATTTAATCACTTTTATCATTCTAGAAAACTTGAAACCTTGGTGATATGAATATCATTTGATGTGATAATATATTTGGAATTAAAATCCTAATACGTCAAAGTGATATTCTAACATTAATTCATACGAAAGGTCGATTAGCCTATCTTTGACGACTACGTCCATAAACAAAGAAAAGAAAATACAGGATTCTTTAACGAGTCACGACAACGACATCTGAGGGGCGCTTTGTTACGTTATTATTTGGTGCTTTGAATATTTTGACATTTGAGGCAACTTTGAATCAATATTTTGTAGCATATTATATTTGTAACCAAAGACAGGAGGCTGCCCATAGCAGTCTAGCAGACTATTATGAATATGAATAGTCTTACATAAAACCTTATTCCAAAGCACGTGCTCTCTACAGCCATATATTTTGATAGTACTTGTCTTTGTCCAACTACTCTATTAAACAATGATGAATAGTGGTGGAACCACTTTTGTGCAATTTGATATGCCTTTGCCAAAATATTATGCATATACACGGGGCGGCTCAAGGATATGCGGGGCCTAAAGCCAAAATTTAATATGAGGCCTAAATTTTTAAAAGATAGTTATAACATACGTTTTATTTGAAATATATTCTTCTAACTTTTTGAAATACAAAGTTGTTAATAATCTTTTTTATAATCAATTTTCTCTAATTATCTTTATTCAATTGATAATATAGCCAGCTCATTTAATTTTTCTTGAGATATTGTTGATATTAGATACTCCCTCCGTTTCAGTTTATGTAAACCTGTTTGATTGGGCACGAAGTTTAAGAAAAATTGAAGACTTTTAGAATTTGTGGTCCTAAACAAGTCAAAAAAGGGCACAGAGTATTTGTGTGGTTATAAAAGCTTCTCATTAATGGTAGAATTGTAAGTTTGAGATAAATTATTTCCAAATTTAGAAAGGGGTCATTCTTTTTGGAACGGACCAAAAAAGAAATAGGTTCACATAAACTGGAACGGAGGGAGTAATATTTTATAGAGCAATAGAAGTATAGAATTATTGGAAGCTTAAAAGTATTATTGAATAGTGGAGCTAATGAAATCTTGTAGAAAGAAAGTGAGTAATGAAATATTGGAGAAAGAAGGTGAGTAAGAATATTAAAGAGAAAGACATAAAATATATAGGAGTTTCTGAAATATAAAGAGAGTGGAGAAAAGAAAGATTGACTTGGACATATTAAGAAAGGGAGAGTGAATTTTTGTATACATTATCTAATTATGGAGTAAAACAGAAACGTTGCGAAAACTATTTATCTATCCATTTTTAAATATGTTAAATTATTACTTTATTTACATATTTAAAGAGCTCTATTTCCTTTTATATTAAAAACTCTAATTTTGTATTAAAAAGTACTAAATATTATTTTTTAAATACCTATAAACCTATTTTTTAAAAAAATGGGCCCCCCCAAATTTGGGGACCTAGACATTTTACTTATTTATATTTTGACAATTTGACTCCCCTTTGAAAATAATTTGGCTCCACTGCATGATCAAATTATAGTAGTCAAATTTTCTGGTGTCATGCATAACTGCTCTCGTCAAGATCAAAGAGGAATTAATACCGTCGTACGTAGTAAAACAATGGTATATATAATTTTTTTGCTGGCTTTCTAGATCAAACATTCACTCATGCTTCCAGAAGGACATTATGTAAAATAGGGTACTATTTACATTGTCACTATTATTGCTCGGACTAATCTTAATTCTTATCCTAGCTACTTTCTAATAGACAGATCTAAAATCATATATATGTATGTGCACCATCAGAAAGTTGCATTTACATAAAGAATACGTACTCACCCATAGTAAATTGTTGTGGAGTTAAGTATGTATAAAGTCTTGTCTGAAAATTTAAACAGCTAAGAGGAGATACTTTTATTTATTTATTCCCTCCATCCAAATTTATGAGACACTTTTTATTTCCCAAGATTCAAACTGTGTGAACATTGACCAACATTTCAATATCATTGCATAGTTATTCTTGGAAAAGATTGCCAGTAGGATAAGTCTCATTTGGATAAACTGGTTTCATTAATCAATAACGGTGTGATGAAATTATGTATGATGTATGAACATTTGTAAATGGACTCCAGCCGCGTCGTCTATATACCTTCTTAGAAAGTTCAGAAAGACCTCTTTTCTCTTTTTCTTCTTGACCCTCTACTTTATTGTAAACCTCGTATATACATACCTACAATGGTTTACTCGTTTTCTAATTAATTGACATGTTTTAGTTTTCTTTTCTTGTATATATGCAATTGTTTTTCTTATTTTCCTCATTTCTCTTTCCTTTATTATCATTTGATTTTTCAACAACTTATTAGAGATGATGGACTGGATAAGCCCCTCTTTATCTAAATAAAATTTTGAATATATGCAAATTCAGTATTAATTGTACAGGTCGTGGAGTTGATTTCTTTTCCAGTTTTCCCCCTTTGAGCCCGTTTGGCCAAATTGCCAAATATTGCTTATTTTGAAAAGTACTTTTTTTTCCAGAAGTGCTTTATCCAAAAGTACTTTTGAAAAAAAATAATTTGTGTTTGGCCAATTCATTTAAGAAGTACTTTTGCAATATTTGATAAACAAATTGTGTTTGGCCGATCTTTCTAAAAAGCACTTTTGAGTGTCAAATTATCAAAAAGGATAGTACCAAGGTCTTATAATTATTTTAAAGAGAAAAATGAACATAAATATTTATCATAAAAACTTTTATTATTTTTTATTTTATTTTATTAAAATATAAAATATAAAGTAAACATACATATTAAAGATTTAAATTAATATAACATATATAATTATATCAAAGCATATAATATTATCTAGTATAATTACTTATTGTTTACATGATAATTTGAATAATCAAAATACATCATTCAGTATGAATTAAAAGTCTATTCCACAAATTACTATGTATTGATAATCAACCATAAAATAATAAGCAAAGTCACTCACACATGATAACAGTTCTCAATAATTTCATCTTTAATTCTATCACACAACGCCTCTATATTAGTAGAAGTCTTGCCTTGCATTTCTAAAGGAATACCAGAAGGCCCATCCATCTCCTTCCTCAATATCTACAGTAATGTCTTCGTTAGCATAATAGTTGAATTCCTTATCGGTAGAAGAATTTCGTCGGATAAAATTTTGTATAACTATGGTAGTTGTAACAAGATAATTCTGAGTGTCAAACTTGAAATATGGCATTGAACGTAAAATAAAAATAAATTTAAATATATAAAAAAAATATTATTTTCATAAAAAATAATAGTTAAGTATGTTTAAATTCAAATTCAAAAAGAGTAACTAATTATTAACAACACATAATGCATAATTTAATTTTTTAAAAATTTAAATTCTAAAAGAAACTAATTATTACCTAACCTAACTAACTTTGTCCTGAATTGCCAAGTGGCCAATTGCGAGGCTGCCATTTGGCTTAGTGTGGAGGCTTTTTCTTCTTCTTTTAATAATATATAGATTATGCGATGCAATTATAAATTTATTACCTATTTGTAGGTAATTTTCACAAA
Source organism: Nicotiana tomentosiformis (assembly GCF_000390325.3). Lineage (NCBI taxonomy): Eukaryota > Viridiplantae > Streptophyta > Magnoliopsida > Solanales > Solanaceae > Nicotiana > Nicotiana tomentosiformis. Next base: position 99,860,012 of record NC_090813.1, on the reverse strand, counting down.
TTAGATTTGATAACAGTTTTAAAGATCGGGGAATTAATAGCCTATATGAGAAAAAATTATAAATAATTATTTGTAAGAAGAGAATTGATAATCCAAAGAAGGATGTAGATAATTTGCTTTAGTGTGAGAAAAGATGAAAATAATTTGGAAAGTTATAAGATATTACACAAAGAAAAAATAAAAAAATAAAAAAGTCAATAAATTTTTTAAAAAGTTACAATATGATTCATGTATATGATATCTTTAAATTTAAAAGAATGGCAAAAACTAAAAACAAAAAAAAAATTAAATCAATAAGAAATAATTTGAAAAATATAAATTTATAGTGAGGATAGTTTTGTTTTGAATAAATTAATTTTCTGCTTCTTCCCAAAAGCAGAAAAACTACTGCTGGCCAAAAGTACTTATCCGTCTTGGCCAAACAACTTTAATTTTTAAAAGAGTACATTTTTGAGGGAAAAAAAGAAGTATTTTTGGCCTCCGTCAAACAAGCTCTTAGTCTATACCGTGGAGACAACGACAGGAAGTATTTCACGTATTCTACTGGCTATAAGTGCTAATTTTCTACGCACTCAAATTTTCATTTCCTTGTTCTCATTCTCAAAGTTAATGATGACTTGACCAAGCTAGCCGCCGGTAACTTTAATTTTCCACATTATTATCTAGGAAATACCAGTCCTTCAAAATCACTATATATTCCATTTTATTTTACAACTTTAACCATTTTGATCATATATGTATCTTGTCAATTAATACAAACATTTGTTTCACAATTGTCTAGCATCTTAGTAGTTGCCAACAATTATCAGACAAGCCGCGCTCCTTTATATTAAGGTGCTCTTTTATCCTACTAATAAATGGAGAATCAGTGGATGCCCTTTCTTGGTTCAACATGTTGTTACAACTCTATGAATGGATGGATCTCGGGATTAAAGACCGAGAATTCTAATTCTACAGCAAGAGAGCAACACGTATCCAACATAAAACACAGCCCTGTGGGAGTTGTTTCATCAGAAACTCATACTACCAATATTATATCATCGCTTAAGAAGAAGGGGGATAAGAAAATTAAGAAGCCCAGATTTGCTTTCCAAACAAGAAGCCAGGTTGATATTCTTGATGATGGCTATCGCTGGAGAAAATATGGACAAAAAGCTGTCAAGAACAACAACTACCCAAGGTAATTTCGTTTGTCCCAACACTACCTTATCCTTCTTAAAATGGAGTAGTATTGTTATGTCTCATCATATACTTAATTTATCTTTAGTTTTACTGTTATGAATGAAAAATTTAAACTGTGATTTAGTGCCCTTATTATTGCCATATATTTTCGATTTTCTTATTTTCTTGTTGTTGTTACTGTTTTTTTTCCATGACTTTTTCACTACCGTATTTCTTTTCAAAACTGTTGTGACTATGCTTTCCTTGAGCCAATCGAGGATCTATTGGAAACAGTACTCTTTTTACCTTCACAGGGTAGGAGTAAGATCTGCGTACACAATATCTTCCTCAGACCTCACTTGAGTGATTACATTGGGTTTGTTGTTGTTGTTATTATCGCGGTATATATATCACGCCAGTACTCAAAAACACATGAACATTCTTCGATCTTAAATAAGATGCTACTTATAGTCACCTTTTTAATTAAGTTAGAAATATTATATGAGATAGCAGTCATAGCCCGTATACATGTTTTAATTTCGAACAAAGGAACTAAACAGAAGAGATGAGGGAACAATAGTCTTTCTAGTTCTTTTATCATTTTTTTGGTGAGCTAGTCAGATTTTGATGGTTAATTATAATTAGAAGGGAAAATTTGATATTGATAAATATTAAGATCTTGCGGGTCTTAATAATTAGCACCAGGAACCCCCTCGACCCTCTTGAATCTAGACGACTGCTAGCTAGCTAATGACAGAATCTTGAGGAGTAATTATATAGTACCTTGCACTCATTTTATGTGTAATTAACACCTGATCAATAAAGAAGATTCTTTTTTCTCTTTTGAATAACGGCGGTGTCCATCAAAGCTTAAACAAATGAAAAGAAATCTCCTAGTTTGTTAGAATTTAAACTCAGATAGACAACAACGTTGGCAGCTCACATGCGTTAAGACAAAAAATTGAATCTTTGCATAGCCATGTTGGTAATTATACTAGAGGACAATTCGGAACCTATTTAAGTTAGTTTCCAGATGAGGTGGCGATATAATATAGTATGTTGATTCTTGTTAATTTGCAGAAGCTACTACAAATGTACACATCAAGGATGCAATGTGAAGAAGCAAGTACAACGCCTTTCCAAAGATGAAGGAGTTGTGGTGACAACTTACGAAGGCATGCACACTCATCCTATTGACAAGCCAACTGACAATTTTGAACAAATCCTCCATCAGATGCATATTATTCCTCCCCATTAATTAATTATTTCAATTTTATGCTTCCAAATAAATTAAAGGGGACGTATAAAATCTGTCGATGTAGCTAAAAACAAGAGATAAATGCTGCTTGAAGATCATTAGAGTTGTAAGTGCATCAAACAAATGTATAGTATTTACTATTGATTAAAACATATGAGTTCTGGAGATACAATTTTCCTACGTACTCGTTACTACACATTATTTCACGAATAATGCATGGTTGCTATGAAAAGATTCTGTTTTATTTTGATATTCACTTTTTGACTTTGGATTTTAGTTTGTACTTCATCTTACTCTCCTTCCTCTCATGGTTGCCAGTTGCCACTTGCATTTTTCTCTAACAATAGCAGCATACTTAATTAGAATGGAGGAGGCTGGTCGCCTTTGAGGATTTTCTTGAAAAACCAATGATATTTCATCATTGCCTTTGATGCATGGCGTCTCTCTTAGTTCCATTCAAGTTACTTGTTCTTACGAATAAAAACATATAAGTTGCGTGCTGTATAAACGTGTTACTGGTTTTGTTTCTTAAATTGGAAAGTTCGATAATAATTTTTTTACATGAATAATAAAGGAAACAAAAGTTATTGTAATTATGCTGAGGATTATAGTTCGTTCCATAATCGTGTGTTATCAATTTCTTCACTCGCATCAGAAATCAAATTTTTTATTTTGACGTTAGCATATTTCATGCTCCCCTCTTATGTTTAGGACAATGTTCTCGTCTCATGGGTGGCTCAAGGGTAAAGCTAGTAAAGCTAGTAAAGTCTTTGTTTTGGGTCCTGAGAATATTTATAATAAAAGATTTTTACATTGCAGGGCTCTTATAAAACAATATTTATATTAATGTTACCATATTTAGATTATTCCAATAATAGCACATTTTATTACAAATGCATAAATAAAATACTATTTTCTAACTCTTCCTAAAACAAGGGATTATGTTTAAATTCTTGATATCTTGTTTCTCTTTCTCTCTCATAATAAGTAATCCCTGAGAAGATTTCTCTTCTCTCCTTGGGAAAAGTTTCATGTCTTCCCTTATTTGAGTACAAGTTCTTCCCATCACTTATCAATTAAACTTTACTTTTTCGAAAATGATAGCTCAAATACTATTGTTGCTTTATCACAATCTTCGGCAAATCTCACTCTTCTAAGAAATTACCAACGCAAGAGTTAGACCAAATATTTCTTTCTCCTCATACTTTTTATTCTTCAATGACATATAATTTGGTGTATTATACATAGTATCATCACCTGCCACACGACCAAGTGTTCAAGTATAAAATTTCTTTCTGATATGTTGTCATTCTCATCGGTATGACAGATTTTTCCAAATATTTGATACAACATGTCTGTGTTAAAATATGACATATTAAATATAAACATTTATATATATACTTCATACCTATAATATACCAAAAATATTGCATAACAACATTTGAATTAAAAACATACCTTATTTATACGATGTTAAATACACATAGTTGAGTATGTTTTATAATGAAGTTATATCTCAAAAGTATATTTATACAAAGGGGATTTCTGGTAATTGTTTTTTCAATATTTTTATTTTTATGTTGGACACTTTTATTTTTTCAGCAAAATATACATTTAATATATTATATTGTAAAAGTTTTATATAATTTTCATATTCCTTCAATAAAATAAATCATTATTAACTGAAATTATACTGTGGATATAATGTAGATATTTCATCAAAACATTTCACCTATTACTCTTCAGGTTGCATCAATATATATTTGTACAAAAGAATATAATGTAAATTATAATGTGAATATGATGTAAATATTCTATTAATTTATTTCACCTTATAAGAAAATTAAAAGAAAGACAAAAGGCCAGAAAATAGGAGAGTTAGTGTGTTAGTGACTTGACTCCTAGAATCTTAAATGAATATGTATAATTTTTGTTAAGTGACGAAGGGAAGGAAAATAAGAGAGTTTAAATAGAATCGAGAAGATACTAACTAGGGTTTTGCCTATCACTTGGGAGAGCAAAATCACTCCCATTCAGGAATTAAAGAATATTGCCACTCTCCCATTGGATGAATTAATTGAAAATCTCACTGCCTATGAACTTAGGAGATAAACCATGAAAATAGATGTACCTAAGAAGGGAAGGAGCTTGGCACTCAGATCTTTGCATGTGATTAATGGTTAAAGGTTGGTAAGTTATGACTTATTTGGGACATTTCTGTAAGATTCCTGTAACGACCTGACTTGTTGTTTTAAGAATTAACGCCCTAGTCACAACCCAAAACCTAACCCGTCGTGATGGCGCCTATCGTGATACTAGACATGCCGACATTTTCAAACGCTTTCAATATTTAATAGAAATGAATTAAGACATTTAAAATGATTGGAGTTTTTTCATAAAAAGGGGTAAAATCCAATAGCATAAGTGCGGAAAAATTAGCCCGACATCGGGGTGTCACTGAGTACATGAGCATCTATATCAGGAGAAGTCTAATACAACATCTAAGTAATAAGAACTGAAATGCGATAAAGATAATGAAGGAGAGCCAAGGCCTGCGAACGCCATGCAGCTACCTCGATAGTCTTCGAAATCAGCTGCTCAACTATCAACACTCGCTGTGACCGGGAACACCTGGATCTGCACACAAAGTGCAGGGTGTAGCGTGAGTACAACCAACTCAGTAAGTAACAAAAATAAATAAGGAACTGAGAAGGTAGTGACGAGCTATACAAATACAATTCATTTTCAGTAGTTTCAGCAAAGAATAGACATGCTTTCAAATCCGGTAGTTTAAGTCAACTCAATTTTATACAGTTCAAGTTTAGGTGATCCGGATATAAAATCTTTCAAAAATTTCACAACAATGACAGATAGCAACTAAGTGCATCAACAAATAAAAAGCAAGTACATCCTCTCAGGTAAACAGTCACTCAACTCGTTACAACAACTCAATCACTCGGCTCTCAGCCCTCAGTACTCACACTCAATAGGTACCCGCGCTCATTGAGGGTGTGCAGACTCCGGAGGGACTCCTTTCAGCCCAAGCGCTATATCGCTGCGGTGTGCAGCCCGACCCAATCATATAAGTATCCATAAGGCTTGTTGCGGCGTGCAACCCGATCCACAGTCCATAAATAGCCATAAGGCTCATTGCGGCGTGCAACCCAATCCATATACCCTCACATAGCTCACAGCTCGGCACTCTGGCCCTATATCAGTCACTAACCTCTCCAGCCCTCTCGGACTTTCAGAAATCATACAAATCAGACAAAAGAGATAATATCAAGTATCAACAAGAAAATAGAAGAAATGGAGATATGACACGCAAGTCAAACTGTGATTGAGTACAAGATAGCAAATAGCGGCTAATTCAACAAAAACCTGACCGTTGAGGGTCCCAACAATGATATCATATGGATTAAGCACGGTTTCTAACATGAATGACAGTCAAATTTCTAGAAGATAGAGAGAAAAGGTATTAACAATAAGATATTTGACTTTACAGGCTCACAGGATGGACCAAGTCACAATCCTCCATGGTGCACGCCCACACGCCCATCACCTAGCATGTGCTTCACCTCCAAAATAATTACATCATACCAAAAATCCAGGGTTTCATACCCTCAGGACCAGATTTAAAACTGTTACTTACCTCAAGCCGCGCAAAATCCTACTCTGAAATGCCTTTGCCCCTCGAATCAGTCCCCAAACGCCCTGAATCTAGCCATAAGCAGTACGATACAATTAATATAGGCTAAAAGAATCAATTCCACAAGAAAAATACAAAACTGTAAGCCAAAATCCGAAATAGGCTCAACCCGGCCCCCGGGCCCACGCTTAGAATTCCGACAAAAGTCACAAAATATGAATACTCATTTACTCACGAGACCAATCATACAAGAATTAATCGAATTCGACCTCAAATCACCTTCCAAAACTCGAAATATAAGCCTATGAAATTTCTACCATTTCCCCCCAATTTTCCTACTCAAATCCCTAATTAGAAGATGAAAATAGCAATAGATTCATGAAATATAGTCAATCCGAATTAGAACCACTTACCCCAACAATCTCCTTGAAGAAATCTTGAAACATCGCCTCACACCGAGCTCTCCAACTCCCAAAATCGGAATGGGAAATCAACCCTCGAAATCTTATTTTTCTGCCTAGTAAACTCACTTCCGCGACCTTTCAACCGCACCTGCGGGAAATCCATCGCAGGTGCGAAAATGACTTAAATGGTTGGGATCGCATCTGCGAGCTTTGGGTCGCACCTGCGAGCCCGCTCCTGCTGTTTGACTTCCGCATCTGCGACCCTTGCCCAGGTCGCCCATACCGCTCCTGTGACCATCACTCCGCATCTGCGGATACGCAGATGCGGCTCCCTTCTCGCACCTACGCTCGCAAACCTTCTTGACCAAAAGCGCACCTGCGCCCTTCACATCACACGTGCGATCCCGCATCTGTGGTCTCCCCACCACAGGTGCGAAACACCAGAAACTAGCAAAGCTTCAGCAATTGCATAAGTCCAATATTTCATCCGCTAAGCACCCGAACACACCCGAGGCCCCCGGGACCCCAACCAAACATACCAACCAGTCCTAAAACATAATACGAACTTAGTCGAGCCCTCAAAACACGTCAAACAACGCCAAAAACATGGATCACCCTCCAATCCAAACTTAATGAACTTGAAACTTTAAATTTCTACAACCGATGCCGAAACCTACCAAACCACATCCGATTGACCCCAAAATTTGCACACAAGTCATATTCAACATTACGGACCTACTCCAACTTCGGGAATTGGAATCCGACCCCGATATCAAAAAGTAAACTTTCGGTCAAAATCTCTAAAAATTTGACTTTCGCCATTTCAAGCCTAAATTAGATACATTCCTCAAATTCACAGTCCGGACGCGCTCCTAAGTCCAAAATTACCCAATGAAGCTAACAGGACCGATGAAACTCTATTCCGGAGTTGTCTTCTCACAGTTTCGACTACGATCAAAATCCTAATACTTAAGCTTCCGTTTTAGGGACAAAGTGTCCCAAAATACTCTGAAACTAAAAACAAAACTTTCCGGCAAGTCACATAAGCAGAAACAGACCCGAGGAAAGCAGAAAATAGGGGATCGGGGCTAATACACTCAAAACGACCGGCCGAGTCATTACATTCTCCCCCTCTTAAAACAATCATTCATCCTCGAACGAGCATAAAGACATACCCGAAGTGGTGAAAAGATGAGGATAACGGCTGCGCATATCATGCTCGGCCTCCCAAGTTGCCTCCTCGACCGGCTGGCCCTTCCGCTGAACCTTCACAGAAGCAATATTCTTTGACTTTAGCTTTCGAACCTGCCTATCCAAGATCGCCACTGGCTCCTCAACATAAGATAAATCCTTGTCCAACTGGACTGAGCTGAAATCCAACACGTGAGATGGATCGCCGTGATACTTCCGGAGCATAGAAACATGGAATACTGGGTGAACTCCCGCTGGACTGGGAGGTAAAGCAAGCTCATAAGAAACCTCCCCAACTCGCCGCAACACCTCAAAGGGACCAATGAACCTTGGGCTCAGCTTGCCCTTCTTCCCATACCTCATAATGCCCTTCATAGGCGAAACTCGGAGCAAGACCCCCTCCCCAACCATGAATGCAACATCGCGAACCTTTCGATCCGCATAACTCTTCTATCTGGACTGGGCTGTGCGTAGTCTATCTTGAATCACCTTAACCTTCTCCAGAGCATCCTGAACCAAGTCTATACCCAATAATCTAGCCTCGCCCGGATCAAACCAACCCACCGGAGACCTACACTGCCTACCATATAGAGCCTCATACGGTGCCATCTGGATACTCGACTGGTAACTGTTGTTGCAAGCAAACTCCACTAGAGGCAAGAACTGATCCCACGAACCCCCAAACTCCATCACTCACGCACAGAGCATATCCTCTAATATCTGAATAGTGCGCTCGGACTGTCCGTTTGTTTGAGTGTGAAATATTGTGCTCAACTCAACTCGAGTCCCCAACTCATGCTGCACAGCCCTCCAGAACCGTGATGTAAACTGCGTACCCCTATTAGAGATGATAGATACCGGTGCGCCATGAAGCCTGGCGATCTCGCGAATATACACTCGAGCCAGCTGCTTGGAAGAATAGGTAGTCATTACAGGAATGAAATGAGCTGACTTGGTCAGCCTATCCACAATCACCCAAATTGCATCAAACTTCCACTGAGTCCGTGGAAGCCCAACAACGAAATCCATAGTGATCCGCTCCCATTTTCACTCAGGAATCTCTAACTTCTGAAGCAACCCACCTAGTCGCTGATGCTCATACTTCGCCTGCTGGTAATTTAGGCACCGAGCTACATACTCCACTATGTCCTTCTTCATTCTCCTCCACCAGTAATGCTACCTCAAGTCCTGATAAATCTTCGCGGCACCCGGGTGAATAGTATACCGCGAACTGTGAGCCTCCTGGAGAATCAACTCACGCAAACCATCTATATTGGGCACACATAGCCTGCCCTGCATCTTCAATGCACCATCAACCTCAATAGTGACCTCCTTAGCATCAACGTGCTGGACCGTGTCCTTAAGGACAAGCAGATGGGGGTCATCACACTGACGCTCCCTGATACGATCATAAAGAGAAGACCGAAAGACCACACAAGCCAATACTCGACTCGGCTCAGAAATATCTAATCTAACAAACTAGCTAGCTAAGGCCTGAACATTCAATGCCAACGGCCTCTCTACTGCTGGAAGATATGCTAAGCTCCCCAAACTCTCCGCCCGCCGACTCAAGGCATCGGCCACCACATTGGTCTTCCCGGGATGGTATAAAATGGTGATATCATAGTCCTTAAGAAGCTCCAACCACCTCCGCTGACGCAAGTTAAGATCATTATGTTTGAACAGATATGTCACGCCCCTAACCTAGAAGCGAAACTGGCACCCGGTGCCTCAACTAACCTAGTGTACCAAATTGAGACTAAGGAACTCTGAACATATAATGTCATACTTTGGCCCTGGGGCCACCTTGCAAGATAATTTGCGAAGCAAAATATAAAATTGAATGGAAACTAGCGCTAACTAAATATCAATATAAAGCTAGGCTGAAAAGGCCGTCATAGCTACTACAGCTGACAAACCACCAAATTATACATACCAGGCCTACAAACCCAACATACTGCACTAACCAATAGGATATGTCTACAAGCCTCTACTGATAGATGTACTATGATCGGAACAGGGCCCCGACCTACCCATAACATATATACAGATATACATAAGATGTACACAACACTCTAGACCTGGCAACTCCGAAAGGCGTGGAGCTTACCGATCAGGCTGAACTCGGGAAACACCTACTGAGGAGATCTACTCGTCTGTCTATCTGAACCTGCATGCATGAAATGCAGCGTCCCCGGAAAAGGGACGTCAGTACGAAATAATGTACCGAGTATGTAAGGCAATAACATAACTGAAAATCGAAACTGAACTGATAATATAATAACTGGAAGTAACTGGGAGTCAAAGATGATCTGGAGATATACTTACCTGCTGATACTGACTCAACTCCTTCAATATAGTAAGTAAAATAATTGTACGGCCTTATAAGGCTCGGTATATATAACTGCTCTGCCATAGTAGGCTCGCTCATAGGCGCTCGGCCATACTAGGCTATGTATCTCGACCATGCTGGGCTCGCTCATAGGCGCTCGGCCACAGTAGGCTCGGTATATAACTTTCCATCTGATCAGAGGTTGCCCAATAGGGGCCTGCCCATCGATTATAGCTCGATGGTAATGAAAATACTGTAATACTGTATATATAGGCTTGCTGCTCTCTTGACTGGAAGAAGACAATACTAAAATTGAATAAAGAGTCTCGATAAGGAATAATATTGTAACTTATGAGAATAGAATAGTGTGAATAAATTCATGAATATGAACTTCTCTTTTTGTCTCATTACTAACACATGTAGCTACGAGATCATGCCAAAATGAAGGAAGGCTTAGCCTTAACATACCTTATCACAATCTTTCCAATCACCAAGTTGAACTCACCTCTTTGCACCTTAATCTACAAGAACGATAATAATACTATCGTTAAGTTACGAAAGGTACAACTATCGCACAACGAACGACAAACTTATTTTGTATTAAAACAGGCAGCATCTCCCCTATAATCCTTACTTCCTCCAAATTCAAGATAACACCAACAATACAAGAACAGAATAATAACAACATATATACATCATTTTCCAGCCCTATATACACCATCAAATACTACCAAACAGCCCAACACACCCCAATCTCTTCGTACACAAAACGACCACCGTAGTAGTGTCAAACGACCCGAAAATGTTATGACGAACGACCAGCCAACCACCCTACATTTATATGGTGTTTATAAACCCCCTTCCTCCTCCAAAACTCCACAAAATAGTAGTAAAACACGCAGCCCAACAGCAACACAAAACAGTCCACAAAACAGTCCGCTACAAGTGAATAACTCGAACTCACGGCTTCCGATCACCGTCCCGTGAGTTCTTACAAGTATAGAACGACTTACCATGAATTTACAGAAGAAAAACTGGATGAAAGAGAGCAGTAAACTCACCTTATTTGTTGGATAACTCAGCTCCTATCTTGGTTCTTCAAACTCTAGGTTTTACCTCCAATTAGAACTTGAAAGGGAGAGAAAATCAATTAGGGTTTGTGGGAAATTTTTGGGAGGATTCTTTGCAGAGCTTATGTCTGGTTATTATGCTCTATTTTAAGTCTAATATATGAAGAAAATAGGCCCTTAAAAGGCCTCTTTGGACGACCCGAAATGGCCCATTTTTGGGCTTTCATTTAAGCAAGTAGGTGACACACCTACTTGTCACCTAGCAGCTTGCGCAGTATCGCAAAAATGCCCATATCTCTCTACTCCGATGTTGTATTGACAAACAGTTTAATGCGTTGGAAAATAGACTCATAGATATTTAATTTGATGGGTGGAAAACCCCATAACTCTAAGTATATTGGGAGAAAATCGCAGTTACATTTGACCCAAAATTTCAGTAAAACTTATGAGTGTAACTTGTGATGACTTTCATCGACTTTTGTTCCACAACTCGCTTGACATTAAAACATAACACATGGATGTCATACGACTAATATAAATCATAACATAATCTCTTTATCATGTTAATCACCCTAGTCTCACCCCAAAGGTACATGTTATAACATTCCCAACTTGTCGACTTTCGACGAAATATTGTTTTATTCAATTGCTTTAGCTTCTGAACTGTCCAACCCTCTTTGTACTTGTTGTTCATGATCTTCAATATTTGTAACCTCATAGGTAACATGATTAACTTACTTTATATACTTTTAAATATTATCTCATTTTTGGTCCTACATTAGTTTGCTTACGACGCATTTTTACGTACAAAAATATAGGGTGTAACAAGATACTGCAAACTCCGATGACCAGTGTAAATCTCAGAATGGACCCCGTACAAATAGTGCCGCCAAATCTTCAAGGCGTGAACAATAGCTGCTAACTCAAGGTCATGGACAGGATAATTCTTCTCATGAGGCTTCAACTGGCGCGAATAATAAGCATTCACTCTACCCCCTGCATCAGAACACACCCAATACCGATCCACGAGGCATCACAATACACTGTGTAAGAAGCAGAAGTTGATGGTAGAACTAGAACTGGATTCGTGGTCAAAACAGTCTTGAGCTTTTGAAAGCTCTCCTCGCACTCCTCCGACCACCTAAAAGGAGCACCCTTTTGGGTCAATTTAGTCAAGGGCGATGCAATAGATGAGAAGCCCTCCACAAAACGGTGGTAATAACCAGCCAAACCGAGAAAACTCTAAATCTTCGTGGCTAAGGATGGTCTGGGCCAACTCTGAACCGCCTCTACCTTCTTCAGGTCTACCTGAATACCCTCACTGGACACCACGTGTCCCAAGAACGCCACTGAACTGATCCAAAACTCACACTTGGAGAACTTTGCATAAAGTTTCTCCTCCCTCAACCGCTGTAACATAATCCTCAGATGCTGGGCATGGTCCTCCTGGCTACGAGAGTACACCAGGATATCATCAATGAATACAATAACGAATGAGTCAAGTTAAGGCTGAAACACACTGTTCATCAGATGCATGAACGCTGCTAGGACATTGGTCAACCCAAAAGACATCACAAGGAACTCATAATGGCCATATCGGGTTTCTGAAAGTTGTCTTAGGAATATCTGAGTCCCGAATCTTCACCTGGTGATACCCTGACCTCAAATCAATCTTGGAGAGAACCATACTTCTTCTTTACAAATAGAACTGGTGTACCCCAAGGTGACATGCTAGGCCGAATAAACCCCTTATCAAGGAGTTCCTGAAGCTGCTCCTTCAATTCCTTCAACTCTCCCGGTGCCATACGATACAGTGGAATAGAAATGGGCTGAGTGCCCGACACCAAATCAATACCGAAATCAATATCCCTGACGGGCGGCATGCCCGACAGGTCTGCAGGATACACATCCGGAAAATCTCGCACCACCGGAACAGAATCAATAGCAGGGGTCTCTGCACTAACATCCCTCACAAAGGCCCGATAATACAGACAATCCTTCTCAACCATCCGCTGAGCCTTCAAGTATGAAATCACTCTACTGGGAACATAGTCTATAGAGCCACTCCACTCAACAACCCCGGCATCGCCAATGTCACGGTCTTAGCATGACAATCTAGAAAAACATGACATGGAGACAACCAATCCAGACCCAAAATCATGTCAAAATCGACCATACTAAGAAACAATAAATCGACTCTAGTCTCCAGACTCCCAATAGTCACCACACATGACCGATATACACGGTCCACAATGACAGTATCGCCTACCGACGTAGACACATGAACATGTGAAACTAGAGACTCACGGGGCATATCTAGAAAATGAGCGAAATACAAGGACACATATAAATAAGTGGAACCAGGGTAAAATAATATAGAGGCATCTCTATGGAAAACTAAGACAATACCTGTAATCATATCATCCAAAGCAATGGCATATGGTCTGGCAGGAAGAGCATAGAAACGGGCCTAGCCGCCCCCTGATCGGCCTCCCCCTCTCGGGAGGCCCCTAGCTGACTGGGATCCACCCCGAGGTGGCTGAGTGGGTGGTGAAGAAACTGGTGTTGATGTCATAGACTGGCTTCTCTGTTGAGCTGGACCTCCTACTAGGCGGGGACACTGCCTCCTCATGTGACCAAACTCTCTACTCCCCGGTGCTGGTGCTGGGGACTAAAGGGATCCCCGGGCACCGGGATAACTGTTAGAAGGACCTGGCATAGATGAGACCTGAACCGACAGAGCATGGGACGAACTCTGAGCTGGGAGAGCACTGAGAGATGAGCGGCCCTGCTGATGACTGTGTGAACCATGGCCAGATGATGCACCACGGTGACCTAGGCGAGCCGTCTGAGCATGTTTGAAAGGACGACCTCTACCGCGGTGGAACTGACCCCTAGAAGGAACACCGCTAAATCCACCCTGACCATGAGGCCTCTTGGACTCTCTCTCGACCTGCTCCTGGCTGCGAACCATCTCAATATAACGAGCAATGTCGATAACCTCATCAAAAGTAGCACCAGACACTCTCTCTCTAGGCATAAGCAATAGCAGCTGAAAAGTGAGGTCATCTATGAACCTCCTGATCCTCTCCCTGTCTGTGGGAACCAACCATATAGCATGACGGGCCAACTCTGAAAATCTCATCTCACACTGCGTCACGGACATATCATCCTGACGAATCTGCTCGAACTGCCTACGTAGCTCCTCACTCTAGGACTGTGGCATGAACTTCTCCAGGAATAGACCAGATAACTGCTGCCATGTAAGGGGTGCTGCACCGACCGGCTACGCCTCTCGTAAGCCTCTCACAAACTGAAGGCTTCCCAGAGAACTGAAAAGAAGTGAACGAGACGCCACTGGCCTCTAGAATACCTGTGGTACGGAGTATCCTCATGCACCTATCCAAGAAGCCCTATGCATCCTCTCCCTCAGAACCACTGAAAGATGGAGGTTGAAGTCTTCCAAACCTCTCCAACCCGGTGTTTGGAATCCCTATACCACTTGCTCTGGTGGCGGGCGGCGGGAGTCTGAGCATCTCCCCCGGCCTGAGAAGTAGATGCTGCTGCCGGAACAGAGATTGCCTGAGCAAGACTGGTACATGCGGTCAGGATCTGAGCTAAGGCCTCCTGAAGGCCTGGAATCACAATAGGCACAGGTGGTGCCCGAGCTAGCCCCACAGGCTCGTCCACAACTAGAGCCTGCTCCTAAACGGGGGCAACTGGTGGATCAGCAGGTGCTGCCCTAGCTGCGGTGCGAGCTGCACCTTTGCCCCTATCGTGACCTCGACCTCTCGCAACCCTGACTGGTGGTACTGGCGGCTATCTATCCTTCCCCGTAGTATGCGTCCTCACCATCTGTGAGAGAATTAGAACAACAGAAATTTAGTTACCAGAATCAAAAGATTCGCACGACAAGAATTCAAGAATGTGAAGTTTCCTAAGGGTTCGGCAGCCTCTCGAAGATAAGTAAAGAAGTCTCCGTACTGATCCGCAAGACTCTACTAAACCTGCTCATGACTCGTGAGACCTATGCAACCTAGGCTCTGATACCAACTTGTCACGACCCAAAACCTTACCCGTCGTGATGGCGACTATCGTGATACTAGGCAAGCCGACTTTTCCAAAATACTTTCAACATTTAACAGAAATGAATTAAGACGTTTAAAATGATCGGAGTTTTTTTATAAAAAAGGGGTAAAACCCAATAGCATAAGTGCGGAACAATTAGCTCGACATCAGGGTGTCACTGAGTACATGAGCATATATACCAGGAGCAATCTAATACAACATCTAAGGAATAAGAACTGAAATGCGATAACGATAATGAATGAGCCAAGGCATGCGAACGCCATGCAGTTACCTCGATAGTCTCCGAAATCAGCTGCTCAACTATCAACACCCGCTATGACCGGGAACACCTGGATATGCACACAAAGCGTAGGGTGTAGCATGAGTACAACTAACTCAGTAAGTAACAAAAATAAATAAGGAACTGAGAAGGTAGTGACGAGATATACAAATACATTTTATTTTCAATAGTTCCAGCAAAGAATAGACATGCTTTGAAATCTGGCAGTTTAAGTCAACTCAGTTTTATACAGTTCAAGTTCAAGTGATCCGGATATAAAATCTTTCAGAAATTTTACAACAATGACAGATAGCAACTAAGTGCATCAATAAATGAAAAGCAACTACAGCCTCTCAGGGCAACAGTCACTCAACTCATCACAATAGCTCAATTACTCGGCTCTCAGCCCTTAGTACTCCCACTCAATAGGTACCTGCGCTCACTGGGCTCCGGAAGGGCTCCTTTCAGCCCAAGTACTATATCGCTGCGGCGTGCAGCCCGACCCAATCATATAAGTAGCCATAAGGCTCGTTGTGGCGTGCAACCCGATCCACAGTCCATAAATAGCCATAAGGCTTATCGCGGTGTGCAACCCGATCCATATACCCTCACATAACTCACAACTTGGCACTCAGGCCCTATCTTAGTCACTAACCTCTTCAACCTTCTTGGGCTTTCAGAAATCATACAAATCGGCCAAAAGAGATAGTATCAAGTATCAACAAGAAAACAAGAAGAAATGTAGATATGACACGCAAGTCAAACTGTGATTGAGTACAAGATAGCAAATAGCGGCTAGTTCAACAAGAACCCGACCGTTGAGGGTCCCAACAGTGACATCATATGGCTTAAGCACAGTTTCTAACATGAATGCCAGTCAAATTTCTAGAAGAGAGAGAGAGAGGAGGTATTAACAATAAGCTATTCGACTTTACAGGCTCACAGGACGGACCAAGTCACAATCTCCCACGGTACACGCCCACGCGCTCGTCACCTAGCATGTGCGTTACCTCTAAAATAATCACATCATTATAAAAATACGAGATTTCATACCCTCAGGACCAGATTTAAAACTGTTACTTACCTCAAGCCGCGCAAAATCCTACTCCGAAATGCCTTTGTCCCTCGAATTAGTCCCCAAACGCCCAAAATATAGCCACAAGCAGTACGATACAATTAATATAGGCTAAAAGAATCAATTCCACAAGAAAAACACGAAATTGTAAGCCAAAATCCGAAATAGGCTCAACCCAGCCCCCGGGACCACGCCTAGAATTCCAACAAAAGTCACAAAATATGAACACCCATTCACTCACGAGTCTAACCATACAAGAATTACTCGAATCCGACCTCAAATCACCTTCCAAAACTCGAAATATAAGCCTATGAAGTTTCTACCATTTTTCCCAATTTTCGAACTCAAATCCTTAATTAGAAGATGAAAATAGCAATAGATTCATGAAATAAAGTCCAATCTGAGTTAGAACCACTTACCCCAACAATCTCCTTGAAGAAATCTCTAAAGATCGCCTCACACCGAGCTCTCCAACTCCCAAAATCGGAATGGGAAATCAACCCTCGAAATCTTATTTTTCTGCCCAGTAAGCTAGCCTTCAACCGCACCTGCGGGAAATCCATCGTAGGTGCGAAAATGACTTAAATGGCTGGGAGCGCATCTGTGAGCTTTGGGCCGCACCTGCGAGCCCGCTCATGCGGTTTGACTTCCGCATCTACGACCCTTGCCCAGGCCGCCCATACTGCTCCTATGACCATCACTCCGGCCACATCTGCAGATGCGCAGATGTGGCTCCCTTCTCGCAACTGCGCTCGCAGACCTTCTTAACCAAAAGTGCACCTGCGCCCGTCACATCGCACGTGCGATCCTCTACCTACGGTCTCCCCACCAGCAAAGCTTCAGCAATTGCATAAGTCCAATATTTCATCCGCTAAGCCCCCGAACACACCCGAGACCTCAATCAAACATACTAACCAGTCCTAAAACACCATACAAACTTAGTCGAGCCCTCAAAGCACGTCAAACAATGCTAAAAATACGGATCACCCTCCAATCCAAACTTAATAAACTTGAAACTTCAAATTTCTACAACCGATGCCGAAACCTACCAAACCACATCCGATTGACCCCAAATTTTTTACATGAGTCATATTCAACATTACGGACCTACTCTAACTTCCATAAATAGAATCCGACCCTGATATCAAAAAGTCAACTTCCGGTCAAAATCTCCAAAAATTTGACTTTCTCCATTTCAAGCCTAAATTAATACAGACCTCAAATTCACAGTCTGGACTCGCTCCTAAGTCCAAAATCACCCAACGGAGCTAATGAGACCGACATAACTCTATTTCGGAGTCGTCTTATCACAGTTCCGACTACGATCAAAATCTTAAGACTTAAGCTTCCATTTTAGGGACTAAGTGTCCCAAATTGTCCCAAATTACTCCGAAACCAAAAACAAACTTTCTGGCAAGTCACATATGAAGAAACAAACACGGGAAAGCATAAAATAGGGGATCAGGGCTAATACACTCTAAACGATCGGCCGAGTCGTTACAACCTCATTCAGTGATTTAAGGTCCCGAGAAGCTTCATAATATGTATTATGACCCGTGTGTGTGGTCGAGTTTGATTTTCGGAAGATTCGAAATTTAATTTAAAGAACAATTCTCATTTTTTGAAGCTTAAATGGAAAGAGTTGACCAAAGAGTTGACTTTTGAGAAAATGAGCCCAGAATGGAATTTTGATGATATCAATAGCTTCGTATGGTGATTTCGGACATAGGCATGTGTCCGAATTTGGATTTGGAAGTTCGTAGGTCAATTCGACGCATTTTGGCGAAAGCTGGAAATATAAGATTTTTTGAAAGTTCGACCGAAGGTTGAATTTTTTATAACAAGGTCGGATTTAGATTCAGGAAATTGGAACAACTCCATTACGTCATTTATGACTCGCGGGCAAAATTTGAAGTAATTCCGGATTAATTTAATACGTTTTGACGCAAATTATAGAATTTGGAAATTTCATAACTCATAATTCGATTTGAGGCGCGATTCGTAATTTCGGTATTGTTTGATGTGATTTGAGGCCTCGACTAAGCTCGTATCATGTTTTGGGATTTATTGGTATGATTTGACGAGGTCCCGATGTAACGACCCGACTTGTCGTTTTAAGAATTTACGTTCCGTTAGGTGGCTTAAGGTCTCAAGCAGCTTTGAAATGTGTATTATGACTTGCGAGGGTAATCAAGTTTGGTTTTCGGATGATTTGAGATTTAATTGAAAGAACAATTATTGTTTTGGAAGCTTAAGTTGAAATAATTGACCGGATGGTGAATTATGTATAAACGACCCGAAATAGAGTTTTGATGATTCCAATAGTTCCGTATGGTGATTTTACACTTAGGAGCATGTCCGAAATTTTTTTTGGAAGTCCATAGTGAAATTGTGCTTGAAATGACGAAAAATGAATTTTTGGGAAGTTTGACCGGGAAGTTGACTTTTTGATATCGGAGTCGGAATCCAGTTCTAAAAATTTTGATAGATCCATTATGTCATTTATGACTTGTGTGCAAAATTTGAGGTCAATCGGAATTGATTTAATATGTTTTGGCATCGAATGTGGAAGTTGGAAATTCTTAAGTTCCATAAGCTTGAATTGGGGTATGATTCGTGGTTTTAGCGGTGTTTTATGTGATTTGAGGTTTCAACTAAGTTCATATGATATTTTAGGACTTGTTGGTGTATTGGGTTGAGGTCCCGAGGGGCTCGGGTGAGTTTCAAAGTGGTTTCGAATCATTTTTTAACTGATATTTTTTTTATAGCAATGTGCGAAATTTCTGATGCGCATAGCTAACTTTGGAAGCTTATATCTCACAATATATAAGGAATCTGGAAATTATCAAAACATGAAAGTTGTAGCTCTTTGATTCTAATTTCTAGAATAATAAGCCATTCATCATTCGGACATTTGTACAAAAAGTTATGATCGATTGGTTGAAGCTAATACTGTAGATTTTGGATACAGCAGTGTGCATCGCCAGAAAATTTTGCTGCACAGGGCTGACTTTGGGAGCTTATATCTCGCAATCTATAAGGAGCTGGGCGATGAGTAAAACATGAAAGTTGTAGACCTTTATATTTAGTTTGCAGAAATTTAAACCGTTTGGCAGGTGGAATTGAGTACAAGAAGTTATGGTTGATACACTACAGGCTATCGGGGAAGAGTTTTGGAAGAGTTTGATGTTTTCAGCATAAGCATGTAATGATCCAAAGGTCCATTTTTAGTTTTAGAGATTGAAATTCGATTTTGAGACTTTCAGGATTTTGATAATGAATTATAGGAGTAATCTGGAAAGTTTGGTCTAATTTTATCAAGTCACGATTGGGTTTTTAGCGCAAAACATGAGTTAATTGTTTAACGAGCTAAATTGCTATCACATTGAGCAAATGAGCTTCGAATTGAGTTTCGATTGAACGACTAGGTTTGTATTATTATTTGTGACTCATGGGAAAAAGAATCGTCAAATTCCGAGTTCGTATGATGGAGTTAGAGTCTTTTTAGTGAAAACAATAACTGCTGGTGCAAGCATGTTCTGGTGTGGACTTTTAGTGACGAAAAATGGACTTTTAGTGATGGAAAATGGACTTTGTGATGGATGGGCAGAAACGTAAGGACCAAAAATGGTCATTTCCTTCATTTCGTTTTGGATTTCTAGAGCATAGTTCTTGGGTGATTTTGAGGATTTCTTCACGACTTCTACTTGGGTAAGTGTCCCATATCCAAAAGTGATTATATTTCATAAATCCATGGTTATATTCATCATTTATTTCGGACTTAAATAGAAAAAATCAAGATTTTTGCAAAACTTTTCAATAACGAAAATTTTAGATTTGGAGGTCGAGTTGTTATCAGAATTTGATAAAATTGATATGGATGGACTCGTAATTGAATGGGTTTTCGGATTTTGTGAATTTCATCGGATTCTAAGACATGGGCCCCATGGGCGATTGTTGAGTTAAATTTCAGATTTTGTTGGAAAATTAGTATTTTCATATGGAATTAATTCCTATAATTAGTATTGACTGAATTGAATTAATTTGGATAGATTTGAGCTATCCGGAGGTCAATTCAAGCAAGAAGGCAATTTTGGAATATTGACCTAACTTCAAAAAAGTAAGTATCTTGCCTAACCTTGAGTGGAGAAAATTACCCCTTAGGCATCGAGTATTATGTGCCATTTGTGAAATATGAAAAGCCGTGTACGTGAGGTGACGAGTACGTACTCGGGCTTATATGTGCAAATTTTATTGGGTTAAAGTCTTAGGCATTATTGTGTAGTAAATCAGATAATTGTTGGCATTTATTAAATTATCTATTTGCCATGCCTAAATCCTTGTTTATTGAATTTGTTTTTATATGACAATTTGATGTGATTGTTACTTGAATATTTATGTAAATTCCGTGAGTTTGTTGATTTGATATTTTCTGGAAATAATTATATTATGGATTTTCCATCTGCAAATAATTAATGAACTAAGCTTAAACTGAGGCGTTAATATAATTATCAAGAATTTGGATTAATGAAGGCGTTGCCCTATACTGAGTATTTTCTACCTTTGTTGATTGTTTTTGAGGTTTTATATACGTTGTGTGGAGCCTTGGGCTATTTTTGAGAAATTTATTGATTTTACTATATCATTGGAATTGGTTGTGGTTGTTGGGAAAATTGTGATAGGAATTGATTGTGTTGTGTTGTCGTGATAATATTCCGTGTAAATTGTTGTGTGATTTGAGTTATTATTATGAAGAGATAAGGGTGGCATTTCACTGTTGATATTATGTGGGTATAAGGGTGATATTTCACTGTGGTTATATGTGTTGGGATATTGTCTGGGCGGAGTGATAAGGGTAGCTATTATACAGAGCGATAAGTGTGGCTATAAGAGCGATAAGGGTGGCTATTAATATTGTCAAGGCGGAGGGATAAGGGAGGCTATTATAAGAGTGGTAAGGGTGCCTATAGGAGTGATAAGGGTGGTTATTGTCAGGGATGATATGTGATTATGTGGAGGTATTGTGTTGGTATTTTTTATGTGATGATGTGGGGTTATTGCGTTGATAATTTTCATGTGATGTTGTGATTTTTCTTATGTTTATTTTTATATCTTGTGCAATTTGTATTGTTGTTTCGGTAAACTTGATAATAGTCTGATCTACGTTGAAATTGGGAGCCTACGGCTATTGCCAGGCGAATTATGAAATGAAATGTGGGCACGAGATGCCGTGAGTAAATAATGATGATATTGGCACGCGAATTGTCCGTGCAGTTGTGATATGAAATGTGGGCACGAGGTGCCGTGAGTAAATGATGATGATATTGGCACGTGAGTTGTCCGTGCAGTTGTGATAGAGAAATTGGCACTTGGTACCGTGGAAACATGAAAGTGGGTTGATACCCGTATTTTATAATTTTGAAATGAGGTGTCCCAGGGTGACTTTTATTCGAAAGATATTTATTTGATAGAATTATATTTGAAAGATATTTATTTTAAAGTATTATATTTGCAAGATATTTATATGAATGGAGTATATTCGAAATATATTTTTTTAAAAGTATTATATCCTGAAGATTATTATTTGAAAAACATATAGGTGAAAGATTTATATTAGAAGGACTTGATTAATTGGCTGTACTTATATTCATTATTTGTTGAGCAATATTTACGGTGTTCTCGTTGCCCTACTGTGTATATCACTGGTTGATTATTGTTGCCATCATTGTTATTTGTTTTTTATTATTTTTTTATACTATATTGCATAAGTTATTATACTAGTGAGTGTTTTGACTGTACCTCGTCACTACTCCACTGAGGTTAGTCTTGATACTTACTGGGTACCAACTGTGGTGTACTCATACTACACTTTAGCACATTTTTGTGCAGAGCCAGGTATTGGAGATATCGGACTCGGACAAAGTTAAAGTGTGATCGCAAGGATTCAAGGTAGAGCTACTTCGTCGTCTTGGAGTCTTTCCATTTTATTGTACTGCTAATTATTAATCAAAAAGTATTGAGTATTCGATCCATGAGATCGTTTCATGTATTCAGTTAGAGTTCGTGACTCAGTATTACCAGTCTTGGGAGGTTGTTTGTAATTATTTTCCGCTGTTAGTTTCTATTAAAAACAAAATGGCTTGGATTGTAATTATAATCGGCTTACTTAGTCTTAGAGACTAAGTGCCATCACGACGCTTGTGGTGGGATTTTGGGTCGTGACACTCGAGGGGCTTGGGTGTATTTTTGGATCAATGGTTGAGAGACTAGTAAAGTTAAGAAATTTGGGAGTTTGACCATGGTCAATATCTATCACGACCCAATTCCATTTTAGGTCGTGATGGCGCCCATCACTATTACTAGGCAGGCCAACAGTAAACAATCTAGTGATTTTCCTATTTTAATAAGTTTTTCCCAAGTAAATAACTTTCCTTAATTTACTAGGTTTAGTAAGAAACAGATTTAAATAAATAAAACGAACGCAGCTGAATGTATTTATGGCCATAGGAATAAAACCAAAATCACAAATCTACTAGTCTGTGCCAAGATCTGGTGTCACAAGTGTGTGGGCTACTAGTAGAATATACAAAAGATCTCTACTCTACTGTCTGAAATAGAATAGATAGAAATAAATCAAAAGAGAGACTCCGGCTGCTGCTGAACGGCTCGGAAGGGCAGCTCACCGTGTGGTCTCGGACCAGAAGTCAAGCGTGCGCGTCAGACTGATAACCAGATGCACCTGTCTCAGATCCTGCACATCAAGTGCAGAAGTGTAGCGTGAGTACATCAACAACATGTACCCAGTAAGTATCTAGTGTAACCTTGAAAAAGTAGTGACGAGGGGTCGACTTCGACACTTACTATGGGCCAAAAATATAATAGTATGAAGTTCTAAATAAACATGATAAATAGAATGATAATAGAACTGAGAGCAGGCAAAATAAGTAAACAATCCTTCCACTTAAAGTAAGAACCAAGTCATTTCTCTCGTCTAATCCTTTCACCTTTCAAATCCATGGAACAATATTAAATATAAAGGGGTTCAATATCTTTACGCATGAATTATGCCGAGGACGTACGGCCCTATCCAAATATACATATAGATATACTGTGCACTACCGAGGGTCGAACGGTCCGAACCATAAATACATCAATTAACCTGCCGAGGCGAATGACCCGCTCCCATGAGAGTAGTGAAACTTTACCCCGCTCGCGGAATATACTTGCGAAGCGGTTGAATATAGATTTTCTCAAGTTATCATAATATTTCTCAATTCTTTTTCAAAATATGAAATTCAGCTAGGAACCTTTAACATATTGAAATCCTCAACCTCCGCTTTAATCCAAAAAATTAGTAAGCATAGACAAGCAACGATATCAACAAAAATATAGTGTAAGCCTAAATCTACCCGGACATAAGCATAAATAGTAGCTACGCACGGACTCTCGTCACATCGTACGTACGTAGCCCCCACAAATAGAAGTACATAATGATTAAGTTCACCTATAGGGTTAATTCCCTCTTACAAGGTTAGAAAAGAGACTTACCTCGTTTCAAGGCCTACTTCCCCGTCCAATAATGTGATCACACCCTCAATTCGGTGCCGAATCAACCCAAAACTAATCAAATAGTATATAAACTAATCAATTCATGCTCAAAAGTTCATATTCTAACTATTAAAGCAATTATCAGACCCCGAGCCTGGATTCCGAAAATTTTTAAAGTAAATTATTACCCATAACCTCATGAACTCAAATATATGATTTTTACTTAAATCTCATTTTTATCAAAAACCTAGGTTTTCACCTAAACCCATGATTTTCACTAATTTACATGTTATAATATACCCATGAACTATGTATTAAACTAACATTGTGTGGAAATTACTTACCTCAAAGTTCTAGGTGAAATCCCCTCTCCACGAGCGCCAAGAATCGCCCAACAATGAAAGAAAATGAGCCAAAATAGCCTAAGTCCTGTTTTTGAAAGATGATTCTGCCCAGAGGTCCTCATACGCGATCGCGGTCAATCTCTCGCGATCGCGACGGCTAAATTGAAGAGCCCAGGAAAAGGCTCTAAGCGAATGTGAGAGGACCTACGCAAACGTGATGCACTGGGACGCCTACTCCTCACGAACGCGAGGCCCAACACGCTAACATGTAAGGCAACTGGGTTGCCCAGGCCCAGGCCCAGACTTCTACTCAAACGCGGCCTGCTCAATGCGAACGTGAAGGCCAAAGGGCCTAGGCCTCTGCGAACGCGTCCCTGTGTATGCGAACGCGAAGGGAAAAAACCTCCAGTCCACAAATCCTTCACCGCGAACGCGAGGATCTGTCAGCGTTCGCGAAGAAGGAAACCAGAACAGAAAATCTGGTGTTTTCAACTTGACTCCGGGCGGTCCGAAACACACCCGAGCCCCTTGGAACCCCGTCCAACTATACCAACAAGTCTATAAACATAATACGGACTTGCTCAAACTCCCAAAATGCGTAAAACAACAATAAAACCAAGAATCACACCCCAAAACCGAATTGAGCCAAAATATGAATTTCAAGTTTTCAAATTGCTCTGAGCGCGCCAAATCATACTTGGACTACTTGGAATGACACCAAATTTTACATGCAAGTCTTAAATGACGTTACAGAACTATTCCCGGTATCGGAATCCCATTTGGACCTCGATATCACAAAAACCTAGTACAAACCACATTTAAAGAACTTCAAAACCTTCCAAAAACAAAATTTCACTATTAAGCGCCGAAACGCTCCTGGGTCATCCAAAACCCGATCCGAACATACGCCCAAGTCCGAACTTATCATACAAATCTATTGGAACCGTCAAATCTCGATTCTGAGGTCGTTTACTCAAAATATTGACCGAAGTCAAACTTAGCCTTTTTAGCCAACCTTAAGGAACCAAGTGTTCCGATGTCAACCCGAACTCTTTCAAATCCCGAACTAACCACCCCCGCAAGTCATAAAACAGTAAAAGCACGTACGAGAAGTCTTATTTTGGGGAACGATGTTTTAGAAAGCAAAATGATCGGTTGGGTCGTTACATTATCCACCTCTTAAACAAACTTTCATCCTCGAACGAGTTCAGAATCATACATAGAGTGCTGAATAAGTGTGGATATCTGCTCCGCATGTCCTCCTCAGACTCCGAAGTCGCCTCAATGACTGTTTGGTCCCTCCACTGGACTTTTACCGTAGAAATCTTCTTGGACCTCAACTGGCGAACCTGCCTATCCACAATGGCAACTGGCTCCTCCTCATAACCCAAGCTATCATCCAAATAAATCGTGCTGAAGTCTAACACATGTGACAAATCGGCATGATACCTACGGAGCATAGACACATGGAAAACTGGATAAACTCCGGATAGACTGGGAGGCAAAGCAAGCTCATAAGAAACCTCCTCAACTCGTCTCAACACCTCAAATATGCCTATAAACCTTGGGCTCAACTTGCTCTTATTTCCGAATCTCATAATCCCCTTCATCGGCGAGACTTTCAAGAGAACCTTCTCGCCCAACATAAATGATAAATCATGCGCCTACTGATCCGCGTAACTCTTCTATCTGGATTATGCTGTGCAAAGTTGCTCCAGAATAACCTTTACCTTTTCTAAAGCATCCTTCACCAAATCAGTACAATATAACTTAGCCTCGCCGGGCTCAAACCACCCGATGGGAGAACGACATTGCCGATCATATAAAACCTCAAATGGAGCCATATCGATGCTGGACTGATAACTGTTATTGTAAGAAAACTCAGCCAAAGCCAAGAACCGATCCCACTGTCCCCCAAAGTCAATCACATATGCCCTCAGCATGTCCTCCAAGATCTGAACTATCCGCTCTGACTTCCCGTTGATCTGTGGATGAAATGCTGTGCTGAGATCTACACAGGTCCCCAACTCACTCTGTGCTGCTCTCCAGAAATGCGAAGTAAACTGAGTACCTTTGTCTGATATGATGGAAACATGCACACCATGCAGCTGAACTATCTCCTGGATATAAATCTAGGCCAATCTCTCTGAAGTATATGTAGTCATCACAGGAATGAAATATGCCAACTTGGTCAATCGGTCTACAATGATCCAAACTGCATCAAACTTCCGCAAGGTCCATGGCAACCCAACTATGAAGTCCATAGTAATGTGCTCCCACTTCCACGCAGGTATAGTCATCTGCTGGAGTAGGCCTCCTGGCCTCTGGTGCTCATACTTAACCTGCTGGCAATTTAGGTATCTGGCTACATACTCAATTATGTCTTTCTTCATCCGCCTCTACCAATAATGCTGCCTCAGGTCGCGGTACATCTTCATAGCACCTGGATGAAAGGAATATCGAGAACTGTGTGCCTCCTCTAGAATCCTCTCCCTCAAGACATCAACATTTGGAACACATAGACAACCCTGGAGTCGCAGAACACCATCCTTGCCGATAGAAACCTCCTTAGAACTACCCTGCAGTACCGTCTCTCTGAGAACCATCAAGTGCGTATCATCAAACTGTCGAGTCTTGATCTGCTCCAATAGTGAAGACTGGGCAACGACGCATGCAAGAACTTAGCTGGGCTCTGAAAAATCCAATCTCACAAGTCTATTAGCCAAAGTATGAATGTCCAAGACTAGTGGTCTCTCCTCCGCTGAAATGAATGCCAAGCTAGCCATACTCTCTGCCTTCCTGCTCAAGGCATCCACGACCATATTCGCCTTACCCGGATGATAAAGAATGGTGATGTCATAGTCCTTCAGTAACTCTAGACACCTACGATGCCTCAAATTGAGATCCCTTTGCTTGAACAAATGATGCAAGCTATGATTATCAGAGTAAACCTCACAGGACACCCCATAAAGATAATGCCTCCAGATCTTAAGAGCATGAACAATCGTAGCCAACTCTAAATAGTGCACAGGATAATTCTTCTCGTGGGGCTTCAGTTGACGTGAAGCATATGCAATAACTCGCCCCTTCTACATCAATACACAACCCAAGCCAACGCATGAAATATCGCAATACACAATATACATCCACGAATCGGAAGGCAACACTAGGACTGGTGCTGTAGTGAAAGCTGTCTTGAGCTTCTGGAAGCTCATCTCGCAATCATCGGACCAACGAAACTGAGCATCCTTATGGGTTAATCTAGTCAAAGGTGCTGCAATAGATGAGAAGCCCTCCACGAACCGGCGATAAAAACATGCTAACCCCAAGAAGCTCCTGATCTCAATCGCCGAAGTAGGACGAGGCCAACTCTGAACTGCCTCAATCTTCTTGGGATCCACCTTAATACCCTCGCCTGATACAACATGCCCCAAGAATGCCACAGAATCTAAATAAAACTCATACTTGGAGAACTTAGCATATAGCTTCTGTTCCTTCAAGGTATGAGGCACCAATCTCAAGTGCTGCTCATGCTCCTTCATGCTACGTGAGTAAATCAAAATGTCATCAATGAATAAAATGACAAACGAATCAATATAAGGCCTGAACACCCTGTTCATCTAGTCCATAAACGTCGTTGAGGCATTAGTCAAGCCGAATGACATCACTAAAAACTCATAATGGCCATATCTAGTATGGAAAGCAGTCTTCGGAACATCTGAGTCTCGAATCTTTAACTGATGGTACCCCGACCTCAAGTCGATCTTAGAGAACACCCAGCACCCTGCAACTGGTCAAACAAATCATCAATATGCGGCAGGGTGTACTTGTTCTTGATGGTGACTTTGTTCAACTGGCGGTAATCAATGCACATCTGCGTAGTCCCATCTTTCTTCTTCACAAATAGCACTGGGGCACCCCAAGGTGATACACTTAGCCTGACGAACCCCTTTGCTCGCAACTCCTCAAGTTGCTCCTTCAACTCTTTCGGAGACATACAGTACGAGGGGATAGATATAGGCTGGGTACTTGGAGCCAAGTCAATACAGAAGTCGATATCACGATCTGGTGGCATGCCTGGAAGATCAGAAAGAAATAAATCGGAGAACTCCCCGACTACTGGTACTGAATCAATCGCCGGAGACTCTACAATAGTATCCTGAACATAGGCTAGATAAGACAAACAACCCTTCTCGACCATGTGTCGAGCCTTCATAAAAGAAATAACCCGATTAGATATACTGACAGACAAACCCTTCCACTCCAATATAGGCAACTCTGGCATCGCTAAGGTAACAGTCTTGGCATGTCAATCAATGATGGCGTGATATGGGGATAGCCAATCCAGGATGACCTCAAAGTCGGCTTCACGAACCAGCGATAAAAACCTGCTAACCCCAAGAAGCTCCTGATCTCAATCGCCGAAGTAGGACAAGGCCAACTCTAAACTGCCTTAATCTTCTTGGGATCCACCTTAATACCCTCTCCTGATACAACATGCCCCAACAATGCCATAGAATCTAAATAAAACTCATACTTGGAGAACTTAGCATATAGCTTCTGTTCCTTCAAGGTCTCAAGCACCAATCTCAAGTGCTGCTCATGCTCCTTCATACTACGTGAGTAAATCAAAATGTCATCAATGAAGAAAATGACAAATGAATCAATATAAGGCCTGAACACCCTGTTCATCGAGTCCATAAATGTCGCTGGGGCATTAGTTAAGCCGAATGACATCACCAGAAACTCATAATGGCCATATCTAGTATGGAAAGCAGTCTTCGGAACATCTAAGTCTCGAATCTTCAACTGATGGTACCCCGACCTCAAGTCGATCTTAGAGAACACCCTAGCACCCTGCAACTGGTCAAACAAATCATCAATATGCGGCAGGGTGTACTTGTTCTTGATGGTGACTTTGTTCAACTGGCGGTAATCAATGCACATCTGCGTAGTCCCATCTTTCTTCTTCACAAATAGTACTGGCGCACCCCAAGGTGATACACTTAGCCTGACGAACCCCTTTTCTCGCAACTCCTCAAGTTGCTCCTTCAACTCTTTCGGAGCCATACAGTACGAGGGGATAGATATAGGCTGGGTACTTGGAGCCAAGTCAATACAGAAGTCGATATCATGATCTTGTGGCATGCCTGGAAAATCAGAAGGAAATACATCGGAGAACTCCCAGACTACTGGTACTGAATCAATCGCCGGAGACTCTACAGTAGTATCCCGAACATAGGCTAGATAAGACAAGCAACCCTTCTCGACCATGTGTCGAGCCTTCATAAAAGAGATAACTTGATTAGATATACTGACAGACAAACCCTTCCACTCCAATATAGGCAACTCTGGCATCGCTAAGGTAACAATCTTGGCATGTCAATCAATGATGGCGTGATATGGGGATAGCCAGTCCAGGATGACCTCAAAGTCGGTTATACCAAGCAATAGAAGATCCGATCTAGTCTAGTATCCACAGAATGTGACCACACAGGACCGATAGATCCGATCCACAACAACAAAATCGCCCACATAAGTGGACACACAAATATGTGTACCCAAGAACTCACGAGGAATATCCAATAAATGAGCAAATAGAGATGACACATACGAATAGGTAGACCCTGGATCAAATAGTACTGAAGCTCCTCTACTGCAGACAGAAATAATACCTATAATCACGGCATCTGAGGCCACTACATTTGGTCTGGCCGGAAAAGCATAGAATTTGGCTGGAGTGCCACCTGGCTGGCCCCCGCTTGCCTGACCTCCACATCTGGGATGACCCCTACCCACCTTCCCTCTGCCTCTGGTGGCCAGACGGCTGGTGTGGCTACTGGTGCTGAAATCATGGGTTGCTGACTCTGCTGCACCACCTTGCCCCGTAGTCTAGGGAAATGTCTCTTCATGTGACTAGGATCCCTGCACTCAAAACAACCTCTCGGAGCGGTGGACTGCTACCCTACAGTCTGACCCTGATGGCCCAAATACCTGTCGGGAGAACCTGAAGAGCGGGTGGGCGGTATGAACTCTCTGGCATGGCACTGAAATAGGCACTGGAAGAACCCTGGTGATAGGAGTATCCACTGGAAGAACCCTGAATAGATGGCGGGC
Source organism: Nicotiana tomentosiformis (assembly GCF_000390325.3). Taxonomy (NCBI): domain Eukaryota; kingdom Viridiplantae; phylum Streptophyta; class Magnoliopsida; order Solanales; family Solanaceae; genus Nicotiana; species Nicotiana tomentosiformis. The sequence goes on along the minus strand of NC_090813.1, from coordinate 99,829,515 downwards.
GGTAAGAACTCTCCGGCATAACACTAAAGTAGGGTCACGCTGGAACACCTCGAGGAGGTGGTGGTGCTGAATATGGGGGCCTGCTGGGCTGACCCCTCCCAAAATGACCTCTGCCCCCAGCTGGGGCACCTATGAACTCTCTAGAAAAATGGGACTTCTTGTCCCGCTGCATCTGCTCTCTACCCCTCTGACGGTAACCCTCAATCCTCCAAGCAATCTCCACTACCAACTAATAAGAAGTCCCCATCTCAACCTCCCGAGCCATACTAGCCTGAATACTGGAGTGCAACCCTGCAACAAACCTCCGCACTCGTTTTGCCTCAGTGGGAAGTATCATAAGTGCATGGCGAGATAGCTTAGAGAATATGGCCTCATAATCGGTCACTGACATCTGACCCTGCTGGAGCTGCTCAAACTGAAGCTGCAACTCTTCCCTCTGGGGAGGGGGGGTGGAATATACCTGTCAAAGAATAGGCATGTAAACTGGTCCTAAGTCATAGGAGGAGAACTTGCTGGTCTACCAAGGAGATAAGACTTCCACCACTTATGTGCTCTTCCCTCTAACTGAAAGGTAGTGAAATCCACCCCGTGAGACTCCAATATGCTATCAATGAAATCTGCCTCAGTGGGAAGTATCTATCCAGTAGCTTCTGTGGCTCGCCGGTCGCAACTGGTCTTGGCTCAAGTACAGTTGCTGCAACTGGATAGGCTCCGCCTACGGGTAGTGTGCCCGAGGTCTGATATACTGCAGCTGCATGCCCAAGATCCTGAGCAGTAAAGGTCTGTGCTCACCCTCCCTCCTGAGACGTGGCTGGGTCTGTTGGAAATAAACCAGCCTGGGTCATAGAATCCATGAACCGCAGCATACGGCCCATGACCTCCCGAAAGCCCGGTGCTGACATGAAATCAACCGGGGCTGGCTCTGCTGCGGGCACCTCGCCTTATTTCTCATCAATGAGATCCTCCACTGGATTGACTGGTGGTGCAACAGGGGCAACTCTGGGACGTCCTCGTCCCCTACCTCGGGCCGGTGCCCTCCCCTGGCCTCTACCTCGGCCTCTAGCAATAGGGGGAGCAGCTCCTCCCATGCCCGGAACATCTGTCGCGCGTGTTCTCACCATCTGTGAGAGAGTAAGAGAAGAAACTTAGTACACCATCAACTGCACGAGAGGAGATGAATAAATAGTGGTTTCCTAACACCCTGTAGACTCTCGAAGATAAGTACATACGTCTCCGCACCGATCCGCAAGACTCTATTAGGCCTGTCCATAACTTGTGAGACCTACATGAACCTAGTGCTCTGATACCATGTTGTCATGACCCAATTCTATTTTAGGCCGTGATGGAGCCCAACACCATTACTAGGCAAGCCAACAGTGAACAATCTAGTGATTTTTCCATTTTAATAAGTTTTTCCCAAGTAAATAACTTTCCTTAATTTACTAGGTTTAGTAAGAAACATATTTAAAATATTAAAACGAAAGCAACTGAATGTATTTATAGCCATAGGAATAAAACCAAAATCACAAGTCTACTAGTGTGTGCCAAGATCTGGTGTCACAAGTGTGTGGGCTACTAGAAGAATATACAAAAGATCTCTACTCTACTGTCTGAAATAGAAAAAATAGAAATAAATCAAAAGAGAGACTCCGGCTGCTGCTGAACGGCTCGGAAGGGCAGCTCACCGTGTGGTCTCGGACCAGAAGTTAAGCGTTCGCGCCAGACAAATAACCAGATGCACCTGTCTCAGATCCTGCACATCAAGTGCAGAAGTGTAGCGTGAGTACATAAACAACATGTACCCAGTAAGTATCTAGTGTAACCTCGAAGAAGTAGTGACGAGGGGTCGACTTCGACACTTACTATGGGCCAAAAATATAATAGTATGAAGTTCTAATTAAACATGATATATAGAATGATAATAGAACTGATAGCAGGCAAAATAAGTAAACAATCCTTCCACTTCAAGTAATAACCAAGTCATTTCTCTCGTCTAATCCTTTCACCTTTCAAGTCCATGGAACAATATTAAATATAAAGGGGTTCAATATCTTTACGCACGAATTATGCCAAGGACGTATGGCCCGATCCGAATATACATATAAATATAATGTGCACTGCCTAGGGTCGAACGACCCGAACCATAAATACATCAATTAAGCTGACGAGGCAAACAGCCTGCTCCCATGAGAGTAGTAAAAATTTACCCCGCTCGCGGAATATACTTGCGAAGCGGTTGAATATAGATTTTCTCATGTTATCATAATATTTCTCAATTCTTTTTAAAAATATGAAATTCAGCTAGGAACCTTTAAAATATTGAAATCCTCAACCTCCACTTTAATCCAAACAATTAGTAAGCATAAACAAGCAACAATATCAACAAAAACATGGTGTAAGCCTAAATCTACCCGAACATAAGCATGAATAGTAGCTATGCACGGACTCTCGTCACTTCGTACGTACGTAGCCCCCACAAATAGAAGTACATAATGATTAAGTTCACATATGGGGTTAATTCCTTCTTACAAGGTTCGAAAAGAGACTTACCTCGTTTCAAGGCCTACTTCCCCGTCCAAGAATGTGATCACACCCTCAATTCGGTGCCGAATCAACCCAAAACTAATCAAATAGTATATAAACTAATCAATACATGCTCAAAAGTTTGTATTCTAACTATTAAAGCGATTACCCAACCCTAATTGAAGAATTCCCAAAGTTCACCCAGGGGCCCACGTGCCGGGATTCCGAAAATGTTCGAAGAAAATTGTTACCCATAACCTCATGAGCTCAGATATATGATTTTTACTAAATTCCATAAGAAATTCCGTGGTTAAATCTCATTTTCCTCAAAAACCTAGGTTTTCACCTAAACCCATGATTTTCACTAAATTGCATGTTATAATCTACCTATGAACTATGTATTAAACTCACATTGTGTGGAAATTACTTACCTTAAAGTGCTAGATGAAATCCTATCTCCAAGAGCTCCAAGAATTGCCCAACAATGAAAGCAAATGAGCCAAAATAGCCTAAGTCCCATTTTTAAGAGATGATTCTGCCCAGGGGTCCTCATACCCGATCGCGGTCAAGCTCTCGCGATCGCGATGGCTAAACTGAAGAGCCTAGGAAAAGGCTCTACGCGGACACGGGAGGACCTATGCGAATGTGATGCACTGGGCTGCCTACTCCTCGCGAACGTAGGGCCCAACACATGAACGCGTAAGGCAACTGGGTTGCCCAGGACCAGGCTTCTACGCGAACGCTGCCTGCTCAATGCAAATGTGAAGGCCAAAGGGCCCAGGTCTCCGCGAACGCGTCCCTGCATATGTGAACGCGAAGTGCAATAACCTCCAGTCCCCAAATACTTCACCACGAACGCGAGGATCTGTCCGCGTTTGTGAAGAAGGAAACTAGAACAGAAAATCTGGTGTTTTCAACTTGACTCTGTGCGATCCGAAACACACCCGAGCCCCTTGGGACCCCGTCCAACTACACCAACAAACCTATAAACATAATACGGACTTTCTCGAACTCTCAAAATGCATAAAACAACAACAAAACCAAGAATCACACCCCAAAACCGAATTGAACCAAAATATGAATTCCAAGTTTCCACATTGCTCCGATCGCGCCGAATCATACTTAGACTACTCAGAATGATACCAAATTTTACGTGCAAGTCTTAAATGACATTACAGAACTATTTCCAGTCTCGGAATCCCATTTGTACCTCGATATCATAAAAACCTACTCCAAACCACATTAAAAGAACTTAAAAACCTTCCAAAAACAAACTTTCACTATTAAGCGCTGAAATGCTCTGGGTTATCCAAAACCCGATCCAAATATACGCCCACATCCGAAATCATCATACGAACCTATTGGAACCGTCAAATCTTGATTCTGAGGTCCTTTACTCAAAACGTTGACCGAAGTCAAACTTAGCCTTTTTAGCCAACCTTAAGGAACCAAGTGTCCCGATTAATCCCGAACTAACCACACCCGCAAGTCATAAAATAGTAAAAGCACGTAAGAGAAGTCTTGTTTAGGGGAACAAAGTTCTAGAAAGAAAAACGACCGGTCGGGTCTTTACAATATCGGGTCAAGACGACCTCTTTTTAGTGTTTTGAGTGCGCGAGCAGGTCTGTAGCATGTTTTATGATTTAAATTCATATACGGTTTGTGTCCGGGAGGTTACGAATTAGTTTCGGGGTGGTTTCTGATTATTTTAGAGAAGTTTGAGTTTGCTGATTTCTGGGGAGGTAATATTCATTCGCAATTGCAAACACTGTTCATTCGCAATTGCGATGATTTTTAGATTTTAGTGGAGGTTACTGTTCATTCGCAAATGCAAAACTGGGCAAAAACTTAAGGATTGAAAATCTGTCGTTTCTTCATTTTCGATTGGGATTTTTGGAGCTCGGGTTTTGGGAGATTTTGAGGATTTCTTCACGACTTCGACTGGGTTAAGTGTTCTATATCCAAAAGTGATTATATTTCATGAATTTGTGGTTATATTCATCGTTTAATTCGAATTCTAATGGAGGAAATTGGGATTTTTGTAAAACTTTTCTAAAACGAAAATTCAAGATTTGGAGGACGATTTATTATTGGAATTCGATAAAATTGGTATGGTTGAACTCGTATCGTAATGGGTTTTCGGATTCCGTGAAAATTCTGTCGCGTTCCGAGAGGCGGGCTTCGCGTTGACTTTGGTTGACGTTTTAAAATAAACTTTTAAGTCGACATTTTATTATCCGAAATTGTTTTCGATAAATTTTAATGAAGTTATATAATTAATTTGGATAGATTTGAGCTATCCGGAGGTCAATTCAAGAATGAAGGCGATTTTGGAATATCGACATAACTTCAAAAAGGTAAGTATATTGTCTAACCTTGAGTGGGGGAATTACCCCTTAGGCATCGAGTCTTATGTGCCATTTGAGAAATGTGAAAAGCCGTGTACGCGAGGTGACGAGTACGTACTCAGGCTTATATGTGCAAATTTTATTGGGTTAAAGTCTTTGGCATTATTGTGTAGTAAATTGGATAATTGTTGGCTTTTATCAAATCATCTATTTGCCATGCCTCAATCCTTGTTTGTTGAATTTATTTTTACATGACAATTTGATGTGATTGTTACTTGAATATTTATTTAAATTTCGTGAGTTTGTTGATTTGATATTTCCTGCAAATAATTATATTATGAATTTTTTCATCTGCAAATAATTAATGAACTAAGTTTAAACTGAGGCGTTAATATAATTATCAAGAATTTGGATTAATGAAGGCGTTGCCCTATACTGAGTATTTGCTATCTCTGTTGATTATTTTTGAGGTTTTATATACGTTGTGTGGAGCCTTGGGCTATTATTGAGAAATCTATTGATTTTACTAGATCATTAGAGATGGTTGTGGTTGTTGGAAAAATGTGATAGGAATTGATTGTGTTGTGTTGCCGTGATAATATTCCGTGTAAAGTGTTGTGTGATTTGAGTTATTATTATGAGGATATAAGGGTGGCATTTTGCTGTTGATATCATGTGGGTATAAGGGTGGCATTTCACTGTGGTTATGTATGTTGGGATATTATCTGGGCGGAGTGATAAGGATGGCTATTATACGGAGCGATAAGGGTGGCTATTGATATTGTCACGGCGGAAGGATAGGGGAGGCTATTATAGGAGTGATAAGGGTGGCTATAGGAGAGATAAGGATGGTTATTGTCAGGGATGATACGTGATGATATGGAATTATTGTTTTTGTAATTTTTATGTGACGATGCCATTGCGTTGGTAATTTTCATGTGATGTTGTGATTTTCCTTGTGTTTATTTTTATATATTGTGCAATTTGTCTTGTTGTTGGTAAATTAATAATAGTCTTATCTATGTTGAAATTTGGAAGCCCGTGGCTATTGCCAGGCGGATTATGAAATGAAATGTGGGCACGAGGTGCCATGAGTAAATAATGATGATATTGGCACGTGGATTGTCCGTACAGTTGTGATATGAAATGTGGGCACGAGGTGCCGTGATTAAATGATGATGATATTGGCATGTGAGTTATCAGTGCGGTTGTGATAGAGAAAATGGCACGAGATGCCGTATAAATATGAAAGTGGGCTGACACCCATATTTTTATGATTTTGTAATGAGGTGTCACAGGGTGACTTTTATTCGAAAGATATTTATTTGAAGGAATTATATTTGAAAGAATTTTATTCAAAAGATATTTATTTGAAGGGAGTATATTCGAAATATATTTATTGGAAAGTATTATATCTCGAAGATTATTATTATAAAAACATATAGGCGAAAGATTTATATTTGAAGGACTTGATTAATTGGTTGTACTTGTATTTATTATTTGTTGAGAAATATTTATGGTGTTCTTTTTGCCCTGTTGTGTATATTACTGGTTGGTTATTGTTGCCATCATTGTTATTTGTTTCCTATTATTTTTGTATACTATATTGCACAGGTTATTAGACTAGTGATTATCTTGACTTTACCTTGTCACTACTCCGCTGAGGTTAGTCTTGATACTTATTGGGTACCGACTGTGGTGTACTCATACTATACTTCTATACATTTTTGTGCAGAGCCAGATATTTGAGATATTGTCTCTTTCCTCTCGTACCATGCATGTGGAAAGTTCCCTGCCTTTTCCCTTGAACCGGGTATGAATTCCTAAATCCATTTACCTCGACCAGGATCAACTCCTTCTATGACCCAGGAAAAAGCTAAAAGTAAAGCAGTCATCAGACAAGAGCTAGTTTCACAGCTACCAATTCGCACCTGCGGGTCAAAGAATACCAATAAAATCTCGATTCAGCATAAACAAGGGATGAGAGAGGCCTTACGAGGGCTCTTTCCCATTTAATAGATTCATTCCTTCGTTACAGCAATTGTAGGTACCTGCCATTCAGAGTTGCTAGTTCTCCTGCCTAGTTTAGATAAAGCACCCCTTATCACCCCATGGCCTCTGGTTAGGACACAAAGCTTATTCGAGCAGAGTTAGAGTGTGATTGCAAGGATTCAAGGTAGAGCTCCTTGGTCGTCACAGTTTCTTGGAATCTTTCCATTTTATTGTACTGTTAATTATTAATAAAATAGTATTGAGTATTCGATCCTTGAGATCACTTTATGTATTTAGTTAGAGTTCGTGACTCGGTATTACCAGTCTTGGGAGGTAGTTTGTAATTATTTTCGCTGTTGGTTTTGACACATATATTATAATTATATGTTCAAAAAAATGGCTTGAGTTGTATTAGAGCTCTAGGTTCATAGGTTCTACGAGTCACGAACGAGTCTAGTAGAGGCTTGCAGATCAGTATGGAGACGTCTGTACTTATCTTCGAGAGGCTACAGAACTGTTAGGAAATTTTCACTTCTTTTATTCATGTCGTGCGAAATTTGTTGAATTTGGAATTTGAGCCTTTGTATCTCTATTCTCTTACAGATGGTGATGACACGTGATACCGAGTCAGATGAGCAGGCACCCGCGCATTCTGCTAGGGCCGCAAGAGTCCGGGCCCGAGGTAGAGGCCGAGGAAGGGCACGTGCCGCAACTAGAGCACCTGTCAGAGTAGCAGTTGAGGAGCCGCCAGTAGCTCCAGTTGGGGGATAGGTACCAGAAGCACCTGTTGTTACCCCCAGACTTCAGGAGACATTAGCATACTTCTTGAATATGTTTGGTACGTTAACTCAGGTGGGATTGATCTCTGTTACACCAAATATTCCATAGATTGGTGGAGTAACTCAGACTCCTACCACCTGTATTCTAGAGCAGCGAGTTTACATTGGTCAGGTTCCGGGTGTAGTGCCGGTACAACCTGTTATTCCGGTTCCGCCTGAGGTCAGGCCAGAGGCATCATAAGAAGAACAAAAGAGACTAGAGAAATTTAAGGGGTATAGTCCACCTACTTTAAGTGGCACATCTACTGAGGATGCTCAGGGATTTCTAGAAAAGTGTCACTGTATTCTCCGCACTATGGGTATTGTGGAAGTGAGCGGAGTTGCCTTTACCACATTTTAGCTGTCAGGAGTAGCGTATCAATGGTGGCAAGTCTATGAAGAAGGTAGACCAGCCGATGCAATACTACCTACTTGGGCTCAGTTTTCAGAGATATTTTTGAAAGAGTTTGTTCCCTAGACTCTCTGAGATGCGTGGCGCACAGATTTGAACGGTTACGTCAGGGCACTGTGAAAGTGTCAAAATATGCTATCAGGTTCAGTGAGTTAGCCCGACACGCACCTATCTTGGTACCTACAATCAGAGAGTGGGTACGCATATTCATTGAGGGACTCGATTATGATCTTATAATACGCATGGCTCGAGAGTTGCAAACTGATACTCCATTTCAGCAAGTATTGGAGATTGCGAGGAGGATTGGGGGTGTTCTAGGTGAGGAAAGGGAGTCTAAGGAGGCCAAAAGGGCTCGAAGCTCTGGAGGGTTCAGTGGATTTTACTCTTTAGCTATGACCCATTATGGTGGATGCTCGAGCTGTCGGCCAGCTTAGTACGCACATCAGATTACTCGGGATGCTCCAGTAAGTTCTTATAGTACACCACCGACATGAAATTTATAAAATGGTTCTTCTAATTATCTGGCACAGACTCAGTACGAGCAGTCGTGGCCTTAGAGGGGTTGTTATGAGTGTGGTGATACTAGGCACATCATGAGAGATTGTCCCAGACTTGAGAGGGTGGATTCTATTAGAAAACTCAGGCTACGGGCCCCAATGCAGTTACTACTCCATGTGCACAGCCCGTTAGGGGTGGGGGACAGGCGGGTAGAGGGCGTCCTGGAGGCGGAGGCCCAGTCCGTTGATATATTTGCTATGGTGTGGCTGAGGCCATGACACCAGATGGTGTCGTTACAGTTATGATCCCGATTTGTTATAAAAACGACCGGTCGGGTCTTTACAATATCGGGTCAAGACGACCTCTTTTTAGTGTTTTAAGTGCGCGAGCAGGTCTGTAGTGTGTTTTATGATTTAAATTCATATACGATTTGTGTCCGGGAGGTTACAAATTAGTTTCGGGGTGGTTTCTGATTATTTTAGAGAAGTTTGAGTTTGTTGATTTCTGGTGAGGTAATGTTCATTCGCAATTGCAAACACTGTTCATTCGCAATTGCGATGATTTTTAGATTTTAGTGGAGGTTACTGTTCATTCGCAAATGCAAAACTGGGCAAAAACTTAAGGATTGAAAATCTGTCGTTTCTTCATTTTCGATTGGGATTTTTGGAGCTCGGGTTTTGGGAGATTTTGAGGATTTCTTCACGACTTCGACTGGGTTAAGTGTTCTATATCCAAAAGTGATTATATTTCATGAATTTGTGGTTATATTCATCGTTTAATTCGAATTCTAATGGAGGAAATTGGGATTTTTGTAAAACTTTTCTAAAACGAAAATTCAAGATTTGGAGGACGATTTATTATTGGAATTCGATAAAATTGGTATGGTTGAACCTGTATCGGAATGGATTTTCGGATTCCGTAAAAATTCTGTCGCGTTCCGAGAGGCGGGCTTCGCGTTGACTTTGGTTGACGTTTTAGAATAAACTTTTAAGTCGACATTTTATTATCCGAAATTATTTTCGATAAATTTTAATGAAGTTATATAATTAATTTGGATAGATTTGAGCTATCCGGAGGTCAATTCAAGCATGAAGGCGATTTTGGAATATCGACATAACTTCAAAAAGGTAAGTATATTGCCTAACCTTGAGTGGGGGAATTACCCCTTAGGCATCGAGTCTTATGTGCCATTTGAGAAATGTGAAAAGCCGTGTACGCGAGGTGACGAGTACGTACTCAGGCTTATATGTGAAAATTTTATTGGGTTAAAGTCTTAGGCATTATTGTGTAGTAAATTGGATAATTGTTGGCATTTATCAAATCATCTATTTGCCATGCCTCAATCCTTGTTTGTTTAATTTGTTTTTACATGACAATTTGATGTGATTGTTACTTGAATATTTATTTAAATTTCGTGAGTTTGTTGATTTGATATTTCCTGCAAATAATTATATTATGAATTTTTTCATCTGCAAATAATTAATAAACTAAGTTTAAACTGAGGCGTTAATATAATTATCAAGAATTTGGATTAATGAAGGCGTTGCCCTATACTGAGTATTTGCTATCTCTGTTGATTGTTTTTGAGGTTTTATATACGTTGTGTGGAGCCTTGGGCTATTTTTGAGAAATCTATTGATTTTACTAGATCATTAGAGATGGTTGTGGTTGTTGGGAAAAATATGATAGGAATTGATTGTGTTGTGTTGCCGTGATAATATTCCGTATAAAGTGTTGTGTGATTTGAGTTATTATTATGAGGATATAAGGGTGGCATTTTGCTGTTGATATCATGTGGGTATAAGGGTGGCATTTTACTGTGGTTATGTGTGTTAGGATATTGTCTGGGCGGAGTGATAAGGATGGCTATTATACGGAGCGATAAGGGTGGCTATTGATATTGTCACGGCGGAAGGATAGGGGAGGCTATTATAGGAGTGATAAGGGTGGCTATAGGAGAGATAAGGATGGCTATTGTCAGGGATGATACGTGATGATATGGAATTATTGTGTTTGTAATTTTTATGTGACGATATCATTGCGTTGGTAATTTTCATGTGATGTTGTGATTTTCCTTGTGTTTATTTTTATATATTGTGCAATTTGTCTTGTTGTTGGTAAATTAATAATAGTCTTATCTATGTTGAAATTTGGAAGCCCGTGGCTATTGCCGGGCGGATTATGAAATGAAATGTGGGCACGAGGTGCCATGAGTAAATAATGATGATATTGGCACGTGGATTGTCCGTGCAGTTGTGATATGAAATGTGGGCACGAGGTGCCGTGATTAAATGATGATGATATTGGCACGTGAGTTGTCACTGCAGTTGTGATAGAGAAAATGGCACGAGATGCCGTATAAATATGAAAGTCGGCTGACACCCATATTTTTATGATTTTGTAATGAGGTGTCACAGGGTGACTTTTATTCGAAAGATATTTATTTGAAGGAATTATATTTGAAAGAATTTTATTCAAAAGATATTTATTTGAAGGGAGTATATTCGAAATATATTTATTGGAAAGTATTATATCTCGAAGATTATTATTATAAAAACATATAGGCGAAAGATTTATATTTGAAGGACTTGATTAATTGGTTGTACTTGTATTTATTATTTGTTGAGAAATATTTATGGTGTTCTTTTTGCCCTGTTGTGTATATTACTGGTCGGTTATTGTTGCCATCATTGTTATTTGTTTCCTATTATTTTTGTATACTATATTGCACAGGTTATTAGACTAGTGATTATCTTGACTTTACCTTGTCACTACTCCGCTGAGGTTAGTCTTGATACTTATTGGGTACCGACTGTGGTGTACTCATACTATACTTCTATACATTTTTGTGCAGAGCCAGATATTTGAGATATTGTCTCTTTCCTCTCGTACCATGCATGTGGAAAGTTCCCTGCCTTTTCCCTTGAACCGGGTATGAATTCCTAAATCCATTTACCTCGACCAGGATCAACTCCTTCTATGACCCAGGAAAAAGCTAAAAGTAAAGCAGTCATCAGGCAAGAGCTAGTTTCACAGCTACCAATTCGCACCTGCGGGTCAAAGAATACCAATAAAATCTCGATTCAGCATAAACAAGGGATGAGAGAGGCCTTACGAGGGCTCTTTCCCATTTAATAGATTCATTCCTTCGTTACAGCAGTTGTAGGTACCTGCCATTCAGAGTTGCTAGTTCTCCTGCCTAGTTTAGATAAAGCACCCCTTATCACCCCATGGCCTCTGGTTAGGACACAAAGCTTATTCGAGCAGAGTTAGAGTGTGATTGCAAGGATTCAAGGTAGAGCTCCTTGGTCGTCACAGTTTCTTGGAATCTTTCCATTTTATTGTACTGTTAATTATTAATAAAATAGTATTGAGTATTCGATCCTTGAGATCACTTCATGTATTTAGTTAGAGTTCGTGACTCGGTATTACCAGTCTTGGGAGGTAGTTTGTAATTATTTTCGCTGTTGGTTTTGACACATATATTATAATTATATGTTTAAAAAAAATGGCTTGAGTTGTATTAGAGCTCTAGGTTCATAGGTTCTACGAGTCACGAACGAGTCTAGTAGAGGCTTGCAGATCAGTATGGAGACGTCTGTACTTATCTTCGAGAGGCTACAGAACTGTTAGGAAATTTTCACTTCTTTTATTCATGTCGTGCGAAATTTGTTGAATTTGGAATTTGAGCCTTTGTATCTCTATTCTCTTACAGATGGTGATGACACGTGATACCGAGTCAGATGAGCAGGCACCCGCGCATTCTGCTAGGGCCGCAAGAGTCCGGGGCCGAGGTAGAGGCCGAGGAAGGGCACGTGCCGCAACTAGAGCACCTGTCAGAGTAGCAGTTGAGGAGCCGCCAGTAGCTCCAGTTGGGGGATAGGTACCAGAAGCACCTGTTGTTACCCCCAGACTTCAGGAGACATTAGCATACTTCTTGAATATGTTTGGTACGTTAACTCAGGTGGGATTGATCTCTGTTACACCAAATATTCCATAGATTGGTGGAGTAACTCAGACTCCTACCACCTGTATTCTAGAGCAGCGAGTTTACATTGGTCAGGTTCCGGGTGTAGTGCCGGTACAACCTGTTATTCCGGTTCCGCCTGAGGTCAGGCCAGAGGCATCATAAGAAGAACAAAAGAGACTAGAGAAATTTAAGGGGTATAGTCCACCTACTTTAAGTGGCACATCTACTGAGGATGCTCAGGGATTTCTAGAAAAGTGTCACTGTATTCTCCGCACTATGGGTATTGTGGAAGTGAGCGGAGTTGCCTTTACCACATTTTAGCTGTCAGGAGTAGCGTATCAATGGTGGCAAGTCTATGAAGAAGGTAGACCAGCCGATGCAATACTACCTACTTGGGCTCAGTTTTCAGAGATATTTTTGAAAGAGTTTGTTCCCTAGACTCTCTGAGATGCGTGGCGCACAGATTTGAACGGTTACGTCAGGGCACTGTGAAAGTGTCAAAATATGCTATCAGGTTCAGTGAGTTAGCCCGACACGCACCTATCTTGGTACCTACAATCAGAGAGTGGGTACGCATATTCATTGAGGGACTCGATTATGATCTTATAATACGCATGGCTCGAGAGTTGCAAACTGATACTCCATTTCAGCAAGTATTGGAGATTGCGAGGAGGATTGGGGGTGTTCTAGGTGAGGAAAGGGAGTCTAAGGAGGCCAAAAGGGCTCGAAGCTCTGGAGGGTTCAGTGGATTTTACTCTTTAGCTATGACCCATTATGGCGGATGCTCGAGCTGTCGGCCAGCTTAGTACGCACATCAGATTACTCGGGATGCTCCAGTAAGTTCTTATAGTACACCACCGACATGAAATTTATAAAATGGTTCTTCTAATTATCTGGCACAGACTCAGTACGAGCAGTCGTGGCCTTAGAGGGGTTGTTATGAGTGTGGTGATACTAGGCACATCATGAGAGATTGTCCCAGACTTGAGAGGGTGGATTCTATTAGAAAACTCAGGCTACGGGCCCCAATGCAGTTACTACTCCATGTGCACAGCCCGTTAGGGGTGGGGGACAGGCGGGTAGAGGGCGTCCTGGAGGCGGAGGCCCAGTCCGTTGATATATTTGCTATGGTGTGGCTGAGGCCATGACACCAGATGGTGTCGTTACAGTTATGATCCCGATTTGTTATAAAAACGACCGGTCGGGTCTTTACAATATCGGGTCAAGACGACCTCTTTTTAGTGTTTTAAGTGCGCGAGCAGGTCTGTAGTGTGTTTTATGATTTAAATTCATATACGATTTGTGTCCGGGAGGTTACAAATTAGTTTCGGGGTGGTTTCTGATTATTTTAGAGAAGTTTGAGTTTGCTGATTTCTGGTGAGGTAATGTTCATTCGCAATTGCAAACACTGTTCATTCGCAATTGCGATGATTTTTAGATTTTAGTGGAGGTTACTGTTCATTCGCAAATGCAAAACTGGGCAAAAACTTAAGGATTGAAAATCTGTCGTTTCTTCATTTTCGATTGGGATTTTTGGAGCTCGGGTTTTGGGAGATTTTGAGGATTTCTTCACGACTTCGACTGGGTTAAGTGTTCTATATCCAAAAGTGATTATATTTCATGAATTTGTGGTTATATTCATCGTTTAATTCGAATTCTAATGGAGGAAATTGGGATTTTTGTAAAACTTTTCTAAAACGAAAATTCAAGATTTGGAGGACGATTTATTATTGGAATTCGATAAAATTGGTATGGTTGAACCTGTATCGGAATGGATTTTCGGATTCCGTAAAAATTCTGTCGCGTTCCGAGAGGCGGGCTTCGCGTTGACTTTGGTTGACGTTTTAGAATAAACTTTTAAGTCGACATTTTATTATCCGAAATTGTTTTCGATAAATTTTAATGAAGTTATATAATTAATTTGGATAGATTTGAGCTATCCGGAGGTCAATTCAAGCATGAAGGCGATTTTGGAATATCGACATAACTTCAAAAAGGTAAGTATATTGCCTAACCTTGAGTGGGGGAATTACCCCTTAGGCATCGAGTCTTATGTGCCATTTGAGAAATGTGAAAAGCCGTGTACGCGAGGTGACGAGTACGTACTCAGGCTTATATGTGAAAATTTTATTGGGTTAAAGTCTTAGGCATTATTGTGTAGTAAATTGGATAATTGTTGGCATTTATCAAATCATCTATTTGCCATGCCTCAATCCTTGTTTGTTTAATTTGTTTTTACATGACAATTTGATGTGATTGTTACTTGAATATTTATTTAAATTTCGTGAGTTTGTTGATTTGATATTTCCTGCAAATAATTATATTATGAATTTTTTCATCTGCAAATAATTAATAAACTAAGTTTAAACTGAGGCGTTAATATAATTATCAAGAATTTGGATTAATGAAGGCGTTGCCCTATACTGAGTATTTGCTATCTCTGTTGATTGTTTTTGAGGTTTTATATACGTTGTGTGGAGCCTTGGGCTATTTTTGAGAAATCTATTGATTTTACTAGATCATTAGAGATGGTTGTGGTTGTTGGGAAAAATATGAAAAGAATTGATTGTGTTGTGTTGCCGTGATAATATTCCGTATAAAGTGTTGTGTGATTTGAGTTATTATTATGAGGATATAAGGGTGGCATTTTGCTGTTGATATCATGTGGGTATAAGGGTGGCATTTTACTGTGGTTATGTGTGTTAGGATATTGTCTGGGCGGAGTGATAAGGATGGCTATTATACGGAGCGATAAGGGTGGCTATTGATATTGTCACAGCGGAAGGATAGGGGAGGCTATTATAGGAGTGATAAGGGTGGCTATAGGAGAGATAAGGATGGCTATTGTCAGGGATGATACGTGATGATATGGAATTATTGTGTTTGTAATTTTTATGTGACGATATCATTGCGTTGGTAATTTTCATGTGATGTTGTGATTTTCCTTGTGTTTATTTTTATATATTGTGCAATTTGTCTTGTTGTTGGTAAATTAATAATAGTCTTATCTATGTTGAAATTTGGAAGCCCGTGGCTATTGCCGGGCGGATTATGAAATGAAATGTGGGCACGAGGTGCCATGAGTAAATAATGATGATATTGGCACGTGGATTGTCCGTGCAGTTGTGATATGAAATGTGGGCACGAGGTGCCGTGATTAAATGATGATGATATTGGCACGTGAGTTGTCACTGCAGTTGTGATAGAGAAAATGGCACGAGATGCCGTATAAATATGAATGTGGGCTGACACCCATATTTTTATGATTTTGTAATGAGGTGTCACAGGGTGACTTTTATTCGAAAGATATTTATTTGAAGGAATTATATTTGAAAGAATTTTATTCAAAAGATATTTATTTGAAGGGAGTATATTCGAAATATATTTATTGGAAATTATTATATCTCGAAGATTATTATTATAAAAACATATAGGCAAAAGATTTATATTTGAAGGACTTGATTAATTGGTTATACTTGTATTTATTATTTGTTGAGAAATATTTATGGTGTTCTTTTTGCCCTGTTGTGTATATTACTGGTTGGTTATTGTTGCCATCATTGTTATTTGTTTCCTATTATTTTTGTATACTATATTGCACAGGTTATTAGACTAGTGATTATCTTGACTTTACCTTGTCACTACTCCGCTGAGGTTAGTCTTGATACTTATTGGGTACCGACTGTGGTGTACTCATAGTACACTTCTATACATTTTTGTGCAGAGCCAGATATTTGAGATATTGTCTCTTTCCTCTCGTACCATGCATGTGGAAAGTTCCTTGCCTTTTCCCTTGAATCGGGTATGAATTCCTAAATCCATTTACCTCGACCAGGATCAACTCCTTCTATGACCCAGGAAAAAGCTAAAAGTAAAGCAGTCATCAGGCAAGATCTAGTTTCACAGCTACCAATTCGCACCTGCGGGTCAAAGAAGACCAATAAAATCTCGATTCAGCATAAACAAGGGATGAGAGAGGCCTTACGAGGGCTCTTTCCCACTTAATAGATTCATTCCTTCGTTACAGCAGTTGTAGGTACCTGCCATTCAGAGTTGCTAGTTCTCCTGCCTAGTTTAGATAAAGCACCCCTTATCGCCCCATGGCCTCTGGTTAGGACACAAAGCTTATTCGAGCAGAGTTAGAGTGTGATCACAAGGATTCAAGGTAGAGTTCCTTGGTCGTTGCAGTTTCTTGGAATCTTTCCATTTTATTGTACTGTTAATTATTAATAAAACAGTATTGAGTATTCGATCCTTGTGATCACTTCATGTATTTAGTTAGAGTTCGTGACTCGGTATTACCAGTCTTGGGAGGTAGTTTGTAATTATTTCCGCTGTTGGTTTTGACACATATATTATAATTATATGTTTAAAAAAATGGCTTGAGTTGTATTAGAGCTCTAGGTTCATAGGTTCTACGAGTCACGAACGAGCCTAGTAGAGGCTTGCGGATCAGTATGGAGACGTCTGTACTTATCTTCGAGAGGCTATAGAACTGTTAGGAAATTTTCACTTCTTTCATTCATGTCGTACGAAATTTGTTGAATTTGGAATTTGAGCCTTTGTATCTCTATTCTCTTACAGATGGTGATGATACGTGATACCGAGTCAGCTGAGCAAGCACTCGCGCATTCTGCTAGGGTCGCAAGAGTCCGGGGCCGAGGTAGAGGCCGAGGAAGGGCACGTGCCGCAACTAGAGCACCTGTCAGAGTAGCAGTTGAGGAGCCGCCAGTAGCTCCAGTTGGGGGATAGGTACCAGAAGCACCTGTTGTTACCCCCAGACTTCAGGAGACATTAGCATACTTCTTGAATATGTTTGGTACGTTAACTCAGGCGGGATTGATCTCTGTTACACCAAATATTCCATAGATTGGTGGAGTAACTCAGACTCCTACCACCTGTATTCTAGAGCAGCGAGTTCACATTGGTCAGGTTCCGGGTGTAGTGCCGGTACAACCTGTTATTCCGGTTCCTCCTGAGGTCAGGCCAGAGGCATCATAAGAAGAACAAAAGAGACTAGAGAAATTTAAGGGGTATAGTCCACCTACTTTAAGTGGCACATCTACTGAGGATGCTCAGGGATTTCTAGAAAAGTGTCACTGTATTCTCCGCACCATGGGTATTGTGGAAGTGAGCGGAGTTGCCTTTACCACATTTTAGCTGTCAAGAGTAGCGTATCAATGGTGGCAAGTCTATGAAGAAGGTAGACTAGCCGATGCAATACCACCTACTTGGGCTCAGTTTTCAGAGATATTTTTAAGAGTTTGTTCCCTAGACTCTCCGAGATGCATGGCGCACAGATTTGAAGGTTTACGTCAGGGCACTGTGACAGTGTCAAAATATGCTATCAGGTTCAGTGAGTTAGCCCGACACGCACCTATCTTGGTACCTACAATCAGAGAGTGGGTCCGCATATTCATTGGGGGACTCGATTATGATCTTAAAATACGCATGGCTCGAGAGTTGCAAACTGATAATCCATTTCAGCAAGTATTGGAGATTGCGAGGAGGATTGGGGGTGTTCTAGGTGAGGAAAGGGAGTCTAAGGAGGCCAAAAGGTCTCGAAGCTCTGGAGGGTTCAGTGGATTTTACTCTTTAGCTATGACCCATTATGGTGGATGCTCGAGCAGTCGGCCAGCTTAGTACGCACATCAGATTACTCGGTATGCTCCAGTAAGTTCTTATTGTACACCATCGACATGAAATTTATAAAATGGTTCTTCTAATTATCTGGCACAGACTCAGTACGAGCAGTCGTGGCCTTAGAGGGGTTGTTATGAGAGTGGTGATACTAGGCACAACATGAGAGATTGTCCCAGACTTGAGAGGGTGGATTCTATCAGAAAACTCAGGCTACGGGCCCCAATGCAGTTACTACTCCATGTGCACAGCCCGTTAGGGGTGGGGGACAGGCGGGTAGAGGGCGTCCTGGAGGCGGAGGCCCAGTCCGTTGATATATTTGCTATGATGTGGCTGAGGCCATGACACCAGATGGTGTCGTTACAGTTATGATCCCGATTTGTTATAAAAGGATATTTTTCTTTAATTTGATTTGGTTCTGAATATTGAGGTGAGTCCTCCTATTAAGATCCGTTTATGGGTGAGCTTCGTAATTTTGTGACCCACTTATATGTTTACCCCTGATGGGAGATTCGATGATGTTAGCCCGTGTCTATCATTTTTATTTTGTACAATATTGAGGACTATAAGTCCAAAAGTGACTTTCTATTACTCTCTACAGCGGGTTTTGATGTGATTTCGGTATAATTGAATTTAATTTTATGAATTATATGCCCTACCGGTATGGGGGTTCATTATGTGTTATGAAAATTATTTACGGATTTTATTAAAAAGAAGAAAGAAAGGAAATGGAAAATTTCAATTGGCACAATGTGCAAAATACTTGTGATTCGAAGTTGAGGACGAGATCCTCGCAATTTTTTATATGATGTGAAATATTTGAACTGGGTTATAATATGTGGTGGAAGTTATATAAGGACGATGTCCTTGTGGTGAAAAACTTATGAGTTTAAATTCTCCCTTTGTAAAATTAAAATTGTACTATAGTATTAATTAGGAGTGATGCCTGCTAGGCTTATTTGATAATTCTTTTATATGTTTCTGTGCATATTTATCCATATTCGTGTTGTAAACATTGAGTGTTAGCCTATAAGGCGAGTGTCCAGGTGGCGTTAAATGCGACTCGTTAATTCGGATAAATAATTATGAGGTCTTCATGCCTCACTTGTTGCTGTCAATGTTACGAAAAGTTGAAATGAGATTTTGGTTAATATGAGATTAATTGAGGATGCTGGAATTAAATTATGAACAACTATTATAATAAGAGATGTGGTTATGGACATACGTATAAAGTGTGCGTAGGCACGAGTTGCTATAGTCGGGTGAAACTAATACCATGTGTTAATATGGAAAATAAGGCCTTTTGAAAATGTTTGGAGTGTAATGAATTGGTTTTAAAGTGTATAAATGTGGATCAAAGAAGTAATCTCAACTGAGTTGGTATTGTCGGACCCCTGTTAAATTTTTGATGGCGTAGAATCACCCGCGAGTATGTGTGCAGTAAATACATTCAGTAAATTAAGTCCTCAGAAAGATTCTTGGCACGTTCGAGGACGGATGTATGTTTAAGAGAGGGAGAATTTAACGACCCAACTTGTCGTTTTAAGAATTAATGCCCCATTCAGTGACTTAAGTTCCCGAGATGCTTCGTAATATGTATTATGTCCCACGTGTATGGTCGAATTTGGTTTCCGGAAGATTTGGAATTTAATTTAAAGAACAATTCTCATTTTTTGAAGCTTAAATGGAAAGAGTTGACCAAAGAGTTGAATTTTGAGCAAACAACTCCAGAATAGAATTTTGATGATGTCAATAGCTTTGTATGGTGCTTTCGGACATAGACGTGTGTCCGTATTTGGATTTGGAAGTTTGTAGGTCAATTCGACGCATTTTGGCGAAAGTTGAAAATATAAGATTTTTGGAAAGTTCGATCGAAGGTCAAATTTTTATAATGAGGTCGGATTTCGATTTCGGAAATTGGAAAAACTCCATTACGTCATTTATGACACGTGTGCAAAATTTGAAGTCATTCCAGATTTAGTTAATACGTTTCGGTGCAAATTATATAATTTGGAATTTTCATAACTCATAATTCGATTCGAGGCGCGATTCGTAGTCTCGGAATAGTTTGATGTGATTTGAGGCCTCGACTAAGTTCCTATCATATTTTGAGACTTGTTGGTATGATTTGACGGTGTCCCGAAGGGCTTGGGTGTATTTTTGGATCATTGGTTGAGAGACTAGTAAAGTTCAGAAATTTGGGAGTTTGACCATGGTTAATATCGGGTCAAGACGACCTCTTTTCAGTGTTTTGAGTGTGCGAGCAGGTCCATAGTGTGTTTTATGATTGAAATGCATATATGGTTTGTGTCGAGGAGGTTCCAGATGAGTTTCGGGATGGTTTCAGATCATTTCGGAGAAGTTTGAGTTTGCTGATTTCTGGTGAGGTACTGTTCATTCGTAATTGTGAACAATTTATCCCAATTGCAAACACTTTTCATTCACAATTGTTATGATTTTTGGATTTTAGTGCAGTTCGCAATTGCGAACAATGTATCGCAATTGCGAACATTGTTCATGGGAGGTTACTGCCATTCACAAATGCGAACCTGGGCAGAAACTTAAGGATTGAAAATCTGTCATTTCTTCATTTTCGATTGGGATTTTTGGAGCTCGATTTTTGGGAGATTTTGAGAATTTCTTCACGACTTCGACTGGGGTAAGTGTTCTATATCCGAAAGTGATTATATTTCATGGATCTATGGTTATATTCATCGTTTAATTCGAGTTTTAATGGAGGAAATTGGGATTTTTGTAAAACCTTTCAAAAATGAAAGTTCAAGATTTGGAGGACGATTTATTATTGGAATTCGATAAAATTGGTATGGTTGAACTCGTATCGGAATGGGTATTCAGATTCTGTAAATATTATGTCGGATTTCGAGAGGCGGTACCCGCGTTAACTTTGGTTGACTTTTTAGAATAAAATTTTAAGTCGGCATTTTATTATCCGGAATTATTTCCGATGAATTTTAATGAAGTTATACAATTAATTAGGATAGATTTGAATTGTCCGGAGGTCAATTCAAGCAAGAAGGCGATTTTGGAATATTGGCATAACTTCAAAAAGGTAAGTATCTTGCCTAACCTTGAGTGGGGGAATTACCCCTTAGGCATCGAGTCTTATGTGCCATTTGAGAAATGTGAAAAACCGTGTACGCGAGGTGAGGAGTATGTACTCGGGCTTTGTCACGACCCAATTTCCCCTCCTTATGACGTCGTGACGGCACCTAGTCTCTACAACTAGGTAAGCCTAACATTTTGCGGAATAATGAAATAAAAATATAAATTTAACCAACTATTCAAAAATACACAACAAATCCCAAAACCCGGAACATCGCGAATCACAAACTACAGAAGGAAAGATCTAGTGTCTCTATACATCATAGTCTAACAAGGAAAAATACAGAAGGTAATGGACATGGGAAAGAGTAGAAGGGGACTCCGAGGTTTGTGGACGCGACAGATATACCTTGAAATCTCCAAAACTGTCCCGGCTCACTAATAGTGCGACTGATAAGGTGCACCTGGATCTGCACACGAAAAAAAAATATGTGCAAAGAGTAGCATGAGTACACCACAATGGTACCCAGTAAGTTCCAAGCCTAATCTCGGTCGAGTAGTGACGAGGTCAGGTCAAGGCCCTACTGGAGTAAATGTAATAAATTAAACAATATAAGATATAAATAAAATTTATAGTAACATAGTTAAAGAAATTCTCGAAAATTTAAAAGTTAAGGGAGCCCGCGGCTCAGAACAAGATAAACACAATGGGGAATCTCCCGGGATACCGTCCCGTTATTCCGAATGAATATGCAAATACAGGAAGATCTCCCGGAATACGTCTGTAGTCCCAAAGTAAATATGCAGTTCTGGGGGATCTCTCGAAATACGTCCGTAGTCCCAAAGTAAATATGCTATGCTGGGGGATCTCCTGGAATACTTCTGTAGTCCCAAAGTAAATATACAGTGCTGGGGGATCTCTCGAAATACGTCCGTAGTCCCAAAATAAATATGCAAAACAGGGGGATCTCCCAGAATACGTCCGTAGTCCCAATTTAAATATGCAACGCAAGATGAAATGGTAGGTAAGGAATCGAGTTATACAGTTTATACAGAACACAGATAAGGAAACTAGGGACTTAACTAAGCATGGCGCACAGAATGTCAAATAGGCAGTTAAAACACGTAAGCATGCTTCTCTAGTCTAAGCTAAACAATTAAACGTATTAGTACAATTTAATAAGGGAAACGGTTTATGATTTAGAAAGGAAAGACGGGAATTTTGCAATAATAGCCTGTGTACATACTCGTCACCTCACGTACACGGTGCCCACACATCAATTTATATCAAACATCCTAAGGGAAAAGTCCCCAACACAAGGTTAGGCAAGTCACTTACCTCGAACCAAACTCAATCAATTGGTCACAATGCCTTTCCCACGAATATCCGGCTCTGAATGGCCCAAATCTAGCCAAAAGCAATTAGATATCATAAATACAACCATAATAGACTCATCTAATTAATGAAATCAACACTTTAACAAAAATTCCAAAATTAACTCAAAAATCACCCGTGGGGCTCACATCTCAGAATCTAGTAAAAGTCATAAAATACGATCACTCATTCACTCACGAGTCTAACCATATAAAAATTTCTCAAATCCGACCACAAATCCCCTTTCAAAACTCGAAATCTTTGTTGAAGAAGTTCTTCCAAATTTTCCCAATTTCAACCCGAATATCCGAAATAAAATGATGAAATCAACCATAGATTAGTGGAATATAACCATAAAGGAATTAGGAATCATTAACCAAAAACTTCCTCCGAAAATCTCTCCAAATTTCACCTTCTACCGAGCTCTAAGTCAAATTTTTGTGTTATGAACGCAACCCTCATTTTTGAACCTTAAATTCTGCCCAGGTGCGTTCTTCTTCGCGAACGCCACATCACGATCGCGAACGCGATGAACAATCTTCCACTGGCCCAAAATTCCTCCTTCGCGAACGCGAGGGGACTCTCGCGAACACGTACCTTCCACTGACGGACCCTTTGCGAACGCGGGAACCTCTTCACGAACGTGTAGGCTTAATGCCCAAAGCTTCCTCTGTCCCGTTCCTCTACGCGAATGCGAGGACCATATCGTGAACACGTAGGCTTAGGGTCCCACACCTTCACGAACGTGGGAACAACATCGCAAATGTGAAGAACAACTTAGCTGCCTTTCCCAGATACTCTACGCGATCGCAAGGAACCTCTCGCGAACGCGATGCAGGATTTTTCTGCAATAAAACATCAGAAATCTGCTACTTCTCTAAGTCCATAAATGACCCGTTGAGCATCCGAACAGACCCGAGGCCCCTGGGACTTCGACCAAACATACCAACCAATCCTAAAATACCATACGAACTTAGTCAAGCTCTCAAATTACATCAAACAACGCTAAAATCACGAATCACCCTCCAATTCAAACTTAAAGAACTTGAAACTTCAAAATTCTACAACCGATGCCGAAACCTATCAAATCACATACGATTAACCTCAAATGTTTTGCACACAAGTCATAATCAACATTACGGACCTACTCCAACTTCCGGAATCGGAAAACGACCCTGATATTAAAAATTCCACTACCGGCCCAAAACTCCAAAAATTTGACTTTCGCCATTTCAAGCCAAAATGAGCTACGAACCTCCAAAACACAATCCCGACATGCCCCTAAACCCAAAATCACCTAACAGAGCTAAAGGAACCGATATAATTCCATTCCGGAGTCGTCTTCACATAATTCCGACTACGGTCCAAATCCTAAGGCTTAAGCTCTCATTTAGGGACTAAGTGTCCCAAAACACTCAGAAAATCAAAACCAATCATCCCGGCAAGTCACAATAGCATAAATAGATATGGGGAAAGCAGTTAATAGGGGTTCGGGGCTCTAACTCTCAAAACGACCGGCCGGGTCGTTACACGCTTATATGTGCAAATTTTATTGGGTTAAAGTCTTAGGCATTACAGTGTAGTAAATTGGATAATTGTTGGCATTTATTAAATCATCTATTTTCATGCCTCAATCGTTGTTTGTTGAATTTGTTTTCACATAACAATTTGATGTGATTGTTACTTGAATATTTATGTAAATTTCATGAGTTTGTTGATTTGATATTTCCTGCAAATAATTATATTATGGATTTTTCCATCTGCAAATAATTAATGAACTAAGTTTAAACTGAGGCATTAATATAATTATCAAGAATTTGGATTAATGAAGGCGTTTCTCTATACTGAGTATTTTCTATCTCTGTTGATTGTTTTTGAGGTTTTATATACCTTGTGTGGAGCCTTGGGCTATTTTCAAAAAATTTATTGATTTTACTATATCATTGGAATTGGTTGTAGTTGGTGGGCAAATTGTGATAGGACTTGATTGTGTTGTGTTGTTGTGATAATATTCCGTGTAAATTATTGTGTGATTTGAGTTATTATTATGAGGATATAAGGGTGACACTTCACTGTTGATATCGTGTGGGTATAAGGGTGGCATTTCACCGTGGTTATGTGTGTTGGGATATTGTCTGGGCAGAATGATAAGGGTGGCTATTTTACGGAGCGATAAGGGTGGCTATATGAGCGATAAGGGTGGCTATTAATATTGTCAGGACGGAGGGATATGGGAGGCTATTATAGGAGTGATAAGGGTGGCTATATGAGAGATAAGGGTGGCGATTGTCATGGATGATACGTGATGATATGGAGTTATTGTGTTGGTAATTTTTATGTGGCGATGTGGGGTCATTGCGTTGGTAATGTTCATGTGATGTTGTGATTTTCCTTGTGTTTATTTTTATATATTGTGCAATTTGTCTTGTTGTTGGTAAATGGATAATAGCCTGATCTATGTTAAAATTTGGAAGCTTGTGGCTATTGCCAGGCGGATTATGAAATGAAATGTGGGCACGAGGTGCTGTGAGTAAATAATGATGATATTGGCACGTGGACTGTCCGTGCAGTTGTGATATAAAATGTGGGCACGAGGTGCCGTGAGTAAATGATGATGATATTGGTACGTGATGTAACGACCTGACCGGCCGTTTTGAGTTTCAGCGCGCCGTTTGCGGTTTGAGGCCCTGAGTAGTTTCACTTAAGGTATTATGACTTGTGCGCGTGGTAGGAATTTGATTTCGGAAGTTCGGAGTTAATTTGGAAAGAAGATTCTAATTTCGGAAGTTTTAAGTTGGAGGAAATATCTACTGTGTGATTTTTAAGTAAACAACCTCGAAATCAGGATTTGAAGGTTCCAGCAGGTTTGTATGGTGATTTTGGACTTGGGCGTATGTCTGGATCGGGTTTTGGATGACCCGGGAGCGTTTCAGCGCCTATTGTGGAAGTTGGCATTTTTGGAAGAATTTCATAAATTTTAGTTGAAGTGCATTTCAATGATATCAACGTCCATTTGGGATTCCGAGTCTGGGATTAGTTCCGTATGATGATTCCGGTCTTAGGAGTGCGTACAGAAGTGGATTTGGAGGTCAGTATGTCATTTTGGGGTCACTTCGGCGAAAGTTGGAAATTTGGTTAATTTTAAGAAGTTTGACCGGGAGTAGACTTTTTAATATCGGGGTCGGATTCCTATTCCGGATGTTGGAATAGGTCCGTAATGTCGAATGTGACTTGTGTGCGAAATTTGAGGTCAAACGAACGTGATTTGATAGGTTTTAGCATCGATTGTAGAATTTTGAAGTTTGAAAGTTCATAAAGTTTGAATTGAAGGGTGATTCATCTTTTAAGCATTGTTTGATGTTATTTAAAGGCTCGACTAAGTCTATAATATGTTTTGAGACGTGTTGGTATATTTGGTTTAGGTACTGAGGGCCTCGGGTAAATTCCGGATGGTTAACGGATCGAGTTTGGACTTGGAAGAAATGCTAAGGCAGCTGGTATTTGGTGTAACCACACCTGCGAGGTTTTGGCCACAGGTGCGGAGACGCAGAAGCGGACGCGCTGATACACTACATGGGGCACAGATGCCGGGATTATTGGGTCGAGCTGGAGCCGCACCTGCGATGGAATTTCTACAAGTGCGGAGCCGCAGGTGCGGCTGGTGTACCGCAGATGCGGAAAGTCGGGCTGGGCAAAATGTTTTTTAAAGCGGGGTTTGGGTTCATTTCACCCATTTTTCATTTGGTTAGGCGATTTTTGGAGCTCTTGGAAGGGAGATTTTCATCATCTATGTCAAGGTAAGTGATTCTCACCTATTGCAAGTTAAATACTTGGATTATACATGGATTTAGACTTGAAAATTTGTGGAAATTTGGGATTTTGGTAGAAAACCTAGAAAATGGATATTTTTGGATTTTGACCACGAAATTGAACATGGAATTTGGAATAAATTATATATTTGAGTTCGTAGTGTCATGGGTAAAGCTTATCTTCGAATATTTTAGGATACCCGGTACGTGGGCCCTAGGGTTATTTTTATCGACTTTTCAAGTAGAGTTAGGAATTTATTGTAAATTGAATTACAATGAGTATTAGAGTATATTTATGGGTTTGCACATTTATTGACTAGTTTTGGAGCGCTGGGCATCGGTTTGAGTTGTTGGAAGGGCTTGGGAGCCGGTTATGAAATTTCGCAGCGAGGTAAGTTTCCTTTCTAACCTTGTAAGAGGAAATTAACCCCATAGGTGAATCAAATCATTATGTGCTCCTATTTGTGGGGGCTATGTACGCACGAGGTGACGAAAGTCCGTGCGTAGCTACTATTATGCTTATGTCCGAGTAGTCTAGGACCCGTATCTTGTTGTACTTGCGATGTTGTGCCCTACTTGTTAAATTAATTGTTTTAAATATTTAGAAACTCGATAAAGGAATTGTAAAAAGGTTAAACTTCATTTACTTGACCGCTAAATGGGAATTCAAAATTTTTGGAATATTTTCCCCTTAATAAATCTTGAATTGGTTGTTTAATGTGTTTTCTTTTTGTGGATCGGGCCGAATGCCTCGACATGTTAAATAGATACATCTATGGTTCGCACCGTTCGACCCTCAGCAATGCACATTTTAAATATTTATATTGTAGCGTTCCGTACAACCTCGGCATGATTTGCGCATGATATATTTTTGGAATTAATAAAAATTGATATTGCTTTCATTGGCCCGAGATACAAAAAATGTTAAATGACGAAAATAAATTTGGAAATTTCTTATGAACAAAAGAATTGTTTACTTATTTCATGATATTGAGATTACAGCCGTTCTACGTAATCCATGCTTAATTATATCATTGTCATTTTATTTTTAGCCCATAGTAACTGTCGAAGTCGACCCCTCGTCTCTACTTCTTCGAGGTTAGGCGGGATACTTGTTGGGTATGCGTTGATTTACGTACTTATACTACACTTGCTGCACATTTTTGTGCAGGTGCATATATGTCTAGTGGCCTTGTGGGCACAGAGGCGCAGTTATTGCGGGGACTTAGGTGAGCTTCGTTGGCCCGAGATACAAAAAATGTTAAATGACGAAAATAAATTTGGAAATTTCTTATGAACAAAAGAATTGTTTACTTATTTCATGATATTGAGCTTACAACCGTTCTACGTAATCCATGCTTAATTATATCATTGTCATTTTATTTTTAGCCCATAGTAACTATCGAAGTCGACCCCTCGTCTCTACTTCTTCGAGGTTAGGCAGGATATTTGTTGGGTATGCGTTGATTTACGTACTTATACTACACTTGCTGCACATTTTTGTGCAGGTGCATATATGTCTAATGGCCTTGTGGGCGCAGAGGCGCAGTTATTGCGGGGACTTAGGTAAGCTGCATTCCACGTTACGAGTCCGCAGCCAGCAGAGTCTCCTTCAGAGTATTTATATTTCTCCTGTCCGAATTTGTATTCAGGACAGATGTTGTATTTTATTTTACATTCCTAGTCGAGGCTCATGCACTTGTGACACCTAGTTTTGGGGTGATTATAGGTTGCACTGTATTGAAATTATTGTAAAATATTATTATTCACACTGTAGATTCCATTTTTTACTGTTTAATTGAAGAAAAATATGATTTCTAAAATATTAAGATGAGAACTAAATTAAATATTTGTTTTTGGCTAGCCTGACAGCAGTGTCCGACCCCATCACGACCTTTAATGGATTTTGGGTCGTGACAATATGGTATCAGAGCACTAGGTTCATTTAGGTCTCACAAGTCATGAGCGAGTCTAGTAGAGTCTTGCAGATCGGTATGGAGACGTCTGTACTTATCTTCAAGAGGCTACAAGAATGTTAGGAGCACTTCCCTTCTTGATTCCTCATCGTGCGATTTGATTCCTTTGAGGATTTTGCCTTCATTTCCTTACTATTCAATCTTATGCGACATGAAGCGCTTGTTATACATTGGGAATCGAGGAATTTAAATGATACTACAGATGTGGTGCAGGATGTTTCTCCCTGTGAATTTGCTTTAGGATATTGTCGTCGCCTTGTGGAAGGCCGTTCTGTCGTTTCAGCTCAATATCAGTATTACCTAAGGTTTTGAGAGTTGGCATTGATTGTTATGACGATTCGTGCGTTGCTATCGCACAGTGTTTATGTAATTGTAGGATGCTTGTCTATGCATTGAGGCAATGAATGACTTGGAAGGAGGTTTACTCAGTGCATAATTCAGAGATTTGGTATATTATTTCCGGTGGAGGAAAGGCAATCAGACTATAAATGTTCAGGTTTGGGTTGATGGAGTAACGAGACTTGGTATTTTTGAGTGTGGTGGAAATTTTATCTGTGATGTGGTGTCGTCGTACTTGTTGAACGCGTTAAGGTTCGCCGGTGTCATGGTCTTCATCAATTTGCCTTCGGGGAAGAGTAGTGTGACATGGTGCCGGAGAAGCGGTTGTCAGAGACAATGCAGTGTAGTAATTTCGTAATTTAAATGGGTATTTCTTATGCTGACAGCACGAGGAGGATGATCTTCGGGAAGGTTTAAAGTTGGCGGCAATCTGTTGATTCGGGTGCTACAGAGATGAATTTTGACTTAAGGCAACAACTGGGAAATGAAGGGTAAGGAAGGACATGTGGGAGGTGTCTTGCGGTGGTTAAACTTCTAGAAGGCCAAGTATAAGGAAACAGAAGTCGGGTAGTTGCTTAAAGGAGAGGGTTTGACCAAAGTGGGAGAGTGGTAGAGTAACATACGGGTTCTGTGGTGGGATAGCCATACACCTTGGGGGAAGTTAGAGTGATAGGGAATTCATGGTGGACAGTGACTATGTCTAGGTGCTTGATTTGGAATATTGGCTGCTATATTGAGGAAGATTGGGTGCGATAGGAATGAGTTGCTCGATATGAAGAAGGATACAACATGACTTTGGATTGGAATGTATCGTCGAATATTTAGTTGATGTCAATGGGGAGTGAACGAGCTTGTACAGCTGGTGAATGAGCATGGGTTCAGGATGGTTTAAGGATTTCATAGTAATGGTACTTAGTGCAGCATCGTTGGAAGGTGTCGGCATGGACTTTCCACAGGTGAGTCATCTCCTGTGAGCAGGCTGGTAGTTGCGTGGTGTCGATGAAGCCTCTACAAAGGATTTTTCTGGCTATCCAGTAATAGGTCGAATATGTGAATGTAGCTAATGATTCAGAATGTTCATGAAATTCTTGACATAAAGATTTCGAGGAATTTGGCAGGTTGATTGTGCAAAATCATGTTAATGGAGGATAAGGAGTCTCGGTGGGTTCCAGAGTTATGCAATGGTAGCTTCAAGCTAAGTGGGAGAGCCCCACCGTCTATGATTGGATTACATGGTTATCTGCTTGTGAGGTTTCTGGTTATCAGCATATTGGTGGGTTACTACAACTAAAGAAAGAGAACATCAGTGGTGATTTGAGCCAAGGATTTGAG
Organism: Nicotiana tomentosiformis; assembly: GCF_000390325.3. Classification (NCBI taxonomy): domain Eukaryota; kingdom Viridiplantae; phylum Streptophyta; class Magnoliopsida; order Solanales; family Solanaceae; genus Nicotiana; species Nicotiana tomentosiformis. Next base: position 99,799,420 of record NC_090813.1, on the reverse strand, counting down.
GAATGTGTGCTACAGTTGGTCTTATCGATTCATGTTCGGTCTTTGGGAAGATTTGGAGTTTATACTTTGTGTAGATGAGATTTATAAGGAAAGTGATTCAACCGGGTGCTTCTTTGAGAGGGTGTTCATGTGCTATCAGAGCCTTGGGGTTTGATTATATTCGGGACCAAGTCAGAGTGGGTGACTCTCAACAACGATCCTATTGGATTCAAAAGTTAAAGTGTGGTGGCTAAGGATTTCAAGTCTGTAGTATGGTTAAGTATCAAGTTGTTGCAGCGGATTATAAAAAGGGGCTTGGAGTGTTCTATGTTATCTTCGGTATGCAGTGTAGCAGTGGAAGAATGGGAGAAAATAACTTCGGAATCATAGGGAAATTAACATAATGAGTGTACCCGTTGAAGATGTGAATATGCGCACAAGGAAAGTATGTGATGGTTCGTGGGTTTTGAGACAGCACGGTCTCGTGAAATAAGGTCACTCCGGATGAGTGCGGATTTGGGTTCGTTATGTTTAAATGGAGCTATTATTATTCCTAAGGAAAGTCCAAAGTAAATTAGAAGAAGTCGGATTCGGTTAGCAATGGTTGAATTGGCATGATGGTGGCAATGATCAGTTCCTTCAGTGTGTTAAGTATACATGTGATTTGTGGCGGTACGTGCGAGGTTTGACGGCCGTTGTAATTGATCTTATTTGGAGGCATTCGAGTATTATAGCCTGTTATATGTAGATGGAGCCCGAAAGAATTATGGTGATTTAGACCACCACTCGATGTTTGTATTTTCTGCGGTTATGGGAATTCAGTCACATGGGGAAATGGTTCTCCTGAAATGAGTTAAGTGAAAAGTTTCTATATGATGCATTGTGTACCCTATTGGTGGTTCAAGAGTTATGATGAAATTCTTGTATTCTTGCGTATTGGTATGTTAGGTCCAGTGAACGGCATGGGAATTGGAAGTTGAGGATCAAGGTTGTAGTTGATGTCGACAAGAATGTCACGAGCTCGAATAAGTAGGGAAGAATTCAGATGCTTAGAGTAAGATGGTATTGTCCTTAGCGTCACCTGAGATCGGTGTCCTGTGTAAGAGGCTTTGTGTACTGATTTGCAGTTTCTTGATTTGCTTTTCAGCATTAGTGTGACTGGTGGTATGGATGTGCAGACTTGTTACCTGGTGCGGAGGGTTGTGGGAGTGTATCCCACGGGAAGATTGTATAAGTGTGACATGTAGTCACTTGATTGATTAAAGATTGAAACCAAGTATGGATATTTGGTACTATCGCTAATGTGAGAGTTTAGGCCTGAAAAATGCTCTATTCAGTTGGTTGTAAGTTGTAGAAGTTTGTTCCAGATTCGACGGTTGTTCTTGTATGTCATGGGAAAAAGGTCATTGTGTATCCTTGAGAGGGTATTTGCCCAAGCATGTTATGATCAGAATCGGTTTGGGGTCCGTTGATGGGTCCAGATGTGGATATGTATTCTACACCAGCCTGGTGTGTTCATTTAGCATAGCATTCCTTATGGAGGAGCATTCGGGCATGGGATGTTAATTTTGTCGCCAGCTATTTCATGTACTACTCTATTGTGCCATGTGGGTCGTGAGTCGGCTTGATTAATTGTACAATATGTTGAGGTTAGCGGTGGTGTTATATGAGCAGAATGGCTCTCGAGATGCAGATTATATATCGCACCTTAGTTGTGCTCGGGTTTTATTGTGTATGACGCTACCCGTCTCCTCAGGATTTGTATTATGCACTTGGCGTGCTTATGGTTGATATTCGGGTATTTCGTAAGGTATAAACATTTCTGGCTTGATGGGTATTGCCCACTTATTACTATGTGCGGATCAGGTGGCACGCCACCACAGAGATGTTGTTTGGATCGGGTTGCACAACGTAACGGGTATCATGATTGGATCGGGTTGCACGCCGCAACGGTGTAATGTGTGGATCGGGTTGCACGCCGTAACAGTGTGATGTTGAGTACACTTCCCTATACCTATTCTTGTGTGTTATGCTTCTCAGTTCATGGGGAAGGTTCATAACATCTTTTCGGTTGTTTAAATTAGTTACGTGGGTTGAGTAGTCCTTTCCAGAGTTCGTTTTCCTTATGTACCACATTCGGGTTTGTGGATCGTTGGCACATGGTGGCATCATATGAGACCTTTGGTAGTGTTTGTGGCGGCTTATCGCCGGAACGACTTGTACTGGGTGAGACAAGATTTTTTGGACCTGGGATCAGTGCGATCAGATTTATATGAAGCATATTATAGAGCAGATATCGTTATTTGTTTCATAATGTGGTAATGGTTCTTGTCAAGAAGAGAAACCCAATGATTTGTTGACTCTGCAGTTGGTTATGAATTTTCGTGCATCTCTTCCGTCGTGGCAGTATTTAAAGAGTTGGATCAGGACTTGTACGTGTCATGAAGTGTATTGTGAGCATCAGATTCGTGGAGTTTCGGCTATTGTTATCGGAGGATGTTATTTTGGTCATGTGAATTATGCGGTGCATGGTAAGAATTTAGTAAGGGTATACAATCGTGTTTGGTGCAGTGTGTAGTGATTAATACGGTATTCGTATGTTGGAAACATGTCTAGTAGAGAATTCCGGATGTTGGAATTTGACTCTAAGACTTACTTGACTAAATAAAGAGGAAGATATTCAGATTGGCTCAATCTAATATGCTCAACTGGGTTGTGGTAGCACGGGTAGGCGCACGAGGTGTTGACCAACGATTTCAGAGAACTCCAGAGTAGTTCTAAGCAAGTTCGAGGACGAACGTATGTTTAAGTGGGAGAGAATGTAACGATCGGACCGGTCGTTTTGAGCTCCAGCGCGCCGTTTGGGAGTTTGAGTCTTTGAGTAGTTTCACTTCAGGTATTATGACTTGTGCGCGTGGTCGGAATTTGATTTCGGAAGTTCGGAGTTGATTTGGAAAGAAGATTCTAATTTTGGAAGCTTTAAGTTGGAGGAATTGACCAAAGTGTGATTTTTAAGTAAATGACCTCGAAATCGAGATTTGATTGTTCCAACAGGTTCGTATGGTGATTTTGGACTTGGGCGTATGTCCGGATCGGATTTTGGATGACCCAGGAGCGTTTCGGCGCCTATTGTGGAAGTTGGCATTTTTGGAAAAATTTCATAAATTTGAGTTGAAGTGCATTTCAATGATATCAATGTCCATTTGGGATTCCGAGTCTGGGAATAGCTCCGTATGATGATTCTGGTCTTAGGAGCGCATCCAGAAGTGGATTTGGAGGTCCGTAGGTCATTTTAGGGTCATTTGGGCGAAAGTTGGAAATTTGGTTAATTTTAAGAAGTTTGACCGGGAATGGACTTTTTGATATCGGTGTCCGATTCTGATTCCGAAAGTTGGAATAGGTATGTAATGTTGAATGTGACTTGTGTGCGAAATTTGAGGCCAAACGGACGTGATTTGATAGGTTTCGCCATCGATTGTAGAAGTTCGAAGTTTCAAAGTTCATTAAGTTTGAATTGGAGGGCGATTCATGTTTTTAGCGTTGTTTGATGTGATTTAAAGGCTCGACTAGGTCCGTAATATGTTTTGGGACATGTTGGTATATTTGGTTGAGGTCCCGAGGGTCTCGGGTGGATTCCGGATGGTTAACAGATAGAGTTTGGACTTGGAAGAAATGCTAAGGCAGCTGGTATCTGGTGTAACCACACCTGCGAGGTTTTGGCCGCAGGTGCGGAGCCGCAGAAGCGGACGCGCATATGCGCTTCATGGGGCACAGATGCGGGGATTGTTGGGCAGAGCTGGAGCCACACCTGCGATGGAATTTCCGCAGGTGCGGCTGGTGTACCGTAGATGCCGAAAGTCGGGCTGAACAGAATGTTTTTTAAAGCGGGGTTTGGGTTCATTTCACCCATTTTTTATTTGGTTGGGCGATTTTTGGAGCTCTTGGAAGGGAGAGTTTCTTCATCTATGTCAAGGTAAGTGATTCTCACATATTGCAAGTTAAATACTTGGATTATATATGGATTTAGACTTGAAAATTTGTAAAAATTTGGGGTTTTGGTAGAAAACCTAGAAAATGGATATTTTTGGATTTTGACTGTGAAAATGGGCATGGAATTTGGAATAAATTATATATTTGAGTTCGTGGTGTCATGGGTAAAGCTTATCTTCGAATTTTTTTGGAATCGGAGCACGTGAGCGCGAGGGTGATTTTTATCGACTTTTCAAGCGGAGTTAGGGTTTGCACATTTATTGACTAGTTTTGGAGCGTTGGGCATCGGTTTGAGTTGTTGGAAGGTCTTGGGATCCGGTTATGGAATTTCGGAGCGAGATAAGTCTCCTTTCTAACCTTGTAAGAGGGAATTAACCCCATAGGTGAATCAAATCATTAGGTGCTCCTATTTGTGGGGGCTACGTACGCACGAGGTGACGAGAGTCCGTGCGTAGCTACTATTATGCTTATGTCCGGGTAGTCTAGGACCTATATCATATTGTACTTGCGATGTTGTTCCCTACTTGGAAAATTAATTGTTTAAAACATTTAGAAACTCGATAAAGGAATTGTAAAAAGTTTAAACTTCATTTACTTGACCATTAAATAGGAATTCAGAATTTTTGGAATATTTGCCCCTTAATAAATCTTGAATTGGTTGTTTAATGTACTTTTTTGTGGAGCGGGCTGAACGCCTCGGCAAGTTAAATAGATGCATCTATGGTTCACGCCGTTCAACCCCGGCAGTGCACAGTTTAAATATTTATGTTGGAGCGGGCCGTACGACCTCAACATGATTTGCGCATGATATATTTTTGGAATTGATAATAATTGATATTGCTTTCAATGGCCCGAGATACAAAAAATGTTAAATGACAAAAATAAATTTGGAAATTTCTTATGAACAAAAGAATTGTTTACTTATTTCATGATATTGAGCTTACAACCGTTCTACGTAATCCATGCTTAATTATATCATTGACATTTTATTTTTAGCCCATAGTTAGTGTTAAAGTCGACCCCTCGTCTCTACTTCTTCGAGGTTAGGCGGGATACTTGCGGGGTACGCGTTGATTTACGTACTCGTACTACACTTGCTACACATTTTTGTGCAAGTGCATATATGTCTAGTGGCCTTGTGGGCACAGAGGCGCGATTATTGCGGGGATTTAGGTGAGCTACATTCGACGTTACGAGTCCGCAGGCTGCAGAGTCTCCTTCAGAGTATTTATATTTCTCCTGTCCGAATTTGTATTACGGACAGATGTTGTATTTTATTTTACATTCCTAGTCGAGGCTCATGCACTTGTGACACCGGGTTTTGGGGATATTATGGGTTGCACTGTATTGAAATTGTTGTAAAATACTATTATTCACACTGTAGATTCCATATTTTACTGTTTAATTGAAGAAAAATATGATTTCTAAAATATTAAGATGAGAACCAAATTAAGTATTTATTTTTGGCTAGCCTGACAGCGGTGTCCGGTGCCATCATGACTATTAATAGATTTTGGGTCGTGACACGTGAGTTGTCTATGCGGTTGTGATAGAGAAATTAGCACGAAGTGCCGTGTAAATATGAAAGTGGGGTGAGACCCGTATTTTTTTGATTATGAAATGAGGTGTCACAGGGTGACTTTTATTCGAAAGATATTTATTTAAAGGTAGTATATTCGAAATAAATTTATTAGAAAGTATTATATCTTCAAGGCGTGAACAATAGTGCCGTACAAATAGTGCCGCCAAATCTTCAAGGCGTGAACAATAGCTGCTAACTCAAGGTCATGGACATGATAGTTCTTCTCATGAGGCTTCAACTGGCGCGAAGCATAAGCAATCACTCTACCCTCCTGCATCAGAACACACCCAATACCGATCCACGAGGCATCACAATACACTGTGTAAGAACCAAAAGCTGATGGTAGAAATGAAGCCGTGGTCAAAGCAGTCTTGAGCTTCTAAAAGCTCTCCTCGCACTCCTCCGACCACCTGAAAGGAGCACCCTTTTGGGTCAATTTAGTCAAGGGCGATGCAATATATGAGAAACCCTCCACAAAACGGTGGTAATAACCAGCCAAACCGAGAAAACTCCGAATCTTCATGGCTAAGGACGGTCTGGGCCAACTCTGAACCGCCTTTACCTTCTTCGGGTCTACCTGAATATCCTCAATGGATACCATGTGTCACAAGAATGCCACCGAACTGATCCAAAACTCACACTTGGAGAACTTTGCATAAAGATTCTCCTCCCTCAACCGCTGTAACACAATCCTCAGATGCTGGGCATGCTCCTCCTAGATGTGAGAGTACACCAGGATATCATCAATGAATACAATAATGAATGAGTCAAGATAAGGCTGAAACACATTGTTCATCAGATGCATGAACGCTGCTGGGGCGTTGGTCAGCCCAAAAGACATCACAAGGAACTCATAATGGCCATATCGGGTTTCTAAAAGTTGTCTTAGGAATATCTGAGTCCCGAATCTTCACCTGGTGATACCGTGACCTCAAATCAATCTTGGAGAACACCCTCGCTTCCCGAAGCCGGTCAACTGCCTGTAATCAATGCAGATTCTCATAGTACCATCCTTCTTCTTTACAAATAGAACTGGTGCACCCCAAGGTGACATGCTAGGCCGAATAAACCCCTTATCAAGGAGTTCCTGAAGCTGCTCCTTCAATTCCTTCAACTCCGTTGGTGCCATACGATACAGTGGAATAGAAATGGGCTGAGTGCCCGACACCAAATCAATACCGAAATCAATATCTCTGTAGGGCTGCATGCCCGACAGGTCTGCAGGAAACACATCCGGGAAATCTCGCACCACCGGAACAGAATCAATAGCAGGGGTCTCTGCACTAACATCCCTCACAAAGGCCAGATAAGACAGACAACCCTTCTCAACCATCCGCTGAGCCTTCAAATATAAAATCACTCTACTGGGAACATAGTCTATAGAGCCACTTCACTCAACACTGGCATCGCCAACGTCACAGTCTTAGCATGACAATCTAGAAAAACATGACATGACGACAACCAATCCACACCCAAAATCACGTCAAAATCGACAATACTAAGAAACAAGAGATTGACTCTAGTCTCCATACTCTCAATAGTCACCACACATGACCGATATACACGGTCCACAATGACAGTAAAACTAGAGACTCACGGGGCATATCCTGAAAATGAGCGAAATACGAGAACACATATAAATAAGTGGAACCAGGGTCAAATAATATAGAGGCATCTCAATGGAAAACTGAGACAATACCTGTAATCATATCATCCGAAGCAATGGCATATGGTCTGGCAGGAAGAGTATAGAAATGGGCCTGGCCGCCCCCAGATCGGCCTCCCCCTCTCGGGAGGCCCCTAGCTGACTGGGATCCACCCCGAGCTGGCTGAGCTGGTGGTGAAAAAACTGGTGCTGATGTCATAGAATGGTTCCTCTGCCGACCAGGACCTCCCACTAGGCGGGGACACTGCCTCCTCATGTGACCAAACTCTCCACACTTATAGCAACTCCTCGGTGCTGGGGACTAAAGGGAGACCCGGGCACCAGGATAACTGGTAGAAGGACCTGGCATAGACGAGACCTGACCCGATGGAGCACGGGACAAAATCTGAGCTGGGAGAGCACCGAGAGATTAACGGCCCTGCTAATGACTGTGTGAACCATGTCCAGATGATGCACCACGGTGAACTCGGTGAGCCGTCTGAGCATGTCTGAAAGGACGACCTCTACCGCGGTGGAACTGACCCCTAGAAGGAACACCGCTAAATCCACCCTAACCATGAGGCCTCTTGGCCTCCCTCTCGACCCGCTCCTGGCTGCGAATCATCTCAATATGATGAGCAATGTCGACAACCTCATAAAAAGTAGCACCAAACACTCTCTCTCTAGTCATAAGCAATCGCAGCTAAAAAGTGAGGTCATCTATGAACCTCCTGATCCTCTCCCTGTATGTGGGAACCAACCAGATAGCATGACGGGCCAACTCTAAAAATCTCATCTCACACTGCGTCACGGACATATCACCCCGACAAATCTGCTCGAACTGCCTACGTAGCTCCTCTCTGCGGGACTGTGGCATGAACCTCTCTAGGAATAGACCGGATAACTGCTGCCATGTAAGGGGTGCTGCACCGACCAGCCTACGCTTCTCGTAAGACTCTCACGAACTGAAGGCAGCCCTAGAGAACTAAAAAGTAGTGAACGAGACCCCACTGGCCTCTAGAATACCTGCGGTACGGAATATCCTCATGTACCTATCCAAGAAGCCCTATGTATCCTCTCCCTCGGCACCACTGAAAGATGGAGGCTGGAGTCTCCCAAACCTCTCCAATTGACGTTGCTCATCATCAGGCATGACGGGAACCACATAGTCCTCAGCAGCTCCAACCGGCTGGGCAGGTGGTGCTCCCGGTGTCTGGAATCCCTATACCACTTGCTCTAGTGTGCGGGCCGCGGGAGTCTGAGCACCTCCCCCTGCCTGAGAAGTAGTTGCTGCGGCCAGAACAGAGATCGCTTGAGCAAGACTCGTACATACGGTCAGGAACTTAGCTAAGGCCTCCTGAAGGCCTGGAATCACAATAGGCACAGGTAGTGCCTAAGCTAGCCCCACAGGCTCGTCCACAACGGGAGCCTGCACCTGAACTGGGGCAACTGGTGGATCAGCAGGTGCTACCCTAGCTGCGGTGCGAGCTACACCTCTTCCCCTACCGTGGCCTCTACCGCGACCTCGGCCTCTCGCGGCCTTGACTGGTGGTACTTGTGGCTATCCATCCTGCCCCGTAGTATGCGTCTTCACCATCTGTGAGAGAATTAGAACAACATAAATTTAGTTACCAGAATCAAAAGATTCGCATGACAAGAATTCAAGAATGTGAAGTTTCCTAAGGGTTCGGCAGCCTCTCGAAGATAAGTACAAATGTCTCCGTACTGATCCGCAAGACTCTACTAAACTTGCTCATGACTCGTGCGACCTATGCAACCTAGGATCTGATACCAACTTGGCACGACCCAAAACCTAACCCGTCGTGATGGCGCTTATCGTGATACTAGGCAAGCAAACATTTCCAAAATACTTTCAAAAGTTAACAGAAATGAATTAAGACATTTAAAATGATCGAAGTTTTTCATAAAAACGGGGTAAAACCCAATAGCATAAGTGCGGAAAAATTAGCGCGACATCGGGGTGTCACTGAGTACATGAGCATCTATACCAGGAGCAATCTAATACAACATCTAAGGAATAAAAACTGAAATGCGATAAAGATAATGAAGGAGAGACAAGGCCTACGAACACCATGCAGCTACCTAGATAGTCTTCGGAATCAACTGCTCAACTATCAACACCTACTATGACTGGGAACACCTGGATCTGCACACGAAGTGAAGGGTGTATCGTGAGTACAACCAACTCAGTAAGTAACAAAAATAAATAAGGAACTGAGAAGGTAGTGACGAGCTATACAAATACAATTCATTTTCAGTAGTTTCAGCAAAGAATAGACATGCTTTCAAATCCGGCAGTTTAAGTCAACTCAGTTTTATACAGTTCAAGTTCAGGTGACCCGAATATAAAATCTTTCAGAAATTTCACAACAATGACAGATAGCAACTAAGTGCATCAATAAATGAAAAACAACTACAGCCTCTCAGGGCAACAGTCACTCAACTAGTCATAACAGCTCAATCACTCGACTCTCAGCCCTCAGTACTCACACTCAATAGGTACCTGCGCTCACTAGGGGTATGCAGACTCCGGAGGGGCTCCTTTCAGCCCAAGCACTATATCGCTGCGGCGTGTAGCCCGACCCAATCATATAAGTAGCCATAAGGCTCGTTGCGGCATGCAACCAGATCCACAGTCCATAAATAGCTATAAGGATTATTGCGGTGTGCAACCCGATCCATATACCCTCACATAGCTCACAACTCGGTACTCATGCCCTTATCTCAGTCACTAACCTCTCTAGCCTTCTCGGGCTTTCAGAAATCATACAAATCAGCCAAAAGAGATAATATCAAATATCAACAAGAAAACAAGAAGAAATGGAGATATGACACGTAAGTCAAACTGTGATTGAGTACAAGACATCAAATAGCGGCTAATTGAACAAGAACCCGACCGCTGAGGGTCCCAACAGTGACATCATATGGCTTAAGCACGACATGAATGACAGTCAAATTTCTAGAAGACAGAGAGAACAGGTATTAACAATAAGTTATTCGACTTTATAGACTCACAGGACGGACCAAGTCACAATCTCCCACGGTGCACGCCCACACGCACATCACCTAGCATGTGCGTCACCTCTAAAATAATCACATCATTCCAAAAATCCGGGATTTCATACCTTCAGGACCAGATTTAAAACTGTTACTTACCTCAAGCCGTGCAAAATCCTACTCCAAAATGCCTTTGTCCCTTGAATCAGTCCCCAAATGCCCCGAATCTAGCCACAAGCAGTACGATACAATTACTATTGGCTAAAAGAATCAATTCCACAAGAAAAACATGAAATTGTAAGCCAAAATCCGAAATAGGCTCAACACGGCCCCCGAGACCATGCCTCGAATTCCAACAAAAGTCACAAAATACGAACACTCATTCACTCACGAGTCTAACCATACAAGAATTACTCAAAACCGACCTCAAATCACCTTCCAAAACTTGAAATTATAGCCTATGAAGTTTCTACCATTTCCTCCTAATTTTCCAACTCAAATCCCTAATTAGAAGCTGAAAATAGCAATAGATTCATGAAATATAGTCCAATCTGAGTTAGAACAAATTACCCCAACAATCTCCTTAAAGAAATATCGAAAGATCGCCTCACACCGAGCTCTCCAACTCCCAAAATTGGAATGGGAAATCAACCCTCAAAATCTTATTTTTCTGCCCAGTAAACTCGCTTTTGCGAGCCTTCAACCGCACCTGCGGGAAATCCATCACAGGTGCAAAAATTACTTAAATGGCTGGGACTACATCTGTGAGCTTTGGGCCGCACCTGCAAGCCCGCTCCTGTGGTTTGACTTCCTCTTCTGTGACCCTTGCCCAGGCCGCCCATACCGCTCCTACGACCATCACTCAGCATCTGCGGATGCGCAGATGCGACTCCCTTCTCGCACCTGCGCTCGCATACCTTCTTGACCAAAAGCGCACCTGCACCCTTCATATCGCATTTACGATCCCGCACCTGCGGTCTCCCCACCACAGGTGCAAAACACCAGAAACCAGCAAAGCTTCAGCAATTGCATAAGTCTAATATTTTATTCGCTAAGCACCCGAACACACCCGAGGCCCCCGGGACCTCAACCAAACATACCAACCATTCCTAAAATACCATACGAACTTAGTCGAGCCCTCAAAGCATGTCAAACAACGCTAAAAATACGGATCACCCTCCAATCCAAACTTAATGAACTTAAAACTTCAAATTTCTACAACTGATGCCGAAACCTACCAAACCACATCCGATTGACTCCAAGTTTTGCACATGAGTCATATTCAACATTACAGACCTACTCCAACTTTTGAAATCGGAATTTGACCCCAATATCAAAAAGTCAACTTCCGGTCAAAATCTCTAAAAAATTGACTTTCGCCATTTCAAGCATGAATTAGCTACAGACCTCAAATTCACAGTTTGGACGCGCTCCTAAGTCCAAAATCACCCAACAAAGCTAACGAGATTGACGGAACTGCATTCCGGAGTCGTCTTATTACAGTTCCGACTACGGTTAAAATTTTAAGACTTAAGCTTCCGTTTTAGGGACTAAGTATCCCAAAATACTCCGAAACCAAAAACAAACTTTCTGGCAAGTCACATAAGCAGAAACAAACACGGAAAAGCATAAAATAAGGGATCGGGTATAATACACTCAAAATGACCGGCCGGGTCATTACAGCCTCGTTCAGTGACTTAAGGTCCCGAGAAGCTTCGTAATATGTATTATGACTCGCGTGTGTGGTCGAGTTTGGTTTTCGGAAGATTCAGAATTTAATTTAAAGAACAATTCTTATTTTTTGAAGCTTTAATGGAAAGAGTTGACCAGAGAGTTGACTTTTGCGAAAACGAGCCCAGAATAGAATTTTGATGATGTCAATAGCTTTGTATGGTGATTTCAGGCATAAATTGAATTTTTTATAACGAGTTCGAATTTAGATTCAAGAAATTGGAACAACTCCATTACGCCATTTATTACTCGCGTGCAAAATTTAAAGTCATTCTGGATTGATTTAATACGTTTAGGGAAAAATTATAGAATTTGGAAATTTCATAACTCATAATTCGATTTGAGGCACGATTCGTAGTTTCAGCATTGTTTGATGTGATTTGAGGCCTCGACTAAGCTCGTATTATATTTTGGGACTTGTTGGTATGATTTGACGGGGTCCCGATATAACGACCCGATTTGTCGTTTTAAGAATTTACATTTCGTTCGGTAGCTTAAGGTCTCAAGATGCTTTGAAATGTGTTTTATGACTTGCGAGGGTGGTCAAGTTTGGTTTTCGGATGATTCGGGATTTAATTGAAAGAACAATTCTTGTTTTGGAAGTTTAAGCTGAAATAATTGACTGGATGGTGAATTATGTATGAACGACCCGAAATGGAATTTTGATTATTCCAATAGCTCCGTATGGTAATTTTGGACTTAGGAGCGTGTCCGGAAAAGTTTTTGGAAGTCCGTAGTGAAATTGTGCTTGAAATGGCAAAAAATGAATTTTTGGGAAGTTTGACTGGGGAGTTGACTTTTTGATATCGGAGTCGGAATCCAGTTCTAAAAATTTTCATAGATCCGTTATGGCATTTATGACTTGTGTGCAAAATTTGAGGTCAGTCGGAATTGATTTGATAGGTTTCGGCATCGAATGTAGAAGTTGGAAATTCTTAAGTTCCTTGAGCTTGAATTGGAGTATGATTCGTGGTTTTAGCATTATTTTATATGATTTGAGGTTTCAACTAAGTTCGTATGATATTTTAGGACTTGTTGGTGTATTGGGTTGAGGTCCCGAGGGCCTCGGGTGAGTTTCGAAGTGGTTTCAGATCATTTTTTAACTGCTATTTTTTTTTTTGGATAGCAATGTGCGAAATTTTTGATGCGTTGAGCTAACTTTGGAAGCTTATATCTCACAATATAAAAGGAATCTGGAAATTATCAAAACATAAAAGTTGTAGCTCTTTGATTCTAATTTCTAGAATAATAAACCATTCATAATTCGGACATTTGTATAAAAAGTTATGATCGATTGACTGAAATTGATACTGCAGATTTTGGATACAGCAGTGTGCATCCCCAAAATTTTTTGCTGCACAGGACTGACTTTGGGAGCTTATATATCGCAATATATAAGGAGTTGGGCGATGAGTAAAACATAAAAGTTATAGTCCTTTGTATCTAGTTTGTAGAAATTTAAACTGTTTGGCAGTTGGAGTTGAGTACAAGAAGTTATGGTTGATATACTAGAGGCTATTGAGGAAGAGTTTTGGAAGAGTTTGATATTTTTAGCATAAGCATGTAATGATCCAAAGGTCCATTTTTAGTTCTAGAGATTGAAATTCGATTTTGAGACTTTCGAAATTTTGATAATGAATTATAGGAGTGATATGGAAAGTTTGGTCTAATTTCATCAAGTCGCCATTGGGTTTTTAGCGCGAAACATGAGTTAATTGTTTAACGAGCGAAATTTCTATCACATTGATCAAATGAGCTCCGAATTGAGTTTTGATTGAACGACTAGGTTCGTAGTATTATTTTTGACTCATGGGAAAAAGAATCGTCGAATTCCGAGTTAGTATGATGTAGATAAAGCATTTTTAGTGAAAATAATAACTGTTGGTGCAAGCAAGTTCTGATGTGGACTTTTAGTGACAAAATATGGACTTTTAGTGACGGAAAATGGACTTTGTGACGGATGGACAGAAACGTAAGGACCAAAAATGGTCATTTCCTTCATTTCATTTTAGATTTTTGGAGCATGGTTCTTGGGTGATTTTGAGGATTTCTTCACGACTTCTACTTGGGTAAGTGTCCCATATCCAAAAGTGATTATATTTCATAAATCCATGGTTATATTCATCATTTATTTTGGACTTAAATTGAAGAAATCAAGATTTTTGCAAAACTTTTCAAGAACAAAATTTTTAGATTTGGAGGTCGAGTTTTTATCGGAATTTGATAAAATTGATATGGGTGGACTCGTAATTGAATGGGTTGTCGGATTTTGTGAGTTTCATCGGATTCCAAGACATGGGCCCCATGAGCGTTTTTTGAGTTAAATTTTAGATTTATTTGGAAAATTAGTATTTTCATATGAAATTAATTCCTATAATTAGTATTGACTGAATTGAATTAATTTTGATAGATTTGAGTTGTCCGGAGGTCAATTCAAGCAAGAAGGCAATCTTGGAATATTGGCCTAACGTCAAAAAAGTAAGTATCTTGCCTAACCTTGAGTGGACAAAATTACACCTTAGTCATCGATCCTTATGTGCCATTTGTGAAATGTGAAAAGCCGTGTACGCGAGGTGACGAGTACGTACTCGGGCTTATATGTGCAAATTCTATTGGGTTAAAGTCTTAGGCATTATTGTGTAGTAAATTGGATAATTGTTAGCATTTATTAAATCATCTATTTGCCATGCCTAAATCCTTGTTTGTTGAATTTGCTTTTATATGACAATTTGATGTGATTGTTACTTGAATATTTATGTAAATTTCGTGAGTTTGTTGATTTGATATTTTCTGGAAATAATTATATTATGAATTTTTCATCTGCAAATAATTAATCAACTAAGCTTAAACTGAGGCGTTAATATAATTATCAAGAATTTGGATTAATGAAAGGGTTGCCTTATACTAAGTATTTTCTATCTTTGTTGATTATTTTTGAGGTTTTATATATGTTGTGTGGAGCCTTGGGCTATTTTTGACAAATTTATTGATTTTACTATATCATTGGAATTGGTTGTGGTTATTGGGCAAATTGTGATAGGAATTGATTGTATTGTGTTGTCGTGATAATATTCCGTGTAAATTGTTGTGTGATTTGAGTTATTATTATGAAGATATAAGGGTGACATTTTACTGTTGATATTATGTGGGTATAAGGGTGGCATTTCACTGTGGTTATATGTGTTGGGATATTTCTGGGCGGTGTGATAAGGGTGGCTATTATACGGAGCGATAAGGGTGGCTATAGGAGTGATAAGGTTGGCCCATTAATATTGTCAAGGCGGAGGGATAAGGGAGGCTATTATAGGAGTGGTAATTGTGGCTATAGGAGAGATAAAGGTGGCTATTATTGGTAATTTTTATGTGATGATGTGGGGTTATTGCGTTGATAATTTTCATGTGATGTTGTGATTTTCCTTGTGTTTATTTTTATATATTGTGCAATTTTTCTTGTTATGTAGGTAAACTTGATAATAGTCTGATCTACGTTGAAATTGGGAGCCTACGGCTATTGCCATGCGGATTATGAAATAAAATGTGGGCGCAAGGTGTCGTGAGTAAATAATGATGATATTGGCACGCGAATTGTCCGTGCAGTTGTGATATGAAATGTGTGCACGAGGTGCCGTGAGTAAATGATGATGATATTGGCACGTGAGTTGTCTGTGCAGTTGTGATAGAGAAATTGGCACGAGGTGCCGTGGAAATATGAAAGTGGGTTGAGACCCGTATTTTATGATTTTGAAATGAGATGTCCTAGGGTGACTTTTATTCGAAAGATATTTATTTGAAAGAGATTTATTTGAAAATATTATATTTGAAAGATATTTATTTGAAGGGAGTATATTCAAAATATTTTTTTTTGAAAGTATTATATCCTGAAAATTATTATTTGAAAAATATATAGGTGAAAGATTTATATTAGAAGGGCTTTATTAATTGGTTGTACTTGTATTCATTATTTATCGAGCAATATTTATGGTGTTGTTGTTGCCCTACTGTATATATCACTGGTTGATTATTGTTGCCATCATTGTTATTTGTTTCCTATTATTTCTGTATACTATATTGTACAGGTTATTAGACTAGTGAGTGTCTTGACTGTACCTCGTACTACTGCACTGAGGTTAGTCTTGATACTTACTGGGTACCGACTGTGGTGTACTCATACTACACTTCTGTACATTTTTGTGCATAGCCAGGTATTGGAGATATCGGACTCGGGCAGAGTTAAAGTGTGATCGCAAGGATTCAAGGTAGAGCTGCTTCGTCGTCACAGTCCCTTTCCATTTTATTGTACTGTTAATTATTAATAAAATATTATTGAATATTCGATCCTTGAGATCATTTCATATATTCAGTTAGAGTTCGTGACTCAGTATTACTAGTCTTGGGAGGTTGTTTGTAATTATTTTCGATGTTAGTTTCTATTAAAAAAATGGCATGGATTGTAATTATAACCGGCTTACTTAGTCTTAGAGACTAAGTGCCATCACGACGCCTGTGGTGGGATTTTGGGTCGTGACACCCGAGGGGCTTGGGTGTATTTTTGGATCATTGGTTGAGAGACTAGTAAAGTTAAGAAATTTGGGAGTTTGACCATGGTCAATACCTGTCATGACCCAATTCCATTTTAGGCCGTGATGGCGCCCAACACCATTACTAGGCAAGCCAACACCGAACAATCTAGTGATTTTCCTATTTTAATAAGTTTTTCCCAAGTAAATAACTTTCCTTAATTTACTAGATTTAGTAAGAAACAGATTTAAATTAATAAAATGAAAGTAGCTGAATGTATTTATGGCCATAGGAATAAAACCAAAATCACAAGTCTACTAGTGTGTGCCAAGATGTGGTGTCACAAGTGTGTGAGCTACTAGTAGAATATACAAAAGATATCTACTCTACTATCTGAAATAGAAGAGACATGAATAAATCAAAAGAGAGACTCCGGCTGCTGTTGAACGGCTCGGAAGGGCAGCTCACCGTGTGGTCTCGGACCAAAAGTCAAGCGTGCGCGCCGCACTCATAACCAGATGTACCTGCCTCGGATCTTGCACATCAAGTGCAAAAGTGTAGTGTGAGTACATAAATAACATGTACCCAGTAAGTATCTAGTCTAACCTCGAAGAAGTAGTGACGAGGGG
The DNA here is from genome assembly GCF_000390325.3 of Nicotiana tomentosiformis. Classification (NCBI taxonomy): domain Eukaryota; kingdom Viridiplantae; phylum Streptophyta; class Magnoliopsida; order Solanales; family Solanaceae; genus Nicotiana; species Nicotiana tomentosiformis. The sequence goes on along the minus strand of NC_090813.1, from coordinate 99,782,328 downwards.
TCGACTTCGACACTTACTATGGGCCAAAAATATAATAGTATGAAGTTCTAATTAAACATGATATATAGAATGATAATAGAACTCAGAGCATGCAAAATAAGTAAACAATCCTTCCACTTCAAGTAAGAACCAAGTCATTTCTCTCGTCTAATCCTTTCACCTTACAAGTCCATGGAACAATATTAAATATAAAGGCGTTCAATATCTTTACGCACGAATTATGCCGAGGACGTACGGCCTGATCCAAATATACATATAGATATAATGTGCACTCCAAAGGGTCGAACGGCCCGAACCATAAATACAACAATTAACTTGCCAAGGCGAACGACCCGCTCCCATGAGATTAGTGGAAATTTACCCCGCTCGCGGAATATACTTGCGAAGCGGTTGAATATAGATTTTCTCAAGTTATCGTAATATTCCTCAATTCTTTTTCAAAATATGAAATTCAGCTAGGAACCTTTAAAATATTGAAATCCTCAACCTCCGCTTTAATCCAAAAAAATTAGTAAGCATAGGCAAGCAATGATATCAACAAAAACATAGCGTAAACCTAAATCTATCCGGACATAAGCATGAATAGTAGCTACGCACAGACTCTCGTCACTTCGTATGTACGTAGCCCCCACAAATAGAAGTACATAATGATTAAGTTCACCTATGGGGTTAATTCTATATTACAAGGTTAGAAAAGATACTTACCTCGTTTCAAGGCCTACTTTCCCGTCCAATAATGTGCTCACCCTCAATTTGGTGCCGAATCAACCCAAAACTAATCAACTAGTATATAAACTAATAAATTCATGCTCAAAAGTTCGTATTCTAACTATTAAAGCGATTATCCAACCCCAATTGAAGAATTCCCAAAATTCACCTCCGGGCCCACGTGCCCGGACTTCGGAAATTTTCGAAGAAAATTGTAACCCATAACCTCATGAACTTAAATATATGATTTTTACAAAATTCCATAACAAATTCCGTGGTTAAATCTCATTTTTGTCAAAAACCTAGGTTTTCGCCTAAACCCATGATTTTCACTAATTTACATGTTATAATATACCCATGAACTATGTATTAAACTCACATTGTGTGGAAATTACTTACCTCAAAGTGCTAGGTGAAATCCCCTCTCCAAGAGCTCCAAGAATCGCCCAACAATGAAAGAAAATGAGCCAAAATAGCCTAAGTCCCATTTTTAAAAGATGATTCTGCCCAGGGGTCCTCATACACGATCGCGGCCAAGCTCTCGTGATCGCGATGGATAAACTGAAGAGCCCGGGAAAAGGCTCTACGCGAATGCGAGAGGACCTACGTGAACGCAATGGACTGGGCCGCCTACTCCTCGCGAGCACGGGGCTCAACACGCGAACACGTAAGGTAATTGGGTTGCCCAGGCCCAGGCTTCTACGCGAACGCGGCCTACTCAATGCGAACGCGAAGGCCAAAGGGCCCGGGCCTCTATAAACTTGTCCATGCGTATACGAACGCGAAGGACAAAAGCCTCCAATCCCCAAATCCTTCACAGCGTACGCGAGGATCTGTCCGCGTTCGCGAAGAAGTAAACCAGAACAGAAAATCTGGTGTTTTCAACTTGACTCCGGGCGGTCCGAAACACACCCGAGCCCCTTGGGACCCCGTCCAACTACACCAACAAGTCTATAAACATAATACGAACTTTCTCGAACTCTCGAAACGCATAAAATTACAACAAAACAAGGAATCACACCCTAAAACGGAATTGAACCAAAATATGAATTCCATGTTTCCAAATTGCTCCGAGCGCACCGAATCATACTTAGACTACTCGGAATGACACCAAATTTTGCGTGCAAGTCTTAAATGAAATTATGGAACTATTCCCTTTCTTGGAATCCCATTTGGACCTCGATATTACAAAAAGCTACTCCAAACCACATTTAAAGAACTTCAAAACCTTCCAAAAACAAACTTTCACTATTAAGCGTCAAAATGCTCCCGGGTCATCCTAAACCCGATCTGAACATACGCCAAAGTTCGAAATCATCATATGAACCTATTGGAAGCGTAAAATTTCCATTCTGAGGTCGTTTACTCAAAACGTTGGCCGAAGTCAAACTTAGCCTTTTTAGCCAACCTTAAGGAACCAAGTGTTCCGATTTCAACCCCAACTCTTCCAAATCCCGAACTAACTATCCCCGCAAGTCATAAACAGTAAAAGCACATACGAGAAGTCTTTTTAGGGGAATGAGGTTCTACAAAGCAAAACAACCGGTCGGGTCATTACATTCTCCACCTCTTAAACAAACGTTCGTCCTCGAACGGGTTCAGAATCATACCTGGAGTGCTGAATAAATATGGATATCTGCTCCGTATGTCCTCCTCGGACTCCCAAATCGCCTCCTCGACTAGTTGGACCCTCAATTGGACTTTTACCGCATAAATCTTCTTGGACCTTAACTGGCGAACCTGCCTATCCACAATAGCAACTGGCTCCTCCTCATAACCAAGGCTCTCATCTAATTGAATCGTGCTGAAGTCTAACACATGTGACAAGTCGGCATGATACCTCCGAAGCATAGACACATGGAAAACTGGATGAACTCCCGATAGACTGGGAGGCAAAGCAACCTCCCCAACTCGTCTCAACACCACAAATAGGCCTATAAACCTTGGGCTCAACTTGCCTTTCTTTACGAATCTCATAATCCCCTTCATCGGCGAGACTTTCAAGAGAACCTTCTCGCCTACCATAATTGATAAATCACGCGCCTTCTGATCCGCGTAACTCTTCTGTCTGGACTGTGCTGTGCGAAGTTTCTCCTGAATCAACTTTACCTTTTCCAAGGCGTCCTTCACCAAATCAGTACCATATAACTTAGCCTCACCGGGCTCAAACGACTTGATGGGAGAACGATATCGCCGACCATATAAAGCCTCAAATGGAGCCATCTCGATGCTGGACTGATAGCTATTATTGTAAGCAATCTCGGCCAAAGGCAAAAACTGATCCCACTGTCCCCCAAAGTCAATCACACATGCCCTCAACATGTCCTCCAAGATCTGAACTATCCGCTCCGACTGCTCGTCGGTCTGTGGATGAAATGTTATGCTGAGCTCTACATGGGTCCCCAACTCACTCTATACTGCTCTCCGAAAATGCGAAGTAAACTGAGGACCTCTATCTGATATGATGGAAACAGGCACTCCATGCAGCCGAACTATCTCTTGGATATAAATCTGGGCCAATCTCTCTGAAGTATATGTAGTCATCATAGGAATGAAATGTGCCGACTTGGTCAATCGGTCTATAATGACCCAAACTCCATCAAACTTCCGCAAAGTCCATGGCAACCCAACTACGAAGTCCATAGTAATGCATTCCCACTACCACTCAGGAGTAGTCATCTGTTGGAGTAGGCCTCCTGGCCTCTGGTGCTCATACTTAACCTGCTGGCAATTTAGACATCTGGCTACATACCCAGCTATGTCTTTCTTCATCCGCCACCACCATTATACTGCCTCAGGTCGCGGTACATCTTTATAACACTTGGTTGAATGGAATATCGAGAACTGTACGCCTCCTCTAGAATCCTCTCCCTCAAGCCATCAACATTTGGAACACTTAGACAACCCTGGAATCGCAGAACACCATCCTTGCCGATATAAACCTCCTTGGAACTACCCTGCAGTACCGTCTCTCTGAGAACTGTCAAGTGCGGATCATGAAACTGTCGAGTCTTAATCTGCTCCAATAGTGAATACTGGGCAACGATGCATTCAAAAACTCGGCTGGGCTTTGAAATATCAAACCTCACAAGTCTGTTAGCCAAATTCTGAATGTTTAAGGATAGTGGTCTCTCCTCCGCTGAAATGAATGCCAAACTACCCATACTCTCTGCCTTCCTTCTCAAGGCATCCGCGACCACATTCGCCTTTCCCGGATGATTAACAATGGTAATGTCATAGTCCTTAAGTAAGTCAAGCCACCTACGCTGCCTCAAGTTGAGATTCCTTTGCTTGAACAAATGCTGCAAGCTGCGATGATCAGAGTAAACCTCACAGGACACCCCATAAAGATAATGCCTCCAGATCTTAAGAGCATGAACAATAACGGCCAACTCCAAATTGTGCACAAGATAATTCTTCTCGTGGGGCTTCAACTGACGTGAAGAATATGCAATAACTCGCCCTTCCTGCATCATTACACAACCCAATCCAATGCGTGAAGCATCGCAATACACAGTATACATCCCCGAACCGGAAGGCAACACTAGGACTGGTGCTGTAGTCAAAGCTGTCTTGAGCTTCTGGAAGCTCGTCTCGCAATCATCGGACCAACGAAACTGAGCACCCTTCTAGCTTAATCTAGTCAAAGGTACTGCAATAGATGAGAAGCCCTCAACGAACCCGCGATAATAACCTGCTAACCCCAAGAAGCTCATGATCTCAGTCGCCGAAGTAGGACGAGGCCAACTCTGAACTACCTCAATCTTCTTGGGATCCACCTTAATACCCTCGCCTGATACAACATGCCCCAAGAATGCCACATAATCTAACCAAAACTCACACTTGGAGAACTTAGCATATAGCTTCTGTTCCCGCAAGGTCTGAAGCACCACTCTCAAGTGCTGCTCGTGCTCCTCCATGCTATGTGAGTAATCAAAATGTCATCAATGAAGACAATGATAAACGAATCAATATAAGGCCTGAACACCCTGTTCATCAAGTCTATAAAAGCCGTTGAGCATTAGTCAAGCCGAAGGACATCACCAGAAACTCATAATGGCCATATCTAGTACGAAAAGCAGCCTTCGGAACATCCGAGTCCCGAATCTTCAACTGATGATACCCCGAACTCAAGTCGATCTTAGAGAACACCCTAGCACCCCGCAACTGGTCAAACAAATCATCAATATGCTACAAGTGGGTACTTGTTCTTGATGGTAACTTTGTTCAATTGGCGGTAGTCAATGCACATCTGCATAGTCCCACCTTTCTTCTTCACAAATAGCATTGGGACACCCTAAGGTGATACACTTGGCTTGACGAACCCCTTTACTCGCAACTCCTCAAGCTTCTCCTTCAACTCCTTCAACTCTTTCGGAGCCATACCGTACGGGGGGATAGATATAGGCTGGGTACCTGGAGCTAAGTCAATAGAGAAGTCGATATCATGATCTGGTGGCATGCCTAGAATATTAGAAGGAAACACATCGGAGAATTCCTGAACTACTGGTACTGAATCAATCGCCGGAGACTCTGCAGTAGTATCCCGAACATAGGCTAGATAAGCCAAACAACCCTTCTCGACCATGTGTCAAGCCTTCATAAAAGAGATAACCTGACTAGATGCACTGATAGACAAACCCTTACACTCTAATCTAGGCAACTCTGACATCGCTAAGGTAACTGTCTTGGCATGGAAATCAAGGATGACGTGATATGGGGATAGCCAGTCCATGCCCAGGATGACCTCAAATTCGGTCATATCAAGCAACAGAAGATCCGCTCTAGTCTCATATCCACAGAATATGACCACACAGGACCGATAAATCCGATCCACAATAGCAGAATCCCCCACTGGAGTGGACACATAAACAGGAGTACCCAAGAACTCACGAGGAATATCCAGAAAATGAGCAAATAGAGATGACACAAACGAATAGGTAGACCCTGGATCAAATAGTACTAAAGCTCCCTTACCACAGACAGAAATAATACTTGTAATCACGGCATCTGAGGCTACTGCATCTGGTTTGGCCGGAAAAGCATAGAATCTGGCTGGAGCGCCACCTGGATGGCCCCCGCCTTCTTGAACTCCACCTTTGGGACGCCCCCTACCTACATGCCCTCCTCCTCTGGGCGGCCGGACGGCTGGTGCAGCTACTGGTGCTGAAATCATTGGTTGCTAACTCTGTTGCACTGCCTTGCCCCGTAGTCTGGGGCAATGTCTCTTCATATGACTAGGATCCCCGCACTCATAACAACCTCTCGGAGCGGTGGACTACTGCCCTGAAGTCTGACCTTGATGGCCCAAATACCCACCAGGAGAATCCTGAAGAGCGGGTGGCAGTATGAACTCTCTGGAATGGCACTAAAATAGGCACTGGAAGAACCCTGATGACCGGAGTACCCACTGGAAGAACACTGAAAAGCTGGCGGGCGGTAAGAACTCTCCGGCATAGCACTGAAGTAGGGTCACGATGGAACAACCCGAGGAGGTGATGGTGCTGAATATGGGGGCCTGCTGGGCTGACCCCTCCCAAAATGACCTCTGTCCCCAGCTTGGGCACCTCTAAACTCTCCACAAAAATGGGACCTCTTGTCCCGCTGCATCTGCTCTCTACCCCTCTAACGGTAACCCTCAATCCTCCGAGCAATCTCCACTACCAACTGATAAGAAGTCTCTATCTCAACCTCCCGAGCCATACTATTTTGAATACTAGAGTGAAACCTTGCAACAAACCTCCGCACTCGTTCCGCCTCAGTGGGAAGTATCATCAGTGCATGGCATGATAGCTCAGATAAGTTGGTCTTATAATCGGTCACTGACTTCTGACCCTGCTGGAGCTGCTTAAACTGAAGCCGCAACTCTTCCCTCTGAGAGGGTGGAATATACATGTCCAAGAATAGACGTGTAAACTGGTCCCCAGTCATGGGAGGAGAACCTGCTGGTCTACCAAGGAGATTTGATTTCCACCACCTACGTGCTCTGTTGTGTAACTGAAAGGTAGTGAAATCCACCCCGTGAGACTCCAATATGCTCATGTTGTGCAATTTGTCCTCGCACATATAAATGAAGTCCTGGGGGTCCTCATGTTGCTCACCCCCAAAAACCGGAGGGTGAAGCCTGGTCCATCTATCCAGTAGCTTCTGCAGCTCGACGGTCACATCTGGTCTAGGCTCAGGTACAGCTGCTGCAACTGGCTGGGCTCCTCCCACGGGTAGTGTGCCCAGGGTCTGATATACTGCAGCTGCATGCCCAAGAGCCTGAGCAGTAGGGGTCTATGCTCCCCATCCCTCCTGAGACATGGCTGGGTCTGCTGGAAATAAACCAGCCTGGGTCATAGAATCCATGAACCACAACATACTGCCCATGACCTCCTGAAAGCCCGGTGCTGACATGAAATCAACTTGGGCTGGCTCTGCTGCGGGCACCTCGCCCTACTCCTCATCATTGAGATCTTTCACTGGATCGGCTAATGGTGAAATTGGGGAAACTCTGGGACATCCTCGTCCCCTACCTCGGGCTAGTGCCCTCCCCCGACCTCTAGCAACAGGGGGAGCAGCTCCCCCCGGGTCCGGAATATCTGCTGCGCGTGTTCTCACTATCTGTGAGAGAGTAAGAGAAGAAACTTAGTACACCATCAACTGCACGATAGGAGATGAATAAAGAGTGGTTTCCTAACACCCTATTGCTTCTCAAAGATAAGTACGGACGTCTCCGCACCAATTCGCAAGACTCTATTAGGCGTGCCTATAATTTGTGAGACCTACGTGAATCTAGTGCTCTGATACCATGTTTTCATGACCCAATTCCATTTTAGGTAGTGATGGTGCCCAACACCATTACTAGACAAGCCAACAGTGAACAATCTAGTGATTTTACCATTTTAATAAGTTTTTCCCAAGTAAATAACTTTCCTTAATTTACTAGGTTTAGTAAGAAACAGATTTAAATTAATAAAACAAAAGCAGCTGAATGTATTTATGGCCATAGAAATAAAACCAAAACCACAAGTTTACTAGTGTGTGCCAAGATGTGGTGTCATAAGTGTGTAGGCTACTAGTAGAAAATACAAAATATCTCTACTCTACTGTATGAAATAGAATAGACAGAAATAAATCAAAAGAGAGACTCTTGGCTGCTACTAAATGGCTCGGAAGGGCAGTTCACCGTGTGGTCTCGGACCAGAAGTCAAGCGTGTGTACCAGACTGATAACTGGATGCACCTGCCTTAGATCTTGCACATCAAGTGCAGTAGTGTCGTGTGAATACATAAACAACATGTACCCAGTAAGTATCTAGTCTAACCTTGAAGAAGAAGTGACGAGGGGTCGACTTCGACACTTACTATGGGCCAAAAATATAATAGTATGAAGTTCTAATTAAACATGATATATAGAATGATAATAGAACTCAGAGCATGCAAAATAAGTAAACAATCCTTCCACTTCAAGTAAGAACCAAGTCATTTCTCTCGTCTAATCCTTTCACCTTTCAATTCCACGGAACAATATTGAATATAAAGGGGTTCAATATCTTTACGCACGAATTATGTCGAGGACGTACGACCCGATCCAATAACCTGCCGAGGCGAACGACCTGCTCCCATGGGAGTAGTGGAAATTTACTCCGCTCGCGGAATATACTTGCAAAGCGGTTGAATATAGATTTTCTCAAGTTATCATAATATTTCTCAATTCTTTTTTTAAAATATGAAATTCAGCTAGGAACCTTCAAAATATTGAAATCTTCAACCTCCTCTTTAATCCAAACAATTAGTAAACATAGACAAGCAACGGTATCAACAAAAACATAGTGTAAGCCTAAATCTACCCGGACATAAGCATGAATAGTAGCTACACATGGACTCTCGTCAATTCGTACGTACGTAGCCTCCACAAATAGAAGTACATAATGATTAAGTTCATCGGTGGGGTTAATTCCCTCTTACAAGGTTAGAAAAGAGACTTACCTCGTTTCAAGGCCTACTTCCCCGTCCAAGAATGTGCTCACATCCTCAATTCGGTGCTGAATCAACCCAAAACTAATCAAATAGTATATAAAGTAATCAATACATGCTCAAAAGTTCATATTCTAATTGAAGAATTCCCAAAATTCACCCTCGAGCCCACGTGCCCGGATTTCGCAAATTTTCAAAGAAAATTGTTACCCATAACCTCATGAACTCAAATATATGATTTTTACTAAATTCCGTAACATATTCCGTGGTTAAATCTCATTTTTGTCAAAAACCTAGGTTTTCACTAATTTACATGTCATAATCTACCCATGAACTATGTATTAAACTCACATTGTGTGGAAATTACTCACCTCTAAGTGCTAGGTGAAATCCCCTCTCCAAGAGCTCCAAGAATTGCCCAACAATGAAAGAAAATGAGCCAAAATAGCCTAAATCCCATTTTTAAAAGATGATTCTGCCCAGGGGTCCTCATACGCGATCGCGGTCAATCTCTCGCGATCGCGATGGCTAAACTGAAGAGTCCGGGAAAAGGCTCTACGGGAACGCAAGAGGACCTACGCAAACGCGATGCACTGGGCCACCTAATCCTCGCGAACACGGGGCCCAACACGCGAACGCATAAGGCAACTGGGTTGCCCAGGTCCAGGCATAGGCTTCTACGCAAATGCGGCATGCTCAATGCGAACGCGAAGGCCAAAGGGTCCAGGCCTCCGCAAACGCATCCCTGCATATGCGAACGCAAAGGGAAAAACCATCCAGTCCTAAAATCCTTCACCGCAAACGCGAGGATCTGTCCGCATTCGCGAAGAAGGAAACCAGAACAAAAAATCTGGTGTTTTCAATTTGACTCCAGGCGGTCCGAAACACACCCGAGCCCCTTGGGACCCCGTCCAACTATACCAACAAGTCTATAAATATAATACGGACTTGCTCGAACTCTCGAAATGCGTAAAACAACAACAAAACCAAGAATCACACCCCATAACCGAATTGGACCAAAATATGAATTCCAAGTTTTCAAATTGCTCCGAGCGCGCCGAATCATACTTAGACTACTCGGAATGACACCAAATTTTGTGTGTAGGTCTTAAATGACATTATGGAACTATTCCCGGTCTCGAAATCCCATTTGGACCTCGATATCATAAAAATATACTCCAAACCATATTTAAAGAACTTCAAAACCTTCCAAAAACAAACTTTCACTATTAAGCGTTGAAACTCTCCCGGGTCATCCAAATCCCGATCCGAATATACGCTCAAATCCGAAATCATCATACGAACTTATTGGAACCGTCAAATCTTAATTCTGAGGTCGTTTACTCAAAACGTTGACCGAAGTCAAACTTAGCCTTTTTTGCCAACCTTAATGAGCCAAGTATTCCGATTTCAACGTGAACTCTTCCAAATCCCGAACTAACCATCTCCGCAAGTCATAAATGATAAAAGCACGTATGAGAAGTCTAATTTAGGGGAACAGAGTTCAAGAAGGCAAAAAAATTGATCGGGTCTTTACAATATCGGGTCAAGAAGACCTCTTTTCAGTGTTTTGAGTGCGCGAGCAGGTCCGTATCGTGTTTTATGATTGAAATTCATATATGATTTGTGTCCGGGAGGTTCCGGATGAGTTTTGGAGTGGTTTCGAATCATTTCGGAGAAGTTTGAGTTTGCTGGTTTCTGGTGAGGTACTAATCATTCGCAATTGCGAACAATTTATCGCAATTGCGAACACTGTTCATTCGCAATCACGAACAATTTATCGCAATTTCAATGATTTTTGGATTTTAGTGCAGTTCGCAATTGCGAACAATGTATCGCAATTGCGAACACTGTTCATGGGAGTTTACTGTTCATTCGCAAATGCAAAATTTTTGTCCGCAAATGCGAACTTGGGCAGAAACTTAAGGATTGAAAATCTGTCATTTCTTCATTTTCGATTGGGATTTTTGGAGCTCAGTTTTGGGGCGATTTTGAGGATTTCTTCACGACTTCGACTGGGGTAAGTGTTCTATATCTGAAAGTAATTATATATTAATCTATGGTTATATTCATCGCTTAATTCGAGTTTTAATGGAGGAAATTGGGATTTTTGTAAAACTTTTAAAAAATAAAAATTCAAGATTTGGAGGACGATTTGTTATTGGAATTCGATAAAATTGGTATGGTTAAACTCGTATCGGAATGAGTGTTCGGATTCCATGAAAATTCTATCGGGTTCCGAGAGGCGAGCTCCGCATTGACTTTGGTTGACTTTTTAAAATAAAATTTTAAGTCGATGTTTTATTATCCAGAATTGTTTTCGATGAATTTTAATAAAGTTATACAATTAATTTGGATAGATTTGAGCTGTCTGGAGGTCAATTCAAGCAAGAAGGCGATTTTGGAATTTGGCATAACTTCAAAAAAGTAGGTATCTAGCCTAACCTTGAGTGGGAGAATTACCCCTTAGGCATCGAGTCTTATGTGCCATTTGAGAAATGTGAAAAGCCGTGTACGTGAGGTGACAAGTACGTACTCGAGCTTATATGTACACATTTTATTGGGTTAAAGTCTTAGGCATTACTATGTAGTAAATTGGATAATTGTGGGCATTTATTAAATCATCTATTTGCCATGCCTCAATCCTTGTTTGTTGAATTTGTCTTCACATGACATTTTGATGTGATTGTTACTTGAATATTTATCTTAATTCCGTGAGTTTCTTGATTTGATATTTCCTGGAAATAATTATATTATGGATTTTTCCATCTGCAAATAATTAATGAACTAAGTTTAAACTGAGTTGTTAATATAATTATGAAGAATTTGGATTAATGAAGGCATTGCCCTATGCTGAGTGTTTTTTTATCTCTGTTCATTTTTTTTGAGGTTTTATATATGTTGTGTGGAGACTTGGGCTATGTTTGACAAATTTATTGATTTTACTATATCATTGGACTTGGTTATGGTTGTTGGGGAAATTGTGATAGGAATTGATTGTGTTATGTTATCGTGATAATATTCCGTGTAAATTGTTGTGTGATTTGAGTTATTATTATGAGGATATAAGGGTGGCATTTCACTGTTGATATCATGTGGGTATAAGGGTGGCATTTCACCGTGGTTATATATGTTGGGATATTGTCTGGGCGGAGTGATAAGGGTAGCTATTATACGGAGCGATAAGGGTGGCTATAGGAGCGATAAGGGTAGCTATTGATATTGTCAAGGCGAAGGGATAATGGAGGCTATTATAGGAGTGATAAGGGTGGCCATAGGAGCGATAAGGGTGGATATTGTGAGGGATGATACGTGATGACGTGGAATTATTGTGTTGGTAATTTTTATGTGACGATGTGGGGTCATTGCATTTGTAATTTTCATTTGATATTGTGATTTTCCTTGTCTTTATTTTTATATATAGTACAATTTATCTTGTTGTTGGTAAATTGATAATAGTCTTATCTATGTTAAAATTCGGAAGAATGTAGCTATTGCCAGGCGGATTATGAAATGAAATGTGGGCACAAGGTGCCATGTGTAAATAATGATGATATTGGCACGTGGATTGTCCGTGCAGTTGTGATATGAAATGCGAGCACGAGGTGCCGTGAGTAAATGATGATGATATTGGCACGTGAGTTGTCCATGCGGTTGTGATAGAGAAATTAGCACGAGATGCCGCGTAAATATGAAAGTGGGCTGAGACCCGTATTTTTATGATTTTGAAATTAGGTGTCACAGGGTGACTTTTATTCGAAAGATATTTATTTAACGGAATAATATTTGAAAGAGATTTATTTGAAAGAATTTTATTCGAATGATATTTATTTGAATAAAGTATATTCGAAATATATTTATTGGAAAGTATTATATCCTGAAGATTATTATTTCAAAAACATATAGGCGATAGATTTATATTTGAAGGACTTGATTAATTGGTTGTACTTATATTCATTATTTGTTGAGCAATATTTATGGTGTTCTTGTTGCCCTGTTGTGTATAATACTGGTTGATTATTGTTTCCATTATTGTTATTTATTTCCGATTATTTTTGTATACTATATTGCATAGGTTATTAGATTAGTGAGTGTCTTGACTCTGCCTCGTCACTACTCTACTGAGGTTAATTTTGATACTTACTGGGTACCGGTTATGGTCTACTCATACTACACTTCTGTACATTTTTTTGCAGATCCAGGTATTTGAGATATCGGACTCAGACAGAGTTAGAGTGTGATCGCAAAGATTCAAGGTAGAGCTGCTTGGTCGTCGCAGGCCCTTGGAGTGTTCTATTTTATTGTACTGTTAATTATTAATAAAACAGTGTTGAGTATTCGATTCTTGAGATCACTTCATGTATTCAGTTAGAGCTCGTGACTCAATATTACCAGTCTTGGGAGGTTGTTTGTAATTATTTTCGCTGTTGGTTTTGACACATGTATTATAATTATATGTTTGATAAGAAAAAAATTTGGCTTGAATTGTAATTATAATCAGCTTACTTAGTCTTTGAGACTAAGTGCTATCACATCGCCTGTGGTGGGATTTTGGGACATGACAAGTTGGTATGAGAGCTCTAGGTTCATAGCTTCTTCGAGTCACAAACGAGTGTAGTAGCGTCTTGCGGATTGGTACGGAGACATCTGTACTTATCTTCGAGAGGCTACAGAACTATTAGGAAATTTCCATTTCTTTCATTCATGTCGTGCGGAATTTGTTGAATTTGGAGTTTGAGCCTTTGTATCTCTATTTTCTCACAGATGGTGAGGACACGTGCTACCGGGTCTGCTAAGCAGGCACCCGCATATTCTGCTAGGGCCGCTAGAGTCCGAGTCGAGGTAGAGGCCGAGGAAGGGCACGTGCCGCAACTAGAGCACCTGTCACAGCAACAATTGAGGAGCCGCCAGTAGCTCCAGTTGGTGGACAGGTACCAGAAGCCCATGTTGTTACCCCCGAAATTCAGGAGACTTTAGCATAGTTCTTGAATATGTTTGGTACGTTAACTCAGGCAGGATTGATCTCTGCTGCACCAAATATTTCACAGATTAGGGGAGTAACTCAGACTCCAACCCCTCGTATTCCAGAGCAGCGAGTTCACATTGGTCAGGTTCCGGGTGTAGTACCGGTACAACATTTTATTTCGGTTCAGCCTGAGGTCAGGCCAGAGGAATCAGAAGAAGAATAAAAGAGACTAGAGATATTTAAGAGGTATAGTCCACCTACTTTTAGTGGCACATCTACTGAGGATGCTCAGGGATTTCTAGAAAAGTGTCACCGTATTCTCCGCACCATGGGTATTGTGGAAGTGAGCGGAGTTGCCTTTACCATATTTCAGTTGTCAGGAGCAGCGTATCAGTAGTGGCAAGTCTATGAAGAAGGTAGACCAGCCGATGAAATACCACCTACTTGGGCTCAGTTTTCAGAGATGTTTTTGAAAGAGTTTTTTCCCCAGACTCTCCGAGATGCGTGATGCATAGAGTTTGAATGGTTGCGTCAGGGCACTATGACGGTGTCATAATATGCTATCAGGTTTAGTGAGTTAGCCTGACACGTATCTATCTTGGTACATACAGTTAGAGAGCGGGTCCGCAGATTCATTGAGGGGCTCGATTATGATCTTAAAATATGCATGGCTCGAGAGTTGCAAACTGATACCCCATTTCAGCAAGTAGTGGAGATTGCGAGCAGGATTGAGGGTATTCTAGGTGAGGAAAGGGAGTCTAAGGAGGCCAAAAGCTTTCAAAGCTCTAGAGGGTTCAGTGGATTTTACTCTTCAGCTATGATCCATTATGGCGGAGGCTCGAGCAGTCGGCCAGCTTAGTCCGCATATTAGATTACTCGGGGTGCTTCAGTAAGTTCTTACAGTACACTACCGACACAAAATTCTTTTAGTGGTTATTCGAGTTATACTGCACAGACCCAGTACGAGCAGTTGTGACCTTATAGGGGTTGTTATGAGTGTAGAGATACTAGGCACATCATGAGAGATTGTCCCAGACTTGGGAGGGGTGGATTCTATCAGAACACTCAGGCTACGGCCCCTAATGCAGTTACTACCCCACGTGCACAGCCAGTTAGGGGTGGAGGACAGGCGGGTATAGGGCATGCTAGAGGGGGAGGCCCAACCCGTTGATATATTTTCTATGGTGTGGCTGAGGCCACTACACCAGATGGTGTCGTTACAGGTATGAGCCTGATTTGTTATAAAAGGATATTTTTCCTTAATTTGATTTGGTTTTGAATATTGAGGTGAGTCCTCCTATTATGCACCGCTGATGGGTGAGCTTCGTAATTTTGTGACCCACTTATATGTTTATCCCTATTGGGAGATTCGATGATGTTAGCCCGTGTCTATCATTTTTATTTTGTACACTATCGAGGACTATAATTCCAAAAGTGACTTCCTATTACTCTCTACAAGGGGGTTTTGATGTGATTTTGGAATAATTGAATTCAGTTTTATGAATTATATGTGGGGTTCATTATGTGTTGTGAAAATTATTTTCGAAATTTATTAAAAAGAAGAAAGAAAGGAAATGGAAAATTTCAGTTGGCACAATATGCAAAATACTTGTGATTCAGAGTTGAGGATGAGATCCTCACATTTTTTATATGATGTGAAATATTTGAACTGGGCTACAAGCCGCGGTGGAAGTTATATACGAACGATGTCCTTGTGGTGAAAAACTTATGAGTTTAAATTCTCCCTTTGTGAAATTAAAATTGTACTATAGTATTAATAGGGAGTCATGCCTGCTAGGCTTATTTGATAATTCTTTTATATGTTTCTGTGCATATTTAGCCATATTCGTGTTGTAAACATTGAGTGTTAGCCTATAAGGCGAGTGTCTAGGTGGCGTTAAATGTGACTTGTTAATTCAGATAAATAATTATGAGGTCATCATGCTTCGCGTGTTGCTGTCAATGTTACGAAAAGTTGAAATGAGATTTTGGTTAATATGTGATTAATTGAGGATGCTGGAATTAAATTATGAATGACTATTATGATCAGAGATGTGGTTATGGACATATGTATAATGTGTGCGTAGGCACGAGTTTCTATAGCTGGGTGAAACTAATACCAGGTGTTAATATGGAAAATAAGGCCTTTTGAAAATGTTTGGAGTGTAAAGAATTGGTTTTAAAGTGTATAAATGTGGATCAAAGAAGTAATCTCAACTGAGATGGTATTGTCGAACCCCTGTTAAATTTATGGTGACATAGAATCATCCGCGAGTATATGTGCAGTAAATACATCAGTAAATTAAGTTCTTAGAAAGACTCTTGGCACGTTCGAGGACGAACGTATGTTTAAAAGGGGGGGAATATAACGATTTGACTTGTCGTTTTAAGAACTAACGCCCGTTCAGCAACTTAAGGTCCTGAGAAGTTTTGTAATATGTATTATGACCCACGTGTGTGGTCGAGTTTGGTTTCCGAAAGATTCAGAATTTAATTTAAAGAACAATTCTCATTCTTTGAAGCTTAAATGGAAAGAGTTGACCAGAGAGTTGACTTTTGAGTAAACGACCGCGGAATAGAATTTTGATGATGTCAATAGTTTTGTATGGTGATTTCGGACATAGGCGTGTGTCCGGATTTGGATTTGGAAGTTCGTAGGTCAATTCGACGTATTTTGGCGAAAGTTGAAAATATAAGATTTTTGGAAAGTACAACCGAAGGTCGAATTTTTTATAACGAGGTCGGATTTTGATTCCGGAAATTGGAACATCTCCATTACGTCATTTATGACCCGTGTGCAAAATTTAAAGTCATTCCGGATTGATTTAATACGTTTCGGCGCAAATTACAGAATTTGGAAATTTCATAACTCATAATTCGATTCGAGGCGCGATTCATAGTTTTGGCATTGTTTGATGTGATTTGAGGCCTCGACTAAGTTCGTATCATGTTTTGGGACTTGTTGGTATGATTTGACGGGGTCACGAGGGACTTGGGTGTATTTTTGTATCATTGGTTGAGAGACTAGTAAAGTTAAAAAATTTGGGAGTTTGACCATGGTCAATATCGGGTCAAGACGACCTCTTTTCAGTGTTTTGAGTGCGCGAGCAGGTCTGTAGCGTGTTTTATGATTTTGATGCATATATGGTTTGTGTCCGGGAGGTTCCGGATGAGTTTCAGGGTGGTTTCGGATCATTTCAGAGAAATTTGTGTTTGCTCGTTTCTGGTGAGGTACTGTTCACTTGCAATTGCGAACAATTTATTGCAATTGTGAACATTGTTCATTGAAGGTTACTGTTCATTCGCAATTGCGAATAATGTATCGCAATTGCGATGATTTTTGGATTTTAGTGCAGTTCGCAATTGCGAACACTGTTCATGGGAGGTTACTGTTTATTCGCAAATGTGAAGTTTTTGTCCGCAAATGCGAACCTTGGTAGAAACTTAAGGATTGAAAATCTGTTATTTCTTCATTTTCGATTGAGATTTTTGGAGCTCGGTTTTAAGGCCATTTTGAGGATTTCTTCACGACTTCGACTGGGGTAAGTGTTCTATATTCAAAAGTGATTATATTTCATGAATATATGGTTATATTTATCGTTTAATTCGAGTTTCAATGGAGGAAATTGGGGTTTTTGTAAAACTTTTCAAAAATAAAAATTTAAGATTTGGAGGACGATTTGTTATTGGAATTCGATAAAATTGGTATGGTTGAACTCGTATCGGAAAGGGTGTTCAGATTCCGGGAAAATTCTGTCGGGTTCCAAGAGGTGAGCCCCGCATTGATTTTGGTTGACATTTTGGAATAAAATTTTAAGTCAATGTTTTATTATCCAGAATTTTTTCCGATGAATTTTAATAAAGTTATACAATTAATTCGGATAGATTTGAGCTGTCAGGAGGTCAATTCAAGAAAGAAGGCGATTTTGGAATATCGGCATAACTTCAAAAAGGTAAGTATCTTGCCTAACCTTGAGTGAGGGAATTACCCCTTAGGCATCGAGTCTTATGTGCCATTTGAGAAATGTGAAAAGCCGTGTACGCGAGGTGACGAGTACGTACTCGGGCTTATATGTGCAAATTTTATTGGGTTAAAGTTTTAGGCATTAATGTGTAGTAAATTGAATAATTATTGAAATTTATTAAATCATCTATTTGCCATGCCTCAAACCTTGTTTGTTGAATTTGTTTTTACATGACAATTTGATGTGATTGTTACTTGAATATGTATGTAAATTCCATGAGTTAGTTGATTTGATATTTTCTGGAAATAATTATATTATGGATTTTTGCATCTGCAAATAATTAATGAACTAAGTTTAAACTGAGGTATTAATAATTATCAAGAATTTAAATTAATGAAGGCGTTGACCTATACTGAGTATTTTCTATCTCTGTTGATTGTTTTTTAGGTTTTATATACGTTGTGTGGAGCCTTGGGCTATTTTTGACCAATTTATTGATTTTACTATATTATTGGAATTGGTTATGGTTGTTAGGCAAATTGTGATAGGAATTGATTGTGTTGTGTTGTAGTGATAATATTCCGTGTAAATTGTTGTGTGATTTGAGTTATTATTATGAGAATATAAGTGTGGCATTTCACTGTTGATATCATGTGGGTATAAGGGTGGCATTTTACCGTGGTTATGTATGTTGGGATATTGTCTGGGCGGAGTGACAAGGGTGGCTATTATACAGAGCGATAAGGGTGGCTATTGATATTATCAGGGCGGAGGGATAAGGGAGGCTATTATAAGAGTGATAAGGGTGGCTATATGAGAGATAAGGGTGGCTATTGTCAGGGATGATACGTGATGATGTGGAATTATTGTGTTGGTAATTTTTATGTGACAATGTGGGGTCATTGCGTTGGTAATTTTCATGTGATGTTGTGATTTTCCTTGTGTTTATTTTTATATATTGTGCAATATCTTGTTGTTGGTAAATTGATAATAGTCTGATCTATGTTGAAATTTGAAAGAATGTGGCCATTACCAGGCAGATTATGAAATGAAATGTGGGCACGAGGTGCCGTGAGTAAATAATGATGATATTGGCATGTGAACTGTCCATGCAGCTGTGATATGAAATGTGGGCACGAGGTGCCGTGAGTAAATGATGATGATATTGGCATGTGAGTTGTCCGTGCGGTTGTGATAGAGAAATTGGCACGAGGTGCCGTGTAAATATGAAAGTGGACTGCGACCCGTATTTTTATGATTTTGAAATGAGGTGTCATAGGATGACTTTTATTTGAAAGATATTTATTTGAATGAATTATATTTGAAAGAGATTTATTTGAAAGAATTTTATTGGAAAGATATTTATTTGAAGGGAATATATTCGAAATATATTTATTGGAAAGTATTATATCCTAAAGAATATTATTTGAAAAACATATAGGCGAAAGATTTATATTTGAAGGACTTGATCAATTGGTTGTACTTGTATTCATTATTTATTGAGCAATATTTATGGTGTTCTTGTTGCCCTGTTGTATATATTACTGGTTGATTATTGTTGCCATCATTGTTATTTATTTTTTTATTATTTTTGTATATTATATTGCACATATTATTAAACTAGTGAGTGTCTTGATTGTACCTCGTCACTACTCCACTGAGGTTAGTCTTGATACTTACTGGGTACCGACTTTGGTGTACTCATACTACACTTCTGCACATTTTTGTGTAGAGTCAGGTATTTGAGATATCGGACTCGGACAGAGTTAGAGTGTGATCGCAAGGATTCAAGGTAGAGTTGCTTGGTCGTCACAGTCCCTTGGAGTCTTTCTATTTTATTGTACTATTAATTATTAATAAGACAATATTGAGTACTCGATCCTTGAGATCACTTCATGTATTCAGTTAGAGTTCGTGACTCAGTATTACCAGTCTTGGGAGGTTGTTTGTAATTATTTCCATTGTTGGTTTTGACACATGTATTATAATTATATGTTTAAAAAGAAAAACAATTGGCTTGAATTATAATTATAATGGCTTACTTAGTATTAGAGACTAAGTGTCATCACTACACCTGTGGTGAAATTTTGGGTCGAGACAATTCCCTATAACAAATAGTACTTACATGTACTTAGTATTAACACCAAATGAAAGAATTTAACCATAAACGCCAAAATAAATTGTAACACTTTCGGCATGTAAGGGCCATGGGACATGGGCCTATCCGAAGAGAATCAATGGGTTGTTTGATGTTCAAAAATTCTTGTTTGGGTAATTCTTATCATCCAAATATAATATTTTTTTTATGTAAAGACAAAATACACTTATACACATTACTTAACACGATTAAGGATAATACTTTATAATTAGAATACACGTCTTCCGTTCATTTGCTGTGTAATTCTGAGTGTCTCTCAACTTCTTTTTTCCATTATGCAACCTAGTATTTGCTAGTTGTACAAGTCAATTAGACATTCACAACCATCGAAGAAAATTTGCGCATTTTTTCACGAGAAATTACTAAACGGTGTCATCCCTTCCTGGAAGATTTTCTGAACTAGCGACACAAGGAGAAATGTTACTCCCTATGTTACAAAGTTTTTGACGTTACTACAATTTGTAAGTCAAAATTTTTTTCCATTGATTCTGATTACATAAGAAGTTATAAAATAATTATAATTGTAATTATAAGAAAAATATTGTTAATATATTTTATTTAATATCTTAACGTGTATTTATTCGAATAATATTCGAATTCACTCTAAAAATTAGATAATTTAGATTCTCATGCTCCAACTATCACAATTCCTTTTGGATAGAAAGAATAATAAAATATCGTAGAATTATTTCTACCCAAGATTATTCAACATCCGACAATATTATTACTCCATGTGTAGCTGTTGGGTGTTGTCCTGATTTTCTTACCATATTTAATTTCCTATTTCTTGAAGGAAAGGACGAGATATTTACCATAATTGGGTTTTCCTCTTTGTAGAAGGAAATTATAATTGGGTGTTGTCCTGATTTTCTTCATATTTCAGAAAACCCTACATATTTTTTGTGTTTCTCTTTGATATTCTTACTCTCTTCTTTCTCCAAGATTTCATTACTCACCTTCTTTCTCCAAGATTTCACTAGTTCAAGTGTTCAACAATACTCTTAAGCTTCCAATCGTTCTATACTTCTATTGCTTTGTAAAATCTTATCTAAGATCAAAAATATCTCAAGAAAGATTAGATAGGTTGGCGATATTATCAATCGAGCAAGAATTATTAGAGAAATCGATTATAAAAAAATTATTAACAACTTTATATCTCAAAAAGTTAGAAAAATAAACTTCAAATAAAAATATATTTTAAAACTTTCTTTTAAAAATTTAGGCTTCGTATCAAACTTTCTTTTAAAAAGCGTGGTTGATATTCTTGATGATGGCTATCGATGGAGAAAATATGGACAAAAAGCTGTCAAGAACAACAATTACCCAAGGTAATTTCGTTTGTCCCAACACTTCCTTATCCTTCTTAAAATGGAGTAGTTGTTATGTCTCATCATATACTTAATTTATCTTTAGTTTTACTGTTAATGAATGAAAAATTTAAATTGTGATTTAGTGCCCTTATTATCACGGTATACCTTCGGTTTTCTTATTTTTTTGTTATTGTTGCTGTTTTTTTTAATGACTTTTCCACTACTGTATTTCTTTTCAAAACTGTTGTGACTATGCTTTCCTTGAGCCAATCGAGGGTCTATTGAAAATACTCTCTTTACCTTTACAAGGTAGGAGTAAGATTTGTGTACACAGTACCTTTCCCATACCTCACTTGAGGAATTCGACTGAGTTTGTTGTTATTGTTGTTATCGTGGTATATATACCACGCCAGTACTCAAAAATACATAAACATTCTTCGATCTTACGTAAGATGCTACTTATAGTCACTTTTCTAATTAAGTTAGAAATATTATATGAGATAGCAGTCATAGCCCGTATACATGTTTTAATTTCGAACAAAGGAACTAAACAGAAGAGATGAGGGAACAATAGTCTTTCTAGTAATTTCTTTTATCATTTTTTGGTGAGCTAGTCAGATTTTGATTGTTAATTATAATTAGAAGGGAAAATTTGGTATTTATAAATATAAGATCTTGCGGGTCTTAATAATTAGCTGAGTCTTATTGTTGTATATCATGCTTAATTAGAATTTCATATTATCATGTTTTTGGCCCTAGTAAGCGTCGGAGTCGACCTCTCGTTACTACTTCTTCGAGGTTAGGCTAGATACTTACTGGGTACATATTATTTATGTACTCACGCTAAACTTCTGTATTTAATTATACAGGATCTGAGGCAGGTGCATCTGGTTACCAGTCTGGTGCGTAGATTTGATCCCCATCTTGAGTCTTCACGGTGAGCTGTCTTCCGAGCCGTCCTGCAGCAGCCAGAGTCTCCCTTATGTTTTATTTTGTTTCTATCTATTTTATTTCAGACAGTAGGCTAGGGTTCTTTGGTATATTCTACTAGATTGCCCACATACTTGTGACACCAGGTCTTGGCACACACACTAGTAGACTTATAATTTTGATTTTGTTTACATGATTACAATTTGTACTCGTTTGCTTCCGTTTAATTATGTCACATTGGCAAATTTCTAAATCTCTTTAACAAATGAAGAAATGTTATCCACTTGGTATTTTATTTAAACGGGAAACTATTAGTTTGATCAGTGTTGGCTTGCCTAACAATGGTATTGGGCGCCATCACGGCCTAAGGTGAAATTGGGTCATGACAATATGGTACCAGAGCACTAGGTTCATGTAGGTCTCACAAGTTATGGGCAGACCTAGTAGAGTCTTGTGGATCGGTGCGGAGACGTCCGTACTTATCTTCGAGAGGCTATAGGGTTTTAGAAAATTACTCTTTATTCATTTCCTATCGTGCAGTTGGTGGTATACTAAAACCCTTTCTCTCATTCTCTCACAGATGGTGAGGACGCGTACAACGGACATTTCAGACTCGGGAGGAGCTGCTCCCCTCGTTGCTAGAGGCCGAGGCAGAGGTCGGGGGAAGGCACCAGCCCGAGGTAGGGGACGAGGGTGTCCCATAGCTGTCCCGGTATCACCACCAGAGGATCCATTGGGGGATCCCATCATTGAGGAGTAGGGCGAGGTGCCTGCCACAGAGCTAGCCCATGTAGATTTCATGTCAGCACCAGGTTTTCAGGAGGTCATGAGCCGTATGCTGCGGTTCATGGACACTATGACTCGGGCTGGTTTATTTCCAGCAGAACCAGCCACATCTCAGGCGGGAGGGGAAGCGTAGACCCCTACTGCCCAGGCTCCGGGACATGCAGCTGCATTATATCAGACTCCGAGTACACTACCCATTGGCGGAGCCCAGCCAGTAGCAGTGGTTGCACCTGAGCCTAGACCAGTTGCGGATGCGATCCGCAGAAGCTGTTGGACAGATGGATTAGGCTACACCCTCCTATCTTCGGGGGCGAGCATCATGAGGATCCCCAGGAATTCATTGATCGGTGCAGGGACAGACTGCACAACATGATGATATTAGAGTCCCATGGGTTAGATTTCACTACTTTCCAGCTGGAGGACAGGGCCCGTAGATGGTGGCAGTCTTATCTTCTTGGCAGACCAGCGGGTTCTTCTCCCATGACTTGGGACCAGTTTACACAGCTTTTCTTGGACAAGTATATTCCACCCTCTCAGAGGAAAGAGTTGTGAGGTCAGTTCGAGCAGCTCGAGCAGGGTCAGATGTCAGTGACTGATTATGAGGCGAGATTCTCTGAGTTGTCTTGCCACGCACTTATGATACTTCCTACCGATGCAGAGAGAGTGCAGAGATTTGTTGCGGGGTTGCACCCCGGTATTCGGGCTAGTATAGTCCGGGAGGTTGAGATGGGTACTGATTATCAGCTAGTAGTGGAGATTTCTCGGAGGATTGAGGGCTACCGCCAGAGGGGTAGAGAGCAGATGCATCAGGGCAAGAGGACCCGTTTCTCTGGAGAGTTTAGAGGTGCCCCGACTAGGGGCAGAGGTCAGTTTGGGAGGGGTCAGCCTAGCAGGCCCATATATCTAGTACCACCACCTCCTCGGGGTGCTCCAGCGCGACCCTATTTTAGTGCTATGCTAGAGAGTTCTTATCGCCCACCATCAGGGTTCTTCCAATGCTTATTTCAGTGCCATGCCGGAGAGTTCATACCGCCCATCAGCCATCCAGGGTTCTTCTAGTGGGTATTCAGGCCATCAGGGTTAGACTTCGGGGCAACTGTCTATGGTACCGAGAGGTTGTTACGAGTGTGGAGATTCGGGTCACATGAAGAGAATCTATCCCAGACTACGGGGCAAGGCAGTACAGCAGGGTCATCAGCCCATGTTTGCAGCACCAGCCATCCGACCACCCAGAGGTGGGGGACATGTGGGTAGGGGTCGTCCAAGAGGTGAAGGCCAGGCAGGGGGACGTGAGCAAGTTATTGTTCAGCCAGGTGGAGGCCAGCCAGTCGGCGCTCAAGCTAGATTCTATGCTTTTCCGTCCAGACCAGATGCAGTGGCCTCAGATGCCGTGATCACAGGTATTATTTCTGTTTGCGATAGGGATGCTTTGGTATTATTTTATCCAGGGTCTACCTATTCATATGTATTATCTCTGTTTGCTCATTTCATGGATATTCCTCGTGAGTCCTTGGGTACTCCTGTTTATGTATCCACTCCTGTAGGCAATTCTGTGATTGTGGATCAGATCTATCAGTCTTGTGTGGTCGCATTCTGTGGTTACAAGACTAGAGCATACCTTCTATTACATGATATGACTGACTTTGAGGTCATCCTGGCATGGACTGGTTATCCCCATATCACGCCATCTTTGATTGCCATGCCAAGATTGTTACCTTAGCAATGCCAGACTTGCCAAGATTGGAGTGGAAGGGTTCGTCTGTCCGAAGGCTCGACATATGGTCGAGAAGGCTCGACATATGGTCGAGAAGGGTTGTTTGGCTTAACTAGCCTATGTTCGGGATACCACCGCAGAGTTATTGACGATTGATTTAGTGCCAGTAGTCCGGGAGTTAGCCGATGTATTTCCTTCTGACCTTCCAGGCATGCCACCAAATCGTGATATTGATTTCTGTATTGACTTGTTTCCAGACACTCAACCTATATCCATCCCACCATATCGTATGGCTCCGAAAGATTTGAAGGAGTTGAAGGAACAACTTGAGGAGTTGCTAGCGAAGGGGTTCGTCAGGCCGAGTGTATCACCTTGTGGTACACCAGTATTATTTGTGAAGAAGAAGGATGGGACTATGCGGATGTGCATTGATTACCGCCAGTTGAACAAAGTCACCATTAAGAACAAGTACCCGTTGCCACGTATTGATGATTTGTTTGATCAGTTGCAGGGTGCTAGGGTGTTTTCTAACAACGACTTGAGATCGGGATACCATCAGTTGAAGATTCGGGACTCAGATATTCCGAAGACTGCCTTCCGTACTAGATATGGCCATTATGAGTTTCTAGTGATGTCTTTCGGCCTGACTAATGCCCCAATAGCATTTATGGATTTGATGAACAGGGTATTCATGCCTTATATCGATTCCTTTGTTATTGTCTTCATTGATGACATCTTGATTTACTCACATAGCCTGGAGGAGCATGAGCAGCATTTGAGAGTGGTGCTTCGGACCTTGAGGGAATAGAAGCTATATGCTAAGTTCTCCAAATGTGAGTTTTGGTTAGATTATGTGGCATTTCTTAGGGCATGTGGTATCAGGCGAGGGTATTGAGGTGAATGCCAAGAAGATTGAGGCGGTTTAGAGTTGGCCTTGTCCTACTTCGGCGACTGAGATCAGGAGTTTCTTGGGGCTAACAGGTTATTATCGCCGATTTGTGGAGGGATTCTCATCCATTGCTGCACCTTTGACTAGATTGACCCAGAAGGGTGCTCCATTCTGTTGGACCGATGTTTGTGAGGCGAGCTTTCAGAAGCTCAAGACAACTTTGACTACAGCACCAGTTCTAGTATTGCCTTCCAGTTCGGGGATGTATACGGTGTATTGCGACGCTTCACGCGTTGTCTTGGGTTATGTATTGATGCAGGAGGGGTGAGTTATTGCATATGCTTCACGTCAGCTGAAGCCCCATGAGACAAATTATCTTGTGCATGATATAGAGTTGGCCGTGATTGTTCATGCTCTTAATATCCGGAGGCATTATCTATATAGGGCACCTTGTGAGGTTTACACTGATCACCGCAGTTTGCAACACTTGTTCAAGCAAAGAGATCTCAATTTGAGACAGCACAGATGGCTTGAGTTACTGAAGGACTATGACATCAGTATTCTTTATCATCCGGGCAAGGCGAATGTATTCGCGGATGCCTTGAGCAGGAAGGCAGAGAGCATGGGTAGCTTGGCATTCATTTCAGCAGAGGAGAGGCTACTAGCTTTGGACATTCAGTTCTTGGCCAATAGACTTATGAGGTTGGATATTTCAGAGCTCAGCCGAGTTCTTGCATGTGTTGTTGCACAGTCTTCACTATTAGAGCAGATCAAGGCTCGACAATTTGATGATCTGCACTTGGCAGTTCTCAGGGAGACGGTACTATAGGGTGTTGCCAAAGAGGTTTCTATTGGTGAGGATGGTGTCTTGCGACTCCAGGGTCATCTATGTATCCCTAATGTCGATGGCTTGAGGGAGAGGATCCTAAAGGAGGCACACAGTTGTCGATATTCTATTCATCCAGGTGCTACGAAGATGTATCAGGACCTGAGCCAACATTATTGGTGGCGGCGGATGAAGAAAGACATAGTTGAGTATGTAGCTAGGTGCCTAGATTGCCAGTAGGTTAAGTATGAGCACCAGAGGCCAGGTGGCTTACTCCAGCAGATGACTATATGAGAGTGGAAACGGGAACGCATTACTATGGACTTCATAGTTGGGTTGCCGCAGACCTTGCAGAAGTTCGATGCAGTTTGGGTCATTGTTGACAGGTTGATCAAGTTAGCACACTTCATTCCAGTTTCAACTACTTATACTTCAGAGAGGTTGGCTCCGATTTATATTCGGGAGATAGTTCGGTTGCATGGTGTGACTGTTTCCATCATATCAGACAGAGGCCCTCAGTTCACTTCGCATTTCTGGAGAGCCGTATAGAGTGAGTTGGGGACCCGTGTAGAGCTCATCACTGCATTTCATCCACAGACCGACGGGCAGTCATAGCGGACAATCCATATCTTGGAGGACATGCTCAGAGCATGTGTGATTGACTTTGGGGGACTGTGGGATCAGTTCTTGCCTTTGCCCGAGTTTGCTTACAATAACAGTTATCAGTCCAGCATCGAGATGGCTCCATTTGAGGCTTTATATGGTCGGCGATGTCGTTCTCCTATCGAGTGGTTTAAGCCCGGCGAGGCAAAGTTATATGGTACTGATTTGATGAGGGATGCCTTGGAAAAGGTAAAGTTAATTCAGGAGCGAATTCGCACAGCACAGTCCAGACAAAAGAGTTACGCGGATCAAAAGGCGCGTGATGTATCATTTATGGTAGGCGAAAGGTTCTCTTGAAAGTCTCGCCGATGAAGGGCATTATGAGATTTGGGAAGAAGGGCAAGTTGAGCCTAAGGTTTATAGGCCCATTTGAGGTGTTGGTGCGGGTTGGGGAGGTTGCTTATGAGCTTGCTTTACCTCCCAGCCTATCAGGGGTTCATCCGATTTTTCACGTGTCTATGTTTCAGAGGTATCACGCTGACTTGTCACCTGTGTTATACTTCAGCACTATTCGGCTAGATGAGAGCTTGGGTTATGAGGAGGAGCCAATTACCATTATTTCTAGACAGGATCGCCAGTTGAGATCCAAGAGGATTTTTGCCGTAAAGGTCCAGTGGAGGGGCCAACCAGTCGAGGAGGCGACCTAGAAGTCCGAGGATGACATGTGGAGCAGATATCCACACTTATTCAGCATTTTAGGTATAATTCTAAACCCTTCGAGGGCGAACATTTGTTTAAGAGGTGGAGAATGTAACGACCCGATGGGTCATTTTTCTTTCTAGAACCTCATTCCCCTAAATAAGACTTCCCGTACATGCTTTTATTGTTTTATGACTTGCGGGAATGGTTAGTTCGGGATTTGGAAAGTTTCGGGTTGAAATCGGAACACTTGGTTTCTTAAAGTTGGCTGAAAAGGCCAAATTTGACTTCTGTCAACATTTTGAGTAAACGATCTCGGAATCTGGATTTGACGGTTCCAATAGGTACGTATGATTATTTCGGACTTGGGCATATGTTCAAATTGATTTTTGGATGAAGTGAAAGTTGGTTCTTGTAGGTATTAAAAGTTCTTTAAATTTGGTTTAGAGCGGGTTTTGCTGATATCTAGGTCCAAACAAAATTCCGAGATTAGAAATAGTTTTGTAATGTCATTTAAGACTTGCACGTAAAATTTGGTGTCATTCCGAGTAGTTTAAGTATGTTTCGGCACATTGGAAGTGAGTTGAAGAACTTGAAGTTCTTGTGTTTGATTCAATTGGTTTTGGGGTGTGATTCTTTGTTTTAATGTTGTTTCAGGTATTCTGAGAATTCGAGCGAGTCCGTTTTATGATTTCAAACTTGTTTGTATGTTCGGGCGGCACCCCAGGGGACCCCGGGTATCAATCGGACGAGGCTCGGATCAAGATGAGAATTTGGAGCAGCAGGTGATGCACCAGATCTGTCAAAACCACACCTGCGCTTGGTCAGCCGCAGGTGCGAGCTCGTAGGGGTAGGCCAAGCCTCGCAGAAGCGACCAAAGGAGGGCAGCCCAGGTTCCGCAGATGCGGCCCGTCCTCCGCAGAAGCGGGTACCCGTCCGTAAAAGCGGTTCCAGCCGTCCCGGTGAATTTTTTAGAAGCGGACCCTTGTCCACAAAAGCGAGGGCGCAGGTGCAGCCCTATGACCGCAGGTGCGTAAACCGCTGGAGGCAGTGAGCCTCATTAATTACTTGCTAGGACCATTTTTATCACATTTTCTTCTACTCTTGGGTGATTTTGAGAGCTTCTTAGGAGGGGATTTTGACCTAGCTTTGTGAGGTAAATAATTTCTTCTAAATATGAGTTTAGTACATATATTATGGGTAGGTTTCCACATGAGAATTGGTAGAAATCATGAGTTGAGATGAAAAACCTAGGGTTTAATAAAAATGAGATTTTACCACGAAAATGATTATGAAACTTAGTGAGAATCATATATTATGTTCCTAAGGTTATGGGTAACAACTTTCTTCAAAAATTTCCTGAATCCGGGCGTGTGGGCCCGATAGTGAATTTTATGAAGCTCGCAATTTTGGTTGGGTAATCACTTTAATAGTGGAGATATAAACTTTTGAGCAATAGCTTGATCGATTTATATTATGTTTGGCTAGTTCCGATTCGTTTGGCATAAAATTTGGAGGTTTAAACGCATTCTTAAATTGGGAAGTAAGCTTTGAGACGAGGTAAGTCTCTTTTCTAACCTTGTAAGAGGGAACTTACCCCATGGGTGAGCTTAATTAATATGTGGTGTTGTTTGCGGAGGCTACGTACGCACGAAGTGACGAGAGTCCGTACGTAGCTACTATTCCTATTTATGTCCGAGTAGTTTTAGGCTTACACCATGCTTGTGGACACCGTTATTTGATCATAATTGCTAACTGTATCAAATGGAACTGAGTTGAGGATTTTTAAGGATTTAAAAGCTCCAAGTCGAATTGTCTTTATTTTGAAAGGAATCAAGGAAGAGTTATGATTTATTGATAAATTTATATTTGAATGCGTCGCATGTATGATTCGCGACCGAGGTAATAGATGCATTTATGGTTCGCACCGTTCGACCCTCGGCAGTGCACAATTTACATTTATGTTGGAACGGACCGAACGTACTCGGTGGTATTCGTGTGTGATAATAAAAACTGGAAGTTCCTTTCATAATCAGTATAAATTCATTTTTTGTGTGTTCATAGGTTTTAAATGAAGGAAGTGATTCAAGCTCTTAAATATTTCTGAAGACTTGCTCAGTTGTTTCTTGTTCTGGGTCTTATTGCTATATATCATGCTTAATTAGAATCTCATAATATCATGTTATTGGCCCTAGTAAGTGTCGGAGTTGACCCCTCGTTACTACTTCTTCGAGGTTAGGCTAGATACTTACTGGGTACATATTATTTGTGTACTCACGCTACACTTTTGTAGTTAATTGTACAGGATCTGAGGCAGGTGTATCTGGTTACCAGTCTGGTGCGCAGATTTGATCCCCATCTCGAGGCTTCATGGTGAGCTGTCTTCCGAGCCGTCCTGCAGCAATCGAAGTCTCCCTTATGTTTTATTTTATTTTTGTCTATTTCATTTCAGATAGTAGTCTAGGGTTCTTTTGTATATTCTACTAGATTACCCACATACTTATGACACCAGGTCTTGGCACACACACTAGTAGACTTATGATTTTGGTTTTGTTTACATGACTACGATTTGTACTCGTTTGCTTCCGTTTAATTATGTCACATTGGAAAATTTCTAAATCTCGTTAACAAATGAGGAAATGTTATCCACTTGGTATTTTATTTAAACGGGAAACCATTAGTTTGATAAGTGTTGGTTTGCCTAACAATGGTGTTGGGCGCCATTACGACCTAAGATGGAATTGGATCGTGACAGTATCAATTTATATTTGTACAAAAAAATATAATATAAATTATAATGTGAATATTATGTAAATATTCTATTAATTTATTTCACCTTATAAGAAAATTAAAAGAAAGACAGAAGGGCAGAAAATAGGAGAGTTAGTGTGTTAGTGACTTGACTCCTAGAATCTTGAGTGAATATGTAGAATTTCTGTTAAGTGACGAAGGGAAGGAAAATAAGAGAGTTTAAATAGAATCGAGAAGATACTGACTAGGGTTTTGCCTATCACTTGGGAGAGAAAAATCAACTCCATTCAGGAATCAAAGAATATTGCCACTCTCCCACTGGATGAATTAATTGAAAATCTCACTGCCTATGAACTTAAGAGACAAACCATGAAAATGGATGTACCTAAGAAGGAAAGGAGCTTGGTACTCAGATATTTGCGTGTGATTAATGGTTAAAGGTTGGTAAGTTAAGACTTATTTGGAACATTTTTGTAAGATTCTTGTAACGACCTGACTTGTCGTTTTAAGAATTAATGCCCCTGTAACGACCCAAAACCTAACCCTTCGTGATGGCGTCTATCGTGATACTAGGCAAGCCGACATTTCCAAAATACTTTCAATATTTAACAGAAATGAATTAAGACATTTAAAATGATCGGAATATTTCATAAAAATGGGGTAAAACCCAATAGCATAAGTTCGAAAAAATTAGCCCGACATCGGGATGCCACTGAGTACATGACCATTTATACCAGGAGCAGTCTAATACAACATCTAAGGAATACGAACTGAAATGCGATAAAGATAATGAAGGAGAGCCAAGGCCCGCGAACGCCATGCAGCTACCTCGATAGTCTCCGGAATAAGCTGCTCAACTATCAACACCCGTTATGACAGGGAACACGTGGATCTGCACATGAAGTGCAGGGTGTAGCGTGAGTACAACCAACTCAGTAAGTAACAAAAATAAACAAGGAACTGAGTAGGTAGTGATGAGCTATACAAATACAGTTCATTTTCAATAGTTCCACCAAAGAATAGACATGCTTTCAAATCCGGCAGTTTAAGTCAACTCCGTTTTATACAGTTCAAGTTCAGGTGATCCAGATATAAAATCTTTCAGAAATTTTACTACAATGACAGATAGCAACTAAGTGCATCAACAAATGAAAAGCAAGTATAGCCTCTCATGGAAACAATAGCTCAACTCATCACAAAAGCTCAATCACTCGGCTCTCAACCCTTAGTACTCACACTCAATAGATACTTGCGCTCACTGGGGGTGTGCAGACTCCGGAGGGGCTCCTTTCAGCCCACGCGCTATATCGCTGCGGCATGCAGCCCGACCCAATCATATAAGTATCCATAAGGCTCATTGCGGCGTGCAACCTGATCCACAATCCATAAATAGCCATAAGGCTCGTTGTGGCGTGAAACCCGATCTATATACCCTCACATAGCTCACAACTAGGCACTCAGGCCCTATCTCAGTCACTAACCTCCCCAGCCCTCTCGGGCTTTTAGAAATCATACAAATCAGCCAAAATAAATAATATTAAGTATCAATAAGAAAATAAGAAGAAATGGAGATATGACACGCAAGTCAAACTTGGTTGAGTACAAAACAGGAAATAGCGGCTAATTGAACAAGAACCCATCCGTTGAGGGTCCCAACAGTGATATCATATGGTTTAAGCACGGTTTCTAACATGATTGACAGTCAAATTTCTAGAAGACAGAGAGAACAGGTATTAACAATAAGCTATTCGACTTTACAGGGTCACAGAATGGACCAAGTCACAATCCCCCACGCTGCACCCCCACATGCCCGTTACCTAGCATGTGCGTCACCTCCAAAATAATCACATCATACGAAACATTCGGGTTTCATACCCTCAGGACCAGATTTAAAACTGTTACTTACCTCAAGCCGCGCAAAATCCTACTCCGAAATGCCTTTGCCCCTCGAATCAGTCCCCAAATTCCCTGAATCTAGCCAAAAGCAGTACGATACAATTAATATAGGCTAAAAGAATCAATTTCAAACGAAAAACACGAAATGGTAAACAAAAATCCGAAATAGGCTCAACCCGGCCCCCGGGCCCACGCCTCGAATTCCGACAAAAAATCACAAAATACGAACACCCATTCACTCACGAGTATAACAATACAAGAGTTACTCAATCTGACCTCAAATCACCTTCCAAAACGCGAAATTATAGCCTATGAAGTTTCTACCATTTCCCCCCAATTTTCCAACTCAAATCCCTAATAAGAAGATAAAAATAGCAATAGATTCATGAAATATAGTCCAATCCGAGTTAAAATCACTTACCCCGAAAATCTCCTTGAAGAAATCTCGAAACATCACCTCACACCGAGCTCTCCAACTCCCAAAATCGGAATGGGAAATCAACCTTCGAAATCTTATTTTTCTGCCCAGTAAACTCGCTTCTGCGAGCCTTCAATCGCACCTGCGGGAAATCCATCGCAGGTGCGAAAATGACTTAAATGGCCGGGATGGCATCTGCGAGATTTGGGCCGCACCTGCGAGCCCGCTCCCGCGGTTCGACTTCGGCATCTGCGACCCTTGCCTAGGGCCCACACCACTACTGCAACCATCACTCCGCATCTGCGAATGCGCATATGCGGCTCCCTTCTCGCACTTGTGCTCGCAGACCTTCTTGACCAAAAGTGCACCTACGCCCTTCACATCGCACGTGCCCTCCCCCACCTGCCGTTTCCCCACCACATGTGCAAAACACTAGAAACCAGCAAAGCTTCAGCAATTGCATAAGCCTAATATTTCATCCGCTAAGCATCCGAACACACTCGAGGCTCCCGGGACCATAACCAATCATACAAACCAGTCCTAAAATACCGTACGAACTTAGTCAAGCCCTTAAAACATGTCAAACAATGCTAAATACATGGATCACCCTCCAATCTGAAGTTAGATGACTCCAGAGTGTTTTAAAACTTCAAATTTCTATAACCGATGCCGAAACCTACCAAACCACATCCGATTAACCCCAAATTTTGCATATAAGTCATATTCAACATTATGGACCTACTCCAACTTCCAGAATCGGAATCCGACCCCGATATCAAAAAGTCAACTTCCGGTCAAAATCTCCAAAAAATTGACTTTCGCCATTTCAAGCCTAAATTAGCTACAGACCTCAAATTCACAGTCTGGATGCACACCTAAGTCCAAAATTACCAAACGGAGCTAATGGGACCGACAGAACTCCATTCCGGAGTTGTCTTCTCACAGTTCTGACTATGGTCAAAATTTTAAGACTTAAGCTTCCGTTTTAGGGACTAAGTGTCCCAAAACACTCCGAAACCAAAAACAAAACTTCCCGGCAAGTCACATAAGCAGAAACAGACACGGGGAAAGTAGAAAATAGGGGATCAGGGCTAATACACTCAAACGATTGGCCAGGTCATTACAGCCACGTTCAGCGATTTAGGGTCCCGAGAAACTTCGTAATATGTATTATGACCTGCGTGTGTGGTCGAGTTTGGTTTCCAAAAGATTCGAAATTTAATTTAAAGAACAATTCTCATTTTTTGAAGCTTATATGGAAAGAGTTGACTAGAAAGTTGACTTTTGAGCAAATGACCCCAGAATGGAATTTTGATGATGTCAATAGCTTCGTATGGTGATTTCGGACATAGGCGTATGTCCGAATATGGATTTGAAAGTTTGTAGATCAATTCGACACATTTTGGCGAAAGTTGGAAATATAAGATTTTTGGAAAGTTCATTTTTTATAACGAGGTTGGATTTAGATTCCGGAAATTGGAACAACTCCATTACATCATTTATGACTCGCGTGCAAAATTTAAATTCATTCCGGATTGATTTAATATGTTTCGGCGCAAATAATAGAATTTGGAAATTTCGTAACTCATAATTCGATTTGAGGCGTGATTCGTAGTTTCGGAATTGTTTGATGTGATTTGAGGTCTCGACTAAGCTCGTATCATGTTTTGGGGCTTGTTGGTATGATTTGACGGGGTCCCGATGTAACGACCCGACTTGTTATTTTAAGAATTTACGTTACGTTCGGTGGATTGAGGTCTCGAGCATCTTTGAAATGTGTATTATGACTTGCAAGGGTGGTCAAGTTTGATTTTCGGATGATTCAGGATTTAATTGAAAGAATGATTCTTGTTTTGGAAGCTTAAGTTGAAATAATTGACCGGATGGTGAATTATGTATAAACGACCCCAAAATAGAGTTTGGATGATTTCAATAGCTAATATGGTGATTTTGAACTTAGGAGCGTGTCCGAAAAATGTTTTGGAAGTCCGTAGTGAAACTTTGCTTGAAATGGCGAAAGTTGAATTTTTGGGAAGTTTGACCAGGGAGTTGACTTTTTGATATCAGAGTCGAAATCCAGTTCTGAATATTTTCATAGATCCGTATGTTATTTATGACTTGTGTGCAAAATTTGAGGTCAATCGGAATTGATTTGATAGGTTTCAGCATCGAATGTAGAAGTTGGAAATTCTTAAGTTCCTTAAGCTTGAATTGAGGTATGATTCATGGTTTTAGCATTGTTTTATGTGATTTGAGATTTCAAATAAGTTTGTATGATATTTTAGGACTTGTTGGTGTATTGGGTTGAGGTCCCAAGGGCCTCGGGTGAGTTTCGGGGTGGTTTCAGATCATTTTTTAACTGCTGGTTTTTTTTTTTTTACAGTAATGTGCGAAATTTCTGATGCGTAGAGCTGATTTTGGAAGCTTATATCTCAATATCTATAAGGAATCTAGAAATTATCAAAACATGAAAGTTGTAGATCTTTGATTCTAGTTTCTATAATGATAAACCGTTCATCATTCAGACATTTGTACCAAAAGTTATGATTGACTGAATCTAGTACTGCAGATTTTGGATACAGCAATGTGCATCGCCAGAAATTTCTGCTGCACAGGGCTGACTTTGGGAGCTTATATCTTGCAATCTATAAGAATTTGGGAAATTAGTAAAACATTAAAGTTGTAACCCTTTGTATCTAGTTTGCAGAATACAAGAAGTTATGATTGATATACTACAGGCTGTCGGGGAAGAGTTTTGGAAGAGTTTGATGTTTTCATCATAAGCATGTAATGATCCAAAGGTCTATCTTTAGTTCTAGAGATTAAAATTCGATTTTGAGACTTTCGTGATTTTTATAATGAATTATAGGAGTGATATAGAAAGTTTGGTCTAATTTCATCAAGTCGCGATTGGGTTTTTAGCGCGAAACATGAGTTAATTGTTTAACGGGCAAAATTGGTATCGCATTGAGAAAATAAGCTACGAATTGAGTTTCGATTAAACAACTAGGTCCGTAATATTATTTGTGACTCATAGGAAAAAGAATCGTCGAATTCCGAGTTAGTATGATGGAGTTAGAGCCTTTTTAGTAAAAACAATAACTGTTGGTGCAAGCAAGTTCTGGTGTGGACTTTTAGTGACGAAAAATGGACTTTTAGTGATGGAAAATGGACTTTCAGTGATGGATGGGCAGAAACTTAAGGACCAAAAATGGTAATTTCCTTCATTTCGTTTTGGATTTTTGGAGCACGGTTATTGAGCGATTTTGAGGATTTCTTCATGACTTTGACTTGGGTAAGTGTCCTATATCCAAAAGTGATTATATTTCATAAATCCATGGTTATATTCATTATTTATTTTGGATTTAAATAGAAGAAATCAAGATTTTTGCAAAATTTTTCAAGAACAAAAATTTTAGATTTGGAGGTCGAGTTATTGTCGGAATTTGATGAAATTGGTATGGGTAGACTCGTAATTGAATGGGTTGTCGGATTTTGAGTTTCGTCAGATTCCGAGACGCGATTTTTGAGTTAAATTTCGGATTTTATTGGAAAATTAGTATTTTCATATGGAATTAATTCCTTTAATTAGAATTGACTGAATTGAATTAAGTTGGATAGATTTCAGCTGTTCGGAGGTCAATTCAAGCAAGAAGTTTATTTTGGAATATCGACCTAACTTCAAAAAAGTAAGTATCTTACCTAACCTTAAGTGGGAAAAATTACCCCTTAGGCATCAAGTCTTATGTGCCATTTGTGAAATGTGAAAAGCCGTGTACGTGAGGTGACAAGTACGTACCCAACCTTATATATGCAAATTTTATTGGGTTAAAGTCTTAGGCATTATTGTGTAGTAAATTGGATTATTGTTGGCATTTATTAAATCATCTATTTTCCATGCCTAAATCCTTGTTTGTTGAATTTGTTTTTATATGATAGTTTGATGTGATTGTTACATGAATATTTATGTAAATTCTGTGAGTTTGTTGATTTGATATTTCCAAAAAATAATTATATTATGGATTTTTCATCTGCAAATAATTAATGAACTAAGCTTAAACTGAGGCGTTAATATAATTATCAAGAATTTGGATTAATGAAGGTTATACTGAGTATTTTCTATTTCTGTTGATTGTTTTTGCGGTTTTATATACCTTGTGTGGAGCCTTGGCCTATGTTTGAGAAATTTATTGATTTTACTATATCATTGGAATTGGTTGTGGTAATTGGGCAAATTGTGATAGGAATTGATTGTGTTGTGTTGTCGTGATAATATTCCGTATAAATTATTGTATGATTTGAGTTATTATTATGAGGATATAAGGGTGACATTTCACTGTTGATATTATGTGGGTATAAGGGTGGCATTTCACTGTGGTTATGTGTGTTGGGATATTGTCTTGGCGGAGTGATAAGGGTGACTATTATACGGAGAGATATGGGTGGTTATAGGAGCGATAAGGGTGGCTATTGATATTATCAGGGCGGAGGGATAAGGGAGGATATTATAGGAGTTATAAGGGTAGCTATTGTCAGGGATGATATGTGATGATGTGAAGTTATTGTATTGGTAATTTTTATGTGATGATGGTGGGTTATTGCGTTGATATTTTTCATGTGATGTTGTGATTTTTCTTGTATTTTTTTTTTATATCTTTTGCAATTTGTCTTGTTGTTTCGGTAAACTTGATAATAGTGTGATCTATGTTGAAATTGGGAGCCTACGGCTATTGGCAGGCGGATTATGAAATGAAATATGGGCACGAGATGCCGTGAGTAAATAATGATGATATTGGCACGCAAATTGTCCGTTCAGTTGTGATAGACACGAGGTGCTGTGAGTAAATGATGATGATATTGGCACGTGAGTTGTCCGTGCGGTTGTGATTGAGAAATTGGCCCGAGGTGTCGTGGAAATATGATAGTGGGCTGAGACCCGTATTTTATGATTTTGAAATGAGGTGTCCGAGGGTGACTTTTATTCGAAAGATATTTATTTGATAGAATTATATTTGAAAGATATTTATTTGAAAGTATTATATTTGAAAGATATTTAATTGAAGGGAGTATATTCGAAATATATCTTTTTGAAAGTATTATATCCTGAAGATTATTATTTGAAAAACATATAGGTGAAAGATTTATATTAGAAGGACTTGATTAATTGGTTGTACTTGTATTCATGATTTGTTGAGCAATATTTGTGGTGTTCTTGTTGCCCTACTGTGTATATCATTGGTTAATTATTGTTTCCATCATTGTTATTTGTTTTCTATTATTTTTGTACACTATATTGCATAGGTTATTAGACTACTGAGTGTCTTGACTGTACCTCATGACTACTCCACTGAGGTTAGTCTTGATACTTACTGAGTACCGACTGTGGTGTACTCATACTATACTTTTGTACATCTTTGTGCAGAGCCAGGTATTGGAGATATCGGACTTGGACAGAGTTAAAGTGTGATCGTAAGGATTCAAGGTAGAGCTGATTCGTCGTCGCAGTCCCTTGGAGTCTTTCCATTTTATTGTACTGTTAATTATTAATCAAACAGTATTGAGTATTCGACCATTGAGATCGTTTCATGTATTCAGTCAGAGTTCGTGACTCAGTATTACCAGTCTTGGGAGGTTGTTTGTAATTATTTTCCGCTGTTAGTTTCTATTAAAAATGGCTTGGATTGTAATTATAATCGGCTTACTTAGTCTTAGATACTAAGTGCCATCATGACGCCTGTGGTGGGATTTTGGGTCGTGACACCCGAGGGGCTTGAGTGTATTTTTGGATCATTGGTTGAGAGACTAGTAAAGTTAAGAAATTTGGTAGTTTGACCATGGTCAATATCGGTCACGACCCAATTCCATTTTAGGTCATGATGGCGCCCAACACCATTACTAGGCAAGCCAACAGTAAATAATCTAGTGATTTTCCTATTTTAATAAGTTTTTCCCAAGTAACTAACTTTCCTTAATTTACTAGGTTCAGTCAGAAACAGATTTAAATAAATAAAACGAAAGAAGATGAATGTATTTATGGCCATAGGAATAAAACCAAAATCACAAGTCTACTAGTCTGTGCCAAGATCTGGTGTCACAAGTGTGTGGGCTACTAGTAGAATATACAAAAGATCTCAACTCTACTGTCTGAAATAGAATAGACAGAAATAAATCAAAAGAGAGACTCCGACTGCTGCTGAACGGCTCAGAAGGGCAGCTCACCGTGTGGTCTCGGACCAGAAGTCAAGCATGCGCACCGGACTGATAACCAGATGCACCTATCTCAGATCCTGCACATCAAGTGCAGAAGTGTAGCGTGAGTACATAAACAACATGTACCTAGTAAGTATCTAGTCTAACCTTGAAGAAGTAGTGACGAGGGGTCGACTTCGACACTTACTATGGGCCAAAATTATAATAGTATGAGGTTCTAATTAAACATGATATATAGAATGATAATAGAACTCATAGCAGGCAAAATCAGTAAACAATCCTTCCACTTCAAGTAAGAACCAAGTCAATTATCTCGTCTCATCCTTACACCTTTCAAGCCCATGGAACAATATTAAATATAAAGGGGTTCAATATCTTTACGCATGAATTCTGCCGAGGACGTACGGCCCGATCCAAATATACATATAAATATATTGTTCACTACCAAGGGTCGAACGGTCCGAACCATAAATATATCAATTAACCTGCCTAGGCAAACGGTCCGCTCCCATGAGAGTAGTGAAACTTTACCCCGCTCGCGGAATATACTTGCGAAGCGGTTGAATATAGATTTTCTCAAGTTATCATAATATTTCTCAATTCTTTTTCAAAATATGAAATTCAGCTAGGAACCTTTAAAATATTGAAATCCTCAACCTCCGCTTTAATCCAAACAATTAGTAAGCATAGAAAAGCAACAGTATCAACAAAAACATGGTGTAAGCCTAAATCTACCCGGATATAAGCATGAATAGTAGCTACGCACGGACTCTCGTCACTTCATACGTACGTAGCCCCCACAAATATAAGTACATAATGATTAAGTTCACCTATGGGGTTAATTCCCTCTTACAAGGTTAGAAAAGAGACTTACCTCGTTTTAAGGCCTACTTCCCCTTCCAAGAATGTGCTCATACTCTTAATTCAGTGCCGAATCAACCCAAAACTAATCAAATAGTATATAAACTAATCAATACATGCTCAAAAGTTCGTATTCTAACTATTAAAGCGATTACCCAACCCCAATTGAAGAATTTTCAAAATTGACCTCGGGGCCCACGTGCCCGGATTCCGGATATTTTTGAAGAAAATTGTTACCCATAACCTCATGAACTAAAATAGATGATTTTTACTAAATTCCATAACAAATTCCGTGGTTAAATCTCATTTTTGTAAAAAAAAAACCTTGGTTTTCATCTAAAGCCATGATTTTTACTAATTTACATGTTATAATCTACCCATGAACTATGTATTAAACTCACATTGTGTGAAAATTACTTACCTCAAAGTGCTAGGTGAAATCCCCTCTCCGCGAGCTCCAAGAATCACCCAACAATGAAAGAAACTAAGCCAAAATAGCCTAAGTCCCGTTTTTAAAAGATGATTATGCCCAGGGGTCCTCATACGCGATCGAGGTCAAGCTCTCGTGATCACGATGGCTAAACTGAAGAGCCCAGGAAAAGGCTCTACGCGAACTTGAGAGGACCTATGCGAATGCGATGCACTGGGCTGCCTACTCCTCGCGAATGCGAGGCCCAACACACAAATGCGTAAGGCAACTGGGTTGCCCAGGCCCGGGCTTCTACGCAAACGCCGCCTGCTCAATGCAAACACGAAGGCCAAAGGGCCCAGGCCTCCGCGAACGTGTCCCTGTGTATGCAAACGCGAAGGGCAAAAACCTCCAGTCCCCAAATCCTTCACTGCGAACGCGAGGATCTGTCCGCGTTCGCGAAGAAGGAAACTAGAACAGAAAATTTGGTGTTTTCAACTTGACTCCGGGCGATCCGAAACATACCCGAGCCCTTTGGGACCCCATCCAACTATACCAACAAGTCTATAAACATAATACAGACTTGCTCGAACTCCCGAAATGCGTACAACAGCAACAACACCAAGAATCACACCCCAAAACCGAATTGAACCAAAATATGAATTTCAAGTTTCCAAATTGCTCTGACCTCGCCGAATCATACTTAGACTACTCGGAATGACATCAAATTTTGCGTGCTAGTCTTAAATGACATTACAGAACTATTCCCGGTCTCAGAATCCCATTTGGACCTCGATATCACAAAAACCTACTCTAAACCACATTTAAAGAACTTCAAAACCTTCCAAAAACAAACTTTCACTATTAAGCACCGAAATGCTCCCGGGTCATCCAAAACCCGATCCGAACATACGTCCAAGTCCGAAATTATCATACAAACCTATTGGAACCGTCAAATCTCGATTCTGAGGTCGTTTACTCAAAACATTGACCAAAGTCAAACATAGCCTTTTTAGCCAACCTTAAGGAACCAAGTGTTTCGATTTCAACCCGAACTCTTCAAAATCCCAAACTAACCACCCCCGCAAGTTATAAAACAGTAAAAGCACGTACGAGAAGTCTTATTTAGGGGAACGAGGTTCTAGAAAGCAAAACGATCGGATGGGTCGTTACATTCTCCATCTCTTAAACAAACGTTCGTCCTCGAAAGGGTTCAGAATCATACCTGGAGTGCTGAATAAGTGTGGATATCTGCTTCGCATGTCCTTCTCAGATCCCAAGTCGCCTCCTTGACTGGTTGTCCCCTCCACTGGACTTTTACCGCATAAATCTTCTTGGACCTCAACTGGCCAACCTGCCTATCCACAATGGCAACTGGCTACTCCTCATAACCCAGGCTCTCATCTAATTGAATCGTGTTGAAGTCTAACACATGTGACAAGTCGGCATGATACCTACGGAGCATAGACACTTGGAAAACCGGATAAAATCCCGATAGACTGGGAGGAAAAGCAAGCTCATAAGAAACCTCCCCAACTCGTCTCAACACCTCAAATGTGCCTATAAACCTTGGGCTCAACTTGCCCTTCTTTCCGAATCTCATTATCCCCTTCATCGGTGAGACTTTCAAGAGAACCTTCTCGCCCACCATAAATGATAAATAATGCGCCTTCTGATCCGCGTAACTCTTCTGTCTGGATTGTGTTGTGCGAAGTTGCTCCTGAATCAACTTTACCTTTTCCAAGGCGTCCTTCACCAAATTAGTACCATATA
The DNA here is from genome assembly GCF_000390325.3 of Nicotiana tomentosiformis. Lineage (NCBI taxonomy): Eukaryota > Viridiplantae > Streptophyta > Magnoliopsida > Solanales > Solanaceae > Nicotiana > Nicotiana tomentosiformis. The sequence goes on along the minus strand of NC_090813.1, from coordinate 99,740,495 downwards.
ACTTAGCCTCTCCGGCCTCAAACCACCCGATGGGAGAATGACATTGATAATCATATAAAGCCTCAAATGGAGCCATCTCGATACTAGACTGATAACTGTTATTGTAAGCAAACTAGGCCAAAGGAAAGAACCGATCCCACTGTCCCCCAAAGTCAATTACACATGCCCTCAACATGTCCTCCAAGATCTGAACTGTCCGCTCCGACTGCCCGTCAGTCTGTGGATGAAATGCTGTGCTGAGCTCTACACAGGTCCCCAACTCACTCTGTGCTGCTCTCCAGAAATGCAAAGTAAACTGAGGACCTCTATGTGATATGATGGAAACAGGCACACCATGCGGCTGAACTATCTCCTAGATATAAATCTAGGCCAAACTCTCTGAAGTATACGTAGTCATCACAGGAATGAAATGTGCCAACTTGGTCAATCGGTCTACAATGACCCAAACTGCATCAAACTTCCGCAAGGTCCGCGACAACCCAACTACGAAGTCCATAGTATTGTGCTCCCACTTCCACTCAGGTATAGTCATCTGCTGGAGCAGGCCTCCTGGCTTCTAGTGCTCATACTTAACCTGCTGGCAATTTAGGTATCTGGCTACATACTCAACTATGTCTTTCTTCATCCGCCGCCACCAATAATACTGCCTCAGGTCGCGGTACATTTTTGTAGCACCTGGATGAAAGGAACATCGAGAACTGTGCGCCTCATCTATAATCCTCTCCCTCAAGACATCAATATTTGGAAAACATAGACGACTCTGGAGTCGCAGAACACCATCCTTGCCGATAGAAACCTCCTTGGCACTACCTTGTAGTACCTTCTCTATGAGAACCAGCAAGTGCGGATCATCAAACTGTCGAGTCTTGATCTGCTCCAATAGTGAAGACTGGGCAATGACGCATGCAAGACCTCAGCTGGGCTCTAAAATATCCAACCTCACAAGTCTGTTAGCCAAAGTCTGAATGTCCAAGGCTAGTGGTCTCTCCTCCGATGAAATGAATGCCAAGCTACCCATACTCTCTGCCTTCCTGCTCAAGGAATCTGCGACTACATTCGCCTTACCCGGATGATAAAGAATGGTGATGACATAGTCCTTCAGTAACTCTAGCCACCTACACTGCCTCAAATTGAGATCCCTTTTCTTGAACAAATGATGCAAGCTGCGATGATCAGAGTAAACCTCACAGGACACCCCATAAAGATAATTCCTCATAATCTTAAGAGCATGAACAATTGCGGCCAACTCCAAATCGTACACAAGATAATTCTTCTCGTGATCCTTCAGCTAAAGTGAAGCATATGCAATAACTCGTCCCTCCTGCATCAATACACAACCTAAGCCAATGCATGAAGTGTTGCAATACACAGTATACATCTACGAACCGGAAGGCAACACTAGGACTGGTGCTGTAGTGAAAGCTGTCTTGAGCTTCTGGAAGCTCGTCTCGCAATCATCGGATCAATGAAACTGAGCACCCTTCTGGGTTAATCTAGTTAAAGGTGCTGCAATAGATGAGAAGCCCTCCACGAACCGGCGATAAAAACCTGCTAACCCCAAGAAGCTCCTGATCTCAATCGCCGAAGTAGGACGAGGCCAACTCTGAAGTGCCTCAAACTTCTTGGGATCCACCTTAATACCCTCGCCTGATACAACATGCCCCAAGAATGCTGCATAATCTAAATAAAACTCACACTTGGAGAACTTAGCATATAGCTTCTGTTCCCACAAGGTCAGAAGCACCAATCTCAAGTGATGCTCGTGCTCCTCCATGCTACGTAACTAAATAAAAATGTCATCAATGAAGAAAGGGACAAACGAATCAATATAAGGCCTGAACACCCTATTCATCAAGTCCATAAATGCCGCTGGGGAATTAGTCAAGCTGAAGGACATCACCAGAAACTCATAATGGCCAGATCTAGTACGGAAAGCAGTCTTCGAAACATCTAAGTCTAGAATCTTCAACTGATGGTACCCCGACCTCAAGTCGGTCTTAGAGAACACCCTAGCACCCTGCAACTGGTCAAACAAATCATCAATATGCGGTAGGGTGTACTTGTTCTTGATGGTAACTTTGTTCAACTGGCGGTAATCAATGCACATTTGCGTAATCCCATCTTTCTTCACAAATAGCACTGGGGCACCCCAAGGTGATACACTTGGCCTGACGAACCCCTTTGCTCACAACTCCTCAAGCTGCTCCATCAACTCTTTCGGAGCCATACAGTATGATAGGATAGAGATAGGTTGGGTACCTGGAGCCAAGTCAATACAGAAGTAGATATCATGATCTGGTGGCATGCTTGGAAGATCAGAAGGAAACACATCGGAGAACTCCCGGACTACTGGTACTGAATTAATCACCGGAGACTCTACAATAGTATCCCGAACATAGGCTAGATAAGACAAACAACCCTTCTCGACCATGTGTCGACCCTTCATAAAAGAGATAACCTGATTAGATGTAGTGACAGACAAACCCTTTCACTCTAATATAGGCAACTTTGGCATCGCTAAGGTAACAATCTTGGCATGTCAATCAAGGATAGGTTGATATGGGGATAGCCAGTCCATGCCCAGGATGACCTCAAAGTCAATCATATCAAGCAACAGAAGATCTGCTCTAGTCTCATATCCACAAAATGTGACCACACAGGACCGATAGATCCTATCCACAACAACAGAATCGCCTACATGAGTGGACACACAAACAGGAGTACCCAAGAACTCACAAGGAATATCCAGAAAATGAGTAAATAGAGATGACACATACGAATGGGTAGACCCTGGATCAAATAGTACTGACGCTCCCCTACCGCAGACAAAAATAATACCTATGATCATGGCATCTGAGGCCACTGCATCTGGTCTGGCCGGAAAAGCATAGAATCTGGCTGGAGCGCCACTTGGCTGGCCCCTGCCTGCTTGACCTCTACCTTTGGGACGACCCCTACCCACCTGCCCTCCGCCTCTGGGCGACCAGATGGCTGGTGCGGCTACTGGTGCTGAAAGCATGGGTTGCTGACTCTACTGCACCGCCTTGCCCCGTAGTCTGGGGCAATGTCTCTTCATGTGACTAGGATCCCCGTACTCATAACAACCTCTCAGAGTGGTGGACTACTACCCTGAAGTCTGACCCTAATGGCCCGAATACCCGCCAGGAGAACCCTGAAGAGTGGGTGGGCGGTATCAACTCTCTGGCATGGCACTGAAATAGGCACTAGAAAAACCCTGATGACAGGAGTACCCACTAGAAGAAACCTGAATAGCTGACGGGCGGTAAGAACTCTCCGGCATAGCACTGAAGTAGGGTCAAGCTGGAACACCCCGAGGAGGTGGTGGTGCTGAATATGGGGGCCTGCTGGGCTAACCCCTCCCAAGATGACCTATGCCCCCATTTGGGGCACCTATGAACTCTCCAGAAAAATGGAACCTCTTGTGCCGCTGCATCTACTCTCTACCCCTCTGACGGTAACCCTCAATCCTCTGAGAAATCTCCACTACCAAGTAATAAGAAGTCCCCATCTCAAACTCCCGAGCCATACTAGCCTGAATACTAGAGTGCAACCCTGCAACAAACCTCCGCACTCGTTCCGCCTCAGTGGGAAGTATCTGAAGTGCATGGCGAGACAACTCAGAGAATCTGGCCTCATAATCGGTCACTGACATCTGACCCTGCTGGAGCTGCTCAAACTGAAGCCGCAACTCTTCCCTCTGGGGGGGTGTGGAATAAACCTATCTAAGAATAGGCATGTAAACTGGTCCCAAGTTATCTGAGGAGAACCTGCCGGTTTGCCAAGGAGATAAGACTTCCACCACTTACGTGCTCTGCCCTCTAATTGAAAGGTAGTGAAATCCACCTTATGAGACTCCAATATACTCATGTTGTGCAGTATGTCCCTACACCTATCAATGAAATTTGCCTCTGTGGCAAGTATCTATCCAATAGCTTCTGTGGCTCGCCAGTCGCAGTTGGTCTGTGCTCAAGTACAACTGCTGCAACTGGCTAGGCTCCGCCTATGGGTAGTGTGCCTGGGGTCTGATATACTACCGCTGCATGCCCAAGAGCCTGAGAAGTAAGGTTCTGTGCTCACCCTCCCGTCTGAGATGTGGCTGGGTCTGCTAGAAATAAACCAGCCTGGGTTATAGAATCCATGAACCGTAGCATACGGCCCATGACCTCCTGAAAGCCCGGTGCTGACATGAAATCAATCGGGGCTGGCTCTGCTCCTCATTAATGAGATCCTCCACTAGATTGGCTAGTGGTGCAACACGGGCAACTCTGGGACGTCCTCGTCCCCTACCTTGGGCTGATGCCCTACCCCGGCCTCAGCCTCAGCCTCTAGCAACAAGGGGAACAGCTCCTCCCGGATCCGGAACATATGTCGCGCGCGTTCTCACCATCTGTGAGAGAGTAAAAGAAGAAACTTAGTACACCATCAACTGCACGAGAAAAGATGAATAAATAGTGGTTTACTAACACCCTATAGACTCTGGAAGATAAGTACAGACGTCTCTGCACCGATCCGCAACACTCTATTAGGCCTGCCCATAACTTGTGAGACCTATGTGAACCTAGTGCTCTGATACCATGTTATCATGACCGTATTCCATTTTAGGCCGTGATGGTGCCCAGCACCATTACTAGGCAAGCCAACAGTGTACAATCTAGTGATTTTCCCATTTTAATAAGTTTTTCCCAAGTAAATAACTACCCTTAATTTACTAGGTTTAGTAAGAAACAGATTTAAATTAATAAAATGAAAGCAGCTGGATGTATTTATGGCCATAGGAATAAAACCAAAATCATAAGTCTACTAGTGTGTGCCAAGATCTGGTGTCACAAGTGTGTGGGCTACTAGTAGAATATACAAAAGATCTCAACTCTACTGTCTGAAATAGAATAGACAAAAATAAATCAAAAGAGAGACTCCGACTGCTGCTGAACGGCTCGGAAGGGCAGCTCACTGTGTGGTCTCGGACCAGAAGTCAAGATTGCGCGCCAGACTGATAACCAGATGCACCTGTCTCAGATCCTGCACATCAAGTGCAGAAGTGTAGCGTGAGTACATAAATAACTTGTACCCAGTAAGTATCTAGTCTAACCTCGAAGAAGTAGTGATGAGGGGTCGACTTCGACACTTTCTATGGGCCAAAAATATAATAGTATGAAATTCTAATTAAACATGATTTATAGAATGATAATAGAACTCATAGAAGGAAAAATAAGTAAGCAATACTTCGACTTCAAGTAAGAACCAAGTCAATTCTCTCGTCTAACCCTTTCACCTATCAAGTCCATGGAACAATATTAAATATAAAGGGGTTCAATATCCTTACGCATGAATTATGTCAAGGACGTACGGCCCTATCCGAATATACATATAAATATAATGTGCACTGCTGAGGGTCGAACGGCCCGAACCATAAATACATCCATTAACCTGCCAAGGCAAACAGTCTGCTCCCATGAGAGTAGTGGAAATTTACCCCGCTCGCGGAATATACTTGCGAAGCGGTTGAATATAGATTTTCTCAAGTTATCATAATATTTCTCAATTCTTTTTCAAAATATGAAATTCAGCTAGGAACCTTTAAAATATTGAAATCCTCAACCTCCACTTTAATCCAAACAATTAGTAAGCATAGACAAGCAACGGTATCGACAAAAACATGGTGTAAGCCTAAATCTACCCGGACATAAGCATGAATAGTAGCTACGCACGGACTCTCGTCACTTCGTACGTACGTAGCCCCCACAAATATAAGTACATGATGATTAAGTTCACCTATGGGGTTAATTCCCTCTTACAAGGTTAGAAAAGAGACTTACATCGTTTCAAGGCCCACTTCCCCGTCCAAGAATGTGCTCACACCCTTAATACGGTGCCGAATCAACCCAAATCTAATCAAATAGTATATAAGCTAATCAATACATGCTCAAAAGTTCGTATTCTAACTATTAAAGCGATTACCCAACCCCAATTGAAGAATTCCCAAAGTTCACCCCGAGGTCCACGTGCCCGAATTCCGGAAATGTGTGAAGAAAATTGTTACCCATGACCTCATGAACTCAAATATATGATTTTTACTAAATTCCATAACAAATTCCGTGGTTAAATCTCATTTTTGTCAAAAACCTAGGTTTTCACCTAAAACCATGATTTTCACTACTTTACATGTTATAATCTACCCATAAACTATGTATTAAACTCACATTGTGTGGAAATTACTTACCTCAAAGTGCGAGGTGAAATCCCCCTTTCCAAGAGCTCCAAGAATTGCCCAACAATCAAAGAAAATGAGCCAAAATAGCCTAAGTCCCATTTTTAAGAGATGATTCTGCCCAGGGGTCCTCATACGCGATCGCGGTCAAGCTTTCGCATTCGCGATGGCTAAACTGAAGAGCCCAGGAAAAGGCTCTATGCGAACGCGAGAGTACCTATGCAAACGCGATGCACTGGGCTGCCTACTCCTCGCTAACGCAGGGCCCAACATGTGAACGCGTAAGGCAACTGGGTTGCCGAGGCCCAGGCTTCTATGCGAACGCGGCCTACTCAATGCAAACGCGAAGGCCAAAGGGCCAAGGCCTCCGCGAACGCGTCCCTGCATATGTGAACGCGAAGTGCAAAAACCTCCATTCCCCAAATCCTTCACCGCGAACGCGAGGATCTGTCTGCGTTCGTGAAGAAGGGAAACTAGAACAGAAAATCCTGTGTTTTCAACTTGACTCCGAGATATCCGAAACACACCCGAGCCCCTTGGGTCCCCATCCAATTACACCAACAAATCTATAAACATAATACGGACATTCTCGAACTCTCAAAATGCGTAAAATAACAACAAAACCAAGAATCACACCCCAAAACCGAATTGAACCAAAATATGAACCAAGTTTCCAAATTGCTCCGATCGCGCCAAATCATACTTAGACTACTTGGAATGACACCAAATTTTGCATGCAAGTCTTAAATGACATTACGGAACTATTCCCAGTCTCAAAATCCCATTTGGACCTCGATATCATAAAAATCTACTCCAAACCACATTTAAAGAACTTCAAAACCTTCCAAAAACAAACTTTCACTATTAAGCGTTGAAACGCTCCCAGTTACCCCAAAACCTGATCCAAACATACGCCCAAGTCCAAAATCATCATACGAACCTATTGGAACCATCAAATCTCGATTCTAAGGTCGTTTACTCAAAACGTTACCCGAAGTAAAACTTAGCCTTTTTAGTCAACCTTAAGGAACCAAGTGTTCCGATTTAAACCCGAACTCTTCCAAATCCCGAACTAACCACCCCCCGCAAGTCATAAAACAGTAAAAACACGTAAGACAAGTCTTATTTATGGGAACAGAGATCTAGAAAGCAAAATGACCGATCGGATCTTTACAATATTGGGTCAAGACGACCTCTTTTTAGTGTTTTGAATGCGCGAGCAGGTCCGTAGCGTGTTTTATGATTTAAATTCATATACAGTTTGTGTCTGGGAGGTTACGGATGAGTTTCGGGGTGGTTTCTGATTATTTTAGAGAAGTTTGAGATTGCTGGTTTCTGGTGAGGTACTGTTCATTCGCAATTGTGAACACTGTTCATTCGCAATTGCGAATAATTTATCGCAATTGCGATGATTTTTGGATTTTAGTGCAGTTCGCAGTTGTGAACAATGTATCGCAATTGCAAACACTGTTCATGGGAGGTTACTGTTCATTCGCAAATGCGAAGTTTTTGTCCGAAAATGCGAACCTGGGCAGAAACTTAAGGATTGAAAATCTGTCGTTTCTTCATTTTCGATTGGGATTTTTGGAGCTCGGGTTTTGGGCGATTTTGAGGATTTCTTCACGACTTCGACTGGGAAAAGTGTTCTATATACAGAAGTCATTATATTCCATTAATCTATGGTTATATTCATCGTTTAATTTGAGTTTTAATGGAGGAAATTGGGATTTTTGTAAAACTTTTCAAAAACAAAAATTCAAGATTTGGAGGACGATTTATTATTGGAATTCTATAAAATTGGTATGGTTGAACTCGTATTGGAATGGGTGTTCGGATTCCGTGAAAATTCTATCGCGTTCCGAGAGACGAGCTCCGCGTTGACTTTGGTTGACTTTTTAGAATAAACTTTTAAGTCGACGTTTTATTATCTGAAATTGTTTCCGATGAATTTTAATGAAGTTATACAATTAATTTGGATAGATTTGAGCTATTTGGAGGTCAATTCAAGCAAGGAGATTTTGGAATATCGGCATAACTTCAAAAAGGTAAGTATCTTATCTAACCTTGAGTGGGGGAATTACCCCTTAGGCATCGAGTCTTATGTGCCATTTGAGAAATGTGAAAAGTCGTGTACGTGAGGTGACGAGTACGTACTCGGTCTTATATGTACAAATTTTATTGGGTTAAAGTCTTAGGCATTACTGTGTAGTAAATTGGATAATTGTTGGCATTTATTAAATCATCTATTTGCCATGCCTCAATCCTTGTTTGTTGAATTTGTTTTTACATGACAATTTGATGTGATTGTTACTTGAATATTTATGTAAATTCCGTGAGTTTGTTGATTTGATATTTCCTGCAAATAATTATATTATGGATTTTTCCATCTCCAAATAATTAATGAACTAAGTTTAAACGGAGGCATTAATATAAATATCAAAAATTTGGATTAATGAAGGTGTTGCCCTATACTGAGTATTTGCTATCTTTGTTGATTGTTTTTGAGGTTTTATCTATGTTGTGTGGAGACTTGGGCTATTTTTGAGAAATTTATTGATTTTACTAGATCATTAGAATTGGTTGTGGTTGTTGGGCAAAATGTGATTGGAATTGATTGTGTTGTGTTGTCGTGATAATATTCCGTGTAAATTATTGTGTGATTTGAGTTATTATTATGAGGATATAAGGGTTTCATTTCTCTCTTGATATCATGTGGGTATAAGGGTGGTATTTCACCGTGGTTATGTGTGTTGGGATATTGTCTTGGCGGAGTGATAAGGGTAGCTATTATACGGAGCGATAAAGGTGGCTATATGAGCGATAAGGGTGGCTATTGATATTATCAGGGCGGAGGGAAAAGGGAAGCTATTATAGGAGTGATAAAGGTGGCTATAGGAGAGATAAAGGTGGCTATTGTCAGGGATGATACGTGATGATGTGGAGTTATTGTGTTGGTAATTTTTATGTGATGATGTGGGGTTATTGCGTTGATAATTTTTATGTGATGTTGTGATTTTCCTTGTGTTTATTTTTATATCTTGTTCAATTTGTCTTGTTGTTTCGGTAAAATTGATAATAGTCTGATCTACATTGAAATTGGGAGCCTACGGCTATAGCCAGGCGGATTATGAAATGAAATATGGGCACGAGGTACCGTGAGTAAATAATGATGATATTGGCACGCGAATTGTCTGTACAGTTGTGATATGAAATGTGGGCACGAGGTGCCGTGAGTAAATGATGAAAATATTGGCACGTGAGTTGTCCGTGCGGTTGTGATAGAGAAATTGGCACGAGGTGCCGTGAAAATATTAAAGTGGGTTGAGACCCGTATTTTATGATTTTGAAATGAGGTGTCCCAGGGTGACTTTTATTCAAAAGATATTTATTTGATAGAATTATATTTGAAAGAGATTTATTTGAAAGTATTATATTTGAAAGATATTTATTTGAAGGGAGTATATTCGAAATATATTTTTTTGAAAGTATTATATCTTAAAGATTGTTATTTGAAAAACATATAGGTGAATGATTTATATTAGAATGACTTGATTAATTGGTTGTACTTGTATTCATTATTTGTTGAGCAATATTTATGGTGTTCTTGTTGCCCTACTATGCATATCACTGGTTGATTATTGTTGCCATCATTGTTATTTGTTTCATATTATTTTTGTATACTATATTGCACAAGTTATTAGACTAGTGAGTATCTTGACTTTACCTCATCACTACTCCACTGAGGTTAGTCTTGATACTTATTGGGTATCGACTGTGGTGTACTCATACTATACTTCTACACATTTTTGTGCGAGCCAGGTATTTGAGATATTGTCTCTTTCCTCTTGTACCATGCATGTGGAAAGTTCCTTGCCTTTTCCCTTGAACCGGGTATGAATTCTTAAATCCATTTACCTCGACCAGGATCAACTCCTTCTATGACCCAGGAAAAAGCTAAAAGTAAAGCAGTCATTAGGCCAGAGCTAGTTTCACAGCTACCAATTCGCACCCGCGGATCAAAGAATACCAATAAAATCTTGATTTAGCATAAGCAAGGTATGAGAGAGGCCTTACGAGGGATCTTTCCCACTTAATAGATTCATTACTTCGTTACAGCAGTTGTGGGTACCTGCCATTCAGAGATGCTATCAGAGTAGGAAAGTTATCCAAGTTCTCCTGCCTAGTTTAGATAAAGCACCCCTTATCGCCCCACGGCCTCTAGTTAGGACACAAAGCTTATTCGAGTAGAGTTAGAGTGTGATCGCTAGGATTCAAGGTAGAGCTCCTTGGTCGTCGCAGTTTCTTGGAATCTTTCCATTTTATTGTACTGTTAATTATTAATAAAACAGTATTGAGTATTCGATTCTTGAGATCACTTCATGTATTTAGTTAGAGTTTGTGACTCGATATTACCAGTCTTGGGAGATTGTTTATAATTATTTCCGTTGTTGGTTTTGATACATGTATTATAATTATATGTTTAAAAAGAAAAAATGGCTTGAATTGTATTAGAGCTCTAGGTTCATAGGTTCTACGAGTCACGAACGAGTCTAGTAGAGGCTTGCGGATCGGTACAGAGACGTCTGTACTTATCTTCGAGAGGCTACAAAACTGTTAGGAAATTTTCACTTCTTTCATTCATGTCGTGCGGAATTTATTGAATTTTGAATTTGTGCCTTTGTATCTCTATTCTCTCACAGATGGTGAGGATACGTGATACCGGGTCAGCTGAGCAGGCACCCGTGCATTCTGCTAGGGCCGCAAGTGCCCGGGGCCGAGGTAGAGGCCGAGGAAGGGCATGTGTCGCAACTAGAGAATCTGTCAGAGCAGCAGTTAAGGAGCCGCCAGTAGCTCGAGTTGGGGGACAGGTACCAGAAGCACCTGTTGTTACCCTCGGACTTCAGGAGACTCTAGCACAGTTCTTGAATATGTTTGGTATGTTAATTCAGGCGGGATTGATCTCTGTTACACGAAATATTTCTCAGATTGGGGGAGTAATCAGACTCCTACCACCCGTATTCCAGAGCAGAGAGATCATATTGGTCAGGTTCCGAGTGTAGTACCGGTACAACCTGTTATTCCGGTTCAGCCTGAGGTCAGGTCAGAGGCATTAGAAGAAGAACAAAAGAGACTAGAAAGATTTAAGAAGTATAGTCCACCTACTTTTAGTGGCACATCTACTAAGAAATATAGTCCGCACCATGGGTATTGTGTAAGTGAGCGGAGTTGCCTTTACCACATTTTAGCTGTCAGGAGTAGCGTATCAATGGTGGCAAATCTATAAAGAAGGTAGACCAGCCGATGCAATACCACCTACTTGGGCTTAGTTTTAGAGATGTTTTTGAAAGAGTTTGTTCCCCAGACTCTCCGAGATGCATGGCGCACAGAGTTGAACGGTTGAATCGGGGAACTATGACATTGTCAAAATATGCTATCAGGTTCAATGAGTGAGCCCGACACGCACCTATCTTGGTACCTACTGTCAGAGAGTGGGTCCGCATATTCATTGAGGGGCTCGATTATGATCTTAAAATATGCATGGCTCGAGAGTTGCAAACTGATACTCCATTTCAGCAAGTATTGGAAATTGCGAGGAGGATTGAGGGTGTTCTAGGTAAGGAAAGGAAGTCTAAGGAGGCCAAAAGGTCTAGAAGATTTGGAGGGTTCAGTGGATTTTACTCTTTAGCTATGACCCATTATGGCGGATGCTCGAGCAGTCGGCCAGCTTACTCGGGATGCTCCAGTTAGTTCTTATAGTACACCACCGACACGAAATTCATACAATGGTTTTTCTAGTTATCCGGCACAGACTCAGTACGAGCAGTTGTTACCTTAGAGGGGTTTTTTTATAAGTGTGGTGATACTAGGCACATCATTAGAGATTGTCCCAGACTTGAGATGGTGGATTCTATCAGAAAACTCAGGCTACGGGCGTGCACAGCCAGTTAGGGGTGGAGGACCAGCCCATTGATATATTTTCTATGGTGTGTCTGAGGCGACGACACCAGATGGTGTCATTACAGGTATGATCCTAATTTGTTATAAAAGGATATTTTTCCTTAATTTGATTTGGTTCTGAATATTGAGGTGAGTCTTCCTATTATGATCCGTTTATGGGTGAGCTTCGTAATTGTGTGATTTATCTCTGATGGGAGATTCGATGATGTTAGCCCGTGTCTATCATTTTTATTTTGTACACTATTAAGGACTATAAGTCCAAAAGTGACTTACTTTTACTCTCTACAATGGGTTTTGATGTGATTTCGGAATAATTGAATTTAGTTTTATAAATTATATGCCCTACCGGTATGAGGGTTCATTATGTGTTTTGAAAATTATTTACGGAATTTATTAAAAAGAAAAAAGAAAGGAAATGGAAAATTTCAGTTGGCACAATGTGCAAAATACTTGTGATTCGAAGTTGAGGACGAGATCCTCGTAGATTTTTATATGATGTGAAATATTTGAACTGGGCTACAATCCACGGTGGAAGTTATATAAGGACGATGTCCTTGTGGTGAAAAACTTATGAGTTTAAATTCTGCCTTTGTGAAATTAAAATTGTACTATAGTATTAATAAGGAGTGATGCCTGCTAGGCTTATTTGATAATTCTTTTATATGTTTCTGTGCATATTCATCCATATTCGTGTTGTAAACATTGAGTGTTAGCCTATAAGGCGAGTGTCCAGGTGGCGTTAAATACGACTCGTTAATTCGGATAAATAATTATGAGGTCTTCATGCCTCGCGTGTTGCTGTCAATGTTACGAAAGGTTGAAATGAGTTTTGGTTAATATGAGATTAATTGAGGATGCTGAAATTAAATTATGAACGACTATTATAATAAGAGATGTGGTTATGGACATACGTATAATGTGTGCGTAGGCACGAGTTGCTATAGTCGGGTGAAACTAATACCATGTGTTAATATGGAAAATAAGGCCTTTTGAAAATGTTTAGAGTGTAAAGAATTGGTTTTAAAGTGTATAAATGTGGATCAAAGAAGTAATCTCAACTGAGTTGGTATTGTCGGATTCCTGTTAAATTTATGATGACGTAGAATCACCCGCGAGTATGTGTGCAGTAATTACATTCAGTAAATTAAGTCCTCAGAAAGATTCTTGGCACGTTCAAGGATGAATGTATGTTTAAGAGGGGGAGAATGTAACGACCCGACTTGTCGTTTTAATAATTAACGCCCCGTTCAGCGACTTAAGTTCCCCAGAAGATTCGTAATATGTATTATGACCCACGTGTATGGTCAAGTTTGGTTTCAGAAAGATTCGAAATTTAATTTAAAGAAAAATTCTCATTTTTTGAAGCTTAAATGGAAAGAGTTGACCAAAGAGCTGGATTTTGAGCAAACGACCCCAGAATAGAATTTTAATGATGTCAATAGCTTTGTATGGTGATTTTGGACATAGGCATGTGTCCGTATTTGGATTTGGAAGTTCGTAGGTCAATTCGACGCATTTTGGTGAAAGTTGGAAATATAAGATTTTTGGAAAGTTCGACCGAAGGTCGAATTTTTTATAACGAGGTCGGATTTCTATTCTGAAAATTGGAACAACTCCATTACGTCATTTATGACTCGCGTACAAAATTTGAAGTCATTCCGGATTGATTTAATACGTTTTGGCGCAAATTATAGAATTTGGAAATTTCATAACTCATAATTCGATTCGAGGCATGATTCGTAGTCTCGGAATTGTTTGATGTGATTTGAGGCCTCGACTAAGTTCCTATCATATTTTGGGACTTATTGGCATGATTTGACGGGGTCCCGAGGGGCTTGGGTGTATTTTTGGATCATTGGTTGAGAGACTAGTAAAGTTCAGAAATTTGGGAGTTTGACCATGGTCAATATCGAGTTAAGATTTGACCATGGTAAGTATTGGATCAAGACGACCTCTTTTCAGTGTTTTGAGGGTGCGAGCAGGTCCGTAGCGTGTTTTATAATTGAAATGCATATATGGTTTGTGTCCAGGAGGTTCCAGATGAGTTTCGGGGTGGTTTCGGATCATTTCGGAGAAGTTTGAGTTTGCTGGTTTCTGGTGAGGTACTGTTCATTCGCAATTGTGAACAATTTATCGCAATTGCGAACATTGTTCATTCGCAATTGCGAACAATTTATCGCAATTGCGATGATTTTTGGATTTTAGTGCAGTTCGTAATTGCGAACAATGTATCGCAATTGCGTACATTGTTCATGGGAGGTTACTGTTCATTCGCAAATGCGAATTTTTTGTCCCCAAATGCGAACCTGGGCAGAAACTTAAGGATTGAAAATCTGTCATTTCTTCATTTTCGATTTGGGATTTTTTAAGCTAGGTTTTTGGGCGATTTTGAGGATTTCTTCATGACTTTGACTGGGGCAAGTGTTCTATATCCGAAAGTGATTATATTTCATGAATCTATGGTTATATTCATCGTTTAATTTGAGTTTTAATGGAGGAAATTGAGATTTTCATAAAACTTTTCAAAAACGAAAGTTCAAGATTTGGAGGACGATTTGTTATTGGAATTCTATAAAATTTGTATGGTTGAACTCGTATCGGAATAGGTGTTCGGATTCCGTAAAACTTTTGTCGAGTTTCGAGAGGCGGGCCCCGCGATAACTTTGGTTGACTTTTTAGAATGAAATTTTAAGTCGACGTTTTATTATCCGAAATTGTTTCCGATGAATTTTATTGAAGTTATACAATTAATTACGATAGATTTGAGTTGTCTGGAGGTCAATTCAAGCAAGAAGGTGATTTTGGAATATCGGCATAATTTCAAAAAGGTAAGTATCTTGCCTAACCTTGAGTGGGGAAATTACCCCTTAGGCATCGAGTCTTATGTGCCATTTGAGAAATGTGAAAAGCCGTGTACGCGAGGTGACGAGTACGTACTCGGACTTATATGTGCAAATTTTATTGCGTTAAAGTCTTAGGCATTACTGTGTAGTAAATTGGGTAATTGTTTGCATTTATTATATCATCTATTTTCCATGCCTTAATCCTTGTTTGTTGAATTTGTTTTTACATGACAATATGATGTAATTGTTACTTGAATATTTATGTAAATTCCGTGAGTTTGTTGATTTGATATTTCCTGCAAATAATTATATTATGGATTTTTCTATCTGCAAATAATTAATGAACTATGTTTAAACTAATTAAACTACGGCATTAATATAATTATCAAGAATTTTGATTAATGAAGGTATTGCCCTATACTGAGTATTTTCTATCTCTATTGATTGTTTTTGAGGTTTTATATACGTTGTGGAGCCTTGGGCTAATTTTGAATTTATTGATTTTACTATATCATTGGAATTGGTTGTGGTTGTTGGACAAATTGTGATAGGACTTGATTGTGTTGTGTTGTCGTGATAATATTCTGTGTAAATTGTTGTGTGATTTGAGTTATTATTATGAAGATATAAGGGTGGCATTTCACCGTTGATATCGTGTGGGTATAAGGGTGGCATTTCACCGTGGTTATGTGTGTTGGGATATTGTCTGGGCGGAGTGATAAGGGTGGCTATTATACGGAGCGATAAGGGTGGCTATAGGAGCGATAACGGTGGCTATTAATATTGTCAGGACGGAGGGATTATGTGAAGCTATTATAGGAGTGATAAGGGTGGCTATAGGAGAGATAAGGGTGGCTATTATCACGGATGATATGTAATGATATGGAGTTATTGTGTTGGTAATTTTTATGTGACGATGTGGGGTCATTGCGTTGGTAATGTTCATGTGATGTTGTGATTTTCCTTGTGTTTATTTTTATATATTGTGCAATTTGTCTTGTTGTTGGTAAATGGATAATAGTCTGATCTATGTTGAAATTTGGAAGCCTATAGCTATTGCCAGACGGATTATGAAATGAAATGTTGGCACGAGGTGCCGTGAGTAAATAATGATGATATTGGCACGTGGACTGTCCGTGCAGTTGTGATATGAAATGTGGGCACGAGGTGCCGAGAGAAAATGATGATAATATTGGCACATGATGTAACGACCTGACCGGTCATTTCGAGCTTCAGCGCGCTGTTCGGACGTTTGAAGCCCTGAGTAGTTTCACTTCAGGTATTATGACTTGTGCGCGTGGTCGGAATTTGATTTCGGAAGTTCGGAGTTGATTTGGAAAAAAGATTCTAATTTCGTAAGCTTTAAGTTGGGGGAATTGACTACTATGTGATATTTAGGTAAAAGACCTCGGAATCGGGATTTGAAATTTCCATAAGGTTCGTATGGTGATTTTGGACTTGGGCGTATGTCCGGATCGGGTTTTGGATGACCCTGGAGCATTTCGGCGCCTATTGTGGAAGTTGGCATATTTGGAAGAATTTCATAAATTTTAGTTGAAGTGCATTTCAATGATATCAACATCCATTTGGGATTCTGAGTTTGGGAATAGTTCTGTATGCTTATTCCGGTCTTAGGAGCGCGTTCGGAAGTGGATTTGGAGGTCCGTATGTCATTTTGGGGTCACTTGGGCGAAAGTTGGAAATTTGGTTAATTTTAAGAAGTTTGACCGGGAGTGGACTTTTTGATATTGTGGTCAGATTCCGATTCCGGATGTTGGAATATGTCCGTAATGTCGAATGTGACTTGTGTACGAAATTTGAGGTCAAACTGACGTGATTTGATAGGTTTCGACATCGGTTGTAGAAGTTTGAAGTTTTAAACTTCATAAAGTTTGAATTGGAGGATGATTCATCTTTTTAGCGTTGTTTGATGTTATTTAAAGGCTCGACTAAGTCTGTAACGTGGTTTGGGAAATGTTGGTATAATTGGTTGAGGTACCAAGGGCCTCGGGTGGATTTCGGATGGTTAACGGATCGAGTTTGGACTTGGAAGAAATGCTAAGGAAGCTGGTATCTGGAGTAACCGCACCTGCGAGGTTTTGGCCGTAGGTGCGGAGCCGCAGAAGCGGACGCGCAGATGCGCTACATGGGGCACAGATGCAGGGATTGTTGGGTCGAGCTAGAGCCACACCTGCGATGGAATTTCCGCAGGTGCGGCTGGTGTACCGCAGATGCGGAAAGTCGGACTGGGCAAAAGGTTTTTTAAAGTGGGGTTTGGGTTCATTTCACCCATTTTTCATTTTGTTAGGTGAATTTTGGAGCTCTTAGAAGGGAGATTTGCGTCATCTATGTCAAGATAAGTGATTCCCACCTATTGCAAGTTAAATACTTGGATTTTATATGGATTTAGACTTGAAAATTTGTGGAAATTTGGGATTTTAGTAGAAAACCTAGAAAATGGATATTTTTGGATTTTGACCACGAAATTGAACATGGAATTTGGAATAAATATTATATTTGAGTTCGTAGTGTCATGGGTAAAGCTTATCTTTGAAAAGTTTAGGAATCCCAGTACGTGGGCCCGAGGGTGATTTTTATCGACTTTTCAAGCGGAGTTAGGAATTTGTTGTAAATTGAATTAAAATGTGTATTAGAGTATATTTATGGGTTTGCACATTTATTGACTAGTTTTGTAGCGTTGGGCATCGGTTTGAGTTGTAAGAAGGGCTTGGGAGCCGGTTATGGAATTTTGGAGCGAGGTAAGTCTCCTTTCTAACCTTGTAAGAGGGAATTAACCTCATAGGTGAATCAAATCATTAGTTTCTCCTATTTGTGGGGGCTACGTATGCACGAGGTGACAAAAGTCCGTGCGTAGCTACAATTATGTTTATGTCTGAGTAGTCTAGGACCCATATCATGTTGTACTTGCGATGTTGTGCCCTACTTGTTAAATTAATTGTTTAAAACATTTAGAAATTCGATAAAGGAATTGTAAAAAGATTAAACTTCATTTACTTGACCGGTAAATGGGAATTCAAAATTTTTGGAATATTTGCCCCTTAATAAATCTTAAATTGGTTGTTTAATGTGTTTTCTTTTTGTGGAGCGGGCCGAACGCCTCGGCAGGTTAAATAGATACATCTATGGTTCACGTCGTTCGACCCTCGGTAGTGCACATTTTAAATATTTATGTTGGAGCGGGCCGTACGACCTCGGCATGATTTGCGCATGATATATTTTTGGAATTGATAATAATTGATATTGCTTTCATTGGCCCGAGATACAAAAAATGTTAAATGACGAAAATAAATTTGGAAATTTCTTATGAACAAAAGAATTGTTTACTTATTTCATGATATTGAGCTTACAGCCGTTCTACGTAATCCATGCTTAATTATATCATTGTCATTTTATTTTTAGCCCATAGTAAGTGTCGAAGTCGACCCCTCGTTTCTACTTCTTCGAGGTTAGGCGGGATACTTGCTGGGTATGCGTTGATTTACGTACTTATACTACATTTGCTGTACATTTTTGTGCAGGTGCATATATGTCTAGTGGCCTTGTGGGCGCAGAGGCGCGGTTATTGCGGGGACTTAGGTGAGCTGCATTCGACGTTACGAGTCCGCAGCCAGCAGAGTCTCCTTCAGAGTATTTATATTTCTCCTGTGCGAATTTGTATTCCGGGCAGATGTTGTATTTTATTTTACATTCCTAGTAGAGGCTCATGCACTTGTGACACCTGGTTTTGGGGTGATTATGGGTTGAACTGTATTGAAATTGTTGTAAAATATTATTATTCACACTGTAGATTCCATCTTTTATTGTTTAATTGAAGAAAAATATGATTTCTAAAATATTAAGATGATAACCAAATTAAGTATTTATTTTTGGCTTGCCTGACAGCGGTGTCCGACGCCATCACGGCCTTTAATGGATTTTGGGTCGTGACAATATGGTATCAGAGCACTAGGTTCACTTAGGTCTCACAAGTCATGAGCGAGTCTAGTAGAGTCTTGCAGATCGGTACGGAGACGTCTGTACTTATCTTCGAGAGGTTACAAGACTGTTAGGAGCACTTTTCTTCTTGATTCTTCATCGTGCGATTTGATTCCTTTGAGGCTTATGCCTTCATTTCCTTCCTATTCAATCTTATGCGACATGAAGCGCTTGTTATTAATTGGGAATCGAGGAATTTAAATGATACTACAGATGTGGTGCAGGATGTTTCTCCCTGCGAATTTGCTTTGGGCTATTGTCGTCGCCTTGTGGAAGGTCGTTCTATCGTTTCAGCTCAATATCAGTATTACCTAAGGTTTTGAGAGTTGGCATTGATTGATATGACAATTCGTGCCTTGCTATCGCATAGTGTTTATGTAATGGTAGGATGCTTGTTTATGCATCGAGGCAGTGAATGACTTGGAAGGAGGTTTACTCAGTGCATAATTCAGAGATTCGGTATATTATTTCCGGTGGAGGAAAGGCAATCAGACTATAAATGTTTAGGTTTGGGTTGATGGAGTAACAAGACTTGGTATTTTCAAGCGTGGTGGAAATTTCATCTGTGATGTGGTGTCGTCGTCCTTGTTGAATGCGTTAAGGTTCGTCGGTGTCATGGTCTTCATCAATTTACCTTCGGGGAATAGTAGTGTGAGATAGTGCCGGAGAAGCGGTTGTCAGAGACAATGCAGTGTAGTAATTTCGTAATTTAAATGGGTATTTCTAATGCTGACGGCACGAGGAGGATGATCTTCGGGGAGGTTTAGAGTTGGAGGTAATCTGTTGGTTCGGGTGCTACAGAGATGAATTTTGACTTAAGGCAACAACTGGGCAACGAAGGGTGAGGAAGGACATGTGGGAGGTGACTTGCGGTGGTTAAACTTCTAGAAGGCCAAGTATAAGGAAACATAAGTCGGGTAGTTGCTTAAAGGAGAGGGTTTGAGCAAAATGGGAGAGTGGTAGAGCAGCATACGGGTTCTGTGGTGGGATAGCCATACGCCTTGGGGGAAGTTAGAGTGATATGGGATTCATGGTGGACAGTGATTAGGTCTACGTGCTTGATTTGGAATATTGGCTGCTATATTGAGGAAGATTGGGTGCGATAGGAAGGAGTTGCTTGATATGAAGAAGGATACAACATGAATTTGGATTGGAATGTATCGTCGCACATTTAGTTGATGTCAATGGGGAGTGAACGGGCTTGTACAACTGGTTGAATGAGCATGGGCACAGGATGGTTTAAGGATTTCATAGTAATGGTACTCAGTGCAGCATCGTTGGAAGGTGTCGGCATGGACTTTCCACAGGTGAGTCATCTCCTGTGAGCAGCCTGGCAGTTGCGTGGTGTCGACAAAGCCTCGACGAAGGATTTTTCTGGCTATCCAGTAACAGGTCGAATATGTGAATATGGCTAGCGATTCAGAATGTTCATAAAATGCTTGACATAAGGATTTCGAGGAATTTGGCGGGTTGATTGTGCAAAATCATGTCAATGGAGGATAAGGAGTCTCGGTGGGTTCCAGAGTTATGCAATGGTAGCTTCAAGCTAAGTGGGAGAGACCCACCATCTATGATTGGATTGCATGGTTATCTGCTTGTGAGGTTTCTGGTTATCGGCATATTGGTGGGTTATTACGACTAAAGAAAGAGAACATCATTGGTGATTTGAGCCAAGGATTTGAGGAATGTGTGCTACAGTTGGTCTTATCGATTCATGTTCGGGCTTTGGGAAGACTCGGAGTTTATGCTTTGTGTAGATGAGATTTATAAGGAAAGTGATTCAGTCAGGTGCTTCTTTGAGAGGGTGTTCATGTGCTAGCAGAGCCTTGGGGTTTGATTATATTCGGGACGAAATCAGAGTGCGTGACTCTCAGCAACGGTCCTAGTGGATTCAAAATTTAAAGTGAGGTGCCTAAGAATTTCGAGTTCGTAGTATGGTTAGGTATCGAGCTGTTGCAGCGAATTATAAAAGGGGCTTGGAGTGTTCTATGTTATCTTCGGTATGCAGTGTAGCAGTGGAAGAATGGGAGAAAATAACTTCGGAATAATAGGGAAATTATCATAATGAGTGTACCCATTGAAGATGCGAATATGCGCACAAGGAAAGTATGTGATGGTTCGTGGGTTTTGAGAGAACATGGTCTCGTGAAATAAGGTTACTCCGGATGAGTGCGGATTTGGGTTTGTTATGTTTTAAATGGAGCTATTATTATTTCTAAGGCAAGTCCAGAGTAAATTAGAAGAAGTCGGATTAGGTTAGCAATGGTTGAATTGGCATGATGGTGGCAATGATCAGTTCCTTCAGTGTGTTAAGTATACATGTGATTTGTGGCGGTACGTGCGAGGTTTGACGGCCGCCGTAATTGATCTTATTTGGAGGCATTCGAGTATTATGGCATGTTATGTGTAGATGGAGCCCGAAAGAATTATGGTGGTTTAGACCACCACTCGAGGTTTGTATTTTTTGCGGTTATGGGAATTCAGTCACGTGGGGCAATGGTTCTCCTGAAATGAGTTAACTGAAAAGTTTCTATATGATGAACTGTGTACCCTATTGGTGGTTCGGGAGTTATGATAAAATTCTTGTATTCTTGCGTATTGGTATGTTAGGTCCAGTGAGCGGCATGGGAATTGGAAGTTGAGGATCAAGGTTATAGTTGATGTCAACAAGAATGTCACGAGCTCAGATAAGTAGGGAAGAATTCAGATGCTTAGAGTAAGCTAGTATTGTCCTTAGAGTCACCTGAGATTGATGTCCTGTGTAAGAGGCTTTGTGTACTAATTTGAAGTTTCTTGATTTGCTTTTCAGCATTAGTGTGACTGGTGGTATGGATGTGCAGACTTGTTACTTGGTGCGGATGGTCGTGGGAGTGTATCCCACAGGAAGATTGTATAAGTGTGACATGTAGTCACTTGATTGATTAAATATTGAAACCAAGTGTGGAGATTTGGTACTATCGCTAATGTGAGAGTTTAGGCCTGAAAGGCGCTGTATTCAGTTGGTTGTAAGTTGTAGAAGTTTGTTCCGGATTCGACGGCTATTCTTGTATGTCATGGGAAAAAGGTCATTGTGGATCCTTGAGAGGGTATTTGACCAAGCATGTTATGATCAGAATCGGTTTGGGGTCCGTTGATGGGTCCAGATGTGGATGTGTATTCTACACCAGCCTAGTGTGTTCATTAAGCATAGCATTCCTTATGGAGGAGTATTTGGGCATGGAATGTTAATTTTTTCGCCAGCTATTTCATGTATTACTCTATTGTGCCATGTGGGTCGTGAGTTTTCTTGATTAATTGTACAATATTTTGAGGTTAGTGGTGGTGTTATATGAGCAGGATGGCTCTCGAGATGAAGATCATATATCGCACCTTAGTTGTGCTCGGGTTTTATAGTGTATGACGCTACCTATCTCCTCAGGATTTGTATTATGCACTTGGCGTGCTTATGGTTGATATTCAGGCATTTCGTAAGGTATAAACATTTCTGGTTTGATGTGTATTTCCCCACTTATTACTATGTGCAGATCGGGTGGTACACCACCATGGAAATGTTGTTTGGATTGGGTTGCACGATGCAATGGGTATCATGATTGGATCGGGTTGCATGCCACAATGGTGTCATGTGTGGATCAGGTTGCATGCCGCAACAGTGTGATGTTGAGTACACTTCCCTGTACGTATTCTTATGTGTTTTGCTTCTCAGTTCCTGGGAAGGTTCATAACATATTTTTGGTTGTTTAAATTAGTTGCGTGAGTTGAGTAGTCTTTTACAAAGTTCGTTTTCCTTATGTACCATATTCGAGTTTGTGGATCGTTGGCACATGGTGGCATCATATGAGACCTTTGGTAGTGTTTGTGGTGGCTTATCGCCGGAACGACTTGTACTGGGTGAGACGAGATTTTTTCGACCTGGGATCAGTGCGATCAGATTTATATGAAGCATATTAGAGAGCAGATATCGTTATTTGTTTCATAATGTGGTAATGGTTCTTGTCAAGAAGATAAACCCAATGATTTGTTGACTCAGCAGTTGGTTATGAATTTCTGCACATGTTTTCCGTCGTGGCAGCATTTCAAGAGTTGGATCAGGACTTGTATGTGTCATGAAATGTATTATGGGCATCAGATTCGTGGAATTTCGGCTATTGTTATCGGAGGATGTTAGTTTGGTCATGTGAATTATGCGGTGCATGGTAAGAATTTAGTAAGCGTATACAATCATGTTTGGTGCAGTATGTAGTGATTAATACGATGTTCGTATGTTGGAAACATGTCTGGTGGAGAATTCTGGATGTTGGAATTTGACTCTAAGACTTACTTGACTAAATAAAGAGGAAGATCATCAGATTGGCTTGAGCTAGTGTGCTCAACTAGGTTGTGGTAGCACGGGTAGGCGCACGAGGTATTGACCAACAATTTCAGAAAACTCCAGAGAAGTTCTAATCAAGTTCGAGGACGAACGTATGTTTAAGTGAGAGAGAATGTAACGACTAGAAAGGTCGTTTTGAGCTCCAGCGCGCCGTTCGGCGGTTTGAATCCTTGAGTAGTTTCACTTCAGGTATTATGACTTGTGCGCGTGGTCGGAATTTGATTTCGTAAGTTCGGAGTTGATTTGGAAAGAAGATTCTAATTTTCGAAGCTTTAAGTTGGAAGAATTGACTAAAGTGTGATTTTTAAGTAAACGACCTCGAAATCGAGATTTGAATGTTCCAACAGGTTCGTATGGTGATTTTGGACTTGGTGTATGTACGGATCGGGTTTTGGATGACCCGGGAGAGTTTCAGCGCCTATTGTGGAAGTTGGCATTTTTGGAAAAATTTCATAAATTTGAGTTGAAGTGCATTTCAATGATATCAACGTCCGTTTGGGATTCCGAGTCTGGGAATAGCTCTGTATGATGATTCCGGTCTTAGGAGCGCGTCTAGAAGTGGATTTGGAGGTCCGTAGGTCATTTTGGGGTCATTTGGGCAAAAGTTGGAAATTTGGTTAATTTTAAGAAGTTTGACCGGGAGTGGACTTTTTGATATCGGGGTCGGATTTTGATTCTAGAAGTTGGAATAGGTCTGTAATGTCGAATGTGACTTGTGTGCGAAATTTGAGGTCAAACGGACGTGATTTGATAGGTTTCGGCATCGATTGTAGAAGTTTGAAGTGTCAAAGTTCATTAAGTTTGAATTGGAGGGTGATTCATGTTTTTAGCGTTGTTTGATTTGATTTAAAGGCTCGACTAAGTCCGTAATATGTTTTGGGACATGTTGGTATATTTTGTTGAGGTCCCGAGGCCTCGGGTGGATTCCGGATGGTTAACGGATCGAGTTTAGACTTGGAAGAAATGCTAAGGCAGCTGGTATCTGGAGTAACCACACCTGCGAGGTTTTGACTGCAGGTGCGGAGCCGCAGGAGCGGACGCGCAAATGCGCTTCATGGGGCGCATATGCGGGGATTGTTGGGCAGAGCTGGAGCCGCACCTGCGATGGAATTTCCGCTAGTGTGGCTGGTGTAACGCAGATCCCGAAAGTCGGGCTAGGCAGAATGTTTTTTAAAGCGGGGTTTGGGTTCATTTCTGCCATTTTTTATTTGGTTGGGCGATTTTTAGAGCTCTTGGAAGGGAGATTTTCATCATCTATGTCAAGGTAAGTGATTCCCACATATAATAAGTTAAATACTTAGATTATATATGGATTTAGACTTGAAAATTTGTAAAACTTCGGGATTTTGGTAGAAAACCTAGAAAATGGATATTTTTGGATTTTGACCACGAAAATGGACATGAAATTAGGAATAAATTATATATTTGAGTTCGTGGTGTCATGGGTAAAGCTTATCTTCGAAAATTTTCGGAATCCGGGAACGTGAGCGCGAGTGTGATTTTTATCGACTTTTCAAGCGGAGTTAGGAATTTGTTGTAAATTGAATTATAATGTGTATTAGAGTATATATTTATGGGTTTGCACATTTATTGACTAGTGTTGGAGCGTTTGGGCATCGGTTTGAATTGTTGGAAGGGCTTGGGAGCCGGTTATGGAATTTCGGAGCGAGGTAAGTCTCCTTTCTAACCTTGAAAGAGGAAATTTATCCTATAGGTGAATCAAATCATTAGGTGCTCCTATTTGTGGGGGCTACGTACGCAAGAGGTGATGAGAGTCCGTGCGTAGCTACTATTATGCTTATGTCCGGGTAGTCTAGGACCCATATCATATTGTACTTGTGATGTTGTGCCCTACATTTTAAATTAATTGTTTAAAACATTTAGAAACTCGATAAAGGAATTGTAAAAAGGTTAACCTTCTTTTACTTGACCGTTAAATGGGAATTCAAAATTTTTGGAATATTTGCCCCTTAATAAATCTTGAATTGGCTGTTTAATGTATTTCTTTTGTGGAGCGGGCCGAACGCCTCAGCAGGTTAAATAGATGCATCTATGGTTTGCGCCGTTCGACCCTCGGCAGTGCACAGTTTAAATATTTATGTTGGAGAGGGTCGTACGACCTCAGCATGATTTGCGCATGATATATTTTTGGAATTGATAATAATTGATATTGCTTTCATTGGCCTAAGATACAAAAAAATTTAAATGACGAAAATAAATTTCGAAATTTCTTATGAACAAAATAATTGTTTACTTATTTCATGATATTGAGCTTACAGCCGTTCTACGTAATCCATGCTTAATTATATCATTGTCATTTTATTTTTAGCCCATAATAAGTGTCAAAATCGACCTCTCGTCTCTACTTCTTCGAGGTTAGGCGGGATACTTGCTGGGTATGCATTGATTTACGTACTTATACTACATTTGCTGCACATTTTTGTGCATGTGCATATATGTCTAGTGGCTTTGTGGGCGCAAAGGCGCGGTTATTGCGGGGACTTAGGTGAGCTGCATTCGACATTACGAGTCCGCAGCTAGCAGAGTCACCTTCATAGTATTTATATTTCTCCTATCCAAATTTGTATTCCGGACAGATGTTGTATTTTAGTTTACATTCCTAGTCGAGGCTCATGCACTTGTGACACCTGGTTTTGGGGCAATTATGGGTTGAACTGCATTGAAATTATTGTAAAATATTATTATTCACACTGTAGATTCCATCTTTTACTGTTTAATTGAAGAAAAATATGAATTCTAAAATATTAAGATGAGAACCAAATTAAGTATTTATTTTTTGCTAGCCTAACAGCGGTGTCCGGTGCCATCATGAGTTTTAATAGATTTTGGGTCGTGACACGTGAGTTGTCTGTGCGGTTGTGATAGAGAAATCGGCACGAGGTGCCGTATAAATATGAAAATGGGCTGAGACCCGTATTTTTATGATTTGAAATGAGGTGTCACATGCTGAGTTTTATTCGAAAGATATTTATTTGAAGGTAGTATATTCGAAATAAATTTATTGGAAAGTATTATATCCTGAAGATTATTATTTGAAAAACATATAGGCGAAAGATTTATATTTGAAGGACTTGATTAATTTATTGTACTTATATTCATTATTTGTTGAGCAATATTTATGGTATTTTTGTTGACCTGTTGTGTATATTACTGGTTGATTATTGTTGCCATCATTGTTATTTGTTTCCTATTAATTTTGTATACTATATCGCACATGTTATTGGACTAGCGAGTGTCTTGACAGTACCTTGTCACTACTCCACTGAGGTTAGTCTTGATACTTACTGGGTACCGACTATGGTGTACTCATACTACACTTCTGCACATTTTTGTGCAGAGCCAGGTATTTGAGATATCGGACTCGGATAGAGTTAGAGTGTGATCGCAAGGATTCAAGATAGAGTTGTTTGGTCGTAGAAGTCCCTTGGAGTCTTTCCATTTTATTGTACTGTTAATTATTAATAAAACAGTGTTGAGTATTCGAACCTTTAGAGCACTTCATATATTCAGTTAGAGTTCGTGACTCAGTATTACCAGTCTTGGGAGGTTGTTTGTAATTATTTTCGCTGTTGGTTTTGACACATGTATTATAATTATATGTTTAAAAAGAAAACAAATTGGCTTGAATTGTAATTATAATCGGCTTACTTAGTCTTAGAGACTAAGTGCCATCACGACGCATGTGGTGAGATTTTGGGTTGTGACAAGTTGGTATTAGAGCTCTAGGTTCATAAGTTCTACGAGTCACGAACGAGTCTAGTAGAGTCTTGCGGATTGGTACGGAGACGTATGTACTTATCTTCGAGAGGCAACAGAACTGTTAGGAAATTTCCACTTCTATCATTCATGTCGTGCGGAATTTGTTGAAATTTGAATTTGAGCCTTTGTATCTTTATTCTCTCACAGATGGTGAGGACGCGTGCTACCGGGTCTGCTGAGTAGGCACCCGCACATTCTGATAGGGCCGCAAGAGTCCGGGGCCGAGGTAGAGGCCAAGGAAGGGCACGTGCCGCAACTAGAGCACTTGTTAGAGCAGCAGTTGAGGAGCCGCCAGTAGCTCCAGTTTGGGGACAAGTACCAGAAGCACTTGTTGTAACCCCCGGACTTCAGGAGACTTTAGCATAGTTCTTGAATATATTCGGTACGTTAACTCAGGCTGGATTTATCTCTATTGCACCAAATATTTCATAGACTGGGGGAGTAACTCAAACTCTTACCGCCCATATTCCATAGCAGCAAGTTAACATTGGTCAGGTTCCGGGTGTAGTACCAGTACAACCTGTTATTCCGGTTCAGCCTGAGGTCAGGCCAGAGGCATCAGAAGAAGAACATAAGAGACTAGAGAGATTAAAGAGGTATAGTCCACCTACTTTTAGTGGCATATCTACTGAGGATGCTTAGGGATTTCTAGAAAAGTGTCGCAGTATTCTCCACACCATGGGTATTGTGGAAGTGAGCAGAGTTGCCTTTACTACATTTCAGCTGTCAGGAGCAGCGTATCAATGTTGGCAAGTCTATGAAGAAGGTAGACCAGCCAATGCAATACCACCTATTTGGGCTCAGTTTACAGAGATATTTTTGAAAGAGTTTGTTCCCCAGACTCTCCGAGATGCGTGGCGCATAGAGTTTGAACGGTTGCGTCAGGGCATTATGACGGTGTCAGAATATGCTATCAGGTTCAGTGAGTTAGCCCGAAACACACCTATCTTGGTACATACAGCCAGAGAGTGGACTCGCAGATTCATTGAGGGGCTCGATTATGATCTTAAAATATGCATGGCTCTAGAGTTGCAAACTAATACCCCATTTCAGCAAGTAGTGGAGATTGCGTGGAGGATTGGGGGTATTCTAGGTGAGGAAAGGGAGTCTAAGGAGGACAAAAGGTCTCGAAGCTCTAGAGGGTTCAGTGGATTTTACTCATCAGCTATGACCCATTATGGCGGAGGCTCGAGCAGTCGGCCAGCTTAGTCCGCATATCAGATTACTCGGGGTGCTCCAGTATGTTCTTACAGTACACCAGCGACACGAAATTCTTACAGTGGTTATTCCAGCTATCCGGCACAGACTCAGCACGAGCAGTTGTGACCTTAGAGGGGTTATTATGAGTGTGGGGATACTAGGCACATCATGAGAGATTGTCCCAGACTTGGGAGGGGTGGATTCTATCAGAACACTCAGGCTACGGGCTCCAATGTAGTTACTACCCCACGTGCACAACCAGTTAGAGATGGAGGACATGCGGGTATAGGACGCGCTAGAGGGGGAGGCCCAACCCATTGATATATTTTCTATGGTGTGGCTGAGGCCACTACACCAGATGGTGTTGTTACAGGTATGATCCTGATTTGTTATAAAAGGAAATTTTTCCTTAATTCGATTCTGTTGTGAATATTGAGGTGAGTCCTCTTATTATGCTCCTCTTATGGGTGAGCTTCGAATTTTATGACCCACTTATATGTTTATCCTTGTTGGGAGATTCGATGATGATAGCCCGTGTCTATCATTTTTATTTTGTACACTATTGAGGACTATAAGTCCAAAAGTGACTTCCTATTACTCTCTACAGTGGGTTTTGATGTGATTTCAGAATAATTGAATTCAATTTTATGAATTATATGCCCTACCGGTATGGGGGTTCATTATGTGTTGTGAAAATTATTTATGGAATTTATTAAAAAGAAGAAAGAAAGGAAATGGAAAATTTCAGTTGGCACAATGTGCAAAATACTTGTGATTCGGAGTTGAGGACGAGATCCTCGCATTCTTTTATATGATGTGAAATATTTGAACTGGGCTACAAGCCGCGGTGGAAGTTATATAAGGGCGATGTCCTTGTGGTGAAAAACTTATGAGTTTAAATTCTCCCTTTGTGAAATTAAAATTGTACTATAGTATTAATAAGGAGTCATGCCTGCTAGGCTTTTTTGATAATTCTTTTATATGTTTCTGTGCATATTTAGCCATATTCGTGTTGTAAACATTGAGTGTTAGCCTATAAGGCGAGTGTCTAGGTGGTGTTAAATGCGACTCGTTAATTCGGATAAATAATTATGAGGTTTTCATGCTTCGCGTGTTGCTGTCAATGTTACGAAAAGTTGAAATGAGATTTTGGTTAATATGAGATTAATTGAGGATGTTGAAATTAAATTACGAACGGCTATTATGATCAGAGATGTGGTTATGGACATACGTATAATGTGTGCGTAGGCACGAGTTGCTATAGACGGGTGAAACTAATACCATGTGTTAATATGGAAAATAAGGCTTTTTGAAAATGTTTGGAGTGTAAAGAATTGGTTTTAAAGTGTATAAATGTGGATCAAAGAAGTAATCTAAACTGAGATGGTATTCTCGGACCCCTGTTAAATTTATGGTGACGTAGAATCACCTGTGAGTATATGTGCAGTAAATACATTCAGTAAATTAAGTCCTCAGAAAGATTCTTGGCACGTTCGAGGACGAACGTATGTTTAAGAGGGGGAGAATGTAACGACCCGACTTGTCGTTATAAGAATTAATGCCCCATTCTGTGACTTAAGGTCCTGATAAGCTTCGTAATATATATTATGACCCGTTTGTATGATCGAGTTTGGTTTCCAGAAGATTCGGACTTTAATTTAAAGAACAATTCTCATTTATTGAAGCTTAAATGGAAATAGTTGACCAGAGAGTTGACTTTTGAGCAAACGATCCCGGAACAGAATTTTGATGGTTTCAATAGCTTTGTATGGTGATTTTGGATATAGGCGTATGTACGGATTTGGATGTGGAAGTTCGTAGGTCAATTTGACGCATTTTGGTGAATGTTGGAAATATAAGATTTTTGGAAAGTTCGACCGAAGGTCAAATTTTTTATAACGAGGTCGGATTTCGATTCCGAAAATTGGAACAGCTCCATTACATCATTGATGACTCGCGTGTAAAATTTGAAGTCATTCCTGATTGTTTTAATACGTTTTGACGTAAATTATAGAATTTGAAGTCATTCCTGATCGATTCGAGGCGCAATTCGTAGTCTTGGAATTGTTTGATGTGGTTTGAGGCCTCGACTAAGTTCCTATCATGTTTTGGGACTTGTTGGTATGATTTGACGGGGTAGCGAGGGGCTTGGGTGTATTTTTGGATCATTTGTTGAGAGACTAGTAAAGGTCAGAAATTTGGAAATTTGACCATGGTCAATATCGAGTTAAGACAAACTTTTTTCAGTGTTTTGAGTGCGCGAGCAGGTCCGTATCATGTTATGATTGAAATGCATATATGGTTTGTGTTCGGGAGGTTTCGGATGAGTTTCGGGGTGGTTTCAGATCATTTTAGAAAAGTTTGAGTTTGCTGGTTTCTGGTGAGGTACTGTTCATTCGCAATTGCGAACAATTTATCGCAATTACGAACACTGTTCATTGAAGGTTACTGTTCATTCGTAATTTGCGATGATTTTTGGATTTTAGTGCAGTTCGCAATTGCGAACACTGTTCATGGGAGGTTACTGTTTATTCGCAAATGCGAAGTTTTTGTCCGCAAATGCGAATCTGGGCAGAAGATTAAAGATTAAAAATCTGTCATTTCTTCATTTTCAACTGAGATTTTTGGAGCTTGATTTTTGGGCGATTTTGAGGATTTCTTCACGACTTGGACTGGAATAAGTGTTCTATATCCGAAAGTGATTATATTTCATGAATCTATGGTTATATTCATCGTTTAATTCGAGTTTTAATGGAGGAAATTGGAATTTTTGTAAAATTGTTCAAAATCGAAAATTCAAGATTTGGAGGACGATTTGTTATTAGAATTCGATAAAATTGGTATGGTTAAACTCGTATCGGAATGGGTGTTCAGATTCCGTAAAAATTCTGTCGGATTTTGAGAGGCGAGCCCCGCGTTGACTTTGGTTGACTTTTTAGAATAAAATTTTAAGTCGACGTTTTATTATCCAAAATTATTTTCGATAAATTTTAATGAAGTTATACAATTAATTGTGATAGATTTGAGCTATTCGGAGGTCAATTCATGCAAAAAGGCAATTTTAGAATATCGACATAACTTCAAAAAGGTAAGTATCTTACCTAACCTTGAGTGGGGAAATTACCCCTTAGGCATCGAGTCTTATGTGCCATTTGAGAAATGTGAAAAGTCGTGTACGAGAGGTGACGAGTACGTACTCCAGCTTATATGTGCAAATTTTATTAGGTTAAAGTCTTAGGTATTACTGTGTAGTAAATTGAATAATTATTGGTATTTATTAAATCATCTATTTGCCATGCCTCAATCCTTGTTTGTTGAATTTATTTTTACATGACAATTTGATGTGATTGTTACTTGAATATTTATGTAAATTTTGTGAGTTTGTTGATTTGATATTTCCTGGAAATAATTATATTATGGATTCTTCCATCTGCAAATAATTAATGAACTAAGTTTAAACTGAGGCGTTAATATAATTATCAAGAATTTAGATTAATGAAGGCGTTGCCATATACTGAGTATTTTCTATCTCTATTGATTGTTTTTGAGATTTTATATATGTTGTGTGGAGCCTTGGGCTATTTTTGAGAAATTTATTGATTTTACTATATCATTGGAATTGGTTGTGGTTGTTGGGTAAATTGTGATAAGAATTGATTGTGTTGTGTTGTCGTGATAATATTTCGTGTAAATTATTGTGTGATTTAAGTTATTATTATGAGGATATAAGGGTGGCATTTCACCGTTGATATCATGTGGGTATAAGGGTGGCATTTCATCGTGGTTATGTATGTTGAGATATTGTCTGGGCGGAATGATAAGGGTGGTTATTATACGGAGCGATAAGGGTGGCTATTGATATTGTCAGGGCGGAGGGATAAGGGAGGCTATTATAGGAGTGATAAGGGTGGCTATAGGAGAGATAATGATAGTTATTGTCAGGGATGATATGTGATGATGTAGAATTATTGTGTTGGTAATTTTTTTGTGACGATGTGGGGTCATTGCGTTGGTAATTTTCATGTGATATTGTGATTTTTCTTGTGTTTATTTTTATATATTCTGCAATTTGTCTTGTTGTTGGTAAATTGATAATAGTCTGATCTATGTTGAAATTTGGAAGCATGTGGCTATTGCAAGACAGATTATGAAATGAAATGTGGACACGAGGTGCCGTGAGTAAATAATGATGATATTGGCACGTGGACTGTCCGTGCAATTGTGATATGAAATGTGGGTACGAGGTGCCGTGAGTAAATGATGATGATATTGGCACGTGAGTTGTCCGTGCGGCTATGATAGAGAAATTGGCACAAGGTGCCGTGTAAATATGAAAGTGGGCCGAGACCCATATTTTTATGATTTTGAAATGAGGTATCATATGGTGACTTTTATTTGAAAGATATTTATTTGAAGGAATTATATTTGAAAGAGATTTATTTTAAAGAATTTTATTCGAAAGATATTTATTTGAAGGGAGTATATTCGAAATATATTTATTGGAAAGATATTTATTTATTTATTATTTTTGTATATTATATTGCAGATATTATTAGACTAGTGAGTATCTTGACGGTACCTCGTCACTACTCCACTGAGGTTAGTCTTGATACTTACTCGGTACCGACTGTGGTGTATTCATACTACACTTATGCACATTTTAGTGCAGAGCCAGGTATTTGAGATACCGGAATCGGACAGAGTTAGAGTGTGATCACTAGGATTCAAGGTAGAGCTGCTTGGTCGTCACAGTCCCTTGGAGTCTTTCTATTTTATTGTACTGTTAATTATTAATAAAACAATATTAAGTATTCGATCCTTGAGATCACTTCATGTATTCAGTTAGAGTTCATGACTCAGTATTACCGGTCTTAGGAGGTTGTTTGTAATTATTTTCACTGTTGGTTTTGACACATGTATTATAATTATATGTTTAAAAAGAAAAAAATTTGGCTTGAATTGTAATTATAATCGGTTTACTTAGTTTTAGAGACTAAGTGTCATCACGGCGCCTGTAATGGAATTTTGGGTCGTGACAATTACCTATAACAAAAATTACTTACATGTACTTTTTGGTTGTTTGATGTTCTAAGAATTCTTGTTTGGATAATTCATAGTGTTTTTATCTAAGACAAAATACACTTATACGCATTACTTAACATAATTCTGAGTGTCGTCAACTTCTTTTTTCCATTATGCAACCTAGTATTTGCTAGTTGTACAAATCAATTAGACATTCACAACCATCGAAGAAAATTTGCGCATTTTTTCACGAGAAATTACTAAACGGTGTCATCCCTTCCTCGAAGATTTTCTGAACTAGCGACACAAGGAGAAATGTTTCTCCCTATGTTACAAATTTTTTGACGTTACTACAATTTGTAAGTCAAATTTTTTTTCCATTGATTCTGATTACATAAGAAGTTATTAAATAATTATAATTGTAATTATAAGAAAAAATGTGTTAATATATTTTATTTAATATCTTAACGTGTATTTATTCGAATAATATTCGAACTCACTCTGAAAATTAGATAATTTAGATTCTCGTGCTCCAACCACCACAATTCCTTTTGGATAGAAAGAATAATAAAATCTCGTAGAATTATTTCTACTCAAGATTTATTCAACATCCGGGAATATTATTACTCTATGTGTAGCTGTTGGTGTTGTCCTGATTTTCTTACCATATTTAGTTTCCTGTTTCTTGAAGGAAAGGACGACATTTTTATCATAATTGGGTTTTCCTCTTTGTAGAAGGAAATTATAATTTGGTGTTGTCCTGATTTTCTTCATATTTCAGAAAACCCTACATATTTTTTGTATTTCTCTTTGATATTCTTACTCACTTCTTTTTCCAAGATTTTATTACTCACCTTCTTTCTCTAAGATTTTACTAGTTCAAGTGTTCAACAATACTCTTAAGCTTCCAATCATTCTATACTTCTATTGCTTTGTAAAATCTTATCTAAGATCAACAATATCTTAGAAAGATTAGATAGGTTGACTATATTATCAATCGTGCAAGAATTATTAGAGAAATCGATTATAAAAAGAATTATTAACAACTTCATATCTCAAAAAGTTAGAAGAATAGATTTCAAATAAAAATATATCTTAAAACTTTCTTTTAAAAATTTAGGCCTCGTATCAAACTTTGGCTTTAGGCCTGTTCGTGCTTGAGCCGCCCCTCTGTACGGGTCGTGGAGTTGATTTTTTTTCCAGTTTTCCCTCTTAATCTATACCGTGGAGACAACGACAGGAAGTATTTCACGTATTCTACTGGCTATAAGTGCTAATTTTCTACGCACTCAAATTTTCATTTCCTTGTTCTCATTCTCAAAGTTAATGATGACTTGACCAAGCTAGCCGCCGGTAACTTTAATTTTCCACATTATTATCTAGGAAATACCAGTCCTTCAAAATCACTATATATTCCATTTTATTTTACAACTTTAACCATTTTGATCATATATGTATCTTGTCAATTAATACAAACATTTGTTTCACAATTGTCTAGCATCTTAGTAGTTGCCAACAATTATCAGACAAGCCGCGCTCCTTTATATTAAGGTGCTCTTTTATCCTACTAATAAATGGAGAATCAGTGGATGCCCTTTCTTGGTTCAACATGTTGTTACAACTCTATGAATGGATGGATCTCGGGATTAAAGACCGAGAATTCTAATTCTACAGCAAGAGAGCAACACGTATCCAACATAAAACACAGCCCTGTGGGAGTTGTTTCATCAGAAACTCATACTACCAATATTATATCATCGCTTAAGAAGAAGGGGGATAAGAAAATTAAGAAGCCCAGATTTGCTTTCCAAACAAGAAGCCAGGTTGATATTCTTGATGATGGCTATCGCTGGAGAAAATATGGACAAAAAGCTGTCAAGAACAACAACTACCCAAGGTAATTTCGTTTGTCCCAACACTACCTTATCCTTCTTAAAATGGAGTAGTATTGTTATGTCTCATCATATACTTAATTTATCTTTAGTTTTACTGTTATGAATGAAAAATTTAAACTGTGATTTAGTGCCCTTATTATTGCCATATATTTTCGATTTTCTTATTTTCTTGTTGTTGTTACTGTTTTTTTTCCATGACTTTTTCACTACCGTATTTCTTTTCAAAACTGTTGTGACTATGCTTTCCTTGAGCCAATCGAGGATCTATTGGAAACAGTACTCTTTTTACCTTCACAGGGTAGGAGTAAGATCTGCGTACACAATATCTTCCTCAGACCTCACTTGAGTGATTACATTGGGTTTGTTGTTGTTGTTATTATCGCGGTATATATATCACGCCAGTACTCAAAAACACATGAACATTCTTCGATCTTAAATAAGATGCTACTTATAGTCACCTTTTTAATTAAGTTAGAAATATTATATGAGATAGCAGTCATAGCCCGTATACATGTTTTAATTTCGAACAAAGGAACTAAACAGAAGAGATGAGGGAACAATAGTCTTTCTAGTTCTTTTATCATTTTTTTGGTGAGCTAGTCAGATTTTGATGGTTAATTATAATTAGAAGGGAAAATTTGATATTGATAAATATTAAGATCTTGCGGGTCTTAATAATTAGCACCAGGAACCCCCTCGACCCTCTTGAATCTAGACGACTGCTAGCTAGCTAATGACAGAATCTTGAGGAGTAATTATATAGTACCTTGCACTCATTTTATGTGTAATTAACACCTGATCAATAAAGAAGATTCTTTTTTCTCTTTTGAATAACGGCGGTGTCCATCAAAGCTTAAACAAATGAAAAGAAATCTCCTAGTTTGTTAGAATTTAAACTCAGATAGACAACAACGTTGGCAGCTCACATGCGTTAAGACAAAAAATTGAATCTTTGCATAGCCATGTTGGTAATTATACTAGAGGACAATTCGGAACCTATTTAAGTTAGTTTCCAGATGAGGTGGCGATATAATATAGTATGTTGATTCTTGTTAATTTGCAGAAGCTACTACAAATGTACACATCAAGGATGCAATGTGAAGAAGCAAGTACAACGCCTTTCCAAAGATGAAGGAGTTGTGGTGACAACTTACGAAGGCATGCACACTCATCCTATTGACAAGCCAACTGACAATTTTGAACAAATCCTCCATCAGATGCATATTATTCCTCCCCATTAATTAATTATTTCAATTTTATGCTTCCAAATAAATTAAAGGGGACGTATAAAATCTGTCGATGTAGCTAAAAACAAGAGATAAATGCTGCTTGAAGATCATTAGAGTTGTAAGTGCATCAAACAAATGTATAGTATTTACTATTGATTAAAACATATGAGTTCTGGAGATACAATTTTCCTACGTACTCGTTACTACACATTATTTCACGAATAATGCATGGTTGCTATGAAAAGATTCTGTTTTATTTTGATATTCACTTTTTGACTTTGGATTTTAGTTTGTACTTCATCTTACTCTCCTTCCTCTCATGGTTGCCAGTTGCCACTTGCATTTTTCTCTAACAATAGCAGCATACTTAATTAGAATGGAGGAGGCTGGTCGCCTTTGAGGATTTTCTTGAAAAACCAATGATATTTCATCATTGCCTTTGATGCATGGCGTCTCTCTTAGTTCCATTCTATTACGGTTGGACTCATATATGCCGTTTTATTTATGTGTTTATAACAATTATGCATGTCAAGTTACTTGTTCGATCTTACGAATAAAAACATATAAGTTGTTTGTTGTATGAACGTGATTCTGATTTTGTTTCTTAAATTGGAAAGTTCGATAATAATTTTTTTTACATGAATAATAAAGGAAACAAAAGTTATTGTAATTATGCAGAGGATCATAGTTCGTTCTATAATCGTGTGTTACCAATTTCTTCACTAGAAACAAAAGTTATTGTAATTATGCAGAGGATCATAGTTCGTTCTATAATCGTGTGTTACCAATTTCTTCACTCGCATCAGAAATAAGTCGTCTAAATATCTGAATTATAAGAAAAAATAGATGCCTACCAACGACCATATTTATCCTTTTGGGTAAAATACTCAAGTGAACTAACATTGTATTACGAGATTATGCTTTTACAAGTTCCTTCTTCCATGTTTGCTCCTCCATAGATGCATCAACAATGACAACACCCCCTTAGCAGCGAAACTTAAATGCCATATGATCACTACAATTGTCGATGAACATTTGCTTATCCATATCATGGATGCCTTCTCATATCAATAAAAAATAGAACCACCGGTCAAAACCAAAAAATGTATATCTCAATTTTTCGGAATAGTTATAAGATGATGATTGAAAATTTGTGAAATGCTATAGTTTACCGTGTCCTCTTTCGATTTGGCTGCCGCAAAATGACTCACATGCATTCTAATAGAAAGCTTGAAGAACTAAGAAACAAAAGATAAATTGGAATGTAGTTCGGAACTCTTGGAAGCAAATAGCAAAAGACGACAACTAGGGCTGCACCTAAACTAGAGTTCATTTTCTTATAGTACTAAAAGTTAGAAATAAGGACCATTATGAGGAATACGATTGGAATGATCAGTTACAATAAGGAGGAATATGAAAGGCTGGAATAATTATTGTTGAGACATTTTTTACAATAAAGAATAGAAAAGAGAGGAGTAGTAATGATTAAGACATTTATTCTTACAACAATAAGATAAGATAAATAGAAAGTAAGAAAAAAGTCAAAAAAGATAAATCGGATCCTTGGCCAAAGAGAGATTGTGATGACCCAAAAGATCATCTTTAAATTTAATAATCATTTATGTATTCTGAGACCTCAAATAGCACCATTCATCGGTCCTCGAATTGCGTGCGCAATCTGTAAATTTTTTCGGAAAGTTTTAATGTGAAAAATTGATAAAAATATAAAATAGTTCTTTAAAACTCAATTAGGTTAACTTTAGTCAACATTTTGAGCAAACAGACACAGGTCACTGTTTTGACAGTTCCTATAGGTCCATATCGTAATTTGGGACTTGAGCATATGCCCGGAATCGAATTCGGAGGTCCCTAACTCAAATTATCGCTATTTAACGAAAACTAGAAATTTAAAGGCTAAAGATTTCCAATGTTTGACCACGGATTTGACTTATGTGATTTGAGACCCCTAGTAAGTCCGTATTATGTTACGGGACTTGTTGGGATATTTGGACGAGGTCCCGAGAGGCTCGGGTGAGTTTCAAACGTGTTTCGGATCATTTTTGTAAAAACTTACAGGTCTGGTTCTAGTGTTTCGCACCTGCGCAATTTTGGCCGCAGGTGCGTGGTCGCTTCTGCGGAGGCAGTGTCGCTTCTGCGACTTTGAGGCCAGGGGAGAAGCTTTGCTTCTGCTAAGCTTGGGATGCAGGTGCGATGCCCGCTTTTGCGGTGCTAAGATCGCATCTGCGATCTTTCTCGCTTCTGCGACTTCCTTCGTGCTTCTGCACAGTCGCTTCTGCGACGTGAAGGACTGCAGGTGTGGACCTCTGCTTGGCTACCCTGTTCCGTAAATGCAAGCTTTTTCCCGCAAATGCGCGTCCGCAGATGCGAAAATTTGTCCGCAGATGCAAAAAAGCTAGGCAGAATATATAAAATTGGGTTTTAGCCATTTTTACTCATTGTTGAGTTTTGAGTCTTGGATTTTGGCGATTCCAAAGGAATTTTTCACGACTTTGAATTGGGTAAGTGTTCTATAACCAAAAGTGATTATATTTCATAAATCCATGTCTGTATTCATCATTTATTTCGGATTTAGATGGAAGAAATTGGATTTTTTGTAAAACTATCCCAAAAAAATAAAAATTTAAGATTTGAAGGTCCATTTGACATCGGAATTTGATAATTTTTGTATAGTTGGACTCGTCTCGGAACATGTGTTCGAATTTCGTAAGTTTTTTTGAGATTCGAGACGTGGGCCTCACTGTTGATTTTTTAGATGAATTTCGGATTTTAATCCGAAAAAATTATAAATTCATATGGAATTAATTCCTACGATTTGTATTGAGTATATTGAATTATTTATGATTAGATTTGAGGATTTAGGACACGAATTCGCGAGGCAAAGGTTTATTGGAATCTTGAGTTGATTGCAAAGGGAGTTGATTGGAATCTTAACCTTGAGTTGAAGTAATAGAACCCTTAAATTATTTGCTATGTGAAATTCATGTGGACTACGTATATGCGAGGTGACGAGTGTCTATACGTCATCAAATTAATTGTTTGCATAATTATTTAAAAATCATAAATTGGTTTAAGACACGAATTAATTGTTATAATAATTATTTCTCTCATATCCCTTGTCAATATTAATTCTTGAATTCATGTAATAATTGTTACATGCTTATTTGATTTATGTGTCTTAATTGCTACTTGACATTTAGCATATTAAATATGAAATTATCTATTTTCTCCCTGATTTTCACAATTAATCGCTACTTGTCATTACTTGTTTCCTAAATAATTTATAAATATTGTGTGCCTTGTTGCCTAATAATTCCTTACTGAATGTGGTATTTATGAGAGTATTTTTATTATATTTAAGAGTTGTTAAATTATATTGTTGGAGCGGGTTGCATGCCGCAACGGAAATAAAAAGAAATATATTGGGGGATCGGGTTGCATGCCGCAACGGATTATATTTTAAGTTTATATTGTTGGAGTGGGTTGCATGCCGCAACGGAAATATATTGAAGAATTATATTGTTGGAGCGGGTTGCACACCGCAACAGAAATTGACTGAACTAATAATTGGTTATGACTGCTGAGTTGGCTTCAACTGTTGAAATGAATTACCTGTTTTATTTCTATTACTGTTGTTATTACTATTATTGCGTAGAGATTAATGTAAGTGATCTGCCTTAGCTTCGTCACTACTTCGTCGAGGTTAGGCTCAGCACTTACAGAGTACATGGGGTCGGTTGTACTCATACTATACTCTGCACTTCTTGTGTAGATTTTGGAGTTGGTCCCAGCGGTGTACCATAAACTTGCTCGGATTTTAGCTACCCAGAGGAGACTTGAGGTATAACTGCACAACGTCCGCAGTTCTGAAGTCCCCTTCGACTTTATTTTATCTGTGTGTTTTCTTTTAGACAGCTTTATTTTATTCAGACCTTTATTTGTATTATTCTAGAAGCTCGTGCACTTGTGACTCCAGTTCTGGGATGGTATTTAGACATCGTGATTATTATGGATTATTCACTTTATTTCAGACTTTATTTTTGCATTTGTTTCTTTGTTATTAATTAATTCAAAATTGTGTTAAAATGGCTAATTATATTCTAACGTTGGCTTGCCTAGCAAGTGAAATGCTAGGCGCCATCACGGTCCCGAATGTGGGAATTTTGGGTCGTGACAAGTTGGTATCAGAGCATTAGGTCACCTAGGTCTTACGAGTCACGAGCAAGCTTAGTAGAGTCTGAAGGATCGGTACGGAGACGTCTGTACTTATCTTTCAGAGGCTATAAAGTTTAGGAACAATATCACTTCTTTCTTATTCTGTCGTGCCATTTTATTCTATCATCGATGATTGAACCATTTTATTCTTATTCTCTCGCAGATGGCGAGAATACGTAATACATCTACCGACGGGCAGGGACCAGAGCCCTCGGTGGCAACTATGACCATGGGTATGGGTCGAGGCCGAGGTCGCGCTAGAGGCTAAGGCAGAGGCAGAGGTAGAGCTCAGTCTAGAGCTCGAGCAGCATCACCTGTTGTAGAACCTCAGGTGGATCTTCAGGAGGAGGTTCAAGTTCAGATTTGTACCAATTGGACCAGTTCAGGCACCGGAAGGATTCATAGCTACTCCAGTGCTTCAGGACGCTCTAGTCCATTTGGTGAGTCTTATGGAGGGCGTGTCCCAGAATGTTACATTTCCAGTGGCACCAGCCATCTCACAAGCTCAGGGAGGAGCACAAACACCCACTACTCCCGCTCCGGAGCAGATGGCTCCCCAGAATCAGGCTCCAGCAGCCCCGTCGGTTGGGGTAGTTCAGCCAGTTATTGCGGCACAAGCCGGTGATAGGCCCGCCATGTCTTCTGAGGCTTTATTGAGGTTGGACAAGTTTACTAAACTCTTTCTAGTTGACTTCAGTGGTACACCTTCTGAGGACCCACAGGATTATCTTGACCGCTGCTATGAGGTGTTGCGGAACATGTGTATAGTTGAGACCAATGGAGTCGATTTTGCTGTATTTCAGATGACGGGATCCGCCAAGAGGTGGTGGAGAGATTATACATTGACCAGACTAGTTGGATCGCCTGCACTGACTTTGGAGCAGTTCTCCCGGCTATTTCTAGATAAGTTCCTCCCTATCATATTGAGAAAGGATTACCGCAGGCAATTTGAACGTCTCCAGCAGGGCAGTATGACCGTTACTCAGTACGAGACCCGTTTTGTGGATCTAGCCCGTCATGTTCTTCTTTTACTTCCTACTGAGAGGGAGAGAGTGATGAGGTTTATTGATGGACTCACTCACCCTATCAGGCTTCAGATGGTCAAGTAGACCAGAAGTGAGATTTCCTTTCAGACGGCTACTAATGTTGCTAGGAGGATCGAGATGGTTCTTGTACAGGAGAGAGGACAGGGGTCTGATAAGAGGCCTCGTCTGTTCGGTGGGTTCAGTGGTGCCTCGTTTGGAGGAAGGGGTAATTTTGGTAGGGGTCATCCTCACAAGCCGTTTCATTCAGCACTTCA
The DNA here is from genome assembly GCF_000390325.3 of Nicotiana tomentosiformis. NCBI lineage: Eukaryota > Viridiplantae > Streptophyta > Magnoliopsida > Solanales > Solanaceae > Nicotiana > Nicotiana tomentosiformis. The sequence goes on along the minus strand of NC_090813.1, from coordinate 99,698,441 downwards.
GGCATCTCACGGTGCTTCAGGGAGTTACGGTCCTATTATGCCTTATGCTGAACAGCCAGGATTTAGTGAACATTCGGCTCCTATCAGTGCACCACCACTCCAAAGTCACTACAACGGTTATCCGGCCCGTTCGGGTCAGCTTCATCTTCAGCAGCCACGATAGCAGGATGGGTGTTATGAGTGTGGAAATATTGGTCACATCAGGAGGTATTGCCCTAGGTTGTCGAGCAACAGATCTAGGAAGGATTCTCATGCCATCATACCGGCACCGGTTGCTTCACAGCCTGCTCAGCCAGCTAGAGGTAGGGGTCAGGCAGCTAGAGGTGGAGGTCAGGCGATTAGAGGTGGAGGTCAGGTCGTTAGAGGTGTAGGCCAGCCAGTTAGAAGCCGTCCCAAAGACGCGGTTCAGAGTGGTGGGGCTCAACCCCGATTTTATGCTTTTCCAGCTAGGCCTGAGGCCGAGTCATCTGATGCTGTGATCACAGGTATTGTTCTAGTTTTCCATAGAGATGCTTTAGTTTTATTTGATCCAGGATCTACTTATTCCTATGTGTCCTATTTTTTTTCATATTTGGTTGTGCCTCATGATTCTCTAAGTGCTTCTGTGTGTGTATATACACCGGTGGGAGACTCTGTTGTAATAGATCATGTCTATCGTTCGTATGTGATTACTATTGGGAGTCTTGAGACTAGCATGGATCTTCTACTTCTTGACATGGTAGATTTTGATGTTATCTTGGGTATGGATTGACTGTCACCTTATCATGCTATATTGGATTGTCACGCCAAAACAGTGACCTTAGCCATGCCGGGGTTACCTCGACTAGAGTTGAAAGGGACTCTTGGCCTTTCTATCTCTTATGTGAAAGCTCGGTGTATGGTCGAGAAGGAGTGTCTAGATTATTTGGCTTATATTCGCGATCCCAGCGCGGAAGTTCCTTTTATGGATTCAATTCCAGTTGTCCGTGAATTTCCAGATGTATTTCCTGCAGATCTATCGGGGATGCCACCCAACAGAGATATTGACTTTTGTATTGATTTAGCTCCGGGCACTCAACACATCACCATACCGTATGTCCCCGTAGGAGTTGAAAGAATTAAAGGAGCAATTACAAGAATTGCTTGATAAGGGCTTCATTAGACCCAGTGTCTCGCCCTGGGGTGTGCCCGTTTTGTTCGTGAAGAAGAAATATGGGTCGATGAGAATGTGTATAGATTATCGGCAGTTGAACAAGGTCACTATCAAGAACAAGTATCCGTTGCCAAGAATTGATGACTTATTCGATCAGCTTCAGGGTGCCAAGTTGTTTTCAAAGATCGACTTGAGGTCTGGTTACCATTAGTTGAAGATTAGGGCATCTGATGTCTCTAAGACAGCTTTCTAGACTCGGTATGGGCATTACGAATTCCTAGTGATGTCATTTGGGCTAACAATTGCCCCAACAACATTTATGGGTTTCATGAATTGGGTGTTCAAGCCTTATTTGGACTCTTTTGTGGTTGTGTTCGTTGATGATATCTTGATTTACTCTAGCAGTCGAGAGGATCATGAGCAGCAACTTTGGATTGTGCTTCAGACTTTGAAGAATAATCAATTATATGCTAAATTTTCAAAATGCGAATTTTGGTTAGACTCAGTTGCCTTTTTGGGGCATGTAGTATCTGCTGAAGGCATAAAAGTGGATCCTAAGAAGATTGAGGCAGTTCAAAATTGGCCTAGACCTACTTCAACTACAAAGATCCGGAGTTTCCTAGGTTTGGCAGGTCATTATCGCCGGTTTGTAGAGGGGTTTTCATCTATAGCATCTCCATTGACCAAATTGACCCAGAAGGGTGTCCCATTTAGATGGTCAGATGAGTGTGAGTTGAGCTTTCAGAAGCTCAAGATTGCTTTGACTACGGTGCCAGTGTTGGTATTACCCATATGTTCAGGATCTTATACGGTGTATGGTGATGCATCTCGCGTTGGGATTGGTGCAGTACTGATGCAAGATGGCGGGGTGATTGCATATGCATCACGGCAGTTGAAAGTTCACGAGAACAATTATCTTGTTCATGACTTAGAATTGGCAGCCATTGTTCATGCGCTGAAGATTTGGAGGCATTACCTTTACGGCGTCTCGTGTGAGGTATTTATTGATCATCGTAGCCTGCAATATCTGTTCAAACAAAAAGATCTCAATTTGAGGCAGAGAAGATAGTTGGAGCTGTTGAAAGACTAAGATATCACCAGTTTGTATCACCCCGGAAAGGCCAATGTGGTAGCCGATGCTTTGAGTAGAAAGGCTGTGAGTATGGGCAGCCTTGCGTATATTCCGGTTAGTGAGAGACCATTAGCTGCAGATGTTCATACTTTGGCTAATCAGTTTATAAGGTTTGATCTTTCAGAACCCAGTCGGGTTCTAGCTTGCACAGTCGCTCGATCTTCTTTATATGAGTGTATCAGAGAGCGACAATATGATGATCCTCATTTGCTTGTCCTTAAGGACATGGTGCAGCACAGTGATGCCAAACAGGTTGTTGTGGGGGAAGATGGAGTTCTGCGGATGCAGGGTCGTATTTGTGTGCCTAATATGGATGGGCTTCGTGAATTAATTCTTAAAGAGGCACACAGTTCCCGGTATTCTATTCATCCAAGTGTCGCCAGAATGTATCAAGATTTACGGAAACATTATTGGTGGAGGAGAATGAAGAATGATATAGTTGCATATGTAGCTCGGTGTCTAAATTGTCAACAAGTCAAGTACGAATATCAGAGACCTAGTGGTTTGCTTAAGAAGTTAGAAATTCCTGAGTGGAAGTTGGAGCGTATCACTATGGATTTTCTTGTTGGGCTCCTGCGTACTCAGAGAAAATTTGATGCAGTTTGGGTCATTGTGGACAGGTTGACCAAGTCAACACATTTCTTTCCAGTGACAGTTACCTATTCTTCAGAGCGGTTAGCTAAAATTTACATTCGTGAGATTGTCCGCCTTCACGGTGTGCTAGTGTCTATTATTTCAGATCGAGGTATGCAGTTTACCTCACACTTTTGGAAGGCTGTACAACGTGATTTAGGCATACCGGTTGAGTTGAGTACAATATTTCATCCTGAGACAAACGGGCAGTCAGAGCGCACTATTCAAATATTGGAAGATATACTTCGTGCTTGTGTTATAGACTTTGGAGGTTCTTGGGATCAGTTCTTGCCACTTGCAGAGTTTGCATATAATAACAACTATCAGTTGAGCATTCAGATGGCTCTATATGAAGCATTATATGGGAGACAGTGTCGTTCGACCATTGGCTGGTTTGAACGGGGAGAGGCTCGGTTGTTGGGTACCGATTTGGTACAGGATGCCTTGGATATGGTCAAGATTATTCAGGATCGACTTCGCACAGCTCATTCTAGGTAAAAGAGTTATGCTGACCGTAAGGTTCGTGATGTTGCATTCATGACTGGAGAAAGATTATTGCTCTGGGTTTCACCTATGAAATGTGTAATGAGATTCAGAAAGAAGAGCAAGTTAAGCCCTAGGTATATTGGACCTTTTGAAATTCTTGAAAGGGTGGGCGAAGTAGACTACAGGCTTGCATTACCACCTAGTTTATCAGCGGTTCATCCGGTGTTCCATGTGTCTATGCTCCAGAAATATCATGGTGATCCGTCCCATATTTTAGATTTCACCTCAGTCCAATTGGACAAAGATTTGATTTATGAGGAGGAGCCGGTAGCTATTCTAGCCCGACAGGTCCGACAGTTGAGATCTAAGAGTTATCCTTCAGTTCGGGTGCAATGGAGAGGTCAGCCGATTGAGGCAGCTACTGGGAGTCCGAGTCGGACATACGGAGTAAATATCCACACCTTTTTACCAGCTCAGGTACTTTTCTAATTCCGTTCGAAGACGAATATTTATTTTAGAGGTGGAGAATGTGATGACCCAAAAGGTCATCTTTAAATTTAATAATCATTTAAATATTCTGAAACCTCAAATAGCACCATTTATCATTCCTTGACTTGCGTGTGCAGTCCGTAAATTTTTCCGAAAAGTTTTTATATGAAAAATTGATAAAAATGTGAAATAGTTCTTTAAAACTCAATTAAGTTGACTTTGGTTAATATTTTGAGAAAACGAACCCAGATCAATATTTTGACAGTTCCGGTAGGTCCGTATTGTGATTTGGGACTTGGGCGTATGCCTTGAATCGAATTCGGAGGTCCCTAGCTCAAATTATCGCTATTTAACGAAAACTAGATACTAAAGATTTCTAAAGTTTGACCATGGATTTGACTTTTTGATATCGGGGTCAGAATTTGATTCCAAAAATTGGAATAGCTCCGTTATGTTATTTGTGATTTGTGTGCCAAATTTGAAATCATTCCGGATTCATTTAACATGTTTCGGCACAAGTTTTGAAAATGAAAAAGTTTGAAACTCTTAAGTCCGAATCAAGGTGTGAATTGCAATTTTTATGTTATTTGAGACCCCGAGTAAGTCTGTATTATGTTACGAGACTTGTTGGGATATTTGGACGAGGTACCGAGGGGCTCAGGTGAGTTTCGGACGTGTTTCAGATCATTTTTGTAAAAACTTGTTGGTCTGGTTCTGGTGTTTCACACATGTGCAATTTTGACCGCAGGTGCGTGGTCGCTTCTGCGGAGGCAGTGTCGCTTCTGCAACTTTGAGGCCAGGGGAGAAGCTCTGCTTTTGCGAAGCTTGGGATGCAGGTGCGATGCCCGCTTCTGCGGTGCCAAGATCGCATCTGCGATCTTTCTCGCTTTTGCGGCTTCCTTCGCACTTCTGCGCAGTCACTTTTGTGGCTTCCTTTGCGCTTCTGCGTAGTCGCTTCTGCGACATGAAGGACCGCAGGTGTGGACCTCTGCTTGGCTGCCCTGTTCTGCAAATGCGAGATTTGTCTCACAAATGCGAGTTCGCATATGCAAAAATTTGTCCGCAGATGCGAAAAAGATGGGCAGAATACATAAATCGGGTTTTAGCCATTTTTACTCATTTTTGAGTTTTGAGTCTCAGATTTTGGCCATTCCAAAGAGATTTTTCACGACTTTGAATTGGGTAAGTATTCTATAACCAAAAGTGATTATATTTCATAAATCCATGTCTATATTCATCATTTATTTCGGATTTAGATGGAAGAAATTGGAATTTTTGTAAAACTTTCCAAAAAAACAAAAATTTAAGATTTGAAGGTCCATTTAACATCGCAATTTGATAATTTTTATATAGTTGGACTCATCTCGGAACAGGTGTTCGAATTTCGTAAGTTTTTCCAAGATTTGAGACGTGGGCCCCACTGTTGATTTTTGAGATGAGTTTCGGATTTTAATCCGGAAAATTTATAAATTCAAATGGAATTAATTCCTATGATTTGTATTGAGTATATTGAATTGTTTATGATTAGATTTGAGGATTTCGGACACGAATTCACGAGGCAAAGGTTTATTGGAATCTTGAGTCGATTGCAAAGCGAGGTAAGTGTCGTGGTTAACCTTGACTTGACGGAATAGAACCCTTGAATTATTTGTTATGTGAAATTTATGTGGACGACATAGATGAGATGTGACGAGTGTCTATACGTCATCAAATTAATTATTTGCATAATTATTTAAAAATCATAAATTGTTTTAAGACACAAATTAATTGTTATAATAATTATTTCTCTCATATCCCTTGTCAATATTAATTCTTGAATTCATGCAATAATTGTTACATGCTTATTTGATTTATGTGTCTTAATTGCTACTTGACATTTAGCATATTAAATATGAAATTGCCTATTTTCTCCCTGATTTTCACAATTAATCGCTACTTGTCATTATTTATTTTCCAAATAATTTATAAATATTGTGTGCCTTATTGCCTAATAATTTCTTACTGAATGTGGTATTTATGAGAGTATTTTTATTATATTTAAAAGCTGTTAAAATATATTGTTGGAGTGGGTTGCACGCCGCAACGGAAATAAAAAGGAATATATTGGGAGATCGGGTTGGACGCCGCAACGGATTATATTTTAAGTTTATATTGTTGGAGCGTGTTGCACGCCGCAACAAAAATTTATTGAAGAATTATATTGTTGGAGCGGATTGCACGCCACAACTGAAATTGATTGAACTAATAATTTGTTATGACTGCCGAGTTGGCTTCAACTGTTGAAACGAGTTACCTATTTTATTTCTATTATTGTTATTATTACTATTATTGCGTATAAGTTAATGTATGTGACCTGCCTTAGCCTTGTCACTATTTCATCGAGGTTAGGCTCGACACTTACAGAATACATGGGGTCGGTTGTACTCATACTACACTCTGCACTTCTTGTACAGATTTTGGAGTTGGTCCCAGCTGTGTACCATAGACTTGCTCTGATTTCAGCTACCCAGAGGAGACTTGAGGTATAACTGCACAGCGTCCGCAGTTCCGAAGTCTCCTTCTACTTTATTTTAGCTGTGTGTTTTCTTTCAGACAACTTTATTTTATTCAGATCCTTATTTGTATTATTCTAGAAGCTCGTGCACTTGTGACTCCAGTTCTGGGATGGTATTTAGACATTGCGATTATTATGGATTACTCACTTTATTTCAGACTTTATTTTCGCATTTGTTTCTTTGTTATTAATTAATTCAAAATTGTGTTAAAATGGCTAATTATATTCTAACGTTGGCTTGTCTAGCAAGTGAAATGTTAGGCGCCATCACTGTCCCGAAGGTGAGAATTTCGGGTCGTGACAAAGGTGCCAACTCATCTTTTATTGTCCCAACTTTATATATATATATATATATATATATATATATAGAGAGAGAGAGAGAGAGAGATAAGAGAAATCGATCGGTTACGTATTATGAGAGAGATTGAGAAATAAGATATCAAGAATTTATATATATTTAGATTCTTGATAACTTATTTCTCTTTCTCTCTCATAATAAGTAATCGCGCTCGAAAGATCGATTTCTCTTCTCTCCTTGGGAGAAGTTTCATGTCTTCCCTTATTTCATTACAAGTTCAACCCATCACTTATCAATTAAACTTTACTTTTTCGAAAATGATGCTCAAATACTATTGTTGCTTTTTCACAATCTTCGGCAAATCTCACTCTTCTAAGAAATTACCAACGCAAGAATTAAACCAAATATTTTTTTCTCCTCATACTTTTTATTCTTCAATGATATATAATTTGGTGTATTATACAGAGTTTCATCACCTGCCACACGACCAAGTGTTCAAGTATAAAATTTCTTTCTGATATGTTGTCATTGCTCATCGGTATGGCAGATTTTCCCAAATATTTGATACAATATGTCTGTTTTAAAATATGACATATTAAATATAAACATTTATATATACTTCATACCTATAATATACCAAAAATATTGCATAACAACATTGAATTAAAATCATACCTTATTTATACGATATTAAATACACACAATTGAATATCTTTTATAATGAAATTATATCTCAAAAGTATATTTATACAAAGGGGATTTCTGGTATTTTTTTTCAATATTTTTATTTTTATGTTGGACAGTTTTATTTTTTCAGCAAAATATACATTTAATATTATGAATAACTAATTTTTGACCACACCCAAATTCTATACTATTTTAGTATAAATATGTGTTTCATTAATCTTGATATTTTAAACCTTTATCTCACTTTTAATAGAGTTTAAAAAAATTACAAAAAAAGAATTCACATTCTTAGGGTATATAAATGTCAATTATGAGGGTCATTGATGAAGATGTAACGGTGAATATAAATGTCAAATTTTCTGTAACGGACCGTCGCTCTTAATACTGCAGCATATTCCTTAGTAAATGCCTCCGGGCGCAGAGTATTTATTACACCTTCATGAACGTTATCCTTTCCGGTGACAAGTAGAGTGGCTGCGCTCGGTCCTCAGCCATCCCATCTCAGATTCCACGTGTCCTCCTTTTAGTCAGCCATGTGTCATATCATATTTTACCATATACAGATAGTCCCCCTGCTTTCTGGTGACATAATTTTGTGTTACTGAAAAGTTGGTAGAAACACTTTTTTTGGCGGGAAGTACTATAACTCCCTCTGAAGGTCTTTGACAGTTGATTAGACGCATGTCTCTCCGTATTTAATGCCCCGAACACGCGTCATCCCACGATTCAATACAGCTTTTGCCAATTATAGAGGTAATCATGGCCATGAATTTAGCCGCCAAAATTTTACTTATACGCAACTTCCTTTTCCTTTGTGTTTCACAATTGCTTGAGCTTCTGATTTGCATCCATGTTTTCAATCCCTTTTTTGATTTTCTTCAAACACAATACCTTTTCCATCTCCTTTTTCAATGGCTTCTTCCTCTAAACATATTGGTTCTTCAAAGAATAATGATAAAATCGAGGATTCCGTTTCTCCAACAGTGGGTTCCATCATCCCAAGAAGGCTTAGTACTTTGAAGGATTTTGAAGAGAAATTTCCTACTGCTAACCCTCGTACATGGGCTGTTAGTAAGTACCATTCTTTCATTCGTCCTTCCAGTATTCCTGCTGTGAAGGAGGACTGCCGCTGCAATGAGTTGAAAATCATTGCTCCTGATCTATCGGAGTGAGTGACCCTTCCCAAAGAAGGTTTTACATACTTTTATACGTATCCCTTTACTTTGGGTGCGTTTTCTTTGAGCGGAGAGCTTGATTATGTGATTGCGGAGTTTTGCCTTCGCTACCAGGTGTGATTGGCACAGGTAAGTCCTTCAGTGTAGAGGACGATCGCCTGCCTCCGACATTTGTTCCAAGATACTGGAGAGGAGCTAACCTAAGCTTATATGATGAATCTTTATTCCCCCAAATTCTTTCGCGGGGAAATGATAAACCTTTGCAAGCGTGGCCACCATTCTTTGTTGTCTAGCATAGATGATGACAACGACCGTGGGTGAATAGAACGGTTCGTTGCAGTTGCCAACAACGACATCATTCCGACAACGGCTTCATCCTTTCCGGTTGCTTGGATTCGCACACGTAAGTTCTCCGTATAGTATTCCTCTTATTAGACATTCTTCTATGGTCGTATCATCTTTCCACCCTTCGCATGTTTCAGCAACTCGATAGATCCCACCGGTGGTGGAAGGTTTAAATCGGTGGGTTCAGAAGATCTTGGATGTTACAATGCCCGAAAGTCACTCGTGGAAAGAACTGGCCCTTAAATATGGGTGGAAGGCCAAAAATCATGGTAACTTTAAATTAACTTGCTTCCACTTTTGTATATGAAGAACTTGGTTGAACCCTTCTGACTTGTTCACGAAATTAGGTCGACCTGCGGGCTCTGTTGCTGTCCTCGAGGAGGACATTCTGGCTAATCCTGCTGATGTAGCGAGGCTGCTTCAGGAAGCACGTACTCGAACAGGTATCTCCGGGTCTGTTTCGGGTGCAAATATTTCTTTACGGAGTCCTCGGCCAGAGGATAAACAAAGAAAGAGAAGATGCTCCTCTGCGGCCGGGGAAAATAATAAAATGGCAAAGATTGATGCCCCCGAATAATCTCCGGTGGCGATGATGACTGGTCATCCTTCTGGGCTGGTCGTAGACACCGTGATGATTGATGATGATGAAGAAGCTCTTGATGAGGGAGCTTCTTTACACAGAAGGCGACGATCCTCATTATCTCAACAAGATGCTCGACTTGTTGAGATAGTTACACCAACTGAAGATGATGTCTCAAAACTTTGGGGAGAATCTGATTTGGTAGAATATGCCAACTCCCGTTTTTGGGCCCCAATTACTGCAGCCGGTGCTGTGAGGCTGAGTACCAGGTCTTTGCCGTCTTTGGTTGGCGAGCATCAAATAACCAGCACTGTATTTGATGCAACTGCTTCTCACTCTTCAACTCCATCAGCTTTATCTCCACATTCACTAACACCAGCAACTGCTACATCATTTCCATCTTCGTCTACTCTTTCACCAGCGGTTGCTACACCATCTCCATCGGCCGCACCTGACAAAGAGTGCATAGAAATTTGGGGCAAAATTATGCTGCTCCTTCTGAAGATCCACAAATGAGGAGGAACATCAATATTTCAGTCTCTACCGGGTGCAACCTGCTCTCACGGCCGGTAGAGCTTGCTAATTACCTGAAACCTTTAGCTTCAGAAAAAGACTGGGAAAAGATTCAGACACTCTCGGGAGAGTGTTTGTTGAACAATGCTATGCATAACGCTGCAGCGGTACGTTCCTTCCTTCCTTTGTTATTTTTTCTACTTTGAACGAATGTATTCTAAATTTTACTTCTTCTTATTTTATAGGCCAACTTTCTTGCTTCTGAGGGCTTTCAAGGGTTGATTCATGAGAAGGAAGAACTTACTTCTAAACGGGATCAACTTTTGGTGGAACGGGACTAGACTATTCTCCGCCTCTCAGAACTGGAAACCAGAGCTGCTAAGTTCGTTATTTTGGAAGCTCGTTTGTAGCAAAGTGAGCAAGAAGTGATAACCCTTAACAAAGAAATTGGGTCGTTAAGGGTTAGATTTGATGAGGCCAAGGCCAAATGGGCACAAGTCCAGAACACCATTCTTGCTGCAACCGACCGCGAGGCTGCCTCCACTGAAAGAGTGATTAATTTGGAAATGAAGAGTTTGCTGCCGTGGAGGCGAAACATGCCCAGCTAGAAGAGAAGTATAGGAAAACTATCGAGCATAATAATCTCTTTAGTTCAACTGTCCTCGAGCTCGACGTCAGCCTCCAATCTGCTAGATCCGTCCGGGAAAACCTTTTCGCCGAGATCACTCAACTTAAAGAAGAACTTAAGCACCGAGTAGCTTCCCTCATTGTTGAAAAAACTTATTCCATGTATAGAATGGGGAGAAAAACCTTGGAAGAGGCCAAAGCTGATATTATTGACGTTGATGCCAAAATTGCTAAGGCCCGAGAGCTTGAGTTGGCTGCAAAAAATGAACTCCCGGCGTACTCAGATGCTCCAGGTTCTTCTAATTTCGGTTTTGCATTTTTGAAACTGAAGAAGGATCGGAATACGATGAGGCCGAAGACCAAACTGGGGGAAACGTTGAGCCATCGACGAAACCGCATTATCTTCCCGACAATGTAGATACTTCTCTTCCTCCTGATTTCGGAGGCACTGCAGTTTAACTTTTTCTTTTTTTCTCATTTTCTACTTGTAACGTTTTGGCCCATTCTTGTAAATAAAGACATTTTTTTTGTTCACATGTCATTTGAGTCTTACTTTCATTTGAATATCCATGCAAGCCTTTAACGTTTGCATTAGCTCAAGCATTCTATGCATGTTGTTCAATTTGCGCTTCACTATGTGTAGTCTCGGATGCCTTTTCTTCGAAGCATTTTGGTTCCGAGTATTATCCCTTTTACGTGAGAGTTTTTATGAATATTTGCAAAGTTTCCCTTTTTACGTGAGGGTTTCTATGAATATTTGCGCAAGTTTGCCTTTTACATGAGGGTTTCTATGAATATTTGAGCAAGTTTGCTTTTTGCGTCCTTTTCATATGCGGCTTCGGGTGTATTTTTCCCCAATGGCATTTTGGATTCCGGGTATTGATTCTTTCGGAACCAACCCTTTAACGTGAGGGTTTTTTTTATAATAGAGGACAATCTTATGTTTATGGTACTTTTGAAGAGGACGTCTTCTGTTCATTACGGCACTAACATTTGAAGTACTTGTTTAACTTTCAAATGACAAAGTTAGCTCATCGTTTAAACAAGAAACAAGATAAAATAAAAAATATTTCATTTTATTCCTTCTATTTTCAGAAATTACATATTTGCAGAAAAGAAATTGCCATTACTTGTGGTCATCTTGTACAACTTATTTCTACGGGGCTGGCTGCACAGTCTCTGATCCTGATGATGTATTTTGTTTCCGGATTTTCGTTCCCGGTTGACGTGGCAGTCATTGTTGCCGTATCCTCATATCATTCCCCAGTGTTTGAATGCAAAGAATGTGGATTGGAACACTGGAAGTCTTGTATCTTCGAAGGTTCCACCAATGAATTGGTAGGTAATCCTTCACTCGACAAATATCTTGTTTCCCCTTTAGGAATCCATTCTATCGAGCGAAAGAATACCTAACAGTCCTCTGGCGGTTTGTGCTCGGGAACGGTCGGGTAACCTCTGTTCGGTAGCAAACTTAACTTCCTTGTGGGAATTTGCTATCGAAACGAAGATTACCTAATCGTCCCCGAGTGGAAGCTTGTTCGTTTGCCTTGCTATCAAATGTCTTATTCTGTTGTCTTCGTAGTATGCTTTCTGTCGTTGCCTCGTTAAAAACCTTGCCAGAAAAATCCAATTGGGACAAAAACTGAACGAAGGGAAAACAAGTGCAGCACATAGTTTCTGTTTGGGTGTTGTTCATCAGCAATAATATCTTTTGAGGTGTGCCACGTTCCAGTTGCTGGGCAACTTGTCTCCATTCTAGTTCTCCAACTCGTATGAACCTTTCTCAGTGACAGCTGAAATCCGGTAGGGACCTTCCCACGTTGGACCTAGCTTTCCCGCGTTGAGCTCCTAGGTATTTTGTGTTACTTTCCTTAGAACCAAGTCTCCTACTTTTATAAAACGGAAATTGTCTCTTAGATTGTAATATCTCTCCATCCTCTGGTTTTGAGCTGCCATTCTTACATGTGCCAAGTCCTTGCATCACTAGAGCAGTTCCAAGCTGATTAGCATTGCTTCGTGATTCGATTCTTCATTTGTCTGAGAATATCTCAAAGTGGGATTGCCCACTTCAACCGGGATTAGGGCTTAAGCACCATACACGAGGGAAAAAGGAGTTTCTCTTGTACTTGATTTGGCAGTTGTTCGGTAAGCCTATAGAACTCCGGGAAGCTCTTCGGGCCATTTGCCTTTTGCTGCTTCCAACCTTTTCTTGAGGTTTTGAATGATCACTTTGTTTGTTGACTCCGCTTGACCATATGCGCTCGGATGATAAGGCGAGGATGTGATTCTCTTTATTTTCAGGTCTTCGAGGAACTTTGTAACTTTTGCACCGATAAGCTGTGGCCCATTGTCGCATGCTATCTCTTTTGGTATTCCGAACCTGCAAATCATATTTTCCCATTGGAAATCGACCACTTCGCGTTCTCCTATCTTCTGATAAGAACCTTCTTCCACCCATTTAGAAAAATAATGAGTCAAAATTAAAAAAAAAACTTACCTTTCCAGGAGCCGGTGGCAGCAGTCCGGCGAAGTCCATCCCCCATTTCATGAATAGCCACGGGGACAGAATTGAATGTAAGGGTTCTGCCGGTTGATGTACTAGTGATGCGTAGCGTTGACACTTATCACATTTTTGTACGAAATCTTAGGCGTTTTGTTCCATGCGAGGCCAATGGTATCCTGCCTGTACCAATTTCAGCACCAAATACTCTGCGCCCGAGTGATTGCCGTATATCCCTTCTTGGATTTCTCTCATGACATAGTCAGCTTCTGATGCTCCTAAACACCGGGCCAGCGGGGCTTGGAAAGATTTTCTATAAAATTGGCCTTTCTTGAAGCTATAACGTGCAGCTTCAGTGCGTAACGCTCGTGACGCTTTGGGATTGTCGGGCAACTTTCCATGCTCGAGGTAGTTGATTATGTCGTTTCTCCAGTCCCAGACCAGATTAGCCGAATTCACCTCATAGTAACCATTAGTATCATGGACTGAACTCATTAGTTGTACCACCGTTTTGGACTCCGATCCCTTTATTTACGTCGCTGAGCCTAAGTTTACTAATGCATCCGCTTCTGTATTATCCTCTATCGGGATATGAGTGATTGACCACTCACTGAATCGTGCCAAAAGAGCCTGGACCTTTATCATATATTGCTGCATACGTTCTTATTTGGTATCAAAGATCCCGTAAACCTGATTTACCACCAACTATGAGTCATATTTGATTTTGATAACCTCGGAATCAAGTCCCCTGGCCAATTCGAGCCCGTCAATCAAAGCTTCATACTCTGCTTCATTGTTAGTTAAATGGATTGTTCTGATAGCTTGCCTTAAGGTTCCCCCAAAGGCGTGATTAAAACTATTCCGAGCCCGGACCCTTTTGCGTTTGAGGCTCCATCCGTAAATAAGATCCAAACCCATGATGTTGATTCTGACACCATGACTGCCTCCTTGGTTGCCAAAGGTAGCAGTCCCAGACTAAAATCGTCCACGAAGTCAGCCAAGACTTGTGACTTAATTGCAGTCCTCAGTTTATATTCTATGTCGAATTCACTAATTTTGACAGCCCATTTGGCCAATCTGCCAGAGAGCTCGGGTTTATGAAGGATGTTCCGCAAAGGGAAAGTAGTCACCATAGCTATTGGGTGGCATTGAAAATAGGGCCTCAGCTTCTGAGCGGCGACTACGAGAGCTAAGGCCAGTTTTTCCAAATGTGGGTAGCGAGTTTCTGCTCCCGTTAAAATTTTACTAAAGTAATAAATAGGAAACTACGTACCTTTGTCCTCCCAGACTAAAACCGTATTTACCGAAACTTCTGAAACTGCGAGGTAGACTAGCAATGTTTCGCCTTCTTTTGGTTTCAAGAGCAATGAAGAACTTGATAAGTACTTCTTCGGGTCACTCAAAGCCTGCTGGCACTCCGGCGTCCATTCGAAATTGATCTTCTTTTTGAGCAATGTAAAGAAGCGATGACACTTTTCCGACGACCGGGAAATGAATCTGCTCAAAGCTGCTAACCTTCCTGTGAGTCTTTGGACTTCCTTCACGTTTGACAATTGATCCGGTATATCGGCTATGGCCTTGATTTTGTCGGGGTTTACCTCAATTCCCCTTTGTGAGACTAGAAACCCCAGGAACTTATCAGAGCTGACCCCGAATGCGCACTTTTCAGGGTTAAGTTTCATGTTATGCTTCCTCAGGATATCGAATGTTTCTTGTAAATGCTTAAGGTGGTCACCTGCATTCAAAGACTTAACGAGTATATCTTCTGTATAAACTTCCATGGTTTTTCCTATTTGTTTTCAAATATCTTATTTATGAGCCGTTGATAAGTGGCTCCGGCATTTTTCAACCCGAAAGGCATTACATTGTAACAATATGTACCAAAATTTGTTATAAATGAAGTCTTTTCTTGATCTTCCGGGTTCATCTTAATTTGGTTCTACCCGGAATAAGCATCAAGGAAACTCATCAGTTCATGCCCGCCCGTGACATCAATCATTTGATCGATATTTGACAGTAGAAATGAATCTTTCGGGCACGCTTTATTAAGATATTTATAGTCTACACACATACAAAATTTAATGTTCCTCTTAGGAACTACTACTAGATTGGCTAGCCAGTCTGGATATCTTACCTCTCTGACTGAACCAATTTTAAGCAAGCGGGTTACCTCTTCTTTGACGAATTTATTCCTAGCCTCGATGATTAGGCGCTTCTTCTTTCGTACCGGTGGTACGTTGGGATCCAAACTCCGCTTGTGCACGGCTATTTCCATCGGAATACCTGTCATATCCTCATGCGACCATGCAAAACAATCAGCGTTAATTTTAAGGAATTCAATAAAACCAGACCTGAGCTCGTGGTGCAGTCCTGTTCCCAAGTGAAATTTTTTTCTAAAAATTCTTCGAACAATGACACTACTTCAAAGAGAGTTGTTTTCATTACTCCTTCAGCGTTCGTGAGCAGCAACATCTCTCCCCAGGTCATCACGCTCGCAAGCTTGAATCCAACGAGGAGTTTTGTCACCAGAATAATGCTTCCGGTGAGTTTAGCTTGTTCCAATACTCTCCATTGTATGGATCCACTAGAGCACGCTTAATTTTAAAATCTAACACATTTAAAGAGATTAGAAGTGCGTCGTTGTGTGGTAACAACAATCCATTTGCGTCTTCTTCCGTGAAAGTGATATCATCCTCCCGGAGTCTTTTGCTGTGAGTTATCGATACTTTAGTCTTTTTTGTCACCGAAAAGGTGAACCCATTAATCTCGTTCTCCCCAAAGATCATGTTGATCGTCTGGCGAGGGGTTTCCTCTCCTGCTTTCGAATATTCCGCATTGTCTCTATTGCGACCGTAATTGTTCTTAGCTTGATCACTCAAGAATTCTCGGAGATGACCATTCTTCAATAGCATTACCACCTCATCCCGAAGATGTTGGCAGTTTCATATCCGGTGACCGTTCGTCCCGTGGTATTAACACCATAAATTAGGATCCCTCTGATTGGACATCATAGATCTCGAGAATTGTGCTTATTTAATGTTTCTCATGGCTGACACCAATTCCACTACACTGACGTTGAAGTTATATTCTGATAACTTAGGGTACGAAAGATCTCGAGACTCTAACGTTTGTTTATCTTGAAGTGATCTATTGTTTCGACCACGATCAGTCCCTCCGTCAATGATGAACTTGTTTGTTGCTCGGAAATTTTTGCCACGGCATTCGGTACGCTCGTAGGGCATAAACCGACCCCTCGAAGTCCGCCTATCTGTGTCGTAGTCATCCTTTGATTTTCCTCTGTTCTTCTCCCGTCCTTTGGCTGATGATGTAGAACCGACCTGGTCATCTTCGATCCTTATCTTCAACTCGTACCAGTTGTTAACATCTGCTCGGGTTGTTGCTTCAAACTCAAGCAGGCACTCCTTCAGATTCTGGGAAGCGTCTGAACTTCTCGGATTCAATCCTTTGGTGAATGCTTCAGTTGCCCATTCATCTGGGACGGCCTGGAGCAACATTCTTTCTTTCTGGAATCGGGTAACAAACTCTCGTAATAATTCTGATTCTCCGTGTACAATTCTGAATATGTCGGCCTTCTGGGCTTGCACCTCTCAAAGGAATCTATGGAATACTCGGGAAGTAATGAATACCACATTAAGGCTCCCCTCGTGAGAGTTTCGCCGAATTTCTTTAGCAACACAAATTCAATTTCGTAAGGAGCTAGATCATTTCCTTTCACCGCCGTTGTGTAAGTGGTAATATGTTCCTTTGGAACTTCAGGATTTTTGAAATGCTTCGGGATTAGTTCTGGTGTCGCACTTGGCTTGTATGGTAATTGAACATACTTCTTCGATTTTGGGCTTTTTAATACTGGTGGTGCGCCCGAGATTTGATCCATACAGGTGTTTACTTCCATCATGAACTGTAATAACTCATCTTTGAATGAATCATTCTCGTTGTTAAGACCTGATCTGCTCCCCCCAGCCCCATCGGAGCCAACTTGACCCATGGGAGTGTTGTTGTCGACTCTCTACTTTGTTTGGTCTGTGAGAACAGCGAGAGGAATTAGACCGCGCCTGTTTGCATTATTCGAAGCACCTGATAGCGCCTGCTTCAGTTTCGTCATAACCTGATCTTGCCGCGTAAGATGGCCTGTTGCTCTTGCAGGATCCTCACAGTATCCTCTACTTGCTCCTTGTCAGCATCATCGGGAGTTGTCTCCCGAACCCGTTGAGGGTATCGCCTGTCATGCACCGATGTGTCATCATTCCCCTCATTGCGGGTGTCACTGATTGAATCCTCGAAATGAGGCTGATCTCCTCAAATTTCAGCGTTGTATGCATCGTTAACAATGTTATCTGCCATTATTTGTGATTTTTTTAAGACAAAATAATCAAAACACGTTAGTAAAAAAGGTAAGAATCAATTTAATTGCACGACGGTCTAGGCCCCACGGTGGGCGCCAAATTATTTATCCGTAAAATAGTACAGTTGAATTTATACGTGGTTTCTAGACAAGTAAACTAATTTGATCCTGAAATAATATAATAATCGAAGAGATACATAGTACTTAACCTTAGAATATAGATGAAATAGCAAAGATGGTGATTTCGTGAACACGGTTTCGGAACACAACAATGATGAGATCAAAAGGCGAGAAAGTGAAATTGTATAAAGTTCTGTATAGAATATAGTATATGTTTTTGCCAGAAAATTCGTGTGCTTTACAATGATAACTGAACTCACTATTTATAGCTATGCCTAGGGAAAGAGGTCCTAGGATCGTGCCCTCCTTTAATGCCAATTATGAGGGTCATTGATGAAGATGTAACAGTGAATATAAATGCCAAATTCTCTGTAACGGACCGTCACTCTTAATACTACAGAATATTCCTTAGTAAATGCCTCCGGGCGCAGAGCATTTAATACACTTTCATGAACATTATTCTTTTCGGTGACAAGCAGAGTGGCTGCACTCGGTCCTCAACCATCCCATCTCGGATTCCACGTGTCCTCCTTTTAGTCAGCCACGTGTCATATCATATTTTACTTTATTTATAGGATATTAAATATAAAATATTGAGTATGTTTTATAATGAAATTATATCTCAAAAGTATATTTATACAAAGGGGATTTCTGGTATTTATTTTCAATATTTTTATTTTTATGTTGGACCGTTTTATTTTTTCAGCAAAATATACATTTAATATTGTGAACAACTAATTTTTTACCACACCTAAATTCTATACTATTTTAGTGTAAATATGTATTTTATTAATCTTGATATTTTAAACCTTTATCTCACTTTTAGTAGAGTTTAAAAAAAAAAAAAAAAATTCACATTCTTAGGGTATAAGTTTTATTCCTATTTTTTTTTAAATAGAAGAAAATTTACAAAAAACAAATATTTGGTTTCTTTTAATTAAAATTTTAATAAGTAAGCTATTGTACTTGTCTTAGTATTATTTAAATTATATGTAAATAATTAGATTTCTTATATTAAAGTTAGTTGATTAATATTCTTGTCTTAGAATTTTATTTTTACTTTACTTATAAATAAAAAAGAAGAAAGAAGAGGCAATTAAATTCACGCCACTTCTCTACAAAAATTGGCAACAAATTTCATCCCAAAAGAGATTTCACTCACCCATGATTCCCACTCAACTCACGTCACTCTACACCAACACACCCTCACGTCCCAATTTTTCTACTTGACCTCAATCCCACGTTCCGCACTTCAAATCCTTTGCATAAGATTAATGTTTACCCGTAAAGCGAAAGTTGAATTTATACGTGATTTCTATACTAGTGAACTAATTTGATCTTGAAATAATATAATAATCGAAAAAATATACAATACTTAGCCTTAAAATGTAGATAAAATAGCAAAGATTGTAATTTCGTGAACATGGTTTCCGAATACAGTAATAATGACATCAAAAAGTGAGAAAGTGAACTTGTATAAAGTTCTGTATAGAATATAATACATGTTTTTGCCAGAAAATTCATGTCCCTTACATTGGTAATTGAGCTCACTATTTATAGTTATGCCTAGGGAAAGAGGTCCTAGGATCGTGCCCTCCTTTAATACCAATTATGAGGGTCATTGATGAAGATGTAACGGTGAATATAAATGCCAAATTCTCTGTAACGGACCGTCGCTCTTAATACTGCAGCATATTTCTTAGTAAATGCTTCCGGGCGCAAAGCATTTAATACACCTTCATGAACGTTATCCTTTTCGGTGACAAGCAGAGTGGTTGTGCTCGGTCCTCAGCCATCCCATCTCGGATTCTACATATCCTCCTTTTAGTTAGTCACGTGTCATATCATATTTTACCCTATACAATTAGATAAATACTTTTTTTCCTTTTTATAAAGAGAAAACAATTTGAGGAAAAACGAATCTAGAAGGCAAAGAAAACGAGAGAGAAGAAGAGGCCACAACTCACTCATCTTTTTCTCTAAAAAACTCCATGAAAAGCAATGCAAATCTCCAGCAAAATAGTCATGAAACATCACCATTTTCTCCATTAAAACTGGCAGCATTTTAGCTATGAAATCCTCTCAAAACAGTCGCTAAAACTCTACCTGCAAACAACTCAAAAACAATTAAAATCCACCCCAAACTCCAGCTCAAAGAAGCCCCAAAACACCCCTGAAACACCCTCCAAACAGCCATGAAACCTCAGTTAAATCACCCAAAAGCAGCCCTTGAATCTCCATTAAAATAACCTAAAAAACTAGCACCAAACACCAGCAAAAGTGTCCAGTTATCAGCCCCAAAGAAGCACATTTAAACCCACCAAAAACTCCATTGAAAGCACCTTAAAACAATCTACTTTTTCACGTAAAACAATAACATTTTTCGAGTCGAAGTTCCGTCGCTTGAGGTCGTCGCCGTCCAAGTTTTTCCGGTCGCCGGTCCTTATCTTTGTTGAAAGGTTTATTGAGGTCCATTTTCTAACTCTGTATTTGGTTAATATATTATTTCCCTTGTTCTTTTTGTGTTGCAAATGAGAATAAAGCTTTGTTTCTGAGCATGAGCTGTTAGTTAGTTTAATTTAATTTTCTTTATTTGTGTGCTTACGCTTCTATTATCATTGAGTTAGTATATTAAATTGTGCTTCTTAAAGTTGGAATTTAGACTATCTAAAAAGTGCAAAATGGGCCATGTGATTGTTGGTTGTAATTTATTGAGGTTCTGAATTTCTTAAAAATAATTTTCAAAGCAAATATTGGAATAGGCACAATAGATTTTAAATGTGCGCACTATGTCATTAATTTTGAGGTTTTCATTTCTATTTTGTCATTTGGGGCCATGCATTTGGGTTGAATTTAGCTGGCCCAACTTTTTCTTAAATCTAACACACAGGATAATTCTCCATGGAATAACTCACAAATCGCTAGTAAGTTTTAGGTGCGTATTAATAAATTAATTATCGTGATTATGTACACGTTCGCGTGACATAGTTACGATTTTCTAATTTAAAGGCAAAATATGCATTCGCGCGACCTTGGAAAAATAATCTTAATAATAATAAAAGTGTTATTAATTGTGTACACGTACGCATGACATGATATGACACACCAAACAAAACGGATGCACATACGTGATTCGTTTCAGAGGTAACTCCGTAACTCTAATAACCAAGTAATTTAAAAGCGATAAAAGGTGAAAATGTGCAAAATTCCTCAAAACATGTAGAATATCCGAAATTAATAAGACAAGTATAGATTGTAAAGCGATCGTGGTAAAACCACGGAATCCGGGAGTGCCTAATACCTTCTTCCGGGTTAACAGTATTTCTTACCCAGTCTTCCGTATTTCGCAGGATTATGTACACGTTTTGTAATGACCCGACCGGCTGTTTTGCTTTCCAAAATCTCGTTCCCCTAAATAAGACTTTCCGTACATATTTTTACTATTTTATGAATTGCGGGAATGATTAGTTCGGGATTTGGAAGGGTTCGGATTGAAATCGGAACACTTGGTTCCTTAAGGTTGGCTTAAAAGGCCAAGTTTGACTTCGGTCAATATTTTTGAGTGAACGACCTTGGAATCAGGATTTGACGGTTCCAACAGGTTCGTATGATGATTTCAGACTTAGGCATATATTTGGATCGTGTTTTGGATGACCCGGGAGCATTTCAACGCCTAATAGTGAAAGTTGGTTCTTGAACGTTTTAAAAGTTCTTTAAATTTGGTTTGGAGCGGATTTTGATGATATCGAGGTCCAAACAGAATTTTGAGATCGGGAATAGTTCCGTAATGCCATTTAAGACTTGCACGTAAAATTTGGTGTCATTCCGAGTAGTTTAAGTGCGTTTCGGCGCATTGGAGGTAAATTGAAGAACTTGAAGTTCTTAAGTTTGATTCAATTGTTTTTGTGTGCGATTCTTAGTTTTAATGTTATTTCGGGCATTCCGAGAGTTCGACCGAGTCCATTTTATGATTTTTAAATTTGTTGATATATTCGGGCGGGGGCCCCGAGTGTCAATCGGACGAGGCTCAGACCAAGATGAGAATTTGGAGCAACAATTGATGCACTAGATCTGTCAAAATCGCACCTGCGCTTGGTCAGCCGCAGGTGCGAGCTCATAGGTGCGGGCTAAGCCTCGCAGAAGAGGCCAAATGAGGGCAGCCCAGGTTCCGTAGATGCGGCCCACCCTCCGCAGAAGCGGGTACCCGTCCGCAGAAGCAATTGAAGCGAGGGCGCAGGTGCGGCCCTATGACTGCAGATGCGGAAACCGCGGGAGGCAGTGAGCCTCATTTATTACGGGTTAGGACCATTTTTATCATATTTTCTTCCACTCTTGTGCGATTTGAGAGCTTCTAAGGAGGGGATTTCGACCTAGCTTTGTGAGGTAAGTAATTTCTTTTGAATATGAGTTTAGTACATATATTATAGGTATATTTCGACATGAAAATTTGGTAGAAATCATGGGTTGAGATGAAAAACCTAGGGTTTAATAAAAATGATATTTTACCACGAAAATAATTATGAAACTTAGTGAAAATCATATATTATGTTCCTAAGGTTATGGGTAACAACTTTTTTCAAAAGGTTTCGGAATCCGGGCATGTGGGCCCGGGGGTGAATTTTAGGAATCTTGCAATTTTGGTTGGGTAATCACTATAATAGTGGAGATATGAGCTTTTGAGCATAGATTGATCGATTTATTTAATGTTTGGCTAGTTTCGAGTCGTTTGGCATCAAATTTGGAGGTTTGAGCGCATTCTTGAATTGCGAAGTAAGCTTTAAGACGAGATAAGTGTCTTTTCTAACCTTGTAAGAGGGAACTTACCCCATAGGTGAATTTAATTAATATGTATTGTTATTTGTGGGGGCTACGTACGCACGAAGTGCACCACTACTTCTTCGAGGTTAAACTAGATACTTACTGAGTACATATTATTTATATACTCACGCTACACTTCTGTACTTAAATTGTACAGGATCTGAGGCAGGTGCATCTGGTTACCAGTCTGGTACACAGATTTGATCCCCATCTCGAGACTTCACGGTGAGCTGCCTTCCGAGCCGTTCTGCAGCAGCTGGAGTCTCCCTTATGTTTTATTTTCTTCTGTCTATTTCATTTCAGACAGTAGGCTAGTGTTCCTTTGTATATTCTACTAGATTGCCTACATACTAGTGATACCAGGACTTGGCACACACACTAGTACACTTATGATTTTGGATTTATTTACATGATTACGATTTGTACTCGTTTGCTCCCGTTTAATTATGTCACCTTTGCAAATTTTTAAATCTTTTAAACAAACGAGGAAATGTTATCCACCTAGTAATTTATTTAAACGAGAAACTATTAGTTTGAGCAGTGTTGGTTTGCCTAACAATGGCGTTGGGTGCCATCGCGGACTAAGATGGAACTGGGTCGTGACATGTTTGATCGCGTCCAAATGCACACCTCAAAAGAAGTATGAAATGATCATTTGCAATTATAGAAACCCAACTAAGAGTCGGGGTCGAATCCATAGGGAGCTAAGATGGGAGTTAGGGGTATATATTTCAATGCGCGTGATTGAACTATCTAGATTGCACTTTCAAAAAAGATTGGTTTTCTATTTCTAATTTTACTCTATCGATTGTAAAATAAAGAAAGAAGACTAGAGATAAGTGTTTTGGGGTTTTACCAAATTGATAAAAAGCCTAGGGTTATGACCATTACCTATGCATTTGCCTAATGGGATAAAAACTTTAATGCTTGTTCTGTTGACTAGGGTATATTATAGTTATCAACTCTAAAATACCCATTCAATACCTCTCGGCCAGAGAGTGGTTTTGCCCAATTTGGCTTTCTCAAGACCAAAAAGGTATCACACAAAACAGTTGATAAAAGCTCAAGTCAGGTTATTACTATCTCTAGGTTGAACTCTTTAATCGGGTTAATCAATCTCTTGATTGACCCAATTCCTTGTTAGCTAAGTTATCCTAGACTAGGTCTCTCTTTCTCAAGAAGAGACTAAGTCAAATAGGCATGAACTAATGTTTGCAACCATTAATTCAACAATTAAAGCATGAACTAAGCTAAATAATAAACACAATATCATAAACAAGCTCTAAATTAGATACCCATGAGGTTTACACACTAGGGTTGGGTCACAACCCTAGTAAAAATCTAGCTACTCATACTTAAGTTTGAAGAAAATAGAGAAAAAATACTAATTAAACTCATAATGAAAGCTTAAAATAATTAAATCTATTGTAAAATGCACCAAAGCAAAGTAAACTTCCAAAAATGGCAAAGAAAAACGGCTACAGTAATTGCTGATGTTCAAACCTGACCTAATTTTGTGAAACTCGTCTATTTATACAAGGCTGAAAATCTCGAACAAAAATACCCTTGGGAGGTTATGCGGCCACACAATTCCATGTGCGGTCCGCAGATTTCTTCATCGGATAGGAGCAGGAGTTCAGCAACCATGAAGCAACTTTTCGGCGGCCCGCAGATTTAGAATTGAGGCTGCAATATAATCTTCTACGGTCCGCAATGTTAGGGTTACGACCGCAAGGCAATATTCTGCGGCTGCACAAATATTGTGTGGTTTGCAAAACACTAAGGTACTGGACTTGGTAATTTCATACTCTCTGATCTTGACTCCTAACCCAGCTTTTGTGGCCGCACAATTCATGTGCGGTCCGCAATTTGCACAATTATATGCAGATTTTACCTTCTTTGGTTGTGGCCGCCGATGGAATTCTACGGTCCGCAATTTCTTCTGCGGACCGTACATTTTGTGCTTTTGTGCCCTTTTATTGTCTTTTGCTTAGACTGCTCTTTTTTGAGGAGGATTTCATCTCGGGAGCCTAACTTCTAGCATTCCTGTAATTTCGCACAATTTCATTTGTTCCGGGATCACAATTCAATTATTTTAGATTTAAACAAAAGTTAAAAGGCGCTAATAAGTAGTCAAAATCCCCACTCATCAACTCCCCAAAACTTAAGTCTTTGCTTGTCCTCAAGCAAATAAATTAGTTCCAACCTCCAAAAGTTAAGGATCATTTCAGCGAATCGAAGGTGAGCCATCCATACATCAGTTGGGACCAACAATTAACCACACTACTTATGCATGATCAACAAGGCGACAAGTTAAACATTTGTGCACATATAGTTCTAGAGTGACATTTGAGCATCAAACGTTGACTTTACTTATCAAGGTCTCTTTCTCTATCATATAGGTCATGGTGGATTCCAAACTCTTCCTCCTCTACTTTCCGGTTGCCTGGATTACTTAAGAATTTTAACACTCAATCCCAAGATTTATGAAAAGTTCACTCATCTCTCTCAAGAGAATGTCACAAGTATGACTTCAAGTAACATAGGCTTACCATTCATGTGGATCGCCACTAATGTAAGTTCACTCGGCTCGAGATCAAATAGGACTTCTTTTGGGATTGTAATGAAGGCTTTTGGATTAGGATTGCATACAATATGGTTGAGTGGTTACACATTTCCTTAAGCACTCCATTGTTTTTATTCTCGATTCACATTTTGCCAATTCTTTGAGGCACTTTCTTTTCCTTGGGGAACTAGAGAGACTTAGCATCACTTTCTTGCTCATTACATTCATTTTCTCCCTCTTTGATTTCTCCATATTTGGGATCATTACCTCTCTTTGAATCCCTTCAAACCTTCCACTTATTCACTTTTTTGCATTTTTCTTTTTGTTCTTTTCTTTTCTTTTCTTGCCTTTCCTTCTCATCATTTATTTTCTCGTTTTGTCCCTTGATACCTTTTTCAATTTCTTTGTCTCTCCTCCAAACTTACATTTTTATCCAATTGTTTCACAAGAGTATTTAGGAAAGCTCGGGTGCCAAGAGAGGGTCACGACAAAACGGGTAAAGGCTTCTAACTTTGTTATCAAATGAGAAAGGCTTGAGGCTCAAATGGGTTGAATAGGGATAACAACATTGGTAGGCAATAGAAAATTCAAACGGGCCAAGGAAAGCCTACAATCACTTCTCAAGCCAAGCAAAACTTAGGATTTCACCTTGAAACATATTCGGGGAAAGTTCTAGACCTTTCACACGGGTACTTGGACAAGCAACAAAGTATCTCACCCCTCACACAACTGGATTGTTAAAAAGGATAGAGTCAAGGGACCACAATGACCACATTCAAGATTGAAAATCACTATGGTTCAATTAAACCACTCGATGGTTGCCAAAGTCAACACAAGAGTCACCAAGTCACTAACTAGAGTTGTTTCTTTCAAAAACCTTGTTTCTAACCATAAGTACTTAGTTAAGTGTGTTGGTACCAAATGAAGCATGTTTGACTCTTAGAGCATGACTTAATTAGGTATTTATATTCATTACTACTGCTATTATTACCTAAACACCAAAAACGGACTCATTCCCTTAAGAAGGTTGTCACGCCATCCATCGTTGGGACGAGTCACCAGGTTCACAAAATGACTACCTTTGGAAAGAAATGTGGCATTAAGAAAACTAAAGGCTTATTGTCTACTAAAACATATAAAGAAGCTACTAACTCAAAGTACGAACTAATAATGAAACCAAAAATAAAGAAGCTAATTAAACAAAAATTAGTGAATATACATAATGAGAGAAAAAGAGAGAATATATACAGAATAATAAAGAGAAAGAAAATAATATCAAGTTATTATAGGCCAATTGTCTTAGAATGTACCAAATATCATCAAAATAAACTCCACCCCCTGAATAAAAATAAGCATTATTCCCAATGCTTAACAAAATAAGAGTAAAAGAGGGGAAAGAGTAAAGAAAACTCCATATGGCTCCTTGGACATCTATGTGTCCACAGCAAGGTCGCCACCCTCAGTCTCATCCAACTGTATCTCATCATCCTCAACTCTGGGAGTGACTGCGTTGGTGAACATCTGAGGCACTACCTTGGCAGTGTCGGCAGTAGAGTCTGGCTCCTCAGACTGGCCAGCTGGTGCCACCGGTGTTGATGGTGCTGCGGGATTGGGGCCTCAAGGGTGTGGGTCAATTGGCATGTCGAAAGGGATATCTCCGGCTGCAACAAGCTTTGTAACCTGTCTCCGGAACTTGTCCACTAATTTCTTACTGGCCTGGGACTTTTTCATTTTCTTTACTTATTTGCCCAGCTCTTCGATCACTGACCAGTGATGTACCAGGGTAGCCATGATGGTGTTCTGGTTCTCTAGGAGCTTCTTCAATGTGTCCTCAACTAATGGGGGAAGCTGAGGTGCCTGAGCTGAAGATTATGCTACAACAGTACTGGATAGGTCAGACAGCTTTACAGTGGGTGTCTGCATCCAGTTGTTGAGGCTAGCCAATGTCTAGGACACTTGCAGCACAGAAAGTAGAGCAGTAGGCATGGACACCAGCTTCAAAGCCAAGGTGGAACCTGTGACACGAACTGCAGTGGGAATTGAAGAGGATGTTGGAGGCATAATTGCGGCACTAGAAGAAGGCTCGACTGAAGTGGATGGAACATTAACTGCCTCCGCAACTATCAACGTTGGCTCATCAGACTGGACTGTGGTGGTAGACGGCTGACCCTTTCTCTTGGTGTTATTCGCATCCATCAGTGAGTACTATGAGAAAGGCTTCTTCATCCGCACCTTTGTATCATAATCCCTCGGCTCTACCCTCGCATCCATGAGATACTTTGTAATAGTGTTGGGATACAGTTAGGATGAGTCATCTTGCCGAGCAATGACTGAGATGTTGGCCGACATCACGACACCCACATTAATAGGGTACCCGGCCATGATAGAAGCAACTAGCACTGCCCGAGGAATCGGGAGATAGGTCTCATTCTGGCTCGGGTCCAGTCTGTTGTAGACAAAGGTTTGCCACCCCTTTGCATCAAATCTCAAAGTGCTCCTATGAATAGAAACCCCTGCTGTGATCCATAGTGGTGGGGCCCAGGAGCTGCTAAAATCTCTACTATCCAAGGCCGGGCTGCATCTCCCATTTCATACTTCTCTAAATATTCCGTCGGCTTGATATCTTCGAAACACAAGTATGTGTTGAGAGTGGCTTGATCAAACCTCACTTTAAGATTACACATTTTGGTTACCTTTGTCCCCTTCTTGATATGCGCCACATTGGCGTAGAATTCCCAGACAAGATATTCTTTGGCATCCACCACACTCTGGGCGAACCACATCCACCCCTTGCATTCCTTGAACTATCTCAGCACCGAGTTGTATTTCTCCAAATCCTTCAACTGAAACTGCCACTAAAGAGTAAGTACCCTATATGGGAAAGATATAGAATAATGGTTAAAGAATGTCCCAACAACGATATGACGGAGAACATGATTCAACAAACATTCTATCGTGGGATCAACACAACCAACCAATATGTAGTGAATCAACTTGCCAGTGGGAAATTCATGACTACGCCTTATGCATATGAGATTTTAGATGAAATGGCGGAAACATCATCGGCGTGGCAATCCCGGGCTAATGTTCCACAAGGTGATCCCAATGTGATCCACCTTTACAAAGAGTTGCATGACCATGGGCAAGCCATAGCGGAATTGACTACCACCATGAATCAACAAGCAAAGGCTCAACTTCAACAAGTGCAACATCCTAAGAAAGTCAATTCCATGGAGGGATTGAACATGATGATGAACAAAAGAACAACAAAGGGTCCACAAGTGCAACATTAAGTGGATAATTTTGTGCAAGAGGATAGTGGATTTGATCAAGATGATTCTTATAATGACCAAGAAGAGGAGGTGCAATATGTGAACAACTTTCAGGGGCAACGAAACAACTTCCAAGGGCCAAACCAACAACAATGTCGACCTCAAAACAATCAAGGAAACTAGAATTCTAACAACCAAGGAAATTGTAATGGTGGAAACAATCAAGAGAATTGGCATAACAACAATGAAGGAAATTAGGGGGGGGTAACAATCAAGGCGGATGGAATAATAATCAAGGCAATCGGGGGTCAGCTTTTCAAAGGCCCTCAATGTATCCACAACCGAACAACCCGCCTCATTATCCTTCTCATGGTCCTAGTTCTTCAACCAATGAGATTGGGCTTATTGAGAACATGTTCAAGCAAATGATGAAAAAGAATGCCGATTCGGATGCCTAACTTGCCTCACACAACACATCGATCCGCAACTTAGAAGTTAAAATGGGGTAAATCTCTCAAGCTCTAAATTCTCATCCTAAGGGGGCACTACCAAGTGACACGGTGGTAAATCCAAAGGGTGAGAACAACGCGGGGCATGACATGGACGTTAACACAAGAAGTGGAAGAAGTGGGAATGCATCCACCTCAAGTCAAAAGCAAATTGTGGATGATGAGCAAGTGGAACAAGAAGAAAAGATCCTGAACAATGTGGTGCAATCAAATAATGAAGTTCGGATTGATATTGATGATAGTGTGGAAGAGACTCAAGAGGAGGTGAACCCGTCTAGGGATCACATTATTGACATACCAAAGTCGGTAGTGCAAAAGGCTAAGGCACCATTGCCTAAGCCTCCACCTCGATACCATCAAAGGCTTGTCAAAAAAAAATAGCGAGAATCAATTCAAAACGTTCATTCAAATGATGAAGAGTCTTTCAATCAATGTGCTATTAGTTGAAGCTTTGGAACAAATGACCGATTATGCAAAGTTTATAAAGGATCTTATGACAAAAAAGCGGTCAATGAACTTTGAAACTATCAAAGTCACTCATCAAGTGAGTTCAATTGTGCATTCAATGGCTCCTAAATTGGAAGATCCTGGTGCGTTCACAATTCCTTGTACAATTGGAAGTGCCAAGTTTGCTAAAGCTCTTTGTGATCTTGGGGAATGTATCAATTTGATGCCATATTTAGTTTTCAAGACCTTGGAAATTGGGCAACCAAGACCCACCTCTATGAGATTGCAAATGGTCGATCGTACCATGAAGAGACCTTTGGGAGTGATTGAAGATGTCTTGGTTCGTGTTGATAAATTCATTCTTCCGGCGGAATTTGTAATTTTGATTGTGAAGTTGATTATGAGGTGCTGATTATTCTTGGAAGGCATTTCCTTGCTATGGGAAAGGCTCTTTGTGATGTGGAAGCCAGAGAACTCACCTTCCGGGTGGGTGATGAGAAAGTGGTATTCTATGTGTGCAAGTCCATGCGGCAACCAAATAGCAACGAGGTGTGCTATTTTGTGAACTTGGTGACCGATGTTATTGTTGATGATACAAGTGCCACAATCAATGTTGGTGATATGTTGGAGTCCATCTTGCTCAACTTTGATGATGATGAGATGGATGGCTTCGAGGAATGTGTGAATTCTTTACAAGGAAAGGGGTCGTACAATTATGCACCCCGTAAACTATCTTTGTATCTTGAAAATAGGAAAACTCCTCCTACAAAGCCTTCCATTGAAGAGCCTCCTACCTTGGAGTTGAAGTCATTGCCTCCACATCTTTGGTATGAATTTCTTGGCCCTTGTTTTACTTTACCTGTTATTCTTTCCTCTTGTTTGACTAACGTGCATGTAGATTCTACATTGGCGGTGCTACAAAAGAGGAAGAAGGCTATTGGGTGGACATTGGTAGATATTAGGGGGATAAGCCCCATATTTTGCATCCATAAGATCAACTTGGAGAAAGGCGACAAACCTTCTATTGAACATCAAAGGAGACTCAATGAGGCTATGCAAGAAGTTGTCAAAAGGGAGATTATCAAGTGGTTGGATATCGGGGTTGTCTACCCCATTTCTGATAGTTCGTGGACTTCTCCGGTTCAATGTGTCCCAAAGAAGGGCGGCATGACGGTGATCACCAATGACAAGAATGAGTTGATTCCTACAAGAACGGTGACCAATTGGAGAGTGTGTATGGACTATCTCAAGCTCAACAAAGTCATAAGGAAGGATCATTTTCCACTTCCCGTCCTAGACCAAATGCTTGATAGGTTGGCCGGCCGTGCTTTCTATTGCTTTCTTGATGGGTATTCGGGCTATAACCAAATCCTTATTGCTCCAGAGGATCAAGAGAAAATAACCTTTACATATCCCTATGGTACTTTCGCCTTCAAGCGGATGCCATTTGATTTGTGTAATGCACTAGTGACTTTTCAAAGGTGTATGATGGCTATCTTCACGGACATGGTGGTGGATTACCTTGAATTTTTCATGGATGACTTATCGATGGTTGGGGATTCCTTTGATGATTGTCTTGCAAATCTAGATAAAGTGTTAGCAAGATGTGAAGAAATGAATTTGGTGCTCAATTGGGAGAAGTGTCATTTCATGGTCGAGGAAGGCATTGTCCTTGGACACAAGATCTCAAAGAATGGAATTGAAGTTAACAAGGCAAAGATTGAGGTGATTTCTAAACTTCTACCTCCTACTTCGGTGAAAGGAGTGCGAAGTTTCTTAGGCCACGCGGGGTTTTACCGGCGATTCATCAAAGATTTCTCTAAGGTGGTGAACCTGTTGTGAAAACTTCTTGAGAAAGATGGTAAGTTTAACTTCAATGATGATTGCATGAGAGCCTTTGAATTGTTAAAGTTCAAGTTGACAACCACTCCTATCATCACCGCTCCAAATTGGAGTTTCCCCTTTGAACTCACGTGTGATGCTAATGACGTAGCGGTTGGGGCTGTTTTGGGGCAACACATCAATAAGATTTTTCATCTCGTCTACTATGCTAGTAAGACCATGAATGGCGCCTAAGTGAACTATACCGTTACGGAGAAAGAGCTCCTTGCCATTGTGTTTGCAATTGAGAAGTTTCGCCCGTACTTGATGGGTACGAAGGTTATTGTCCAAACGGATCATGCGGCACTTTGTTATCTTCTGAGCAAGAAAGATTCTAAATCTCGATTGATGAGATGGGTGCTTTTGTTGCAAGAGTTTGATATTGACATCCAAGATAGAAAATGGAGTGAAAATCAAGTGACGGACCACTTATCTTGTTTGGAGGAAGAGGGAAGGACCCATGATGGACTTGAAATGAATGACTCCTTCCCCTATGAGAAACTCTTGGCAATTTCAATGAAGGAGGTGCCATGGTTCGCGGATCTAGCATATTTACTTGTGTATGGAATCATCCCGAATGATTTCTCTTCAAACCAAAGGAAGAAGCTCAAACGGGATTGTCAAGATTATTATTGGGATAAACCATACCTTTTCCGGATTTGTACGGATGGGTGATTAGAAGATGTGTACCAGAAGAAGAATAAGGTGAAATTCTTGGGGCTTGTCATTCTTCGCCATATGGTGGTCACCATGGTGGAGCAAGAATGGCGGCCAAAGGGCTAAGTTGTTGTTTCTATTGGCCCACTCTTTACAAGGATGCTAGTGATGTAGTGAAAAGATGTGATGAATGTCAACGGGCCGGTGGAATCTCGAAGAAAAATGAAATGCCTCTCACAACCATTTTGGAGATTGATATATTTGATGTGTGGGGTATTGACTTCATGGGTTCTTTTGTGAGTTCTTGTGGAAACACCTACATCTTTGTCGCGGTTGATTATGTGTCTAAATGGGTTGAGGCCGTTGCTCTACCCAACAATGAGGTGAGAAGTGTGGTGGCATTCTTGAAGAAGAATATTTTCACAAGGTTTGGTACTCCGCAGGCCATCATAAGCAATGGGGGGTCACATTTTTGCAACAAGGCTTTCGACACTTTACTTAGCAAGTATTGTGTTACTCATAAGGTCACGACTTCCTATCATCCACAATCTAGCGGTCAATTGGAAGTCTCCAACTGAGAGATAAAGAGTATTTTGTCCAAAACAGTGAATGCTAACCGACGGATTGGTCCAAGAAGCTTGATGATGCATTATGGGATTTTCGGACGGCTTGCAAAACACCTATCGAAATGTCGCCATCTCGGTTGGTGTTCGGCAAAGCTTATCATCTTTCGGTGGAACTTGAGCACAAAGCTATTTAGGCTCTGAAGAAGTTGAATATTGATTGGGATGTAGCCGCTAACTTAAGGGTTGCACATTTGAATGAATTGGATATGTTCTGGTATCATGCTTATTCAAGTTCGTCCTTGTACAAAGAAAAGATGAAATATTTCCATGACAAATACATTTGGAACAAAGAGTTCAAGTAGGGCGATCTCGTATTGTTGTTCAACTCGAGGTTGAGGATGTTTCCCGGAAAGCTAAAGTCTAAATAGAGTGGTCCGTTTGAAATTGTGGGTGTGACGCCTTTTGGTGAATTGGGCTTGAAGAACAAAAACAATGAGGTATTTCGAGTCAATGGTCACCGGGTAAAGCACTATTTGGGAAATGTTGGAAATGACCACGTCGTGGCGGTGATTCATTTCAACTGATGGTATTCTGTAGCGTGCCGCGGCGTTAAATCAGGTGCTCCTTGGGAGGCAACCCATGTTTCCTTTTTCTTTTCTTTTCTTCTTTTTTTAGCTAGGTGTTATTTTTGTGCTAACTTGATTTGAAATATGCTACAGGGATGAGTGTGCCTTACAGGAATTGTGGACAGAAATATGGTGAAGTGTTGAAAGAACTGCGGACCACACAATTATGGTTGCTGCAGCAAAAAGGTGCTCTGCAGACACACAATTAACTTGCAGACCACACAAATGGAAGATGGAAACTAACAGTCCTCTGAAGTTGGTCTGTCAGAAAAATGGTCGATCTACGGCCTCAATAGGAAATCTGTGGAGGTGCCATAGTTCAATAAAGGAGGTGCCATGGTTCGCGGATCTAGAATATTTCCTTGTGTGTAGAATCATCCCGGATGAGTTCTCTTCAAACTAAAGGAAGAAGCTCAAATGGGATTGTCAAGATTATTATTGGGATGAACCATACCTTTTTCCGTATTTGCACGGATGGGGTGATTAGAAGATGTGTACCAGAAGAAGAACAAAGTGAAATTTTTGGGGCTTGTCATTCTTCGTCATATGGTGGTCACCATGGTGGAGAAAGAACGGCGGCCAAAGTGCTAAGTTGTTATTTCTATTGGCCCACTCTTTACAAGGATGCAGGTGATGTAGTGAAAATATGTGATAAATGTCAACGGGCTGGTAGAATCTCGAAAAACAATAAAATGCCTCTCACTACCATTTTGGAGATTGATATATTTGATGTGTAGGGTATTGACTTCATGGGTCCTTTTGTGAGTTCTTGTGGAAACACCTACATCTTGGTCGCGGTTGATTATGTGTCTAAATGGGTTGAGGTCGTTGCTCTACCCAACAATGAGGCGAGAAGTGTGGTGGCATTCTTGAAAAAGAATATTTTCACAAGGTTTGGTACTATGCGGACCATCATAAGCGATGGGGGGTCACATTTTTTCAAGAAGGCTTTCGACACTTTACTTAGCAAGTATGGTGTTATTCATAAGGCACGACTTCCTATCATCCACAATCTAGCGGTCAATTGGAAGTCTCCAACCGAGAGATAAAGAGTATTTTGTCCAAAACAGTGAATGCTAACCGGCGGATTGGTCCAAGAAGCTTGATGATGAATTATGGGCTTATCGGACGGCTTGCAAAACACCTATCGAAATGTCGCCATATCGGTTGGTGTTCGTCAAAGCTTGTCATCTTTCGGTGGAACTTGAGCACAAAGCTATGTAGGCTTTGAAGAAGTTAAATATTGATTGGGATGTAGCCGCTAACTTAAGGGTTGCACATTTGAATGAATTGGATGTGTTCTGGTGTCATGCTTATTCAAGTTCGTCCTTCTACAAAGAAAAGATAAAATATCTTCATGAGAAATACATTTGGAACAAAGAGTTCAAGTAGGGCGATCTCGTTTTGTTGTTCCACTCGAGGTTGAGGATGTTTTTCGGAAAGCTAAATTCTAAATGGAGTGGTCCGTTTGAAATTATGGGTGTGATACCTTTTGGTGCATTGGACTTGAAGAACAAAAACAATGAGGTATTCTGAGTCAATAGTCACCGGGTAAAGCACTATTGGGAAATGTTGGAGATGGCCACGTCGTGGTGGTGATTCATTTCAACTGATGGTATTCCGTGTCGTGCCGCGACATTAAATCAGGTGCTCCTTGGGAGGCAACCCATATTTCCTTTTTCTTTTCTTTTCTTCTTTTTTAGCTAGGTGTTATTTTTGTGCTAACTTGATTTGAAGTCTGCTACAGGGATGAGTGTGCCTTACAGGAATTGTGGACAGAAATCTGGTGAAGTGTTGAAAGAACTGCAGACCACACAATTATGGTTGCTGTAGAAAAAAGGCGCTCTGCGGATGCACAATTAACTTGCGGACCACAAAAATTTGAAGATGGAAACTGACAGCTCTCTGAAGTTGGTCTGTCAGAAAAATGGTCGATTTGCGGCCGCAACAGGAAATTTGCGGCTGCAACAAGGAATCTGCGGCCACAAACAAAATTCTGTAGACCGCGTATGGAGACCACAACTGAAGCACCAGGCAAGAGAGTGGGGAGGTGCGGGATACTGGTGTGGTGCGGGAGGATTTGGTGGTGGGTTAGTGTTTTGCGGTGGTGTTTGGTTCTGGGTAGTCGGGTTTTGCTGGTTAATGTCGGGGACATTAAGAGTGAGGGAGAGGTTTGCCAAATTTCGGACATGCTCAAGCTCGCCTTGTAGATCCAGGATTTTCTATTCCATACGTAAGACCAATTCATTCTGTGCCGGAGTACTTCGGCCATCTGAAGTTTCAACATTTTCCGCTATGGTAGCATTGCCTTTCCCGATGCCACTCAAATCATTCATTTTCCCTTTCCCTTTGCTTTTGCCTTTAGGATCGCTAGGTGGAGGAGGAGGTGGAGGACCTCTGGATCTAGTGTGATATGTTGACGATGCCAGTATGCACGAACCAACCTTTGGGAATGGGAATAATCAAAAGAAAATAAAAAGCAAAAGGTAACCAAGTTAGTAAGGAATATTAAAAGAGTGTTTGCGATATTAAAACATGTTTCACAAAGTCATGCAATAATTTGTGTCCTAATTTGGGGACCTCATTTTGCCCGAGGTAGGCCTAAGCGACACGTAGACTTCGAGAAACTTGATGCCAACATTTGCGTCATTTCATTAATGCACAAAAATGAGTCAAACCTTTACCAAATCGACAATAATAAAAATTACTAATGGCATTTAGCCTTATTACAATCAAAATCTAAAGCTAAGCTAGAAAGCTGTAAAGAACATCATTTCCTAGTCTACTTGGTCCCTGAAGGACCTTCTCCGTGCTTAGCTCTTTTGACCTCATCAATCATGTTTCCCAGATCGCGCATATCCAACAGTAAGTAGGCTTTTGCTAGATGTCCTCCTTCACAGCCATTCGTGCCTAGACAATTTGAGAGTCTCTTTCTCATTTTTCCCTCGAGCTTCATCAATCCTTGTTCCAAGTATTCCAATCTTTCTGTTGACTTAGTGGCAATATCCTTCCATTCCTTTATCGCTTCCATGTTCACTTTGTGTTGTTCCAGATGTTTAGCTTTAGACTCGAACACCCTTTTGCGTAGCCTTCTATACTTAACCTGTTCTTCAGCTACTTCATCTATGACCCTATCCTTCAAATTGACTCCCAGCTGGACGTCTCCTGCTACGTCATCCTCCAACCATGATAGATAGTAGTACATATGACTGGCGTGATACCTGTCTGGCTCAATGGTTTCTTTTTCCACAATGACCTTTTGGTTCCACATATGTTGTGCCTCGAACTTGAATGGAATGACGTCTGCTTTGAAATCTACCTTGTACTGAACCATGTTGGAAACCTGAGATATTACCTATTTTCTCCTCGCTTGCCTCATTACCCTTATGGGAGCATAAGGATAGATACCACGCAATCCGATTAGTACCAGATGAGTTGTCACGACCCAACTGGAGGGTCATGACTAGCACCCGGGCCATACATGCCGAGCACCAACGTACATTTTATCTAACCTTCCTTATTATCTTTAAGGGCCGACAAGATCAATATAAATAGTAGACATGGATCATGAACATCCAACAATGAAAGATAATGTCATGAACATATATAACATGGGACGACAAGACTGTCAAGAAACTATATATAAGGTACGAGCTATCATGATGCCATGAAAGACTATACAACAAAAATCAGCCGAAAAGGCATTCTAAACCATACATAAGTCGACACCTGTCTATGAGCCTCTAAAGGAACATAAGTGCTACAACATTGCCGGAACAGGGCCCCGACATACCCATAATGTCTATAACAAAAATGCATACCAAGACCACGGCAAGTCCGGAGAAGGGATCTCGCCAATAACCGCTGAACTGGACAGCCTACTGTGGTGGGGGAGCTACGTCTACCTGTCTATCAGGACCTGCAGCACGACATGCAGCGTCCACAAATAAAAAGGACGTCAGTACGAATAAAGTACTGAGTATGTGAGGCAAGAAAGCATAAGTAAGAACAGTAATGTAAACAGGGATAGAGAATATACAACCTGTGACATCTGGGTACCTCTGAGGGCTACTGACATGAAATACATGATACATACATATATATACATAAACTTTTAAAACATATGCCTTTGTGGGCATCACCATCATCATATCGTACCCGGCCATAATAGGCTCGGTAAAACGTACCCGGCCATCATAGGGCTCGGTAGAATCGTACCCGGCCACGTGGAGCTCGGTAAAACCCAACTGATCAGTGGTTGCACAATAGGTGCCGTACCCGGCCGACTATAGCGCGGCTCGGTAGAGTAAAATAGATACATATATATGATGCATGCTGGACTCATTGGAATCAAATAGATACATATATATGATGCATGCTGGACTCATTGGAATCACATTTTTAACCTTTCGGAGTGACATAAGGTTGGTATCCTTCGTACACGTTATTAGGATTAACTCTTCATCAAGAATCTTATAAGAATTAGGAACTACCAACAACATTGATAATATAAGAATAAGAGAAGTAACATCAATATCAATCGTTTCATAAGAAGGGCAGCAATGTAAGTACTGCTAGCTTCTAAGAGTAGAGTATCTTTGGGAGCTCGTTCATTACATTATGTACAATCGGAGTCGTGCAAAAGAATGAAGGGGATAGCCTCACATACCTTGTATATACTGCCCAACCTCAAGATATGCAAATGTCACGACTCCTTAGTCTACAATAAGACAAATGACACTATCATTATCGTTTAAGCGTCGTAACTATTATGTATCGACCACAACCTATTTTACGATGAAACGGACAGCACCTCCCCTATTTATATGACTTCCCACAAGTCAATACAATCACCAAACAGCCCAAACAACATCATTAATAATCATATTGAGCCTCCAAAACAGTCCACCAACCAACAACATTACTACCAAGCCTTTCGATATATATTTCACAAGTTCTAGCTTCAACGACTTAGCTGCAACTTGGATAATCTTAAATATATATAGAGTAAGAGGTTCCTTACCTTTAACCAGAAAGAACAACTCCAATTTGACCTTAATTTTTCATGAAATATCCCTTCAATTCTGCCACAAGAACAAGGAAGCGAAACTAGCAATTAATTCGGGTTTTTCGGCACTAGAATTACTTTAGAAGACTTGAAATCACATAGGGTTGATATTAAAAACTTGAAGGTGTATTTACAGGACATAAAACACTTAAAACAACCTCCCACACGAGCTGGAACAACACAAAAATCAGCAACAACAAGAAGAACAAGAAACTTACTAGCGCCACGGGATTCCCGACATTTGATTTGTGTTGTTTGCCCATTGTTTGGGTCTTGGATCATGAGAGAACCTTGAGAGACTGTTTTTAGGGTTATAAGGTCTGAATATACTGAAAAATAATGACTTAAAACGGGGTTGAGGTATCTTATATATGTCCATATGTCTTAAACCGCCTTTGTGGGCCCCATAGAGAGCAGCTTGGCGCACTCTCGCGAAAATGCGAATATCTCTCTATTCCGAGATCGTATCGACGAACGGTTTAATGCGTTGGAAACTAGACTCATAGATATTCAATTTGATAGGTAGATCACCCCATAATTCTAAGCACATTGGGAGAAAAATTCAGTAACATTTGACCTAAAGTTTAAGTAAAATTATAAACCTAAGTTGCGATAACTTTTATCGACTTTTGTTTCATAACTCGCTTGACTTCAAGACTTATGATGCGGATATTATATGATTCAAATACATTAAAACAAGACCTCTTGGGACAGTTAATCACCTCTAGTGTTACCTGAAAATACGGGTTACAACATCCTTGATTCGTTTAACTTCTAATATTTGTTAACCACTCTTATACACCCTTGTATCGTTTAAGACCAATAGGATTAACTTATTATAATCTCAAAGATAATATCTTCTTGGATTTACGTCGACTAACTTACAGTGTGATCTATGGTATGCGAATTTGGGTTGTAACATGAGTAGTCCCTCTTGACCTGATGATGAACTCACTACTAGGAAACTACTCGAACATCCAATGTGTTCCTGCTCGTCCGTCAGATGGCTGAAGAAACGCACCCAACTTATTGCATTTCCTGGTTGTGCAAACATGTCTGGGATAAACGTCATTTTCTTTAGGTGATGGTAAGCTATGTAGTCATTCAACGGTCATCGCAGAAGCTCTTGACGATACTCTCCTCTCTTAAAGTGTTCCAGCAGCCAGACTTGTAGTAACAGATTACAACCCTCAAAGTGTCCAAATCCCTGCTTGCAACGATCTAGAGCGCGGTACATCTCGGCTAAGATCATAGGGACGATAGTATAAGTTTGTCCTTCGATACCCTCCATCAAAGTCCTGGAGACCATGGCTAAGCGAGTATGATTCCTTCCCCCTTTCATTGGAAACATCAACAACCCCAAGAAGCTGACGATGAACACATAAACCCGGCGGTGCGTCCAACCCAAGAAAGTAATGGCAAGTTCCTCATGATGAAGACGATATGACTTGCTATGCCCATAACGCTCATAAAGAAATTCTAAAGAGATGTATGACTTCTTTAAACAGAGCAGCTCATCATTTTTCTTAAAACCCAATATCTTTAGAAAACCGCGAGGAGTGCGATTCTCCGGTACCAGTAATCCCGAACTATCTCATGGCAACTTAGTGAAGCCTCCTATTTCTTCTAGGAGAGGAGTAATTTCTATATTGCCGAATTGAAAAATGGTTCTTTTCTCGTCCCAGAACATGGTAGCGGCCTCAATCAATGCCCTATTTGGTCGAATGTTTAGCAAGGATGGCAGGTCACCCAATACTCTTCTCACATGATTCTTGTCGCAAGGTGCAAGGTCTTTCCACCAGTCAAGTAGCAACGGTGGGATGTTTTGGACCATACCGAACCTGGGGACTTCATGCTTCATTTTCTGCAAGCCAACAAAGGTTAGCCCTTTCCCCCTACAGATTTGACTACTTATGGAATAATGATCAACACGTTGGCGTATTTCTCCAAGTAGTGCACATAATATGATAGTATCCATTGGGATTGTGGAAATCTCGGTGGACTTTGGACAAGGTTTATCTTAGCGGGTTGTTACGTTGATAATGCTCCAGCCCATACTAGGTTTAGTATGATGCATGTACACTTCAAGTCGGAGTAGGGTTTCTAGAATGGTCTAGACTAGTACTCCCAAGTGGACAACTTGAAAGGGAAAGGCACGGGACCGTCGATTGCACCGCTGATCGACTAGTTTACCGCAAATAAGCCTTTCTAATTTAAAAAGGGTAATTTTTGGAAGAGCGCGGACACTCATCAAGCGCCGCTATGTTGATAATTGGCACGAGTAGAGTATGATGTGGAGCATGCTTTATGCAGAAATAATAACATATTGCCAAATATTTGCATGATAGAAAGCAGTAAATAGGATAGCAAAAGTAAACATGGAAAGAATAGAGAAGAAAGACAAAAGGAAGAAGTCAGTTTAGTTCATAAAAATATATGCGGGAATGTAATAAAGTAGGAAGTAGGGATGGGAAAGGCATGATATAGCAGTTTTAGACAGGATGAAATGAGATGAAGGATGGTTATAGCAAATAAAGGTGAATGGGGAAGGGATGTGCATGTCATAGCAGATTTAAACAGATAAAGGCGAATAGGGGAAGGGATGTGCATGTCATAGCAAATTCAAACAAATAAAGGTGAAGAAGGGAAGGGATGTGCATGTAGCAGCAGTTTCAGAACAAATAAAGAAAAAGAGAGTAATCCACATAAGTCAAGTTCATTATGGTAAGAGCCTAAGTGTAATCCCCAGCAGAGTCGTCATGTTGACGCACCCCGTTTTCTCTCGAAAGCGGGCTTCGACATGTGACAACTTTTTTAAATGAGGTATTAAAAGAGAAGAGTCTTAAATTACCTCAGAGAGAAGGTGTTAGGCACTCTTCGAGATCCACAACTATGGGTCCCGACTGAACTTTAAAACTATGTGGATCTTTAAAACTATGTGGATTATGTAGTTAGGCTAAGTGATCAGATAAACAAAGAAAAATATAAAGTCGAAGAGTCTTATCATAACACATGAGAATTGGTACAAATCCTTAATGATTACAAGGGTGCAAATACATTGGCCAGGTAAATGGAAAGTATATAAAGGAAGGGGGTCCTAAGTTTTTAAGCCTAAAAGATCATCCCGTGCAACATAAATAATACTTCGTAACTCCCTTTAGGTAGGGATTGCTCATATTATTCAATGGGCACATACTATCATCTCCTGCTACCCGATTACTATGTTGAAGTTGTTTACCTAAAAGCGTTCTAATTCAATTCTAAGTCGTACCTTACGCGTGCGCTACCCGTCCCATGCCTATAGTCTAGGAGGCTTTGGACCTACTATTTTGGTGGTTCTAGACTTTACTTAGGTTGCTCAAAAATGATAAAACTAATCGCGCATTCAAAACAAATAGGCTTGCACATAATCAACACCAAAGGCTCAGATTTACCGACTCATATAGACACGTATGCACGGTATCAATTAGGCAGAAAAGTTATAGCTTATACTAGCGATGTTAAATTATTTAAACAGGCAGC
Organism: Nicotiana tomentosiformis; assembly: GCF_000390325.3. Classification (NCBI taxonomy): domain Eukaryota; kingdom Viridiplantae; phylum Streptophyta; class Magnoliopsida; order Solanales; family Solanaceae; genus Nicotiana; species Nicotiana tomentosiformis. Next base: position 99,656,875 of record NC_090813.1, on the reverse strand, counting down.
TATAGATGGACAGGTTTGGAGTTAAGGCATGTTAAATTGTTCAAGACCTATAGGCAGGATCTCTACATGATTCTGATTCCAGCATTATACAGGTAGTGTTGCTGTTTCTGGACTATCGTATGGGCAGATTAAAGTTATTACCAATCTATAGGCATGACATCTACATTGTTCGTGCGAGGAGGCAGCAAATCTGTTCAAAAACTCAGGGTTTAAGACACTGATTTTATAGACATGTTTCATAGGCAGTTGATAGTGTCCTATAGGCAGGATTTCTAGACAATTGAAATTGATTTTATATACTTTATCCCTATAGGCATGTCGTCTAAGTGTGGCAGTATAATGGAATCAACAAAAATAATTGATTAAAAGATTAGAATCTTATAGTCATGATTTCTAGACGGGCAGTACACTTGAAAGTAATGGAAGCAATTGATCAATTGATTATTTAAAGTCTTATAGTTATAGTACCTAGATCATCAAAGCATACGTTATACTTCCTATAGGCATGTTGTCTAAATGTGCGCAATGAGAAACAAGTATAACAAATGCTTAAAGTAACATGCTTTGAGTGGTGTGCAAGTATTAGACAAGTTAAGTGAAGTGTGTGATTCCCTATAGGAATGATTTCTATTAGTGTGTCTCATACCAAACAAAATAACAAACAAGGCATGCTGAACGAAATAGCCAAACATAACACATAGACCTTATAGGCAGATTTTCTACCTTTTTAATGCAAATATTAGAATATACCCATTTCTCCAATTTCACTAATACCCCAATTATTTGTTTACAAATTATTACAGGCCCAAGAATGAAATAATAATGACTAGAAAATGACAAAACATAGGCTGGAACGAATACAAGCCCACAAAATTGCAATTACAGGAACAACACAAAAGTAAACCAGGGTTATCCCAGGCCTTCAATAGTCTTACTCTCCGGACAAATAGTAGGCCCAAACCACAGGCTCACAAGTCAATCAGAGTGCAACTGAATCCAATGCCCCAGGTTCAACAACACACATGGCCCATTTCCAGGCCCAACGGATACCTTACTTACCCAAACGGACGCTAAATTGAGTTATGCACAACACTCATAAGAAAATAACCTAAACGCTTAGCTCTTAAAAGCTTTAACCATCTAGCCAAGACATATAAATGGATCATACTAAATGGAAAATCACACAAGACACATATGAGGCAAGCTTATATTTTGTAATTCCAGAAACAGAGTTTAATAGTGATAAGATTGACCCTCATAGGACAGTAAATCATTTCAAAGTGTTTCAAAGCAAAGCATGAACCAGAAACAACCTAAAGACCTTTAGGTGATAGTTTAACAAAATCATGAACATGAAGCAGGTGGAGTGCAGTCTCTATAGGAAGGTTTTAACATGAGAACCTTGTGAGAATGTGGTGGCAAACATTATAACAACATGCTAGTGGGCACAATTTGGCAAACATCACTTAGTTGATCATGAAACTTAACATGATAGACATTAACTATAGCACAAAGATTCTAAAGAACTCACATGTCAATTATAGGCCACCAGGACAAGCAGACTTCATGTCAGTCAACCCCACATGAGATAAAAACTACACATTGGTATTTACCCTAGAATCAAATGCTAAGAATACAGGATTGACAGGTCAAGTAACACAATTATCAGAGTCACAAATCGCAAACCAACATGCTTGGCTAGAAATCAAGACAATGCTATAACATGGGAGAGTCAAGGATTAGTTTGCATGAAACAAAATATTTACACATGAAGGATCTAGTAGGAAAAGGTTCATTAAAGCAAACTATGGGCAGGAAGTTTCTACAAAAGTCCCAGAAATCCAAGGCATGAATGTGAACTTATAACAGGCCAAAGACACGACAACAAGGCTAACATGATCATGACCAATCAGACAGAACCTAAGAAGTCCAGAAACCATTTGAATCAATTACACAGAGTGAAGGTATACTACACATGTTGAAACCTATCATGTTCGATACTAAAGAACATGGAATTGCATAATATCATTGAGACAATGGAATTACAGAAAGCATACAACAATATAGTCTGGGAATTCTCAAATAACAAAGAAGCTTAAGGCATGCTTGTCTAAATATTCAAACAGTGTTGGCACATAGAACACACATGTCATAGACAAACAGAAAGGGAAACAGTTAACATTGTAAGAGTCAGGGACACTAACTAGTAGCAAAGTTAAGCGAGCAAAAGAGTGAGGAACATAGAATATCAGTAGCAATTGAAAGAGGACAATCGAACCCCAAATCCCCGATACTTCAAAGTTCACAAGAGCCTCAAGAAGGGCTTCGAGCAGTGCTTGCACCGGAGGAGGTTGTTTAATGGTATTATGGCCTTGGCTTTCAGCCGACCAAGAATTCAATAGTTTCAGATAATATTCGAGTGTAACAGAGTAAGTGAGTGAGTGAAAGAGAAGAATAGTGAGGGTAATCACCGTAATGAGATCCGTTTTAGGGGGATTGGGGAAGGGTTTATATAGTAGCAAAATTAAACGAACAAACAAGGAAACATAATCAATCAAACAAAAATAAGGAAAGAGTAGCATGCCGAATCGATCAAGAACCAAATTAGGAGAAAAATCGGGCAAACCCTAATTTTGCCTGGAATCACAAATTGGCCAAAACATCTTGTCTAATCGGGCCCATATGATCTTGTTATGGACGTATATAGACGAAGAACCGTCTGAATCTTGAGGAGTACATCTAATTTCCCTTGATTCAGAAGATCGGTACTTGCCAAAAAATGGAGCAAGTACTATGTAATACCATAGTCTTGTAAGAAACAACGAGATAATCCATAAAAGGTAAGAGAATCACAGAAAGAATCCATGATTTGATCGTATTTGGAAAAGACTTGAGTGAGGCGGCTAGGGTTTAGGTTTGGTAAATGAGAGAATAGAGAGGATTCAAGGGTGGCCGTCTCAGAAAATGGAGCTAGGGTTTCCGGGCTAGGTTAATTAAAAAGGGGAGATGGCATATGGGTCGTTGATCTCCCAAGATCAACTGCCAGGATTTAATGAGAGTCGGATCAGGTTAGTGGATGGGTATAGGGTAGTGGGTCACTGGTATTGGGCTAGGGAAGTTATTGGGCTGAGGTGTGGGTATTTGGGCTATTGAATTGGTCCGGAATTGGCTCCAAATTTGGGCTATAAATTAAATACACGAAATTATTTAAATAAAAATACTTAATAAGTAATAAAATATTACTTATGCAATAAAATGATTGAAAATAATATCTTAACATTGTAAAAATATAAAAATTCTATTTTTGCATGAATACTGTAATAATTATAATTATACAGGGAATATATGCTATTATTGCAAAATTATGTAAATAGCTTAAAAATACAAATGTAATTATGTGAAATAAAACTAAAAATGTTATATAACATATATGTGAGTGTAAGTAATAAATGTGGATGATTTAATCATCACAAAATAATTTGAAGGGATAATTAATAAATATTGAATAATTTAAATACGGGAAAATCAATTTTAAAGCTTTAAAACTTATAGAACAATTATAGAAAATACTTATACGACTCTTATAAATTAAATAATGATGCAAAATACTATTTTGAAAGTATATATATTATTTAAAAAAATATGAGGGTAAAATTGGGTATCAACAATATCCATATCCATGAGAGTTACTAGAAGGTCTGTTAGCTAAAAATTGGATCGTGTGTGTTTTTTTGTGTGGCTATTATTACAAAATTATGTAAATGGCTAAAAAATACAAAAATATTGAAATGAAGTAAAATATTTTAAAACATGTATGTGGATGTAAATAATGAATTTGGATGATTAAGTCATCACAAAATAATTTGAAAGGGTAATTAGTTAATAATCAAGTAGTTTAAATGCAAAGAAATCAATTTTAAAGCTTTAAAGATTATGAAAAATTATAGAAAATACTTGCATAAGTCTTGTAAATTAAGTAATGATGAAAAAATGACATTTCAAATTATATATGCTTATTTAAAATATGAGGGCAAAATTGGGTATCAACACCCCCATACCGGTAGAGCATATAATTCATAAAATTGTAATCAATTATCCCGAAATTATATCAAAACCCATTGTAATGAGTAATAGAAAGTCACTTTTGGACTCATAGCCCACTATAGTGTACAAAACAAAATGATAGACACTGACTAACACCATCAAATCTCCCAATGGGCATAAACACGGGAGTGGAGTATAAATTCACAAACTCACCATATAGGGAGCATGAAAGGAGCTTTCACCTCGATAATCAGAATCGAATAAAAATAAGAATAGTGCTACTCTATTATAAATTAAATCATACATGTAATGACACCATCAGGTGTATCGGCCTCAGCTAATTCATAGCAATTATATCAACGGGTCGGGCCTCCCCCTCTTGGGCGCCCTCTACCCGACTGTCCTCCATCCCTAACTGGCTGTGCACATGGAGTATTAACTAGAATAAAGCTTGTAGCCTAAGTGTTCTGATGAAATCCACACCTCCCAAGTCTGGGACAATTTCTCATGATATAACTAGTATCACCACACTCATAACAACCCCTCTGAGGGCGCGGTTACTCGTACTAAGTCAGTACCAGATAACTGAAATAACCACTGTAAGAACCTCGTGTCGGTGGTGCACTAAAAGTATTAACTGGAGTACTACGAGTACTCTGAATTGCGGACTGGGCTGACCGACTGCCTGGGCCTCCGCCGTGATAAGCCATAGCTGCAGAGTAGAATCCACTGAATCCTACCTTTTGGCCTCCTTAGACTCCTTTTCCTCACTTCGAGCACATTCTAATATCCTGGCAATCTCTACTACTTTCTGAAATGGAATATCAGTCTGCAACTCTCGAGCCATACATATTTTAAAATCATAATCGACCACTTCGATGAATCTGCGGACTCGCTCTCTAACTGTAGGAACCAAGATAGGTGCATGACGGGCTAACTCATTGAACCTGATAACATATTTTGACACCGTCATGGTGCCCTGACGCAACCGTTCAAACTCTATGGGCCACGCATCCCGGAGAGTCTAGGGAACAAACTCTTTCAAAAACATCTCCGAAAATTAAGCCCAAGTTTGTGGCATTGCATCGGCCGGCCTACCTTCTTCATAAACGTGCCACCATTGATACGCTGCTCCTGACAGCTGAAATGTAGAAAGATAACTCCGCTCACTTCCACAATACCCATGGTGCGGCGAATATTGTGACGCTTTTCTAGAAATCTCCGGGCATCCTCGGTAGTTGTGCCACTGAAGGTAAGTAGACTATACCTCTTAAATCTCTCAAGTCTCTTTTGTTCTTCTTCTTATACCTCTGGCCTAACCTCAGGCTGAACCGGAATAACAGGTTGTACCGGTACTATACCCGGATCCTGACCAATGTGAACCTGCTGCTCTGGAGTACGGGCGGTAGGAGTCTGAGCTCCTCCCCAATTTGTGAAATATTTGGTGAAATGGAGATCAATCCTGTTTGAGTTAATATACCAAATATGTTCAGGAACTGTGCTAAGGTATCTTGAAGTCCGGGGGTAACAACAGGTGTCTCTAGTGCCTGTCCCCCAACCGAAGCTACTGGCAGCTCCTCAACTGATGCTCTGAGAGGTGCTCTAGCTGCGACATGTGCCCTTCCTTGGCCTTTTCCTTAGCCCCGGCCTCTTGCGGCCCTAGCAGGATGCGCTGGTGTTTGCTCAGCTGACTTGGTAGCACGTGTCCTCACTATATGTGAGAGAATAGAGATACCCCTCAAATTCCAAAATCAACAATTTTCGCACGATATGGATTAAAGAAGTGGAAATTTCCTAACAGATCTGTAGTCTCTCGAAGATAAGTACAGATGTCTCCGTACCGATCCGTAAGACTCTACTAAACTCATTCGTGTCTCATAGAACATATGAACCTATAGCTCTGATACCAACTTTTTCACGACCCAAAAATCCCACCACAGGCGTCGTGATGGAACCTAGTCTCTAAGACTAGGTAAGTCGATTACAATTACATTTCGAGCCATTTCTTTTTATTTTTGAAACATATAATTTAATACAAGTGTCGAAACCAACAGCGAAAATAATAATAACAATCTCCCAAGACTGGTAATACTGAGTCACGAACTCTACGTGAATACATGCAATGATCTCAAGGATCGAATATACAATACTGTTCGAATAAGAGTTGACAGTACAATAAAATGGAAAGACTCCAAGGAACTGCGACGACCAAGCAGTTTGAATTGTTGCGATCACACTCTAATCTCTGCCTGAATCCGATATCTCCAGTACCTTGCGCTGTATAAAAATGTGTAGAAGTGTAGTATGAGTACACCACAGTCGGTACCCAGTAAGTATCAAGACTAACCTCGGTGGAGTAGTGACGAGGTACAGTCAAGACACTCACTAGTCAAATAACATGTGCAGTATAGCATACAAAAATAATAGAAAGACAAATAGCAGTGATAGCAGCAATAATCAACTAGTGATATAAACAACAAGGCAGCAAGAACACCTTAAATATTGCCCAAACGAATAATGAACACAAGCACAACCAATTAATCAAGTTCTTCAAAATATACATCTTTTATCTACAAGTTTTTTGAATAGAAATCTTTAGAATATAATCCTTTCAAATAAATATCTTACGAATATAATTCTTTCAAATAAATATCTTTCAAATATAATTCTTTCAAATAAATATCTTTCGAACATAATCCTTAAAATAAAATCTTTCAAACATAATTCTTTTAAATAAACTCTTTCGAATATAATCCTGTCAAATAAAATATCTTTCGAATATAATTCCTTCAAATAAATATCTTGCGAATAAAATTCTTCAAATAAAATCTTTCGAATATAATTCTTTCCAAGTAAAAGTCACCATGTGACACCTCATTTCAAAATTATAAAAATTACGGGTCTCAGCCCACTTTCATATTTTCATGGCGCCTCGTGCCCATATCTCTATCACAACCGCACGGACAACTCACGTGCCAATATTATCATCATTTACTTGCGGCACCTCGTGCCCACATTTCATATCACAAATGCACGGACAATTTACAAGGAAGAAGACATAATAATATAATGACATGACAGAGAAGTGAACAATGAGAAATTACAGAAAGAAAACAACATAGGAAATAGAGGTCAACAACAAGGGCGCTCCCGAGGTACCGTCTCGTAGCCCAAAAAGTAAATATGCAACAGGGGGATCTCCCGAGGAATCGCCTCGTAGTCCCAAATCATAAATAAATTTCAATCTTTTCTTATATCACCGCAGGAGTCTTCACATTTAGTTTTTAAAAATTATTTTTTCCGAAATAGCATCCTGCATTTTAGCCCACCTTATCACACCGCATGACTTTTAGTAGCTCCCCTACTAGCCACGCGTATCAAGACCACCTTATCTAACCGCATATGTTTTAACACCCTGACCTTATATCACCGCATGCGTATCGATATCACAATATTTCACACATCGCACCTCAAGTGCCCAAATATCACAACATAACACAGCTTGCACCTCAAGTGCTCAAATATCACAACATATTATAAATTGCACCTCAAGTGCTCAATTATCACAACATATCACAAATTGCACCTCAAGTGCTCAAATATCATGACATATTACAAACTTGCATCTCAAGTGCTCAAATATTACAAGATATCACAAATTGCACATCAAGTGCTCAAATATCACAACATCTCATAAATTGCACCTCAAGCGCTCAAATATTACAACTTGCTACATAAATCAACAATACATATTTTTCCACAATAAGGAGCCCATGGCTCGACCACAAAATCTTAACAAAATATATCCGGGAGTGAACAACTCAACAGAATAATATTTCACAATTTAACACTTTGCCTCAATATGATTTACGGCTTTTATAACTCAATACCAATGTCATTAACATGAACTGAAAAGTAATTCATTAAGGAACAACGCCTTCTTTAATCCAAATTTTTGAAAAATAGATTAATGTCTCCTTTTAAACTTATTTAAATTAATTATTTGCAGATGGAAAATTCATAATATAATTATTTCCAGAAAATGTCAACTCAACAAGCACACGGAATTCACATAAAAATTAAAGTAGAAATCACACCAAATTATCATAAAACAAATTCGACAACCAAAGAATGAGGCATGACAAATAAAGATTAATAAGTGCCAGCAATATCCAATGTAATACATAGAAATGCCTAAGACTTTAAAGCAATAAAATTTACACATATAAGTCCGAGTACGTACTAGTCACCTCGCATACACGGCTTTCATATTACACAAATGGCACATATGACTCAATGCCTAAGGGTTAATTCTCTCACTCAAGATTAGGCAAGATACTTACCTTTTTTTTGAAGTTATGCCAATATTCAAAAATAACCTTCTTGCTTGAATTGACCTCCGGACAACTCAAATCTATCCAAATTAATTGTATAACTTCATTAAAATTCATCAGAAATAATTCCGGATAATAAAACGTCAACTTAAAATTTTGCATTAAAAAATCAACCAAAAGTCAACGTGGAGTCCGCCTCTCGAAACCCGACAGAATTTTCACAAAATTCGAACACCCATTCTGATACGAGTCCAACCATACTAGTTTCACTCAAATCCGACTCCGAATCGACATTCAAATCCCAAAAATTTATTTTATAAAATTTCTACAATGTTCCCTAAATTTCTATCTTAAAATACTAATTAAAGGATGAAAACAACAATGAATTCGTGTAATATACCCAAAACCGAGTTAGAATCACTTACCCCGATGAATTTCTTGAAAATCCCACGAAACATCGCCACCAACCGAGCTCCCAAAGTCCAAATATGAAATAATAGTCTAACCCTCATTCATATAGTACAAAAATCTGATCCCCCATTTTACTGCAGCAAATTTTTGTGCAGTCCGCACATTCCGGGTTCTGCGGCCGCAATCCAAATTGTGCGATCGCAGTTTAGTGCACTACCAGGTTTCAGTAAATTGACCATAACTTTATGTACAAATATCCAAATGATGATTGGTTTATTTTTCTGAATATTAGACTCAAAGGGCTACAACTTTCGTTTTTGGATCATCTCCAAATTCCTTGTAGATTAAAAGATATAAGCTTCCGAAATTAGATTATCGAACCAGCAGGTTCTCCTTTCTGCGGCCGCAAGAGGATTTCTGCGGTCCGCAATTCACCTCTACGGTCTGCAATTTTTCTTCTACGGTCCGCACATAAGGCTTTGCCTCCGCACTCCAAAATGTGCTCCCGCACTCCTACTGTTCCTAGAATATCATTAGAATGCCGAAATGCCCAAACTCGTTCAAAACTCACCCCGAAATACACCCGAGCCACTCGGAACCTCAACCAAACATACCAAGAAGTCCTAAAATATAAGGCGGACCTACTCGAGGCCTCAAACCACATCAAACAACGTCGAAACTGTGAATCGCACCACAAATCAAACTCATAAATTTTCAAATCTTTCAACTTCCAAAACTCGTGCCGAAACATATCAATTTAATCCGGAAATGACGTCAAATTTTGCATGCAAGTTTCAAATGACATAACAAAGCTAATCCAACTTTCGGAATCACATTCCGACCCCGATATCACCAAGTCAACTCCCGATCAAACTTCCAAACAAATCATTTCCAACTTTCGTCATTTCAAGCCAAAATCAACTACGGACTTCCAAATAAATATCCGGACACACTCTTAAGTCCAAAATCACCATATGGAGCTATTGGAACCATCGAAATTCTATTTCGGAGTCGTTTACTCAAAAGTCAACTCTCCGGTCAACTCTTTTCTTTTAAACTTCTTAAATAAGAATTGTCTTTCCAATTTGATCCCGAATCGTCCGAAAACCAAACTCGACCACACACGCAACTCATAATACACATCACAAAGCTGCTCAGGACCTTAAGTCGCTGAACGAGACGCTAATTCACAAAACGACAAGTCGGATCATTACAAGTGCACGTAAAAATTGGACACCACACAAATCACCCCTCTTGTGTGGCATTGAAATATAAAACATCACAAATTCAGTACTAATTGTACAGGTCGTGGAGCCCAGATTTGCTTTCCTAACAAGAAGCCAGGTTGATATTCACTTTTTGACTTTGGATTTTAGTTTGTAGTTCATCTTACTCTCCTTCCTCTCATGGTTGCCAGTTGCCACTTGCATTTTTCTCTAACAATAGCAGCATACTTAATTAGAATGGAGGAGGCTGGTCACCTTTGAGGATTTTCTTTAAAAACCAATGATATTTCATCGTTGCCTTTGATGCATGGCGTCTCTCTTAGTTCCATTCTATTACGGTAGGACTAATATATGCCATTTTATTTATCAATTATGCATGTGAAGTTACTTGTTCTTACGAATAAAATCATATAAGTTGCGTGCTGTATGAACGTGTTACTGATTTTGTTTCTTAAATTAAAAAGTTCGATAATAATTTTTTTACATGAATAATAAAGGAAACAAAAGTTTTTATAACTATGCAGAGGATCATAGTTCGTTCTATAATCGTGTGTTACCAATTTCTTCACTCGCATCAGAAATCAATTTTTTATTTTGACGTTAGCATATATCATGCCCCCCTCTTGTGTTTAGGACAATGTTCTCGTCTCATGAGTGGCTCAAGGGTAAAGCTAGTAAAGTCTTTGTTTTGGGCCCTAAAAATATTTATAATAAAAGATTTTTACATTGCAGGGCTGTTAGAAAATAGTATTATATTAATGTTACCATATTTAGATTATTCCAATAATAGCACATTTTATTACAAATGCATAAATAAAATACTATTTTCTAACTCTTCCTAAAACAAGGGATTATGTTTAAATTTTTGATATCTTATTTCTCTTTCTCTCTCATAATAAGTAACCGTTGAGAAGATTTCTCTTCTCTCCTTGGGAGAAGTTTCATGTCTTCCCTTATTTGAGTACAAGTTCTTCCCATCACTTATCAATTAAACTTTACTTTTTCGAAAATGATGCTCAAATACTATTGTTGCTTTCTCACAATCTTCGGCAAATCTCACTCTTCTAAGAAATTACCAACGCAAGAGTTAGACCAAATATTTCTTTCTCCTCATACTTTTTATTCTTCAATGACATATAATTTGGTGTATTATACAAAGTATCATCACCTGCCACACGACCAAGTGTTCAAGTATAAAATTTCTTTCTGATATGTTGTCATTCTCGTCGGTATGGCAGATTTTTCCAAATATTTGATACAACATGTCTGTGTTAAAATATGACATATTAAATATAAACATTTATATATATACTTCATACCTATAATATACCAAAAATATTGCATAACAACATTTGAATTAAAAACATACCTTATTTATACGATGTTAAATACACACAATTGAGTATGTTTTATAATGAAGTTATATCTCAAAAGTATATTTATACAAAGGGGATTTCTTGTATTTTTTTTTAATATTTTTATTTTTATGTTGGACACTTTTATTTTTTCAGCAAAATATACATTTAATATATTATATTGTAAAAGTTTTATATAATTTTAATATTCCTTCAATAAAATAAATCATTATTAACTGAAATTATACTGTGGATATAATGTAGATATTTCATCAAAACATTTCACCTGTTACCCTTCAGGTTGCATCAATATATATTTGTACAAAGGAATATAATGTAAATTATAATGTGAATATTATGTAAATATTCTATTAATTTATTTCACCTTATAAGAAAATTAAAAGAAAGACAAAAGGCCAGAAAATAGGAGAGTTAGTGTGTTAGTGACTTGACTCCTAGAATCTTGAATGAATATGTATAATTTTTGTTAAGTGACGAAGGCAAGGAAAATAAGAGAGTTTAAATAGAATCGAGAAGATACTAACTAGGGTTTTGCCTATCACTTGGAAGAGCAAAATCACTGCCATTCACGAATCAAAGAATATTGCCACTCTTCCACTAGATGAATTAATTGAAAATCTCACTGCCTATGAACTTAGGAGACAAACCATGAAAATGAATGTACCTAAGAAGAAAAGGAGCTTGGCACTCAGATCTTTGCGTGTGATTAATGGTTAAAGGTTGGTAAGTTATGACTTATTTGGGACATTTCTATAAGATTTCTGTAACGACCTGACTTGTCGTTTTAAGAATTAACGCCCCTGTCACGACCCAAAACCTAACCCGTCGTGATGGCGCCTATCATGATACTAGGCAAGCTGACATTTTCAAAACACTTTCAACATTTAACAAAAATGAATTAAGACATTTAAAATGATCGCAGTTTTTCATAAAAACGGGGTAAACCCCAATAGCATAAGTGCGAAAAAATTAGCCCGACATCAGGATGTCACTGAGTACACGAGTATCTATACCAGGAGCAGTCTAATACAACATCTAAGGAATAAGAACTAAAATGCGATAAAGATAATAAAGGAGAGCCAAGGCCTGTGAACGCCATGCAGCTACCTCGATAGTCTCCGAAATCAGCTGCTCAACTATCAACACCTGCTATGACCGAGAATACCTGGATCTGCACACGAAGTGCAGGGTGTAGCATGAGTACAACCAACTTAGTAAGTAATAAAAATAAATAAGTAACTGAGAAGGTACTGACGAGCTATACAAATACAGTTCATTTTCAATAGTTCCAGCAAAGAATAGACATGCTTTCAAATCCGGCAGTTTAAGTCAAGTTAGTTTTATACAGTTCAAGTTCAGGTGATCCAGATATAAAATCTTTCAGAAATTTCACAACAATGACAGATAGCAACTAAGTGCATCAACAAATAAAAAGCAAGTACAGCCACTCAGAGCAACAGTCACTCAACTCGTCACAACAGCTCAATCACTCGGCTCTCAGCCCTCAGTACTCACACTCAATAGGTACATGCACTCACTAGGGGTGTGCAGACTCCGGAGGGGCTCCTTTCAGCCCAAGCGTTATATCGCTGCAGCGTACAGCCCGACCCAATCATATAAGTAGCCATAAGGCTCGTTACGGCGTGCAACTCGATCCACAGTCCATACATAGCCATAAGGCTCGTTGCGGCGTACAACCCGATCCATATACCCTCACATAGCTCACAGCTCGACACTCGGGCCCTATCTCAGTCACTAACATCTCGGTCTTTCAGAAATCATACAAATCAGCCAAAAGAGATAATATCAAGTATCAACAAGAAAACAAGAAGAAATGGAGATATGACACGCAAGTCAAACTGTGATTGAATACAAGACAGTAAATAGCAGCTAATTCAATAAGAACCCGACCGCTGAGGGTCCCAACAGTGATATCATATGGCTTAAGCACGGTTTCTAACATGAATGACAGTCAAATTTCTAGAAGACAGAGAGAACAGCTATTAACAATAAGTTATTCGACTTTACAGGCTTATAGGATGGACCAAGTCACAATCCCTCACGGTGCACGCCCACACGTCTATCACCTAACATGTGTATCACCTCCAAAATAATCACATCATACCAAAAATTCGGGGTTTCATACCATCAGGACCAGATTTAAAACTATTACTTACCTCAAGTCATGCAAAATCCTACTCTGAAATGTCTTTATCCCTCGAATCAGTACCCAAACGCCGTGAATCTAGCCACAAGCAGTACGATACAATTAATATAGGCTAAAAGAATCAATTCCACAAGAAAAATATGAAATTGTAAGCCAAAATGCGAAATAGGCTCAACCCGGCCCCCGGGCCCATACCTCGAATTCCGACAAAAGTCACAAAATACGAACACCCATTTACTTACGAGTCTAACCATACAAGAATTACTCGAATCCGACCTCAAATCACCTTCCAAAACTCGAAATTATAGCCTATGAAGTTTCTACCATTTTTCCCCAATTTTCCAACTCAAATCCCTAATTAGAAGATGAAAATAATAATAGATTCATGAAATATAGTCCAATCCGAGTTAGAACTACTTACCCCAACAATATCTTTGAAGAAATCTCGAAAAATCGCCTCACACCGAGCTCTCCAACTCCCAAAATCGGAATGGGAAATCAACCCTCAAAATTTTATTTTTCTGCTCAGTAAACTCGCTTCTGCGAGCCTTCAACCGCACCTGCGGTAAATCCATAGCAGGTGCGAAAATAACTTAAATGGCTGGGACCGCATCTGCGAGCTTTGGGCCGCACCTGCGAGCCCGCTCCTGTGGTTCGACTTCCGCAAATGCAACCCTTGCCCAGGCCGCCCATACCGCTCTTGCGACCATCACTACGCATCTTCGGATGCGCAGATGTGGCTCCCTTCTCGTACCTGCGCTCGCAGACCTTCTTGACCAAAAGTGCATCTGCACCCTTCACATCGCATGTGCGATCCCGCACCTGCGGTCTCCCCACCGCAGGTGCGAAACACCAGAAACCAGCAAAGCTTCAGCAATTGCATAAGTCTAATATTTCATCCGCTAAGCACCAGAATACACCCGAGGCCCCCGGGACCTCAATCAAACATACCAACCAATCCTAAAATACCATACAAACTTAGCCTAGCCTTCAAAATACTCCAAACAATGCTAAACACACGGATCACCCTCCAATCCAAACTTAATGAACTTAAAACTTTAAATTTTTACAACCAATGCCGAAATCTATCAAACCACATCCGATTGATCCCAAATTTTGCACATAAGTCATATTCAACATTACGGACCTACTCAAACTTCCGGAATCGAAATCTGACCCCGATATCAAAAAGTCAATTTTCGGTCAATATTTCCAAAAATTTGACTTTCGCTATTTCAAGCGTAAATTAGCTACAGACCTCAAATTCACATTTTGGACGCACTCCTAAGTCTATAGGCAAAAGATTTATATTTGAAGGATTTGATTAATTAGTTGTAATTGTATTCATTATTTGTTGAGCAATATTTATAGTGTTCTTGTTGCCCTGTTGTGTATATTACTGGTTGATTATTGTTACCATCATTGTTATTTGTTTCCTACTAGTTTTGTATATTATATTGCACAGGTTATTATACTAGTGAGTGTCTTGACTGTACCTCGTCACTACTCCACTGAGGTTAGTCTTGATACTTATTAGGTACCGACTGTGGTGTACTCATATTACACTTTTGCACATTTTTGTGCAGAGCCAGGTATTTGAGATATTGTCTCTTTCCTCTCGTACCATGCCTGTTGAAAGTTCCTTGCCTTTTTCCTTGAACCGGTTATGAATTCCTAAATCCATTTACCTCGGCCAGGATCAACTCCTTCTATGCCCCAGGAAAAAAGCTAAAAGTAAAGCAGTCATCAAGCCAGAGCTAGTTTCACAGCTACCGATTCGCACCTGCGGGTCAAAGAAGACCAATAAAATCTCAATTCAGCATAAGAAAGGGATGAGAGAGGCCTTACGAGGGCTCTTTCCCACTTAATAGATTCATTCCTTCGTTACGACGATTGTGGGTACCTGTCGTTCAGAGATGCTATCAGTGTAGGAAAGTTAGCCAAGTTCTCCTGCCTAGTTTAGATAAAGCACCCCTTATCGCCCCACGACATCTGGTTAGGACAAAAAGCTTATTCGGATAGAGTTAGAGTGTGATCGTAAGGATTCAAGATAGAGCAGCTTGGTCGTCGCAATTTCTTGGAGTCTTTCCATTTTATTGTATTGTTAATTATTAATAAAATAATTTTGAGTATTCGATCCTTGAGATCACTTCATATATTCAGTTAGAGTTCGTGACTCAGTATTACCAGTCTTGGGAGGCTGTTTGTAATTATTTCCGCTGTTGATTTTGACAAATGTATTATAATTATATGTTTAAAAAGAAAAAAAATTGGCTTGAATTGTAATTATAATCGGCTTACTTAGTCTTAGAGACTAAGTGCCATCACGACGCCTGTGGTGGGATTTTGGGTCATGACAAGTTGGTATTAGAGCTCTAACTTCATAGGTTCTACGAGTAACGAACGAGTCTAGTAGAGGCTTGCGGATCGGTACGGAGACGTCTGTACTTATCTTCGAGAGGCTACAGAACTGTTAGGAAATTTTCACTTATTTCATTCATGTCGTGATAAATTTGTTGAATTTGGAATTTGAGCCTTTGTATCTCTATTCTCTTACAGATGGTGAGGACACGTGCTACCGGGTCAGCTGAGCAGGCACCCGCGCATTCTGCTAGGGCCGCAAGAGTACGGTTTAGAGGCCAAGGAAAGGCACGTGCCGCAACTAGAGCAGCAGTTGAGGAACCGCCAGTAGCTCTAGTTGGGGGACAGGTACCAGAAGTACCTGTTGTTACCCCCAGACTTCAGGAGACTTTAGCACAGTTCTTGAATATGTTTGGTACGTTAACTCAGGCGGGATTGATCTCTGTTGCACCAAATATTTGACAGATTAGGGGAGTAGCTCAGACTCCTACCGCCCGTATTCCAGAGCAATAAATTCACATTGGTCAGGTTCCGGGTGTAGTACAGGTATAACCTATTATTCTGGTTCAGCCTGAGGTCAGGCCAAAGGCATCAGAAGAAGAACAAAAGAGACTAGAGAGATTTAAGAGGTATAGTCCACCTACTTTTAGTGGCACATCTACTGAGGATGCTCAGGGATTTCTAGAAAAGTGTCACTGTATTCTTTGCATCATGGGTATTGTGGAAGTGAGCGGAGTTGCCTTTAACACATTTTAGCTGTCAGAAGTAGCGTATCAGTGGTGGCAAGTCTATGAAAAAGGTAGAACAATCGATGAAATACCACCTACTTTGGCTCAGTTTTCAAAGATGTTTTGCAAAGAGTTTGTTCCCCAGACTCTGCGAGAAGCGTGGTGTACAGAGTTTGAGCGGTTGCGTCAGGGCACTATGATAGTGTCAGAATATGCTATTAGGTTCAGTGAGTTAGCCCGACACGCACCTATCTTGGTACCTACAGTCAGAGAGCGGGTCCGCATATTCATTGAGGGGCTCGATTATGATCTTAAAATATGCATAACTCGAGAGTTGCAAACGGATACTCCATTTCAGCAAGTAGTGGAGATTGCGAGGAGGATTGAGGGTATTCTAGGTGAGGAAAGGGAGTCTAAGGAGGCCAAAAGGTCTCGAAGCTCTGGAGGATTCAGTGGATTTTACTCTTCAGTTATGACCCATTATGGCGGAGGCTCGAGCAGTCGGCCAGCTCAGTCAGCACATCAGATTACTCGGGGTGTTCCAGTAAGTTCTTATAGTACACCACCGATACGAAATTCTTACAATGGTTTTTTCAGTTATCCGGCACAGACTCAGTACGAGCAGTTGTGACCTTAGAGGGGTTGTTATGAGTGTGGTGATACTAGGCACATCATCAGAGATTGTCCCAGACTTGGGAGGGGTGGATTCTATCAGAACACTCAGGCTACGGGCCCCAATGCAGTTACTACCCCATGTGCACAACCAATTAGAGGTAGAGGACAGGCGGGTAGAGGGCGTCCTAGAGGGGGAGGCCCAGCCCGTTGATATATTTTCTATGGTGTGGCTGAGGCCACTACACCAGATGGTGTCGTTACAGGTATGATCCTGATTTGTTATAAAAGGATATTTTTTCTTAATTTGATTTGGTTCTGAATATTGAGGTGAGTCCTCCTATTATGCTCCGCTTATGGGTGAGCTTCATAATTTTGTGACCCACTTATATGAGTTTTAATTCTCCCTTTGTCAAATTAAAATTTTACTATAGTATTAATAGGGAGTCATGCCCGCTAGGCTTATTTGATAATTCTTTTATATGTTTATGTGCATATTTAGCCATATTCGTGTTGTAAATGCGACTAGTTAATTCAGATAAATAATTATGAGGTCTTCATGCCTCGCGTGTTGCTGTCAATATTACGAAAAGTTGAAATGAGATTTTGGTTAATATGAGATTAATTTGAAGTCATTCCGGATTGATTTAATACGTTTCGGCCCAAATTATAGAATTTAGAAATTTCATAACTCAAAATTCGATTCGAGGCGCGATTCGTAGTTTTGGCATTGTTTGATGTGATTTGAGGCCTCGACTAAGTTCGTATCATGTTTTGGGACTTGTTGGTATGATTTGACGGGGTCCCGAGGGGATTGGGTGTATTTTTGAATCATTGGTTGAGAGACTAGTAAAGTTAAGAAATTTGGGAGTTTAACCATGGTCAATATCAGGTCAAGACGACCTCTTTTCAGTGTTTTGAGTACGCGAGCAGGTTCGTAGCGTATTTTATAATTGAAATTCATATATGGTTTGTGTCCGGGAGGTTCCAGATGAGTTTCGGGGTGGTTTCGGATCATTTCAGAGAAGTTTGAGTTTGCTGGTTTCTGGTGAGGTACTATTTATCTGCAATTGCGAACAATTTATCACAATTGCGAACACTGTTCATTGAAGGTTATTGTTCATTCGTAATTGCGAACAATTTATCGCAATTGTGATGATTTTTGGATTTTAGTGCAGTTCGCAATTGCGAACAATATATCGCAATTTGCGAACACTGTTCATGGGAGGTTACTGTTCATTCGCAAATGCGAAATTTTTGTCCGCAAATGCGAACTTGGGCAGAAACTTAAGGATTGAAAATCTGTCATTTCTTCATTTTCGATTGAGATTTTTGGAGCTCGATTTTTGGGCGATTTTGAGGATTTCTTCACGACTTCGACTAGGGTAAGTGTTCTATATCCGAAAGTAATTATATTTCATGAATATATGGTTATATTCATCGTTTAATTCGAGTTTTAATGGAGGAAATTGGGATTTTTGTAAAACTTTTCAAAAATAAAAATTCAAGATTTGGAGGACGATTTGTTGTTCGAATTCGATAAAATTTATATGGTTGAACCCGTATCGGAATGGGTGTTCAGATTCCGTAAAAATTCTGTTGGGTTCCGAGAGGCAAGCCCCGCGTTGACTTTGGTTGACTTATTAGAATAAAATTTTAAGTCGACGTTTTATTATCCGAAATTATTTTCGATGAATTTTAATGAAGTTATACAATTAATTGTGATAGATTTTAGCTGTCCGGAGGTCAATTCAAGCAAGAAGGCGATTTTGAAATATCGGTATATTCAAAAAGGTAAGTATCTTGCCTAACCTTGAGTGGGGGAATTACTCTGTAGGCATCGAGTCTTATGTGCCATTTGGAAAATGTGAAAAGCAGTGTATGCGAGGTGACGAGTACGTACTCGGACTTATATGTGCAAATTTTATTGGGTTAAAGTCTTAGGCATTACTGTGTAGTAAATTGAATAATTGTTGGCATATATTAAATCATCTATTTGCCATACCTCAATCCTTGTTTGTTGAATTTATTTTTACATGACAATTTGATGTGATTGTTACTTGAATATTTACGTAAATTCCGTGAGTTTGTTGATTTTTCCATCTGCATATAATTAATGAACTAAGTTTAAACTAAGGCATTAATATAATTATCAAGAATTTGGATTAATGAAGGTGTTACCCTATACTGAGTATTTTCTATCTCTGTTGATTGTTTTTGAGGTTTTATATACGTTGTGTGGAGCTTTGGGCTATTTTTGAGAAATTTATTGATTTTACTATATCATTGGAATTGGTTATGGTTGTTGGGCAAATTGTGATAGAAATTGATTGTGTTGTGTTGTCGTGATAATATTCCGTGTAAATTATTGTGTGATTTGAGTTATTATTATGAGGATATAAGGGTGGCATTTCACTGTTGATATCATGTGGGTATAAGGGTAGCATTTCACCATGGTTATATTTGTTAGGATATTGTCTGGGTAGAGTGATAAGGGTGGCTATTATACGGAGCGATAAGGGTGGCTATAGGAGCGATAAGGGTGGCTATTGATATTGTTAAGGCGGAGGGATAATGGAGGCTATTATAGGAGTAATAAGGATGGCTATAAGAGAGATAAGGGTAGCTATTGTCAGGGATGATACGTGATAATGATGTGAAATTATTGTGTTGGTAATTGTTATGTGACGATGTGGGGTCATTGCGTTGGTAATTTTCATGTGATGTTGTGATTTTTCTTGTGTTTATTTTTATATGTTGTGCAATTTGTCTTGTTGTTGGTAAATTGATAATAGTCTGTTCTATGTTGAAATTTGAAAGCATGTGGCTATTGCCAGGCAGATTATGAAATGAAATGTGGGCACGAGGTATCGTGAGTCAATAATGATGATATTGGCACGTGGACTGTCCATGCAGTTGTGATATGAAATATGGGAACGAGGTGTCGTGAGT
Source organism: Nicotiana tomentosiformis (assembly GCF_000390325.3). Lineage (NCBI taxonomy): Eukaryota > Viridiplantae > Streptophyta > Magnoliopsida > Solanales > Solanaceae > Nicotiana > Nicotiana tomentosiformis. Next base: position 99,636,664 of record NC_090813.1, on the reverse strand, counting down.
AAATGATGATGATATTGGCACGTGAGTTGTTCGTGCGGTTGTGATAGAGAAATTGGCACGAGGTGCCGTGTAAACATGAAAGTGGGTTGAGACCCGTATTTTTATGATTTTGAAACGAGGTGTCATAGGGTGACTTTTATTTGAAAGATATTTATTTGAAGGAATTAAATTTGAAAGAATTTTATTCGAAAGATATTTATTTGAAAGGAGTATATTCGAAATATATTTTTGGAAAGTATTATATCCTGAAGATTATTATTTGAAAAACATATAGGCGAAAGATTTATATTTGAAGGACTTGATTAATTGGTTGTACTTGTATTCATTATTTGTTGAGCAATATTTATGGTGTTCTTGTTGCCCTGTTGTGTATATTACTGGTTGATTATTGTTGTCATCATTGTTATTTGTTTTCTATTATTTTTGTATACTATATTGCATAGGTTATTAGACTAGTGAGTGTCTTAACTGTACCTCGTCACTACTCCACCGAAGTTAGTCTTGATACTAACTGGGTACCGACTGTGGTGTACGCATACTATACTTCTCCATATTTTTGTGCAGAGCTAGGTATTTGAGATATCGGATTCGGATAGAGTTAGAGTGTGATCGCAAGGATTCAAGGTAGAGCTGCTTGGTCGTCGCAGGCCCTTGGAGTCTTTCCATTTTATTGTACTGTTAATTATTAATAACACAGTATTGAGTATTCGATCCTTGAGATCACTTCATGTATTCAGTTCGAGTTCGTGACTCAGTATTACTAGTCTTGGGAGGTTGTTTGTAATTATTTCCGCTGTTGGTTTTGACACATATATTATAATTATATGTTTAAAAAGAAAAATAAATTGGCTTGAATTGTAATTATAATCGGCTTACTTAGTTTTAGAGACTAAGTGTTATCACGACACCTGTGAAGGAATTTTGGATCGTGACAATTCCCTATAACAAATAGCACTTACATGTACTTAGTATTCACACCAAATGAAAGAATTTAACCATAAACGCCAAAATAAATTGTAACGCTTTCGGCATGTAAGGGCCATGGGCCTATCCGAAGAGAATCAACTACTTTTTGTCATGAATATTTAAATTGGTTGTTTGATGTTCAAAAATTTTTGTTTGGGTAATTCATATCATCAATGCATAGTGTTTTTATCTAAAGACAAAATACACTTACACGCATTACTTAACATGATTAAGGATAATACTTTATAATTAGAATACACGTCTTCCGTTCATTTGCTGTGTAATTCTGAGTGTCGTCAACTTCTTTTTTCCATTATGCAACCTAGTATTTGCTAGTTGTACAAGTCAATTAGACATTCACAATCATCGAAGAAAATTTGCGCATTTTTTCACGAGAAATTACTAAACGGTGTCATCCCTTCCTGGAAGATTTTCTGAACTAGCGACGCAAGGAGAAATGTTACTCCTTATGTTACAAATTTTTTGACGTTACTACAATTTGTAAGTCAAAATTTTTTGATTCTGATTACAAAAGAAGTTATTAAATAATTATAATTGTAATTATAAGAAAAATATTGTTAATATATTTTATTTAATATCTTAACGTGTATTTATTCGAATAATATTCAAACTCACTCTGAAAATTAGATAATTTAGATTCTCATGCTCCAACCACCACAATTCCTTTGGGATAGAAAGAATAATAAAATCTCGTAGAATTATTTCTACTCAAGATTTATTCAACATCCGGGAATATTATTACTCCATGTGTAGCTGTTGGGTGTTGTCCTGATTTACTTACCATATTTGGTTTCCTATTTCTTGAAGGAAAGGACGACATACCATAATTGGGTTTTCCTCTTTGTAGAAGAAAATTATAATTGGGTGTTGTCCTAATTTTCTTCATATTTCAGAAAATCCTACATATTTTTTGTGTTTCTCTTTGATATTCTTACTCACTTCTTTCTCCAAGATTTCATTACTCACCTTCTTTCTCCAAGATTTCACTAGTTCAAGTGTTCAACACTATTCTTAAGCTTCCAATCGTTCTATACTTCTATTGCTTTGTAAAATCTTATCTAATATCAACAATATCTCCAGAAAGATTAGATAGGTTGGCTATATTATTAATCGAGAAAAAATTATTATAGAAATCGATTATAAAAAATATTATTAACAACTTTATATCTCAAAAAGTTAGAAGAATAGATTTCAAATAAAAACATATCTTAAAACTTTCTTTTAAAATTTTAGGCCTCGTATTAAACTTTGGCTTTAGGCCCGTATGTGCTTGAGCCGCTCCTGTGTACAGGTCGTGGAGTTGATTTCTTTTCCAGTTTTCCCCCTTAGTCTATACCATGGAGACAACGACAGGAAGCATTTCACGTATTCTACTGGCTATAAGTGCTAATTTTCTACGCACTCAAATTTTCATTTCCTTGTTCTCATTCTCAAAGTTAATGATGACTTGACCAAGCTAGCCGCCGGTAACTTTAATTTTCTACATTATTATCTAGACAATATCAGTCCTTCAAAATCACTATATATACCATTTTATTTTACAACTTTAACCATTTTGATCATATATGTATCTTGTCAATTAATACAAGCATTTGTTTCACAATTGTATAGCATCTTAGTAGTTGCCAACAATTATCGGACAATAAAATGGAAAGACTCCAAGGGATTGCGACGACCAAGCAGTTTGAATTGTTGCGATCACACTCTAATCTCTGCTCGAATTCGATATCTCCAATACCTTACTCTGTATAAAAATATGCAGAAGTGTAGTATGAGTACACCACAGTCGGTACCCAGTAAGTATCAAGACTAACCTCGGTAGAGTAGTGACGAGGTACAATCAATACACTCACTAGTCAAATAACCTGTGCAGTATAGCATACAAAAATAATAGAAAGACAAATAGCAGTGATAGCAGCAATAATCAACTAATGATATAAACAACAAGGCAGCAAGAACACCTTTAATATTGCCCAAACGAATAATGAACACAAGTACAACCAATTAATCAAGTCCTTCAAAATATACATCTTTTATCTACAAGTTTTTCGAATAGAAATCTTTAGAATATAATCCTTTCAAATAAATATCTTACGAATATAATTCTTTCAAATAAATATCTTTCGAATATAATTCTTAAAATAAAATCTTTCAAACATAATTCTTTTAAATAAACTCTTTCGAATATAATCCTTTCAAATAAAATATCTTTCGAATATAATTCCTTCAAATAAATATCTTGCGAATAAAATTCTTCAAATAAAATCTTTCGAATATAATTCTTTCCAAGTAAAAGTTACCATGTGACACCTCATTTCAAAATCATAAAAAATACGGGTCTCATCCCACTTTCATATTTCCATGGCGCCTCGTGCCCATATCTCTATCACAACCGCACAGACAACTCACGTGCCATTATTATTATCATTTACTCGCGGCACCTCGTGCCCACATTTCATATCACCAATGCTCGGACAATTTACAAGGAAGAAGACATAATAATATAATGACATGACAGAGAAGTGAACAATGAGAAATTACATAAAGAAAACAACACAGCAAATAGAGGTCAACAACAAGGGCGCTCCCAAGATACCGTCTCATAGACCAAAAAGTAAATATGCAACAGGGGGATCTCCCGAGGAACCGCCTCGTAGTCCCAAATCATAAATAAATTTCAATCTTTCCTTATATCACCACAGGAGCCTTCACATTTAGTTTTTAAAAATTATTTTTTTCGAAATAGCATCCTACGTTTTAGCCCACCTTATCACACCGCATGACTTCTAGTAGTTTTCCTACTAACCACGCGTATCAAGCCCACCATATCTAAGCGCATACGTTTCAACACCCTGACCTTATATCACCGCATGCGTATCAATATCACAATATTTCACACATCGCACCTCAAGTGCCCAAATATCACAGCATAACACAACTTGCACCTCAAGTGCTCAAATATCACAACATATTATAACTTGTACCTCAAGTACTCAATTATCGCAACATATCATAAATTGCACCTCAAGTGCTCAAATATCACGACATATTATAAATTTGCACCTCAAGTGCTCAAATATTACAACTTGCTACATAAATCAATAATATATTTTTTCCACAATAAGGAGCCCATGGCTCGACCACAAAATCTTAACAAAATATATCCGGGAGTGAACAATTCAACAAAATAATATTTCATAATTTAACACTTTGTCTCAATATGATTTACGGCTTTTATAACTCAATACCAATTTCATCAACATGAACTGGAAAGTAATTCATCAAGGAACAACTCCTTCTTTAATCTAATTTTTTGGCAAATAGATTAATGTCTCCTTTTAAACTTATTTAAATAAATTATTTGCAGATGAAAAATTCATAATATAATTATTTTCAGGAAATGTCAACTCAACAAGCACACAGAATTCACATAAAAATTAAAGTAGCAATCACACCAAATTATCATATAAAACAAATTCGACAACCAAAGAATGAGGCATGACAAATAAGGATTAATAAGTGCCAGCAATATCCAATATAATACATAGAAATGCCTAAGACTTTAAAGCAATAAAATTTGCATATATAAGTCCGAGTACGTACTCGTCACCTCGCATACACGGCTTTCACATTATACAAATGGCACATATGACTCAATACCTAAGGGGTAATTCTCTCACTCAAGGTTAGGCAAGATACTTACCTTTTTTTTGAAGTTATGCCGATATTCCAAAATAACCTTCTTGCTTGAATTGACCTCCGGACAACTCAAATCTATCCAAATTAATTGTACAACTTCATTAAAATTTATCGAAAATAATTTCAGATAATAAAATATCAATTTAAAATTTTGCATTAAAAAGTCAACCAAAAGTCAACGCGGGGTTCGCCTCTCGGAACCCGACAGAATTTTTACAAAATTCGAACACCCATTCCGATACGAGTCCAACCATACTAGTTCCACTCAAATCCGACTCCGAATCGACATTCAAATCCCAAAAATTTATTTTATAAAATTTCTACAATGTTTCCCAAATTTTCATCTCAAAATACTAATTAAATGATAAAAATAACAATGAATTCGTGTAATATAGCCAAAATCGAGTTAGAATCACTTACCCCGATGAATTTCTTAAAAATCCCACGAAACATCACCACAAACCGAGCTCCCAAAGTCCAAATATGAAATAATCGTCTAACCCTCGGTCATATAGTACAAAAATCTGATCCCCCATTTTTCTGCAGCAAATTTTTGGGCAGTCCGCACATTACGGGTTCTGCGGCCGCAATCTAAATTGTGCGGTCGCAGTTCAGCAGTAACTACACTACTAAGTTTCAGTAAATTAATCATAACTTTATGTACAAATATCCAAATGATGATTGGTTTATCTTTCTGAATACTAGACTCAAAGGGCTACAACTTTCGTTTTTGGATCATCTCCAAATTCCTTGTAGATTAAAAGGTATAAGCTTCCGAAATCAGACCATCGAACCAGCAGATTCTCCTTTCTGCGGCCGCAAGAGGAATTCAGCGGTCTGTAATTTTTCTTCTGCGGTCCGCACATGAGGCTTTGCCTCCGCACTCCAAAATGTGCTCCCGCACTCCTACTGTTCCCAGAACATTATTAGAATGCCGAAATGCTCAAACTTGTTCAAAACTCACCCCGAAACACACCCGAGCCACTCGGGACCTCAATCAAACATACCAACAAGTCCTAAAATATAAGGCGGACCTGCTCGAGGCCTCAAACCACATCAAACAATGTTGAAACTACGAATCGCACCACAAATCAAACTCATAAATTTTCAAATCTTTCAACTTCCAAAACTCGTGCCGAAATATATCAATTTAATCCGGAAATGACGTCAAATTTTACATGCAAGTTTCAAATGACATAACAAATCTAATCCAACTCACGGAATCACATTCCGACCCCGATATTATCAAAGTCAACTCCCGGTCAAACTTCCAAACAAACTATTTACAACTTTCGCCATTTCAAGCCAAAATCAACTACGGACTTCCAAATAATTATCCGGACACACTCCTAAGTCCAAAATCACCAAATGGAGCTATTGGAACCATCAAAATTTTATTTCGGAGTCGTTTACTCAAAAGTCAACTCTCCGGTCAACTATTTTCTTTTAAACTTCTTAAATAAGAATTGTCCTTCCAATTTGATCCTGAATCGTCCGAAAACAAAACTCGACCACACGCAACTCATAATACACATCACAAAGCTGCTCGGGACCTTAAGTCACTGAACGAGATGCTAATTCACAAAACGACAAGTCGGATCGTTACATGTACACGCGAAAATTGGACACCACACAAATCACCCTTCTCGTGTGACATTGAAATATAAAACATCACAAATTCAGTATTAATTATACAGGTCGTGGAGCCCAGATTTGCTTTCCTAGCAAGAAGCCAGGTTGATATTCTTGATGATGGCTATCGCTGGGGAAAATATGGACAAAAAACTGTCAAGAACAACAACTAGCCAAGGTAATTTCGTTTGTCCCAACACTACCTTATCCTTCTTAAAATGGAGTAGTTGTTATGTCTCATCATTTACTTATTTTATCTTTAGTTTTACTGTTATGAATGAAAATTTTAAACTGTGATTTAGTGCCCTTATTATCGCATTATATCTTCGATTTTCTTATTTTCTTGTCGTTGTTGTTGCTTTTTTTTTTTCATGGCTTTTTCACTACCGTATTTCTTTTTAAAACTGTTGTGACTATGCTTTCCTTGAGCCAATCGAGGGTCTATTGGAAACAGTACTCTTTTTACTTTCACAGGGTAGGAGTAAGATCTACGTACACAATATCTTCCCCAGACCTCACTTGAGTGATTACATTAGGTTTGTTGTTGTTGTTATTATCGCGGTATATATATCACGCCAGTACTCAAAAACACATGAACATTCTTCGATCTTAAATAAGATGCTACTTATAGTCACCTTTTTAATTAAGTTAGATAAATTATATGAGATAGCAGTCATAGCCCGTATACATGTTTTAATTTCTAACAAAGGAACTAAACAGAAGAGATGAGGGAACAATAGTCTTTCTAGTAATTTCTTTTATCATTTTTTGGTGAGCTAGTCAGATTTTGATGGTTAATTATAATTAGAAGGGAAAATTTGGTATTTATAAATATTAAGATCTTGCGGGTCTTAATAATTAGCACGAGGAACCCCCTCGTGAATCCAGACGACTGCTATCTAGCTAATGAAAGAATCTTGAGAAGTAATTAGTACCTTTGCATTCGTTTAATTTGTGTAATTAACACCTGATCAATAAAAAAGATTTTGGGGTGTCCACCAAAGGTTAAACAAATGGAAAGAAATCTCGTAGTTTGTTGGAATTTAAACTCAGATAGACAACAACGTTGGCAGCTCACAGCATTAAGACAAAAAATTGAATCTTTGCATAGCCATGTTGGTAATTATACTAGAGGCCAATTCGGAACCTATTTAAGTTAGTTTACAGATGAGGTGGTGATATAATATAGTATGTTGATTCTTGTTAATTTGCAGAAGCTACTACAAATGTACACATCAAGGATGCAATGTGAAGAAGCAAGTACAACGCCTTTCCAAAGATGAAGGAGTTGTGGTGACAACTTACGAAGGCATGCACACTCATCCTATTGACAAGCCCACTGACAATTTTGAACAAATCCTCCATCAGATGCATATTATTCCTCCCCATTAATTAATTATTTCAATTTTATGCTTCCAAATAAATTAAAGGGGACGTATAAAATCTGTCGATGTAGCTAAAAACAAGAGATAAATGCTGCTTGAAGATCATTAGAGTTGTAAGTGCATCAAACAAATGTATAGTATTTACTATTGATTAAAACATATGAGTTCTGGAGATACAATTTTCCTACGTACTCGTTACTACACATTATTTCACGAATAATGCATGGTTGCTATGAAAAGATTCTGTTTTATTTTGATATTCACTTTTTGACTTTGGATTTTAGTTTGTAGTTCATCTTACTCTCCTTCCTCTCATGGTTGCCAGTTGCCACTTTCATGTTGGAATAAGTTTCAATAAATTTGAAACAATGTATTTGATAAATTAATGTATTTACAAAAGACTATTATTTTTCAAAGTGAATGAATGTGAATTCATTCTTGATTTACTACATACATTTTGGTTTTAGCAAATACATTTGATCTTCCAAATTCATGAATATATCCATGATCTTATTAAATGATAAACTTGTCTTTCAAGAGTCTTTAGCCTATAAATAGGGCTGATTTTCTTTGGAAAATACAAGCAATTCAAAAAAAAAAAGCTACTTTTCCCTTAAAATATTATAAGAAACATTGATCAAATGGTAAAATCATAGATTCAAGAATAGAAGAGCAACATTCTTGAATGCTACTTGTTGTGTGGCTTAGTTGAATTCCGGAGATAGAATTGTCATTTATTCTTCCGTTTGCTCGGGGAAGAGACTCCAACTATCTTCAAGAAACGTTTTTTTTCTACGTGCCTCTAAGCCAAGCAAGTTTATTTTTGCTTTCTAATATTGTTGTAATCCTTGTTCTAACAATTTGAAGATAGTTTGTCTCTATGGCTATTACAACAATTTCGAGTGGAGTTCCATCTTTGCCAAATCTAAATTTTGAAATATTTGATGGCAAAGACTTTCCTAGATGGCGTGGAAAGATGGAATTCTTTCTACGGCGTGTGAAGTTAACATATTCTTGAACAACCTTGTCCCAATGCTCCTAATAATGAGGTAGCAACTAATGAGGCTACTTCGATTAGAGAACAAATTCTTAAGTGGCAAGATGATGATTATTTATGCAAGAATTATATTCTTGGAGCAATGACCAACAAATATTATGATCAATATTCTGCCAAGTGCAAATCTGCAAAAGAACTTTGGGGTACTCTTCAAGCTATTTATTTGGCAGAAGAGGCGAGCTCAAAGAAGTTTCTTGTTTCAAATTATGTGGAATTTAAGATGATTGATGACAAGTCAATCACTGATCAGGTGCAAGAATTCCAATTTATAGCTAATAAAATTGCTATTTCTGGAATTAATCTTGATGAAAACTTTCATGTCGGTGCTATTATTTCAAAACTTCCTGTGTCATGGAAAGAGTACAAAAGCAAACTTTTACATAAGAAGGAAGATTTGACTCTTGAACAATTGTTGCAATATTTGCAAATTGAACAAGAGACTAGAAATCGTGACAATAATATTTTCAAGGAACCTATCATGAAAGCATATGTGGTTGAAGAGAAATCAACCAAAAGGGAACCATATAACAAGAAATTTACAAAGATAAAGAAAAGTAAAAATTTTAAGCGTACTAGTGCTAATTCTAAGTCAAGTGAGTGTTATCACTGTCATAAAATTGGTCACTATACTCGTGATTGTAAAATTCTTAAAGCTGAAAGGAAGAAAGAAAAAGTCAACAACAATAGAAATAATGAACTTGTAGCGATGGTCACAGAAGCATTTGTAGCAGAAAATCAAGTCGAATGGTGGATAGACACCGGTGCAACTCATCACATATCAGGTGATCAAAATATTTTTAAGACCTGTGAATTAGTGGGGGACGATAAAGTCATGTATATGGGAAACTCGTCCTCTACTAAGGTTGTAGGAAAAGGAACTGTTGAGTTAAAGTTTACTTCCAGAAAGATGGTCACGTTGAAAGACGTATTGCATGTTCCTGACATTCAAAAGAACTTGGTGTCAGGTACACTACTTTCGAAGCATGGTTTTAAAATAATTTTTGAGTCAGATAAATTTATTTTATCTAAGAATGGCATGTTTGTAGGAAAAGACTATGCTACAAATGGCATGTTCAAACTCAATATTGATAATGAAAATATTTTTGCTTATATTGTGGAGTCTCTGAATTTATGGCATGAATGTCTAGGTTATGTGAATTTTAGATTCATTCAACTTATGATAAATCATGGATTAATTAAAAATTATGGAAAAGATTATATTGCTAAATTTCTTACTTGTAATAAGTGCAAGATAACAAAAAAGCCTTTTAAGTCCGTTCAAAGAAAATCTACACTTTTGGAATTAATCCACACTGATATTTATGAGATGGATTGTTTTTCACGTAATAAAAAGAGATACTTTATTACTTTTATTGATGATTATTCAAGATATACTTATGTCTTTCCATTAAGAACAAAAGATGAGGCCTTTGAGACTTTCAAAACATATAAAGCTGAAGTTGAGAATAAATTGAGTTTGAAAATTAAATCAATTAGATATGATAGAGGTGGAGAGTATTTGAGTTCAGATTTTATTAATTTTTGTGAAAGAGAAGGTATTGAGAAACAATTGACTACGTCTTATACACCACAATAAAATGGTTGTAACGACCCGACCGGTCATTTTGAGTGTATTAGTCCCGATCCCTTATTACATGCTTCCCCCGTATCTTTTTCTGCTTATGTGACTTGCCGGGAGGTTTTGCTTTTGGTTTCGGAGTGTTTTGGGATACTTAGTCCCTAAACAGAAGTTTAAGCCTTAGGACTTTGACCGTAGTCGGAACTGTGTGAAGACGACTCCGGAATAGAATATCATCGGTTCCTTTAGCTCTGTTGGGTGATTTTGGACTTAGGAGCGTATCCGGACTGTGAATTTGAGGTCTGTAGCTGATTTAGGCTTGAAATGGCGAAAGTCGAATTTTTGGAGATTTTAACCGGAAGTGAACTTTTTGATATCGGGGTCTGATTCTGATTCCAGAAGTTGGAGTAGGTCCGTAATATCAATTATGACTTGTGTGCAAAATTTGAGGTCAATCGGACGTGATTTAGTAGGTTTCGGCATCGGTTGTAGAAATTTAAAGTTTCAAGTTCATTAAGTATGAATTGGAGGGTGATTCGTATTTTTCGTATTGTTTGATGTGATTTGAGGGCTCAACTAAATTCGTATAGTGTTTTAGGACTTGTTGGTATATTTGGTTGAGGTCCCAGGGGCCTCGGGTGTGTTTCGGATGCTTAACGGATTGAATTTGGACTTAGGCAAATGGCTGAAGCTTCTGGTTTATGGTATTTTCGCACCTGCGGTGGGGAAACCGCAGGTGCGGGATCGCACGTGCGCAAGGTTTATCGCAGAAGCGGAGTTGAGAGGTTTGGTCAGGGGTCGCAGGTGCGAGACAATTTTTCGTATCTGCGATGCCCGCAGATGCGCCAAAGGAGCACAGGTGCGAGGTGAGACCGCAGAAGCAGACCAGGTCTCGCAGGCGCGCACACGCAGGTGCGGCCCCTTCATTGCAGTTGCGGACCCATCCCCCTTAAGTCATTTCCGCACCTGCAAGGAAAATTCCGCAGATGCGGAATCGCTGGGGAGAAAAGGGCCAAGTTCGAGGGTTTTATCCCATTTTTATTTTTGGTCTTTGAGAGCTCGGATTGAGGCGATAATTCAAGGATTTTTCAGAGAGAACTTTGGGGTAATGATTCTTAACTCATTTATGATTATATTCCACTAATCTATAGTTATTTTCATCATCTAATTAAGGAATTTGGTTGAGAAATTTGGGAAAAAAGGTTGGAAGTTCTTCAACTAAGCTTTGAGTTTTGATTCGGATTTTTGATATCGGATTTGGATAATTTTGGTATGAGTGAACTCGTGAGTGAATGGGTGTTCAAATTTTGTGACTTTTACCCGATTCCAAGACGTGGGCCCTTGGAGGCTTTTTAGGGCGATTTTTGAAATTCTTGTTAAAGTCTTGATTTCATTAATTAAATTAGTCTATTATAGTTGTATTTATGGTATGAAATTATTTTTGGCTAGATTTGGGCCATTCGGAGCCGGATAATTGAGGAAAGGGCATTCTTACTGATTAATTGAGCTTGGTTCGAGGTAAGTGGCTTGCCTAACCTTGCGTGGGGGAAATTTTCTTAGGATTTGGTACTTGTTGTGATATGTGAGCGCCGTGTAAGTGAGGTGACGAATACGTACACGGGCTATTTGTTATAAAACCCGATTTATTTTACTGAGTAGTAATATGTTTTTCCTTTAATTTGAGTTATACTGTTTAAATGAGTATTAGTCTGTTTTCATTCTTAATTGAGCTATTCCAATATGTGTAGTTATCTTGTTTAGTCTAATATCGCATGTATACGTGCTTTAACTGCTTATTTGAACTATGTGAAGCATGCCTAGTTGATTCCTGTTTTTTCCTTGTTCTTTATCAGTATAACTGTAGAAATCTTACTGTTAACTGTTGTATTTATCGGTTTGAGATGTGTGTTTACTTTTGAGACTACGAGGTGGTTCCTCGGGAGTTCTCCCTGCACATTTACTTTCGAGACTATGAGGTGGTACCTCGGGATTTCTCCCTGCATATTTACTTTTGAGACTACGAGGCGGTACCTCGGGAGTTCTCCTTGTGTATTTATTTTGGGACTACGAGACGGTATATCGGGAGATCCCCTACTGTTTACCCCTGTGTGTTGTACTGTTGCCTTGTTGTGGTTTCTTTTGTTAAATTCTAGTCTTTTATTATATTGTATATTCTCCTGCCTTATTTATTATTTACTAGTGGGGCTGACCTGACCTCGTCACTACTCAACCGAGGTTAGGCTTGGCACTTACTGGGTACCATTGTGGTGTACTCACGCTACTCTTCTACACATATTTTATGTACAGATCCAGGTGCTTCTTATCAGCCCCGCTACTAGCTGAGAGTGCTTGTTGTTGTACAGAGACTTCAAGGTACATCTTCCACGTCCGCAGACCTCGGAGTCCTCCTCTATTCTCTCCTATATCATTTACCTTTCGTACTTCTTTTGTTAGACTCTGGTGTATAGAGATACTAGTTTCCTTCTGTAGCTTGTGACTTATGATATTTTGGATTTTGGGAAGACTGTGTATTTATAGAGTATTGGTTATTGTACATGTCGAGCGGCATTGTTACTAGTTATTTAGTTATCCACTGCTGTTAGTTGTCAGGTTTTACTTTTGTTTTATTATTTTCCGCAATTTGTTAGGCTTACCTAGTCGTAGATACTAGGTGCCGTCACGACGTTATACGGAGGGAGTTTGGGTCGTGACAAGTTGGTATCAAAGCTCTAGGTTCATAGGTGTCGTGAGTCACAAGCCGGTTTATTAGAGTCTCGTGCGGATCGGTACAGAGACGTCTGTACTTATCTTCGAGAGGCTATGGAACTGTTAGGAAAAATTATACATCTTTGATTCCTTGTCGTGCAAAATTTGTTGACATCAAAAATTCTAAACTTCTGTATTCTATTCTTTCTCACAGATGGTGAGGACCTGTACCGGAGGATCTGATGACCAGGCACCCGTGCCCCCTGCTAGAGCCGCGAGAGGCCGGGGCCTAGGTATAGGCTGACGACGCCCACGCTGTGCAGCCAAAGCACTCGCACGAGCTGTTACAAAGGAGCCCCCAGTAGCTCCAGCTGGAAGGTAAGCACCTGAGGTACCTGTTTCTGCACCAGCCCTCCAGGAGTCTCTAGCCCAGTTTCTGAGCATGTTCAGCACCTTAGCTCAGGCTGGATTGATTCCACTTGCTCCTGCCATATCTTAGGCCGGGGGAGGAGCACAGACTCCCATCGCCGATACTCCGCCTGATTCCACTTGCTCCTGCCATATCTTAGGCCGGGGGAGGAGCACAGACTCCCATCGCCGATACTCCAAAGTAGCGGGTTCAGGCCGAACAGGTTCTAGAGATTATACTGATGCAACCGGTAGCTCCGGTTCAGCACGAGACTAGGACAGCCGCTTCTGAGGTAGAGCAGCTCAGACTTGAGAGGTACAAAAAGTACCACCTACCTACCTTCAGCGGATTGGCTACAGATGATGCTCAAGATTTTCTGGAGGAGTGCAATCGTATTTTCCGTACTATGGGCGTAGCGGAGACGAGTGGGGTTTCTTTTACCACCTTCCAGCTTAGAGGAGCAGCCTATCAGTGGTGGCGTACTTATGAGTTGAGTAGTCCGGATGAGGCAGCTTCACTTACATGGACTCAGTTCTCGGACATGTTTTTGAGAGAGTATGTCCCTCAGAGCCTCAGGGACGCATGGTGTGTGGAGTTTGAGCAGTTTCTCTAGGGTGCTATGACTGTATCAGAGTATGCAGTTCACTTCAGTGATTTGGCCCGGCATGCACCAGCCTAGGTTGCCACAGTTCGAGAGAGGGTTTGTCAGTTTATTAAGGGACTCCACCCCAGTATCAGGATTAGTATGGTCAGGGAGCTGGAGATGGATATTTCTTACCAGTAGGTTGTGAGTATTGCCAGGAGATTGGGCATGCTTGCCCGGGATAGAGAGGAGAGGGAGGCTAAGAGGTCTCGAGAGTCTGGCACTTACAGCGGTACTCGAGCCTTAGCTACAGTTCGACATGGTAGGGGTTATGGGAGTCGCCCCGTTCATTCAGCTCTACAAGCCGCCAGTGCTATTCCGATCCCTGTTAGGCCCCAGGAGCCTTATTATGCACCGTTAGTACCTAGTGTGCCTCCTGCTCGGGGTGTTTTTAGAGGCCAGTCCAACAGACCTGGCCCGAGACAGTTACAGCAGTCATGCCCTCCGAGAGCTTGTTTTGAGTGTGGCCACACTCGCCATATGGTGAGGGATTTCCCCAGACTTAGGAGGGGTGCACCTCCACAGACTTCTCAGGCACAGCGTGCTCCACCGGGTCCTCAGGCTATGATTCCAGCACCAGCTACCATCCCACCTACTCAGCCAGCTCGAGGTGGAGATTGGGGAGGTCGAGGTCGCCCTAGAAGGGGAGGCCAGGCCAGATATTATGCCCTTCCGACTCGTACAGAGGCAGTTGCTTTTGACTCTATCATTATAGGTATTGTTCTGGTCTGTCATAGAGATGCATCAATACTATTTGACCCAGGCTCTACATATTCCTATGTGTCCTCTTATTTTGCCCCGTATTTGGGCATATCTCGGGATTCTTTGAGTTTCCCTGTTTATGTGTCTACTCCTGTGGGAGATTCTCTTGTTGTGGACCGCGTGTATCGGTCGTGTTTGATTTCTCTTAGTGGTTTTGAGACCAAAGCCGATTTATTATTACTTAGTTTAGTAGACTTTGATGTTATCTTGGGCATGGACTGGTTGTCTCCCCATTATGCTATTCTTGATTGTCACGCTAAAATCGTGACGCTAGCTATGCGAGGATTTCCGTGATTAGAGTGGAGAGGTACCTTAGAGTATACTCCCAGTAGAGTTATTTCATTTCTTAAAGCTCAACGAATGGTTGAGAAGGGGTGTGACGCGTATCTAGCTTATGTGAGAGATTTCAGTATTGATGCCCCTACAGTTGAGTCAGTTCCAGTAGTGAGGGACTTTCCAAATGTGTTTCCAGCTGATCTTCCGGGCATGCCGCCCGACAGAGATATTGATTTTGGCATTTTTTTATTGTCGGGCACTCATCCCATCTCTATTCCTCTATATCGTATGGCTCCTCTTGAATTGAAGGAGTTGAATGAGCAGTTACAGGATTTTCTTGATAAGGGCTTCATTCGGCCTAGTGTGTCACCTTGGGGTGCTCCTGTCTTGTTTGTGAAGAAAAAGGATGATTCTATACGTATGTGCATTGATTATTGCCAGTTGAACAAAGTTACAGTGAAGAACATGTATCATTTGCCTCGTATTGATGACCTGTTTGATCAGTTACAGGGTGCCAGAGTATTTTCCAAGATTGACTTACATTCAGGCTATAATCAGTTGAAGATTCGGGAGCCAGATATCTCGAAGACTAACTTCGGGACTCGGTATGGTCACTATGAGTTCCTTGTGATGTGTTTTGGTCTGACTAATGCCCCAGCAGCTTTTATGCACTTGATGCACAGTGTGTTCCGGCCTTATCTTGACTCGTTCGTCATTGTGTTTATTGACGACATTCTGGTGTACTCCCGGACTCGGGAGGATCATGAGCAGCACCTGAGGACTATGCTTCAGACCTTGAGAGAAAAGAAGTTATATGTGAAATTTTCAAAGTGTGAGTTTTGGCTAGACTCAGTGGCATTCTTGGGTCATATAGTATCGAGTGATGGGATCCAGGTGGATCTGAAGAAGGTAGAAGCAGTGCAGAATTGGCCTAGACCATCATCAGCTATGAAGATGCGGAGTTTTCTTGGTTTGGCAGGGTATTAGCGCCGTTTTGTAGAGGGATTCTCATCCATTGCAGCACCTATGACTAGGCTAACCTAGAAGGGTGCTCCGTTCAGGTGGACAGAGGAGTGTGAGGAGAGCTTTCAGAAGCTCAAGACAACTTTGACTACAATCCCAGTATTGGTATTGCCTACAGGTTCAGGGTCTTATACTGTATATTATGATGCATCGTGGATTGGTCTTGGTGCGGTGTTGATGTACGACGGTAGGGTGATTACCTACGCACCCAGACAGCTGAAGGTGCATGAAAAGAACTATCCTGCCCACGACCTTGAGTTAGCAGCTATTGTTCATGCCTTGAAGATTTGGCGGCACTATTTGTACGATGTCCCTTGTGAAATTTACACCGATCACCGGAGTTTGCAACATCTATTCAAACAGAAGGATCTTAATTTGTGTTAGCGGAAGTGGTTGGAGTTGCTTAAGGATTATGATATCACCATTTTGTACCATCCCGAGAAGGCCAATGTGGTGGTCGATGCTTTGAGTCGCTGGGCGGAGAGTTTGGGGAGCTTAGCATATCTACCAGCAGCAGAGAGGCCATTGGCATTGGATGTTCAGGCCTTAGCCAGCTAGTTTGTTAGATTGGATATTTCTGAGCCGAGTCGAGTATTGGCTTGTGTGGTCTCTCGGTCTTCTCTTTTATGATCGCATCAGGAAGCGTCTGTATGATGACCCCCATCTGCTTGTCCTTAAAGACACGGTCCAGCACGGTGATGCTAAGGAGGTCACTATTGGGGATGATGGTGCATTGAGGATGCAAGGGCAGGTTATGTGTGCCCAATGTAGATGGTTTGTGAGAGTTGATTCTTCAGGAGGCTCATATTTCGCGGTACTCCATTCATCCGGGTGCCGCGAAGATGTATCAGGACCTGAGGCAGCATTACTAGTGGATGAAGATGAAGAAAGACATAGTGGAGTATGTGGCTCGCTGTCTAAATTGCCAGCATGTGAAGTATGGGCATCATCGGTCAGGTGGGTTGCTTCAGAAGTTAGAGATTCCGGAGTGAAAATGGGAGCGGATCACTATGCATTTTGTTGTTGGACTCCCACAGACTCAGCAAAAGTTTGATGTCGTTTGGGTGATTGTGGATAGGCTAACCAAGTCACCTCATTTCATTCCTGTGATGACTACCTATTCTTCCGAGTAGTTGGCTCAAATTTATATCTGCGAGATTGTCAGGCTTTATGGCGTACCAGTATCTATCATCTCTGACGCAGTTTACATCACGGTTCTGGAGGGTTGTACAGCAGGATTTGGGTACTCGGGTTGAGATGAGCACAACATTTCAACCTCAGACACACGGACAGTCCGAGCGCACTATTTAGATACTGGAGGATATGTTCCGTGCTTGTGTGATAGATTTTGGGGGTGCTTGGGATCAGTTCTTGCCACTTGCGAAGTTTGCCTATAACAACAGTTATTAGTCGAGCATTCAGATGGCACCGTATGAGGTTTTGTATGGTAGGCGGTGTCAGTCTCTAGTGGGTTGGTTCGAGCCGGGTGAGGCTAGATTATTGGGTACGGACTTGGTTCAGGATGCCCTGGATAAGGTGAAGGTGATTCAGGATCGACTTCACAGAGCCCAGTCCAGACAGAAGAGTTATGCAGACCGGAAGGTTTGCAATGTTGCACTCATGGTTGGAGAGCGGGTCCTGCTCCGGGTTTCGCCTATGAAGGGCGTTATAAGATTCGGGGAGAAGGGCAAGCTGAGACCAAAGTTCATTGATCCCTTTGATGTGTTGAGGCATATTGGGGAGGTTGCTTATGAGCTTGCCTTACCTCCCAGTCTAGCAAGAGTTCATCCGGTATTCCATGTTTCTATGCTCCGGAAGTATCACGATGATCCGTCTCCTATGTTAAATTTCAGCTCAGTCCAGTTGGACAAAGACCTATCTTATGTTGAGGAGCCAGTGGCTATTTTGGACAGGCAGGTTCGAAAGGTGAGGTCAAAGAACATTGCTTCTGTGAAGGTTCAGAGGAGGGGTCAGTCTAAGGGTGGCAAGTGGGCGGTCCCGGGCCTAAGTGGGCTAAGTGGGCCGGTCCAAACGGTCCCGGTCCCGGGCCAGTCCCAATTTAAATGGTCCCAGTCCTGATGGTCTTTTTGTAGGAACCGGCCCGGGACCGGGCCCATGAACTAATAGTCCCGGGCTAAAAGGTCCTGGCTCGCAGGCTAAATGGGCCCAAGTGGGCCCAACGGATACTTTTTTAATTTTGTTTTAATAGAAATTAGAGAAAAAAGGATGTTGATAAAAATATCTAAGGTAATTCCTTGTAAATTTTATTATAGAATTGTGACCTAAATATTTTAATTCAATTTTAAAGACAAAAATATTATAAAGAGATATTCAAAGCAATGTATTATAATTTTATTATAGCATTAAAGAAATATGACAATATCTTTCTTAGTCTTCCTCTCCCCTATTGAATGAGCACAACAAGGTGCTAATACCACCATTGAGAAGAAAAGGAAACTAATCAAGATGTGCCAAAATACAAGTTACATAATACATACTAATTTTTGTTCATACAAGTTATATGGTATCGCTTACAAACTTCATAAATCCATCAAGGTCCAGAGGAATTTCTATTGGTAGTGGCGAAAAAGAAGCTTGGTCAGCACCGCTTCCGGGCGAAGCAGCATCCTCCGCAAGTTCAGCTAGCATTTCTTCGTAAGCTTCGTCTACCTCTGGTTGTGATTCAGCAAGTTCGAAATTTCTTCTTTCCGAACGGATTCAATCTCTGAAAAGTACTGATTTTTCCAAGCTCTCCCTCATAGACGCTCTATAATCACCGAGTTGAAGTCTTGCTTGACTGAAAGCACTCTCCGATGCCACTGTTGAAGCTTGAATAGTTAAAATGTCTCGGGCCATCCTTGAAAGAACCGGAAAGTATTTTTCTTTGTCCTTCCACCATTCCAAAAGATTAAAGGAGTCGTCGGGATTCATTTCCTCAATTCCCTGTGATAAATAAACTTCAAGCTCATTTAGTTGTGAAAAATCACTACTAATAGAACCTTGAGAATCCCTAAACCCTGCCCAAGCATTAAGTGCTCTTACTCCTACAGTTCTTTTAGATGATTGATAATCAGAAGAAGAAGGAGTTGGAACATTTGGTCTAGCATGATCTAATGCAACTTGATAAGCATTATAAATAGTTTGAGCATTTATTTCAATTGAGGCTATTGCTTCCGGAAGTCTACACAACTCCTCATCTTCAAGTGTTAAACCTTTATAAACAGTTTCATACCAAAATTAAGGACCTCCTAATTTCATAGTAGGATAATATTGCCCAGAAAATTCATTTGTAGCAATATGAAATTTTTCTAAAAAATCTACAAGCATTTTAATATTAGCTCAATCCGTATTTGTAAGGTGCTCATCATCATCACTTACATGAGCATTAAACGTTGAGTTTATGGGGTTTCTATATTCATATGCAACAACTAAACTTTCATACATATAATTTCATCTAGTTGGACAAGGTTTAGGAACCTTTCTTTCTCTTAGGCCAAATTCATCGCATCTTATAAAATATTCTCTAAGTCTACTTCTATGGTTTGAATAAAAAAGCCAGTTAAGAGCCATTTTAACCTTTTTAATTTTAATATTTAAAATTCTTATACCATCACCCACAATTAAATAGTAAATATGACAAATACATCTAACATGAAAAATGTTACTAAATGCAGGACTTAGTGTAGTGGTAAGCAAGGCTATAGCATTTGTGTTACTAGTAGCATTATCCATTGAAACTGACATTATTTTATCACTAATGCAAAAATATCTACAAATATCCGTAACTGTGCTAGCAATAAACTGCCCTGTATGTCGTGAATTAATTATTCTATAAGCAATAATGCACTTTTGCATTAATCCTCATCAATCCAATGACTGGTAACAGTAAGGTAATCATAGTCGTTATCACTTCTACAAATATCAGTTGTAATAGCAACACGATAATTTATATGAGTAAATATATAGCGCAAATATTGTTCATATTCATATTTATATTTATAAATATCGCTCTTTACAGTTGTGCGGGGAAAACCTTTATAAGTAACATTAAAAAGTTTTCTAATATAATGCACAAAGTTAGGGACATAAGAAAAACTATAGGGTAAGCACATAACAGTAACCATTTTTGCCAATTCTTTCGGATCTTTTTTTGGATTATAATATAAAATACCACAGGTAATACTGTTAATTCCCGGTTGAAATTTATTTGACCCGGTACTAGGGTCAACCTGACTAGGAGTAGGTACACTTGTCCCCTCGTCAAAGCTTTGGAACGAAGATATTTGACTTTATCTTGAGGGTGTATCAATATGTGTCTAGCCAAAGTTCTCGCCCCTCCCCCCATCCAAAATATTTAAAAGCTAACTTCTTGCCACAAGTTTTACACTTAGCCTTATTTTGTGGAATTAGTTGAGTAAAAAATGGACAAACAAGAGACGTTTCCGTCTGTTTGGTACGTTGTCTAGAAAAACTAGGGGCATTAATAGGAGTATCAGACGGGGCATCATTTGAATTATCACTAGTTGGGTTAACTTTAGGAGTAGGACTAGTGGGTGTATCATCATCCGGTTGAGTTTCATCAAAATCTATTTCCTCCTCATCATTTTCATCAATAGTTGGATTAGAATGAAGAGTATTCATTAATTCATGGTCTAATTGTTCACCAGCTCCAACATTATGGCAAAATTGACTCTCAGTAAATTGTAATAAACTATTATCGCTATTAAAAATAGCAGGTGTAGGACAGATATGGGGTTTGGGTCGGGGAGCCGGGGGCAGTAGAGGAGGAACAGATTGGCCACTAGATTCACCACTCTTGGATTTTTCCTTATTTTTACCAAAATATTTTTTAAGGAATCCATCTTAATTAATCAAATAATAGAAAATAAATAAAACAAACAAAACTATAATATTAAAAATTATGAGTTGGAACAAATTTACCGAATTGACGAACAACTTGTTGAAAATTGATTATCATTAAAGACTTGAAGACTTCAATTCACCAACTTCATAATTTTTTCACAAATTATAACAATAAAGTAAGCAATGGTAGCAATTATAGAAGAAAATTAGAGAGAGATTGAGAGAGAGTGAAGATTTTGTGAGAAAAATGAAAGAATGAGGGGGTATTTATAGTTGAAAATAGGAAAAAAATGTAATTATAAAAACTTTGGGGTTAAAACAAAGTTGGGGGGGTTAAATGGCTATTTTGTAAATAGCCAACGGCTATTTTTTAAAGGCCAATAGCCAGATTTTTCAAAGGCCAACGGGCAAGTTTTTTTTTTTGATTTTTGACCGTTGGGACCGTTTGGGCCCGCCAAGGACCAGTCCGGTCCCGGTCCCAAATGGTCCCGGGCCTAGCGGTCCAAAAGTGAAGAATCGGCCAAGACGTACACGATTCTAACCTGTTTAGGCCCGTTTAGGCCCAAAAGACCGTTTGGTCCGCGGTCCCGGACCGGTCCCGGTCCTGGACCGGCCCACTTGCCACCCTTAGGTCAGTCGGTCGAGGAGGCGACTTGGGAGACCGAGCATGATATGTGCAGCCGCTATCCTCATCTTTTAACCACTTCAGGTATGTCTCTATGCTCGTTCGAGGACGAACAATTATTTTAAGAGAGGGAGGATGTAACGACCCGACCGGTAGTTTTGAGTGTATTAACCCCGATCCCTTATTAACTGCTTCCCCCATATCTTTCTCTGCTTATGTGACTTGCTGGGAGGTTTTGTTTTTGGTTTCAAAATGTTTTGGAATACTTAGTCCCTAAACGGAAGCTTAAGCCTTAGGACTTTGACCGTAGTCGGTACTGTGTGAAGACGACTCCGGAATGGAGTTCTGTTGGTTCCATTAGCTCTTGGACTGAGGAGCATGTCCGGAATGTGAATTTGAGGTCTGTAGCTGATTTAGGCTTGAAATGGCAAAAGTCGAATTTTTGGAGATTTTGACCGGAAGTGGACTTTTTGATATCGGGGTCCGATTCCGATTTCGGAAGTTGGAGTAGGTCCGTAATATCAATTATGACTTGTGTGCAAAATTTGACGTCAATCGGACGTGGTTTGGTAGGTTTCGGCATCGGTTGTAGAAATTTAAAGTTTCAAGTTCATTAAGTTTGAATTAGAGGGTGATTCGTATTTTTAGAGTTGTTTGATGTGATTTGAGGGCTCGACTAAGTTCGTATGGTGTTTTAGGACTTGTTGGTATATTTGGTTGAGGTCCCAGGGGCCTCAGGTGTGTTTCGGATGCTTAACGGATTGAATTTGGACTTAGGCAAATGGCTGAAGCTTCTGGTTTCTCGTATATTTGCACCTGCGGTAGGGAAACCGCAGGTGCGAGATCGCACGTGCGCAAGGTTTATTGCAGAAGCGGAGTTGGGAGGTTTGTTCAGGGGTCGCAGGTGCGAGGCAATTTTCCGCATATGCGATCCCCGCAGATGTGCCAAAGGAGCGCTGGTGCGAAGTGAGACCGTAGAAGCAGACCAGGTCCCGCAGGTGCGGCCCCTTCATCGCAGATGCGGACCCAGCCCCCTTAAGTCATTTCCGCACCTGCGAGGGAAATTCCACAGGTGAGGCGACGCAGGTGCGACAGTAGGTCCGCAGATGCGGAATCGCTAGGCAGAAAAGGGCCAAGTTCGAGGGTTTTATCCCATTTTTATTTTTGGGTCTTTGAGAGCTCGGATTGAGGTGATAATTCAAGAACTTTTCAGAGAGAACTTTGGGGTAATGATTCTTAACTCGTTTATATTTATATTCCACTAATCTATAGTTGTTTTCATCATCTAATTAAGGAATTTGGTTGAGAAATTTGAGAAACAAATTTGGAAGTTCTTCAACTAAGCTTTGAGTTTTGATTCGAATTTTTGATATCGGATTTGGATAATTTTAGTACGAGTGAACTCGTGAGTGAATGGGTGTTCATATTTTATGACTTTTACCCGATTCCGAGACGTGGGCCCGGGAAGGCTTTTTAGGGCGATTTTTGAAATTCTTGTTAAAGTCTTGATTTCATTAATTAAATTAGTCTATTATAGTTGTATTTCTGGTATGAAATTATTTTTGGCTAGATTTGGGACATTCGGAGTCGGATAATCGAGGAAAGGGCATTCTTACTGATTGATTGAGCTTGATTCGAGGTAAGTGGCTTGCCTAACCTTGCGTGGGAGAAATCCCCTTAGGATTTGGTACTGTTTTGATATGTGAGCGCCGTGTACATGAGGTGACAAGTACGTACACGGGCTATTTGTTGTAAAACCCGATTTATTTTACTGAGTAGTAATATGTTTTTCCTTTAATTTGAGTTATACTGTTTAAATGAGTATTAGCCTGTTTTTCATTCTTAATTGAGCTATTCCAATATGTGTAGTTATCCTGTTTAGTCTAATATTGCATGTCTACATGCATTAACTGCTTATTTGAACTCTGTGAAGCATGCCTAGTTGATTCCTGTTTTTTTCTTGTTCTTTATCAGTATAACTGTAGAAATCTTACTGTTAACTGTTGTATTTATCGGTTTGAGCTATGTGTTTACTTTTGAGACTACGAGGCAGTTCCTCGGGAGTTCTCCATACACATTTACTTTTGAGACTACGAGGCGGTTCCTCGGGAGTTCTCCCTGCACATTTACTTTCGAGACTACGAGGCGGTACCTCGGGAGTTCTCCCTGCATATTTACTTTTGAGACTACGAGGTGTTACCTCGGGAGTTCTCCCTGTATATTTATTTTGGGACTACGAGGAAGTATCTCGGGAGATCCTCTATTGTTTACCCCTTTGTGTTGTACTATTGCCTTGCTGTGTTTCCTTTTGTTAAATTCTAGTCTCTTATTATACTGTATATTCTCCTGCCTTATTTATTATTTACCGGTGGGCCTAACCTGACCTCGTCATTACTCGACCGAGGTTAGGCTTGGCACTTACTGGGTACCATTGTGGTGTACTCATGCTACTCTTCTGCACATATTTTGTGTGCAGATCCAGGTGCTTCTTATCAACCCCGCTACTAGCTGGGAGTGCTTGCTGTTGTACGGAAACTTCAAGGTACATCTGTCGCGTCCGCAGACCCCGGAGTACCCCTCTATTCTCTCCTATGTCATTTACCTTCCGTACTTCTTTTGTTAGACTCTAGTGTATAGAGATACTAGTTTCCTTCTGTAGCTTGTGACTTATGATATTTTGGGTTTTGGGAAGACTGTGTATTTATAGAGTATTGGTTATTGTATATGCCGAGCGGCATTGTTACTAGTTATTTAGTTATCCACTGTTGTTAGTTGCCAAGTTTTACTTTTGTTTTGTTATTTTTTGCAATTTGTTAGGCTTACCTAGTCGTAGAGACTAGGTGTCATCACGACATTATACGGAGGGAGTTTGGGTCGTGACAATGGTATAGCTGAAAGAAAAAATATGACTTTCATAGAAATGGTTAATTCTATGCTTTATGGATCTGGTGTGCCTGGAAATTTGTGGACTGAATCTTTATTTTCAGCTTGTCATATTTTAAACTGAATTCCTTCTAAGAAATTTGATACATCACCTTATGAACTTTGGAAGAATCGAAAGCCAAATAATAATTATTTTAAAGTGTGGGGTTGTTTGGCTCATGTTAAATAACCAGATCAACATATGGCTAAAGTTGGCTATAGAGGAATTGATTGTGTGTTTATTGGTTATTCTCTAACCAGTAAGGCTTATAGATTCTTAAATCTTAAAACTCCAAGTCCACACACAATTGTTGAATCTGTACATGCTAACTTTTTTTAGCATATTTTTCCTAAGAAAGAAGGATCTCCAAAATAAGATAGAGGTTCTTCTACACCTCCTCTTAAAAGAAAAGTAGTTGAATCATTGGAAGAAAGTCAACCAAGACATAGTTCTAGATCAATCAAACCAAGAGTTTTTGGACCTGATTTTCAAGTCTATTTGATAGAAAAAGATTTTGAAAGTTATGCTGAAGCAATGTCTTCACATAATGCCACTTTTTGGCGTGAAGCTATTGAAGATGAAATGCATTCTATCATGTCAAATAACACGTGAATTTTATCAGATCATCATCCTGGATGTAAATCAATTGGATGCAAATGGGTATTAAGGAAGAAATTGATGTGTGATGGTACTTTAGATAAGTACAAAGCGCGTTTGGTAGCAAAAGGTTTTACTCAAATGAAAGATATTGATTATTTTGATACTTTTGCACCAGTAGCTCGGATCACATCCATTCGGCTTTTAGTTGCTTTAGCAGCAATTCATGGATTGATAATTCATCAAATGGATGTGAAGACTACATTTCTGAATGGAGATTTAGATGAAGAAGTTTACATGAAACAACCAGAAGGATTTGTCATTCCTGGTCAGGAACATAAAGTTTGTAAGTCTCTTAAATCTCTTTATGGATTAAAATAAGCTCCAAAGCAATGCATAAGAAATTTCAAAAAACCATGATTTCTAATGGTTGTTTAATTAATGATGGTGATATTTACATATTTAGTAAATTTCAAGAAAACTCTGGTGTTCTAATTTGTCTATATTTAGATGACATATTGATATTTGTAACTGATATTGAAAGGGTCAAGGAAACTAAATCATTTATTGCTTCTCAATTTGAAATAAAAGATCTTGGAGAAGCTTATGTGATTTTGGGCATTAAAATTGTAAGATCATCTAATGGCTTGACTCTTACTCAATCAAGTTATATTGAGAAAGTTCTAAAGAGATTTGGTCATTTTGACGATAAGCCTGCTCCTACTCCATTTGATCCTAGCATCAAACTAGTGCGGAACTCTAGTGATGGTGTTGATCAATTGACTTATTCTCAGATTGTTGGAAGTCTAATGTATGACATGCATTGTACTAGGCCAGATATTGGTTATGCAGTAGGAACCTTGAGCAAGTTCACTAGTAACCCCGGAGCTGAGCATTGGAATGCCTTAATTCGTGTTTTAAGATACTTAAAGGGTACAATTAATGTTGGCCTATATTATTCTACATTTCCAACAGTTCTTAAAGGCTATAGTGATGCTACTTGGAATTCTGATCCGAATGACTATAAGTCTATTACTGCTTGGATTTTCACTTTGGCTGGAGGAGCAATCTCTTGGAAATCAAAGAAGCAAACATGTATTACTCACTCAACAATGGAATCAGAATTTATAGCTATGTCTTCTGCTGGAGAAGAAGCTAATTGGCTTAGAAGTATTCTGGTAGATATTCCTCTATGGAGTAAGCCAGTGCCACCTTTGACTATATATTGTGATAATAAAGCTGCTATATTTCGGGCTTCAAGTGATTGTTATAGTGAAAAATCAAGACAAGTTCGTCTTAAACACAATCATATGAGAAGATTACTGGAGGATGGCGTAATATCCCTTCAATATGTGAAATCCAGGTTTAATTTAGCAGATCATTTGTCTAAAGGATTAGGCAAAGAGTTGGTGGTAGAGACTTGTAAAGGGATGGGAATAAAACCTGTTGTAAATTGATTGTAATTTATAGAAACCCTACATAATGATATCATCTTAGGTTCAAAGGGACAAACAAGTAATGTTACAATAATTGAGCACATTAATAAAATTTTCATTTGCAGAAAATTTGTGATAGATGTGCATATTCCTACTGTAGAGGAGGATGAGATTTTATTATCTTCTTTCGGTTGGGGTGTGTAGTAACACTCTTGATAGATTTACCGATACTTTGCTGTGAAGGAGGGTGAGATTAATTTCTCTTAATGAATTCATAGACTATTTGGTCGGAGTATGCAAAGTAACTCTTGATGAATTCACCGCTCTAAGTGCGAAGTGGAGGCCGCTTCAATAAAAAATTTGACAGGAAAATCTAAAAGCACTTAGATAAAAGGATTCAGGACATATGGCCATATTTTCTACTTCATTCAATGAACTACTTAGTTCAAGATTCATTCACCAAGTAGTCAATGCTTTAGAATGGCTTCACTAACTAATGGTTCAAGTCCAAAAGACACCATTAATGATGCATGTTACTAGATTAATGTCTCAAAATTTTGCTGTGAAGGAGGGTGAGATTAATTTCTCTTAATGAATTCATAGACTATTTGGTCAGAGTATGTGATCACTCCCAACTATGCCTTATAAAAAGGACTAAGCGGTCGTTGCAAATATATTCCGGCTAATAAGTCCGGAGTCGAATCCCACAATGAATTAACCTATCAAACACAGCTACTAGACTCGCACAAATTCACACAATCAATCTTCAGAAATATTTAAGTAGCAGATTGGGTTTTATTAACTAAATATTACGTAATGAAAATGTAATAATTAACAGCTAACTATGAACAAGTTGTAAACAAGAATTGGAATGATCTAAGGTTGTGATTTTCCTTATTGTTGGAATCTTTTCCGCTACGTTTTTTATAAATTTGCCTAAGTCTTCTCTTTCAACCATGAACACTCTAACTGTCGTAACTCTCTCCCGAGTAATTACCACAATTTACTAGGAATATTCTCCCGAATTACGCTAGCTGGCATTAAGTATAGCTCACTCAGATCGCATCAAGGTTTCGTTATCCCTAAATCTACCTTCAAACCTCCGTATTGATCCCTCATATATGTTTAGGAGTGATGTTGTTCAACAACTACCTAAATATGTACTCTCTCCCGAGTAATACATTATAAATAGGCACAGCTAATTGAGGGCCCTTCAATCAACCACAAGAATAATATAGTTGAACAAATAGAGAAAATACTACGGCAAATCTATATTAACGTAACAAGAAAATCATCCTTCAATAGGTTCCATCAACACCCTAGATTAGGAATTTAGCTACTCATACTTAAAGTAACAATATCCCAAATATTTTGCATAATTAAAATATAGAGTAAGGATGAAAAGATATAGAAATGATAATTCTAACTCCCAAGAGTTGATTCCACCAGCTCTGCTTGCCTCTGGCTGCCCAAGTCCCTTGGCTACTAAAAACGTTCTTCCAAGTGGTGTTTTAGGTCTATTTATATGTGTAGAAGAAACCCTAAATGTGTGGTCTGAGTCCTAGTCAAACCCGGAACGAATTAAGTCTTCAAAACTCGGATTGGACCTGGCGTTAGGCCTGGCGTCGCCAGCCTAACGCCTGAAATTAGGCTGGCCTCACCTGGCTAAAGCCTGGTCCAGCCTGGCCTTAGGCTGGCCTCGCCATGCTAAAGTCTGGTCCAGCCTGGCCTTAGGCTGGCCTCGCCAGGCTAAAGCCTGGTCCAGCCTAGCCTTTGGCTGGCCTCGCCAGGTCTCTCTTTTTCACTGTTCTCGAGCACACTTTCAACATTTAAGTATCCCTTTTGCTCTACTTTCATCTCCAATTCACCTACATATAAAATAGACTTCATTATGCGCAAATAAAGTGCAATTCATCATTAAAGTATGTAAATGCAAGACACATAATGTACGAAACTATAGAATTATAGCCACACATCAATACCACACACTTAAACATTGCTCGTCCTCGAGCAATCAAACTACACTTATAGATACGAGCTTTTAAAGTAATTCTCCTAACTCATTACACCAAGAATTTTTAAAATAGTTTAAGCACACAAGTGTGACATCCTCACCTCAAGATTCGACTCACAAATACCATGCCTTATTCACAATTCACTTACTTACTCTGACATGGATGTCAACAACATTACCTTTTCTTTATGAATCATGTGCCCTCACCCAATCAAAGAGCTTAGTTCCACACACAATGAATTTTAAGAACATAGGAACTCAAGATAGACAAAATTCACTCGCTCTCAGAAATAACATTCATATGCCACAAATGATGCACCATAGGCTTGCCCGTAGTGTAATACTCTACTAATCGAGTTCATTCAGTCTAAGATCAAGTAGGACTTTCATTGGTTGTAATATAGGCTGCGGGTCGGGTAGGATACATTTGGATATGAGTGACTACACCTCCCTTAAGCACTTCAATACATATACTTTAACACACATACCATACTTATGCCAAACCAAACATTCCACCTTCACTTCAATTTATATTAACTCCATATTTCTTTAAGCACAATTACATCAAGAGTCACCACTATCAAGGATTATTTTTCATAGTAATATAGCTAATTTTTCTTTTCTTTCTTTTTCAATTCAAGTGGCTCTTACTTTTTCAAAATAGTGCACATTTCTCCTTATTTCATTAGTTCCACACAAAAGCTGAACCAACCACCCCACACTTTAACTTTTACAAAGTTCAGAACAATTCAAGTGCTCATGAGAGGTGAAAAGGTTCAAATATATGGTCGATTAAAACAAAGGGGTATGGCTTGTAATGTGGTTACCAAAGAAACAGGATTATAGGCTCAACGGGGTTAACTACGATACATAATATTTAGGTGGGTAAACTTTATATATCTGGCTTAACAAAGAAACGCCTATATCACTTCTCAGACTGAACAAGACAACTATTTTGCTTTGCACACACACAGGGCAAGTTCTAGACATCAAATGCAATGCACAGAATACATACAAAACTCACACACGCATGGCACATAACTCACTCAGGATTGGTTTCATCGCGACACTCCAGTCAAAGCAGTTAAGCAAAATTAGGAATCTACGAATTAAGGTACTTATGCGAGAGTCAAAAACCGAGCCTAAGCGTCACAACCATAGTACTAACTATTCTCAAGGCATAACAAAGCTAAGAGATATTGCTACAATTAAATTCATAGATTCGTGGTTCTTACTCCTAAAAATTAAAACTAACTACGCTCGGTTCAACCAAAAGCCCCTGGAAAAGAACCGCGGCCCAAAGAAAAACCAAGGGGGAATTACTACAATACCTGCACACAAAAAATCTTTTTGGTATTTTCTTTTGACTTACTTCCCTCAAGAAAATTGTCTGGGAGATCCATCGTCGAGATGAGTTCAACTTTTTTTTTTAACGGCACTAAAACAATTAACACTAAATAACTAAATGACTAAAATTAAACATGTATAAGTCCCCACCCCACACTTAGATCATGCATTGTCCTAAGTGCATGCACAAAATGACAAAACACAAAAAATGAGTAGGGTGTAAAGAAACTCCCTGATCAAGCAACGTCTTCATCCTCTGACGCTCTCCATTCCTCATCATGTTCGTCCTCCTCCTCATCATCATCATTTCCCTCACCATCTGACTGCTCTGGCTCAGCTTCAGACTGCTCCGATGTGTTGATATCCTCATCATTGGGGAGTCTGTATCCATCTCCTAACCCAACCAGCTACTGGGCATGAGCATTGAGCGGGTACCGGTGTTCCAATTCAGTCCTCTCCTCAGATCTGGCCTGTCGACCTCCTATCCTTAGCTACAAATCCATCATCCCATAGAGATGGGCCATAAAACTATCATCCCAAGCATTGCGCTCGGTACTTGTCAAAGATGTCATGGCAGTCTCTTCTTTCAGTCGGAGGCTAGTGATGTCCGTTTGTCGTAGGGGCTGATCAATGGTGTGGTCAAACTCTGGCTCCTTCTCAACCTCCTCGTGACTTAAGTACTGAGTTAGAAAATTGGCAAATGGCATTCGATCAATATTTTTACTCGTTCTGACTACAGACATCTGGTAGCGGATCAGATGACCCACATTTACCCTTTGACCCGTCATGAGGAAGTAGAGTACACAGGTTCTCTCACGGCTAATGAGTGTGTCATGATTGCATGGTAGGAGTCGTGCATTTATCAGTTTAAGACACACTTGAGCCTCTGCCCTCATCTTCTTCTTGGGAAACCTCTTGTGCCGATTAGTTATCTTATCCCGGATACATGCTGCCTTAGAATCGGCACCACAAAGCATGCGTCTCAACTCTCTATATGTAGGCCGACAAATGAAGTGGTCCAATGGATCCACAGGAACATCCATAGCACCTAAAAAGTTACATATGGCCATGGGTGAAAAATCTATCAATCGCCCACGAATCGGCACTAACTGTTCAGTACTCTGCGGATCAAACCCTGCATAGAATTCTCGGACTAAGTTGAGATTAATGTTCCTTGTGTTCTTAAATACGTAGCTCAACCCCATATCTTGAATGCCCCTCCAAATTGCCTAATACTTTGCTTTCAAGCTGCGTTCATTGATAGTTGCTTCCGGGTGTACATGTTTAGGCCTATAACGCCTATACCAGTTCTTAGTATGTGATGGTATGTTGTTGATGCCAAACTCCCATTGGCCTTGTGGTTATTGACGCATAGCTGCTACAACTTGTACTCCACTTAGATTGGAGGTAGTTCTCCCCCCCCCCCCTTCTCTTCTTTGGGGGAGGTGCTGAGGTCGCCTTTATTTTAGCCGGCGCAGTGGAAGTAGCCTCGACTTTGCCTGTGTCTTTTCTGGGAGGCATCGTTGTTCCTACACAAATAAGCAGTAGTCAGATAAAATTGCATTACACACTACACACATAATTTTTTCCGACTTTCCGAGGTTACTCAGACTTCACCTCGTCTTTTCTTAATATTAGAATCAAAGAACAATACATGGTCTACCCGCGAGCCACCCCACACTTAAGATTTTATCGTGGTGTATGACTTCATAACACTAGTCTATTAATCCCGGAGACTCGGGCTCCAATTGGACAAGGAATGCCATTGAGGCATTATATCAAACACTTAACATGCATTAGTGCCATGGAATTTCTTATGGACATGAGGGATTGCCTCATCCTCCCAAATCAGCTTGGGGGTTCCGTACTACCACATGTTGTCATAATCGCAGCACCATTCCTATGGGGTTTCATGGGGTTGGGGGACACAAACTCAATACCACAATGAAGAACAACCACCAATTTTTGTGTGTAATTGTATACTTGTACCTCTCTTGAAATTACAAAGGAAAGAGATTAAATCATACCTTTGAAGCTTTTGAGAGGAGGGAGCTGCCTGATAATTTCTGATTAGTGTGAAAGAATAGCAAGATTAAACTTGACTTCAATGGGGATGGGGGAGACCACTATGGCAATGTGTTGTTGAGTGTTTGTGGGTGAGGGCAATTCATGCAGTGTGTTTGGTTGAGAGCAACGATGATGAGAAGATGTGTGTGCTTGTGAATTTCTTTCCTAAAGCTTGATGTGTTTTTGGTTTAAGTGAGGTTAGGGTTGTTTGTATTGTGTTCAGTGTTTAAGGCGTGTAATGTTTGGAGGTTCGACGAAAATAACTTAAGCTGGGCCGAAATAACTTACCTGGCGTCGCCTGGCCCAGTACCTGGCGTTAGCCTGGCATCGCCAGCCTAAGGCCAAGCAGACCCTGGTGTTAGCCAGGCATCGCCAGCCTAAGGCCAAGCAGACCCTGGCGTTAGCCAGGCGTCACCAGCCCCAACGCCTGGTGTGTCAGGTGATGCTTAAACCCTGTTCGGCTTGCCCAACTCGCCTACAAACTTGTTAGTACCTAAAAACAAAACAACAACAACAAAAAAGAAAGGAAAAATTCTAACTACACTAAAATTCAACTACGAACTGGGTTGCCTCCCAACAAGCGCCTGATTTAACGTCGTGGCACGACGCAGATAATTGAACTTAAGGCTCGCTTAACCTTGGTGGCTCGAGCAAATGAGTCACCAACACTACATTTGCATCTTCCATGCCCAAATAATGTTTTAACCTGTGCCCATTGACTCTAAACGTGTGAGAGTCATTTGATGCAGCAATCTCTATGGCTCCGGTGGGGTGAATCTCCACCACACTAAATGGTCCGGACCATCGTGACTTTAACTTACCCGAGAATAACCTCAACCTCGAGTTGTATAGCAATACCTTATCTCCAGGTTTAAAACTCCGCTCAAGAATATTTTTATCGTGCATTATTTTCATTCTCTCCTTGTATAATCTTGTGCTCTCAAAAGCGTGGTAACGAAATTCATCAAGCTCGTGCAGCTCTGTGACTCTACTTGTGCCCGCAGCTTTTATATCAAGATTCAACTGTTGCAGTGCCCATAAAGCTCTATGTTCCAACTCCACTGGTAGGTGACATGCCTTCCCAAATACCAATTTACATGGCGTCATACCAATCAGAGTTTTGAAAGCAGTACGATAGGCCCAGAGTGCATTATCTAACTTCCTTGCCCAATTCGTTCTTGTAGCATTCACAGTCTTTGTCAAAACACTCTTTATCTCCCTGTTCGACACTTCTACTTGCCCACTCATTTGTGGATGATATGGGGTGGCAACTTTATGACGTACACCATACTTTTCTAACAGCTTTGCGAAGGCTCGATTGCAGAAGTGAGTGCCTCCGTCACTGATTATCGCCCTTGGAGTGCCAAATCGGGTGAATATGTTCTTTCTCAAAAAAACTATTAACCCCTTATCATCATTTGTCGGGAGCGCTGCAGCCTCCACCCATTTCGACACGTAGTCTACAGCTACGAGTATGTATTTGTTGCTATATGAGCTGACGAAAGGCCCCATGAAATTGATTCCCCATACGTCAAATACTTCTACCTCTTGAATTGGGTTCATAGGCATGTCATGTCGGCGGGAAATATTCCCAGTTCGTTGGCATTCATCACAACCTTTCACCCATAAGTGTGCATCTTTGAACACTGTCGGCCAGTAGAAGCCCGATTCCAGCACTTTCGCGGCGGTCCTTACTCCTCCGAAGTGGCCACCATATGGTGATGCATGACAAGCCTGCAAAACAGAAGATTGGTCTATCTCGGGGATACATCTCCGGATCATGTTATCAACACAAATCCTGAACAGGTAAGGCTCATCCCAATAATACATGTGACAGTCACGAAAGAACTTTTTCTTTTGAACAGAGGAAAGATCATAGGGGACAATACCGCTTGCCAAGTAGTTTGCAATGTATGCATACCATGGCGCTTCCTCCAATGTCACTGCTAGCAATTGTTCATCTGGGAATGTCTCAGTTATATATTCTACCTCGACTTTCTTTTCAGCTCCCTCCAACCTTGAAAGGTGGTCTGCCACTTGGTTCTCTGCCCCTTTTCTATCGCGGATCTCCAAATCAAATTCTTGTAGCAAAAGAACCCAACGGATCAAGCTTGGCATTAACTCCTTCTTTGCTATCAGGTACCTAAGTGCTGCATGGTCAGTATAAACAATCACTTTTGAACCAATCAAATAAGACCTGAATTTGTCGAATGCAAACACCACAGCCAACATCTCTTTCTCAGTCACGGTATAATTGAGTTGTGCATTGCTTAGCATTCTGCTTGCATAGTAAATTAGGTGCACCAGTTTGTCCTTCCGCTGCCCTAGGACTGCTCCTATAGCATAGTCACTCGCATCACACATGAGCTCAAATGGTTGCTCCCAGTTGGGTGCGACGATGATTAGTGCAGTCACCAGTCTCCTTTTCAGCTCCTCAAATGCTAATCTGCAGTCATCAAAGAACACAAAAGAATGATCCTTTTCAAGGAGTTTACATAAGGAGTTAGCAATTTTAGAGAAATCCTTTATAAATCGCCTGTAGA
This sequence comes from Nicotiana tomentosiformis, assembly GCF_000390325.3. NCBI lineage: Eukaryota > Viridiplantae > Streptophyta > Magnoliopsida > Solanales > Solanaceae > Nicotiana > Nicotiana tomentosiformis. The sequence continues at coordinate 99,602,091 of NC_090813.1, read as the reverse complement.
ACCCGGCGTGCCCGAGGAAACTTCTTACTGCCTTAACTGAAGTGGGCGATGGCAACTTCTCAATCACCTCAACCTTAGTATGGTCAACCTCAATACCCTTACTGGACACTCGATGCCCCAACACTATGCCTTCTTGTACCATAAAATGGCATTTCTCCCAGTTCAGCACTAAATTTGTCTCCACACACCTTTTCAACACTCTTCTTAAATTGTGCAGACAGTCTTCGTACAAATCCCCTACCACAAAGAAATTATCCATAAAGACTCCCATAATATCTTCAACCATGTCAGTGAAAATGGCTAACATACACATCTGAAAGGTGGTCGGTGCATTGCATAGGCCAAACGACATTCTCCGAAAGGCAAAGATGCCATACGGGCAAGTAAATTATGTCTTTTCTCTATCCTCAGGGGCTATGAAAATTTGATTGTACCCTGAATACCCATCCAAAAATCAGAAGTGAGACCTCCCTGCCAGTCTATCCAACATTTGGTCAATGAATGGTAAAGAAAAATGGTCTTTCCGGGTGGCTGTGTTCAGTTTTCTATAATCCATACAAATTCACCAACCCGTAACTGTACGAGTTGAGATCAACTCATTATTCTCATTAGGCACTACAGTCATTCCACCCTTCTTTGGCACACACTGAACTGGGCTAACCCAATTACTATCAGAGATTGGGAAGATGATTCTCGTATCTAACCACTTGATCACTTCTTTCTTCACCACTTCTTTCATGTTGGGGTTTAGCCTTCTTTGATGTTCTCTAGAAGGTTTGTGCCCATCTTCCAATAGAATCTTATGCATATAAAATGTCGGGCTGATCCCCCTAATATCTGTAATGGTACAGCCAATTGCAGTCTTGTATTCCCTTAACACCTGCAAAAGTTGTTCTGCCTACACATCTAACAAACTGGATGAGATAATAACAGGTAAAGTGGATTTAGGTCCCAAGAAAGCGTACCTGAGGTGAGAAGGTAACGGTTTTAGTTCCAACTGTGGTGGCTCTTCAAATGACGGCTTAGCTGGAGGTGTTTTTCTTTCTTCTAAGTGTAAGGGCTCGAACTCGAGCTCTCTTTTCCAGTACCCTCGCCCTTCAAGGGCCAAAACCCACTCTGCCAAGTTTTCACCATTCATCTCTTCTAAGTTGATGAGGCATGCTGCTAAAGGGTCTTTTGCATTCAGAGTCTCATCTTCCTCCTCCAAGATCACATCCACAGCTTCTATCAGAGAGCAGTTAACAAACTCACTGGGTCGCCGCATAGATTTCTGCACATTAAATGTTATCTCTTCATCGTTCAATCTCATCTTTAGCTCTCCAGTTTCACAATCAATTAGGGCTCTCCCAGTGGCTAAGAATGGCCTTCCCAAAATTATGGAAATCTCCCCGTCAACCCGGCACCTGTACTAATACATCATCAAGGATACCAGAGGGCCTCTTCACTGTCCGGTCGGCCAGCTGTAATAGCATAGATGTGGGTCTAGCTCTTCTAATGCCTAACCTTTTGTAGATAGTCAAGGGCATCAAGTTTATGCTTGCCCCCAAATCACAGAGTGCCTTAGCAAACACATAGTTGCCTATTGTGCATGGGATTGTGAAACTCCATGGATCAGATAACTTCTCAACTATGGGTCTTGTCACAACAACACTACATGTCTGAGTTAGTGTAACTGTGGCTAAGTCTTGAAAGTCGAACTTATGAGACATCAAGTCCTTCATCATTTTTGCATAACCAGGCATTTCCTTTAAGGCATCAATCAATGGAATGTTTACCTGAATTTGCTTCAACATCTCTAAGAATTTCTTATATTGCTCATTTTTTTGATATTTGGCCAATCTTTGGGGGAAAGGTTCTAGAGGCTGCTTCTTTAATGTAGTTTGATTTTGAACCTGCTCTGGCACTGTTTCTGCTGCCTTCTCTTGCTCTGACTCAGTTTCCTTCGTGACTTCTTTTTCTTTACTTATTTCGGCTGGCGCATGTTGTACCGTCACCTCTGTCAGCCCTATTGAGTCATCTATCTCGATGGGGACATGCACAAGTGTTTTAATAGGCCGATTTTCGCGAGCTATCTCTTGCTCCAGATCTAGGTCTTTACCATTTCGTAGACTCACTGCCATAAGCTATTTCGGGCCCTATTCTTTTGGATTGACTTGTGTATCTGCAGGTAACGTCCCTTGGGGATGATTGTTTAGGGCCATAGAAATCTGTCCTAATTGAATCTCAATACCCTTTATTGCTGATTCATGCGAGTCTACCCTCTGTTGCATTTTTCCTGTGGATCCAATCAATTGTTGCAGCATTCTATTGTTGTTGTCCAACATTCCCTCAAGTTTAGTAAACCCATCATCTGGTCTTATAATCTGTTGTTGTTGAGGTTGTTGAGAAGTCAGTTGTAGATTTTGCTGGATGTAGCCCTGTTGCCTTGAGTAAGGCGCAACTTGACCCATTGGTCGCATAGCTCCAGGATTGTTGTTGTTATTGTACTTCTGCTGCGCTGGTCTATATTGTTGATTATGTTGACCCCAATTCAGACCACCTTGCCTCTGTCCCCTATAGTTGGCTACATAATTCATATCTTTATGATATTGCTGGTTGTCACCTTCCGCACTCAATGAGAAAACATATGGTTGGTTAATGCATGGTGTACATAAGTCCCCATTAGTTATGTCAACTATGTGAACATGCTGCTTCTGGCCTGATTCATCAATCTTCTTGGTGAGGATACTCATTTGTGTCATTAGAGTGGCCACATTCTCAGCTATGGAGTTGTTTGGGTTCAACACTACTGAGTGAACTACCAGAGTGATCGTGGAGGCTCTAGTCATCCATCCTGAGTTTTGTGCCATCTTATCAAGTAGGATCTTGCATTCTGCGAATGTTTTACTCAGAAATGCTCCACCTGCTGAAGCATCAACATTGGCCTTTAAGCTGTCAGCCAGTCCCATGTAGAATCTCTGCCCCAACATCTGATCTGGAATACCATGATGTGGACACTTAACCAGCATGCCCTTGAACCTCTCCCACATTTCTTGTAGTGATTCTGTTGGTCTCTGCCTGTAGCTCAATATATCATCAATCTGTTGGACAGTTTTATTTGGTGGGTAGAATTTGTTCAAAAATTGCTTGACTAATTCCTCCCAAGTAGTGATGGAATTTATGGGGAGTGAATTAAGCCAAGTCTGAGCTTCTCCTATCAGCGAGAATGGGAACAACAAAAGCTTTATTGCGTCCGGTGTTACGTTAGGTTGCCTTTGCGTTAAACATATTGACAGGAAATTCTTCAGGTGCTGCTGAGGATCTTCAATGTGTGACCCTGAGAACAGTCCCTTGTTCTGCAACAAATGTAGCATGTTATTTGTGATTTGGAATGATTCTGCTTGTATCTGAGGGACTGCAATTGCGGTTGCCAGATTATCGGCGGTGGGTTGTGCCCAATCATATAATGTTGTTTCTGGTACAAGAGGCACCACACCCCGAATGTTTGGTTCATTCTCATTGTTTCTGTTGTTTATTGGATTTTCTATTCTGTCAGCCATGTTTGGTTCAATTTGTTCTCTCGAGTTTCGTTGCTGTTTGCTTCTCTTGTTTGCACGATTTAGTGCCTTGAAAACTTTCTCAAGATCTGATATCGCTTCAAGCAATTCGCCAGTTCTTGAGTAATTCCTAGGCATGCACCGTTAAGTCCCCGGCAACGGCACCAAAATTTGATCACGCCCAACTATGCCTTATAAAAAGGACTAAGCGGTCGTTGCAAATATATTCCGGCTAATAAGTCCGGAGTTGAATCCCACAAGGAATTAACCTATCAAACACAGCTACTAGACTCGCACAAATTCACACAATCAATCTTCAGAAATATTTAAGTAGCAGATTGGGTTTTATTAACTAAATATTACGTAATGAAAATGTAATAATTAACAGCTAACTATGAACAAGTTGTAAACAAGAATTGGAATTATCTAAGGTTGTGATTTCCCCTATTGTTGGAATCTTTTTCGCTACGTTTTATACAAATTTACCTAAGTCTTCTCTATCAACCATGAACACTCTAATTGTCGTAACTCTCTCCCGAGTAATTACCATAATTTACTAGGCATATTCTCCCGAATTACGCTAGCTGGTATTAAGTATAGCTCACTCAGATCACATCAAGGTTTCGTTATCCCTAAACCCACCTTTAGACCTCCGTATTGATCCCTCATATACGTTTAAGAGTGATGTTGTTCAACAACTACCTAAATATGTACTCTCTCCCGAGTAATACATACTAAATAGGCACAGCTAATTGAAGGCCCTTCAATCAACCACAAGAATAATATAGTTGAACAAATAAAAAAAATACTACGGCAAATCTATATTAATGTAACAAGAAAATCATCCTTCAATAGGTTCCATCAACACCCTAGATTGGGAATTTAGATACTCATACTCATAGTAACAATATCTCAAATATTTTGCATAATTAAAATACAGAGTAAAGATGAAAAGATGTAGAAATGATAATTCTAACTCCCAAGAGTTGATTCCACCAGCTCTGCTTGCCTCTGGCTGCCCAAGTCCCTTGGCTGCTAAAAACGTTCTTCCAAGTGGTGTTTTAGGTCTATTTATATGTGTAGAAGAAACCCTAAACGTGTGGGCTGAGTCCTAGTCAAACCCGAAATGAATTAAGTCTTCAAAACTCGGATTGGACCTGGCGTTAGGCCTGGCGTCGCCAGCCTAACGCCTGAAATTAGGCTGGCCTCGCCAGGGTAAAGCCCGGTTCAGCCTGGCCTTAGGCTGGCCTCGCCAGGCTAAAGCCTGGTCCAGTCTGGCCTTAGGCTGGCCTCGCCAGGCTAAAGCCTGGTCCAGCCTGGCCTTTGGCTGGCCTCGCCAGGTCTCTCCTTTTCACTTTTCTCGAGCACACTTTCAGCGTTTAAGTATCCCTTTTGCTCTACTTTCATCTCCAATTCACCAACACATAAAATAGACTTCATTATGCGCAAATAAAGTGCAATTTATCATTAAAGCATGTAAATGCAAGGCACATAATGTACGAAACTATGGAATTATAGCCCCACATCAGTATGCAAAGTAACTCTTGATGAATTCACCGCTCTAAGTGCGAAGTGGAGGCCGCTTCAATAAAAAAAATTGACAGAAAAATCTTAAAGCACTTAGATAAAAAGATTCAGGACACATGGCCGTAAGGTGTCAAAGGATATCGATTTTCACCGAAAAAATAGTAATGTGCGTAAGGTATTTTCTACTTCATTCAATGAACTACTTAGTTCAAGATTCGTTCACCAAGTAGTCAATGATTTAGAATGCCTTCACTAGCTAATGGTTCAAGTCCAAAAGACACCATTATTGATGCATGTTACTAGATTATTATCTTAAAAATTTTAAAATTTCTTGAAACAAGGGGGGATTGTTGGAATAAGTGTTTCAATAAATTTGAAATAGTGTATTTGATAAATAAATGTATTTACAAAAGAATATTATTTTTCAAAGTGAATGAATGTGAATTCATTCTTGATTTACTACATACGTTTTGGTTTTAGCAAATACATTAGATCTTCCAAATTCATGAATATATTCATGATCTTATTAAATGATAAACTTGTCTTTCAAGGTTCTTTAGCCTATAAATAGGGCTGATTTTCTTTGGAAAATACAAGCAATTCAAAAAAAAAAACTACTTTTCCCTTAAAATATTATAAGAGACATTGATCAAATGGTGAAACCATAGATTCAAGAATAGAAGAGCAACATTCTTGAATGCTACTTGTTGTGTGGCTTAATTGAATCCCGGAGATAGAGTTGTCATTTATTCTTCCGTTTGCTCGTGAAAGAGACTCCAACTATCTTCAAGAAACTTTTTTTCCTATGTGCCACTAAGCCAAGCAAGTTTATTTTTGCTTTCTAATATTGTTGTAATCCTTGTTCTAACATTGCAATGGTTTATTATTTTTCTCTAACAATAGCAGCATAAATACTTAATTAGAATGGAGGAGGCTGATCGCCTTTGAGGATTTTCTTTAAAAACCAATGATATTTCATCATTGCCTTTGATGCATGGGCACATGGCGTCTCTCTTAGTTCCATTCTATTATGGTTGGACTCATTTTATTTATGTGTTTATAACAATTATGCATGTCAAGTTACTTGTTCTTACGAATAAAAACATATAAGTGCTGTATGAACGTGTTACTGATTTTGTTTCTTAAATAGGAAAGTTCGATACTAATTTTTTTACATGAATAATAAAGGAAACAAAAGTTATTATAATTATGCAGAGGATCATAGTTCGTTCTATAATCGTGTGTTACCAATTTCTTCACTCACATCAGAAATTAATTTTTTATTTTGACGTTAGCATATATCATGCACCCCTCTTATGTTTAGGACAATGTTCTCGTCTCATGGGTGGCTCAAGGGTAAAGCTAGTAAAGTCTTTGTTTTGAGTCCTAAAAATATTTATAATAAAAGATTTTTACACTGTAGGGATCTTATAAAATAGTATTTATATTAATGTTACCATATTTGGATTATTCCAATAATAGCACATTTTATTACAAATGCATAAATAAAATACTATTTTCTAACTCTTCCTAAAATAAGGGATTATGTTTAAATTCTTGATATCTTTTTTCTCTTTCTCTCTCATAATAAGTAACCGCTGAGATCTCTTCTCTCCTTGGGAGAAGTTTCATGTCCTCCCTTATTTGAGTACAAGCTCTTCCCATCACTTATAAATTATACTTTACTTTTTCGAAAATGACGCTCAAATACTATTGTTGCTTTCTCACAATCTTCGGCAAATCTCACTCTTCTAAGAAATTACCAACGCAAGAGTTAAACCAAATATTTCTTTCTCCTCATACTTTTGATTCTTCAATGACATATAATTTGGTGTATTATACAGAGTATCATCACCTGCCACACGACCAAGTGTTCAAGTATAAAATTTCTTTCTGATATGTTGTCATTCTCATCGGTATGACAGATTTTTCCAAATATTTGATACAACATGTCTGCTAAAATATGACATATTAAATATAAACATTTATATATATACTTCATACAAGGAAATATATTGCAAACACATGGCTAGCATCTTATTAACTTGAATTACTCAACTACAAGTTCTGTTACTGTTTTAGACGATATTTTCTGATGAAATACGAGCAGTCGCAAGAAAATTCAATTCACATACTACCAACCAAGCATGACACAAGAAAATACATGCTAATTGTAAAACATAGTTCTTTTGTATCTGTTATGGACAAAAGTAATATGAAAACTCCATTCTGCGAAGTAACATTGAATGTGAAATAGCTCATCCTTACGTATCAAAATCAGCTGTGCGTCGCATCCAACGACCAGTTCAAATATCTTTACCTTGTTGCTTAATCTGTACATCTCAGTATATATCAAAAGAAAAACAGTATTTGTAGCAGGACACATACACCAGTCATTATATTGTGTTAGCCTTAACAACCATAGAGTGCCACTAGTTGAGGGGCAAGAAAACGATATAGAAAACACTTAATGGACAAAAAATTTGAAACACTAGGGGGGAAATTGCACATAAGAATTTCAACTTGAGTCAAATCTAATGCTTGTCCTCCTTAGGAATGTCCTTTTTAGGTATCTCCTTTGGCTTTGGCTTCTCCATTTCCCTACAAAAACAACAATATATGTCATGTTCAACTGACACACACATGACACAACATAAGGACTGCAACTAATTAACTGAACAAGCAAAATGGAAAGATGCAATTTACAAAGGGAAACAAGTTAATACAACGTCAAAATATAAGACTTAAAACAAGGAGATAAGAAGAATAGAATCTGGATATAACCTATAACAAGCTATCGAAATATATCATAGAACTAGTGTTATCAAAGGCGAAAAGCGCAAAAAAGCTCTAAGGCCCGTTGGGGCTTTAAGCGCAAAGCGCAAATAAAGCGTGAGCTTTAATGAAAAAAGGCGCAACTAGAGGAAAAAGTAAAAATATGTATATGTAGTCCAAGACCAATAATTATAAGCATGAATAACAAATACATGGACAAAAAAAGTTGAAGAAAAAATAACGATAAAGTGAAATATCAATTGTTCAGTATCGCATTTTTAGGATTACACTCATTGGCAAGGAAAGTATGCCTTAGAGCCTTGATGCGACACCGAAGCGCCCGCAAAGCGAGGGAAAACGCTCAACATGTTTTGATCCTCGCTTTAGGGCTTAAACGCGCGCTTTAAGCGCGCCTTTGACAACACTGCATAGAACTATAAATAACATAGTAATCAATTTGATGAGTCATAACATATATAATTATTGCAAAGGTATCGAGGACACATACCATTAAGAAGTTTAAGGATATAGCATAACCTGACAAAACATTAATGATTCGCAATGTGCTTGCCCGGGCTAGGGGGCAATCCGACTTTTTTCTGCTATTCCGATGTATGGTTACGTTTTAGTATTCATAGGGAATGCAGTTTAATTTTCTAACTATGCATAAAATAAATCAATTCTACTGTTAAGAAAATTGCTTATGCCCTCAAAATATGGGACACTTAATAACCCCCCTTTCCCCTTCTAGAATTGGACATTTGCTACATGGATAATGTACCATGGGAGTACAACAATGGGTAAAGTAAAAATAGGAATGGGTTGGACTCTTACCATGTTGAAGGAACAACTCATCCCCTCAACCAATGTGGAAACATCTACATATTCAACTTATATTGATAAATTAAAGTTACGCAGAATGATACAAATTTTGATGTACAAACAAAAGAATATAACACTTGATTTAAAAGAAGTAAGAACTGATAACAAATCGGGACACAAATTGATGACACCAGACTCATGTCCAAGTGGTGTCATACAAGTTTAAGGCTAAAACACGAACATGACATCAATAAGTGAACATGTGTATTTAGTGCCTGTTCTACATAACCGCCAAAACATGATCATATACGTGAGACAATTGCAAACTTGAACAAAGTTAAATGCTATTCTGAGAAAACAAAAACCATTTACCACTGATGTCTTGAAAATCTAAGAAATTTACCCAAAAAGAAAATCTTTGGCCTTAAAAGGAAACATAAGATATAAATATCTCTCTATGAAAATAAAGAGAAAACAACAGATTTTGCTTCCACATGAACTAGGAAATAGAAAAATAAATCAACTTATGAGCGTACTTCACTAATGACTTTAAACCTTAAGCACTTTGCACTCAGAAACCCACCCAAATGACTTGAAGTGCTTCCTTCAGTAAACAGATATGGCAGTATTATTAAAAGCAAAAAAAATGTTACAGTTTGTTGGACTTTAAGTGCAAACGAAGAATGGGCTTTGTGAAGAAAGGCGCAAATTATTATATATATAAAAGTTAAGAATCATAACTATAAATACAGATACAAATATACAATTATATGGACAAAGGAATTGAAAATATTTCTATAATTAAGTGAGTAGTTACTATTGTTTAGTGCTGCCGCTTCAAGACAGAGCTAATGAGTGATGAGACATTTGTTCAATTTCCATGAATGAATAGTATTGAAGTCAGTTACCTATAGTTAGTTAGCTCTAATTAGTTGACAGTTCTTTGTAATCATAGTTAGTTGACAACTGGCAGTGGTTAGTCAGGTGGTTAAGTTGTTTATTAAGTAGCTTAGTTAGAACTTGTATATAGAGATACTTGTACGCGTTTTCCTTCATTTTCTAGTACAATACACAGAAATAATTTCCTAGCTTCCTCTTATGCTTCTCTCTCAGAACTTCTCTTCTCTGGCAGCCGTAGCCAAGCTTGGAGCTTGAGCTCAGATTTATAAAACTTACAAATAGGTAATGGCTTCTTACGAAAACAACATTTCCACTAATTTTTATGAGAGGTCTCATCACAAGCTTCGATAGGAACAACTCGGCCTACTTTTTATGGGAGACTAGCTCAGTAAATTTGAATATTTGAAACTTGCAAAAAAATGTACGAGACGCACACACTTTTATTACCACATTATATAGAGTTACTTGCATATGATAAGACAGCTATTCCAAAGCCATTTGCGTGCAGAAAGAGGATATGAAGACACTAAAGTTGCAATACAAAAACGTCACCTAAGCGAGGCGAAGTGCTCAGATTTTTTGCACCTAGCTTCAGGGTTTAAGCACACCTTAGACTAGCTTTTGACAACAGTGGAATATTGTTGTGTTTTGCTCTACCGCCAATTGCAAAATTTTCCTCAAACTACAACCAATTTTGCAGACTAAAAGTGAAGCTCAATTTTATGAACTAAATCTAACTTCCATTGCAATCAAATAGGGGGGGGGGGGGGAGTTTTAACTAGACTTTTTAGCAGAAAAAGGAAAGAACCAATAAAATACTTAAAAGTAAACATACTTAGCGGCGGAAGCGGACTCTTCCTCGAGCCAATGGCGAATTTGACGGACGTTACGCTTGAAGATGGAGGCAGACTGTTTGATGTCGCTCCTCACCAGTAAAACTACGGCGCCTACTCCCACCACCGTCAGTATAAAGTTCGTTAACGCCATTTCGGAGCTGGACTTCTGATTGATATCTCAATCTCAACAGTACGAAAATTGCTTGAGCCTTACGGTTAATCAATTGCAGATGAACAGAAGATTATGACGATGATCCGATTTGTATGCAAGGGTTTTGGTACTGAAGCAGGGTTCTTGCGTCACAAAGAAATTTTTCTCAAATTCGCAGAATTTGATGGGCTAGTAAATACTGGGGTTTTGCAATTTATTTTTCCAGTTGTATATTGAAATTAGTAATAAATATTGGGGGTATAACAGAAAAAAAAAATTATCTATCTCTTTGATATGCGTAAAGTGACAACTAAAAATAAAAATTTATTTTTAGTATACATGCCAAGTAAAAGTGAACGGAGGGAGTATATCATTTATATATTGATTATATATATATATATATATATATATATATAGTTATAAAATAAAAGCAACTTAGTAAAACATGAACAATACATGTTGTTATGAAATAAAAGCAATTTAGTAAAACATGAACAAGAAATGGAGATAGAGAGAAGAAAGAGATTTTCTTCTTCAATTGTGTGTATTTTTCTATCTATTACAAGGCTTTTATATAGGCATGAAAAGTGAAAAAAAATATGTCATTGTATATGGCATTAAGCATAGAAATATGTCATTGAATATGTCATTAAGTATTTGAGAAGATCATGGAGGAAGAGTAGACATCCACCATAATTTGATTTTTCTTATAACACTCCCCCTTGGATGTCCATAGATAATGTACCTCGTTAAAACCTTATTAGAAAAAAAAACCCTATGGGAAAAAAAATCCTAGTGAGGGAAAAAGAGTACATATATTTAGAAATACGCCTTTTGGTTGCCTCGTTAAAAACCTTGCAAGGAAAACCCAGTGGGACAAAACCTTATAAGGAAAAAAGAGTACAACGCGTATTAACTCCCCCTGATGAGAGCATCAATTCACATCCTTGAGCCTCCGCATCCCAATCTTGTACACTAGTTTCTTGAAGGTTGACGTCGGTAGAGATTTGGTGAACAAATCAGCCATATTATCACTTGAATATATCTATTGCACATTGATATCACCATTCTTTTGAAGATCATGTGTAAAAAATAACTTTGGTAAAATGTGCTTTGTCCTATCCCATTTTATGAATCCTCCCTTCAACTGGGATATGCATATTGCATTGTCTTCATACAAAATTGTGGGTGATTTGTCACACTTCAAACCATATTTGTCTCGAATAAGGTGTATTATAGACCTCAACCATACACATTCTCGACTTGCTTCATGAATAGCAATTATCTCATCATGATTAGATGAAGTAGTCACGATTGATTGCTTAGTCGATCTCCAAGATATGGCAGTGCCTCCATATGTAAACACATAGCCTGTTTGAGATCGAACCTTTTGTGGGTCATATAAATACCCAGCATCGGCATAACCAACAAGATCGGGACTGCAATCATTTCCATAAAATAATCCCATACCGATAGTCCCTTTTAGATACCGCAATATGTGTTTGATTCCATTCCAATGTCTCCTTGCAGGAGCAGAGCTATATCTTGTTAAGACATTAACTGAAAAAATTATGTCAGACCTTGTAATGTTAGATAGATACATTAGTGCACCAATTGCACTAAGATATGGTACGTCGGGACCAAGAAGCTCTTTATTATTTTCATGAGGTCGGAATGGATGGGCTTTATCCATATAAAATCGCTTTAAAATTATTTTAGTGTATGTTGATTGATGGACAAAAATTTCATCTTTCATATACTCAATTTGTAGACCAAGCAAAATTTTGTCTTTCCAAGATTTCATTACAAATTCTTTCTTTAGATAGTCTACTACTTTAGGAAGCTCTACTGCTTTAGGAAGCTCCCTAGGAGTTCCAATGATATTTAAATCATCAACATACACGGTGATTATAATAAATTTAGATCCAGATCTTTTTATAAAGACACAAGGACAAATTGAATCATTCTTGTACCCTTCTTTCAACAGGTACTCACTCAGGCGATTATACCACATGTGCCCTAATTGTTTCAATCCGTATAAGGATTTTTGAAGCTTTATTTAATAAATTACTTGGAAACCTTAATATGCTTCAGAACAATTTAAATCCTTCAATGATTTCCATTATACGCATATCACGTTTTTCTTGTATTGCCAGATTAAAACCTGAAATGGCAACATCCACCACAGGAGAATATGTCTCTATATAATCAATGCCAGGATATTTGCAAATCTTCTTGTGACACAAGTCGTCTTTATGTCTATCGACTTGACCTTCTTTTTTTTTTCGCACAAGAACACATTTATACCTCAACTGACTTTATACTTTCAGGTGTTGGGACTATCCGTCCAACTTTATATTTTTCATGTGAAATCAATTTTCATTGCGTATTTTTTATTTGGCCAATTATTTATCTGTCCAAATTTCATGACAGATTTGAGCTCAAGATCCTCGTCAATATTAATAATATTGAGTGCTACATTATATTAACAATATCGTCGACGATCATTTTATATCGGTTCTACTATTATTCAATAAAGACATAACTTATTGAGATCTCTTTATCTTATTATTTTCAGGTACCTGAGCCTCTCCCATGAGGTCTTATGAAGTGTTATGTCGTGGTGCTCTTCTAGAGCACTTGCCTCCTTATTATGACCATCTTGAACATTTGCTCCTCTCCTTCTTCAAGGAGTTTTATTTTTGGAACCGATTAGTCTATTATGCTTTATGCATGCCATGGACTCTATTCATTATGGACTTTATTTTATTTGGAGCATTAGCAGCTGAATATAACATTTAGCTTTGGGTCAGCAAATACGCCCGGCAATATTTTGCAAATGAATTATCACTTGAACTTCAAGTTCACATTTTCTCGTACGAGGATCTCGATGTACTCATAATAATTCATTACATGCATTACTTTTTCAGCTGTCCATTTTCTCCCCCTATTGTTGGGATCACCAACACATATCCCTAGCCTTATTTGGGGATCTATCTTTGTGCACTGTGGTGAAATAATTAAATCATATAGCACATTCATATTTCTATATGAAAATTATTTGGTTCCTGACCCTGAACTGATTGTGATAGGGAGAACTTATCATAACTTGGCTAGATGCTTACAAGTGCTGTTGTATATTAAATAATACATCAAATACCAAATTTTATTTTGGCAATTTTGTTCTCATAACCAACGGTTTAGATATAATTGGAGGCATATAATTTCTACTAAACCAACTTGGATTTAAACCAGTATTATCAAGATAAATCATCATAATTTATATTCTGTAACTGTGCTCTAATAATTTGAGCAATCAATCTTGCAAAAGCCAAACTACAAGTTGATAACAAATGCACATGTGACCATAAAATAGATGCATCTATGAAAATCATATAATAGTAAACGGTCCACATGGAAGGTGACTGGGCCTATATATTTATCACCTTTTATTCGTTCCAGAAATCAAGGGATTCAATCCCTAACCTTAACTGGTATATCATGAGAATAAGCAGCACAAGAGAATTCTTGAAGAATCTTATATTTCTTCAATATATGCCAATGTAATTCTCAATTAATTTTTTCGCATCATAATTGAACCGAGATGGTCAACCGGTCATGCCAACTAATATTTATTTCAGTAAACCTCTAGTTTACTTGTGGCTTGTGATTGCATCATCATGCTTATACTTGTGTAGTACACATAAAAGAAAAGTTAGGTAACCTTTCATATTTACCCGGTATAATTATAGTAATATAAAGATATTCAATCTTCTTTTCATTTATAGTCTCAATATGCCAACCACTTTGGCTAATATATTTATAAATCAAAATATTTCTTTTGAGACTTACTACAATATTAATGTTATGAACAATTTCATTCATCCGGGTAGTAACAAATTAGTTCTTTCAGAACTCTTAACTGTTTTTGTACTACAAGATCTTTTGTCACACCATCCATATAATGAATGTCTCCTTCACAAAGAGAATCATATCATAATAATTGTAATGTTCAAAATCATCACAAGCAAAATAATTTTTTTTGCTTTAATTTTGCTTTTAATAACTTTCATAAGGCATGACAAAATATATTTTGGCGTATCATATACATGCGACCAATGATATATTTATGTAACTACACAATAATATTCATTATCTTTCTTTGTCTCAAACCTCCCTTAGAGGTGAGTTGTAGTATTTATCCAACTATGCAGAAGTACATTATTATGCATAATCTTTATCATATATATATTTTCACATTCACTTTCAGGAATGAGTATGCAATCTCAATATTTATCACAAGTCACATTCTCTTCAAAGAATTTCTCCCTTTTTATAATTACCATAGTGATAACTATTATTATTTTGGCCTCTCGCACGCCCACATTTATTGGTCAACCACTTGTCTTTATTTAGACTTATCATGCACTACTATCACATTCACTTCAAGAATGGAGCAAATCAAGTGGGACAAGCTTCATGCTTTTTCATGAAAATTACATTATTTTTTCTTTAGTTATTATTATTATCAATATGGTACATTAGGACTCAAACCCAATGCCTTACCCATATAAAGGCATGCTAGGCCATAATGCGTTGAAACTTGAATCCAACATCGTTTCATCAACATAGTGTGTTGGGACTTGAACCCATTGTCTTACCCTCAAACTTTGGCATAATGGGCCAAAATTCACTAGGACTCACACTCGAGCCTTTAAAATATTATTACTTCATAATTATAGGCATAAGTAAATTAACTTTCAAGAAGACATATATAACTATTTCAATCTTGAAACAATTCCTCTGCAACAAAAATACTAGTTAGGATATATGCCATTTTGTTTTCAAATGATACAATCACTTTTATATTTTAATAAATTAATTAGGGGAAAGGTGCAGATAACCTATAACCACTTATATTTCAAAGACTATAAGAACTTCACCAAAAAAATCCAATACGGAGGAATGAGCCTTATGTTTCCAGCAAAAATATTTAAGGCTTAATGCATAACTGTGACTATTATAAATTATAACTATATTGAGTTTATATTGATTGTATATTCGAATGCCAAATTTGCAAGGTACTGTAAAATCGCCTATATATTTGATAATTTTGCTTTCAATGAAATACATCATGTGATGATAAAAATATTATTACTAAATTACCTTAATAATTATCTATCATAGTATGTAAAAGGTCAGAACATATATATACGTTAGAATATTATCTTTGTCCTATAAGAGATATAGCAAATAAAGACATACCTTTCCAGTTCTTTATTTTACTGGATACAATTGAAAAAAATATTTTTACTAAACACTGCACATAAAGTTAATGCAAAGATATAAAAATATGAATGGGTTTAGATGGATGTAAAACTTATCTTTGTATTATCATCCAAGACATTTTTTATTGTACTTGATCTCATTGCCTGCTTATAACTTACATAGTCTTGACATAAAAGATTATGAAATGAGCAATTCGTGCTGATAACGTGTTATAAAATAAAAGCAACTTAGTAAAATATGAACAAGACATGTTGTTATGAAATAAAAGCAATTTAGTAAAACATGAACAAGAAATGGAGATAGAGAGAAGGAAGACATTTTCTTCTTCAATTGTGTGTATTTTCCTATCTATTACAAGGCCTTTATATAGGCATGAAAAGTGAAGAAAAATATGTCATTGAATATGTCATTAAGCATAGAAATATGTCATTGAATATGTCATTAAGCATTTGAGAAGATCATGGAGGAAGAGTAGACATCCACCATAATTTGATTTTTCTTATAACATATAGGAATTAATTAGGATATTTATATATATACACACACGTGTGTGTGTGTAATTATGCACATTTACATAAATTATACATATAGAGTAGATTTTGGGCCTATGAGATGCCATTGGTGAGATCTTAAACCTGTAGATTTTGGGCTAATCCAGTAGAAGTCGAGCTCATTAACTCTCTGTAGAACTTGGGACTGGAATTGAGCATTAGTTGGGCTAACTAGAAGTAGACCTTTGGGCTAAAAGTTCAGTATTGCGATTTCATACAATTTTGACAAAACGCTTACGATGATTTGACCCTGGTTATAACAAATAATACTTACATGTACTTAGTATTAACACCCAATGAAAGAATTTATAAGCGCCAAATTAAATTGTATCGCTTTCGGCATTTAAGGGTCATGGGCCTATCCGAAGAGAATCACGTTCTTGGTCATAAATATCTAAACTGGTTGTTTGATGTTCAAGAATTCTTGTTTTAATAGTTCATATCATCCATACATAGTTTTTGTCTAAAGACAATATACTTATACACATTACTTAACATGATTAAGGATAAAACTTTATAATTAGAATAGAAGTCTTCCGTTCATTTGCTGTGCAATTCTGAGTGTCGTCAACTTCTTTTTCCATTAGGCAACCTACACTATAGAAAAAAGTCAAAATTGTGACTGGAGAATTCCGTCACAATACTGTCGCAATTCATTATTTGTGACGGAATCACAGGCGTCTCATAATCTTTGGTCATAAATCGTTATTGACGGAATTGTATTCCGTCACAATTTTTTGTGACAGAAATTGTGATGGATTATCCGTCATTAAACTCTGCAGCCCCCTGTGCTTGATTCCAGTCACAAACTTTGACGGATTTGTGACGACTCTGTCCATCACAATATTTTTGACCAATATTTTCTTGTGGAAATTTTATTTATCCCACTATAACATTTGTGACACAATATTTCGTCACAAAAAAAAACTGTCACAAATGTTGTCACGGAATATGTTGCGTCACTAATTTAGTGGTTAGTAAAACAATTGTGACTCACTAAATCTGTCACAAATTTAACTTTTAAACTTTCAAATTTAACAAATTATAATAATATTTAATTAGCTAAAAGCATAAAATAATAAAATGGCAATCAAAATATAACAAACATAACGTTAAATATATTATCCAAAAGTTTGAAGTTAAATATGAAAACTTCATATATTCAGCTAACAAAAGTTAGCAACATTACACTTAATCGGTTAACAAAAGTTTTATAATATTCAACAGTTAAGCATCAACTAAGACCAACAAATGGGCGAGATGATAATGCCATCTCGCTCTTCATGCTCCTCTATAGAACGAAATCGATCGTCACTTTGTTGCCTCAAAAGTGCAACCTCTTGCTCGACGCGTTGCTGCACCTCTTGCTCGACTCGTTGCTGCACCTCTTGCTCGATGTGTTGCTGCATCTCTTCCTCTAACCGTTGTTGAAGAATCCTCTCTTGAGTTTCTCTCATACGCAACACCTCCACCACAAGAACTTTAATGCGTTCTTCAGCAGCATCCGGTATCGGATGAAAAGTGCGTGAAGTGGTAGAGTTGGAGTCTGGATACAAAGATTGAGATCCTAAACCATACACACGCCGTTTCTTTTCTCCACCCACAACCTCAAAGTACAGGCTATTCACATCGACTTCTTCTGTATCATCTGACAGGTTTGAATTAGCATCAGCCACCACAATCTCCATTTTTTCCTGCATTCAATTATGAGAATAAAAAAGATTAACCTAAATAAAGAATGTGATAAATCATCTCCTACATCAAAACTGCCAAAGTTTTGGCTAGAGCAAATGTAATATATAGCAGAAATCATAATCAGCAGTGAAAAAACAGATATAGTAGTTCTTGAATGACCCAAAGATCCATCCGCCATTCAACTACTAAAAGGGGAGGAAGAATAAAAATTTTCAACTTCATGATACTTAATCCACTGTTCTAAACTTTGTTTCACAAAATTTAACATAGAAATGAATCAAAATGGACTACAATATATACCAAAAGATATATGAGTTGATCATATGTCAGCTGCTTTTCCAAAATACAACTATTTTTAACCTTTTCAATTTAAAGATAAACAATGGAAAGATGAATCTTAAGTCAGCTAAGAACAAGTCATGAACCACACTTATTATGACCTTATACTCACTTTTCTCATACAACAAGTAAAGTAGTATTCTAACATCAATCTTCCTCAGATTAGCAATACAGAAAAATATAACTTTTTGCACATAGTTAAATCTCCTTTGACAATTCCAATCGTATTCAACAATTGCACACAGTTAAGTGGGAGATGACAGCAGTATTTTCAGGAACTAACGGTACTAAGAATAGAGAAATATTTTATTAAGCATTTGAACAGTAAGAAAGAATAGAGAAAGCCCAATAAACGTGAAAAACAATGTCTTTAATCTAGTCCAAGCAGGAAGTTAAATAAACCACAAATGAAGTCAAGATTGAATAATACAACAAGAGATTATTATTCCCCAACTTCCAAAATGCCATTCCATTATTTTCTTTTATGTTCACAGAGTGGAAAACTCCACCCCTTTAAAATAACAAATTGTTATTCCAACACTCGATTCCTCTAATTCAAGCAACAAATGAAGTCACCAGTCCATTCATGACAAATACATACAACATCAAAAAAATTAATTTTTAGGTATTGCCTCCCAAGAAATAGGCATCGCTTAATAAGTAACTTATTAAACAAAACACACTTGTTCCTTTCAATTCTTACTGAGGTTGTAGTTATTTAGCAGTATAATTCACCTTTTCTTTCTTCATATAAACTTCTGATGTCATGTGAAAAATAGACCTATACAATACAAGGAACTCACTTGAACGCTAGTAGATTTAGCATCAACAAAGTTGCCATCCTTTCTTTGATGTAGCTTCTTGAATATATCCCACGAATTTGGTGAACGACATAGTTTTACTGTATGTAAATACAATTATATATTATAACTGAACATATTTGTAGGCAATTACTCTACTAAAACAACAACAACAACAACCCAGTATAATCCCACTAGTGGGGTCTGGGGAGGGTAGTGTGTACACAGACCTTACCCCTACCATGAGGTAGAGAGGCGGTTTCCAATAGACCCTCGGCAACCTTCCCTCCAAGAACTCCCCACCTTGCTCTTGGGGTGACTCGAACTCACAACCTCTTGGTTGGAAGTGGAGGTTGCTTACCATCAGAGCAGCCTCTCTGATGGTAAGAAATACCATCAGAGGTAAGAACTCCAACTCCACTGTATGTTTAATTACTCTACTAAAAGATAAAAAGAAATACCAAGTCTCTAGTATGCTCCACTGTAGACCTAGAACCACCGGTATGCTTGCTAGGACCAGTACCCGGACCACCAGTCTCGCTGCACCGGTTCTGAGCAGCAGTACGAGATTTGTCAAGCCACTTCTCGGAGGACCAATGTGCATTCCAGCTATCCCATATATCCTGTAGAACCCAAGTAGGCTTGACTTTACCTTTTCGCCAAACATACAATTTCTTATTGTACAATGTGGATGTTACTTTATTCCATGTATGTTTAATTATGGCACTCTCAGCAGTAGTCCACTGATACAATTTCTAAAAAAAAATATTTATCTCAATCAATGACGTAAATATACACATACATACAAAATATTTACTCATAGTTTGAAATGAGTTATGAGATTGGGAATTCTGAGTTTCTTGTTGTACAGTTTCACCAACTATTTCTTCTTGATTAACATTACATACTCCTAGATATGGAATATAACTTTCACCATGGTGATACCAACGATAATAATTCGGTACAAAACCGTGTCTCCAAAGATGTACCATAACAGCAATTTCATCTAAGATATTTCTATTCCGACATTTATGATGATTACAAGGACATCTTAGCTTTTCGCCATCCATGCATTGTGGATAACTTTTAGCAAATGCAACAAACTCCTCAACCCCAGCAATAAATCTAGGATTAATGAATCTATTTTCCAATCTAGCATACATCCACTCACGATTAGAATTCATATTCTACACTTTGACAAGACAATAATAAAACATATGTTATAACTTACATGATGATAATTAAACCATAAGAGCTTACATAAGACTATAGACTCGAGCATAAAACTTAAAATATAAATTCAAATAAATATTTACACGTACAAGCAAAGAGAGTTAAGATCGATGTTGCAATTAAAGACAATAATTTTCATTTGCTTTGCTATGTGAAATACTACTAAGAGTATAAAGTTTTAAGAAACTACTAAAACTTCTTCAGTTACCCACAATTAAAGCCCTTATCTTTATGCTTTTTTGGATATTTGAATACTTGCAATACAGTTCTTTCTTTGTATATATACACCAAAAATTACAAATAAAAAATCTGCCATATCTTAAAACCCAAGCTTAAAATAAAATAAAATAAAATATCTTAGAAAGAGTACTTATCAGAAAAGACTTAATTTATTCTTTTATTTTACTAGTTGAGAAACTAACACATGTAGGTTTTTCACTTCACAATTCATCTATTCTGGCACTTTTGATGAAGACCCGCTAAGATTTTTCTATAAATTTCAAATATTTAGAGTTGGGATAAAATAAAATTGAATAAAAAACATAAATAATTAAATGCATGGTATGCAATATTTTTTTAGTTTACCTTGAAGATTTTTGAGCTTTAGTTGAAGGATCCAATAGAAAGGGCAGGGAAAAATTAAGAAGGGATGATGCTATTCACTTCAACAAACTACTTTTTCGAGCAAAGCCTAACTGGGAATGGAGCAAACCAAAGCTGAAACAGATTGAAATAAAAAAGAATCAAAAATTAGCCCAAAAATTTCTAGATTTATGAACAAAGAGAATGATATAGAAGCAAACCTGAAAAGAATGAGGGAGTCGAATAGCTTGCAATGAAACTTATTGAGGATGGCGATGGACCAGGTATTGAAGAATCAATGGTTGAAGGTGAAGGGGAAAAAGAGTCGATGGTTGAAGGTGAAGGGGAAAAGAGACCTCTGTCAATTTGGGGGAAAAGGAAATAAGGGTTTTGGACTAATATTTGATGTAAGGGGGGAAATACGGGTGGGAAAACCAAAAAGCAGTCCAAAATTTTCTAAAACTAGCGCCAGACACATTGGTCAAAACTATTACCTATTTTAAGCTTTTTTAATTTTGTGACTGATTTAGATGTATGTCACAAATTTGTGACGCATTTCGGCCGTCACAAAAATATAATTTCTATTAGCTATGTATTTTTAATAATATTGTGATAATTTTGTGACGGAATTTCGTAAGATTATTTTACCGTCATAATTTTGTGACAATTTATTTTTGCCATCTCTATGTTCCGTCACAACTTTGTTACAAATCTATCACAAATAGAATTTTTGTAAAATATTTTATTTTTTCAGCAAATTTTAGGCTATGTAAGGATGATCCATCACAAATCCGATAAAATTCCTTCACAATTTTTTGAACAACTTGTCTGTCACAAAATTTCCGTCACAATTTTGACTATTTTTTGTAGTGCTAGTATTTGCTAGTTCTATAAGTCAATTAGACATTCACTACCATTGAAGAAAATTTGCGCAATTTTTCACGAAAATTTTTTAAACAGTGTCATCCCCTCCTGGAAGATTTTCTGAACTAGCCACACAAGGAGAAATATTATGCACTCCCTATGTTACAAATTTTTTGACGTTACTACAATTTGTAAGTCAAATTTTTTTCTGATTACATAAGAAGTTATTAAATAATTATAAATGTAATTATAAGAAAAATTGTGTTAATATATTTTATTTAATATCTTAACGTGTATTTATTCAAATAATATTCGAACTCACTCTGAAAATTAGATAATTTAGATTCTCGTGCTCCAATCACCATAATTCTTTTTGGATAGAAAAAATAATAAAATCTCATAGAATTATTACTATTCAAGATTTATTCAACATCCGGGAATATTATTACACAATGTCACTAGTATAGCGACTAGCAAGTATACATAGTACCTAGTAGTAATTTATTGGTCTTATTAGGTGTCATATATGCATATATGATTAGAAAGTAATTATAAACTGGATAATAAGAGACTTAAATTGTTCCTTCTCTTTAACTTTGTGAACAAGGTTGCAAGGTGTAATGTTTACAAGTGACAACGATTTGTTCTCTTCATAATTCTTTTAACCTTTTTATTATAGAGCGAGTCTAGGAAATCGTAAGGGAAACAGAAAATCTTTTGAATTAGAAAACTACAATTAACTGATATAGCAAGAAATTACAATTATGGCTATAAAATTCTTTTTAATAAATTGTCTTTTCTCTTTTCTTTTTTTTCTTACTTTAATATGTGTCCATGCAGAGGCATAGCTAGCATGAATCCGATACGTGAATCCCGAAGCTTTTGCTCACTCCTTTTATATGCACTAAAAATAAACTAAATATTGATAAAAATTTAAATAAGAATCAAATTATTATTATATATTAACTTAGATCGTTGTAGGCACCATAAACTTTAAATCTTACTCCCTCCGATCCACAATAAGTGACCAATTTATTTTTTTTATTTTGGTCCAAAATAAGTGTTCATTTATATAATCAAGAAAAAATTTAATTTGTTTTTCCAAAGTTACCCTTATGTACGTATCCCTAAAATATCTTTTACTCCTCACATTAACTATGTTGCAACATTTAATTAAGGTAGTTTAGTCACACCAACTGCTTTTGTCTAAAATTTTGTATTTTATTAATGGGTGTGCCCAAAGTAAATTGATCACTTATTATGGATCGAAGAAAGTAGATCCCATTCCATGCAACTGATTTTCTCGCCAAAAAGAAGAAAAAAAGGGAAAAAGAGGCATTTTCATCTTTTTTGATGGGAGGGTATCATTCCTAAATTCCTACATCACTTTTAATAATTGGATAACAGTACTCCAATTGTTGATTAGGCAGAATCAACATCCCGCTTTTTTGATAGAAAGTCTATGTAGAATCTACGTGATATTTATCACTGTTATATATATACTCGTAATTTGATAATGCAGACTGTGGAAAAAATTATGTGAAAGAGATTACGCGATACTTCATAACTAGTACAAAGGGGACTTTTCGTAGAACTTGAAATTCCAAAAATCTAGACGCCAAAAATAGAACAAAACAAAATAAAATAAGAATCTGCTAGCACACCAATTTCTCATGTAGTAGTAATTAAATCTCTCACCAAAGTTTAAAGGATAGAGATCCTATCAAATATTGCACTTTTAATCCCACAATATTATTCTATTCCTAATCTTCGTCAGCTTAGCTTTCCCTTTGCCAGGGGCCCCTAATTGGAAAAACAAAACAGCGAGTTAGCGACTGCAAGAAAACTAATTAATAATGACCTCTATGCAAGATAAGCAAAATATCTATTTGTTAGGAGTATTTTTCCTCGAGTGAGAAAAACGCTATTTTTGTCATTCTACTTTATTTGCAATCGACCTCTCAATAATTCGACTTTGCATATTTGACTTTCAATTTTGTTTAATACTTAAGATACAAACAAAGAGTAACGCAGAAACTAAAATCATACTTTGTATTTTTCCTAAATTAATTTAAAATCTTAGTAAGTACTCCATCCGGTCCACAATAACTGACCAATTTGCTTTGGGCACACTCATTAAGGAAATACAAAATTCTAGATAAAAATAGTTAGTGTGACTAAACTACCATTAATTAAATATTACAGCATAATTAATGTGAGGAGTAAAAGACCTTTTAGGGATACATACATAGGAGTAATTTTGGAAGAACAAATTGAATTTGTTCTTAATTATATAAATAAATAATTATTTTAGACCAAAATAAAAAAGCAAATTGATCACTTATTGTGGACCGAAAGAATAACTAGTAAGGGCTGCACTACACAAGTTGGAATACAACAAAACGGTTGAAAAGTCAGTCACTTGCTGCTTGTAAACAAAAGAAAAAAGAGACTTTAGTAGTCTTCTAGCGCCCACTTTATAATCAACGAACCAGTGAAGACAAGAAAGGAAGCACAAGAGTGGATGACAGGTAACAAAAACAATTGCTTGCAAAATTATGTGATACGGTACGTTAGAGGGGCGGAGGTAAAAGTTTAAGAATACTTTTTACTTAAATATTATATTTGTATTAAGAAATTTATAAACTATACACAATAATTATATTTAAAATTCAGTTATAATTAATACTTATTTGAAATCGTATTTTTAAAATTCAAAACCAGCAAAATTAAAATATTTACTTGAGACGGAGCAAAGAGGGGGAAAAGTGATCAGGAGAATCACAAGAAAAGCCACTTTTTGAGTGATGTGCAACTAATCAGTATAGGGTAGGGCATGGAATATTATCTTATTTGAAGACCATCACCAGCTAGCATATTTAAAGATCTTTTTTCTCAGTGTGTTCTACATGTCTGAGTAAAGCAAACCATTCAGGGGAAAAGAAAAAAGAAGAAGAGAGCAAAAGTAAAACCATGGCCACTTGCAACCCCAATATTCTCTTTTAAGTCTTTTACTAGTATCCTTAACCGCACACCACCTGAAAATAACACACACCATGATTCTAGGATTCTCTGGCTTTTCTTCTCCTTTTTCCCATGCATGTCTATAAATCTGCGTCTAGTTACGGAACAAATTGTGAATAGGCAACCAAACATCACTATTTCTTGAGTAATATATAGAAACATGTGCTTATTCTTTCTATGAAATCTGACTTGATGCCCTAGTTGCAATAGGGTTTCTCTAGCATATCTTAGTCTTAAGTGGAACAAAAAGGATAGAAAGAAATGACCCAACTATTCTTTCATATCGCCCCTTTTCATTTCGTCATAATTAATATCATGTGTTGCCTATATGGTAGCTTGCAAATTTAATTAAAAATGCTTATTGGTGTCATTTAAATAGATAGTCATGAATATTAGAATTAACTTTTTCCTAATAACTTGTGATTAATTAAGTCCAAATATCATAACTTTATAGAATAAGAGTTTTTGGAGAGTTTTTTTTATATTATTAATAGAAAATTAAACTCATAAAATTTCGTCGTATCATGTGACTGTTATATTCAAGTTGCAAACTACATGATGGATTGATGGGATAATGGTATAGCAAAACCTCGGATTTGGTTCACCTCCTGTACAGAATCTCTCCATTTCCATCAATGCACATTTAATTTAATGACACTTGTCCTCTTTTGGATCTAAGGGCCAAGGTTTATTTAGAATAAATCTTGGTTAAACTAATTCTTTTGCTGGGTTAGAATGAAAATAATTTTCTTTTGCACATTTTTTTTCGTTCTGATTGGGCAGATAAAATTAGTTAGTTAGAGAGAAAAAATATTTTCTTACCAAGATTAAAACTAAAAAATCCTATATTTTTTCATTTGTCCTCTACTAATTTTATCTGCCCAATCAGAACGAAAAAAAATGTGCAAAAAAAAATTATTTTCATTCTAACCCAACAAAAAAATTAGTTTAACCAAGATTTACTCTAAATAAACCTTGGCCCTTAGTTCCGAAAGAGGACAAGTGTCATTAAATTAAATGTGTATCGACGGAAATGGAGAGATTTGTACGGGAGGTGAGCCAAATCCCAAAATCTCATAGCAGCATTGTACGTACCTCAATATCTCGAAAATGCAACAGTGAGCGAAGGGTGGGTATTGCTGACCGAGACACTATCCTTATCCATTATTTCTCGCTACTAAAAGTATAAATATATTTGCCTCATGTATGATTTTATGCGTTAGCTCGCTCATGGAGAAACATCATCTGTCTAGTTGAAATGATGTAAAAGCAAGATCATAATCAAGCAAAGCCTTTTAAAAACATTATATTCGTCGCATTAATATTGAACAAAGATGCAGTAATATCCAGTGTACTAGCTAGTAAAGTAGGCGTTTCATGTTTGGAAAGGTATATGTAGACACAAAAAATTAAGAATTAAGAAAAATCTCAATTAACTCTTGATTTGTCACAATCTACATACAGTATGCTAGCTAATGGTAAGATTAACTTATTTCTCTCGGAATCTAGCTGCTATCTATAGATATAATATAAACCAAATATAGTGTCCAGGGTGAGATGACCTATTTCTGGTTCGATATTATCTTTTCGATCAGTGAAAAGTAAATGCTGTTTAGCAGGCGGTGCAAAAGTCCTTTGGTCGATAAATATGAGGTATTGCGCATCCAAGTCTTTCAACTATATATTGTCTTTTCTTGTCTTTTGAATATCAAGCCCATATACATTAAATGAAATGTCATTGTCTTGGTTTTGATAAGTTGTAATACTGGTATTTAAATATAGGTCTTATTCGGGGTATCCGCTCCTATGACAACAAATTCAAAAGTTTACCCACTTATACAAAAAGGATCGTGTCGACTAATAGGGAATCATGCATTTATGTTATCAGATTATTATATATGTCACTACATTATCAGTTTTGCTACTATTGTTAGTCCTAAATTAGCATTCCAGCAAAAAGAGAAGAAAAAAGATTCGAGATATGAAGCAGAGACAGATGGATATAGCTAAAAGAACAATAGTGCATACCTCACTGATCGATGCTTTCATGTTTATCTTCATATCTACTTGTAAAGCAAATTGCAAGCTCAGTTCCAGATATTATATACTCGTGTGTGTATGTGTGTGGGGATTTAGTTTATATATATACTGACTTTACATTATGATTGCATTTTAAACTATTTTAGCGGAGTATTACTTCCCAATTTATGTGGTGTTGTTTGTCTTGATACGAAGTTGAAGAAAAAAAGAAAGACGGTTGAAGTTTGTATTCTAAAACAAACCATAAATGTTTGTGTAACCTATAAATTAAACCATCTCATTAAAGATAAAGTACAAAGTTTAAAGTTAAATTACTTTTAAATAAGTATGACCTTTTTTAGGCAAATTAAAAAGAAAAATATTACGCATAAATTGGGACAGTGGGAAGGGTACTCTTTTCTATTTTTCAAGTAGTACCAATTTACTTTTGATGAACGATTAAGTGTAGTTATTTGATCTTTTAGGTGATTCCTTATATGATAAAAATTCTTCTACATTCTTAGCTGGTAGAAGTTAAACTCTATATATATATAGCCCTCTCGCGGTCTCACCTCGCCACTCACGATACAATCCAATATCTAACACAATTATTACCACATATCTCTACAGAGTATTTCGTAAAAGCTTATTGCCCAAATACAAGAGATGGATTCCATCCGCAAGCGCAAAACAGGGTTCATAAAAGGTAAACTGGTGAAGTCTTTATACCGAGCTGCAGCATCACCTGTACAATACGGGAGCAGCAAGGTAAAGGCCACTGCACCTCCTACTTACAACTCCGAGGGCATGAGTCCTCGAACTGTTTATCATCTTCATATTCATAATCATCAGCCAAAGGAAAAGCTTATTCCTTATAATCCTAATAGTGTTATTGCCTCGTCGGCCAGCTTCTCGTCAGATGCAGTAGGGTTTATAGTGAACCAGGAGCAAGCTGCTCCTCCGCTGAAGCCAAAAGTTTCTTATTACATTCCATCGCAGAGTACTGTTGGCTCTAACGGTAGTACTGGCCGCGGCACTTATTATGGCAAGATTGACACTGACGAAAGTGTTGATTTAAAGGCTGCCAACTACATAACAAGTGTTCAGGAGCGTTTTAAACTTGAACGTCTTAATTCAGAGAGGAACATGTCGTCTCTGCAATCTCACTAAATTTTGCATCTTGGTTCAACCTTAATTACTGATTATAATTAATAATCTTTAGCATTTGCAAGCAGGCAAGGTGTCAATTAATCGTTAGCATTAATGTCACCTGATTTTGTTGCTAGCTAGTTTATTAAGTACTTAAATAAAAACTTCATAGCGGGAAGTATCTGATGCAGACAGTTAATTTTCATGCAATAAGATTAATTTAATAATATTGCAGCCTCTTCGTGGAGTACTTGATCATTTTGCATTTGGGGTAATTTTATGAATTGTCACTCAGCTTTTATTTCATTTCATCAAAGTCATTAAAATTATTTATTTATAAACAAAAAAGACACTTAAGAATACCACAGGAATTCACTAAATAGTTTTTTTGTAACTAAAAGAGTCACTCAAATTTTCTTAAAGTAATCATAGAAAATGCCTCTTTTGTATATCCTTATAACGAATTACTACGATGCTTGGACAAAGTTTAATTTGAATATATTTGTAACAAAACTAGTGATTAATTTGTTTCTACTATGCTGTGAGAAATCCACACGTTAATTCACCAATGTTTGTGGTAAAAAAAATTTTTTACAACGTCTGTAGGTAGTTACTTTTCCTATCTAGCTCTCCTCTTTTATTTCGTTCTTAATTACTACTGGATTAATGAAGATTCAAAAAGAACCTCTCTCTAGCTGTCTCTTTCGATCAAGAACACTACGTTGCGTTCAAGAAACCAAATGTAGGAATAATCTTCATCATACTCATCCAATTATCTGGTGACAATGACTAGGAAACTGAATCGCTTTCCTGCCTTCAATTTATAATTAAAAAAATCACTGAAGCCATATTAGTCATGCAGTAACTGGATAATCTTTTTGTTGCATTCTTGGCCCACTATATATCCAAGAAATATTCTACCTCTGTCAAAGGCATCTCATGAGCATCCACTTGTTTGTTTCCTCGGGCTAAAAAGAGGCACTCATAAGGAGATAGTGTTTTCTTGGAGTAGTTTTCTCACTTTAATGCAAATTAGAGCCTTAATTTCAGTATGTTTAAGTTAGACGCAAATCCCAAAATTTAGCCAAATGGCAAAAGTATGTAAATGTATACTGTTGTAACTATCCAGCATAATCTCATCCCATAACAATGGCTTGTTTAAATAGTTTTCACGTTGTTTGTTCTGTATTAGCAGCAATATTATATTTGAGTTTAAACGCCCGAATCGCAAATATAAACCCCAATTAGTTGTGCGATTGGATAAATAAACAATTTTGTTTTATTCCAAATATGTGGATTCAATCAGTTTATGTATTTAGTAATTAATGTAAAGATGCATGTATGACTTCGTACATGTATTTTTTGGGCTTTAGTAATTCTTAAGCCTTCTGGACCATGATTTGTTCTAAGCTACAAAAAGAAGAAGTACAGCTCGATTGCATGAAGCATCCTTCGTTAACGCCGCGTTCGGAGAAAGGTCGTCACACCCATTAGGCTGCCTACCATCCAAGCAGCCAGAGCCTGATTCCAAAGGGCTCCGATCGTGCTTTGTGTACCCTGTCAAACGGCCAATCATACAATTTAGAGTTATACTTTTTAGTTGAATCTATCATGATATGCGATTCGCTATCAAAAATTGTCATTGGTCTTCATATTAATATTGCTAATATATACCTTCAACGAAGCATGTCATAGTAAAAGTAGTCAAACAATTTAAGATATGAATGTATGTACTATGTAATAAGCACCCAAAATTAAACACAAACTATCATAGTATCAATGA
Source organism: Nicotiana tomentosiformis (assembly GCF_000390325.3). NCBI lineage: Eukaryota > Viridiplantae > Streptophyta > Magnoliopsida > Solanales > Solanaceae > Nicotiana > Nicotiana tomentosiformis. The sequence continues at coordinate 99,572,216 of NC_090813.1, read as the reverse complement.
GTATCAAAGTACACCTTGACCCATACGAAATGAATACATAGTGGAGCTTGAAAGAACTCGTAAGAAAAATAAGATAAAGTTGGCATTTGAGGATGTTTGTGGTGATGGTAAATTCTAGCCGGTGTAAATGTGGACACCGATGGCAATAAGGAAGATGGTAATGAAGCCAAAGAAGAGAAGAGTATGTATGAAAATGGAGAGTCCACTTGTCTGAAAATTGGCAAACTCTACCGCCCTGCTGTTTCCTGGTAGTTGAAAGAGAAGCCCAGGGCTCAACAGCACAAATAGCACCACTGCTATTACCACTGGTCCCCAATCAGCCATCTCTGTTAGTTTGATATAAGTTATGTATGTAGAAGTGAAAATGAAAGAAAAAGGAAGAAGTACCAATGATCTTTAGAGAATTTGGGAAGAGGAAACCAGCGTTATATGGTAGCGCCGTGGCTTTTATTTTTCAGCAAATTAAGGACAAGTGAAACAAGACAATGCATACTCTGCCAACACAGAAATTACCGCATTGTGAGACAAATATAGCGTTTGTTAAATGACACGTATTATCAGCTGATAGCGAATAGCAATTAACATGATTATCTTTTGCCGACCACGCAACAAGTTGAGAATCTTCTCATTTCTTCTCCTGGACGGCACTCCCTTTTGTGGGCTTGGGCCATTGTAAGCATGGGCAAAAACTACAAATTTTACTGGTTTAGGTAGTCTTATAGCAAGACAGTAGCCCAACCCAACATAGATGGCCGATGGGCGTACCTTCTAGTGGAAAATTAGAAAAGATAAAGAGTCCATTCATGATGAAAACCCATTTCGTCAACCCAATATGTCAAAATAATGTGCCATCTGAGACTGCTGATACCACCTAATTCCTTTCAAGTTTAACTTCTACATAATAATAGTGTAAAACAAAACTTTACACTATTAGATCACCGATAAGATAACTACATATAATCATTCATAAAAAGGTGAAATCAGTAACCTAAAAGATTAAGGTAAATTACATGTTACAGCTGATTAAAATACATTCATAGTGTAACATTTGTTTTACAGTGTGTGTGTGAGTTAAATCTTATCATTCTATAAGCCGTTTCGTATTTGATTCTTTCCAATTGCGTCACAAAGGCTAGAAAAAATAAACCAACAGGTAAGCTTAAAAAATTTAAAATGGCATGTATCAATCATCAAGATCCTGAGGTTTTGAAGTTACATTGTTTTGACGTCGCTCTTAACTTAGAGAAATGCAAAACCGCTCGTTCCTTTCATGCAAAATATTAGTCTCATTATGAGTCTCGTGGAAGAATGTTCTTTGCTCAACGCGGTTTAAACAAAAGCAAATCCACAGTGGGCACCCCCTGCTCTTTGGCCAACAATAAATTGAAGAAATTATAAAGGCCCGCACTTTAAAAATAAGAACTTAAACATTGCCAATGCTATTAAATCATTTCCCAAGGGTTGCATGTCGAAGAAATCAGCCAAAGAATTGTGCATTGTAAACGCAACAAATTGTTGGCTTTCTCTACTTTCCACGTCCACCACCTTCTTTTTCCAAATCTTTTATAAAGACACCACCTTGATGAATTTATGTAATAAAATTTGTAAAGCAAAATGCAAAAGAAAGGCTTGCGCGTTGTTCAATAATCGGAAACTTAAACATAAAGTTGGTATTTTCTGTCGACTTCCATAAAGCAAAAATCACCCCCCACTACCACAAATCATACCTTTCTTCCCCTTTAAAACACACTGCCTGCTTTTCACCCTCAAGTTTAGTATATCCCCTTCTCCTTCTTCACTAAGCAAAACACTACATTTGCAATATATCTGCTGCTACAAATTTGCAAACACCACAACTATATACAAGAGCAAGAAACAGAGAGATCGCTTAAAGCTCAGATTTTCGAGTACCTAGTAATTTCCTTTAGATAAAGAAAGACAGGATAGTGAAATAAAGATGGTCGCTGATTGGGGGCCAGTGGTGGTTGCTGTGGCGATGTTCATCTTACTGTCACCGGGATTGCTATTCCAGTTACCGGCGAGGACTCGGGTGATTGAGTTCGGGAACATGTACACTAGTGGAATTTCAATCCTTGTCCATGCCATCTTATTCTTCTGTATTTATACAATCTTGATAGTTGCCATTGGTGTTCATATACGATCTGGTTGAAACTGGCAATTACAAGGCAGAATTTATGTTTTCTTCTTCGACCCTGCTGCTCCAGCCAAATTCTCAACTCTTCTTTGAAGGCTTTTGCTGAAGGGGGATTCTTGTTTTTATCAAACCTTTTTCTGTGTTTCTTTTCTTTTTGAACTAGTTTGATTTTCTGAAATACTCTAACAAAGTGTTGTGCGCTCGACATCAATGTTTATCAAATTCATGCAAATGAAAGGAACAAGTTTTTGAACCACTTTTATCATATTCTCTGTACATGACGGTTCTTAATATAAACTCTCATCTTTTTTCATTTTTTTTTTTTGGGGGGGGGGGGGGGGGGGGGGGTGGTTGTATAGGGAACATGGTATATATATGTTAGACAAATGCAACATCCCGCACATCTGCTTTACTTATTAGATTGTGGTAAATGGAAGAAAAGACAGAATCAATCCTTTCTCAAGGCGCAAGCAATGGCTTGCACTTTGCAGATCTCAAACATTAAAATTAAGCACCAAACTGAGAGCCTGGAGATTAAAAACTATAATTCGGAAAAAATTGTCGCTTGAACAAATAATCCTAGGAAATACTTCCTAGCCCATCAAATCATACGGCACCATCATCTTTGGTCCAAGAAATATTGCACGAAAAGTGAGTCCTGAATATTTCACTCTGATCTTGATACTACTTCCAAGTGTTACCAAAAGAATACTAGAGCTAGATTTAGGGACTTGAACTGTATCCTTTCAATGGACCTTAGCTAGTTTTCAATTACACCAGTTCCCTCTAGCTCGTTTTCTTGTCAATTAGAAGTGTGTGCGTTTCAAACATGATATTGTAGAAGCTGATAATCTTACACTGAAGGGGTCTATACCTAATTGAATTCAACATCTCCTTTTTTAACCCAGAAACAAGACTGGTCGCTTTCTATTTCTAACTTAAAAAAACTAGTCGTCAAAGATATTAATTATTAATTCTAGAATCGACTATATTCCAACCCTATTGCAGCTTACTGTCACAATCACACCACCTTAATTAGTTTCCTATAGATTTTGAGAGGAAGGAAGAGTTAAAAGACAATCTCAACTCAGACCCAAAAACAAACAAAAAAAGATGCAGTTCAATAAGCATTTGAGCAACCAAGAGAAACAGCAGGCAAATAAATAGGGCATATATAATTAAAACAGCTCATTTCAAAAACTCAATCTTTCTTCATATTTTTTCTTAACAAGCCAAAAGTACACAGAAACAGATCTTAACTTCAGTAAGAAAAGAGCTTACAAGTTACAAGTAAAACCCTCATCGATTAGTAAAAATAATAGCATAAAAGGGGGATTTCGAGAAGATCTGGAGTATATAGGATCAACCAGTATAGATGTGAACATGAACAGCCAGAATGAGAATAGCATAAAGCGTAAAGAAAATAAGAGTATGAACAGCAATAGCTTTTCCATTAGTCTTCATGCTCCCAAATTCCAGAGTACGATTATTACCCGGTATCTGAAACAGAAGCCCAGGTTGTAGCAATATGAAGAGTACAACTCCTATCAGCACTGGTCCCCAGTCCGCCATTAACAGCAATAAGAATTAATTATTGAGCTATTTCTGGTGCAGGTGGAAATTGAAAAACCTAGCCAAGAGAAAAAAAGGGGAATAGAAGCAAAAGAGGGGAGTAGCATTAGCTTATGGAGAAAGCGGCCAAGAAAGTATAGATAGGAAATTTCTAGTTTAGTGGGGTACTATATTGTGACAAGGACACTACTCACTAGGATTTTTGGATCCATTTGTGAGCACAAGACATAAAAAGCATTTATTAATAGCTTAGATTAGAAATGCTAAACACCAATTTTACTTTCGGCAATTTCTTGATCTTAACTATGCTTTGAGAGAACACAAAGGAAGAGAGAGGGGAAAGGGAACATTTTTTAGTGAGTTGATATTCAATTGAAAAAAAATTATTCGCACAAAATATTTACATAGTATTAATAATATATAGTATATTTTTTATATAAAAATTTTACAAATTATTTATAATTAATATGTATTTTTACATCAATTATTATTTTAAAAAATTAATCAATATGATTTAATATAAACATTTAGGTAAATTATTCTCTACTCAAGAAGTCCAAGAGAATATATTTCTTCTCAATTTTTGCGAAAGAAGGTTTGACATAGTTTTCTTCGCTTTCTCTCTTTCAATTCCCTTCGGGCCAATTTCATATCTTGTTTGGCTTTTTTCTGAAAAATATTTTTCTCAAAAGTACTTTTGGTGAGAAGCAGTTTGTGTTTTGGTTAATTATTTGACCAAGCTTTTAAAAACTGCTTCTAAGTGTATTTTTCTCAAAAGTTCTTTTAAAAAAAGTGCTTATGGAGAAAAACTATTTTTTTCTGTTTCTTCCAAACTGCTTCTGCTTTTTCTCAAAAGTGTTTTTTCTCAAAAGCACTTTTTTTTTTCTGCCAAGAAGCTTGACCAAACACTTAACTTTGAAAAAAAATATTTTTTTTGTGAAAAAAAGTACTTCTACGATTGGAGAAACTTGGCCAAACAGATTATCAGTTTTACCGATGATATTACAAGTAACTGATGAATAACATACACTTCAACTTTATGTACCAAAAAAATATTGGTCAAGCACATTGTGCAGAAGAGAGAATATATTCCGCTGAAAATTAAATCAGATGACCAAAAAAATCTTTAAAAGTGGGAGATAAAGTTTTAAATAGAAGTTATTAAAAGATAAAGAAATGACAGGAGAGGATTGGATGACAGAATACTTTTGAACAGGTAACAACTTCCGCCAAGTTGATTTAAATATTTTTTTAGGTTCTCCTAGTTTTGAATAAAACTTATTCTACCTTTTATTCCTAGACACCAAGGCTTAGTAATTTATCAAACTTGTATTGGATCTATTTAATCTCCTTTTCCTCTTTTCTTTCATTTTCAATGATGTCCTGATTGTAAATCAGACACTTTTGGCATAAGAGCTGTTTTGAAAATCAACAGACATGATGCCACAATACCGTATAGGAAGATCCAATTCCCATGCGCTGGTCGGATAATGCGAATACCTCCTCGTTTGCGTCGTACCATTTTCACTTTTACCCCTCCATTCTCTACTTTTATGACGCATGTATGTACCAAACTCCCATTTGGCTATAAATTTTGGCTTTATTTTTTCAAAATAAATTTAAAAATATTATTTATTTAAAATATGATCATGTTTTGAGAATAAAAATTTCAAAAAATTTTAAGTTCCCAAAAATTGGTTTAGGGCATTTTTTGGGTGAAATTTTTTCTTCTACTCGCAAAACTTCAACTTTTATTCAAATAAAATGCATGTCCAAACACAACTTCAACTTTCTAAAATTATTTTTCAACACAAACTTCAAAAACTCTTTTTTCAAGTTTCAATCAAATCTATATTCAAACGCTATCTTAGAATTATATAGGCCAAAATCCGCTTTCAGAATATTTATCGTAATTTGGCGTTAGAGAAAGTTATCGGTCGAGCTCGCCCAACACGCTGCGAGGTCAATGGCCGAGGTGATGACATGAGCCGTGGTCAAGATGTCGACGGTTATCGCAATCAAGATGTCAGTGAGGGTCGAGGTCGAGATCGACAGTTGATCATAAGACTTGCAACGGCAAAATTGTCAAGATAAGGCATTAAAAGGGAATATTCTAGTGAATATTCCCTGTATTTGTACTATAAAGGTTTCCTAGAAAAAAAAGAGTTCATATATATAGAAAGAAGATACAATGATAGGGGCATGTAAGATTGATTCTAATAAGAACATTTTTGAGAAGAGGACTTTCCCTCTAGCAAAAATATAAAGATTACATTTTTACAAAGATTCTTGTTCATATTATTTCTCATTTTTCTATCAGATCCGAGGACCGTTCATGGGAATCTTGGATCTATCTGTCATTCATCATTGTCATGTAAAATATTCGTCCAACTAATCAATTATTGGGTGAATCATTCTCTTTATTTACTTAAATGCCATTTATCTCTCTTAATGTTCTTGCTTTAAGAGTATTCAATATTTATTGCCACCAACTACATACGAAATCTGTCCCATCTAATATATGTCTTTGTCCTTTATATCTAGAGTTATTAGCCTTATCTAGATTTAACCCCTCATTATATAAATTTAATAGTTTAACCAAAAATTATATTTTTTGGTCAAACAATTTGGCGCCGTCTGTGGGGATCTTCTAGCTAAGATTTTTAGTTTCTTCTAGATCTACAAACGACACTAGTTACTGGCACAAAAAAACCAAAAGAAGAACATTTTCCCCTTTATACATATAGATCTAACATGGCAGGTAATAGAGAAAAAAGAACGAGAACAACGAGTGATCTCCCAACCAACCTCATGGACATCATCCACGAGAGCTCTGAAGCAGTGGACGAGGACACAATGCCCCATGCCTCTCCTAGGCGAGGAGGATCACCCCTCCCCACTACAGCATCACAAAATCCCATGGCAGGTGTAGCAACCCCTTTGGGAGGGTGCTACTTAAGAAACAAATCTAATTTACTACTTACAACATTAAGAAGATATTAATTAAAAAAATATTCAGAATAATTTACTAGCAAAAATAGGCCCATGCGATGAGGTCCAAAGTGCAATATTTTTATTTTTGAAAATACTCTTCATAAATTTTTTAAAAATGAAATAAAATGTCAAAATATCAACATAAGGTAATATAACTCTTCTTAAATAATCAACACGTTAAAGCAACTTTCTAACAAAATTATACTTTCATTCAACATCACTGCAAGTTTGTATTGTACATAAATTTCAAACTATCGGGTATAAAAAAGAAAACTAGTTTTCTCCTTTGTACATATTTACAAGACAAAGTATAAATTCAGCATATTACAAGACTTGAGTTATTAACACACCCTAAAACAGCAAAATAAGTTACCAAATTCAAGTTACAAGATTTTGGTCTTAAAATTCAACAAGCCTCCAAATAACATACATAAGTGTGACATATATATTATGTACATGTCCCAAAATTATACAAAATCATGGTGCATATGCAAATGTGATCTCCATAAGTGCTCCCAAAAAGACTACTTCATAAGGTCGTCTTCAAATTTCATCACGTACATTACCTACGATAGAAAATAACTATCGCTAAGCATAAAGCTTATTGGCGTATAAACTATGGCTTGGAGCCATTAAATTCTCCAATTCCCCTTTTCAGTCATAGGTAGCTCAAATTTAACATAATTTAAAACAAGTGAACAACTATATCAAAAGTATCAAATATCAAACCTTGAAGTATTTCCAAATATCAATAACAATGTTCAAGAGTCGAGAAAGTATATATTATCAATCTAAGAGAGTTTGCCAAATATTCATTTTTTGCCCAATATGTACTTCATGCCATCACACTAAGAATAATCATATATCAAGATGTACCGAAGCCCCACATCAAGTAGGGTCAAAACCCAATAGTCAAGAGAATCATGAACCATATTAAAAATGGCTTTCTAGTTCGTACTTAACACGGAAAAGTTCCATAATTTAAAACGAACTACAAATCCAAATTCAAGATGGCAAAAGATCTGAATCAAGAGGCATGCCAAGATGAGTGATAAAGTCACTGCCACAAAAAGGACAAAGTCCCAACAAGAATGCAAAACGATCAAGCTGTCACAACCCAAATCGATGGGCCGTGACGAGTGCCCGACTTCTACCTATCGAACACCCCTAAGCATTCGTCTAAGATATAAACATGAAATAAGTGTAGGTCATGCATAACGTCTGGAAATAAATTACTAATTCATATGAATAACCTACGTGGAAAAACATGCCCAAAAGACGTATATATATATATATATATATATATACGGAATACGGTAGGGCGAGCCGAAAAGGCCACATACTATCTAACTATACATGGCTTTCTACAGACCTCTATTTAGAGTGTATAACTGTATAAAGGACGGGACTGGGTCCCGTCGTATCCATATATGTATGCAAACATATCGTACCAAAACTCAAAGCAGCTCTGGATCAAATGGAGCACACCAACTCTCGCTGATCAAGGATCCTAAGAAGGGGGACCGTCAGCCTGTCTACCTGCACCCGCGGGCATGAAACATAGCGTCCCTAGGCAAAAAGGGACGTCAGTACGAATAATGCACTGAGTATGTAAAGCATGAAAATCAGTACATAAAAGACATACATGAAACATGGGGTAAATAATTCCACATGTGAGTCTAAATAACTTTGTGAATCCTGAAATATTTATAATGTCATGCACGTGCATGTAAATGTCGTATCATGCATAGGTATAGGTGTACATAACATCATCAAGCCTTTAAGAGCATCCCATCGTATTATCTCAGCCACTGTGGGCAAAATCATCAACATATACTGGTTGATCAGGTGGTGGTGCATATATAACGCCTTAACCTTTTCTCATATCCCATATACATATAATATACGCATATATAACGCGTTCTGGTCATGGGTCAATGTACATGTATAAATGCATAAGAAATACGTTAATAAGATTTCTCGAATATCATAAAATCAATATGCCTTTCGGAAAAACTTTATCAAATACGTATTTTTTTTAGACCCATGAATAGAGGATATAATAATAATTCACATAGGGAATCAAGAATATAGACACCCCTAGTATTTCTATGAATAGAGTCATTTATGAAAATTGCGTATTTTGCTCGTTTCGTTTGTACCATTTGGATCATGCCAAAAAGAAAAAAGGGATAGCCTTAACATACCTCAAGTTGTCAATGCAACTCAACAACAAGCTTATGACAACTAGCGTGCCAACCCTATAACAAAGAAATACGTGTACAATTTAGATGGCGGTAGTATATTACGTATCTCAAATGATAACTCAAATCTAAAATAAAACGGGCAGCATTTCCCCTGATTTTACTGCTCCCTCAAGCCTACTATAGGCGAGATACAAACATAATACAATCAGAAACTCAAAACCAACCTAATTACAATCTGGGACCTTCAATACAATAAAACCCACAAATATACCATAATACACCCAATCAACAAGTTATCAATTAGCCTGTAACTACAACAATGAGCGACCAACCTGCTACCCTACCACATGTGGCATTTCTCCACGCCCTTTTTATCCTTCCAAACTCCATAAATTAGCAGCACAATAGAAAGCCCAAAATCAACACGAAACAGCCCACAAAACAGTCAAATTACTCGAACTCACGGCTTCCGATCACTGTCCCGTGAGGTCTAACCTTTAGGAAATGAATGTATCAACTTTTCTTGATATTTTAAAGCTTAAAAATAGAAATTAGGAATTTTTGTTAACTATTAAATACATTCCAAAACTCAAAGTACAAAAAAAAAAAAGAGGCGATATAGCGATACTTACGTTGTAGGGATCGTTATGATGTTATCGCTTCTCGATTTTGTACCCGGCATGTTAGTATTATTTGAAGCACTATTAGAGAGCTCAAGGACCATTTTTATGGTGTTCTCTGGTCAGATTCTATGTAAAACTGAAGAGAGAGAGAGAGAGAGAGAGAGAGAGAGAGAGAGAGAGAGACGAGTTAAAACATATATAACAACTTTTGAAAAGTCAAAAGGTGCTAGCTTGGCACCCTCTCATTCGCCCATCTTACGACGCTTATATCTTTTTATCTGGATGTCGTATGAATGAACGGTTAAAAGCGTTAGAAACTAAATTCCAAGACCTTCAATTTGGTATATAATATGTACCAAAAAGACCTCATATAGTACACGAAATGTATTTCTCAAAAAATTCTATTACAAGGCAAATCCTTAGTTGGTTTTTCCGCAACTTTAATCCGATTTTCCCAAACTTTATATGTTTTATCCAAACATCATTTATAGTCATATTATGACTTTAAACTCATTTAAATCATGATTAACAAGTCTCATATTCATTATACGTCACCTTGGGACGCACAGGGTGTAACAATCTCCCCCCCTTAGAAACATTCGTCCTCGAATGTTAAACTCCCAGATCTTTATAGAAATTTTGGCAGAGTCTCCTCTGTAATGGTACCACTATCAACCTGTCAGATAGAAAACCCAACAATACAAAACCACAATCATCAATAACTTAAATGGTCTCACACGACCAATGATCATAACTAACATAAGAATCAATACCATATACGTACCTAAGGTTGTGATGTTTCAGTCCGATCCTCCTCCGAATGCGGAAACAAGTGAGGATACCTAGACTTCATGTCTTCTTCAGCTTCCCAAGTCATCTCTTCCATATTATTGTTCCTCCAAAGTACTTTAACTGAAGATATGTCTTTAGTTCTCAATCTCCGAACCTCTTTATCTAGTATAGCAATAGGAGCTTCCTCATATGCTAGATGTTGTGTGATCTGAACATCGTCAACTGGAACGACTCTAGAAATATCTCCAATACACTTGCGGAGTATAGACACGTGAAAAACTGGATGCACTGACTCCAAGTTGGAAGGCAAGTCTAACTCATATGCTACCTGGCCTACTCTGCGTATGATATTATAAGGTCCAATGTCCCGAGGGCTAAGCTTTCCTTTCTTACCGAATTTCATAGCGCCTTTTATCGGTGATACCTTTAGGAATACCCAATCATCTACCTGAAACTCCAAGTCTCGTCATCGATTATCTGCATATGACTTGTGACGACTCTGAGCTGCTAATAGCCTTTCCCGTATAAGCGTAATCTTCTCAACTGCCTGTTTTACCAACTCTGGTCCTACTAACTTAGTTTCCCCAGCCTCGAACCATCCGATAGGTGACCTACACTTCCTTCCGTAAAGAGCTTCGTATGGAGCCATCTGAATGCTTGAATGATAACTATTATTATATGCGAACTCAATAAGTAGAAGATGATCATCCCAGTTACCCCTGAAGTCCATCACACAATCTCGAAGCATATCTTCCAGTGTCTGAATAGTACGCTTAGCCTGATCGTCTGTTTGGGGATGAAATGCTATACTAAGACTTACTTGAGTCCCCAATCCTTTTTGGAAGGATCTCCAGAAATTAGCTGTAAACTGAGCACCTCTATCTGAGATAATAGATATAGGGACACCATGAAGTCATACTATCTCCTTAATGTAAATCCTTGCATAATCCTCTGCTGAATACGTAGTCCTGACAGGCAGAAAATGGGCTGATTTTGTAAGTCTATCAATAATAACCCAAATAGAATCGAACTTACGCTGGGTACGAGGTAAGCCTGTGATGAAATCCATGTTAATCACTTCCCATTTCCAAGTCGGAATCTCTATAGCCTGCAATAATCCACCAGGTTTTTTATGCTCAATCGTAACCTACTGATAATTAGGGCACTGGGCAACAAACTCTGCTATATCCTTCTTCATTCCGTCCCACTAGTATATTCCCCTGATATCATGATACATCTTCGTCGCTCCTAGATGAATGGAATAACGAGAATAGTGAGCTTCTCCCACAACCTGCTGGCGCAACCCTGCTACATTAGGAACACATAATCGACCTCGATATCTGAGGACTCCATCTCTTGTAATCTCCAAATTGTCTTCTCCTTTTGATAGGTTGTATCTCTGTAGTGAGCTAGCAATCTTCATACTGGCATTCCTTCACTTTAGTTACTAGAGAGGATGTTATAGTGTCCTGAGTAGTAACTCTGGTACTGCCTGAATCTAATAATCGAACTCCAAGATTAGCTAGCTGATGAATCTCACAAGCTATCTCACTCTTCTCTGGCTATAAATATGTTAATCTACCCATAGATCTACCGCTGAGGGCGTCGGCTGCTACATTCGCCTTTCCTGGATGGTATAAAATATCAACATCATAGTCTTTTAGTAGCTCCAACCATCGCCTTTGTCGTAAATTCAATTCCTTTTGCTTGAATATATACCGAAGGATCTTATGGTTTGTATAGATATCAACATGAATGCCATACAAATAGGGCCTACATAGCTTTAGTGCATGAATCACCGCGGCTAACTCTAAATCGTGGGTCGGGTAATTCTTCTCATGGTTTTTTAGTTGTCTAGAAGCATAAGTTAAAATCTTACCATGCTTCATCAGTACACAACCCAATCCAACGCCCGAAGTGTCATAATAGATAGCATAACCATCGATCCCTTCTGGAAGTGTCAGAACCGTACTGACGTCAATCTGTCTTTCAATGCCTGGAAACTCCGTTCACAAGCATCAGTCCACTGAAACTTGGTTGCCTTCTGAGTCAACTTTGTCAATGGTGCTGAAAGGGAAGAAAACCCCTCTACAAATCTCCTGTAATAACCTGCCAAACCCAGGAAGCTACGAACCTCTGTCGATGTCGTGGGTCTAGACAAGACTTCACTGCCTCAATCTTCTGTGTATCGACCCGGATACCCTCACCCAAAATAATATGACCAAGGAAGGCTATAGAATTCAACCAGAATTCACATTTAGAGAATTTTGCATACAACTTATTTTTTTGTAGATCTCTGAGCATAGTATGCAAATGATCTGGATGCTCAGCCTCAGAACCAGAATAAACCAAAATGTCATCTATAAATACAATCATGAACAAATATAGAAAGGGTCTGAACACATGGTTCATCAAGTCCATGAATACCGCTGGAGCATTGGTCAAATCGATCGACATAACACGAAACTCAAAGTGCCCGTATCTTGTCCTGAATGCTGTCTTTGGAATATCCTTCTCTCTAACACATGGCACCTTGCAACTGATCAAATAAATCATCAATCCTCGGAAGCGGGTACTTATTCTTGATCTTCGCCTTATTTAACTGTCTGTAATCAATACACATCCGCAAGGAACCATCTTTCTTTCTCACAAATAACACAGGTGCTCCCCACGGTGATGTACTGGGTTTGATAAAGCCTTTTTCAAGAAAATCCCTCAGTTGTTCTTTCAACTCTCTCAGCTCTGCAGGTGCCATTCTATAAGGAGGAATAGATATCGGCTGAGTATCTGGTAATGTGTCAATAGAAAACTCAATCTCCCGCTCTGGCGGAAGGCCTGGAAGCTCATCGGGAAAAATATCGGGAAACTCATTAACCACCGGAATAGATTGAAGGGTCGGTGACTCTGCTTTCACATCTTGTACCCGAACTAAGAGATAAATATAGCCTTTTCTGATCATCTTCCTTGCCTTGAGATAGGAAATAAACCTACCTCTCGGCGATGCAGTATCACCTTTCCACTCTAGAATTGGCTCCCCTGGAAACTGGAACCAAACCATCTTTGATCTATAATCAACGTTAGCATAATAAGAAGCCAACCAATACATACCTATTATAACATCAAATTCTACCATATCTAGCTCAATCAGGTCTGCTATTGTAGAATAACTAAGAACTACTACTATACAATCTCTATATACCCGTCTAGCTATCACTGGATCCCTAATAGGTGTAGACACCTCAAAAGGTTTAATCAACTCAGGTTCTATCCCAAACTTTCCAGCAACCAGCAGAGTGACATACGATAAGGTGGAACCTGGATCAATCAATGCATATACATCATATGAGGAGACTGATAATATACCTGTAACAACATCAGGTGATGACTCCTGATCCTGTCGACCCACTAATGCATAAATGCGGTTCTGAGGACCGCTCGATCTAGATGCTCCACTTCTGCCTCTACCACGGTCGGCTGGTGCCTGTGATCCTTGCCCAGGGGGCGTACTGATGATGAAAAACCAGCTATAGATCCCGCTGGCTGAACTATACTTGCACCACCTGTCGTTGGACAATCTCTCATAACGTGGCCTGGATAACCACAAGTATAACAAACACCCAACCCCACGAGGCACTGCCTGATATGCTGCTTACCACACTTAGCACATCGTGGCAAGGATGGCCTCATCTGACTTGAATCACCCCTATACTGAGAACGAGAGGCCCTGGAACTTTGACTCGGCCCTGAATATGTGGAACGATCAAATCTCCTACCGAAAAACTGAGGGGGTGCACTAGCTAATGGCTAAGCTGGATACCTCAGGTACTGTTGTCTCTAACTACCTCAAAACTTACTAGAAGGACCTGAAGATCTCGCTCTCTTACTCTGGCCCCTATCATGCTCACGATCGGCCCTCTGCTTTTGCTTATGCTCCTCTACACCCTGAGCGTATGCCTGAATACGAGAAATATTAATGTCTGGATGAAGTGAGACCGACATACAGTCATTGAGCATGTGCGGCTCCAACCCCATCACGAACCGATGAACCCGATCCTCTATCTTAGCTAAAATAGTGGGAACATACCTAGCCAAAGAATCAAACTGAAGGTTGTAATCCCAAACACTCATATTACCCTGTCGAAGGGTCAAGAACCTATCAACTCTGGCCCATTTAAGCTCAGATGGCAAATAATGACGAAGAAAAACCTTTGTAAAATCCTTCCATACAATTGGAAAGGGCATCTTTACCTCTAGACAACTCCTAAGACTCGTACCAATTAATTGCAATATCCCGAAGTCTATAGCAAGCTAGCTCAACTGAGTCAGTCGCAGTGGCCTTCATTACCCTCAAAGTCCTCTGCATTCTATCGATAAATACCTGAGGGTCCTCATTTGGATCTGCTCCAGTGAATATCGGAGGGTCCAAATTAATGAAATAACGAACCCTCGCACTAATGGCCCTATCTGCATGACCAATACCAACCTCCTGGCGTCAAATTTTTGTGGCCACTAAAAGAGTCAATAGCTGGATAACATCTCTCATCTCCTGACTCAGTGCATCTGGACGAGGAGCTGGGAGGGGGGTACTAGAGCGGGTGCTGGAGCTGGTGCCCCTCGAATCTCCTCTGGAGAGGGCAAGGTATGTGAAGTCTGAGATGGAGTCTTACTATGCGACTCTCCCCGCGACCTGGTAACTCGTGGCTCTACTTGTAGCCTCATCATCCACGAACTTGCCCTTCTGGGCAGCTGTAGCCTTCTTGGGCATCACTGAAAACATAACATATCATTAGGAAAATGAATTCTTATATCGCACGATCTAAGATAAGCAAGAAAAGTAACCATCCTAAATATCTGGTAGCTTCTTGTCTATAAGTGTGGTGCACAACACATCCATAAACAAGACTCTACTAGACACGGTCTGTAGACAACCCTAGGACAGAACTGCTCTAATACAACTTTTGTCACGACCCAAACCGATGGGCCATGACGAGTGCCCGAGTTCTGCCTATCGAATACCCCTAAGCATTCGTCTAAGATATAAACATGAAATAAGTGTAGTTCATGCATAACGTCTGGAAATAAACTACTAATTCATATGAACAACCTACATGGAAAAACATGCCCAAAAGACATATATATATATATATATATATATATATATATATATATATATATATATACGGAATACGGTAGGGCGAGCCGAAAAGGCCACATACTATCTAACTATACATGACTTTCTACAAACCTCTATTAGAGTGTATAACTGTATAAAGGACGGGACTGGGCCCCGTCGTACCCATATATGTATGCAAACATATCGTACCAAAACTCAAAGCAGCTCTGGATCAAATGGAGCACACCAACTCTCGCCGATCAAGGATCCTAAGAAGGGGGACCGTCAGCCTGTCTACCTGTACCCGCGGGCATGAAACATAGCGTCCCTAGGCAAAAAGGGACGTCAGTACGAATAATGTATTGAGTATGTAAAGCATGAAAATCAGTACAAAAAAGACATACATAAAACATGGAGTAAATAATTCCACCTGTGGGTCTAAATAACTTTGTTAATCCTGAAACATTTATAATGTCATGCACGTGTATGTAAATGTCGTATCATGCATTGGTATAGGTGTACATAACATCATCAAACCTCTGAGGGCATCCCATCGTATCATCTCGGCTACTGTGGGCAAAATCATGAACATATACCGGCTGATCAGGTGGTGGTGCATATATAACGCCTTAACCTTTTCTCATATCCCATATACATATAATATATGCGTATATAACGCGTTCTGGTCATGGGTCAAGGTACATGTATAAATGCATGAAATGCATAAGAAATACAATAATAAGATTTCTCGAATATCATAAAATCAATATGCCTTTCGGACAAACTTTATCAAATACTTATTTTTTTGAGACCCATGAATAGAGGATATAATAATAATTCACATAGGGAATCAAGAATATAGACACCCCTAGTATTTCTATGAATAGAGTCGTTTATGAAAGTTGCGTATTTTGCTCGTTTCGTTTGTATCATTTGGATCATGCCAAAAAGAGGATAGCCTTAACATACCTCAAGTTGTCAATGCAAGTCAACAACAAGCTTATGATAACTAGCGCGCCAATTCTATAACAAAGAAATACGTGTACAATTTAGATGCCAGTAGTATATTACGTATCTTAAACGATAGCTCGAATCTAAAATAAAACGGGCAGCATTTTTCCTGATTTTACTACTCCCTCAAGCCTACTATAGGCGAGATACAAACATAATACAATCAGCAACTCAAAACCAACCTAATTACAATCTGGGACCTTCAATACAATAAAACCCCCAAATATACCATAATACACCCAATCAACAAGTTATCAATTAGCCTGTAACTACAACAACGAACGACCAACCTACTACCCTACCACATGTGGCGTTTCTCCATGCCCTTTTTATCCTTCCAAACTCCATAAATCAGTAGCACAATAGACAGTCCAAAAGCAACATGAAACAACCCATAAAACAGTCCACTTAAAGTTAAATAACTCGAACTCACGGCTTCCAATCACCGTCCAGTGAGGTCTAACCTTTAGGAAATTAATTTATCAACTTTTCTTGATATTTTAAAGCTTAAAAACAGAAATTAGGAATTTTTATTAACTATTAAATACATTCCAAAACTCAAACTACAAAAAAAAAGAGGCGACATAACGATACTTACAACGTAGGGATCGTTCTGATGTTATCGCTTCTCGATTTTGTACCCGGGATGTTAGTATTATTTGAAGCACTATTAGAGAGCTCAAGGACCGTTTTTATGGTGTTCTCTGGTCAGATTCTGTGTAAAACTGAAGAGAGAGAGATAGAGAGAGAGAGAGAGAGAGAGAGAGAGAGAGAGACGAGTTAAAACATATATAACAACTTTTGAAAAGTCAAAAGGTGCTAGCTTGACACCCTCTCATTCGCCCATCTTCCAACGCTTATATCTTTTTACACGGATGTCGTATGAGCAAACGGTTAAGAGAGTTGGAAATTAAATTCCAAGACCTTCAATTTGGTATATAATATGTCCCAAAAAGACTTCATATAGCACACAAAATGTATCTCTCAAAAATCTCTGTTACAGGGCAAATCCTTAGTTTGTTTTTCCGCAACTTTAATTCGATTTTTCCCAAACTTTATATGTTTTATCCAAACATCATATATATTCATATTATGACTTTAAACGCATTTAAATCATGATTAACAAGTTTCATATTCATTATACGTCACCTTGGGACGCATAGGGTGTAATACAAGCAATCCGTACGATTGTTCGATTTAGCGAATATTTTACAATACTTGATATAACACGAATACAATGATATAAATTGAAGACAAGAAAAAAATAAAATATCAGGTTGTTTCAAAATATTCCAGCAAGTAAAAAGAGTATAAAGTTTATATATAAACCTTGGTGTTTTACCATAAAATGAGGTTCAACCACAACTTGAGGACGTTCGCATCGTCTACGCCATAGACAAACTAAATTCGTCCACGTTCTCAAACACTTTCTCTTAGATTTTACAAGGGTATAAATACCTTAAATACATAATCAAATATCTATATAATTTCAGTGATTTAATATGTCAAACTAAACATGATAGTGGTGAAAATTACCCAACATTTGTGAAACAGAAATTATGGACAGTATCAATGTCTTGTGTTGTGACTCAGTTTTGAAGATGAAAAAGACAAACTAGACTGTATGGTCTCATTACAGTTGTAGATATATGTCTTAGAATTTCAGAACATCTTGAATCACCCCAATACAGTTTCTTACAAAAAGGTATGCTAAAATTACTAACAGTAGTACATGGAGTATTTTTAAAATTGAAAATCTGGGCAGCACCTGCCCTGTATTTTATGATTCCTTTTCGGGTAAATACAAGAAAAACTTGATTTTGGTTCCTGAATAAGAGTTATAGATCTATGAAATTGCTTTTCAGAAAGTCTTGGATCACTTAAAACGGAGCTCTATACAAAATGATATGAAGAAAACACTAATAGTTGTCTAGTGTAAAAACGGGTTTAGTAACTTACCATAAAAGAGATGAGCAACTTGAGCTTCAGTAAGAACGAGATTTACTGGTTAGTTTAGTGGAGATTTATGATGGTTTTCATAAAGTTTTTCAGGTGATAAGAAGGAGAGAGAGTAAGGGTTTTCTTTGTCTTGAAAGAATGAACTATGAGAGGAGGTTACAGAAAAGCAAGTCAACTAAAGTAATATGTGAACTTTGGTTAAATATGAAAAATGTGACTACCCAACCTACTAAATATCTTTAGATAAATACAAAAGGGTGGGAGCCCAAAACCTTAATTATATAATGTATTTAATAACAATTCATCAAAATAATATTAAGTGTTACACATAGCAACACCATGTAACTTCTTTGTCAATATTAACACAACCTAAAGTAAGAATTTTCATATAGTGTCAATTTCACATTTAGGAAGTGCGAAGTAAAATATCTCCTCATATTAAAAATGCTCAATCGAGAATGCAAATATTAATAAAAAATTGGGGTGTTACAGCAAGACCGCCTCCACATCCGTGGGAGAGGAGACACCCCCAGCGATAAAGAAGCTCCTTGAGGCTTGGCTAACTAATACATTGACCAACGTCCTCCATAAGCCCGTTCAGGATGCGGTCGTAGTAAAGGTGAGAACATGTGCCGCACCATCAGTGGACGAGCAACGTGATCAACCTCCTCCACCCACGACGACAGGTATTACTCATAATGTTATTAACAATGCAGGTGACGACGCTCTCACTGCCATTCTGAAAAGGATGGAGGAAATGGAAAACGAAAACAAGACACTTCGAGATCAAATGAGAGAGCACCAAGAAATGGTTGATAAAATATCAGTCGCCCCTAAGTTATTGCCGAAGAGAGATGCAAGTCGGTTCGTCGAGCAGCCGTACAGCGATAGCGCTACCCCACATGCCATACCAAAGACCTTTAAAATATCGTCTTATCTAAAAATATACGATGGCACAACCAACCCCAAAGATCATGTGATCAATTACGTCACCGTCGTGAAAGGCAATGATCTCGCCAAAGAACAAGCATCCTCCATTCTACTAAAGAAATTCGGTGAAACCCTCACGGGAGGTGCATTAACCTAGTACTCGCAACTGCCAGTATGTTCCATCGAAATCTTTGAGGAAATGGCTGATATGTTTGTGATGGCCCATGCTGGGGCCAAGAAGGCCGAGGCAAGAGTGAATGATATCTTTGCTCTCAAACGGTCCCCGGGAGAGGGACTGAGGAACTTCCTCGCCCGTTTCAACCGAGTGAGAATGACTTTTCCCACTGTATCAGAAGGAATGGCGGTAACTTCTTTTCAAAATAGGCTGAACAAAAATGGTTCAAGAGCGACAAGAAAATTATTAAGTTAGCTTATGAAATACCCCCCAGCAACTTGGGACGAAATACATAATGCATACTATGCCGAAGTACGAGCAAACGAAGACGACCTCAATGGGCCGACTCATTGACTGACCTTAGTACAAGCAAAATCTAGAAAAGATCGGAGAAGCGACATCGAAGAGATCTGGCGACTTCACGGCCGAATCGGGAACGACATTTCCCATATGTCATAACTACCATTGTATCCTCACCTCGCAATGAAGAAGGCGCACCCCGATCAAGAACAGGGATTCACCGGAATGAAAGAGGTATGCCCTCTTTATTATCCGTTCATAATTTTTGCGTGTCACCACTTTGGAGAAGCTCGGACCAAAGGTAAAGTGGCCGCAAAAAATGAGGTCAGGCCCGAATACGAGAAAATCAGACGCCCTCTGCGATTTTCATCAAGAGCGAGGACACAAAACTGAAGATTGCATTGCCCTAAGACAGGAGGTCGTACACATGCTGCGACAGGGACACCTCAAAGAATTGCTGAGAAATCGAGGAAGAACCAGCTTTGCTAGGGGACGCGACCAACACCAAGGGCCGCCGAAGTCACCCTCGCCAGCCCGCACCATCCGCATGATCATCAATGGAGGAGACGACGCTTCCATCAATAACGTGAATTTTACCATGGCCCATAAGCTCAAATGGTCCATCACCCACGAACGGTATAATGAACTCGAAGAAAGTATCATCTTCGATAAGTCAGATACCGGCGGTTTGACATTCCCTCACTATGACACTCTTGTTATTATTTTACGAATTTTAGATACCGATGTAAGACGGATTATGGTAGACGACGGGAGCGACATGTGTATTATCCATCCCTAAGTACTCACACAAATGAAACTCGAGGACAAGATAGTACCACGTTGCATCACACTAACAGGATTTAACAATGCAGTTGAACGAACATCTGGAGAGATCACACTCCCTATCTTGGCGGGTGGCATCACTCTAGAAACCACATTCCACGTCATGGACCAGGACATGGCATACAATGCCATCATAGGGCAACCATGGATATACACCATGAGGGCCATACCCTCCAGCTTGTACCAAGTCATCAAATTCCCAACTTCAATATTCAGCATAAGAGGGGAACAACACACATCCCAAGAGTGCTACCGCATCGCCCTAGACTGCATGGCCACCCAATAAATGAGAGACAAAGAGAAAGAAGCATAGCAATCAACATGGTCGAGGTCGGTAGGCGACGACATCGAGGACATCATCAGATACCCCGATATGGCCGAGGCCGCATGATCGACCATAGAGGACCTCGACCCCGTTCAATTAGACATCAACGACCACAGCAAGAAAGCTTACATCGACTGCAAACTCCAAGAACTGTGTAAGTTTCGCAAATTTCTAATTGCTAACGCGGACTTATTTGCTTTTAGCCATGTGGATATGCCAGGTATCCCAAAGGAGATCACCACATACAGATTGAACGTCGATCCACTCTACCCCCCGGTAAGGCAGGTTTGGCATAAGTTCAATTCCACAATCAATGACGCGGTGTGCGAAGAAGTGGAAAAATTATTGGAAAATGGCTTTGTCAGAGAGTCGAAGTACCCCCAATGGGGTGCCAACGTGGTCATGGTGAAAAGGAAAAACAACAATTGGTGAATGTGCGTAGATTTCACCGACCTGAATAAGGCTTGCCCCAAGGACTCGTTTCCACTACCTCAAATCGACTAACTCATCGATGCGACAATCGGGCATGAGTTGCTGAGTTTCTTGGATGCCTACTCGAGCTACAACCATATCCTTATGGAGGAAGAAGACCAGGAAAAAATCACCTTCATCACCCACCACGGGACGTACTGCTACAGGGTCATGCCTTTCGGACTGAAAAATGCGGGGGCAACTTACCAAAGGCTGGTGACGAAGATGTTCAAAGAACAACTCAGAAAAATGATGGAGGTATACATCGACGACATGCTGGTAAAGTCCAAAAAAAAAAGAAGATCACATCGACCATTTAAGAGAAGCCTTCGGCATACTCAGGCAATACGGTATGAAATTGAACCTCGAAAAGTGTGTATTCAGCATGGCCTCAGGAAAATTCTTGGGTTTCCTAGTATCGCAGTGGGGTATCGAGGTCAATTCCGACCAAATCAAGGCCATAGAGAGTATACCAGAACACTTGACCACCAAAAAGCAAGTCTAGAAACTAACCGCCCGTATCGTCGCTTTGTCAAAGTTCATCTCGCGATCCTCCGATAGGTGCCACAAGTTCTTCGATGTACTCAAAAAGGAGAACGACCTCCAATGACCCCTGAGTGTGTCCAAGCACTCAAGGAGTTAAAAGTATACCTGTCCTCGCCACCATTTCTCTCAAAACTAGAACCAGGATAGCCTTTCCTCATCTATCTCGCCGTGTCCGAAGTAGTTGTGAGCGCAGTCTTAGTCCAAGAAAATAAAGGTACGCAATCTCCCATCTATTACATTAGGAAGACACTAGTCGACACCGAGACGAGGTACCACCACCTTGAAAAACTGGCTCTGGCGTTGGTCGTAGCTTCACGGAAGCTTAGACCGTATTTCTCATGCCACCCCATCTCGGTCATCACAACTTTCCCCTTAAGAAGCATTTTACACAAACCCGAACTTTCGGGGAGATTGGCCAAATGGGCCATCGAACTAAGCGAGCATAATATTACATATCGACCGCAAACGGTAATAAAGTCTCAGGTCCTCGCCAACTTCGTCGCCGACTTCAGTGCGCATATACTGTCCGAAGTCTAAAAGGAAGTCATCCACGCTTCTTCCTAAATACACGACCTCTGGGTCCTATACACTGATGATGCATCTAACGCGTCGGGGTCCAGGCTGGGACTCATACTCGAAGTCCTCACAGGCAAAGTTATTCGACATTCCATAAGGTGCCCTGACATGACTAACAACGAGGCCGAGTATGAGGCTGTAATTGCTGGACTAAGACTAGCACTCAAATATGGGGGGAAGCGGCTAAGGCTGCGTTGCGATTCTCAGCTCGTGGTCAACCAAGTCACAGGGACTTTCCAAATCAAGGATCAAAGGTTACAAAAATACCATACTGAAATCTGCATACTACTACCCGAGTTCGACGAATGTCAACTCGACCAGATCCCCCGAGCGTAGAATATCGAGGAGGACGGCCTCACCAAATTAACAGCAGCCACCAAAAACATCACAACCAGAGACCAAATTATGGTCCACCTCCTCAACTCGTCGATAGACCAAATCGAGGTAAGAACCATAAACCTAACTTGGAACTGGTGCAATCGTATTATTACATATTTACAGGACGACATACTCCCAAGTGATAAAAAATTGGCCAATAAGTTGCGAATGCAAGCGGCTAGGTACAACATCGTTCACAACGACCTATATAAAATGACATATGGCGCCCCCCTAGCGAAATGCTTGGGCCCAAATCAGATGCGGCGCGTCCTTGAAGAAGTGCACGAGGGCTACTGTAGAGCTCACTCTGGCAATCGAGCTTTGGTCAGGTGCCTCATACGAGCAGGATACTACTGGCCCACCATGAAAAATGAGACCGTAAATTGTGAAAAGATGTGAGCAATGCCAGAAATATGCCCCAATGATCCACCAAGCAGGAGAACACCTACACTCAGTAGTTTCCCTTGGTCGTTCATCAAATGGGGAATGGATATCGTGGGCCCCCTCCCGGCCAGATGAGGTAATGTACGATTTCTCTTGGTTTTAACTGATTATTTCTCTAAATGGGTGAAAGCATGAGCATTCGCCTAAATACGTGAACAAGAAGTAATCGTCTTCATATGGAAGAACATCGTATGCCGTTTCGGTCTCCCCAAAGAAATCAGCTACGACAACGGACCCCAATTTGCAGGAAAGAAGGTCGCCAACTTTTTTGAAGAATGGCACATCAAAAGAATACTGTCAATGCCTTACTACCCCGTGGGTAATGGTCAAGTGGCGTCCTCCAACAAGTCAATACTGAACATCATGAAAAAAAAACTCGAAGAATGCAAAGGACTATGGCCGGAGATATTACCAAAAGTACTCTTGGCCTACCGAACAATGCCAAAAATGAGCACAGGGGAAACGTCATACTCGTTAGTCTATGGGACTGACGCAGTAATACCATTCGAGGTCGAGGAGCCCAGTCTAAGATACTTTCGCGAAAGCGAACCCCAGAACGATGAAAGTATAAGGAAGGAACTCAACGAATTCGAGGAACGAAGAGATATGGCCTATGTGAGAATGGTCGCCCAAAAGCAGCAAGCAAAATGCTACTATAACAAAATAGCAAAGATCAGGCCACTTAAAGTCGGGGACTAGGTGCTGAAAGCCAAAACGCAAGCAAAAAAAGATCCACGGGAAGGCAAACTAGAAACAAACTGGGATGACCCCTATAAAATCACGGCAACGACAAACAAATGATCATTCATACTAGAAACAATGGAAGGAAAGCGACTACCAAACAAGTGGAACATTACACACCTCAAGTACTTCAACTTTTAAAGGACGGGGTCTCTAAAGTCACACTCTTTTCCCTCACTTGAGTTTTTTCCCAATTGGGTTTTCTCGAGGAGATTTTTAACAAGGCGAGGATGGGGATACTTCATGTTGATGCGCGCACAAACGAGGGCATTGGACTGCTAGTTCATTTCTCGATCTCTCACTATTTTTCCAGTTCGACCAATGAATGGACTAGATAGACTGGGGTTGGGACTGAACTACCAGCCAGCACCGGGAAAATATGTAAATCTCTCCAAGAATATGAATAAAAAGCAAAAGTACGTGAAATTTATTCCCGCTCTCCCCAAGTAAAGGTTACGTTTGACCTCATTCGAATTAACACCTATCCGGCCCACATCCCCATTTAATTAAAGGTTACATTCGAACTCGTTTGAATTAACACATATCCGGCCCGCGACCCCATTTAATTAAAGGTTACATTTGACCTCGTTTGCATTAACACCTATCCAGCCCACGATCCCATTTAATTAAAGGTTACATTCGACCTCGTTCGAATTAACACTTATCCGGCCCACAACTTGATTTAATAAAAGGTTACATTCGATCTCACTCGAATTAACACATATCCGGCCCATGACCCCATTTAATTAAAGGTTACATTCGACCTCGTTCGAATTAACACCTATCCAACCAACTGCCCCATTTAATTAAAGGTTACATTCGACCTCGTTCGAATTAATACCTATACGGCCCACGACCCCATCTAATTAAAGGTTACATTCGACCTCGTTCGAATTAACACATATCCGGCCCACGAACCTATTTAATTAAAGGTTACATTCGACCACATTCGAATTAACACTTATTCAGCCCACGACCTCAATTAATTAAAGGTTACATTTGACCTCGTTTAAATTAACACCTATCCGGCCCACGACCCCATTTAATTAAAGGTTACATTCGACCTCATTCAAGTTAATATCTACTTGTCCCTCGACCTCAATTAATTAAAGGTTACATTCGACCTCGTTCGAATTAAGGCTACTTTCAAAATCGTTCAGTCTACTCGAACAAATTTATTATGACAAAGGCAACCAAACAACAAAATCAGAAAAGCGCACAAACCCGAACAAAGAAAAGGAATTAGGTACGAAAAACAATCTAACACTTCATACTATAGAATATTATTTACAAAGGTTGCACGCCTACAAATAAAAAAGTACACACAAATCTGCGGCTAAACCAAAAAGAACAACTAATCACCACCTGACCCAGCAGCGCCACCATCTTGGTCGCCCAGACTATCTCCACCTACTTTCTCTCCATCGCCATCACCATCACGAGCGGAATATCCATCCTCATATCAGGCATCATGTTTGATCCGATCCACGCCCGCAACCTCCTCTTCATCACCGGCTTTTGGTGTAGCGGGATCATAGCCACAAGCGAACCGAGCTTTATGTGCCTTAGCACGAGCGTCCTTGAAGTCGGCTTTTGAAACAGCCCCCATCCCCATCAGGTCCCTGAATATATCCAGCTGGGCCTCAGCATGGATCCATTCCTCGTACAAATCTTGCAGAATGTCAGGAAAAGCAGAAGTGCGGGAAGAGGACGGCTGAGCCAACAATTGCACCTTTTCAGCCTCTAGAACTGCAACTCGATCACCAAGGCTCGAAGCCACTTTCTCCATCTCTCCTATCCGCTCATCAAGCCGCTCCTCCCTGAGCCTGGCCGTCTCCAAAGCACTCTCCCGCTCAGAACGAAGAACACGAATCATAATTGTGAAAGCCTCTGCCTTCCTCGAAGCTGACAACTGGGCTAACTCCGCTTTCTCTAAGCCCGCCACCTTATCAGCAACCTCTCCACTCAGAGCATCTACTTTGAGTTGACACTCCTCGATCTCAGCGCAGAATGAAACCACCTGGGCTTGAAGATCGGCGCATTGAGCCTCCACCCCATTGCTCACCTCGAATTCCTTTTCTTTGTCCCTCAACGCCCCCTTTAGTTCGCTACATTTTCCAATGACTCTTATCAATTCGTCATCCTTCTACTTCAATTCACTTCGGAGAGCCTGGAAAGTGTCGCTTCCACCAAACCGCCTGCAAATCTCGCGGTGTTTATCACGGTATTCGCGATATTTTCGCTCCATCTTCTGGAAAATGGCCTTATGCCTCTCCTATCGGCGGGCACTCTCGATCTCCAAGATCACGGTATGAAAGAAAGACATAACGAGTAAGAACAAAAAGCTAGACTCGACATAAAATATGAAGTAAACATAAAACACGGAGAAAGATCAAAGGCTTACCCTAAGAGCGATGTTGATACCCAATTTTTCTCTTATATTTTCAAAATATATATATATATATATATATATATATATATATATATATATATATACCTTCAAAATAGCGCATATGCATCATCATTTGATTTACAAGCATACACAAGTATTTTTCATACTTTTTCCTAATTTCTAAAGACTTTAAATCAATTTATTTATGTATTTTTATTATATAAATATCCAATAATTACCCTACAAATTATTTTTATGATGATATAATCATCTAAACTTATAATTTATACCAATATGAGGTTTTAAATATTTTCAGTGCATTTATCATAATTACATTTGCATTTTTTAGGGGCCAAATTGCATATTTTGCAATAATAGCCTATATGCATATATAATTACATTATTCATACAGAAAATGACTTTTTATATTTTTATAATGTTAAGTAATTATTGTTAATCGTTTTCATACACAAATGATATTTTTATTATTTATTAATTATTTTATAAATTATTTATTTGTTAAATAGTGGGTATTTAAAATCTAGCCCTAAAATTCCCTATTTTCAGATTTAACCCAACACCCTTACACCAGCCCAATACCCTTGGCCCAAGACCCATTAGCCCAATTCCCGTACCCATTTAAACACCCGATCCAGGACCCTTTTAAATCGTGACCGTTGATCTCTAAGATCAACGGTCCACGTTACACTCTCCCCTTTAAACCAACCTAAACCCCTAACCCTAATCATTTGATACCACCTCGCCCTCCTAGAATTCTCTCGTCTCTCATCTCTCATGAACCCTAGCCGCCGTTCCTATCAACCCCCCCCCCTCCCAATCCGTCCCAAAAACGGAATCCACCATGGATTCCCTTACCTTATTTACCTCTCCTCACCACTGGCCACTCGTCTATGATCTTACTTAGTTGCTTGCCTAACATGGCAAGCAAATCTTGCCAAAATCGAACCAAATCGGTTCACACCTCTAATTTTTGTGGCTATTCCGACTATGTTCATCATTTATTCTTTGTGAGTAACGAATATTCTTCATATCTGTTGATGATTCATACCAACCCCCAATTAGGGTTTCAAACCCTTTTAATCGGACCAAAATAGGTCCGATTTTCTGATTTTTAATGTTATTCCGCTTCTATTCATCTTATTTTGTGCGATTTTTACTTTATTTTCCACTAATTTCACACTTTTCCTAAAACTAGGGTTTGAAACTTTCTCCTTTTCTTACCGATTATGGTGAATCTTTCCTTTCTGTGTTCGATTACTTTCTTTCCTTATGTTTTTCCTGATTTTTACTTTAATATTTGTTTAAATATTCTGAATAATATTTGTTTTGGTATTATTTGTGTTTCCTTTAATATTTGCTTAAATATTTTGAATAATTTTTGTTTTGATATTATTTGTGTGTCCTTTAAAGTCGGCCTTAATAAGTCTGAACGATTTGTGTTTTGGTATGTCTGTGTATTAACTTTAAATATTCTGAATAATCTCGGATGTTTCTCTGATTTGCTGAATCCTTTGATTTGTGCCCTAAATTACCTATAACTGATTCTGAAATATTTTCTTGCATATGACTGATTTATTTCCATGTTTATGTGCTGATTTCTATCACTATATATACTCTTCCCCCATCCCCTTTTAAACGACCTTCGACTACTTTCTGAACTCACTATATACTACTAGACCTAAGGTTATTCTGATTTTGCATTCTATACTCTAACTTTGGCCGGCTAGAAGCCAAGGCCCGTTAGTTCTGAAATCTTGCTATATACTGTGGACTTCCATACTTTGTGCATTTTTCTCGCTTAACTGGTGAGTCACATAACTTTTGCACTTTCATTCTTACATGTCTCTGATTTGTATATGTGATTACTGCTGAATTTGTTATTCAATATGCTTTGGAAGGGTGTTTAAGTATAGCTCTATCAAATCTGTATGTCTTAGTCCCTTTAACACTTAATTGCTCATAATGCTACCTGTGCTGAAGTTATTTGAACTTATTTAAGGTCTATCCAGTTAGTGTATCAATCCTTGAATGCCTATGAACATGTTTATCCCCTTACCCTGAATCTCTGTAGTGAATGCCTCACATTTGTGACTCTTATTACTAGTTATAATCTGCCTCTTTGCTATTGTGTTAACATGATCACTCGATCCCACACCCCCTCTAGTGTTTGTTTGTAATTTGGAATAGCTGTCTCATCATGTTCGAATTGTTGCTTTATCCTTTGATACAAACTGGATCATCTTTGGTTTAGATCATTATAACAAAGTTACGTGCTACTTAACATGATTTTACTCAGTGTGTATGTCTTGACTTATGACTGTAAGCATGATGCCCTCCCCCCCATCTATGATATTGTTCTGGTTTTCTTGATAATAACACTAGGTTATGTACTTAACATGATTCAGCATGCTTTAACTCATTCTACACCTGTGACTTTGCCAAACTTGCAAACATGTTCTTTGCCAACTTTTAGCATGTGACTGCTACTGTGCTGAGTTTGAAACCTGTTTATCAGTTTCATTAAACCAGTTCTTTTTTTTTTTATGTTCTATTTAAGTGTCTACTTGTTGACTAAATTTGGTCATGTCTGCTTAAATCCTCAATTCCCGCCTTTTCAATTTTGGTCTTTCTTTCTCTCTCACCTAAGCTCTTTTAAATCCTATTCTTAGCCAATGTTGCCCAAGTTCTGTCCTTTGGCCTCCCTAGTGTGAGCACTGCTCAGGGTTCATTAGAGACCCTTGTGAACTCTAACACACTGGGATATGGTCCCTAATCCCTCCTCTGAACTATTCTTGTTAACCACCCTAGTGTGAGCACTGCCCTGGGTTCTTGAAGCCCTTGGAAACTCTGACACACTAGGGTCTTGGTTCTATATGCTCAACTCTATCTTGTGCTCACTAGGTGAATCATTCAACTCCTGGCTGCTGTATGTCTATGAGTGTGTAACTTGGAGACTTTTATGATTTGTGAGAATAAAGGCCAGGCATGTCCAGGTGTATTTTGGGCCTGCTGTAGGCTACCTATAGTTATTCTCCTATGTAATTCATGCTATTCATTCTGGGTCTGTAATAATTATTGTAATAACATTTGGGGTATTAGTGAAATTAGGAAAGGGATTTTTATCTTATATTTGCAATAAATGGGGTAGAAATCCTGCCTATAGGTTCAATAATATGTGTTTAGTTATTGTGTGTTAGAAATCATGCATATAGGTATCCTATTATGTTCAATCATTATATGTTAGCAATCCTGCCTATGATTTCAATACTTGGTTCAATTGTGTTCTATTTCTGCTTATCAAAAACCATGCATATAGGGAATTGTATGATTCAATATGCGTTTACATGCTGCCCTATTTCAAAAATTGTAGAGACCATGTATATAGGATCTAAAATCGGATTAAATTGTAGAAAGCATGCCTATAGGTCCGAATCAGTTTAATTATCATCTTGCTCGTTTATTCAGGAGTTCTCGACACTGTGTCATTATTATCACTAGACAATATGCCTGTAGGACTAAATAAGTAATTCTGAATATCCTTACGTGATTACCATGATTTATTATTGAGTAGAACACCTAGACATCATGTATATAGGTTTAATCCCCTTATGCTTAAAATCAGTAGGAAAATTATGTAAATTTCTGAAAATCGTATTTAGGAAATGGCTTTTGCGTGTAGCTGTCTGCTCATTAACTTGGTATCACATAGAGATCCTGCCTATAGGATTCTGCAACCTTAACTCATTAAAATCTGTCAATGTTAATCAGTTTGGCGTGCATTTGTTGTCTAAATGCGGAGGCTAACTTGAGCCCTTATTTGCTTATATGTGAAAGTCCTAAATGTTTTGTTTGTCGCCTAG
Organism: Nicotiana tomentosiformis; assembly: GCF_000390325.3. NCBI lineage: Eukaryota > Viridiplantae > Streptophyta > Magnoliopsida > Solanales > Solanaceae > Nicotiana > Nicotiana tomentosiformis. The sequence continues at coordinate 99,541,788 of NC_090813.1, read as the reverse complement.
TATTTTTTCTTTTGAGCAACCTAAGTTAAGGTCTAGAACCACCCTGAAATAGAGGTCCAAATGCCTCCTGGACTATAGGCATGGGACGGGTAGTGCACACATAGAGTACTACAACTTAGAATTAACTAGTGCGCTTTAGGTAAATAACTTAAAGATAGTAATCAAGTAGCAGGATATGATAGTCTGTGCCCGCTGAATAATATGAGTAACACCCCATCTTGAGAGAGTTACGAAGTATTATTTATGTTGCACGGGGTGATCCTTTAGGCTAAAAAACTTAGGACTCCCCCTCCCCACACACCTCTGTTTAAAGTCAATCATTTTATTTGCCCAAATTGCTTCCCTTCTCTTAGACTAATTCATATAATTCGAGTTCGGCTGGGACGCACAGAAAAGCCCTGCAGCAAGAGTAGTCGACCACCAAGCAGACCTCACTGCAGTAGAAGGAACAGAAGCGGCCTTCCTCTTACGGAATGCCATAGCAGGATCTTTCTGCCTTCTCGAAGGTCCCCGGGCTAAAAAAGAAAAATTAGAAGATCGTCACTTCCCGCACAAAACTGCGACGAGCAGACAACCACGAGGTCGAAACAGTATAGACAAGATAATTATGCATGCATAAATAAATACATATAGATGAACTCACCGGTCGTAGAAGGTGCATGCCTAAATTTCTTGATAAAAGCCGGCCATTCACGAATCCCTACTCTGTGAGGCAAGACCTAGCTGACCCAGTCATGAATGTCCCCGACCAAGGGAGGGGGTGAAGTCTCAACTGCACGAAGAAGGATGAAATGTTAGACTACGACTAAAATAGGCAAAATAAATGCTTGGCAAAAGGATACTTACGGGCATAATTCCAAGCCTCGGGGAACCCGCTTGCTTTGGCTATCACATCCTCGGTCTTGACGAAGAAACAGTTGAGCCAGAACTGACGATTTGTCTTATCGTCTATCTTCACCACCAAACATTTCCTTCCTCGGTGGCGAAGGTATAGCATCGTCCCCCTATAGAAACTAGGGGCGAAGAGATGCATCAGGTGGAGAAGTGATACCATACTGCCAGCAAACTCTACATATTTCGTCAGTATACGGATAAACTTATAGATATAGGGGGAGAGCTGGGTCGGGCAGACGCCGTAGTAGCGGCAAAATTCCTCTGCCAGCGAGAGAAGAGGAAAAGAATAGCCCACGTAGTACGGATACACATAAAATGCGCAATACCTTGGGTGATGTATCTGTACAATATCGTGCCCCACCGGAACCAGATCGATGTCAGCCGGAATTTTGAACTTTTCCTAAATGCAGCGAGGTCAACCTCGTTCATCATCGACTCCGAGACCTCAGGGTTGTCTTCGGGCAACTTCGAAAAGTCAGATCTAATCTTTTCACTGCGAGAAATTATTTTCTCCACCGTAGGGAACCCCTCATCTTCAAGGGCAACGGAAACACCGTCGCCATGAGGAGACACGTGCATCACCAAAGGGGTAGGGTCAAGCGCCATACTAGAAACAAAGGGTGAGTTAACCATATTCTCGAGAGAAGATATCTTACGCACAGAAAAGTCGAGAACAACTGAAATCACTGGAACCGAGGGAGTGGATACACAGTGACGAAGCAAGAAGGAGACAAGGTTTTGATATGGAGAATGAAGAAAGGGACACATGGATTCGATAAATGCAAGTATGCAAAACAAACACAAGGGACCTCAGGTCCATATTTATAAGATTTCAGGCACCAAGACCTAGAAATCAAGCCATCATTGCACAACGCAGATATCGAAACTGCAGAGGTACGGGAAACAACGCAGGGCATCGATAAAGCGCGCCACAGTGACGTATGATGTCATGACGTCATTCTGAAACAACGTATCCCCAAAGTTTACAGATCATGAAAAGTCATGTCGCCACCTCGCCTAAAGCGCCGCTACCCAACTTGCTCGCCTCGTTTAGTCAACTGCGACATATAGAGTCCTCTCATCAAGGCCGTCTGAGATCGACCATAATAAGCGGAGGGACTAACTGTATAGGCCAAAATCCGTCTTCAGAATATCTAGCGTAATATATCGTTAGAGAAAGTTATCGGTCAAGCTCGCCCAAGATGTCGACGGTTATTGCAATCAAAATATCAGCAAGGGTCGAGGTCGAGATCGACTGTTGATGATAAGGCTTGCAACGACAAATTTGTCAAAATAGGGTATTAAAAGGGAATATTTTAGTGAATATTCCTTGCATTTGTACTATTAGGGTTTCGTAGAAAAAAATGACCCATATATATATAGAAAGAAGAGACAATGATAGGGGCATGTAAGATTGATTCTGATAAGAACACTTTTGAGAAGAAGACTTTCCCTCTGGCAAAAATATAAAGATTGCCTTTTTATAAATATTCTTGTTCATATTGTTCCCCATTTTTCTATCAGATCTGATGACTATTCATGTGAATCTTGGATCTATCTGTCATTCATCATTGTCTGGCAAAATATTCGTCCAACTCATCCATTATTGGGTAAATCATTCTCTTTATTTACTTAAATGTCATTTATTGACATTTATTGTTGGCTATATCTCCCTTAATGTTCTTGCTTTAAGAGTATTTAATATTTATTTCCATCAACCACATACGAAATATGTCCCATCTAATATACGTCTTTGTGCTTTATATCTAGAATTATTATCCTTAATTAGATTTAACCTTTCATTATATAAATTTAATAATTTAACCGAAAATTATATTTTTTGGTCAAACAAGAGTGCTGACTAATAAAAGACTAAATCAAGACCAGATTCAAATTCCATTTAGTATCTAAATTGTTGTTCAAAGCCGAAGGGCAAATTACAACGAATTTTAAAAACATGAATTGTGATTAGGGGTGGGCGTTCGGTATTTCGGTACAGTATTTCGGTATTCGGTATATCGATTGTGCATACCAAATACCGTATCAAAGTAGTTCGGTACGGTTCGGTATTTTCTTATTTAGTTCGGTACAGTTTCGGTATGGTTTCGGTATTATACCAAAATCTTTCAAATCTCCCAAGATTATGCTATGCCTAATTGCCTATTGCCTAACATATCTTATGACTTCTGCTGAGAATTCAACCACTCAAAGAAAAACTCAATACCAAATACCGTACCGAAATACCGAAATTTCTGTACCGAAGTATACCGAAATATCGAAAAAATCGAAATCGAAATATCAAATTAATTCGGTTCAGTTCGGAATTTAATTTTTCGGATTTTATGCCCACCCCTAATTGTGATGCAATCAAACACTAGTATATATTAACAAGTGACAATAATTTGAGGCGAGTAGACCATATATTTTTTTATGAAGGTCGACAAAGGCCAGAAAATGAGAAAAGTGTATTAATTCTAGTGGCAATATTAGAAACCTAAGTCATAGCCTTCTATGAAAGGCGTGGAAGTTTATAATAGTACTATATTATATACTGCAGCTAGCTAGTATTACCATATTTCTGCAAAAATTGCAGCACATAATTGATGCATTATTGCCCTTACTCCACCATAACTAAGACACTACTAGTAATAAGAAATTAGAAACGGGAATAAACAGTAAAGTGGTCGGGGAATTTTCATATATTCGCCAACTTTATGGGATTCTCAATATCATTTTCTACTTCCACGCCCATTATTAACGTATCCAAATTAAAGCTCCTCCTTCTTAACCTACTTTTCTTCACTCTTCTTTCTCTTCCGTAAGCTTCTCTAGCTGAAGGCTAAATACAGAGAGAAGCAAAACAGGAAACGAACAAGAAACTAAAGATGAAGGATTGGGCAGCTCCGATCATAGCGACGGCGTTATTTGCGTTTCTATGTCCAGGACTAATATTTCAGATGCCAGGGAACAATAGGCCTGTTGATTTCATGAATATGAAGACCACCTTCGTTTCTATGTTGCTTCACACTGTTTTCTTTGGTTTGTTTCTTATTCTCTTCCTCGTTATTCTCAATATACATCTCTATGCTTAGCTACCAAGAAAACATATACCGTAGATGAGAGATGCTCCACCAATATTTCATTAATTTACGACTTTGCTAGTTTTTGATATTCAAGGTAATTCGGCTTTATTTCAGAGTCGTAAGAATTACAATCTGTAGGAGCTTCTTTTGCAAATTCTACTTTGGTATTCTGATTGTGGTTTTTAATTGAATCTCATAAGACCAATTTGTTTGATTTTCCAAACAACTAAAGTCACATATTACTACCTGCTTTTTCCTTTGGATTCAATTCTCATGTTGTTTATCTAATGGTTACCATTCTGTTTCATTTCCGTTTCTTTTACTTTTTGTTTCTCAAGTCTCAACCAGCTATAATTCAGTCAAAGAGAGAGGATGGGTTGACTCAATTATTGGTGCCTTTAATATTATTGAATTCAATAGTTTAATAATAAGAATCCTCCCGCTCTAAAGAGATAGATGCCAAAGTTAATCCTTTGATAAATTGCAAATTAGCAATCACTCTATTTTAGGTGAAAAAATAAACAACCGCAAATAATTGATTTAACACATCAAAATTTGCAACTGAATGATTCTGATTTTGGAGATGCATATGCAATTCAACAAGCAGAAATTGCCACTATGGCCCCACACAAGAATCAACATCACATGGTGTATTCCACTTGTATTTATAGGTAACTAGGAGTACGAGAAAAGATTACTAGCATTATTAATAATAACAGACTAGTAAAAGAAGAAAAAAGAGCATTTTATTTATAACCAGAGCTTTCCCAACCGATGATACATCACATCAAATCGTAAAAGATTGAATTGAAATTTGAATGCTAAAAAAGAGAAACAAAAGCAAAAAACATGCATGACAAATGACAACCAAACATGACAAACCCAAAAAAGGTAAAAAAGTAAAATGGCCGTCCGTGATAACTAGGATTCCAGTAAAGAGTTAAGAACCCGTATACAAATGGATCCCAATGGCTAATAAGAAGATGCAAATGAGGGCGAAGTACACAATTGAGTGAACCAGTATGGACACTCCACTAGTCTGAAAGTTGCTAAACTCAACAACTCGATTGCGACCTGGTACCTGAATCAGCAAACCTGGCGTTAACAGTACGAAAAGCACCACCGCCACAAACACCGGACCCCAATCGGACATCTTTGCTTCACTCACCAAACGGTGTATGTCCTCTCCCCTTTTGGATTCGCTTAAGCACAACCACTAGTAAATACTATCAAAAAGGTATAGTTAGGAGACTTTATTAGTCTATCCACCCCTCAATTCCATCTTCTTCTCATACAGGGCATGCTGTATACACTACTACAGGGTTCCTCTTATAACGATGGAATTTACACAAGAGAAGAGAGCTGGAGTAGAATGGAGTAAGCTAGGGGGAAACAGAACGTTACCCAATGAAGGTATTCGGATTCACACTTTATCCTTTGCTTATAGTAGGATTGCTGCTTTTGATGTTCAGAAGCACAAAGTAGGTTGCTTACGAGATCAACATTCTGATTCTCCCGACCGACCCCCAAACTCCCACAAGATACATTCAAGATAAATTCTTTCATCTTATTTTCCTCAAGACAATGTTATCCTACCTTATTTCTTTAGATGACGAAACGAATGGTTACGTCTTCCCTAAAACAAAAACTACGAATACGTTACACTAGATAATTTGGCACTTTGACAGCATAAAATGCGGACTACATAGCATTGCGCCTGAGTCGACAAATTCAACAATTATGCTCCTTTAACAAAATTGTATAAATTGAGCTGGATGAAATTTTGCAACACGAGTTGCTTGTGCTTAAACGTGTACAAAACAAACATATCCAATTCACCCTTTCTACTTGGTGCAATTTTGAAAAGATAGCGTTTCCACTCTTTACCCCACATGGTACAAAATCTCTCGCAAAACTATTTTTCTCTCAGTATACAAAACTTGTTATCGCGTTTAACTGTCAAAGGCGGCAATGCAAACAAAAAAAAAACATGATAAGAACATCCATAAGAGAGTTCAGACACAGAAATTGAGACTTAGAAGCAGCAATTATTAAAGCATATAATATCTCGCAACAAGGAAGAGCTCATTTGCTTTTTAATAAAGTTTAATCCGTTGATCACTCAACAAACTACTAGTAAACCAGTCTCTTACTGGCTGAGATATCCAATAGAAGCAATATCTTTCAAACTCTTAGAATATAATCAGTAAACTTGTTCAGTTCCGAAGAAATCAATCAAGGAAACACGAACAAGGGACAATTCAACCCAGTACCCTTCATGCATAGTTCAACCGGAAAATGTCATTCATCACATAGAAACTCCCTTGTTGTGTTGGCATCAAATGAAACATCTGCAGTCCAAGAAAGACAGGAAGAACTTAGAAATTTGAGTGTAAATAAGTTCTGAAACATTGTAGTCATCAAGGAACGCCGGACAAAGCATTTTGCACAGGCTTTAGTATCTGCAGTTTCTCACATATCCCCAGACAATGCAGCAGGGCTATTATCAGAAATAGAAATTCCGATTGGAAAAAATGAGGACTCGATTGTCAGTACTAAAAGTAATTCACAGAAACTTGTCACTTATCATTTTTTGGAATCATCAAGAAACAGAACGCTTTCAATGGTACGTTTGAATATTAGGGAAAGATGCGAGAAGCGGCAAACAAAAAGCAGGAGAAAGGAAAAGAAAATGCAAACGGAGTATTTGCCTATCTTCTCTTCTAATTGGTACGATGGCATCATATAATCTGTCTGTTCCAAGGATGAGGCCAAAGACCACCCATTCAACAATGAATGATGTTTCCTATAATAATAGACCTCTGCTCTATGACAACTAGGGAGGGAAACAATCAGGCAATGCTTCAGAAAACAAGTAATCAATCTGCTAAAGAATAGCTGATTCAATCAAAATAGAAAGCCAGACTTCATCAAAAAGAAAAATATTTAAGTGAAAAGCAAGATAAAGAAAATCAATACTCCTACGAGATATGACCAGAACAACACAACTCAATATTCCATTTACCAAGTACTATTGTACAGGGAAATCAAACATGCTCGAAGACATTCTAAAACTTATGCAATTAAACTTTTCTATACAATCTATAAGGATACAGATAATAAAGCAGTAGGTTGAAAGCCAGTAAAGCTACAAAAATAAGCCTCACAGGAATTGCAGGATAACACACGAAGCACCTTTTGGGTAACATATTGTTCTCTTCTTCCTCAAGTCAGCTACATATAAAGAACTTCGAGTTAAACAATTGCCTTGGACAGTGGCGGAGCCAAAATTTTCGTTAAGGGATGTCAAAATATATAAAAGTAAACATACCAGGAAATTAAGGGGAGTCAATATATAGTATATATACATATAATTTATTTTTTACCTATCTACACAGTGTATTTTTCCCCCGAAGGGGTGTCATTTGACACCATACCCCTTCCTATAAGGTGGCTCCGCCACTGGCCTTGGAAGTTTATTGTTTTCTTCTTCCCTAAGTTCTAAAACACAACCACTTACCCACTGCTTTATTTTCCCTGGACATTGGTGGTCACATACATGTCACGTTACTTTCACATTATCCAACAAATTTCACCAAAAATCATGATAACAGCCATTACACTTCAAATTACCTAATCAATAGTCTTTACCAATCCCAGCAGTATCTATATTCTAGTAAAGCTTATCTGCAGGATACTTTACAATGTTCACTCTAAACATATTATCTAGAAGAAATGTTATGACTACTATCAGACTATCACTAGCTCCTTTTTCCGAGTAAGTGTCAGACTATCACTAACATCAAGTAATTATATTGCAAAATTGTGGCTTATTATCCTATTTGGCATAATGGAACATATTTATCATTCTATTCGAATTCTAGATTGTCAAAAGAAGTTGGGTCGTCGTAAGGGTCCCTGAAACTTTATCAAAGACAAAAAGTGAAGGAAGCCATCACCGTATTTGAAATAGCTTCTGGCATATTTGGTACCCTTATCTTGGTTTTTCATGTATCACTGCTAACAGACTGGCTCCTATAAATAACATCAACTTAAACACTTCTTGCCTAAAAAATACTGCTGTTAAAATTTGGTTGAAAACACGTTCCTAGTCAACCAAGCAGAGGTGGATTTGACCTTTGAACTTTATGGGTTCTGGATTCTCGGACAACAACCTCAAGCTCTGAATTTAATTTTTTAAACATATTTAGTGATTTTTTACACATATACAAGATATAGGCCAAAGCTACTAGGTTCTACCGAAACGTATATTCAAGTCTACATGTGCAACTAACCATGAACTGGAAGGAGAAAAAGCCTTTCCAAAACCCTAAATATAAGCTTTGCTAACCCAAGCATACAACCATTGCTTTGGAAAAGAAATTTTGCTTTTTATAGTGCCGTTAGCAATTGTAAGTCCGAGTATCCTTAGACCAAACTATGGATACATTAGCAACAGGAAAAAAATTTAATTTTGGCATTACAAACAGAGAGAAGGCTGCATCAAAGAAAATATTCAAGATAATTCCCTCTATTTCAAGGGATTCAACCTGGTCTGCAGCAATAAACTGAGCAAGATTAGTTGTGCATATGTGAACGGAGGATCGTCATGGTGAATGATGATTCACGGAAAAACCAAAATTGATTTTCACAGATTTGTCGTGGCAGATGAAACACTTTATCAAGCAGGATTTTCTGGGTAAAATGATAATCCATTAAATTTCTCCTCATTTTGGTGGGTTGTGAGGAAGGAAGATGTTCCTTTCCCTTATAAAGGACTTTTCTAGTAAAGTGACGGGATTTCTGTCCAGTGTTTAACAGCCATTATTCAACTTGATGTTATTGAAAGGACCAAGCTTTAAAAGTGATTCATAAAGGACCAACTTACACTTACCATGATACTACAGTACCAAATATGCCAAAAACTCTTAGTTGCAATGGTGGAGATGAAAAAGGTTTTACAGTTGTCCCCTGTTTGTTTGTATTTTCACTTATGTTTTTCTTTTTACTGACAAGAGAAGCTTCGCATTTGCAGACTGCAGAATTTAATGTTGCATTTTCCAACTGTTCTTTATGTGAAAATTCGTTATGCCAAGACAATACTTCAAATAATTTTTTCAACTTCAACCAAATATTGTCCGAACTCCTACTTGGATCATTGAAGAGAAATGCAGCTAAATAATTTTTCAAAGATACACATACTATTCAATGAGACAAAAAAAAGCAAAAACAAAGAGAATGACTAAGGAAAAAAGAGCAACTAGACATGTGAGCATCAACAGAGTCCTAGCATAACAAAATTCACATTTAATAGTATATAGGACAAATATCTTGTTCCCAAAGGGATCTCCACAAGGTAGGGGTAAGGCTGCGTACACACTACCCTCCCCAGAACCTACTATGTGGGATTATATTGGGTTTTTTGTTGTTGTTGTTGTATCTTGCTCCCAAAGGGATTATTGAGTGGTCAAGGCATAAAAATAACAAGCTCGAGGTCTAAGGTTTAAATCCAAGTCACAACACTCAGTAAAAGCCTAACCCATCAACAACTAAAAAGCACTCAGTAAGAGCCTATTTCCTCCACAGTTGGTGGGCATATTACCGGGCACCTGCGTAGAGGCGCCCACATTTGAGGATTGTAGCAAGTTGTAGAGTGAATTAGTCGAGGTGCGCAAGCTAGTTCCAATACCACCATTTTGTAAACACACACACAGAGAGACATATATCCTGTCCAATTACAAGTCTGACATCTAGTAAACAACTTTAAAATTTTTAAAAAAAAAAACGATCAAGACATATAGACATGATCGGTGCTGCCACATTTTAATGTCAGAATACAAACGAAAATGCACGAAGAACTCATCTTCCCACTATTACATCCATCAAAGTCTGCAAACATACTTACGAGTTACCATCAAGGCCATAGCCCATACTACACGAATTTTGCTTATATCTTCACATAGAGCCATTGTATTATTAACATGTTAGCATAACTTGTCCCCCAGCAGTAAACCAAAAGTATATATATCACATGCCTATCTCCAAATTTTTAGAATCTCACTCCACAAAAGGCGAGGCGACTAACATCATGAGATCCGAAATGCAGAGGCAGATACAGGATTTGCATTTATGAGTTCGTGTTCGGGATTCTGCCACAACTCATTTGATTCATTGGGTTCGAAATCAGTTATTGTACTATCTAGTGAATTCGAATGAACCCATACCTTAAACTTTACATGCGTCCCTACCCAAAGGGAAAGTCAACTGGTGTTCGAAAAAGGAAATCTAAATTCCATCCATTTTCGTTTGATAACTGATTTAAAAATTATACTATTACAGATTGTGAAATACATAAGTAGATCGCCGATTATAATAATTAAGCACATGGAACAGCAATAAAAGAGCACTTGGTAATGGGGAAAATACCTGACTGAACTTGAGGACGTGCTCTTCGCCGGGAAGTTGAAGATTGCCACTAACAAAGACAAGCATGCCGCCGATAGGACCAGAAGGCTGACAATCGACGGTGTTGATCTGGTGCTTGCACTGCTGGAAAGGCAGACTGGTAAGCTTAGCCACAATATGCTGAGCTCCTTGAATCTTCACCCCTTCGAAACTTAACATAGAACCTTCTTGGTACAGGTTCGCAAGCCCGGCCCGATTCGAATCGAAGGTGGAGTAGTAGTGCTCCACGAATGCCGTTGCAACTGCGTCTGGATTCATTGCCCCGATTTGAATTCGTAATTTGCTCTGTCCCTTCTTTGCCTCTTTCCTTAACGCAGGCCAGTCAAAACACTCCGTATTATTGGTGAGTAGCTGGAATAATACGCTACAGGAGGAGCCCAAAAGATAAGAATATTAACCACTGACAGGTCAAATAAACTTCCTTTTATTTGGTTTCCCATCTGGTTACCGTTTTTAGGTCTCCACTTAATTTTAGCTAGCGTTTGAATATTAGATTATCAAATTAGTTCTGAAAAATTTATTTGGGTGAAGTTTGATTTTAAAATGAAAATATATTTAAACATCAATTTTTAAAATATAATTTAAAAAAATATAAAATATGACTTATACACACAAGTTTTAAAAACTATTATAAATACCCAACAATATCATTATCAATAACATTCACTATATTATCACAAACCATAGTACTAAACATAAATAAATTTGATACAAAATTATTATTTTTATAATGAACTACATGATAACTATCAGGTGACCGAGAAGACGAAGCAATATTGTTACAAAATAATAAATTGTGGGCTCTTTTATAAAATACAAAAGTTTGGGGCAATTTTAAAAAAATATAATAGTAATATTTTGAGCTGATTTTGGTATTTGGGATTTGAAATTTTGCCAAAATGTAGGCAAAATCTATGACTAAACACATGTTTGCCAAATAAAACCCAAATTTATTTTGGCAAAATCTATGGCCAAACGGGTCCTTAAATTGTATCCGAAATTTAAGGCCTGTTTTGCAATAAAAAAGATTCATTTTTCGATTTTTTTTTTTACTTTTTTCGAAATGAGTGTTTGGTTATGATATTTTCGATTTTCACTTGAATATGAATTTCGAAATTTTTTAAAAATTTGAAAAACTCTAAAAAACTATTTTTCAAAATTTTCACTTCAGATCACTTACAAAAATTTAAAAATAGCCCAAAAATTATATTCATGTCCAAAAACAACTTTAATTTTCAAATAACATTTTCATTTGAAATTGTTTTTACTTTTTCCCGAAATTTTACAATTCTTATGTCCAAACGCCCACTTAATTTTATGAATTTGAAACATTTGATTAAGAATGAAGTATAATTCTCATCCATCATCTTTTGGCGATAAACGCATTTTCTCACTATGATTTTTGTAATTTGTAAAATTGTACAATTAGCGGTACTTTGAAAATGTAAGACCTCAATGTATGAATACTGATTGAAAACTAGATGTTTTTTACTTTGAACTTTGTATTCCGACGGGAAGATTAATATGCAAAAACATGATTTAAAACTGATTCGCGCAGTTCTTAAACCTGCATACGGGCGAACTTGGGGTTAGCGCTCACACCGACTTTCCGGTAAGTCAAACGAAGTAAGAGTATGAATGTATGAGATCGAGACCGAAGTTGAGAACTCTTTAGATCGAGGCTGGAACGTGATACTCTCCATCGGGCCCGACGAGATAACATTCCCCGAACCCAGAACGAGTTCCGAGACCTCGGAAAGCACTATGAACGGTTGCACACGACTAACAGAAGGCCGTGATATCCGCACCCATCCGGAAATCACGACGCGGATCTCGCATGATGTCGGTAGTTTATCAATAATTGACGAGAAAGGACCATTTTTACCCTTTTTGGAATTATACTAGGGATGAAACTCTCCTACTATATAGAGGGGAAGTTTTTTACTCAATAGGGATACAATAACACGCATATCAAGGCAATACAAACTTATTTCTCTGCTTTCTAGTTATCGAAAAGTTCTTATTTTAATCATAGTTCTTCATATACATTTGGCTTCGAATCAAGGGTCCGATCGAAGATAAAACTATTATTCACCTTGAATACGAGCCCGACCTTAACGTCATAACTGGTTTGGCTATTCATTTTATGTTTAATACGTCTATCTAACATTCTTGATTTTTTGTATTTATTGAAGCAATCCACATATCCTTAAAATCGCGTATAAATTTAATTGTTATTCATTTTAAGGGTAAACAGTTTGGCGCCCACCGTGGGGATAAGGATAATAGTGGTGGTTTGATACAAATCTCCATAACACTATGTCACGACCCAATTTTCCCTCCGTTTGGGTATCGTGATGACACCTAGTCTTAGGGACTAGGTAAGCCTAACAATAATTGAAACAATAACATTATTTAAATAGAATCTCTTACAAATTCCCAAAACCGGTAGTACAAGTCATAAGCTTTACAAAGTTCTTTTTTGCTAGAAAGCCTCTAAATACAACTGTCCAGAAATAGGAATAAACAGTGCAAAACGAAAATTTGATGGTGACTCCGAAGCCTGCGAACGCAGCGACAGGTTTACCTTGAGTCTCCGTAGCGACAGTCCACACAGCTAGCTAACGAACAAATACCTGGATCTGCACAAAAATGTGCAGAAGAGTAGCATGAGCACACCACAGCGGTGCCCAATAAGTATCAAGACTAACCTCGGTGGAGTAGTGACGAGGAACAGTCAAGACACTCAATGGTCTAATTAACTAAACAGGTACAAGTATATGAGCAGCAGAAGTATGATGTCTACATAAAGACTATGCAATATGGCTCACAGTACAGTAATGACAATAAGGAAGGAAACAACAAGTGTCACCGAAATATCAATGAAAATGACACAGAAAAATAAATGGAACACAACCTAAATCTAGAATCACAAATACAGCAAGGGAAAGTAATGACTCAGCAACTACAACCGCTTTTACATCAGGTTTTAGTCAACAACTCCACGAGGTACCGAACCTCGGACAATTCATAACTCATGGGTCTCAATATCTGAACCCTAACACTTGGCATCTTGTGCCCTCATAACACCTCATAACTGCACTGACGACTCACATGCCAATAGAGTCATTCTCACATAGAAGGCAAGTAAACAAGGGTGGGCATCTATGCTCAACAATATCAAGAATACCTCTTATCCGATAAGAATGCTTAACTATGTGTATGCTTGTGCAAGTGTCCTACCATAGTCCATATTAGCAAATAAGCATAAGAAAAAAGAACGGACAACACATAGAATATTTTCTCACAGCTTTCACAAGATAAAGCTCACACTGGTATGTATGCCACTTCACAAATATCAACAACAAGAATGCCCCCATGCCATAAATCATCACAAATCAATCACTAACACAGCCTACTTTGTCTCGCCACGTGTGCAATAGTAACATAAATGCCCGCCTTGTCTCGCCACACGTGCATAATAATGTTCCCGCCTTGTCTCGCCACATGCGCAACCCATATATATATATATATATATATATATATATATATATACATATCCCGCCTTGTCACACCGCATGTGCAAATATCAATAGTAATAATAGCACGACAGAAACCTCGTGCAACCCCATAATAACAACCGCATGGCAGAAAATCTCGTGCATTACAATAATAACAACCGCACAGCAGAAACCTCATGCATCACAATAACCACAACCGCACGACAGAAACCTCGTGCATCACCACAACAAGTACAACAACAACAATGACAATAATACAAAGTACGACAAGTAAATCAACTCAAGAACTTTAATTCACAAAGAAATAGTAGAACCAATTCACAAGGAATAACAACAGTAAATGATGTCAGGCGTAAAGAGAACAACTCAACAAGGAAAAACTAATATGTAGCAACGATCCCACAATATACATTTCAACAATAGGGAATCTAACACGAGTCAAATAATTTCCAAATAAAACAACTCGACTAAGATATAGGATTTCTAAAACTTCTTTTAAGATTGAGGAATTTCGAAGGATATTCAACAATTCAATTAAGGATAAGCAGCAGAAAGATAATCATAACCTCAATTAAGACTGAACAAATTATAGGATGAGATAATAATAATTTTTAAATAAAGATAAGCATTATGAAAAGATAGCATGACAATAGAGGAGGTAAAATCTTCAGTTAAGTCAAATAAGAGTCAAATAGGCAATAAAAATGAATCCTGAAAGCAATTAATTCTAATTAAAGCATGTAGAGGTGAAACTAGTAAATAGAAACTTAATCATATCAAGAACAACTTCATACTCAGTGAATATAAGGACCTAAGAACCCAAAAAGGCCAACTTTCCACAAATAAGTCCGAGCACGTACTCGTCACCTCACGTACATGGACTACAATCAACATAGAAGACTCAAATCCTAAGGGGGAATCCCCCCCACAAGGTTAGGCAAGATACTTACCTCAAACCAAGATCAATCAATCGGTCACAATGCCTTTCCCACGAATATCCGACTCCGAATGACCCAAATCTAGCCAAAACAATTACATATCATAAATACAACTATATTAGGCTAATCAAATTAATGAAATCAAGATTAAGGTAAAAATTCCGAAATCCATCCTAAAAAGTCGACCCGGGCCCACATCTCGAAATTGGGTAAAAACCAAAAAATACGAACACACATTCACTCACGAGTCCAACCATATAAGAATTACTCAAATCCGACCACAAATCCCCTTTCAAAACTCGAAATCTTTATTGAAGAAGTTCTTCTAATTTTCCCAATTTCAACCTAAAAAATCTGAAATTAAATGGAGAAAACAATTATAGATTAATGGAATACAACCAAAAACAAGTTAGGAATCATTACCCTAAAGCTTCCTCTGAAAATCCCTCGAAAATGCTCTCAAAAATCGCCCTATACCAATTTTGCAAAGTCCAAAATGACAAAAATCACGAAGCCCTTTGGTTTTGAATACTGCCCAGGCATTTCCGCCCCTGCGGAGCCTGGGCTCGCACCTGCGCGTGCGCTTGTGCGAACAAAATGAGTGCTTCTGCACAAATCACTTGCCCCCTCTGCCTCCGCACCTGCGATGAAAGGGTCGCACCTGCGCGTGCGCGCCTGCGAAAATCCATTCCGCTTCTGCGGACCTTGCGCACCTGCGATGTCCATTGCGCTTCTGCGTGGTCGCACCTGCGAGCCAAGATCCGCAGGTGCGATTGCACCAGAAGGCAGAAACTTCAGATTTCCTTCTAAGTCCGAATTTGATCCGTTAACCATTCGAAACTCACCCGAGGCCCCCAGGACCTCGACCAACATACCAACCAAATCCTAAAATACCATACGAACTTAGTCGAGCCTTCAAACCACATCAAACAATGCTAAAATCATGAATGACCCTCCAATTTAAACTTAATGAACTTGAAACTTCAAATTTTTACAACCGATGCCGAAACCTATCAAACAACGTCTGATTGACCCCAAATTTTGCACACAAGTCATATTTAACATTTCGGACCAACTCCAACTTCCAGAATCGGATTCCGACTCCGATATCAAAAATTCCACTACCGGTCCAAAACTCCAAAAATTTGACTTTCGCCAATTCAAGCCTAAATAAGCTACGGACCTCCAAAACACAATCCAGACACGCTCCTAAGTCCAAAATCACCCAACGGAGCTAACGGAACCGACATAACTCCATTCCAGAGTCGTCTTCATACAGTTCCGACTACGGTCAAAATCCTAAGACTTAAGCTTTCGTTTTAGGGACTAAGTGTCCCAAATCACTCCAAATCATCCGGTAACTAAATTCAACCATGCACGCAAGTAAATACACATAATGCGAAGCTACTCAGGGCCTTATGCCACCGAACGGAACTTAAATTCTCAAAATGACCTATCGGGTTTGTTATACACTGTCTATTTTACACTTATTCTTTAAAGTCTCAATTTCAGGCCAGTTTTAAAATGTCAAATTCTCAGTCTGCTCGCTTGGACGTTGGGGCTGAGTCTGGCCATCATGGCCAAAACAACAATCTGGTGCCTAGCAATGAGGTGCCCCCTGCCGATCCCAACGGAATCTCAGTTGCAGACCCAATCGATGCTAACTCGCAGGTGGCCATCAATGCCAACCTGCATACCCACCCCAAGAACAACTTTCACGGAGGAGCCCGACCAACGGCTCGAGGAGCTCCCGAAGGCGACGAGTTCAGTCTACGATTGATCATCGAAATATTGCTGGCTCAATATGCAGAGATAGTGCGGCTGCAAAATCAAAGCTGCGCCTCCAGCAGAGTTAAGCCCGAACCATCCCAGGAGAACACCCGAAGAAATGAGCAGATCACCGAAAGGCAGGGTGAAACTAACCCCGGTGTCAGCCCTGAAGTGATGAAAATGCTTGAAGCATTAACGAAACAGGTGGAATTATGTGAAAAGAGAATTGAGGCAAACGACAAGAAGGTGGAGACATATAATTCCCGGGTCGATCAAATCCCAGTAGAGCCTCTGATATTGAAAGGCCCGGAATCCAAGAAATTTGTCCAAAAGCCTTTTCCTTCGAGCGCGGCACCAAAGCCAATCCCGAAGAGGTTTCGTATGCCCGATATTCAAAAATATAAAAGAACCACGGATCCGAATGAGTATGTGACCTCCTACACATGCGCCATCAAAGGTAACGACTTGGAAGACGATGAAATTCAGTTAGTGTTATTAAAGAAATTTAGGGAAACTCTGTCAAAAAGTGCAATGATATGGTACCACAACTTGCCCCCAAATTCCATTGATTTGTTCGCTATGCTCGCAGATGTTTTTGTAAAGGCTCATGCCGGGGTTTTTCAAGGTCGAGATCAGAAAATCTGACATTTTCAAGGTTAAGCAAAGGGACAACAAGATGCTCAGGGAGTTCATGTCAAGGTTTCAAATGGAACGAATGGACTTGCCTCCGGTTGCGAACGACTAGGCCGTTTAGGCATTCAATCAAGGAATTAACCCCCAAAACTCCTTGGCTTCACAACAGCTGAAACAAAATTTGGTAGAGTACGCGGCGGTCACTTGGGACAACGTCCATAATAGGTACCAGTCAAAAATTAGAGTCGAGGATGACTAACTCGGAACCCTTTCTGGGTCCGTTTATTCCATTAGAACCGACGACATGCCTAAGAGAGCCGACAATCATGAATCAAGACCAATCCGATATCGGTATCAACCATACGGTGTAGATCTAAGGGGAAATGGGTCCGGGTATAACCCACGTGGAATGAGCAGAGAAGCGACTGTGGGACCAATAACCGAGGTTTGATGAGAAAGAATGGTTTTGACAGGACGCTCGGGGGAAGGGAAGCACCAAGATTATCAGAGTATAACTTCAACGTTGATGTAATCAGCATCGTATCAGCCATTGGGCGCATCAAGGAAACCAAGTGGCATTAACCATTACAGTCCGACAAACAGACCGAACAAGAAGAACCTCAGCACGCTATCAACATGATCATCGGAGGGGTCGATGTCCCACAGGGGCCAATGATAAAGCGCACTAAACTATCCATCACGAGGGAAAAATGCACTCGAGATTACGTCTCGGAGGTAACCATTTCGTTCAGCAAAAATTATGCCGAGGGCATCGTACAACCTCATAATGATGCACTAGTGATATTTGTACTTATCAACAAATCTCGATTTAAACGTGTGTTGATTGATCAAGGAAGATCGACCAACATTATTAGATCGATGGTTGTAGAGCAATTAGGGTTACAAGACCAAATAGTGCCCGCAGTCCAGGTGTTGAACGGATTTAACATGGCATGTGAAACTACTAAATGAGATATAACTCGTCCCTTGAACACCGGCGAGACGATCCGAGACATAAAATTTTACGTGATTGAAGGGGACATGAGGTATAAAACCTTATTCGAAAGGCCATGGGTTCACAACATGAGGGCAATACCCTCAACATTACACCAGGCACTGAAATTCCCTACACCCGGAGGGATCAAGACGGACTACGAAGAGCACCCAACCGCAAAGGAAATATTCATAGTCAACGAGGTGTTCCCAGTGCTCGTGGTCTCGACATCGAACACGGAGCCGACCAGGAAGGAAAAAAATTAGATAGCAATCACCGGTACTAGTACCGGCCCCGACCAAACCGAAAGAACAAGGAGTAGGCGAGGAGGATGACTACGGAGTTCCTAGATCGTTCATAGCTCCTGATGATTCTGATGCCACCAAATCGACAGTCGAGGAGCTAGAGAAAGTCATATTGATCGAACACTTACCCAATCGGAAGGTATACCTGGCACGGGGTTAACTCCCGAGCTCAGGAAAAAACTTATTGAATTTCTTACAACTAATGTTGATTATTTTGCTTGGTCCCATCTTGACATGACAGGGATCCCGCCGGAGGTGACCACTCATAAGATGAGTTTGGACCCGAAGTTCCATCCGGTTAAACATAAGAGGATACCTCAGTCCGAAGTCAAGCATGCATTCATCAAGGACGATGTATCTATGTGCCTTAAAATAGGACCCATTCAGGAAGTTAAAGGCTAGGAATGTGTGTGGATTATAAAAATCTGAACAAGGCACGCCCTAAGGATTCTTTTTCTTTTCCTAACATCGATCGGATGATCGACGCGACAGCCGGGCACGAGATACTCAGTTTTCTCGATGCCTATTTCGGGTACAACCAAATTTGGATAGACCTGGGCGATCAAGAAAAGACTTCCTTTATCACTAAATTCAGCACCTATTGTTATAACATAATGCCATTCGGATTAAAGAATGCCGGTGCCACCTATCAATGCCTAGTAAACCGGATTTTCGAAGAACAGATAGGAAAATCAATGGAAGTTTATATTGACGACATGTTAGTCAAGTCCCTGCGAGCAAAGGACCATTTGAAACATTTGCAGGAAACCTTCGACATATTGAGGAGATACAATATGAAGTTGAACCTGGAAAAGTGCGCATTCGGGGTCGGATCCAAAAATTCCTCGGGTTCATGGTATCCAATCGAGAGATCGAGATCAATCTCGACAAAATCAAATCCATAGAGAAAATCACCGTGGTGGACGACATCAAGGCCATTCAAAGGCTGACCGGGCGTATAGCTGCCCTGGGCTGGTTTATATCGAGGTCCTCAAACAAAAGCCATCGGATCTTCTCACTGTTAAAGAAGAAGAATAACTTTTCCTAGACCTAGGAATGCCAACAAGCTTTGGAAAAACTCAAATGGTACCGTTCGACTCCGCCCCTGCTCCGCACTCCGAACGGATGAACAACTGTACCTTTACTTGGCAGTTTCGAGGTGGCTGTAAGTGAAGTCTTAGTCCGGAAAGAGGAGGGTACGTAATTCCCTATTTACTACGTTAGTAGAACTCTAGGCGAGGCCGAAATAATGTATCTTCACCTAGAAAGATTGGCGCTAGCTCTGCTAAGTGCCTCCAGAATGTTAAAATCGTACATTCAATGCCACCTCATATGTGTCATAACCTCTTATCCACTGAAGAACATCATGCACAAGCCTCAACTCTTAGGATGGTTGGCTAAATAGGCCGCCGAAATAAGCGGGTACAATAACGAGTATCGACCCTGAACCACCATAAAATCTCAAATTTTGGCTGACTTCGTGGCCGACTTTACGCCGGCCTTAGCGCTCGAAGTCGAAAGAGAATTATTGCTGACCTCGGGGGACTACCTCAGAAATTTGGACCCTTTTTACAGACGGTGCCTCGAACGCAAAAGGGTCCGGGCTCGGCATCGTTCTGAAACCGTCTACGGGGAATATAGTTAGGTAGTCTATTAGAACTGTGAAATTGACTAACAATGAAGCTGAGTATGAGGTCATGATTGCAGTTCTCGAATTGGCTAAAAGCCTTGGGGTCAAGGTGGCCGAAGCCAAGTGCGATTCCCTCCTCGTGGTAAATCAAGTCAACGGGACGTTCGAAGTAAAGGAGGAACGGATACGAAGGTATTTAGACAAACTACATGTAGCGTTGCATCGATTCAAGGACTGGACCCTACAACACGTGCCCCGAGATCAGAACAATGAGGCCGATAATTTGGCTAACTTGGGGTTATCGGTTGATGAAGATGAATTCAGTTCGGGAAAAGTCATATAGCTCATGAAATCGGTGATAGAAGAATAAACTCAACGAGTTTAAACTGGGATTAGATGAACAAATATATAGACTACTTGAAAACTGGGAAATTGCCCTCGGATCCCAAAGAATCGAGATCCCTGCGTACCAAGGCTGCTAGATTTAGCTTGGTCGAAGGGACATTGTTCAGGAGAATGTTCGACGACCCATTGTCCAGATGCTTGGGGCCGAGAGATACAGAGTACGCCTTGAGAGAAGTTCATGAAGGCACTTGCAAAAATCATTCGGAGGCAGAATCTTTGGTTTACAAATTAATGAGGGCCGACTATTATTGGACCGAAATAGAGAAAAATGCGAAGGACTTCGTATGAAAATGTGACGACTGTCAGAGACATGCACCAATGATCCATCAACCGAGAGAGCTACTCCCCCCGGTCTCGTCCTCGTGGCCATTTATGAAATATGGAATGGACATCGCCGGTCCCCTATCATGGGCACCCGGTAAAGATCAATTCATACTATTCATGACTAATTATTTTTACAAATGGGTCTAGGCTCAAGCATTCGAAAAGGTCCGGGAGAAAGAAGTCATTTACTTCATCTAGGACCACATAATATGTCAATTTGGAATACCGGCCGAAGTCGTGTGCGATAATGGGAAGTAATTCATCGGCAGCAAGGTAAATAAATTTTTTGAAGATCACAAGATTAAGAAGATACTATCAACACCTTACCACCCTAGTGGGAACGTCAGGCGGAATAAAAAAACAAGACCATACTTCAAAACCTAAAAAGGAGGTTGACCGATGCCAAAGAGAAATGGAAGGAAATATTGCCTAAAGTCCTATAGGCATTTCGTACGACATCAAAGTCTAGTAACGGGGCCACTTTATTTTTGTTGGTCTACGGGGCCGAGGCCTTAATACCAGTTGAAGTGGGAGAACCAAGCCACAGGTTCCAATATGCGACTACATAGTCAAATGGCGAGGCCATGATCATAAGCCTGGAACTATTGGATGAAAGGCGTGAAGCCGCCGTAGTCCAGTTGGCCGCACAGAAATAGCGGATAGAAAGATACTATAACTGAAGAGCCAACCTCTGACACTTCAAGATCGGGGACTTGGTGTTGAGGAAAGTAACATTACGCGCCTGAAACCTGAACGAGGGGAATCTAGGACCAAATTAGGAAGGACCATATTGAGTTGTCGGAATTACCGACAAGGGCTCATACAAACCCGAAGCAAGAAACGATATGCAGCTATCGAACAACTAGAATGTGACACACTTAAAGCGGTACTACTGCTAATGTACGATCTCATTTACTCTTAAATAATATTATGAATCGGACTAACACTTGCAAGCAACAACCAAGGATAGATGTGGGTAATAGGTCTGAAAGCACGCGTTGTACTCTTTTTCTCTTGAGCCGGTATTGTCCCAAAATGGGTTTTTCGACAAGGTTTTTAACGAGGCAACCGTAAAACGTGCTAACTTAGATTCGAAGGCCGCTCTAAAACCGGAGTCAATGGGCGTTCATTTTGCATTAACAGTATTCGATCCCTCTCAAGCTCGACTTCGAATACTACAGACCATTACCCTCGGATTAAGGTTTTTATCAAGGAAGAAATTAGCTAGGGCTCGGTGGTTAGGATTCATTGTAAGGGACAAATGGTCGTGTGAACCGTGCCCACATAGCCCACTTTAGCCATTGATATTTTAACTTCAATACCATACAAGAGGGGGGTAATTTGTGTGGTGTCCAATTTTTCGCTTATACTGATTATGGAAGGACCTGGTTCTTCTAAGTATTCCTTAAACTACTATTGCTGAAATAGTAAATGCGGAAAGTAAAGAACACAAGTAATTTACGTTTGAAACACATGGCTTAAAAGGTGAAAAAACCATGACCTACTTCTCAGTAGGATTTTCCCAAACTCTCCACTAAATCACTGAGCCAAAAACTGCATTTACAAAACACTTTTGTAAACATAGGATTAACTCTAACCCCGTTGTGGCAACCAACCTCTAACTACTGCAATAACTTCAAGTTAACTCTAACTTGAATACTCTGAGTACCTATTACAATTGCCTCTAGATAAAGAAAGGTATAATATGAAAACACCTACTACAATTGAACTAGAATAAAAGACAAACACTTGGAACTGGTTCTTCTATTTGGTTTGTGTAGCTTCAGGTTTGCACACTTGAATCACATACGAATTGCTTGCAAAATACTTTGCTATTTTGCTCTCAATTCATGTTTAACTTCTGCTTTTGTGCATACCTGTAGAATGAGAACATCCTGCAATATATAAAGTTAGTAGATGAAGAAATAACTAGAGTTCTAATGCTACTCTTTCTTGGTGGAAGAGTTCTAGTTGATCTCAATTTCTAACTCCTTCCTTATCTTGGATAGTGCTCTCTTTGATTAAGGAGTCCTTCTCCTTATCAATTATGCAACATTTTCGATCAGGAGATATCAATTATACCAAGTTAAGCTTATCTCCTTCTTGTGCATCCCACATACTCGAATTTTCCCGTGTCTATGCACATAAGGGATGGACTTGGTTCATGCCTGAGCTTCCTTTGTCAATCTTCAAACCAAACCTTCACTTGGGCCAACAAATTTTCCCTCTTTGATGATGACAAACTATGTACTTTTTCATAAGCTTAGGCCCTGTTTCAACTTAGCTCAACATCAACACAATGTTAGAAATATTTTACCTTTTTATCACTTATCATCAAGGACAAGGTTCATCAGGTTATAAACATCACTGTTCAAAGTTAAAGCACAACCTTTTCCTTCTTTTGGCATCATCGAAAAGTTGCATAAATATGTAAGATAACCAGATTTTTTAACTTACTCATGGTCACTGGCTACTTCAAACGCAATCATGGATTAATCATCATAGATCAAGCTAAGGATATTAACCATAAAATAAATATAAACCAACAGTTAGAGCAAAAGACAGTGAATTTCATTGATGATTGATAAGATTCTACCACAAAGCATAAGAAGAAATAAAAACACTGAAAGCATGAGCAAAAACAACAACAACAAAATTCCCGAACTAGGTCACTGTTGATCTACATTAGGCTAGGAGGCTTAAGGCTGGGAAGAACTAGGTGCTTGGTTTTTGGCTAGGAGGAGTTTCAGCATATCTTGAAGAATGCCATTATTCTTCTCCTTTTCTCTTGCTATCTCAGTTCTGAGAGCATCTCTCTCAATCTCCACCTCTGCCAACCTCTTCTTCAGCCTCTCAATCTCAGCATCCTTAGCCCCACTTTCTTGCACCAAGGCTTGCACCTTGCTATTCACTGGTGCCTTCTTGGATGAACCGGGTTCTTTAGGAGTGGCATGGACTTCATAGTCACAAGCAATCAGAGTATTTGCCCCAAAATGATCCTTGCTTGTACCAACCTCCCACTTCTTCATAGGTACCTTGAAATGTGCAAGTACAGATGTGAGAATAAAGCCATAGGAAATGGCATGAGTCTTGGTGTCATTTAGAACCCTATCAAGAAGCTGGATTATAAATCCAGGCCAATTAATCTGCCTTGGCAGAATACATTTGTTGACAAATTCAAACAACACTTTATGGAGTGGCTTCATCTCACTCTTGTACACATCCTTGGGCTCAACTTCCTTCTCATTGTCACTGAATTTTCTGGTAATGGAAAGGGCAGCAGGAAGATTTTCTAGGCTTGACCACTTAAGCTTTGTATAGTCCTTGTACCACTCAGCAGGTACACCCAGAATTTCTCCCAACTCCTTCACATCGAAGGAGACTTGAACTCCTTTCACTATACTAGTAACCCTTCCATCTTTCACCTCACCATTTGCCATAAACTCAACAATTTCATTCCTGGCCAACTTGCCAGCCATCCGAAGGACCATGTCCTTCCAGCCTTGCAATTCCATATTCTCCAAAAGCAACACCATTCACTGCTCCTCCAAGTCCCTAAGGAGTATGCCCTTCAAAATTGTCCTCTTGCCAAACTTGGCCATCTTGTCTTTCTCAGTGTCAGAATCATCTTCTTCCTCTCCACTCCATTCTTCTTCCTCAACAATTTTCACTTGTTTTGACTTCACAACAGACCTTGTTCTTTTTGCCAAGGTAGATGGTTCAGCAGACTTTGACTATGAAACAGACTTCTTAGTGGAAGTCTTGGCTTTGGGAGTCAGAACCTCCACTTCTTCAGTCTCATCTTCATCTCGAAGGACCAGGTCCATCTCATCAATGTCAACAGCCTCAACAGGCTCATCCATCTTCTTCTTTCCCTTAGCAACTGCTTTTCATCTTCTTTCTTCTAAGGATTTCTGTAGTTTTGCCTCATTCTGCTTTAGCTGACTTCTTGTGGCTCTTCCTCTTGTGGGAGGAATTTTAGCAGTAACAGAAGGGGCAACCTCCCTTTTTCTTGTTTGCTGTAGCAGTGCTAGGGGTTTTAGCCTTTGAACTTTCTTTCTTCTTTGGATTATAACTCTCAGTTACTCTTTTCAGTAGGTCTACGAGGGTTTCCTGTTCAGATGAAATAGGTTCATATCTATTTTTCCCAAGTTGAACCAGCCCTTCATCAGTTTTGCAAGACCCACTTCCCCCTGTTTTCTTTACACTCTCCTCTACTCCACCAGATTTTTCTCCCCAAACAACGATTGCACCTGTGTCTTTGGTTAAACTAACAGGAGGGGGTGAAGAATCAACCACTCTTTTACCCTTTCCCCTCACAACAATCCTAAATCCCTTGCTCTTTTTTTCTTTCTTTTCCCTTTTCATTTTTACCACCAACTTCTCCAGACTCTGTAGTTTCAACACCTGCTATAGACCCTACCAGCACAAACCTATTCTCCAAATTTGTACCAACTTCAAAACTTATCTCAGGAGTAACTTTAGGGCCGGAAGATACCTGTTCAGTTTCGGAAGAAATAATTTCTTCCCCCTCAGTAGCGGATTTGAATGATTCATCAGATTTTTGAGGTTCTTCCTCCCTGCCCGCTTTCAGTTGTTCATTAATTTTTTGAATCTGTTCTCCACCAGCAACAACCTTGCGAGCCATCATTTTTACTTTTTTCTTAGAAGTTGGGGTGTTAGAAGGAGTGACAATGGGTGTGAAAGTGGTTTTTTATGGTGGTGATAAAGGGTTTTCAGGAGTGTTAACTATTTCTGTGCTTGCGTATGGAAGAGAACAGAATTGGATTGTGTTTGGAAGATGAAAGAAGATTGAGAGTATTTTGACGGCTTGAGAGAGATGAAATGAGGAATGCACTAAAGCTGATCAATTTAAAGAGGAGTAATTAATGGGATAACGACAACTTTTCAGACTTTTAGAAGTCTAATCAAACTGAATTTCAGTTTTGAAAAGACGTTGGAGTGTATCCCTAGAATCTAGGTACTTCAATTTGGTTGGGACTCTTTTGAACGGAACTGGTTCACTTGTAACGGATAAGTCCCAAAGAAGTTTGGAATTAGGTAGTGTTCTCGTACTTTTCAACGTTGGATTTGTCATAAGATAATTGACATAGGTTCAATGACAAGACTATTTTTGAGGTTATAAGTGCTTGTGATATTTATATCAAGTGATAAGTAAATTCGTGAAGGTGAGAGGATAAGCGAATAAAAAAAGTGAGTTTTCGTCGAAGTTTGATAATTTGGGATAAAATACGGTCTAAGCTATAATACCCTGTGTTTATGAACTAGTGCCATACAAGGTACCACATGACCATGATAGTAAGGTGTATGAGGTATGTTAAAAGTGAGTAGTATTTTAAGTAATTTGGGATAATTCTCATTATGTGGATTATTGGTTAATAGGAGATTAGCAAGTTAATTAAGAATTAGTGGATGATTAATTAGGACCTTGGATAAGACCAAGGAAACCTTAACATGGCAGCCAACAAAGCCAATGATTTTGACTCATTAAGTTCATATATAGGTGGCATATTTAGAGAATATGTGGCTTAGTCATCTAATAGTGGGGCCCACAACATGTAACTTTAAGACTTGATCTCTTACCTTATTAAGAGTGATACTAAGACTTGCTAAGAGATTTTCTTACGGATGGGGTTCAAGCACAACAATTTTAAGAGATTTCTTACCTTATTAAGGTATAATGCTAGGTGTGCCAAGTGACGGATGAAGCTTCAATAAAATTTCACACGAAGTTATACTGTGTAATAGCAACGAGATTTGTAATTCTAAGAGATCACGGTACAATTTTTCTCAAGAATATCACACGGATTTTTCCCTACTTCGATCCGCCGTTACATATTTTCGCAAAAGACGTATGTTAGAGGGATTGTCAAGAGAATCGACTCAGGTATGTTAAGGCTATCCCTTCTTTCCTTTTGGCATGATCCAAGTAACGACACATAAACGTAATGTTATTCCATAAGTGGCTCTACTCTTAACAGTTAAGAATGTCTATGTTATTCATTCTTGTAAAGTTATATCCAAGTATGTTTAAGTACGTTCCTAAGTCTATATTGAGGTATATGATAAAATATGTTAATATTTATAATATAGTGATACACGCATCTTCATGCATTTACCACCGTGCTACGGCCGGTTGGGCAGACATGTATATTCATTTACCACTGTGCTATGACCAGTTGGGCAGTTACACATTTACCACCGTGCTACAATCGGTTGGACAGACATGCATATTCATTTACCACCGTGCTACGGCCGATCGGGCAGTCATGCATTTACCACTGAGCTACGACCAACTGGGCAGTCATGCATTTACCACCGCGCTACGGCCGGTCGGGCAGTTACCACTGATCAGTTGGGCAGTCATGCATCATACGATATGTATAATAGTCTCAAAGAGAAGAATTATATATATACATATACTAAGTATGTATATACGGTGTCACTTCAGAGATTCAGGTTGATTTTTATATGTCTTTAATAAATGTTGACTTATTGTTATGTTTCAGTTCCACCTTACATACTCGGTACATTATTCGTACTGACGTCCTTTTGTTAGGGACGCTGCATTCATGTCTGCAGGTATAGATAATCAGTTTGACGAGCCCTCATAGTAGACGAGGTTAGCATTCAGCGAAGGATCAGTAAGACTCCACCTCATTCGGAGTGTAGCCGAGTCTATGAGTCACCGTGTCATAGTTTTGCTACAGGCTTATGGGTAGGCCGGTACCCTGTTCCATTTGATGTCAAATAATCTTAGAGGCTTTGTAGATAGAGGTTCATTTTGTACAGTATGTCAGAGACCTTGACGTCCCATATGTATTCATGTTTTAAGAAAAATAGTTCATTGATACAGTATTTTCCCACTTACAGTTGCACATTATGAGTGGTGGCCATGTGGGCCCATGAGTTCAGTTAACTCGACCTATGTATGTTCTAGTTTTGGTCGAACGATCATGACTTACAGAGTGGTTCGCTTGGGCCAGCACGGTACCGGGTGCCAGCCATGCCTCCCCAGGTTTGGGGCGTGACATGTAGGACTCTTCTCATGATCCAAATATTATTATTTCAAATTATGCAGAGTGCAGAAAACATACCAAATAATCTTGATGAACCAGGTTCTTCACTGAGAATTCTCTTGTGTAAGTCTAAATTTGCCAAAATAGAGAAAATATCATTAGAGATTAATGAGTCATTTTAGCACATGGCACAAGAGTATACTATTGAAAGTATGAGACTGAGCAAAATTTAATCTTATTATATACACAATTTACATATTTTCTAACCAATTGTTTTTTTTTCATTGTGAATTTTGAACTGGTCCTTTTTGGTGATCTTAATCATATCTAATTCTAACATGTTCCTTTCAAAGTGATCTCTACTTAGGTCATTTGTGAAATGTCATCTATTTGTTTTTCAGTAGCACAAAATTCCACAGTGATCAACCCTTTTTCGTAGTTATCCCTAAAAAAATAATGCCTAACATCTATGTGCTTAGTTCTCTTGTGATGAACCGGGTTCTTGGTCATACTAATTGCACTAGTGTTATCACAAAAGATAGGGATACAACAAACATCAATTCTAAAGTCCATTAATTATTGTTTGATCCACAATAATTGAGCACAATATGAAGCAACAACAACACACTCAGCTTCATCAGTAGATATGGCCACTGAATTTTGCTTTTTGGTGGCCCAAGACACAAGACATGAGCCAAGAAAGTGTGCCATACCTGAGGTGCTCTTTCTGATTTTGATTCCAGAGGTTGGATTAGTGATTATGTTCTCAATGTGATGAGAACTTTGATACTTGTAAGATTTCACAACCAACTGGTTTCCCCTTGATGTTCCTTCAATGTTTTGTTGCTGTGGAACAGGTTCATGGACAAGTTCCCTTGAGGTTTGAGAATGATTTACTCTTTGTTCTATTCCCCCTATCATATTGCCCTGGGTGGAAGAACCTGTTCCATCACTTGTTCCTTCCTCTAGTGTAGCTTCAGTCTGAGCTGTGGTTTCATTTGAGTTTCTTACCAGCCCAATTACTTCATCATCATGTTCCTGCCTCTCAGAAAGAATGTTAGTTTCATCAAAAATCACATGAACACTTTCTTCTACACACATAGTTCTTTTGTTATCGACCTTATAAGCTTTGCTATGTGAAGAATATCCCAAGAATACTCCCTCATCACTTCTGGGATCAAACTTACCTAGGGAGTCTTTACCATTGTTGTACACAAAACACTTGCATACAAATGCCCTAAGATGGGATATGTTTGGTTTTCTCCCTTTAGGTAACTCATAGGGAGTCTTCTCTATAAGAGGTCTAGTCATGCACCTGTTTATGATGTAGCATGCAGTATTTACAGCTTCTGCCCAGAAGCTATGGGGCAGTTTACTAGAAAGAAGCGTAGTCCTAGCCATATCTTCAAGTGTCCTATTCTTTCTTTCAACTACTCCATTTTGTTATGGAGTCCTAGGAGAAGAAAAATTATGATCTATGCCATGCTCATTATAAAATTCAGAAAATTTAGCATTTTCAAGTTCAGTGCCATGATCAGACCTAATTGATGCAAGTTGATTACCTAGTTGTTTCTGAGTTTTCTAACAAAAGAAGTGAACATGTCAAATGCTTCATCTTTATATGTTAAGAACAATGTCCAAGTAAACCTAGAGTAATCATCAACAAGAACCATCACATATCTTTTACCACCTCTGCTTAATGTTCTCATTGGACCACAGAGATCCACATGGACCAGTTCCATCGTCCTGGTGGTGCTTACCACTTTCTTGCATTTAAAAGAGGATCTTACCTGCTTCCTCCTTGCACAAGCCTCACAAACTTTGTTATCCTTGACCTTGATGTTAGGCAACCCGATCACCAGGTCCTTGGAGACTAATTTGTTGAGTTGACTCAGACTGGCATGTCCAAGTCTCTTGTGCCAAAGGAGGGGATCATTATCCAACACACTTAAGCAAGTGAGTTCATTTTATGAAAGTGTGGACAGATCTACAATATATATATATATATATATATATATATATATATATATTGTTTACTCTTTTTCCATGCAAAACAATCTTGTCAGTGGTAAGATTAATCACAAAACATTTGGTAGAGATGAATGCTACCAAGTTACCTCTATCACACAGTTGTGATACACTGATTAGACTGTATTTTAAGCCATCTATCAAGTAGACATTCTCAATAGAGTGAGAATCAATCTTACCTACCTTTCCAACCCTAATGATCTCACCTTTCTTCCAGGTTTTGCACTTAGCCTTCAAAATCACACATTCTTTAGACAACGGTTCCCTTTCATTGTTTACATCCTCAGATTCATCAATTAGTTCTATAAGTAACTCAGACAACCTTTCTTTAGACAATAACTTAATTTTGTCTTTGAGATGAATTATACTTACCTCAGTTTCTTCATCAGATTCTCCAATGGCCATAAGTGCTTGTTCATCCCCATCATCATCATCTGAGCTTTCTCCCCAAGCAGCGACCATAGCCTTGGTTGATCCTTTGTTGTTGTTTTTTTTTGGGTTGAACCTATTCCTTCTTCCTGTTACTTCATTTAGCTCTTTCTTTCTTCCACTCAATTTCTTATTGGGGACAATTTTTGATGTGGTGATCAGTCTTTCCACACTTGTAGCATCCATCATTGGTTTGCCTCTCAGGAACTTTTGATTTACTATAGCTTCCACTTCTTGAAGGACCCTTTACTCTACTCAAGTACTTGAAATCCTTGGTGATCATAGCCACTTCATTATCTTCAAGATCAGAACCTTCAGTGATTTTGAGTGCTAGGCTCCTTTCCTTCTTAGGTACATCCATTTTCATGGTTTGTCTCCTAAGTTCATAAGTAGTGAGATATCCAATTAACTCATCTAATGGGAGAGTGGCTATGTTCTTTGATTCCTGAATGGCAGTGATTTTGCTCTCCCAAGTAACAGGCGGAACCCTTGTCAACATCTTTTCAACTCTATCTTCTTCAAGAATAATCCTTCCAAGAGACTTTAGTTCATTTGTCAATGTAGTGAACCTTGTGTACATCTCTTGAATGATTTCCCCTTCCTTCATGGTAAAGTTCTCATATTGAGAATACAATAGAGTTCCTCTGGACCTCTTTACTTGAGGTGTTCCTTCATGGGCCACTTGTAAAATGTCCCAGATTTCCTTAGCGGTGGTACAACTTTGGATTCTACTGTACTCATCTGGATCGAGTCCACAAACAAGCCATTTATTGGCTTTAGCATTCTTCTCCTATTTCCTCAAGTCGTCAGCAGTGCAGTCAACTATTATCTTTGCCACCTCTTCTCCTTCGGCATTTATCTTCATGGTAGCCAGTGGGCCATATGAGACAATGTCCCATAGCTCATAGTTTTCTCCTATGATGTAATCTCTCATCCTGTTTTTTCACCAAGAGTAATACTGGCCGTTGAAGAGTGGTGGCCTAGTAGTGGATTGCCCTTCCTAGTTTCCAAGTGGTGCACTCATATTGATCTTCTCCTAAGGTGTAAGCCTATTTAAGGATAACCCTCTTTGATACCAATTGATGTTTTAACTCCAATACCACACTAGAGGGGGAAGGGTGATTTGTGTGGTGTCCAATTTTTCGCTTAAACTGATTATGGAAGGACCTGGTTCTTCTAAGTATTCCTTAACCTACTATTACTGAAATAGTAAATGCGAAAAGTAAAGAATACAAGTATTTTACGTGGAAAACACCTGGCTCAAAAGGTAAAAAAATCACGACCTACTTCTCAGTAGGGTTTTCCAAAACTCTCCACTAAATCATTGAGCCAAAAATTGCATTTACAAAACACTTTTGTAAACCTAGGATTAACTTTAACCCCGTTGTGGTAACTAGCCTCTAACTGCTGCGAGAACTTCAAGTTAACTCTAACTTGAATACTCTGAGTACCTATTAAAATTGCCTCTAGATAAAGCTGAAAGGTACAATATGAAAACACTTACTACAACTGAACTAGAATAAAAGACAGACACTTGAAACTGGTTCTTCTATCTGGTTCATGTAGCTTCAGGTTTGCACACTTGAATCACATACGAATTACTTGCAAAATGCCTTGCTATTTTGATCTCAATTCACGTTTAAATTCTGCTTTTGTGCATACCTGTAGAATGAGAACATCCTACAATATATAGAGTTAGTAGATGAAGAAATAACTAGAGTTCTAATGCTACTCTTCCTTAGTGGAAGAATTCTAGTTGATCTCAACTTCTAACTCCTTCCTTATTTTGGATAGTGTTCTCTTAGATTAAGGAGTCCTTTTCCTTATCAATTATGCAACATTTTCGATCAGGAGATATCAATTATACCAAGTTAAGCCTATCTCCTTCTCGTGCATCCCACATGCTCGAATCTGCCGGTGTCTATGCACACAAGGGATGGACCTGGTTCATGTCTGAGCTTCCTTTGTATTTATGCTATATTTACTCTACCTATCTTTTAAATTGTTCATGAACTTTACCCGATTGACATGAATTTGTGCTTGCTCAATTGTTCACCAAACATCATCAGATTAGTGTGACTTTGTGGTATTTGCAGTCAACATATATTTTAAGTTATTCATCAAAGTCTACCCGATTGGAATAAAGTTTTTGTGTTATTTTAATAAAGTATTTTTCGAATTTGCAACTTTAATTTCGATCAACCCTTCTAAATCTACTCTAAACGATCTCAAATTTGAAACAAAGCTTCCAAATACTAAGACAAACGATTCCTAATTACCAATTTAGTAAAATAATACCAAATGAAGAATATCCACTTTGTCTTCTTTAACACTTCCTGAGGTGGCAATGAAGTTTTGAGCTTTTAAAAGTAAATCACTAAATCGGTATTTGAATTTAAAATTTAAGCACAAATTATCAACGGTTGGAAGAATGAATTTCATGTTGGAAGCTTAAATGAAAAAGGGTTGACCGAAGTTTCACTTTTATGCAAACGAATCCGGAATGGAATTTTGATGGTTCCAATAGTTCTGTATGGTGATTTTGGACTTAGGAACATGTCCGAAGAATTATTTGGAAGTCCGTAGTTAAATTTGGCTTGGAATGACTAAAATAGAAAATTTAAGTTGGAAGTTTGACGGGGGAGTTGACCTTTTGATATCGGGGTCGGAATCTGATTTTGAAAATTTGGAATAGGTCTGTTATGTCATTTATAACTTGTGTACAAAATTTGAGGTCAATCAGACTTGATTTGCTATGTTTCGGCATCGAACCTAGAATGTTTCGACATCGATTCTTCAAGAATACGTGGTATCACATTAAGCAAATGAACTCCAAATTCAGTTTTGATTAAAGTATTAGATCCGTATTAAAATTATGGAGCCATAGCAAAATAATCATCGAATTCGGACATCGTACGAGAGAGTTATGCCCATTTCCATGTCGGGAATGATTTTTCGTTGCCACCAGCGCCTAGGGTAGCGTGGGGGGCTAGCCCTGGCAGTGGGAATTTTTGGGACACTGGAAACTGCGCCACAGGCAGCGCCCCATGCTACCTGTGGCGCCCAAAACAGCTGAGGCCCTATAAATGGGGATTTTCTGTCATTTTTGACAAAAATAGAGTTGGGGAGCTCAGTTTAGGCGATGTTTGGGCGATTTTTACGGGTAAACATTGGGGTAAGTGTTCCTTATCCTTTATTGATTATATTTCATGATTCCATATTCATTTACATCATGAATCCGTGAATTTATGGAAGAAAAACCAGATTTTTATAAAATCTTCCAAAAATATAAAATGAAGATTTGAAGGTCAATCCGATGTCAGAATTTGATAATTTTTATATGGTTGGACTCGTATCAGAACGGGTGTTTGGATTTTGTGAGTTTCATCGGATTCCGAGATGTGGGTCCCACTGTCAATTTTCGAGCGGAGTTGGAAATTTTTGTATATTATTAAATTGTAAGCATTAAAGTAAATTGTGATTAATTTGCACTTTTTTTAATAGATACGAGTCATTTGGCTTGAATTGAGGAGATAGGTATAGGGGTGGGCATATTTCGGTAAGAACCAAAGAAACCGACCGAGCCAAAAATATTTTTATTTCGGTTTCGGTTATTCGGTTTTTTCGGTCGGTTTCGGTTTAAAATCTTAAAATTTTTATTTTTCGGTTCGGTTTTCGGTTATTAATTTATTTAGTTCGATTAACCGAAAAACCGAATTATTAGCATATAGATTCTTTAAGTTATATATAGGCTAATCCCATAGGTAATAAATTAATACTATTAGGTTCAATCCATCAAAGACCCAACCTAATTAAGTAAGTCCATCAGCTTCCCAATCTTAAAGACTTTCTCTCTATTAAAACTTCCATAGCATATATGATAGTATACCGGGAGAATTTCACACAGAGTTGTAATTTACACTATGTTTGAATTTTATGATCCATAATAGTATGCAAAGTTTAGTCTATTTTTTTTATAAATACAATATTTCCAAGAAGTCCGAAGTTTTGAAAAAAAAAAAACAAATTCGCCAGTCCTATTATTACATAGAAGGAGCCCAATATGATAATGTTGAAATCGAAAACCGATTCGAAATAAACCAAACCGAAATTAGAAAACCGAACTGAACCGAACTTATTTCAGTTCGGTTTCGGTTACTACCTTTACAAAACCGAAAACCAAATAACCGAATCAAATTTTTTTAAACTGAACCGAACCAACCGAACGCCCACCCCTAGATAGGAAGGCGTATGGAGGTTGATACGCGTGGAATGGAATTTTTGGAGTATTGTACTTCTTGCTCGATATTGGATTTGGCTTGCTCGAGGTAAGTAACATCTTTAATCTTGGAGCTTAGGGTATGAACCCTGATTATACGTCTATGTGAATTATTTAGAGGTGACACACATGCTAGGTGACGGGCGTATGTGCGTGCACCGTAGAAATTGAGACTCGGTTGATTCCGTAGAGTTGTATAATCAATTAACTTGTATTTTTCCATGTATTTTTATGTGTTAGACAAACTAAGTTGTGACTCATGTTAGAAAATCATGCTTAGGTAAATGTTGGTATTATTGGAGCCCATTGAGGTTGTTTCTGCTGTCGAATTATATGTTTAAACTGTAATTCATACTCAATTATATTCATTTGTTGCATATCATATCTTAGTCTCTGTTGTTATTTATTGATACATCATATCATCATTTTAGGCTAGTTTCATGACATTATGAGCCTGAGAGACTGGAGAGATTGATGACTGAGTGAGGCCGAGGTTCTGATTTTGAGGTTATTGATACTTGTCACGACCCAAAATCCAACTAGTTGTGATGACACCTAACCCAACCCGCTAGGTAAGCCAATTACCAACTATCCAATTCCAATAAAATTAATAAGGCAATTAATTAAAAGAAAATAGATAAAACCAATACATTTCCCCTAGAATTGGTAGTACAAATCATGAGTTTCTAAGAATAGAGTTTACAAAGCTGGTATGAAGTAAATACATCATCTGTTTGAAAATTACATAAATAGAGTTTTATGAATCTAAGGCTATCATGAACAAGAGGCAGCTACAACCAGAACGCAGGTACATTGTAACGACCCGGCCGGTCGTTTTGAGTAATACAACCCAGTTTCTCCATTTAGTTCTCAAATTGTACTTTACAGTTGTGGTGTGAATTTCTGGGGTAATTGGTTCGGGTCCAGTGAGGTTTTTGAAGGAATTGGAACACTTAGTTTCAAGGTTTAAAGCTTAAGTTAAAATAGTAGTCGGATGCGGACTTATGTGTAAACGACCTCAGATTCGATATTTGATGATTCCAATAGCTCCGTATGGTGATTTTGGACTTGGGAGCATGTCCGAAAAATTATTTGGAGGTCCGTAGTGAAATTTGGCTTGAATTGCCGAAAGTTGAATTATTGGGAAGTTTGACCGGGGGTTTGAATTTTTGATATCGGGGTCGGAATCCGATTATCAAAATTGGAATAGGTCCATAATGTGAAATGTGACTTGTGTGCAAAATTTGAAGTCATTCCGGAATTATTTGATGTGTTTCGACACAAGATGTAGAATTTAAAAGTTCAAAGTTCGTTGATTTTGAATTAAGGCATAATTCATCATTTCGATGCTGTTTGGTGTGATTTGAGGCCTCGAGTAGGTCCGTGTTATGTTATGGGACTTGTTGGTATGTTCGGACGGGGTCCCGAGGGGCTCGGGCGAGTTTTAGATGGCTAACGGATCAATTCGGACTTAGGAGGAAAAACTGAATTTTCTGCCATCTCATGCAATCGCACCTGTGGAAATTCCATCGCAGGTGCGAGCTCGCAGAAGCGATCCTGGCAAGCGCAGATGCGGGCAGGGAATGTGAGGCATTGGTCGCAGGTGCGAGGGAAATTCCGCACCTGCGTGAGCGCAGATGTGGAAGATTGCGCACAAAAGCGAGATGGCTGGAAGCTGAGGAGTTTTGCATCTGCAATGTCTTTCCCGCAGATGCGGCCTCGCAAATGCGATGGTTTCCTCGCATATGCGCAAACTAGGCAGGCAACTGAAGTCCGCACATGCGATGTTTTGCTCGCACAAGCGGAGGCGCAGGTGCGCAAATCTTGTCCACAGGTGCGGATCGACTAGGCAGAACCCTTTAAATTCGGGGTTTCGTAATTTTCACCTATTCTTCGGATTTTGGAGCTCGGATGGGGCGATTTTGGAGAGGAAATTTTCCACACAACTTGGGGTAAGTGTTCTTAACTCCCTTGTGATTATATTCCATGAATTAATCTTCATTTTTGGTGTAAGATTATTGAATCTTCAAGAGAAATAGGAGGAAATTTCTATAATGTCACAAAACAAAAATTTCAAGTTTGAATACCGATTTGGAGTCGGATTTGAGTGAAATTAATATGGTTGAACTTGTAATTGTATGGTTTGTCATATTTTGTATGTTTTGTCGGATTTCAAGATGTGGGCCCCACAGGTGATTTTTGGGGCTCAATTTTGGAATTTTTTGGAAAATATTAGTATTTTGATATGGAGTTAATTCCTATAAATTGTGTGGACTGAATCAAATTAATTGTGGTAGATTCGAACCATTCGGGAGTTGATACGCGCATAATGGGATTTATGGAGCATTGTTTAGCTTGCTCGGCATTGGATTTGGCTTGTTCGAGGTAAGTAACTCTTCTAATCTTGGAGTTGAGGGTATGAACCCTAAATATATGTATTTCGTGAATTGTTGGGAGGTGACGCACATGCTAGGTGACGGGCGTGTGGGCGTGCACTATAGAAATTGTAACATAATTGTTTATGTGAAATTTTGTAGTTAAATAATCTCGGCATTTTCTATGCGGTTTTATGAGTTAAAGAAATTGAGCTGACAAGCATATTAAAAATCATGTTGAGGCTATGTGCCAGTATTATTGGGACCCACAGAGGTCATATTGATGTGAAATATTTATTTTAAATTAAAAATTCATACTCAGTCATATTCATGTCATTACATATGATATCTCAGTCTCTGTTACTATTTATTGATACATCATATCATCATTTTGGGTTGTTCTCATGACATTATGAGCCCATGAGAGAGAGACTGGAGAGATTGATGACTGAGGGAGGCCGAGGGCCTGATTGTGAGGATATTTTTGGGATCGGGCTGCACGCCGCAACATACCATGTTGGCTTTATATATATTATTACTATTATATGGATCGGGGCTGCCAGCCTGCAGCAAGCCTTATTGGGTTCTTATTGCACGTGAGTTGGCCGTGCAGATCCTTATATTATTACTGCACATGAGTTGGTCATGCAGATCCTTTCAGATATTTATATTATGGCACGTGAGTTATCCGTGCAGCACGTGAGTTATCCGTGCTTATAATGCTTGGGCTGTAGGAGTCCCTCATGAGTCTGTATACCCCCAGTGAGCACAGTCGACTATAAACAGGAATCGGGCTGCACGCCACAGCAGGTATTGTATAGCGCTGAGTGATTGAGTGTGCTGAGCACAGTGAGAGAGAATGCGACACAATGAGATTGAGTACTCTGAGAGTGTGAGTACATGAGTACAATATCTGAGATACATTGCATTGACATGCACACATGACATATAAGCATAGAGATGTGTTTTCCTCATGCTGTACGGTATCACATTATTCATGATTTCTCACACAGGTTGACAGATGGGCATAGTGATGCATTTGTTTTACAATGGTTATCTGAAAAGAAAATGAGATATTTTATTTATTATCGAAAGGATTTTGGAACAATTTATGTTTTCAAACTCATTCACATTTTAGTAACTTTGGCAAAAGATTTGGGTTTTCAGTGATGTACTTGAAAGGAAGAACTATTATTGCTGAAATCATGATGTGACTGAGCATTTTATCTCTCAGTTACTTATGGTATTATTTTCTTTATGTCGTTATTAACTGTTGTGGATTCGTGGATTTGGACCCGACCATGGTATAAACTCGTTACTACTTTCAATCAACGGCTAAGTTTGTTACTTACTCAGTACATGGGGTCGGTTGTACTGATACTACACTTCTGCACATTGCGTGCAGATGTCGGCTGTTGTTGTTGCTGTGCTCGATGGTTGCGGGACTTGAAGATGTACCTGCGTTCCTGTTGTAGCTGCCTCTTGTTCAGGGTAGCCTTAGATTTATAAAAGCTCTGTTTATGTATTATTCAAACAGACTATGTATTTATTTCATTCCCGCTTTGTATACTCTATTATTAGAAGCTCATGATTTGTACTACCAGTTCTTGGGTAGATGTATTGGTTTTAGATATTTTCTTTTAATTAATTTCAT
Source organism: Nicotiana tomentosiformis (assembly GCF_000390325.3). Taxonomy (NCBI): domain Eukaryota; kingdom Viridiplantae; phylum Streptophyta; class Magnoliopsida; order Solanales; family Solanaceae; genus Nicotiana; species Nicotiana tomentosiformis. The sequence goes on along the minus strand of NC_090813.1, from coordinate 99,503,021 downwards.
TGGAATTGGATTGTTGGAAATTGGCTTACCTAACGGGTTGGGTTAGGTGCCATCACGACTAGTGGGATTTTAGGTCGTGACATACATCTTCAGATACAGCTCCTAACGAACACAACAACATCAGCAACCAATATCTACACGCAAGGTGCAGAAGTGTAGTATGAGTACAACCGACCCCATGTACTCAATAAGTAACAAACCTAACCTTAGGTTGAAAGTAGTGACGAAATTTTACCAAGGTCGGGTCCAAAATCAATAGTCCATAACAACGTAAACAAGTAAGACCAGAAGTAACTCAACAATCAAATGCTTAGCAAAAACATGATTTCTGAAAATAGTTCTACCTTTCAAGTACATCAATGAAAAACCCAAATCGTTTACTAGAGTTGCCAAAAATATGAATAAGTTTGAAAACAATAATTGTTCCAAAATTCTTTCAATAATAAATGAGATGTTTCATTTTCTTTTCAGATAACCCGTGTAAAACAAATGCATCACTATGCCCATCTGTCAACATGTGTGAGAAATCATGAATGATCTGATACTGTACATCATGAGGAAAATACATCTCTATTCCTGTATGTCATGTGTGCATGTCAATGCGATGCAACTCAGTGATAAAATCATAGGCATACTCTCAGAGTATCATTTCACTCAGTCCCCCCAATCACTCAATACTCCCAGTTACTCAGTCCTCACAGTCACTCATGCCTCAAAGTCACTCAATCCTCCCAATCACTCGGCACTCGCACTCATTGGGGGTGTGTACAGACTCCGGAGGGGCTCCTTCAGCCCAAGCGCTATAATCTGCACAAACAACTCACATGCTATAGTATCAATATCTGTATCCGCACGGACAACTCACGTGTTATAATAAGGCAATCTGTCCTCCTGCGGCATGTAGCCCGATCCCATAATAATAAAGTATATAAAGCCAATATGGCCTACTGCGGCGTGCAACCCGATCCAATAATTATCCTGACAATCAGGCCCTCGGCCTCACTCAGTCATCAATCTCTCTAGTCTCTCTCTCATGGGCTTACAATATCATGAAAATAACTCGAAAATGATGATATGATGTATCAATAATTAACAACAGAGACTGAGATATGATATGTAATGACATGAATATGACTGAGTATGAATTTTCAATTTAAAATAAATAATTCATAGCAATATGACCTCTGTGGGTCCCAATAATACCGGCACATAGCCTCAACATATTTTTTAATATGATTCTCCGCTCAATTTCTTTAACACATAAAACTGCATGGAAAATGCCAAGATTATTTGACTACAAAAATTCCACGGAACAATTACGTCACAATTTCTATGGTGCACGCCCACATGCCCATCACCTAGTATGTGCGTCACCTCCAAACAATTCACATAATACGTATATTCAGAGTTCATACCCTTAGCTCTAAGATTAGAAGAGTTACTTACCTCGAACAAGACAAATCCAATGTCGAGCAAGCTAAACAATGCTCCAGAAATTCCATTCTGCACGTATCATCTTCTGAACGACTCAAAGCTAGCCACAATTAATTTGATTCAGTCCACACAAATATAGGAATTAATTCTAGATTAAAATACTAATATTTTCTCACAAAATCCGAAATTACACACCAAAAATTGTCAGTGGGGCCCACATCTTGAAATCCGACGAAACTTACAAAATCCGATAACCCATTTAATTACGAGGCCAACCATACTAGTTTCACTCAAATCCGACTTCGAATCGGCATTCAAATCCCAAAAATTTATTTTATGAAATTTCTACAATTTTTCCTCAAATTTCCATCTCAAACTACTAATTGAATGATGAAAACAATGATATATTTATGTATATTAACCAAATCTGAGTTAGAATCACGTATCCCGATGAATTTTTTGAAAATCTCACGAAAAATCGCCACAAACCGAGCTCCTAAAGTCCAAATGTGAAATAATACCCAAACCCTCGGTTTTATAATACACAATCTAACCCCTCATTGTGCTGACCGCACAATCTTTGTGCGGTCCGCACATTCCAGGTTCTACGGTCGCACTCCAAATTGTGCGGCCGCACTTCAACACTCTGCACTATCAGGCTTCAGTAAAATACCCATAACTTCCTATACAAATGTCCAAATAATTAATGCTATATCTTTCTGGAAACTAGATTCAAAGGGATGCAACTGTTGTTTTTGAATCATCTCCAAATTCGTTGTGGATTAAAAGATATAAGCCTCCGAAGTCGGACCATCAAACCTGCAGAGCCCCCTGAAGTGCGGCCGCAGACAAAATTGTGCGGTCCGCATTTTTCTTCTGCGTCCGCATATTTTCATCTGCTGCAGCACTTTTTCATATCCTACATCACTCAAAAATGTGCCTCAACACATAAAATTGTGTGGTCCGCACTTCCAACGTTCCACAACAACATCAGAGTGCCGAAATACCCGAACATCGCTCAAAACTCACTCCGAAACTCATCGATCTACTCAGATCCCATTCAAATATACCAACAAGTTCTATAACATAACAAGGACCTACTCGAGCCTCAAATCACATCAAAACGACGAATCACACCACAAATCAAAATCTATGAACTTTGAACTTTCAAATTCTATATCTTGTGCCGAAACACATTAAATTAATCCGGAATGACTTCAAATTTTTCACACAAGTCATAAATGACATAACAGAGCTATGACAATTTTCAGAATTGGATTCCGACCCTGATACCAAAAAGTCAACTCCCCGGTCAAACTTTCCCAAAAATCAATTTTTGCCATTTCAAGCCAAATTCCACTACGGACTTCCAAATAATTTTCGGACACACTCCTAAGTCCAAAATCACCATACGAAACTATTGGAATCATACTCCATTCTGGGTTCGTTTACATATTAGTCGACATCCGGTCACTATTTTAACTTAAGCTTTAAACCTTGAATTTCATTCTTCCAAACTAACTCTGAAATACCTTAAACCAAAACCAACAATTTACACAAGTCATAATATTTCGTAGGAAGTTATTCAAGACTTTAAATAGTTGAAAGGAGCATAAATGCTCAAAATGACCGGTCGGGTTGTTACAATACTATAGCACATGAGTTGTCCGTGTAGCACGTGAGTTATCTGTGCGGATCCATATATTGATACTATAGCACGTGAGTTGTCCGTGCAACACATGAGTTATCCGTACGGATCTAGATATTGATACTATAGCACGTGAGTTGTCCGTGCAGATTATAGCGCTTGGGCTGAAGGAGCCCCTCCGGAGTCTGTACACATCCCTAGTGAGCGCAGGCACCTACTGAGTGCGAGTGCTGAGTGTCGATTGCGAATGCCGAGCGATTGGGATGATTGAGTGACTGGGAGGACTGAGTGAAATGATACTCTAAGAGTATGCATATGATTTTATCACCGAGTTGCATCGCATTGACATGCACACTTGACATACAGGCATAGAGATGCATTTTTCTCATGTTGTATGGTATCACGTCATTCATGACTTCTCACACATATTGGCATATGGGCATAGTGATGCATTTTCCACTGGCTATGTGGAGAGAAAATCAAACATCTTATTTATTGTTGAAAGGAATTTTAGGAAAATTACTGTTTTCAAACTTACTCATATTTTTGGCAACTTCGGTAAAAGACTTGAGTTTTCACTGATACACTTGAAAGGCAGAGCTATTTTCAGAAATTATGATTAAGCTGAGCATTTTATTTCTGAGTTACTTCTTTTATTACTTGCTTTACGTTGTTTATGGCTTATTGTTGGCTATTGGTGTTGTACCCGACCTTTGTTCCAGCTCGTCACTACTTTCAACTTAAGGTTAGGCTTAGTACTTATTGAGTACATGTGGTCGGTTGTACTCATACTATATTTCTGCACCTTGCATGCAGATATTGGATGTTGATGTTACTGTGATCGACAGGAGTTGAATTTGGAGACGTACCTGTGTTCTGGTCGTAGCTGCCTCTTGTTCATGGTAGCCTTAGATTTATAAAGAAAATCTGTTTATGTACATTTCAAACAGATGATATATTTATTTCATACCAACTTTGTAAATTCTAATCTTAGAAGCTCATGATTTGTACTACCAGTCCTTGGGGAGTTTATTAAAGTTAGTTAAATATTAATTGAATCGGATTATTGTTATTTGGCTTACCTAGCGAGTGAGGTTAGGTGCCATCACGACTAGTTGGATTTTGGGTCGTGACAAGTTGATACAAGATTATAGTTATTTGGCTTACCTAGCGGGTGAGGTTAGGTGCCATCACGACTAGTAGGATTTTGGGTCGTGACAAGTTGGTATCAGAGCTCTAGGTTCATAGGTTCTACAAGTCATGAGCAAGTGTCTAGTAGAGTCTTGCGGATCGGTATGATGACGTCCATACTTATCTTCGAGAGGCTACAAGGCATTTAGGATATTTTTCCATCTTTCTTTCCTTATCGTGCGGAATTGATTCAACTTGAAACATAACTCTTTGAATTCCTTCCACGCATTCGTGTGCGCATGTGAGCGCTCGGTATCAACTGTGCATCACCGGCTTGTGATTCCATTAACGATGTTTGAGATGTGTATTCTGTGTTATGGTGATGGGCTAGTCTGCAGGACTCTAGACCAGGTTTAGACCGCAGCTTAGGCTCGGTAGTTTCTGTTATGTGAACTTGTACATTTAGACTCATATGTACGGTAGTGTCCCTATGAGTGGAATTTATGCTCGATGAGCGATTGAACAGCTATATGATAAGCATGATGTAACTGCGGAATGTGTTCAGATGGTTTGATTGTGATGAGAATAGTTTTCTTGAGATGTAAAGAAGAGGGACATTGGGTTCTTGATGTCTATCTTGATTTGATGTATAGTCTCGAGTTATGAGTGTGTTGAAGGATCTTTCACGTTGTGAAATTGTGGGGCAAATTAAATTCTCATGTCTTGTTAATGAGTTTGGACTCAGAAAGATTAAGTAATGGCGTAGTAGTTGTGGATGTGAAAGGGTATGGAGATATGCCAATTTGATGCTAAGCAGGTGGGTTATCTCCTGGGGAGTAATCTACGTAGGTGTGTTCCTTACAATGTTGAGCGGAGAGTTTCGTTTCTACCAGCAGGGTGTATGTGTTGAGATCTGAATTTGAATCTGGTTGAGAAAGTTGACTACACTGTCCAAGAGAATAAATGCGAGCTTAGAGGATGATTGAGGTATTTTATGGTTGGTGTTGCATGAGCTTGAGAAGAAATTTCGTTAAACTGATTGTGGTATTATGACAGTAATATAGTATGGATATTGTGAGTTATGGAATATTTTGTTCTATGGCTTTGAGCCAAGTGGGGGAGTCTGCTATCATTGATTTGATTGCACGGTTATGTGTTGTATTGGTTTTGGTATGAGGCATACTTGTGGATTAGTTATGACTTGCAAAGGTTAAGATGGAGGATGAGTCGAGAAAGAAAATTCCTGGATACGGGTTATATTGCACTTTATGAGCATATGAAAATCACGGAATGAGTTGAGTTATTATTCGTGCCGGATGTAGTGTGCACGGTGTATGAATTTGCTCGATTTTGTTAAGGCATGATTACTTCTTTGGGGTGTTGTTGTACTAATTAAGCATAGGTAGTTCGGCCCGTTTAGGCGGTGCAATTGAGATTTGAGCAGAGTGGATGACTCTCGAGAAAGTTCTAATGGAATCAATATTAATATGTAGCAACTGAGAATTTTTGGCGGATTTGTATATGGCTAGAATCTGAGATTTAAGTTGGATGGTGTCGAGACTTGTGGCATATTTTTTATATCATTATAGATTTTATATTTTTGTATCAGGAAGGTGAAGGAAATAACTTTAGACTCAAATAAGGTATTTTCAGAGTGGGTGTTTTGGTTGTGGTATTTATAGGGGGTAATTATGATGTGGTGAGACTTTACAGATGTTTTGGTGGCAATATTCTTGGGTTTGGTGACCTGCGTGGCTTGGTCGAGTTAGAGAGATTCAGTTCTGATAGCTTGGTTATGTGCAAATGGATTTCAAAGTGTTCTTGATGGTTTCTACCATGGTTATAACTGGATATTTTCTACCGATGTGGAGAACGTGTTGTATATTGTGATTTCCTCCTAGAAGGAAGCAAGAGAAAGGTTTCTAACTAACCGGGTATGTAATTTGCCGGTGACTCAGAGTTCATAATGAGATTCTTGCACTTGTCACATGATGGCATGATAGACGTGGTGTGTTGTGTGAGATTAAGATTTACATGTACAAATTGGTAGTTCAGTCTTGAAGGGAAAGTCACAAATTTTGGACAACATGGTCAGTTTCAGATGTTTAGGTGAATGTTATAACTGCTCGGTAATCCCTAAGAAGGGTACGCATTTCAGAAGGCATATTGTGTTTTGACTTACAGATGTTCATCGGTATTGCGGTCATCACCTGGTTGATAAACTACTGATATTCAAATTATTGCTATGTGGTACGGAAGAATTGTGGAAGTATTCCTCGTGTGATGATCGTGCATGAAAGATGTGTTAGTCATTCGAATGCTAGAGTTGGGATCAGTTGTGTGATTCATGTATCCTATGAATTTGAAGACTAGGAGTTCTTAGAAGCATATTGTTTCAGGGTTGCGACCTGTTTGAGGTGAGTATTTTATTTAAACTCAGTGGAGGCACTACTTGCGTTAATTATTTATGCTAGCTACACGCTATGAGTGCGCATATGTATGGAATTTGAGCCTATGTGCGAGCACCAGGGCAATTATTCGTGCTCGAAAGAATGCTTAGGCTATGATATGCCTAGAGTTGACTGTTAAGCATAAAGTTATAGCATTTCTCGTATCCATACCTTTGTTGAGAACTACCTAGGCTATACTTGAGATTTCAAAGAGGCTAATTCCCTGAATAAAATTGATAGTTACTATTTCTGCGTTAACTTGCCGATTTGAGTTGTGATAGCAGACTTTGCACATGCTTACACTATGGCGTGTTATTTATACCAGTCCCGAAGCATGAGAATCTTATTTCATTATTATATAAATATGTACTTGTTTAATTGCTCCTGTATGATATGCTGGGACTGGAGGCCTGTGACCATGCTAGGCGATTCATATTATTGGCACGCGAGTTGTCCGTGCAGTGTGCGAGAATTTTATTTCTTTGATAATTTATCCGATTTCATTGCTTTCCTTCTTCTAGGATAAAAATTACTTTAGCAGTGTATTTGAGGAATTGTGTACATGCGCCTAGGTTATCCTCTTCACAAAATTTGAGGAGTTGATTGTAAATATTAGGTTGTGGTGGTGCTAGCTGAACTTGCGAAATGGTTCTCTTATGTAGAATAGTTGTGTTTGATAATATAAAGTCATCGGACATAGAATGTGTACTATCAGATTTGATAATGGTATATTTGGGAGGATGATATCGAAAGTCGACTTAAAAAGTGATTATGGTACTGGTTGGGGCGAGAGAGCTCCATGACTAGTTGATATGATAAGTGATTATGAGATTCCACATGTTTCTTTAATTATCAGCATTGTACGAAGGTTTTGGGAATGATGTTTTGTTTGATATGAGGTTTTATACTAGTACCAGGTTGGTTTTGATTAGTTACTGTGATCGGAAATGGTGCTGCGAGTATGCGAGTTGTGTAGTATGTTATCTGATTATATATGGGGTATGGTTAAGGGCTAATACAACTTATTAAGACACATACAATGTGTAGATGTGAGATTCGGGCCTTGAAAGAAATTTTTGGATGTTGGAAATTGGATTCCAAGGTTAATGGGCTAAGGCTAAATTAGTAATTTTCAGTTATATGGTGTTGTCAAGCCTACATGGTATAGGGTGATGTGGGATCACCCCCGGATATATGCGTGGTAAGATGAAATAGTGATGTGATGGCTTGGAAACAACTCTTGGCACGTTCGAGGACGAACGTATGTTTAAGTGGGGGAAGAATGTAACGACCCGACTTGTCGTTTCGTGTAATTACTCTCCTTTCTACTATTTGAAGTCTTGAATAGCTTCATATGATGTATTATGACGTGTGTGAATCGTTGGTTTTGATTTTTAGGTGTTTCGCGATTAGTTCGGAAGAATGAATTTCATATTGGAAGCTTAAATGAAAAAGGTTGACCAGAGTTTGACTTTTGTGAAAACGACTCCGGAATGGAGTTTTGATAGTTCTAATAGCTTCGTATGGTGATTTGGACTTAGGAGAGTGTCCGGATAATTATTTGGAAGTCCGTAGTTAAATTTGGCTTGAAATGGCGAAAATAGGAAATTTAAGTTGGAAGTTTGACCGGGGAGTTGACCTTTTGATATCGGGGTTGGAATCTTATTTTGGAAATTTGGAATAGGTCTGTTATGTCATTTATGACTTGTGTGCAAAATTTGAGGTCAATCGTACTTGATTTGCTATGTTTCGGCATCGAACCTAGAATGTTTCGACATAGATTCTTCAAGAATACGTGGTATCACATTGAGCAAATGAACTCCAAATTAAGTTTTGATTGAAGTATTAGATTTGTATTGAAATTATGGAGCCATAGCAAAAAGAATCGTCGAATTCGGACATCGTATGAGAGAGTTATTCCCATTTCCGCGTCGGGAATGATTTTCCGTTGCCGCCAGCGCCCAGGGTAGCGTGGGGCGCTAGCCCTGGCGATGGGAATTTTTGGGATGCTGGAAACTGCACCATAGGCAGCGCCCCACGCTATCTATGGCACCCGAAACAACTGAAGCCCTATGAACGGGGGTTTTATGCCATTTTTGACAAAAATAGAGTTGGGGAGCTCGGTTTAGGCAAATTTTGGGAGATATTCACAGGTAAACATTGGGGTAAGTGTTCCTTATCCTATATTTATTATATTTCATGATTCCATATTCATTTACATCATGAATCCGTGAATTTATGGGGGAAAAATCAGATTTTTATAAAATCTTCCAAAAATATAAAATGAAGATTTGAAGGTCAATCTGATGTTGGAATTTGATAATTTTTATATGGTTGGACTCGTATCGGAATGTGTGTTCGAATTTTGTGAGTTTCATCAAATTCCAAGATGTGGGCCCCACTATCAATATTTCGAGCGGAGTTTGAAATTTTTGTAAATTATTAAATTGTAAGCATTAGAGTAAATTGTGATTAATTTGCACGTTGTTTGAATAGATACGAGTCATTTGGCTTGAATGGAGGAGATAAGAAGGCGTATGGAGGTTGATACGCGCTGAATAGAATTTTCAGAGTATTGTACATCTTGCTCGATATTGGATTTGGCTTGCTCGAGGTAAGTAACATCTTTAATCTTGGAGCTGAGGGTATGAACCCTGATTATACGTGTTATGTGAATTGTTTGGAGATGTTGCACATGCTAGGTAACAGGCGTGTGGGCGTGCACTGTAGAAATTGAGACACGGTTGATTTCGTAGAGTTGTATAGTCAATTAACTTGTAATTTTTCATGTATTTTTGTGTTAGAGAAACTGAGTTGTGACTCATGAGGTCGTTTCTGCTGTCGAATTATATGTTTAAACTGTAATTCATACTCAGTCATATTCATTTGTTGCATATCATATCTCAGTCGCTGTTGTTATTTATTGATACATCATATCATCATTTGGGGCTAGTTTCATGACATTGTGAGCCCGAGAGACTGGAGAGATTGATGACTGAGTGAGGCCGAGGGTCTGATTTTGAGGTTATTGATACATAGCACATGAGTTTTTCGTGCAGTACGTGAGTTGTCCGTGCGGATCCAGATATTGATACTATAGCATATGAGTTATCCGTGTAGATCCAGATATTGATACTATAGCACGTGAGTTGTCCGTGTAACACGTGAGTTGTCCGTGCAGCACGTGAGTTGTCCGTGCAGATTATAGCACTTGGGCAGAAGGAGCCCCTCCGCAGTCTGTACATATCCCTAGTGAGCGCAGGTACCTACTGAGTGCGAGTGCGAGTGCCGAGCGATTGTGAGGATTGAGTGACTGGAGGACTGAGTGAAATGATACTCTGAGAGTATGCATATGGTTTTATCACCGAGTTGCATCGCATTGACATGCACACTTGACATACATGCATAAAGATGCATTTTCCTCATGCTGTACGATATCACGTCATTCATGACTTCTCACACATATTGGCATATGGGCATAGTGATGCATTTTTCACTGGCTATGTGGAAAGAAAATCAAACATCTTATTTATTGTTGAAAGGAATTTTGGAAAAATTACTGTTTTCAAACTTACTCATATTTTTGGCAACTTCGGTAATAGACTTGAGTTTTCACTAATACACTTGAAAGGCAGAGCTATTTTCAGAAATCATGATTAACCTGAGCATTTTATTTCTGAGTTACTTCTTTTATTACTTGCTTTACGTTGTTATGGACTGTTGTTGGCTATTGGTGTTGGACCCGACCTTTGTTCCAGCTCTTCATTCAACCTAAGGTTAGGTTTAGTACTTATTGAGTATATGGGGTCGGTTGTACTCATACTTCACTTCTGCACCTTGCGTGCAGATATTGGATGCTGATGTTACTGTGATCGACAAGAGCTGAATTTGGAGACGTACCTGTATTCCGGTCGTAGCTGCCTCTTGTTCATGGTAGCCTTAGATATATAAAGAAAATCTATTTATGTACATTTCGAACAGATGATATATTTGTTTTATACCAGTCTTTGGGGAGTGTATTAAAGTCAGTTAAATATTAATTGAATCGAATTATTATTATTTGGCTTACCTAGCGGGTGAGGTTAGGTGCCATCACGACTAGTTGAATTTTGGTTCGTGACAAGTTGATACTGGATTATTGTTATTTGGCTTACCTAGCGGGTGAGGTTAGGTGCCATCACGACTAGTAGGATTTTGGGTCGTGACAAGTTGGTATCAGAGCTCTAGGTTCATAGGTTCTACAAGTCATGAGCAAGTATCTAGTAGAGTCTTGCGGATCGGTATGATGACGTCCATACTTATCTTCGAGAGGCTACAAGGCATTTAGGATATTTTTCCATCTTTGTTTCCTTATCGTGCGGAATTGATTCAGCTTGAAACATAACTCTTTGAATTCCTTCCACGCATTCGTGTGCACATGTGAGCGCTCGGTATCAACTGTGCATCACCGGCTTGTGATTCCATTAACGATGTTTGAGATGTGTATTCTGTGTTATGGTGATGGGCTAGTCTGCAGGACTCGAGACCAGGTTTAGACCGCAGCTTAGGCTCGGTAGCTTCTGTTATCTGAACTTGTACATTTAGACTCATATGTCCGGTAGTGTCCCTATGAGTGGAATTTGTGCTCGATGAGCGATTGAACAGCTATATGATAAGCATGATGTAACTGCGGAATGTGTTCGGATGGTTTGATTGTGATGAGAATAGTTTTCTTGAGATGTAAAAAAGAGGGACATTGGGTTCTTGATGTCTGTCTTGATTTGATGTATAGTCTCGAGTTATGAGTGTGTTGAAGGATCTTTCACGTTGTGAAATTATGGGGCAAATTAAATTCTCATGTCTTGTTAATGAGTTTGGACTCAGAAAGATTAAGTGATGGCGTAATAGTTGTGGATGTGAAAGGGTATGGAGTTGAAACTTATTTAAAAGTAATACAACTACATTACATGTATGCAATTTATTTTATAATTTTATATTTTAATTAATTATAAATAATTTTTATATCCCTAATATATATGTATGAAGATTTTCTCTCTCACCTAATCCATCCATATCAAGTTGACATTTACGGTATGTACGTTCTCTTCAACTTAGTTAACATTTACTTATGTTAGGTATAAAAATAATAATAATATACTGATCATTAAATAGTAGTATAATAGGTTTGGGAATAAGGATTTTGAGTTTAATTACTTGTTGGCTTTTAATCGTTTTCATAATTTCAAGGCCCAAGAAAAATGTATTTTTAAACTTAATATATTAATATATTTTTTTCATGTAAATTTATTCGGTACGGTTCGGTATTTTTTCGATTTATTTTCATAAAATAAAAACCTACACTAATTATCGGTACGGTTATAGATTTATATAAAACCAACGGTTTTATTTTTAAAAAAAAACTAAAAATCGGTTCAGTGCAGTACAGTTCGGTCAGTCTAGAATAGCCTAGGAGATACCTATACTTATTCCGGTTAGACATCCTGGTCCCTGTACTCCACAAAATTTCATCGAGACACCTCTACTCAATCAAAACTAGTATTTTAAACCCTTTCGACCTCGCGTGTTCCTCAACGATCCAATGTGGATGACACATCAATGTCCACCTCAGATTCTTTATGCCACATCATTGTTCTTTTACTTCATTTCAAAATATTCTACTTTATTTTTTATTTTATTTTCACCTCACTTCACTCCTCCCCTTTACTCTCTAACCCCAAACATCTGATGTTTTTGCATTTCTTTACGATTCTTCTACAGCACTGTGCACACCTGTAACGACCCGGCCGGTCGTTTTGAGAGTTATAGCCTCGATCCCCTATTTACTGCTTTTTCCGTATCTATTTCAGCTTATGTGACTGATCGGGAGGTTTTGTTTTGGTTTTTGGGGTGTTTTGAGACACTTAGTCCCTAAACGGAAGCCTAAGCCTTAGGATTTTAACCGTAGTTGAAACTGTGTGAAGACGACCCCGAAATGGAGTTTCGTCGGTTCCGTTAGCTCTGTTGGGTGATTTTGGACTTAGAGGAGTGTCCATATTGTATTTTGGAGATCTGTAGCTCATTAAGGCTTGAAATGGCGAAAGTCAATATTTTGGAGATTTTGACAGGTAGTGGACTTTTTGATATCTGGGTCGGAATCCGATTCCGGAAGTTGGAGTAGGTCCGAAAGTTGGAGTAGGTCCATAATGTTGAATATGACTTGCGTGCAAAATTTAGGGTCATTCGGACGTGGTTAGATAGGTTTTGGCATCAGTTATTGAAATTGGAAGTTTCAAGTTCATTAAGTTTGAATCGGAGGGTGATTCGTATTTTTAGCGTTGTTTGATGTGATTTAAGGGTTCGACTAAGTTCGTATGGTGTTGTAGGACTGGTTGGTATGTTTTATTGAGGTCCCGGGGGCCTCGGGTGTGTTTCAGATGCTTAACGGATTGAATTTGGAATTATGCAAATTGCTGAAGTTTCTTGTTCCTGGTATTTTCGCACATGCGGTGGGGTGACCGCATGTGCGGACTCGCACGTGTGAAGGAGGAGCGCAGGTGCAGTTTAGTCAAGCTTGGTCTGTAGGCGCAGGTGCGAGATTGGCCCACAGAAGCAGACCCGCATTTGCGAAAGATGGAGCGCAGACGCGGACGGGGCCTGGAGCGTGAGGATCGCAGAAGCGGAAGATATCCGCAGGAGCAGGCGCGCAGGTGAGGCCCCTTGCTCGCAAATGCAGACCAAGTCTCCTTAAGTTATTTCCGCACCTACGATGGTTTTTCCGCAGGTGCGACTAGAGGTTCGCAGATGCGGAAATGCTGGACAGAACACTTAAATGCAAGGGTTCGCGATTTTTGCTCATTTTAAACATTTTGAGCTCGGGTTTGGCGATTTCTTGAGAGCAATTTCGAGGGATTTCATAAGGTAAGTCCCCTGTGCTTAATTTTGATCAATAATCTTGCTTCCCCATTTATTTTCCACCAAGCTAGTGTGTATTTAAGGTGAAATTTGGGAGTTTGAGGCTAGGGATTTGGAGAGTTTGATTTTGGGTTTTGAGTGGACATTTGAGGTCTGATTTTGATACATTTGGTGTGGTTGGACTCGTGAGTGAATGGGCTTTCAGATTTTGTAATTTTTCCCGATTCCAAGACGTGGGCCCCGGTCGACTTTTTAGGACGAATTTTGGATTTTTTTGTTAAAGTCTTGATTTCATTAATTAGATTAATTTCTTATAGTTGTATTTATGGTATGTAATTGATTTTGGCTAGATTTGGCCATTCGGAGTCGGATATTCGTGAAAAAAATATTGTTACAGATTGATTTGAGCTTGGTTAGAGGTAAGTGGCTTGCCTAACCTTGTGTGGGGGAAATTCCCTTAGGATTTGGTGTTGTTATGATATGTGAGTGCCGTGTACGCAAGGTGACGAGTGCGTACACTGGCTATTTGTGGGAAAAAACTGATTTATATTGAGTAATAGCATGTTTTCATCTTATTTGAGTATACTAGCATGTGTAGTTATCCTGTTAGCCTAGAATAGCATATCTACGTGTCCTAATTTCCTATTTGAACTCTTTGCAGCATGTTTAGTAAGTCCTGTTTCTTTCTTGACTTGTACTTAGCCTAAATTATAGGTTTTCTTGTTGTAACTGTTATATTGATTTGTTTGAGTTGCGTATTTATTTTGGGACTACGGGACGGTATCCTGGGAGATCCCCCAGTACTGCAAATTTACTTTGGGACTACGAGGAATTTACTCGGGAGATCCCCCTGTACTGCATATTTACTTTGGGACTAAGAGGCATGTACTCGGGAGATCTCCCTCTAATGCATATTTACTTTGAGACTACGAGGCGGTTCCTCGGGAGTTCTCCCTGCACATTTATTTTTGAGACTACGAGGCAGTTTCTCGGGAGTTCTCCCTGCACATTTAGTTTTTAGACTACGAGGCGGTTCATCGAGAGTTCTCCCTGCACATTTACTTTTGACACTACGAGGCGGTTCCTCGGGAGTTCTCACTAAACATTTACTTTTGAGGCTACGAGGCGGTTCCTCGGGAGTTCTCCCTGCATATTTAATTTTGGGACTACAAGACGGTATCTCGGGAGCGCCCCCGTAGTTATATCATTGTACGGTGTTGTTATTGCTTTGTGAATACTTGTTGTTGTCTTTCTCCATTTTTACTACATATTTTTTATAGCATCTGTTTTATTATTATATACTAGTAGGGCCCGGACCTGACCTTGTCACTACTCTACCGAGGTTAGGCTTGGAACTTACTGGGTACCATTGTGGTGTACTCATACTACTCTTCTGCACATATTTTGTGTGCAGATCCAGGTACTTCTTATCAGCCCCGCTACTAGCTGAGAGTGCTTGCTGTTGTACGTACGGACACTTTAAGGTATATCTGCCGCGTTCGCAGACCTTAGAGTCCCCCTCCATTCCCTTCTATGTCATTTACCTTCCTTATGTTTTTTATTAAACTCTGGTGTATAGAGATACTAGTTTTCCTCTTGTAGCTTGTGACTTATGATGTTCCGAATTTTGGGAATACTGTGTATTATTAGAGTGTTGGTTGTTGTAAATGCCAAGTGGCATTGTTATCAGTTATTTAGTTATCTATTACAGTTAGTTGTTAAGTTTTGTTTTAATTTTTTTTGTTATTTCCATATTTTTGTTAGGCTTACCTAGTCTTAGAGACTAGGTTCCATCACGACATCTTACGGAGGGAGAATTGGGTCGTGACAAGTTGGTATCAGAGCACTAGTTTCATAGGTGTCGTAAGTCACAAGCAAGTTTAGTAGAGTCTCGCGTTTATCTTCGAGAGGCTATGGAACTGTTAGGAAAGATTATACTTATTTGATTCCTTGTCGTGCGGAATTGTTGACTTCAAAATTCTAAACTTCTGTATCCTATTCTCTCACGGATGGTGATGACACGTACATGCGGATCAGATGACCAGGCACCCGCGCCCCCTGCTAGAGCCTTGAGAGGCCGGGGTAGGGATAGAGGCAGAGGACGTCCACATGGTGCAGCCAGAGCACCCGCACGAGCTGCTACAGAGGAGCCCCCAGTAGCTCTAACTGGAGGGTAGACACCTGAGGCACCTGTTGCTGCACCAGCTCTCCAGGAGACCCTAGCCCAGTTTCTGAGCATGTTCAGCACCTTAGCTCAGGCTAGATTGATCCCACTTGCTCCTGCCACATATCAGGCCGGGGGAGGAGAACAGACTCCCGTTGTCGATACTCTAGAGCAGCGGGTTCAGGCCGACTGGGTTCTAGAGATTATACTGATGCAGTCAGTAGCCCCGGTTTAGCACGAGACCAGGACAACCGCTTTTGAGGTGGAGCAGCTCAGACTTGAGAGGTACAAGAAGTACCACCCACCTACCTTCAGCGGATTGGCTACAGATGATGCTCAGGGTTTTCTGGGGGAGTTTCATCGTATTCACCGTACTATATGCATAGCGGAGACCAGTGGGGTTTCTTTTACCACCTTCTAGCTTAGAGGAGCATCCTATCAGTGGTGGCATGCTTATGGGTTGGATAGTCTGGCTGAGGCAGCTTCACTTACATGGACTCAGTTCTCGGACATATTTTTGAGAGAGTATGTCCCTCAGAGACTCAGGGACTCATGGCGCGCGGAGTTTGAGCAGTTACGCCAGGGTGCTATGACTGAGTTAGAGTATGCAGTTCATTTCAGTGATTTGGCCCGACATGCACTGGCCTTGGTTACCACAATTCGAGAGAGGGTTCATCGGTTTATTGAGGGACTCCACCCCAGTATCCGGATCAGTATGGCCAGGAAGTTGGAGATGGATATTTCTTATCAGCAGGTTGTGAGTATCGCCAGGATATTGGAGGGTATGCTTGCCCAGGATAGATAGGAGAGAGAGGCCAAGAGGTCTCGAGAGGCTGGTTCTTATTCTGGTGCTCGTTCCCCAGCAGCTCGCCATGGTAGGGGTTATGTGAGTCGCCCCGTTCATTCTGCACTTCCAAGCGCTAGTGGTATTCCGGTCCTTTCTAGGCCCCAGGAGCCTTATTATGCACCGCTAGTATCTAGTACACCTCCTGCATGGGGTGCTTTTATCGGTCAGTCCAGCAGACCTGGCCCGAGCCAGTCAAATCGGCCACACTCTCCGAGGGCTTGTTTTGAGTGTGGCGACACCCACCATATAGTGAGGGATTGCCCCAAATTTAGGAGGGGTGCACCTCCATAGACTTCTCAGGCACAAGCGTGCTCCACCGGGTCCTCAGGCTATGATTCCAGCACCAGCTACTGCCCCACTTGCTCAGCCAGCTCGAGGTGGAGGTCGGGGAGGTCAAGGTCGCCCTAGAGGGAGAGGCCAGGCCAGATATTATGCTCGTACAGAGGCAGTTGCTTCCGACTCGGTCATTATAGGTATTGTCCCGATCTATCATAGAGATGCGTCAGTATTATTTGACCCAGGCTCTACATATTCCCATGTGTCCTCTTATTTTGCCCTGTATTTGGGCGTATCTCGGGATTCTTTGAGTTCCCCTGTTTATGTGTCTACTCTTGTGGAAGATTCTCTTGTTGTGGACCGCGTGTATCGGTCGTGTTTGATTTCTCTTAGTGGTTTTGAGACCAGAGCCGATTTGTTATTGCTCAGCATGGTAGACTTAGATATTATTTTGGGCATGTACTGGTTGTCGCCCCATTATGCTATTCTTGATTGTCACGCTAAGACCGTGATGCTGGCTATACCAGCAGAGTTATTTCATTTCTTAAAGCTCAATGAATGGTTGAGAAGGGATGTGACGCATATCTACATTATGTGAGAGATATCAGTATTGATACCTCTACAGTTGAGTCAGTTCCAGTAGTGAGGGACTTTCCAGATGTTTTTCCAGCTAACCTTCCGGGCATGCCGCCCGACAGAGATATTAATTTTGTCATTGATTTGTTGCCGAGCACTCAGCCCGTCTCAATTCTTCCATACCGTATGACTCCTCTGAGTTTAGGGAGTTGAAGGAACAATTACACGAATTGCTTGATAAGGGCTTCATTCGGCCCAGTATGTCACCTTGGGGTGCTCCTGTCTTATTTGTGAAGAAGAAAGATGGATCTATGCGGATGTGTATTGATTGTCGCCAGTTGAACAAGGTCACAGTGAAGAACATGTATCCTTTGCCTCGTATTGATGACCTATTTGATCAGTTACAGGGTGCCAGAATGTTTTCCAAGATTGACTTACGTTTAGGCTATCATCAGTTGAAAATTCGGGAGCCAGATATCCCGAAGACTGCTTTCAAGACTCGATATGGTCACTACCAGTTCCTTGTGATGTCTTTTTGGGCTGACGAATACCCCAGCAACTTTTATACACTTGATGCATAGTGTGTTCCGGCACTATCTTGACTCATTCGTCATTGTGTTTATTGACGACATTCTGGTGTACTCCCGGACTCGGAAGGATCATGAGCAGCACCTGATGACTATGCTTCAAACCCTGAGAGAAAAGAGGTTATATGCAAAATTCTCAAAGTGTGAGTGTTGGCTAGACTAAGTGGCATTCTTGGGTCATATAATATCGAGTGATGGGATCCAGGTGGATTCGAAGAAGGTGAAAGCAGTGCAGAGTTGTCCTAGACCGTCATCAGCTACGGAGATCCGGAGTTTTCTTGGTTTGGCGGGGTATTACCGTCGTTTTGTAGAGGGATTCTCATCTATTGCAGCACATATGACCAGGCTGACCCAGAAGGGTGCTCTGTTCAGGTGGACAGAAGAGTGTGAGGAGAGCTTTCAGAAGCTCAAGACAGCCTTGACTACATCCCCAGTATTGGTATTGCCTACATGTTCGGGGTCTTATACTGTAAATTATGATGCATCGCGGATTGGTCTTGGTGCGGTGTTGATGCAGGATGGCACGGTGATTGCCTACGCGTCCAGACAGCTGAAGGTACATGAAAATAACTATCATGTCTATGACCATGAGTTAGCAACTATTTTTCATGCCTTCAAGGTTTGGCGACACTATTTATACGGTGCTCCTTGTGAGATCTACACCGATCACCGGAGTTTGCAGTATCTGTTCAAGTAGAAAGATCTTAATTTGTGTTAGAGGAGGTGGTTAGAGATGCTTAAGGATTATGATATCACCATTTTGTACCACCTTGGGAAGGCCAATGTAGTGGCCGATGCTTTGAGTTGCCGGGCAGAGAGTTTGGGGAGCTTAGCATATCTACCAGCAGCAGAGAGGCCTATGGTGTTGGATGTTCAGGCCTTAGCTACCCAGTTTGTGAGATTGTATATTTCTAAGCCGAGTCAAGTATTGGCTTGTGTGGTCTCTCGGTCTTCTCTTTATGATCGTATCAGGGAGCGTAAGTATGATGACCCCCATCAGCTCGTCCTTAAGGACACAGTCCAGCACGGTGATCCTAAGGAGGTCACTATTGGGGATGATGGTGCATTGAGGATGCAAGGCAGACTATGTGTGCCTAATGTGGATGGTTTGCGTGAATTGATTCTCCAGGAGGCTCACAGTTTGTGGTACTCCATTTATCCGGGTGCTGCAAAGTTGTATCAGGATTTGAGGCAGCATTACTGGTGGAGGAGGATGAAGAAGGACATAGTGGAGTTTGTGGCTCGGTGTCTAAATTACCAGCAGGTTAAGTATGAGCATCAGCAGCCAGGTGGATTTCTTCAGAAGATAGAGATTCTAGAGTGGAAATGGGAGCGAATCACTATGGATTTCGTTGTTGGGCTCCCACGGACTCAGCGGAAGTTTGACGCAGTTTGGGTGATTGTGGATAGGCTGACCAAGTCAGCTCATTTTATTCTTGTGATGACTACATATTCTTTCGAGCAGTTGGCTCAAATTTATATCCGCAAGATTGTCAGGCTTCATGGCGTACCGTTATCCATCATCTCTGACCGGGGTACGCAGTATACATCACGGTTCTGGAGGGCTATGCAGCAGGAGTTGGGTACTCGGGTTGAGCTGAGCACAACATTTCACCCTCATACGGACGGACAGTCCGAGCACACTATTCATATACCGGAGGATATGTTCAGCGCTTGTGTGATAGATTTTGGGGGTGCTTGGGATCAGTACTTGCCATTTGCGGAGTTTGCCTACAACAACAGTTATCAGTCGAGCATTCAGATGGCATCGTATGAGGATCTGTATGGTAGGCGTTGTCGGTCTCTAGTGGGTTGGTTCGAGCCAGGCGAGACTAGATTATTGGGTACAGACTTGGTTCATGATGCCCTGGATAAGGTGAAGGTAATTCAGGATCGACTTCGCATAGCCTAGTCCAGATAGAAGAGTTATGCGGACCGAAAGGTTCGCGATGTTGCATTCATGGTTGGAGAGCAGGTCTTGCTCTGGGTTTCTCCTATGAAGAGCGTTATGAGGTTCGGGAAGAAGGGCAAGCTGTGCCTAAGGTTTATCGGCCCATTTGAGGTGTTGCGGAAAGTTGGGGAGGTTGCTTATGAGCTTGCCTTACCTCCTAGTTTAGCAAGAGTCCATCCTGTATTCCATGTTTCTATGCTCTGGAAGTATCACAGTGATCCGGTTTATGTGTTGGATTTCAGCTCAGTCGAGTTGGACAAAGATCTATCTTATATTGAGGAGCCAGTAGCTATATTGGACAGGCATGTTCGAAAGCTGAGGTCAAAGAACATTGCTTCTGTGAAGGTTCAGTGGAGGGGTCAGCCGGTCGAGGAGGCAACTTGGGAGGCCGAGCATGATATGCGCAGCCGTTATTCTCATTTTTTCACCACTTCAGGTATGTCTCTATACTCGTTCGAGGACAAATGATTGTTTTAAGAGGGGGAGGATGTAACGACCCGGCTGGTAGTTTTGAGAGTTATAGCCCCGATCCCCTATTTACTGCTTTCCCCGTATCTGTTTCAAATTATGTGACTTGCCAGGAAGTTTTGTTTTGGTTTTTGGGGTGTTTTTGGACACTTAGTCCTTAAACCGAAGGTTAAGCCTTAGAATTTTGACCGTAGTTAGAACTGTGTGAAGACGACTCGGGAATGGAGTTCTGTCGGTTCTGTTAGTTTGAACTTAGGAGCATGTCCGGATTGTGTTTTGGATATCTGTAGCTCATTTAAGCTTGAAATGGCGAAAGTCGAATTTTTGGAGATTTTGATCGGTAGTGGACTTTCTGATATCGGGGTCGGAATACGATTCCGGAAGTTGGAGTAGGTCCATAATGTTGAATATGATTTGTGTGCAAAATTTGGGGTCAATCAGACGTGGTTTGATAGGTTTCGACATCGGTTATAGAAATTGAAAGTTTCAAGTTCATTAAGTTTGAATCGGAGGGTGATTCGTATTTTTAGCATTGTTTGATGTGATTTAAGGGCTCGACTAAATTTGTATGGTGTTATAGGACTGGTTGGTATGTTTGGTTGAGGTCCCGGGGCCTCGGGTCTGTTTCGGATGCTTAACGGATTGAATTTGGACTTATGCAAATTGCTGAAGTTTCTGGTTCCTGGTGTTTTCGAACCTGCGATGGGGTGACCGCAGGTGCAGACTCACACGTGAGGAAGGAGGAGCGCAGGTGCGGTTTGGTCAAGCTTGGTCTATGGGCGCAGGTGCGAGATTGGCCCGCAGAAGAGGACGGGGCCTAGAGCGTGAGGATCACAGAAGCAGAAGATATCCGCAGGAGCGGGAGCGCAGGTGCGGCCCCTTGCTCGCAGATGCGGACCCAGCCTCCTTAAGTCATTTCCCCACATGTGATGGTTTTTCCGCAGGTGCGGCATCGCATGTGCGACTAGAGGTTCACAAATGCGGAAATGCTGGACATAACACTTAAATGCAAGGGTTCGCGATTTTTGCTCATTCTAAACATTTTGAGCTCGGATTTGGCGATTTCTTGAGAGCATTTTCGAGGGATTTTGTGAGGTAAGTCCCTTGTGCTTATTTTTGATCAATAATCTTGCTTCCCCATTTATTTTTCACCTAGCTAGTATGTATTTAAGGTGAAATTTGGGAGTTTGAGGCTAGGGATTTGGAGAGTTTGATTTTGGATTTTGAGTGGTCATTTGAGGTCAGATTTTGATAAATTTTGTATGGTTGGACTCGTGAGTGAATGAGATTTCGGATTTTGTGATTTTTCCCGATTCCGAGAAGTGGGCCTAGATCGACTTTTTAGGAAGAATTTCGGAATTTTTGTTAAAGTCTTGATTCCATTAATTAGATTAATTTCTTATAGTTGTATTTATGGTATGTAATTGATTTTTGCTAGATTTGGGCCATTCAGAGTCATCTATTCGTAAAAAAAGCATTGTTACGAATTGATTTAAGCTTGGTTCGAGGTAAGTGGCTTGCCTAACCTTGTGTGGGGGAAATCCCCTTAGGATTTGGTGTGTTATGATATGTGAGCGCCGTGTACGCAAGGTGACGAGTGCGTACACAGGCTATTTGTGGAAAACCCCTGATTTTTATTGAGTAATAGCATGCTTTCATCTTATCTGAGTATACTAGCATGTGTAGTTATCCTGTTAGCCTAGAATAGCATGTCTACGTGTCCTAATTGCCTATTTGAACTCTTTGCAGCTTGTTTAGTAAGTCATGTTTCTTTCTTGACTTGTACTTAGCCTAAATTGTAGGTTTTCTTGCTGTAACTATTATATTCATTTGTTTGAGTTGCGTATTTATTTTGGGACTACGGGACGGTATCCCGGGAGATCCTCATATGCTGCATGTTTACTTTGGACAAGGCGTTTACTCGGGAGATCTCCCTGTACTGCATATTTACTTTGAGACTACGAGGCGGTTCCCCAGGAGTTCTCCCTGCATATTTACTTTTAAGACTACGAGATAGTTCCTTGGGAGTTCTCCCTACACATTTAATTTTAAGACTACGAGACGGTTCTTCGGGAGTTCTCCCTGCACATTAACTTTTGAGACTACAAGGCGGTTCCTCGGGAGTTCTCCCTGCATATTTACTTTTGGGACCACGAGACGGTATCTCGGGAGCGCCCCCCGTCGTTATATCATTGTGCGGTGTTGTTATTGCTTTGTGAATACTTGTTGTTGTCTTTCTCTGTTTTTAATTCATGTTTATTATAGCATATGCTTTATTATTATATACCGGTAGGGCCCAGACCTGACCTCGTCACTACTCTACCAAGGTTAGGCTTGGCACTTACTGGGTACCATTGTGGTGTACTCATGCTAATCTTCTGCACATGTTTTGTGTGTAGATCCAGGTACTTCTTGTCAGCTCCGCTACTAGATGAGAGTGCTTGCTGCTGTACAGAGACTTCAAGGTATATCTGCCGCGTCCGCAGACCTCGGAGTCCCCCTCTATTCCCTCATATGTCATTTACCTTCCTTATTTTTTTTATTAGACTCCGGTGTATAGAGATACTAGTTTTCCTCTTGTAGCTTGTGACTTATGATGTTCTGGGTTTTGGGAATACTGTGTATTATTAGAGTGTTGGTTGTTGTAAATGTCAAGCGGCATTGTTATAAGTTATTTAGTTATCTGTTACAGTTAGTTGTTAAGTTTTGTTTCCATTTTTTTTGTTATTTCCGCATCTTTGCTAGGCTTACCTTGTCGTAGAGATTAGGTGCCGTCACGATATCTTACAGTGGGAAAATTGGATCGTGACAATACCCGAGGGAGAGACATGAACCAAGACACTTTATTGAGCGTGCGAAAGCAAGATCAGGAAGGTTAGAAGTGAGGTAGAAGACAGGCTCCGATATTGAGTGAGATTATAAAAATGAGAGAAATTACTAGCGTCTAAAGAGGATATAGAAGAAAGAGAGACAGATACAGACTTAGCATTACAAAACAAGTAACACAATAACCACATCTTTATTCAACCCACAAACATGAAGAGAAATGTTTGGGTGAATCAAATCAGTAGATTTTTCCATGGATACCATTTCACTAAGAGTACCATATAAGAATGTATTTTTTACATCAAATTGATGAACTAGCCAACCATTAGAAGCAGTAGAGTAAGAACTATATGCATAGTGATTGATTTTCACCACACGACTAAAATGTATTTTTCCCAATAGGTTTTACTAGTTTTTCCTTCTAAATTGTTGAAATCTTCAACGGGAAAACCATACTTCCAGTAAAGGAATTTTTTTGGTACATCTTGGGACTTAACAGTATACGAAGGCAAGTATGAAGGGGGAAGAAAAAGAGTATACGAGGGGGGAGGGGTTAGCGAAGAAGGGTTGCAGGATTGGGGGAAGAAGAAACATGAAGGGGAGGGGAACTTTTTAATAATAAAGTAACAATTTCTTAACTTTTTTTTCTTTTTTTTAATTTTCTTTTATTTAATCTTTTTTCTAAAATCAAATTTATTATTTACATTCGCTTTATACGCGTGCATTCCACACATTTCGTCCAACTCACCATATTCAATGCCACATAAGCTTGATCAATGGTCAGAAACGTTTAAAATACTAGTTTTGATCAAGTAGAGGTGTCTGGATGAAACTTTGTGGAATACAAGGAGCGGAATATCATATCGGAATAAGTACAAGTGTCTCTTAGGCTATTCTGCCTTTTTAAATATCCATTGTCACTATCAACTTCCCCAAATTTCTCCATTAAAGGGTACTAGAGTACATGGTAGTGTCTCGACTCTCTTTCCTTCTCTCTTACTTAAAGCATATATCTCTCCGGTATATCTCCATCCCAAGCCTCTTATCTCTGATAACCCCATTGTCGTCTCCTCCAATTCCTTCCCTCTTCTTATTAAGGGCCAATCCATTTTTCTTAGATCTTATCACCCAACCTTTCTTCTACCCGTAATTTTTATGTTCTTTGTTATTTCGAAAATAATGGAGTAGCTTGAAGTTTTCTGAAAAAATTTACAAAATTGCTATGGTGTGCTTGTATGAATCAATTTTGTTGGATTAATAATGCCTTTAAGTAACGAACACTTTTAAGTATTGAAAGCTTTATTTAATTTAGGCAACAAACACTCATGTTTCTTTTCCCTCCAGAATCTGTAATGACACATGAATGGATATTCATTCCACTATAAGTGTTATTAATATACTGTATAAATATACATTAATATATATATATATATATATATATATATATATATATATATTAATATATAAGTAATTTAATTAGTGTATTCTTACAACTAATTAATATGCATACATTTTAATGTATATTTTCCTTACAGTAATGCACTATATAAATATATTTCATATACAATATAAAGCAATATAATGGAGTAGCTTGAAGTTTTATGGGAATATTTATAACATTACGATGATGTGTTATAGTGAATCAATTTTGTCGGATGAATAATACATTCAAGTAATAAATTCTTCTAATTAAGTAACAAAAATTTTATTTACTTTAAGCAATAACACATGCATTTTATCGAAATTTGTAACGATACATGAATGGATATTCATTTCTTTATAAATATCAGTAATATACTATGTAGATTTAAATTATATATAATAGATATTAATATATAAGTAAGTTAATATACACTTACAACTAATTAATATTCTTGATGGTATATGTGTGTGTGTCTATATATATATATATATATATATATATATATATATATATATATATATATATATATTGTAACGATCCAACCGGTCGTTTTGAGTATTTGCACTTCGCTCGATAGTTTACGGGCATGAGTAGCTCCGTATGATGTATTATGACTTATGTGAATCGTCGGTTTTGGTTTTCAGGTTATTCAGGACTGATTTGGAAGAATGATTCTCAACTAGGGAGCTTTAAATTTGAAAGAGTTGACCAAGTTTGACTTTTTAGAATCTGACCTCAGATTGGAATTTAGATGATTCTGTTAGCTCTGTCGGGTGATTTTGGACTTAGGAGCGCATCCGGATTGTGATTTGGAGGTCCGTGGTTGAATTTGGCTCGAAATGGCGAAAGTTGAAATTTTGGAAAGTTTGTCCGGGAGAGGACTTTTTGATATCAGGATTGAATTTTGATTCCGGAAGTTGGAGCAGGTCCGTAATGTCAAATGTGACTTGTGTGAAAATTTTGAGGTCAATCAGGCGTGATTTGTTAGGTTTCGGCATCGGTTGGGGAAGTTTGAAGTTTCAAAGTTCATAGATTTTGATTTGAGGTGTGATTCATCGTTTTGATATTGTTATGTGTGATTTGAGGCCTCGAGTAGGTCTGTATTATGTTATGGGACTTGTTGGTACATTTGGACGGGGTCTCGAGGGCCTCGGGTGAGTTTCAAACGTAGTTCGAATCATTTCAAATGGTTTTTGCATTGCTAGTTTTTCTGTTGTTACCTGTTGCTTCTGACGTTCTTCGCGATCGCGAAGGCTTGGCCGCGATCGCGAAAGGTGTTTGGTGAGTAGAGCTATTTGTTCTTCGCGTTCGTGCTTCTGAGGTCGCGTTCGCACTGGATTAAAGATTGTAGTCTTCGCGTCCGCATCCATGGCTATGCGTTCGCGTAGTGTTGAGCGGGGATTGGTCAGTCTATATGGATTCTTCATCGCGTTCGCAGTGAGTTGTCCGCCATCGCGGAAGTTTGGTAGTGTGTTTCATCGCATTCGCGAGGGTTTTTTCGCGAACGCGTAGTGCAAAGTGAGGCAGTGTGGGTTTGTGCTTCGCGAACGCGAGGCTTCTACCGCGTTCGCGTAAGAGGATGCCTACGCAGAAGTATAAAGTACTCTATTTTGAGGGTTTCAACCATTTTTACATTTTAGGAGCTATGGAGCTCGGATTAAGGCGATTCTTGAAGCATTTTTCATCATATGAATTGGGGTAAGTGTTCTCTACTAGGGTTTGGTTATATTTCATGAATCTATCTTCGTTTTTAATAATGGATTGTGATTTTCAAAGAGGAAATTAGGGGAGTTTGGCCTAAAGTTTTATAATGTGAATTTTGAGTTTTGAACATCGATTCAAAGTCGAATTTGAGTGAAACTAGTATGGTTGGACTCGTAATTGAATGGGTTATCGGATTTTATGAGTTTTGTCAGGTTCCGAGGTGCAGGCCCGGGTTGGACGTTTTGGTCGATTTTGGGATTTTGATTAAAGATTCGACCTTTTTCATTTGGAATTGTTTCCTTGGGCTTTATTTGATGTACTTGAGTTTTTTTTGGTTAGTTTCGAGCCGTTCGGAGGTCGGAACGCGCGTGATGGCATCTTTGGAGCATCGCTTGTCTTGCTCAGTATTGGTATTAGCTCGTTTGAGGTAAGTAACTCTTCTAAACTTAGTGATGAGGGTACGAAACCCCGAATTACGTATTATGTGATTGGTATTGAGGTGAAGCACATGCTAGGTGACGGGCGTGTGGGCGTGCACCCTGTGAATTGTGACTCCGGTGTTTCCATGTCACTGTATAGTAGCCCTATTTTTGTTGATATCTATGTTATCACCATGTGATAAAGTAACTGAGCTGTCAATCATGCTAAATATCATGTTTAGGCTTTATGCTGATATTGTTAGGACCCATAGTGGTCGTTTCTTGCTGTCATCTCACTAATTTCATTGATATAGCATACTCAGTCATATTCATGCATTCATATCATATCTCAATCTCTGTTGTTGTTTATTGATACATCATATCATTGTTGTCGGGCTAGTTTCATGATATTGTGAGTCTATGAGTGAGACTGGAGAGATTGATGACTGAGTGAGGTCGGGGGCCTGTTTGTGAGGGTATTAATACTATAGTACGTGAGTTGTCGTGCAACACGTGAGTTGTTCGTGCAGATCTAGATATTGATACTATAGCACATGAGTTGTCCGTGCAACACGTGAGTTATCCGTGCGGATCGAGATATTGATATTATGGAACGTGAGTTATCTGTGCAGCAAGTGAGTTGTCCGTGGAGATTATAGAGCTTGGGCTGTAAGAGCCCCCCCGAAGTCTGCACTCCCCCAATGAGCGCAATCGACTATAAATATGTGGATCGGGCTGCACGCCGCAGCGGGTATTGTACATCGCTGAGGGATTGAGTGTGCTGAGCATTGAGCATAGTGATAGAGGATGCGAGACAGTGAGATTGAGTACTCTGAGAGTGTGAGTACATGATTCATCTCTGAGATACATGGCAATTGGCATGCACACATGATATGCAAGCATAGAGATGTATTTTTCTCATGTTGTACGGTATCACGCCATTCATGACTTTCTACACACATTGATATGTGGGCATAGAGAGGTATTTCACACTTGCTATCTAGAAAGAAAATGAAATATATTATTTATTGTGGAAAGGATATTTGAAAAAAATTACAGTTTTCAAACTTACTCGTATTTTTGGCATTTTCGGTAAAAGATTTGGGTTTTCACTAAGATACTTGAAAAGCATGACTATTTTCTGGAACTGTGAACGAGCTGAGCATTTTACTTCTGAGATACATCTCTTATTACTTGTATTATGTTGTTATGAACTATTGTGGGATATTGGTATTGGATCCGACCTTGTGTTAGCTCGTCACTACTTTCAACCTAAGGTTAAGTTTGTTACTTACTGAGTACATGGAGTCGATTGTACTCATACTACACTTCTGCACCTTGCGTGCAGATGTTGGTCGTTGATGTTGTTGTGTTCCATAGGAGCTGGATTGAAGATGTACCTGCGTCCCTGTTTATGTACTTTTCAAACATACAATGTATTTATTTCATTTCAGCTTTGCAAATTCTATTCTTAGAAGCTCATGATTTGTACTACTAGTCCTTGGGAAATGTATAAGCTTCAGATAATTTCTTTACTTAACTATCTTATTAAATATCATTGGAATTGGATAGTTTTTAATTGGCTTATCTAGTGGGTTGGGTTAGGTGCCATCACGACTAGTAGGATTTTGGGTCATGACAGGTAGTATCAGAGCTCTAGGTTCATAGGTTCTACAAGTCATGAGCAAGTGTCTAGTAGAGTCTTGCAGATATGTATGATGACGTCCATACCTATCTTCGAGAGGCTACATGGCATTTAGGATATACTTCCCATATTTCTTTCCTTATCGTGCGACATTGATTCAACTTGAAGCATAACCCTTTGAATTCCTTCCACGCATTCGTATGCGCATATGAGCGTTCGGTATCAGTTGTGCAACGACGACTTGTGATTTTATGGTTGAGGTGCGAGATGTGATTTTGGCGTTCTGATGATGGGCCAGTCTGGAGGACTTGAGGCCGGATTTTGATAGTAGCTTGAGCACGGATATTTCAATTGTGTGAGCACGTGCTTTTGGGACTTATATGTCCGGTGGTATTCCTGTTAGTGGAATTTGTGATTGGATGACTATGTGGTGAGTATGATATGACTGCGAGATGTGTTCAGATTGTCCGAATGTTACGAGAGGAGTTTACTTGAGATGTAGTAAGAACTATTGGGTGTTTGATTTCTGTCTTGATTTGGCATATGGCCTCGAGTTATGGGTATGTTGAAGGACATCTCATGTTGTTTAGTTGCGCAGTGCAGTAGATTTCATGTCGTGTTATGAGTTCAGACTCAGGAAGATTAAGTGATTGCGTAATAGTTATGACTGTGGAAGAGTATAGAGAGATGTCAGCTTGAGGCAAAGCAGGTGGGTTACCTCCGCTGGGTGTCCTGAGGTTGTGCAGTCCCTATGTTGTTTTTGTAGAAAGTTCTCTTTTACCAATGAATGATTTATGTTGCAATTTGAGTTTGGATCGCTTGTGGAAGTTGGCTTGACTATTACAAGGGTGAATGCGAGATTTGAAGATAATGTGAAGTATTAGATAGTTTGCGTTACAAGAGCTCAGGAAGGATTTGGTTGAATCTCATTGTGGTATTATGGCAGTAATAGAGTATGTGCATTGTGAGTTGTGTGTTTTGATCTATGGCTTTGAGCCAAGTGGGGGAGTATGCTATCGACGAGTTGATTGCACGGTTATGTGTTGTAATGGTTTTGGTTCGGGGTATACTGGTGAATCAGTTATGACTTGCAGAGGTCGAGATCGAGGATGACTCAGGTAAAGGAATTTCTGGATATAGGTGGTATTACACTCTATGGGTGTATGGGAATCATAAAATAACTAAGAGGTTATTCGTGAAGGATGTAGTGTACATGGAGTAGGAATCTGCCCGGTTGTTTAGAAGTGTGGGTTACTCCCTTGGGTGTTGGTGTGCTGATGGGGCATAGGTTGTTCGGTCAGTTTGGTCGGTTTAATTGAGATTTGAGTAGAGTGGATGACTCTAATGGATTCAAGATTTATATGTAGCGATTTGGAATTTTCAAGATTTGTATATGGCTAGAAACTGAGAGTTACATTGGATGGTGTCGAGACTTATGGCATTTTTATACCATTGTAGATTATGCATTTCAGCATCAAGAAGATGAAGGAAACAGTTTTAGGTTCACATAAGGCCTCTTTAGAGTAGGGGTCGCAGTTGTGGTGCTTTGGGGTGCTTAAGAGGGAAGTCAGCGGCTTATGGGCCTTAGGCGTTATGGTTTTATACTAGGGTCTCTTGTGTGGTGAATTTTGGTTAAGGATCATGGTGTTCCAGCAAGGAGAAGTATCAATTTGAAGGCAATTTGGAAGGTACTTGGAGAAATAGGACAGCGTGGTAGTAGGTTGGATCAGCACAGTAATAGATATAATCGGTTCTTTGGGTACTTGATGTGGCTAGTCTCCACAGGTGTTTCGTGGCAATGCTCTTGGATTTTGGCTACCTGCATGCTGGGTTGAGTTAGAGAGATTCGGTTCTGATAGCTTGGTTATGTGCAAATGGACTTTGAAGAGTTCTCAATGGTTTCTACCACGGTTCGAGGGGTATATTACCTACTGACGCGGGGAGCATGTGGTGTATAGTGATTTTCTCCAGGGTGAGATCAAATGGAAGATTTCTGGCTGATCGGATATGTATTCTACTTATGACTCAGAATGATTATGAGGTTCTCGTATTTTTCATATGATGGCATGATAGATGTGGTGTGTTGTGTAGGATTGAGATTTGCAAGTGTAAGGTCACGATTCGATTTTGGAAAGGAAGATCCTGAATTCTTAGGCATCATAGACGGTTTCATATGACTAGGTGAATGATATTACTTTTTGGTATTGCTTGAGGAGAATGTACATTCCAGGAGGCGCACTGTGTTTTGATTTATGGATACTTCATTGGTGTTGTGGCACTCTCCTGGTTGATCGACTGCTGATATTCAAATTTTGCCATGTGACACGGAAGAATTTTAAAAGTATTCCTTGTGGGATGATCATGTATGAGAGATGTGTTATACATTCGGGCGATGGAGTTGGGATCAAATATGGTGATTCGTGTGTCTTATGGAGTTGGAGACTGGGAGTTCTCAGGAACAGATTATTTCATGGTTACGGACTGTGAAGTCGTGGCCGAAGCTAGCCAGATGATAGTATGTGCTATGATTCAGTCATTGTGGACCTTCGGAGGGTTATTTATCTATTGGTGGGTGACCAGAGTTGATTTGGGGACCCATTGGTAGGCCTAACTAAGATGGGTATTCTACATCGAGTCGGATTGGTTGGCTCCGTACTACTATTATTGAGGGATGTGTCATTCGGTTGTTGTTGAGCTTATTCGTGTTCTGAAATGATCTGTGAGTTACTCTTCTATGCTACGGGGGGTTGCGATTCGTGGGTTATATCCACACACGATGTGGTTCTATTTGGGCTTTATATCGGAATTTGAGTAAGATGAGTATTTGAGTATTGCGTGATTGTTTGCGCGTTGGCTATGTTCTTTCCGGATTGTGGTATTGTGTTATTTGTTCTCCGGGGTTACGGTAAAGCACTTTGGGTACTGGATGTCGAATTTTGCGTGGTTATTGATTTTGAGCATGGTGGCTGACGTCTTTCATATGGACCAGTGTTTGGATGGGGTTCACGCATTGCAGCGGAGTTATGTTGGAGATATGATCCCTTGTGTTAGATTCGTACATTTTGGTTCTACGGTATGTGATAGGTTCTTAGCATTACGTTATGGTGGTACTCGTTGAGCTTGCGGGACGGTTCTCTTGTTTGAGTCATTTTCATGATTGAGTACATTTGGATTGTTGCTTATCGGTGCACGAATTTAGATTGTATTGATGCGTCATGTCACTAGAGTGGTCGTGTTGGATGAGATGAGGTCAGTGTACCTAGAATGGTCACTATCGGAATTGATTACAGCATGGTTGGAAGGATAATATCGAAAGTCAATTTAGAAATTTGCTATAGTTCTTGTCGAAAGAGAGGGAGTTTCATGATTGGTTGATCTGATGAATGGTTATGAGTTCTGCGTGTTTCTTTCATCATCGGCAGTGTACGGAGGTTTTAGAATAAGGTTTGGTTTGACATGAGGTTTATTACCGGAATTTGGTTGTTTTGGAAAACTGCCGTGATTAGAAATTATTGCTATGGGTATTTGAGTTATGCGGTATATCATGCGATTACATCTTGGGTATGGATATGGCTGGATACAGCTTGTTCAAACTTATACAATATGTATATGCGAGATTCTAATCTTATAGAAATTTTGGATGTTGGAAATTAGATTCTAAGGCTTATTGGGCTAGGTTGAATTAAGGAAATCTCGGTTATGTTGTGTTATCAGACCTATATGGGATAGGGTGACGTGAGATCACCCCCGTGTATGTGCACGGTAAGGTTACACAGCGACTTGATGGTTTTGGGAACAACTCTTGGCACGTTCGAGGACGAACGTATGTTTAAGTGAGGGAAGATGTAACGACCCAACTGGTCATTTTGAGCATTTGCACTTCGCTCGATATTTTACGGGCATGAGTAGCTCCTTATGATGTATTATGACTTATGTGAATCGTCGGTTTTGGTTTTTAGCTTATTCGGGACTGATTTGGAAGAATGATTCTCAACTAGGGAGCTTTAAATTTGAAATAGTTGACCAAGTTTGACTTTTTAGCATTTGACCTCGGATTGGAATTTTGATAGTTCCTTAAGCTCCGTTGGGTGATTTTGGACTTAGAAGCGCGTCCGGATTGTGATTTGGAGGTCTGTGGTTGAATATGGCTCGAAATGGCGAAAGTTGAAATTTTGGAAAGTTTGTCCGGGAGAGGACTTTTTGATATCAGGATCGGATTTTAATTCCGGAAGTTGGAGCAGGTCCGTAATGTCAAATGTGACTTGTGTGAAAAATTTGAGGTCAATCGGGCGTGATTTGTTAGGTTTCGGCATCAGTTGGGGAAGTTTGAAGTTTCAAAGTTCATAGATTTTGATTTGAGGTGTGATTCATCGTTTTGATATTGTTATGTGTGATTTGAGGCCTCGAGTAGGTCCGTATTATGTTATGGGACTTGTTGGTACATTTGGACGGGGTCCCGAGGGGCTCGGGTGAGTTTCAAATGTAGTTCGAATCATTTCAAATAGTTTTTGCATTGCTAGTTTTTCTGTTGTTACCTGTTGCTTCTAACGTTCTTCGTGATCGCGAAGGCTTGGCCGCAATCGCGAAAGGTGTTTGGTGAGTAGAGCTATTTGTTCTTCGCGTTCGTGCTTCTGAGGTCGCGTTCGCACTGGATTAAAGATTGTAGTCTTCGCGTCCGCATCCATGGCTATGCATTCGCGTAGTGTTGAGCGGGGATTGGTCAGTCTATATGGATTCTTCATCGCGTTCGCAGTGAGTTGTCCGCCATCGCGGAAGTCTGGTAGTGTGTTTCATTGCATTCGCGAGGGTTTTTTCGCGAACGCGTAGTGCAAAGTGAGGCAGTGTGGGTTTGTGCTTCGCGAACGCGAGGCTTCTACCGCGCTCGCGTAAGAGGATGTCTGGGCAGAAGTATAAAGTACTCTATCATATTCATGCATTCATATCATATCTCAGTCTTAGTTATTGTTTATTGATACATCATATGATTGTTGTCGGGCTAGTTTCAGGACATTGTGAGCCCGTGAGTGAGACTGGAGATACTGATGACTGAGTAAGGCCGGAGGCCTGTTTGTGAGGGTATTGCTACTATAGCACGTGAGTTGTCCGTGCAGCACGTGAGTTATCCGTGCGGATCCAGATATTGATACTATAGCATGTGAGTTATCCGTGCAGCACGTGAGTTGTCCGTACAGATCCAGATATTGATATTATGGCACGTGAGTTGTCTGTGCAATACGTGAGTTGTCCGTGTGGATTATAGCGCTTGGGCTGTAGGAGCCCCTCCGGAGTCTGCACACCCCTAGCGAGCGCAGTCGACTATAAATATGTGGATCGGGCTGCCGCCACAGCGGGTATTGTACAGCGCTGAGGGATTGAGTGTGTTGAGCATTGAGCATAGTGATAGAGGATGCGAGACAGTGAGATTGAGTACTCTGAGAGTGTGAGTACATAATTCATCTCTAAGATACATGGAATTGGCATGCACACATGACATGCAGGCATAGAGATGCATTTTTTCTCATGATGTACCGTATCACGTCATTTATGACTTTTTACACACATTTGATATGTGGGCATAGAGAGGTATTTCACACTTGCTATCTGGAAAGAAAATGAAACATCTTATTTATTGTGGAAAAGATATTTGGAAAAAATTACAGTTTTCAAACTTACTCGTATGTTTTCACTACGATACTTGAAAAGCATGACTATTTTCTGGAACTGTGAACGAGCTAAGCATTTTACTTCTGAGATACATCTCTTATTACTTGTATTATGCTGTTATGAACTGTTGTGGGATATTGGTATTGGATCCGACCTTGTGTTAGCTCGTCACTACTTTCTACCTAAGGTTAAGTTTGTTACTTACTGAGTACATGGGATCGGTTGAACTCATACTACACTTTTGCACCTTGTGTGTGGATGTTGTTCGCTGATGTTGTTGTGTTCGATGGGAGCTGGATTGAAGATGTACTTACGTCCCGGTTGTAGCTGCCCCTTGTTCGTGGTAGCTTTAGATCTATAAAACTCTGTTTATGTACTTTTCAAATAGACGATGTATTTATTTCATTTCAGCTTTGTCAATTCTATTCTTAGAAGCTCATGATTTGTACTACCAGTCCTTGGGAAATGTATAAGATTCAGATAATTTCTTTACTTTACTGTCCTATTAAATATCATTCGAATTGGATAGTTGTTAATTGGCTTACCTAGTGGGTTGGGTTAGGTGCCATCACGACTAGTGGGATTTTGGGTCGTGACATATATATATATATATATATATATATATATATATATATATATATATATATATATATATATATATATACAATAACAATAACAACAACAACCCAGTATAATCCTACTAATGGGGACTGGGGAGGGTAGTGTGTATGCAGACCTTACCCCTACCCTGAGATAGAGAGACTGTTTCTAATAGACCCTCGGCTCCCTCCCTCCAAGAACTCCCCACCTTGCTCTTGGGGTGACTCGAACTCACAACCTCTTGGTTGGAAGTGGAGGGTGCTCACCACTAGATCAACCCACTCTTGCCGTGTGATATATATATATATATATATATATATATATATATATATATATATATATATATATATATATATATATATATCAGTGCATAAGATTGTATATACACGAAGATATAGTGTATAAGGCTGTAAATACACAATTATACACAATTTTATTTGTAGTTTATCTTTATTCTTTATTTTTTATGTTGAGGTCTAAATATATATATACGAAATTCTGGAACAAATTACTTCAATCAGACCAGCAAGGAAAAATTTATGGTTAAGAGATTATTGAAGAAAATCAAAAAGAAGATTGTAGCTTATAGCACACAAGAAAAGACAAATGTCGAAATGGAAGAATTGAGTCCATTCCACCAAGTTACTAGACGGCTTCAAATGAAAAAATGATCTATTTCTAAGAAGGAAATTATTGCTTCTTACTTTGAAGAAATAAAAAGAGATCTAGTAAGAAATTTCGAAGTTGAAATGTCAGATGATGTTTTAATGGCTTCAATAGGAAATACCACAGATGAAGAAACATGGTTGGCAGGAGAAGCCCAAGAAAGCCAACAAGAACATGTCAATTTAGATGAAATTGAAGAATTCCCGAAGAAAATGAAGGAAGGATTGGAAGAATCTTCCGTAAAAAATGATAAAGGAAAAGGTAAAGCCTGGAAGAAACAATGAATGCCCCATCATTGAATAATTAGGGTAATAGAGACGAAATACTTTAATAAAATATCTGACCCCACCATGAGAAGTTGTCAGGAATCTACTTTTATAAAAATAAATTGTTCGTTTCTCTTTTAGCTTTTTCTTTGTCGGCCATAA
The DNA here is from genome assembly GCF_000390325.3 of Nicotiana tomentosiformis. Taxonomy (NCBI): domain Eukaryota; kingdom Viridiplantae; phylum Streptophyta; class Magnoliopsida; order Solanales; family Solanaceae; genus Nicotiana; species Nicotiana tomentosiformis. The sequence goes on along the minus strand of NC_090813.1, from coordinate 99,467,223 downwards.
TGTATTTATTTTGTCGGCCATTTTACTGTTTAGTTTTTGTTTGTTTTTAGACAGATCCATTATATAAGGATCTCAATTCTTTAGTTAGAGACATGCTTCGGCAAATAGCTATCACATCTCTCTATAATCATATAGCTCTCACCTCTCTCTAAATTTCTTTTGTAAATCTCCCTTTGTAATAATTTTATATTTGAAATAAAACAAGAAAAGGCTACTTGGCCATAACTTCGGCAGTCTCAGGTACTTTTTAATTTATTTAGTTTCTTATAATAACAACATCAACCCAGTAGTAATCCCACTAGTGGGGTCTAGGGAGGGTAGAGTGTACGCAGACCTTACCCCTACCCGGAGGTAGAGAGGCTGTTTCAGATATTCATTTAGCCTAAATGATAGGCTAAATAGTATTGTGTTGAACTTATGCATACTAGTCTATTCTTAAAATATATTTTATTTCTAGTCTTATACTATATCACCCGATGGTTCTGAGGTTGAGACTGTAGAGCCCAAGCAGTTTAACAGTCCAGGCAGTAAACCTTGGTTATGGCAACATAATGGGTGGTCCTTAAGACTCGTATTAGCCAGGTGCGTGTTGAGAGAGTCATGAGGAGGACCGTTGTTTAAGGTTTGCTTGACAGGACTGTGGCTTGATAGGGCTGGTGTCTCAGTAAAATGTTATCCTGTAGATCCATCGAAGCGATCCGGTCTTAACTTGGTATTAGAGCCATGTGAAAGAGTAGAAATAGGTGCTAAGTTCAACACAGTTTTCTCTAATGAATATCATTAGGAAGAAAAATGATTTTTGAAGAATTTAAAAAACCCAGATGAGAACTTTTCAGAAATTAGTTTTTTGATAATTTTGATGAAAAATTAATAAAATTCTTTCAAGTATAAAGACATTAGCGGTTACAATAAAATAATTACTTTTGTACCACGGTTCATGTCTAAATATGTTGATGGTTATATTTCCATGTTAGAAAGAGATTATAACTCAATAATGGTGAAATTACTAAATCTGTATTTCCCACACAAATATCTTTTCAAATGGGAGAAAAGGATAAAGTAATTTATTATACTGTATTTTCAAAATTGTTTGATGATGATACTGCAAAATTACTGCTAGAAATTTGAATACTATGCTCACACAGAATAATTATACTAATATATACATTAGTATCCTGGGTGAATAAATTATTTCCATTAATGAAATACTAGACAAGTTAATTACAGAAGTTCAAAAAATATCTAGAAAATGTAAAGAGCAAATTGCTACTGCTAGTATCCAACCACTTCCTGAGGTCAAAGACTTTAAAATAAAAAGTCTCGAGGACCTGGAGAATTTATTAGATAAAAAATTTAAAGGATTTAAAATAAGTCCTTTAAATTTAGAGCATTTATCTGATGAAGAGAGGAAGGTAAAACTTTCTGATGAGATTAATAAAATCTCAGAAAAGTTTGCTCGCAAACCGGTCAAAAGGATATTTTATTATCCTAAGCCAACTCCTAAAGATGTTCTCATAGAGGAGCATGATGCTACTCATTATTTCCAGAACTATAGTGGCATAGAAATCTATGAATGGAACATAGATGGTTTTACTGACCGACAGATTTATACCCAATATTGTTTGCAAGGTTAATAAGAATTCTGAGAAAACCATTGCTGACACGATAGTGGCAGGGTTTACTGGCCAATTAAAAGGTTAGTGGGATAATTATTTAAGACATGAACAACGCGCAGAAATTATGGGCGCCAGAAAAGTAGAAGATGGTCAGAATGTTCAAAACATTGTCTATTCTTTAGTTCTTAATATTATAGAACACTTTTCTAGAAGATGGTCAGACAATAGTGAGACCTTAAGGACTATGCTCCAAAATCTTAGATGTAATACTCTAACAAATTTTATATGGTATAAGGATATTTTCTTATACAGGGTAATAGAATTACGAGAGTGTAATAGCACTCACTGGAAGTCTAAATTTATTGATGGACTCCCAACTCTATTTGCTGAAAGAGTTAGAAAAACTCTTTGCGGAACAACAATGAGTATAGATTATAATAGATATATCTATGAAAAGCTTATTAGTGTGTGCACACAAGAAGGCTTAGCTTTATGCAATGAGATTAAGTTAAGCCAAGAAATTAAGAAATATCGCCTTAATAAAAAATAACAGTTAGGAGAATTATGTGAATAATTTGCCATAGATATTTCTAAGAATAAAAAGTCTCATAGACATAAGAAAGATCATAAAGAGCCTTATAGGTATAAAAAGAAGAATAGAGGATCTTCTTATAAGAGATTTGAGAGGAAAGATAAGAAAAGAAAGGCTTATAAGCATAGAAAGGATTTTACAAAATTCAATACGCCTAATGCATATTACAAATGTGGCAGAGTAGGCCATTATGCTAAGGATTGTAAAGTCAAGGATAAGATTAAGAACCTTGACTTAGATGATAATATTAAGGACTCTTTACACAATATTCTGTTAAATTCTTCTATGATAGAGAAGATTCATCAACTGATGAAGATCTAAGGGCTCTACAGGAGGAAGAATACCTTCTTTCATATGATGAATGTGGACCCTGTAAACAGAATTAGGATCAGTGTTGTAATAACAACACATATGATGAGTTTTTTAATATTTATTTTCAATTCAAGGACATAAATGTCAATTTCCTGACCAATGATAGTTTATTAGTACTTCTCAGGGTTATTAAAGACCTTTTGGATTTTATGAAATCCAAACAAGACACACACAACAATCCTCCATCATATTCCTCAGCATTGGCAGATGATAGCCATGATAACATTGAGGTTTATAACCAGAAAGAAAGAAAAAAGTTAATAATTCTTTTAGAACAATCCGATCTAAAATGGAAGGATAACCCTTGGCAAATCATGACCAAGTATTTTGATACAACATCATATGCTACCATTGTTTATAAGTATAGAATGAATTATGAGCTAATTCTTTCATCTACTGGTTCAGCTGAAATTCAGCATTTTATCCACCTAATACAAAGAGAATTTATAATTTCTCTAAAATTATTATAAAGAAGGTACTAGCCTCAGATGAATGAGGAATGGATACATTAAAGGAGAGAGAATATACTCATCCAGAACAGAAAGTCTCGGTAAAGTTCAATTATTGGGATTATAGCGAAAGTTTTAAAAAAACTTTGTTATATGAGAATCCTAATAGGAAACACTATATATATATATATATATATATATATATATATATATATATATATATATATATATATATATATATATATATATATATTATTATGGATGTTCATTTAGTACTCTATTCTAAATAAGCTTCCTGAAGAAGCTTATCCATATGAGGCTCCGCCGTAAATATGTTTATCTATTTAGTACTCCATTGAAAATAAGCCTCCTGAAGAAGTTTATCCTTTCGGTACTCCGTTATGGATAAATATTACCCATGGTAGAAGATTATCTATATTTGGCACAACAGCTTAAAGTAGCAGCTTACATAGTAGCTTACAAGCAGCTTACACAGCAGCTTCCTTTCTTCTATAAATAGAGGAGAATTCAGTTCATTATGTACATGAGTTTGAAGTTGAATAAAAATATCAATCTCCCTCTATACTTGTCTTCGATTTATTTACTTTACGATCTTTATTTTATAACACGTTATCAGCACGAGACTCTGCCATCTCGAGAAAATACTTTGAAAGTAACAGAGGTACGAACTTTCTTTTTCTAAATAATGTCAAATCTTTCTAAACTTGAGTTTGTAGTCTGGATATATCAGAAAAAAGCTACATGTCTTGGGTGCTTGATGCCGAAATTCATCTTGATGCGATGGGTCTGGCAGACACCATCAAAGATAAAAATCAGGCATCAAACCAAGACCGTGCCAAAGAAATGATATTCCTACGACATCACTTTGATGAGGGCCTGAAAATGGAATATCTTACTGTTAAAGATCCAGTCATACTATGGAATAGTTTGAAAGATAGATATGACCACCTGAATATGGTCGTTCTTCCACATGCACGTTATGATTGGACTCATCTAAGGCTACAAGATTTTAAATCTATCAGTGAGTATAATTCTGCTATGTTTAAAATTATTTTCCAATTGAAACTATGTGGTGACAATATTACTGATCATGATATGTTGGAGAAAACTTTCACCACTTTTCATGCCTCGAATATGCTCCTGCAGCAGCAATATCGAGAGATGGGATAAGTATTCTAAACTTATCTCACATCTTCTTGTAGCTGAGCAACATAATGGGCTATTAATGAAAAACCATGAAAGCCGACCTACTGGTTCTTGTCCATTCCCTGAAGTGAATGAGACGAACTTCCACAAAACTAAGCGTGGAAGCGGACGTGGCCCAGTCGTGGTCATGGCCATGGTTGGGGAGGAAACTCTAATCGTGGTAATAACAATGCCCCAAAGAACCCTCCTCACCACCAGTAGTGGAAAAGGAAGGAACAAAAGCATAAAGCGGTGCAAGCAGCAAAGCCAGAAAATGCATGCTATAGATGTGGAGGAAAAGGGCACTGGTCACGTACATGTCGTATGCCAAAGCACCTGGTTGAGCTGTATCAAGCCTCCCTGAAGAAGACAGAGAAAAATGCTGAAGCAAATTTTATTTCTGAAGATAATTTAGACTTCATGCATTTGGAAGTAGCTGATTATTTTGCACTCCCGGAAGGAGAAACAAGTCATGTGATCGGTAGTGAATCTGTAGAGATATAAATATTTTAATTTTTGTTATTTGTAGTAGATAGTATGGTTATGTAACTGTTGTACATGAATAAAAGTTATGCTTTGAAAATGATGTTTACTATCATATTTATTTTGTTTATGTCATTTTGAAGAATATGGATAATCCTCAAATTATGTTTGGATCAAAGACCAATCATGAAGATATTTGTATAATTAATAGTGGAACAACTCATGCCATATTCAAGGATCAGAAATACTTTTCTTATTTGCATAAGGAAAAAGCAATTGTTTCTACAATTTCTGGTAATATAAGTTTGATTGAAGGCTCCGGAAGAGCTACTGTATTTCTGTCTAAGGGAACAAAACTTATTATAGACAATGCATTATTCTCCTCCAAGTTTCGAAGAACTTGTTGAGTTTTATGGATATCCGCCAAAATGGGTATCATGTTGAGACGATAGATGAAATGAACGTGGAATATCTTTGCATTACAAAGAGTATTTCTGGCCAGAAATGCATTGTAGAAAAGTTACCAACTTTATCTTCTGGCTTATACTCTCCAAAGATTAGTACAGTTGAAGCACACTCTATCGTAAACCAGAAGTTTACTGATTCAAATACTTTTGTGCTTTGGCATGGCCGTTTGGGTCATCCTGGATCAATAATGATGAGACGAATTACTGAAAATTCAAGTGGGAATCCATTAAAGAACCTGAAGATTCTTATAAATGATGAATTTTCTTGTGATGTTTGTTATCAAGGCAAAATGATCACTAGACCATCACCAATGAAGGTTGGCATTGAGTTCCCTGCCTTTTTAGAATGTATACATGGGGATATATGTGGACCTATTCACCCACCAAGTGGGATGTTTAGATATTTTATGGTCCTAATAGATGCATCTTCAAGATGGCCTCATGTGTGCCTACTATCATCTCGCAACCTGGCGTTTGCAAAGTTATTAGCCCAAATAATTCGATTAAGGGCACAATTTCTAGATTATCCTATAAAGGCTATTCGCCTTGATAATGCAGGAGAATTCTCATCTCAAGCTTTTGATAATTACTGTATATCAGTTAGAATAAAAATTGAACATCATGTAGCTTATGTTCATACTCAAAATGGCCTTGCAGAGTCATTTATTAAACGACTGCAATTGATAGCAAGACCACTACTTATAAAAACAAAATTGCCCACTACTGTTTGGGGCTATGCTATCTTGGACGCATCATAACTTATCCCTCTCAGACCAACACATTATAATAAATATTCTCCGTCACAATTAGTTTTTGGTCATGAACTAAATATTGCTCATCTACGAATTTTTGGATGTGCTGTATATGTGCCAGTAGCACCACCACAATGCAGTAAGATGGGCCCCAAAGAAGGTTAGGAATATATATTAGGTTTGAATCACCCTCTATTATTCTCTATCTTGAACCATTGACGGGAGATTTATTTACTGCTCGATTTGCAGATTGTCGATTTGACAAAACATATTTCCCACAATTAGGGGGAGAGAAAAAGGAAATCAAAAGAGATATTGTGTGGAAAGTTTCATCATTATCTCACTTTGATCTACGTACCCCTATATGTAATCAGGAGATCCAGAAGATCATCCATTTACAGAATATAGCAAATCAAATGCCAGACGCATTTACTGATTTGAAAAGGATAACTAAGTCGCATATCCCTGCAGAGAATGTGTCTATCCGAATTGATGTCCCAGTAGGACCATCTACTAGCATGAGAGCTAGTGAACCTAAAGCACGCCTGAAGCGTGGTAGACCTTTGGGTTCTAAGGATCGAAATCGTAGAAAAAGAAAATCGACAAATGATCAAAATGATATTATGAAGGGATCTCCTGAAGAGACCCAAGATCTGATTAGTTCTGAGATTCCTGAAGAAATCGATGAACCCGAGACTCAAGTGAGTGAGGACTTTTAATAGGTTCTACTGGTGATGGGATTAATTTAAATGGATCTGAAATAGTGGTGGATAATATTTTTGTATATAATGTTGCACTTAACATTATGCAAGATAGTGAGAATCTTGAACCCCGATCTATCGAAGAATGTCGACAAAGATCTGATTGGCCAAAATGGAAAGAGTCAATTCAATCGGAATTGAAGTCACTTGCTAAAAGAGAGGTCTTTGGACAAGTAGTCCAAACACCTGCTGGTATAAAGCCAGTTGGTCATAAATGGGTTTTTTTGCGAAAAAAGAATGATAAAAATGTAGTTGAAAGATACAAGGCTCGCCTTGTTGCACAAGAATTCTCACAACGACCTGGAGTCGATTATGAAGAAACATATTCACCAGTTATGGATGCCATAACATTTCGATATCTCATCAGTTTAGCCTTACATGAAAGGCTTGAAATACATCTAATGGATATGGTTACAGCTTATCTGTACAGGTCACTTGATAATGAAATTTACATGAAAATCCCTGAAGGATTTAAAATGCCTGAAGCATATTCAAAATCTCGGGAAATGTACTCAATCAGCTGATAACAAAGATCTTTGTACGATTTAAAGCAATCTGGGCGCATATGGTATAATCGCCTCAGTGAATATTTGCTGAAAGAGGGTTACATAAATGATGTTATTTGTCCATGTATTTTTATAAAGAAAATGGCTTCAGAATTTGTTATACTTGCTGTTTATGTTGATGACATAAATCTTGTTGGAACTTCAGAAGAGCTTCAAAAGGCAATTGAATATCTTAAGAAAGAATTTGAGATGAAAGATCTTGGAATAACAAAACTTTGTCTTGGTCTGCAAATTGAATATTTAGTAGACAGGATCTTTATCTATCAATCTGCCTATACAGAAAGGGTCTTAAAATGCTTTTACATGGACAAAGCGCACCCATTAAGTACACCAATGGTTGTTCGATCACTTGAAGTAAATAAATATTTGTTCCGACCTCCAGAAGAGGATGAGGAACTCCTTGGTCCTGAAGTACTCTATCTCACTGCAATTGGTGCACTAATGTATCTTGCTAATGCTACAAGGCCTGACATAGCATTTTCTGTTAATTTACTAGCAAGATATAGTTCTTCTCCTACACGGAGATATTTGAACGGGATTAAGCATTTATTGCGATATTTAAAGGGAACTCTTGATATGGGTTTGTTTTATGCTAACAAAGATAGTGAAGATCTTGTTGGTTATGCAGATGCAGGTTATTTATCTGATCCCCATATAGCTAGATCTCAAACCGGGTGTGTTTTTACATGTGGAGGTACTATCATATCATGGCGCTCCACAAAACAATCTATTGTTGCTACTTCTTCAAATCATGCTGAAATAATAGTTATTCATGAAGCAAGTAGGGAATGCGTATGGTTGAGATCAATAATTCATTTTATTCGAGAAAAATGTGGTTTGGAATGTGAGAAAAGACCAACAATTTTATACGAAGACAATGCTGCATGTATAGCCCAATTGAAGGGAGGATTTATAAAAGGAGATAAAACGAAGCACATTTCACCAAAATTATTCTACACACACGATCTTCAGAAAAATGGTGACATTGATGTGCAACAAATCCGTTCAAGTGACAATCCGGCAGATTTATTCACTAAATCTTTACCAACTTCAACTTTTAAAAAGATGATATACAAGATTGGAATGCGGAGACTTAAATATTTGAAACAAGGTTTTCATCAGGGGGAGTAAAATACGTGATGTACTCTTTTTTTCTTACTAAGATTTTTTCCCACAGGGTTTTTCTTATAAAGTTTTTAATGAGGCAGCTAGCAATGCGTATTACTAAATATTTGTATTCTTTTTTCTTTACTAGGATTTTTTTCCACTGGGTTTTTCCCTAGTAAGGTTTTAATGAGGCACATTATCTTTTAATGAATATCCAGGGGGGGGGGGTGTTATAAATATATTATATTATGGATGTTCATTTAGTACTCCGTTGTAAATAAACTTCCTGAAGAAGCTTATCCATATGAGGCTCCGCCGTAAATATATTTATCTATTTAGTACTCCATTGGAAATAAGCCTCCTGAAGAAGCTTATACTTTCGGTACTCCGTTATGGATAAATATTACCCATGGTAGAAGATTATCTATATCTGGCACAACAGCTTACACAGCAGCTTGCAGCAGCAGCTTACACAGCAGCTTGCAGTAGCAGCTTACACAGCAGCTTCCTTTCTTCTATAAGTAGAGGAGAATTCAGTTCATTATGTACATGAGTTTGAAGTTGAATAAAAATATCAATCTCCCTCTATACTTGTCATCAATTTATTTACTTTACGGTCTTTATTTTATAACATATATATATTAATGCACTAATATATTTAAAACATGTTAATGATGGATGACAAATGGTCGGACTTAAAAAAATCTATAATAGATTTAACGGAAGTAGATATGACAAATAATGGAGGAATATTTTATATAAGCCCAAATTTTATGATAAACATGACAGAATTTGGAAAAAATATTAAAATAGGAATACAGACTAAGGGATATGAAGAAATGAACAATGAAAATAATTTATTAATATGTGTAGGGTTCATAGGAAAAATGGCAACCAATAGTAACACAAAATTTAAAATAAAAGTATATGATGTAGTAGAAGTAATGGAAAATAAAGGAAAAAAAAAAAATATATATATATATATATATATATATATATATATATATATATATATATATATATATTAATGTATTTAAAACCTGTTAATGTCCATGCACTGTGATGGATGATTTTCTTTACAACTAAAAATTCATGTTAACGTTTGTTTTTCCTTACAGCTAAGGTATTAAATATATCTTATGATATGATAAATCATGATGAATCATAAATGTGAGTTGTATCAATAAATGAAAAATGGAATATTCTTAACAGAATGGAGATAATTTAAATTTGCATTGATGTGATAATATTTGATTGCTAGTTGATTTCCTTAATTATAGGGATTTTACCATATTTCTTGGGTGACTTAATAAAACTGACACTCTTTACTTATTTAATATGAAAGCACTTATATTGTATAAAACGTGAATCCAATAACAGTTGTATATGATGGAATATAATCTTATAAAAGTTGCAATTATGAAAATTTCCCGAATATTTTGTGTAACTTGACAAGGACCCAACATATCAAATATTGCAATCTTATCCTGTCCAGGTAAGCTTAACATTTTTTTTTAAAAAAATCCCCACATAAGTAGTCAAAAGTTGATAACAAATTTAATAAGCTAAAGAAATAATCCAGTGGATTTCATTTGGTTCAGGTTGCCATAATTTATTTGTATAAGAGCCGAAGACAGATAAAACATATATAAACATAATATTATTCACAGTGATGAAGAATGATGAGCGGGAAAATCTGAAAAACGTTAATTATGTAAGTCCCCTGAGTATGAAGTGAAAGGATGAATAATGACTTAGCAAATCTCATTTCATATATATACACTGAGCATCATTTTACCTTCTGAGTACTGAGTAGCACGAAAATTTCGTCGAGACAATATATAAAACACAAAAAACTGTATGCTGTTGGTATCATTTCTCATTAAAAAAAAATTTTAAAAATGTATCTCCTCCTTTTTCCCAAATCGTGGTCGTCCACTACCGTACATGATACACAAGTGAATACGGGTCAGCTCATGTCAACCTCAATAGGGTCCTCTTTTTAATTGCGGTGTTCGGAACCATTCGAGTGGATCTTTATTAAAGCTATAATAACTATGTTCCAAAACTTACAGACAAGAAGAAATCATCTTATTTTTTAGCATTTGCTGGGACTTGAATACTTATAAGACAAAAGAATCAGTCAATTACTCTATCTCTTTTGTTAAGGTTCTGTATACGGGTAAATCGAACCCACTGAGTATCCTGGGTTCCCGGTGAGCCAAACGGAGCTGAGACGTGACCATAAAGAATCGAAGTCAGAATGAGGAGCCTCTCGTATCGGGCTCGAGAAAAACACCTGTCATCGGGGGCATCGGGACCACGTCCCCCGGGATCGGTTCGAACCTCAAGACCTCGGAGAGCATTACCAGATAACCGCACACGACTAACAAAGGGCCGTGATGTCCGTGTCCGGCCCGTATCGGCAGAAAATCAGTGATTAGCGAAATAAAAGATTTTTTACCTTTCTTAGGATTGTACTTAGCCCCTACTATATAAAGGGGAGGCCTATTATTCATCAAACACATTGTAACATGCATACCAAGGCAATTTACTTCAATTCTTTTTGTTGTTCAAAGTTTGTATTATTGTTCTTAAGTTCTTCAAAAGTGCAAGCTTGGAATCGAAGGCAGGTTCTTCATTGGGCCATTAACCAAGCCCGGGATCACTCTTATCATTGTTTTGGTCATTTATTACGTATTTTATTTACTTAATCTAACGTCATTAATCACTTGTATTGAATTAATCTACATATCACTAAAACCACATATAAATTCAATTGTTATATGTTTTTAAGAGTAAACAGTTTGGCGCCCACCGTGAGGCTAGGGATAATAGTGGTAATTTGATACAAATTTTCATAACGCACTCTATTTTACGCTTGTTCTTTGAGGTTTTAATTTCAGGTCAAAGTAAAAATGCCAAACTCTCAATTTGCTCATTTGAACTTTGATGCTGAGTCAGGCCACCATGGCGAGAACAACAATGTAGTGCCCAGCAACGAGGTGCTTCATGTTGATCCTAACGGAGTTCTGTTCGCAGACCCAATCGATGCCACCTCGCATGTGGCCATCGACGCAAACTTTCCTACCGACCCCGAAAACAACGTTCGCTGGGGAGCCCGATCGATAGCCCTGTTGCAGAACCAAAGTTGCGCCCCCAGCAGAGTTGAGCCCGAATCATCCCGAAAAAACACCCGCATAAATGAACTATCCACATAAAGACCGGGTGAAGTTGAACTCGGGACCAACCCCGAGATAATAAAGATGCTTGAGGAACTGACAAAGCGGGTGGAATCGGGAGAAAAGAAAATCGAAGCCAACGACAAAAAAGTGGAGACCTTTAACTCCAGGGTTGATCAAAATCCCAGAAGCACCCCTTATATTAAAAGGCCTGGATTCCAAGAAATTTGTCCAAAAACCTTTCCTTCCGAGCGCAGCTCCGAAACCGATCCCAAAGAAGTTCCATAAGTTCGAAATTCCAAAGTATAACGGGACCACAAATCTGAATGAACACGTGACCTCCTACACGTGTGCCATCAAGGGAAATGACTTAGAAGATGATGAAATCGAGTCGGTTCTGTTGAAAAAGTCCGGAGAAAGCCTGTCTAAAGGAGCAATGATATGGTATCACAATCTGCCCCTAATTTCATTGATTCGTTTTCTATGCTCGCAGATGCCTTCGTAAAAGCTGATGTCGGGGCCATTAAAGTCGAGACCAGAAAATCAGACCTCTTTAAAGTGAAACAAAGAGATAACGAAATGCTCAGGGAATTCGTATCAAGGTTTCAAATGGAAAGAATGGACCTGCCCCCGGTTGCAGATGATTAGGCCGTTCAAGCATTCACTCAAGAACTTAACCCCAAAGCTCCTTGGCTTCACAGCAACTGAAACATAATTTTATAGAGTACCCGGCAGTAACTTGGGCTGGCATCCATAACAGGTACCAATCGAAAATCAGAGTCGCGAATGGGCAGCTCGGGCCCCCTCTAGGTCCGTGTATCCCATCAGAACTAATGACAGGTCTAAAAGAGTCGTCGATCATAAACTAAGACCAAACATAGATCGATATCAATCATATAGTGGAGATCGAATGGGCAGTGGATCCGGACGTAACCCTGCGAGGAATGAAAAAAGAAACGATCGAGGTCATAATAGCCGGAGACTCATGAGCAAAAACGGTTTCGACATGCCACTCGAGGCCAGGGAGGCACCGAGGTTATCGGAATACAACTTCAGCATCCATGTTACCGACATCGTATCTTCCATCAGACGCATCAAAAATACCAAGTGGCCTTAGCCATTGCAGTCTGATCCTGCCCAATGAGACCCCAACCTGATGTGTAAGTATCATGGCACTCACGACCGCCGGACCGAAGACTGTCGACAGCTAAGAGAATAAGTGGCACAGTTATTCAATAACGGGCATCTCCGGGAATTTCTGAGTGATCGAGCCAAAAATCACTTCATGAATAGGGACTCCAACAAGCAGACCGATCAAGAGGAACCTCAGATGTCATCAACATGATCATTGGTGGAGTCGACGTCTCCTAGGTGCCAATGTTGAAGGGCACTAAGGTGTCCATTACAAGGGAAAAGCAAACCCGAGATTACATGCCGGAGGAGACCATCTCTTTCAATAATGAAGACGTTGAAGGCATCATGCAACCGCATAATAATGCACTGGTAATTTCTGTACTCATAAATAAATCTCGAGTTAAGCGTGTGTTGATTGATCTAGGTAGCTCGGCCAATATCATCAGATCGAGGGTCGTTGAGCAGCTGGGTATACAAGACCAAATAGTGCATGCAGTCCGGGTCTTAAACTGATTCAACATGGCATGTGAAACTACTAAAGGGGAGATAACTATGCCAGTGAACACCGTCGGAACCATCCAAGAAACGAAGTTCTACATGATCGAAGGGGATAAGAGATATAATGCTCTATTCAGAAGGCCATGGATTCACAACATGAGGGTAATACCCTCAACACTACACCAGGCATTGAAGTTTCCCCACACCGGGAAGGATCAATACAGTTTATGGAGAGCAGCCGACCGTAAAAGAAATATCCGCAGTTGATGAGGTGATCCCGATGTCCGCACTCTCGACATCAAAGAACCCAAAATCGGTTAGGAAGGAAGAAACTAAATAGCAATCACCGACACCGACACCGACCGAATCGGAGAAGTAAGAGGCAGGTGAGGATGATGATTATGGAGTTCCTAGGTCGTTCATCGTCCCTGGCGATTCCGATGCCACCAATTCGATGGTCGAGGAGCTCGAGCAAGTCATATTGATCAAACACTTACCCGATCGGAAGGTATACCTGGGCACGGGGTTGATTCCCGAGCTCAGGAAAAAACTCATTAAATTACATATAGCTAATGTGGATTGCTTTGCTTGGTCCCATCCAGATATATCAGGGATCCCGCCAGAAGTAACCATTCATAAGTTATGCTTGGATCCAAAGTTCTACCCGGTTAAACAGAAAAGGAGACCTTAGTCCGAAGTCAAGCATGCCTTCATCAAAGACGAGGTATCCAAACTCCTTAGAATAGGTTCAATTCGGGAAGTTAAGTACCCGGATTGGTTGGCTAACATAGTAGTAGTGCCCAAAAAAGGAAATAAATTAAGAATGTGCGTAGATTACAAAGACTTGAATAAGGCGTGCCCCAAGGATTCATTTCCTTTGCCTAATATCGATCGCATGATCGATGCAATGGCTAGGCACGAGATACTCATCTTTCTCGACGCATATTCTGAGTACAACCAAATCCGGATGGACCCGGGTGATCAAGAAAAAGCTTCCTTCATCACTAAATTCAGCACCTATTGTTATAACGTAATGCCGTTCGGACTAAAAATACCAGTGCCACTTATCAACGCCTAGTAAACCGGATGTTCGAAGAATAAATAGGAAAATCAATGAAGGTTTACATTGACGACATGTTAGTCAAGTCCCTGCGAGCAGAGGACCATTTGGAACATTTGCAAGAAACCTTCAACATACTGAAAGAATACAATATGAAGCTGAACCCGGAGAATTGCACATTTGGGGTCGGATCCGGGAAGTTCCTTGGATTCGTGGTGTACAACCGAGGGATAGAGATCAATCCCAGTAAAATCAAAGCTATAGAGGACATCATCGTGGTTGACAATGTCAAGGCCATTCAGAGGCTAATCGGGCGCATAGCCACCTTGGGCCGGTTCATATCAAGGTCCTCCGATAAGAGCTATTAGTTCTTCTCGTTATTGAAAAAGAAGAATAACTTTTTGTGGACCCGGAGTGCCAACAAGCTTTGGAAGAAATTAGTAGTGGAAGAATGCCATGCCGAGATAAACTCAACGAGTTTAACTTGGGATTGGGTAAACAAGTATATAGACTACATGAAGACTGGGAAGTTGCCCTCGGATCCTAAAACATCGAGAGCTCTACACACGAAGGCAGCCAGGTTTAGCCTGTCCGAAGGTACTCTGTTCAGAAGAACGTACGATGGCCCACTCGCCATATGCTTGTGGCCGGGAGATACCGAATATGTTTTGAGGGAAGTTCACGAGGGCACCTACGAAAATCATTCGGGGGCGAAATCTTTGGTTCGTAAGATAATCAGAGCCGGCTATTACTGGATCGACATGGAGAAAAATGCGAAGGACTTTGTACGGAGATCAGACGGTTGTCAGAGGCATGCACCAATGATCCATCAACCCGGGGAGTTACAACTTTCGGTTATGTTGCCTTGGCCGTTCATGAATGGGGAATGGACATTGTCAGTCCTCTATCATGGGCACCCGGTAAGGCTCAATTTATACTATTCATGACTGACTATTTCTCTAAGTGGTTCGAAGCTCAAGCATTCGACAAAGTCCGGGAAAAAGAAGTCATCGACTTCATTTGGGACCACATAATATGCCGGTTTGGTATACCAGCCGAGATAGTGTGTAATAACGAGAAGCAGTTCATCACCAGCAAGGTAAGTAAATTTTTCGAGGACCATAAGATCAAAAAGATCTTGTCAACACCCTATCACCCTAGTGAAAACGGACAGGCGGAGTCTATGAACAAGACCATACTTCAAAACCTTAAGAAAAGGTTGACCGATGCCAAAGGGAAATAGAAGGAAATTCTGCCCGAAGTCTTGTGAGCATACCGTACGACCTTAAAATCTAAGTATAGGGGCTAATCCATTTTTGTTGGTCTACGGTGCCGAAGTACTAATACTGGTCGAGGTGGGAGAACCGAGCCTCGGGTTCCGATATGCGACCGAAGAATCAAACGATGAAGCCATGAGCACGAGCCTGGAACTATTGGATGAGAGGCATGAGGCCACCCTACTCCGGTTGGCCGCCCAGAAACAGTGGATAGAAAGATACTGCAACCGAAGAGCCAACCTCCGACACTTCAATATCGGGGACTTGGTGTTAAGAAAAGTAACACTAAACACCCGGAACCCGAACAAAGGGAAGATGAGACCGAATTGGAAAGGACCATACCGGGTCATTGGGATTACCGGTAAATATTTATATAAATTCGCAGCAGGAAACGGTGCACATCTACCGAACAGCTGAAATGTGGCGCACTTAAAATGGCACTACTGCTAAGGTACGATCTCATTCACTTTTTTAAAAATATTACGAATTGGACTAACACTTGTAGGCAACAACCAAAGGAAAATGTGGTTGTTAGGTCTGAAAGCACGCATTGCACTATTTTTTCCTTGAACCGGTTTTGTCCCAAATGGATTTTTCATCAAGGTTTTTAACGAGGCAATAATAAATCGTGCTAACTTATAATCGAAGAACGGTTTTAAATCGGAGTCAATGGTCGCATCAAAAGTATCCGAGACCTCTTGAGATCGGCCTCGAATACTGGGGGCCATCACCCTCGGTTCAAAGATTTATAGCAAGGAAGGAAACTTTGTGCTCGAACAGTCTAGGATCGGTGGTTAGGATTTATTGTAAGGGCCAAACGGTCAAGTGAACCGTGCCCGTGTAGGCCACCATAGCCATAATACGAGCTTTTACAAGCTTACAATCTTGTATGTTACACACAAAAATGAAAGAAAGTTTCTGCTTTGCTAATACGCACTTTTGCTTCTTAAAACTATCGAGCCCAAGGGGCACCCCTATCCGAGCCCAAAGGGCTACCCCAACTCGGGGACTGTTGTTCGAAATAAGTTTAGGCGGCTTGGGTTATCGAAACTCGAAGGTACAAAACCTATTAGGCAGTGCCTCAACATAAAAGGCTACGGCCACCCGAAAAATGATTCGGAGACGTCCGAAACCCATAATCAAAACATAAGGCCTTCAAGAAAATTCTAAATTTGTTCAAAGGTTACCCACAGCAAAAATATAGTCTAAAAACACATAAGCAAGCATCTTGGGGAAATTTCCGGTCACTCCGAGTTTCCACAAGTTTCGAGCAAAAATTGCATCGAGGACAGGTTTTGTTCAGACCTCTGAAAAACAACTACGTTTGATTATGTGCTAAGGCATTAGAAATGTTTGCAATTGTAATAAGATGCTAAGATAATAGACTTGAAAATTTCCAAAAGGGAATTTTTTTATATATTCCGAAATATCTTTACAAAGGCCTAATAAAAACGGTCTTGACAAAATATATGTACATGATACATAAACAAAACAAATATCTAAAGGCATCTATGCCTAGTCTTCACCGGAACCCGACTCGTCACCAGAATCGTCGGGGCCTTCGGATTCTTCAGAGCCCTCGGAGCCCTCTTCACCTCGGAGTTCAGCTAGTTTCTTGGACTTGACCTCGAATCTTTTTGCCTCCTCAATCTCGGTAGATAGGTCAAAGCCTCGAGCATGTATTTATTCGAGGGTCTCCCTTCGGGATAGCTAACTTATGTACTCAGCAGTAGTCTTCAGGCGGGGCTCGGTTGCTTCAACATCGGCCTTGTTTTGGGCCACCATCTCGTCAACATCAGATGAGGTTACTTCCAACCTGGACCTTGTTACTTTGAGCTCCTTACTAAGGGAATCCCGTTCGGCGATGGCCGAGCCCAGTCGTGCTTGGAGATCCTCATTTTGTTGAGCCCGTGTATCAGTCTTCTCCTTCGCCACCCGAAGCTGAACTTCCACCGAAGACAGCTTGGCCTCGGCGGTCTCCTTCTCCGAGGCCAGCAGGCCCATCTTGTTTTTCCACCCGTCGGCCATTGCTTGCATCTCGTCTATCTCCTTGTGGAGTTGGTCGATCTTGTCGATCTTCTACTGGAATGCAAAGTATTATTTTTAGCCTCTGCGACCGGACCCTCATTTCTAACTTCAAAAACCTTTACCTTTTTCTCTAAGTCAGTGTGCTCCTGCCATAAGGCCGATGCTTCTTTCTGAGCTGCATCCAGCTCGGCCTGGGGGTTCTTGGCGACCCCCTCTTGTTGCTCACTAAGAAGCTTTTACATGTCCCTTTTTTGGGCAATCTCCTTGATCTCGAGCTCGAGTTGATTGACCTCAACCTGGTACCGAAGGAAACTCTCATAGTGAAGTACCGAGGCTTGCAAAAGGGCGAAAAATGTGAGAAACATCAAACACAGATAATAATAGACCGATGGAAGGAAACGATGGCTTATCCGGTTCAGCGCCTGCTGCGCCTCATTGAAAAGGCATGCACGTTCACCTCATTCATTTTTGCCTGGTCCTCCTCGGTCACCAGGCATCAGAGGTAGCTAGCTACCCCTACAGAAGCGTACAAAACTCGGGCATCCTCCGGGACGGTCAGTATAATCGATCTCTTGCAACCTGGGTCCACACTCGAAGTAGGGAGCTGGTCGATCAACTTTGGGCTCGAGCTCGGCCTGCCTGCTTTTGAGGATGTGTCCTTCTTCGAAACTTCCAGGTCATGCATGCCGGAGAAGTCTTCCAAAGCAGTCAAGTCCACACCGTCGAAAAAGGAGTGAAGGGGATCTTCCGCACCATAGACCCCCTCATTGGACTTCTCCTTTCTCGCTTGGGCCTTCTCGAGCATGGACTCAGTGTAAGAGGGCATCCCCAAGATTTCAATTACACCGGGCGCTTCCTTTGGAGTGGAGCCGACATCCTAGGGAGTTTCACCCCGGGTATCCACGTCGGCCTTTTGAGTTTTAGGGGGGTCGATCTCACGAGTCTCCCCCTCGGATGCATCCGAGTCCCCGGAATAGGTCATCCCATGGGTAACAGAAAAAGATTCATCCTCCGGCTCGTCCCTAAGCCGGAGAAGGGAGTCGGAGTCCGGCACCCGGGAACTGGAGCCCCTCATGGGATTGCAGAGCACCCGTTTCTTTGGTTTCTTCACCTCAGAGCCCGGGGAGCCCGAAGGTTTTCTCTTCCTCTTCTTTTTTCCCTCCGTGGCAGCAACAAAGGGATCAATGGACGGGGGCACATCCTCATCCCCTTCCGAAGGCCTAAGCTTGGTGGTCTTATGCAAACCTGCAATAACAAAGGGAAGAGGAGTTAGTATAATAAAAGGTAGAAAAGTAGTATTGGCTACTCAGAAAGAGGCCTTACCATGAGAATGGGCCTCACATCAGCTTTTCGAGAGTCCACGCCATGTGCGCTCGAAGTACGACATCTGAGTACAGATGCCCTCAATCCATCCTTTAACCGGGGAACCGCATTCGGAACCTGGGCAACAGATATACAATCATAAGCATGAATGAGAAGATAGAAATCGAAGAAAAAGAATTTTGATGTTTAAAGAGGGGTTGCACTTACGAGACGCATTCCGCTTCTCAGAAAATGGCATGTATTCAGGGGGGATCAAATCCTCGATTTTTACTCGGACAAAGCGTCCCTGCTAGCCCCGGTCTCGGTCTTCGTCGATACTCGAGAATGGGGCCTTGCTGGCTCGGTGGGTAAGCTTGATCAGTCCCTCTCGGAACATTCGGGGATTGTATAATCGGAGCAGGTGATCGATCGTGAACCGACGAGATTCAATCTTGTTCACGAAGTAGCGAGGGAGGGTCATAATCCTCCACAACGATGGATGGATTTGCCTGAGGCACTCCCCGTACCTCTTGCAAAAGTCCAGTACGATCGGGTTCACCAGGCCCAGTGTGAAGGTATAAGTATAAACACTTAAGTACCCATCCACGTGGGTAGTAACGGCGTCCTCGGGCCCGGGGACTACTACGTTCTTGCCTTCCCAATTGCAGTCCTTACGAACTATGGGAAGAACATCTTCAGTCATAGAACATATGTACTTCGAGAATCCTTCACCCCGATCCTATTTGCGTGAAGGCTTCTCGACTTTAAAGTCATCTGCAATTGAGCAGCCACCGGGAATGAACACTGTCAAGGGAGGCTCGGTCGCCAGTTCATTAGCAATCACAACGGGGGAAGCCACTTCGAGGGCGACCACTTCAGGGGCAACCGCTTCAGTACTAGTGGCCGATTGAGAAGATGAAGAGGCAACTTGTTGAGGAACGGTTTTCGATGTTTTGGCCATTGTCATCGAGGGGAGTGTTTAAAAATTTGAGGAAAGAATACAAAGTTTTGGGAAACCGGGTTTTGAAGATGAAGAACTCAGTATGAAAATTTGAGGAAAATCTGGAGATTACTATGGAAATTGAAGAATAAGGATGAAGATATGAAGGTTTGAAAAAGGCTTGATGAAGGCTAGAAAGTTCGAAGGTAGTAATTTAGTCGGAAAGTAGAAAAAGAACAAAGGGAGGAAGCTTTAATAGGGAAACAGCCGACGCTTCACATTCGGGGGCAACATGTCGATTAGCGACACGTGTCCGAAGTTAGAACGACGCGACTGACGGTACGTTTCGGCTCATTCGTCATAACGTACGAAGGAAGGAACCAGAGTCATCTGTCGTTTTCCATCGTTTCGGCAAGCCTACTCTCTGAGAAACAAGGGGACTATCTATATATGGGTAAAATCGAATCCAGTGAGCATCCCAGGTTTCCGGTGAGGCAAACGGAGCAGGAACGTGATCGTAATGAATCGGAGTTAGAATGAGGAGCCTCTCGTATTAGGGCTCGAGCAAAACACCTGCCCTCGGGGGCATCGGGACCACGTCCTCCGGGACCGGTTCGAACCTCAAGACCTCGGAGAGCATTACCAGATAACCGCACACGACTAACAAAGGGCTGTGATGTCCGTGCCCAACCGGATATCACGACGTGAATATCGGCCCGTATCGGCAGAAAATGAGTAATTAGCGAAATGGAAGATTTTTACCTTTCTTAGGATTGTACTTAGGGTAAAATTTCCCTACTAGATAAAGGGGAGACCTATTATTCATCAAACACATTGTAACATGCATACCAAAGCAATTTACTTCAATTCTCTTTGTTGTTCAAAGTTCGTATTTTTGTTCTTAAGTTCTTCGTAAGTGCAAGCTTGGAATCGAAGGCAGGTTCTTCATTGGGCCTTTAACCGAGCCCGGGATCACTCTTATAATTGATTTGGTTATTTATTATGTCTTTCATCTGCTTAATCTAACGTCATTAATCACTTGTATTGAATTAATCCACATATCCGTAAAACTACATATAAATTCAACTGTTATCCGTTTTTAAGTTAATGACCGAATAAATAATAAGTCGTGAACAACTTGAAAGCTTGTTATTTAACTTGTGAACAAATTGAAAACTAAGTGAAAGCGTATAGAATTGAAATATAAGTTGAACAAGTTCAAAGTTTAGAACTGACTTTTATAAAGTTTGTGTCTAAATACTTTTCAAGGACAATAGCCCGAAGGACTGAAACTTGTCCTCAAATGAGTCATTTTCCCCTAAATAATTTGTTTAATTTTTAAAAATTAAATTTCATGCTAATTGCTCGAAAAATAATAAACAAGAAACGTAATCACAGTAAAACACAGGGGTTTTGACATGTAGAAATACTTTCTCATTGCAGCATGTTATTATTACTATGATATTCGGGCTAATTTACTTGCATCTCAATTAATTTCATGAGGTTTTCGCTATCTCTTATTAGTATAGATACCGAATAACTATACCTATCATGCTTGGGTAGATGAAAAATTCACCAATCATTTTTCTAGTTTTCCAAAGCGACTTATTGGATGTGAATTACATTCTTAGGGACGATTAAGCTTGAAAGATCGTAACCTTTCCATACATACATGTCCTACTGCTAATTAAACGAAAAAAGTTAGAAAAATAAAAATGGCTCCAAGTCCCAAATCTAAGCCTATCTATGATTTTGACTCAATTTTTAATTATCACTATTCACACGAGTCGGAGAAGTGCTTTTAACCAGAAATGGGTGGACAAATATTAGATACTCGTATAATTTTTGGAAGTTCTATGGGAAATGGGTACTAAGTTTTTGTAAGTTAATTTCCTAAATACTTATCGGACACCTTACTGTTGCTACTTCTATTATAGAAGTTCTATAACACATTAATTAGAACTAAAAAGAATGCAAAATTCGAGTCTGAGGCTCAAGACATTTTAATTATCAGTATGAATTCGAACATTGATTTCATGACATTCCTAAGAAAGCAAATATACATATCTATCTAAGAAAATTATACTTTCCCCCCTGTTTTAATATATATAACACATTTTATTTATTAATTCTTTTTCGAAAGAATGATACAGTTATATATTTGAAAATAATTTAATTTTAAATTTTTTATTTATCTATATTACTTTAATAAGAAAAATTTATAATCATACTAATGATATGATACCACAAAGCTTTTACTCTTTAAACTTTAGAATAACAAGTTTTAAAAGTTTTTTTTCCATAAATTTTGTGTGGAATCAAATTATATTACATAAATTAAAATGAAAGAGTAAAAAATATATAATAATCAATCTCAATATTTTCTAATTTATACACTTTAAAACCAACATTCGAAAAAAAAAAAAAACACTAACCTTCAGAAAACGAGTGCCATCGTATTTCTGTGGTTGGGACAGCTTGGGTCCAAGTGGAAGCTGCGGCTAATCAAACCCACATGCTATTATTGGCATCGGATCCAAATAAAACGTTTTATTCCTCTATTTTCTGGGACGTCTGTCGGCTGCACGTGGTCAAAGAAAACTAATATTGTCCTTGTTCCAATTAATTTCATTCTCTAATTTCTTTTCCCCAATGATGTCTATTTTTAAAAGATATTTTTAATCTTTACGCTTCTTAACATCTTTTAGTAATTTATTTGTAATAAAAATGATACATTGGATCCACTTGAACCTTTTTTCTTTGGCATACAACAAAATTTAATTATTTTACATTGATAAGAACATCTAAATTTTAGAAGAGGCAGTATAATGGCTCGTTAATGTCATGTTTCCTCTCCAATTTTAATACCCAAATAAAAATGTCCCTTAACGGCAGACAATACAGCTTACTATTTGTCAGTGAAGCAGATCAAGCCACATAAAAGTTCATCTTAAGATCTGCTCGTCTCTTTGCCACATTTCGTGTCCGTAATAAGGAGTAGTGGTTAAGTAATAGACCTAATACTGCTGGATTTACAGCTTAAAGCAGAAATATTTATCCCAGTATTCATTTAAGAAAATAGCTTTTTAATACTGTAATGCACAATATAAAAATTAATTCTCATAGTTGCAACAAATCAATGAATAAAAGATACATATTTTTCATACACACATTTGTAATCATTAAATATTTGACCTTTTCTAACTATATCTATTACTTTTTAGAGGTTCGAAAATAAAAAAGAAGCTATGTACGAATAAGATATCCAGCAAACAAAAAAGATTCTTTTCGTAAGTCATAATCCCAATATATTTTATATGCATATACTAGTATAGCATGATAAAAATTTAAAATTATGTCCAATTTGACAATGTGATAGAAAGCAACATGAAACATTGTGGATTTGTGCATCCACCATTTATGTAGGAATGAAGGTGCTTTTGGTTCAACAATATTGATTCTGTTATCAAATAATCATGATTTAATAATTTATATATTTACTTTAATTTTATTTATTAAAATAAATTATTTAATTTATAAGTAGTTACCCAAAATTTGCAAATCTCCCGATACAACAACTCAGCATGAAGTTGACGTAACACAAATCCACAGCGTCGTGCCGCCGTCAGCCCGTCACTACTGTTCTTGCGAATGCAATAGTGCTCTCCATTTTGTTTCTTCTCTAACAAATATTATACTGAAAATGAAACATTTTACTGTATTATCTTTGAAAGGTCATGGATCATCACAATTCACAAGAAATGAGTGACGTTTCAATGTTATCTTCCCTGCCATATTTTTTTAGCTTATTTAATTTAATGGGCGACAATTTTTCTTTGCTCAAGTTGGCCTTTTTTATTTTTATTGGTTTATTTATATCACCGAAATGCATTAAGCATCCAATACAAAACATCATTGGACCCAAAATATATATCTTATTTTATACTCCGACCTTCGTGCTTGTTCTTCATTACAAAAAGAAAAAGGTGAAACATAGCCAGGTTCTTTGACTTCCCCCAAGAGAGATTCTAGAGATAATCTGAAAGACTCTTAATTGTTTCAAATGGTTCGTTTGAAAGAGAAACTCTGTTTATTCTTCAACAATAGATGGCTCGTATTCGTTGCAGCAATGTGGATTCAGAGTTTTGCTGGAATTGGATATTTATTCGGCAGCATTTCTCCGATCATTAAAAGCTCTCTTAATTATAATCAGAGGCAACTTTCACGTTTGGGTGTGGCTAAGGACTTGGGAGATAGTGTTGGATTTTTGGCTGGAACTTTATCTGAAATCTTGCCGTTATGGGCAACTCTTCTTGTGGGTGCTATTCAGAATTTTATTGGTTATGGCTGGGTTTGGCTCATCGTCACCGGTCGATCTCCTACTCTTCCCTTATGGGTTGTGAGTACCTATCTCTTTTCATCATCTCTTTAGCCAATTTGTTTGTTGCTGATTTCAAACTTTTCAAAAGTTTCTTTATTTATAGTACTTTTTTTCATTGAAAAGGGTCTTTCCCTGTCCCTTTAGCTATCCCTTTGATATTGTAAAACCCTTTGATTTGATATTGGATCACCTTGTAGTAGTCAATTCTCACGTAATTAGCAGGGGCAGAGCTAGTAAGGGAGAAAGGGGTTTAATCGAATCCCCTTCATCAAAAGGTTATAGTGTGCAGAATGGATAAAAATGTATCTTTTGGTTATATATAAACCATTGAATCCCCTTTAACATAGGAGAAAATTCTAGTGTAGTGGTAAAGGGGGTCCAAAAGTTGCTTTGAGTCGTAAGTTCAAGTCTCAACTATGACATTCTAATACATTTTGAATCTCCTTATATAAATTACTGGCTCTACCACATCCTATTTAGGATGCGATGCTCGAATCGAGTTATGAGGTTACTATTGGTAATATCAGGGGTTTATAAGTCTATTGACGTCTCATTTCTGTCTTCTGAATTGCAATTTTGCTTCTTGAGTATCAAACTTTCAGTTCAAATTTGGTCTTGGTGCTCCTGAATTATGCAATCCATTGCACTAGTTACAGTCATCAACTTACTATTTAGGGTATTTGATTTGCTTTTTCTGAAATTTAAGGCCTTGAACTCAGGTAGGCAAGAAGAACCTGCTGCTCTATCTACATTGAGTTTCATCAATCTGACATTTCTATTTTTGAAGAACTTCAAATATAATTAAAGTTACAAGTCTGGATTAAGGCTGAAGAGCAATGGATTTTACTTGTGAACCAAATAATTATCAGCTTGCCTGCTCTTCACGATTTTGTCAGCATGAAACTCCATCATCTATCATTTCCTCTCGGAGTGTAATTAGTGAAGGCAAAGATTGCATATGTCTTTGAATCAATGAAGGAGCACAAAACTGAACCGATGTCCAATTTTTACCATTTTCCTAGTATGCATGGGCAAGAACAATGCTTGTTTTCTCCTTATCCAAAAAAAAAAAAAAAACAGTGCTTGTTTTCTATTGTGTAGCTGAATGCCCTTCTCGAAGTATGTCTGGCAGTTCACCCGAAGATGTTATTCACTACAATTTTGTTTGATGGATCAAATTGTTTATTTACTGACTGCTATAAACAATTTGGGCCATATCCATGGCATATTTGCATAACTTGTATGTGTTTCTTTTAGATCACTACCTTGGGTGTACTTCTAGTTTTGTCTGATAATTGACTTATTTCAGCTATTTCTCTGCAGATGTGCATTCTTATATTTATAGGTACAAATGGCGAAACCTACTTTAATACAGCCGCACTTGTCTCATGTGTGCAAAATTTCCCTAAAAGTCGCGGTCCTGTTGTGGGAATACTTAAGGGATTCGCTGGTTTGGGTGGTGCAATTATGACTCAGATATATGCGCTGATCCATTCCCCAGATCATGCTTCACTTATATTTATGGTTGCCGTTGGACCTGCAATGGTGGTTATTGCTCTCATGTTTTTAATCAGGCCTGTTGGTGGCCACAGACAAGTCAGACCTTCTGATGGATTCAGCTTTTCATTAATTTACAGCATTTGCATTATTTTGGCTTCTTACCTGATGGGTGTCATGCTTGTTCAAGACCTTGTTGACGTGAGTCACACCGTCACTACAATCTTCACAGCTATTTTATTCGTTCTATTGGTAATCCCGGTGGTGATTCCCATCTCCTTGAGCTTCTCTCAAGCGACAAGAGGACCATCAGAAGAGGCTCTTCTATCTGAGTCACAAAAACAAGATCCTGGTGTATCTAAACATAATGATGATCAGGAAATTATATTTAGTGAGGTTGAAGATGAGAAGCCTAAGGACGTAGACTTGCTTCCAGCATTAGAAAGGCAAAAAAGAATTGCCCAACTGCAAACAAAACTAGCTCAAGCTGCCGCAGAAGGAGCAGTGAGGATCAAAAGAAGGCGGGGCCCCCATAGAGGGGAGGACTTTACCTTAATGCAGGCTTTGATAAAGGCAGACCTTTGGATTATATTTTTCTCACTACTTTTAGGATCTGGATCTGGTTTGACTGTGATTGATAACTTGGGTCAGATGAGCCAATCTTTAGGATATGATAACACACATGTATTTGTTTCCATGATCAGCATATGGAACTTCCTCGGTCGTATTGGGGGCGGATACTTTTCTGAAATAATTGTAAGGTACATGACATTGCTTCTTACATATTGACGATATTGACTGAACTTTACAATGTTCTTCATTTCAATGAATATTTTCTCATACAACCTTGTCCTACTGACAAAACAGGGATTACGCCTACCCAAGACATGCAGCCATGGCTGTTGCCCAAGTTATAATGGCATTTGGGCATTTCTTCTTTGCTATGGGTTGGCCAGGAGCTATGTACATTGGAACTCTTCTGGTCGGGCTCGGTTATGGGGCTCATTGGGCTATTGTGCCAGCTGCTGCTTCTGAATTGTTTGGCTTAAAGAATTTTGGAGCTTTGTACAATTTCCTCACTGTTGCGAACCCAGCTGGTTCATTAGTATTCTCAGGTATTATTGCTAGTAGCATATATGACAGTGAAGCTGCAAAGCAAGCTCAAGAGCGTCATCCCAGCCAATGGAATGGGGCATCTATTTTGTCAAGTTTTCTAGCTGTGGAGGAACCTCTAAAGTGTGAAGGTGCCATATGCTTCTTCTTGACTTCCTTAATACTATGTGGACTCTGCATTATTGCTGCTTGTCTTAGCATGATTCTAGTTTATCGAACAAAGGCTGTATACAATCAGCTTTATGGAAAATCTCGTACATAATCCATCTGTCAAGTGAAGCTTGGATAGAAGTTTGAGTAGTTTGCACAGATACTCTCAACCAGCTTATGATCCAAGCATTTCACTGAGGTGACATTGTTAGCCATAACCAGAAAACTTCCTCCTCGATGAGAGCAAGCAACAATGGAGATGGCGCAACTGCCTTTTATGGTGTTAGAAGCTGTTCCTCGTAATGTGAGATAAATGTTTGATTGCAATTATTGATTGGTGTATATTTTGCATTGTAATTGAAACTTGACATTGTTATATTCTGGTTGTCAACCATCATTTATTGAATGAGATCTTCCATTTTTTAAACTTTATTTCTGTAAATTATCCTTGCACCAAGTTCTTTTAATGGGTGAAATGCTTTACACTGCACAACGCACAGGTTGTAGTCCAGTGCCATTGACCGCTTGCTATTCTGAAGAAAGTCATGAATCCTGATAGCTGATGGTAATGGCTTCTAGCTAAAAACCAGTACTAGGGGTGTATATGGACCGGGTTGGTTCGGTTTTTATTAAAACCAAACCAAACCAACTATATCGGTTTGGATTGGTTCGGTTTTGTCGGGTTTTTCGGGTTTTTTTGTTACATGAATATTATTTCAATCTTACTTTGTTAAATTTTTTATAAGTAAATATATGTTTAGTAAAAATTGAAAAAATTGACAAACATATGATCTATTAAAATAATTTTATGGGAGAATTTTATTAATAACATATGATAGTTACTTTTTTAGTCGCCTGACAATAATTTTTCGTTGATATATATTTTCAAGGTTAAACTAATTTACTAATTAAACAAAAAAATCAATATGATACCTAATTAATGATATGTTCTATTTAAATTTAGATTGTCGAAATACCACTTCAAATTTGAAAAAAATATAAGAATATAATAAATCTTAACAAATGAACATGGAAGAAAAAAGAGATTAATGAATTTCAGTAACACTTGATAAGAAAATGATCATATACCCATTACTTAAGGTTAATAAAAATGGAGTACTTCGTATTCTATTAAATATTACATCCCATAAGAGTATCCCAAATATTTCTAGAATTTTAGTAAAGAAAATTCTATGTAAAGTCTTAAAAATATATAAAAGTTATATATTTATATGTCGGTTTGGTTCGAGTTTGTTTTAATCAATACCAAACCAAATCTAGTCGGGTTTTTTAATCAGTTTGGTTTGACTTTTCGGTTTGGTGCGGTTTGTACACCCCTAACCAGTACCATGAGATACAAGCAGATTAATAGCATGTTTGGCCAAGCTTTTTTGTGGGCCAAAAGTGCTTTAGACCAAAAAATGAGTTGTTTGGCCAAACTTTTAGAAGGAAAGAAAGTGTTTTTGAGAAGAAGCAGAAGCAGATTTTGAGAAGCAGAAAAATGTAGTTTCTCTCTAAAAGCACTTTTCTGAGAAGCACTTTTGAGAAAAATACACTTAGAAACAGTTTTCAAAAACTTGGCAAAACATTAATTACTGCTCAAAAGTGTTTTTCAAATTAATTAGTCAAACACAAATCGATTCTCACCAAAAGTATTTTTTTTAAAAGCACTTATCAAAATAAGCAGATTTTAGAAGCTTGGCCAAACATTCTATAACTATGTTCATGCTTGCGGATGATGCAAATTATTGCACCAGGTGCAGGTCAAGATTAAAGTCAGTAACACAGATTGGATTAGGGTATCTTTATGTTAAACCCGTTACTTGTTTCAACTCACTAATTATACCATTCATATGGTTCCACTCAGCTCATATAAGTGTCTGGTATAAGAATTATTGCAAAACTCAAAACACGTGATTTATTTAGCCAGTTACATCAAATATATTGCCAAAAACAAATTATTTCAACTTTTCGCATTTCTAACATGGATTTACAAAGTATCATTTTTTTTTCCTTTCGTTGAAGGCTAGAACTTGGGCCTCATGAGTTGAACCTGGTGCAGTCCAGTCTTATTTCACCTTGATTACCAGTTTTGACACCAACCCTTCCGAGTTTTCTCATTGCAGTGACAAAAGCTCCATTAAATTCGAAAGCATTATTAGCAAAATCGTTAACAGTGCGTTGAGACGCTTCATCAGTGAAGAGCACCTGATCTGAGGTGAACAAACCCTTTCCTCCAACCAGATTCTTGTAATACTCATTGTCAAACGTTCTCGGAGTCACAGGATCCATGTTTATAGCAATGGAAGGATCTACTTTTTGAGGGCACATTTGCATTAGTTGTTTAGCATATTCGGGATCCAAAGAAGGGTCAACGGGATTGGATGAGGTAAACGAGTAGAGACGGTTTGCAAAACGGTCACAGTGAGAGAAGCCAAGTGTGTGAGCACCAGAAAGAGCTATCATGTCAAATTGGCTGAGATTGTGGTTGGCAAACATAGTTGTAAGTCGATTGAGATTGAAGTGAGGTTCTGGCAATTTTCCAGCAACCCGAGAAGCCTTGGAGATGAGCCCATCGCGACGTCCCAATTCTACATTGTATGCAGGGCCTCCTGCCTGAATGTTTTCACCAAAGGAAATCAGTAAGTCAAGTGACAGTTTACATTTTAAGGTAAATGAAAAGAGAAAATGGTTTCTGTGTCTTTTATTACCAGCACTACAACATCTCTGGTGGCAATGGCTAAAATATCTGCACATGATACTACTCCAGGGCACTGAGCCTCTACTGCTTCTTTTGCCTTTATTACAGTGTCAAAGCCATCTCCTGCAAGGGAAATATTATCTGAAGAATCTTTTTCCGCGTCTCCATTTGGTGAAGCTATGAGAACAGAGGCGTCACATCCCTGAGCAAATATGCAAAAGAGAGAAATCTTGATCACTTGAAACTCTAGTGCTGGACATCCCAAATCTGTTAACATACTGAGATAGTTTTCTCAGCAGCATATCCTATTACAGAATTCGTAAAACTTCCCAATCTTCTTACCTTGAAAGCTAAACCGCGTTAATGAGCTTTATATAATCATCCAAATACAAGATATTACCAATTTTGTGAAGATGAAAGTGTTAAAAATTTTATCTTTGTATTTTGTTCATACTTATCTCAGTTAGAAAAAAACTATGCATTATTGTTAGTATTTCGACTTCCTTGCACCTAGAATCCTGCAAAACCTATTGTTGATAGAAGATACATTTTTGCTTCCCACCAAAACAGGACGACACCGAATATTGGTGGTGGGAGCTATTCAAAGTATAGAATAATTCTCTTGATCTCTTGTATGTTACAATTGAGACGTGCCAATATTTTAATTCTACAAAGAAATTACGACGCTGCAGGAAAAACACTACAATCAAATTGTAGCAGAAGATTAGGCTGTTACCTCAACAAAGCAATCATGGAAAAAGAGACGCAGAGTTGCTGGAATAGTGACAAAAGTCTGGCTGAACTTTGTAGACACAGCCTGCTGAACCATGAATTCCACATTTGGACAAGTAAAACCGTAGAAGTTCTCTACTAGTTGCCCTTCAGCTCCACTCACAATACTTAAGGTTGCCACAATTAACAAATACAAACCCCTCCTTCTCTCCATTTTGAAAATTTGACCCTTTTTTAGTTTCTCTTTTACTTTTCCCTCTCTACCATCCAGTGGCTGTAAAAGCAAAACAAACTTGTGCATATATACTAAAAGTAAAGTAATGAGGAAGGTAGGTGAAGGCTGATTCTTGTAACACTATTTGTTACAGGCCGTTATACTTGTTCCAAGTTCCAAAGGTCTAACATTTATAGTCGTCCTAGTTTCTATTCACTCATACTAAGTGTTTACGTACACCGAACCAATTAACTCATGAAACCTGTCTTTTTTATGCCTTTTAGTCACTGACCATGGTTATTTAATATATATTGTATCACCTCAATCTTTCTCTTAATCGTAGTAAGCTAATGTGGTTTGGTATAAACACGAGTAATTTTTTAATGAGTGTGAGGGTAGAGCTCCGTTTAAAATAAAGCAGCTCACCCTATTAAGTAGCTCCACGTGACTATTTCCGTCTTCATACTTCATATGTATTTCCTTAATTAGCCTCCTTAAGTATAAGTGGTTAATTCTAGTTCTTTTCACTACACTACATTTGTGTTATAAAAAATGTAAATAATTTGCGGATGATCGAACCAGTCAGATCTGACGGCTGAGAGAAAAGGAAATTTCAACTATCGAAACAAATTCTAGTTCTTACTGGAATTTGAGGATTTTATAATTTGTAAGTTGATTATTCTTGCTAATGTCTACGTGTTTTGCGTGTGACGACTGAGTGTTTAAATATGTTTCTTATTGGCAAATTAAAATTCAACCCTGTTGTTTGGTGACATCGAACATGTAGGGTAGTTTCTTTTTTGTTGCCCAATTTGATCTACTCCCAACTAGCAAGTTATTGTGACTTTAAGAAAGTGACACTTTAACTAATCAGATTACAATAATCTGAACGATCCTTATTTGGGAAAGACGATAATCTGAGATAAATTAACACGGAAGATGTATCCAGATCTCAGTGCCCTTTCTTCTCCTTAGATCAAATGTAAAGCATATGCAATTCAAGAATGGCATCTTCAACAGAACATCACACTATGGTGTAGAGCAGTGGCAGAGCTAGAGTTTTAGTTATTGGTTCGGCATAATCTAGTAGCTTTGGCCAAAATCTTGTATATGTATAAACAATTTATCCGGAACAAAATAAGCTATCGTTTTAAAAATTCAAAACTCATAAACTCAAAATTCTGAATTTACCTATAGTGCAGAGTCATACAATTTATCGAACCTCAGGCCATTGACGGTATAAGTTAATTAAACTCTAGGTAAAAAAAACTTGTTAATGATAATAGCACGAGCCAAAATGTGACGTGCATCTGCAGCTGGTAAGTAACTTTCTTCATGTCAACTTTGGACACTGTTTCAAAGCAAGGTTTTTCTAAATAAGAAATTGTTTTACGCCTTATGAAGTGTAGCGGGGGCCTGGAAGAGACAAATGTGGGAGCTATTAATTTATCCTCCCGTTGCAATAATATTAAATTAAAAGATGGGGGAAACAGGGGAAGTTTGTATCTATTGACCAAAATATTGAGAACCCAACTTGAATGTGATAATCGGCTTAATGTATGCATATTTTGATATATATCGCCTGACATTTTACTCATGTCTCGACGATTTGAGATGTTTAATATGATTATTTGTACTAAATTTTGGTATTTCTATGTGTAGGAATCACTCGGATGCAATTTGGGACGAAAGGGCGCGAATTGGAGCAAAATCGGGACAAAATCGCAAAAAGGGAAATTTGAGGGCCACATCCAGCGTGGGGCGCTGGCTGTGGCGCACTTTACAGAGGCCAAAATGTTTGAGCGCCAGTGCCAGCGCCCCACGCTGCCCTGGACGCTCAAGACGGGAAGTGTCCTTTTTCGACTAGGACTCGGTTATTTCGACCCCTAGACGCCCACAACTCATATAAAAGCCAACCTAAACCTATTTTGGGGGGGGGGGGGGGAGGACGTGATTTAGAGAGAAGAGGGAGGCGCAAAACACTCGAAAATAAGGATTTGATCAATTCTTCCATCCCTTTCCTAGTATTCATTGATTTTATGTTTGAAAACATTATTTTTGATGATTGTATGAATATGAGTGGCTAAGAAACCTATTGTTCTAGAGTCATGGGTATACATGAATGTTGATATTTGGAGTTTAATTTGACGAAGTTGATTTTATCATATTGGGTTGTTTATTAAATTCTGTTTTTAATTATTTTGCTGAGTAGCTAACAGTGAAATACTATCTACGAATCTAGAGTTGAACTCGAAAGTGGGAACTCTAGATTGCATATAGAATTAAATAGAGCAAGTTCTTAAACCCGGGCATCGGGGAAAGGATTCGTAATTGGGATAGACATATACCTAATTGCCTTGCTCGGTTGCAATACAAGAATTGTAAATGCGTTCTTGTTAATCTTAATTCCATAGACATATAGGTATTAAGGTAGCTTGAATAGGCAAGTAAGGGCTCGACAGATTCTTATGAGTAATATCAACTCTGTCAACCAATAATCCAGATAAATCAATTAGTTATTTTAAGCTAAGAATGCAACATGATTGCTAGATAACCCGTGACCCTGGAATATTATCTCCCATTGATTGTTATTTAAAACTATTTAAGTGTTGTGTTGATTTCTAGTATTTCATTATTTGATAATCTTTAGGTAGTAAATTAGACAATTATCTATTTTATAAGAAATCGCTTGAATCAATAAACTATTTGAGTTGAATTAGTCAAAAGTTAATCATAAGTCTTCGTGGGAACGATACTTTATTCACTACTCTATTACTTGACGATCACGTATACTTACGTGAGTGTGTTTGGTCGCAACAAATTTTTGGCGCCGTTGCCGGGGACTTAGAAGTTAGCTACTTGACTGAGTTAAGCTTTTATTACTTATTAGTTCAAGTTTTAATTTCCAGTTTGCCTTGTTTGTGTTAACGCAGGATCTTCTCTTGAATGCGGAGGAGTAGAAGTGCAAACAACCTCCTTCCTTTTGATCCAGAGATTGAACGAACACTTCATAGAGTGAGGAGGGAAGTCGAAGCTAGAACGAGAATAGAAAGAGAGTTGGACATCGTAGTTCAACCACAACCAATAGAGATGGCAGGTAATGAGGAGCGTCCGGTGATAGAAGTCGCAAGGCCCAATCTTGCTAATATGACTCAGGCTATCGTAAAGCCTGATATCACGGGGCATTTTGAACTCAAATAGTACATGGTACATCTGATTCAGTTCACAGGGCAATATGTGGGTCTATCTCATGAAGACCCGCAGAGGCACATTCAGAACTTCTTAGAAATTACAGACACTTACAATTATCCGAACGTTTCCAAGGACTATGTCAGGATGACACTATTTCCCTTTTCATTGTTGGGGGAAGCTAAGGAATGGTTGCAAAAGGAGCCTGCTAACTCAATCCACACTTGGGATGATTTAGCCAGGAAATTCCTAATCAAGTTTTTCCCTACTAAGAAGACAAAATCGCTGAGGAGCCAAATTCTTGGGTTCCAACAACGGGATGGCGAGAAACTTCGTCAAGCTTGGGAAAGATACAAGAAGATACTCAGAGACTGCCCACATCATTGTCAGACTGATGAGGTATTAGGTCACACTTTTGTTGATGGGCTAGACGAGGCATCAAAGATGAATCTTGATTCAGCTTGTGGGGGTAGTTGCATGGCAAGGTCGTATAGTGAAATACAACTCTTGCTAAATAACTTCACTGCTAATGACCATAATTGGCAAGGAGATGGGGACGCAAGAAGAGCAATTAAACAGAAGGCAGCCGGGGTGATTGAGCTTGATGACTTCTCAGCCATGAGAGCAGATATTGCAAAGCTGGCAAATCAGATGAACAGAATGACAATGCAACAAACACAACAGATGCAGCATGTACAGCAAATTTCTATTTGTTGCGAACTATGTGGTGACAGTCATATGAGTGATATGTGTCACACGAATCCTGAATCTATATACTATGTAGGGCAACAAAACAGAGGTCTGATGAATCAGCATGCACAATATGGGAACACTTACAATCCAAGTTGGAGGAATCATCCTAACTTCTCATGGGGAGGAAATCAACAGAATCAGAACCAGTATAGGCCCCAAAAAAATTTCAATCAACCTCAGAAACCACCCCTACAAACAGAAGAGAGTACGAATAACTTGCTGAAGAAGTTGTTGCTTGATAATCAACAAGTCAGGACCGATTTTAGAAATTTTGAGAGGCAAATGAGACAGTTAGCAACAAATCAAAATACTAGACCTGTAGGCGCTCTTCCCAGTGATACAGAGAAGAACCCTCAAGTTAATGCACTTACACTCAGAAACGGGAGGGAACTAGAAGAAGTGCCAAAGAAGAGAAAGGACAAACCTATACCTGAGAGGGAGTTGATCCCTAAGGTAATACACGAGTCAAAGAAAAATGATGCAGGTTCAAATCCAGTGGAGGCTGCAAGGCCCAGAGATTGCAGAAAAAGAATGATGATCGCATGTTCAACAAATTTCTCTCTATGTTGAGCCAGGTTCAATTGAATATTCCATTGGTAGATGTACTTCGTGAAATTCCAAAATATGCTAAGTACATAAAAGATATAGTGGCTCACAAGAGGAAATTGACTGAGTTCGACACAGTTGCACTTACTGAGGAGTGCACTTCAAGGGTCCAAAACAAGCTTCCTCAAAAGCTTAAGGATCTTGGCAGCTTCACCATCCCTGTGTGAATTGGTAATATTGATATGGGTCGTACTCTTTGTGATTTGGGGGCGATCATAAATCTAATGCCCTTGTCCTTATTTAAGCAATTGGGTCTGGGAGCTCCAAGACCAACCACTGTGATGTTGCAATTAGCTGACAGGTCCATAGCCTACCCTGAAGGAGTGATTGAAGATGTAATGCTGCAAATTGGGAAATTTATCTTCCCAACTGACTTCATTATTCTAGATTTTGAGGCTGATGAACAAGTTCCAATCATATTGGGACGACCTCTCTTGGCTACTGGTGATGCAATAATTAAAGTAAGAGAGGGAAAATGATAATGAGGGTGGACAACGAGGAAGCAGTTTTTAATGTCTATAAAGCTATCCAACTTTCCCGCCACTATGAGGAGCTCTCTATGATATCTGTTATGGAGGTGGATGAGAAACTTCTTGACACGAGTATATATCTAGACTATTCTCTAGAAAAAGCACTCATGTTGTTCGATAGCTTGGAGATTGATGATAAGGTTAAGGAGATGATGCATATTCTAGATGCATCTTGTGCTTACATGCAAGGAATACACCCGTTTGAGCCCCTAAATAGGCTAAGTGGATCTCCTCCAAAGCCGTCAATTGAAGAAGCTCCAAAATTGGAGCTTAAACCCCTACCCCCTCACCTTCAATATGCTTATTTAGGTAGTTCTGATACTTTACCTGTTATTGTTTCTTCTGACTTGTCTAAATTGCAGGAAGAAAAGTTATTGAGAGTGCTACGTGAGCACAAGCGAGCAATTAGGTGGACAATGTCTGACATCAAAGGCATTAGTTCAGCTTTCTGCATGCATAAAATCCTCATGGAGGAGGGACACAAGCAAAGTGTAGAGCAACAACGCCGCCTAAATCCAATCATGAAAGAGGTGGTAAGAAAAGAAGTGATTAAGTGGCTTGATGCAGGTATTGTATTCCCAATCTGTGATAGCAAATGGGTAAGCCCCGTTCAATGTGTGCCAAATAAAGGGGGGATGACTGTAGTGGTTAATGAAAATAATGAATTGATTCCTACAAGAACTGTCACTGGGTGGAGAATTTGCATAGATTATAGAAAATTGAACAATGCCACCCTAAAGGACCACTTTCCCCTCCCTTTCATTGACCAAATGCTTGATAGGTTAGCTGGCCAGGAATACTACTGTTTCCTAGATGGTTATTCGGGGTATAATCAGATTGCTATAGCCCCAAAGGACCAAGAGAAAACCACATTTACGTGTCCTTATGTCACGTATCCGTTCAAGAGAATGCTCTTTGGTCTCTGTAATGCACCTGCGACTTTTCAAAGGTGTATGATGGCTATTTTTACTGACATGGTTGAAAGATTTGTGGAAGTATTCATGGATGATTTTTCTGTGTTTGGGTGTTCTTTTGATAATTGTTTAATGAACCTTGATAAAGTGCTTGCTAGGTGTGAAGAGATAAACTTGGTACTCAACTGGAAAAAGTGCCATTTCATGGTATGTGAAGGTATAGTCTTGTGGCACAAGGTGTCAAAAGATGGTCTACAGGTAAATAAAGCAAAGGTGGAGGCGATTGAAAAATTGCCCCCACCAACATCCGTCAAAGGCATTCGCAGTTTCTTGGGCCATGCAGGTTTTTATCATCGATTCATTAAAGATTTTTCGAAAATTTCTTCTCCATTATGAAGGCTTCTAGAGAAAGATGTCACCTTCAAGTTTGATGATGCATGTCTGAAAGCATTTAAGGAGCTGAAGGGAAGGTTGGTGACTGCACCAATTATTATCGCCCCAGATTGGGGACTGCCATATGAGTTGATGTGCGATGCAAGTGACATAGCAATCGGAGCTGTTTTGGGGCAAAGAAGGGAAAAAATATTTCACTCCATTTATTATGCGAGCAAAACTATGAATCCAGCTCAGATGAATTATACAGTTATTGAAAAAGAGTTGTTTGCAGTGGTGTGGGCGTTTGACAAGTTCAGATCTTATCTAGTAGGAACCAAAGTTATCATCTACACAGATCATTCAACTATAAGATACTTGTTTGAAAAGAAAGATGCCAAGCCGAGGCTGATTCGTTGGGTCCTCCTCTTGAAAGAACTTGAATTAGAGATCCGAGATAGAAAAGGGATAGAAAATCAAGTGGCTGATCACTTGTCCAGATTAGAAAGTCGGAACCATGTAGATGAAGGAGGGTCAATCAAAGAAATATTCCCTGATGAGCAGTTATTAGCAGTCACCTTAGGTGAAGCCCCATGGTATGCGGATTATGTGAATTTTATTGCAAGTGGGGTGACACCACTAGAATTAACACCTGATAATAGAAGAAGATTCTTACATGATGTGAGGCTCTACATGTGGGATGAGCCATTCTTATATAGGCAATGCACAGATTAGTTGGTGCGAAGGTGTGTTCCTGAGGAAGAGATGAATGCAATATTGCATGGTTGTCATGCTTCGCCATATGGAGGTCATCACGGTGGGGATAGAACCGCCCAAAAAGTGCTACAATCAGGTTTCTATTGGCCAAAATTATTTAAGGATGCACATGCCTTTGTTAAAAAGTGTGACAGATGCCAAAGAACCGGAACTATCACGAGGAAGCACGAAATGCCTTTGCAATATATTCTGGCAGTAGAGCTATTTGATGTTTGGAGGATTGATTTCATGGGACCATTCCCATATTCTAATGGTCACAGGTACATCTTGGTGGCGGTCGACTATGTTTCTAAGTGGGTGGACGCCATTGCTCTTCCTACTAATGATGCAAAGGTAGTGGTAAGCTTTGTAAAGAAGCATATCTTCACTCGCTTTGGGACTCCAAGAGTGTTAATAAGCGACGGAGGAACTCAATTTTGTAACAAATTGCTGAATAATGTTCTTACAAAGTATGGAGTTAAGCACAAAGTTTCCACTTCCTATCATCCCCAAACGAGTGGTCAAGTAGAAGTTTCAAACAGAGAAGTAAAGCAGATTCTAGAGAAAACAATAAGTATAGAAAAGATTGGGCAGGGAAGCTGGATGATGTATTATGGGCATATCGAACTGCATACAAGACTCACATAGGTACTTCTCCGTACAAGTTGGTTTATGGGAAGGCATGCCACTTGCCCATCGAGCTTGAACATAAATCTTATTGGGCGATCAAAAAGCTAAATATGGATATGGACTCAGCTGGTGAAAATAGGTTGTTGCAACTCAACGAGCTTGATGAATTTTGATTGCACGCATATGAAAATGCCAAATTATATAAAGAAAAGACGAAGAGGTGGCGTGACAAGCACATTCAACATCGAGAGTTTGAGCCGGGTCAAGAAGTTCTCTTGTTCAATTCAAGGTTGAAGCTATTCCCTGGAAAGCTTAAGTCTCGTTGGGCAGGTCCTTTTGTTGTGGTAAGTGTGAGGCCTCACGAAGCGGTGGAACTGCGTGATACGAGCTCAAGTGGTACCTTCTTGGTAAATGGCCAGAGAATAAAATATTATTGGGGTGGTGACATTGCACGTCACAAGACCTCAGTGAACTTAGCAGATGCTTAAACATGTGTTGAGTCGTGCCGCGACATTAAATTAGGCGCTCGTTGGGAGGCTACCCAATTTTTACCGCTTTCGAAGCATAGTTTTTTTTTTCTTTTGTAGGCCATAATTTTTTCTTTGTAGGTTGAAATGGTGTGGAATGTGTGTAATGTATATATTGAGTGCTCGGATAGTCGGGATTGTTTTAAAAAAAAATAATCGGCGAAGTGAGCGCCCAGGCCAGCGCCCCACGCTGCCTGGAGCGCACTTTGCAGTATCCCCGATGCTTCAGCGCCAGCCCCAGCGTGGGGCGCTAGGCTGGCGGTCCAGGTGAGTAAGTTTTGTTTTAATTTTTGTTTTATTTATTTAATTAAAAATACCCTACCCAATTACCCATATACACTCACAACCCAACCCAAAACCCCCATTCTCTTCAAAACAAAACAAACACACGAACACTTCTTCTTCCTCTTCCCCTTTTCTCTCAAATTCTAATATTCTTCAATATTTCTTGCTCAATTCCATCTCAAGACTCTAAGGTATGTTCTTCTTGTTATCTCTTTTCTTGTATTTTGGAAGTTCTTAGAGTAGTTGTAGTCTTCTTTCTTCCCCAATCCTCCAACACCCTAGGTTTCTTAAACATATTTGGATGTTATTGTGGGTGGAATGATTATACACGAAATTTATGCAAAAATTTAGTTGAGCAGTTGTGTTTGAAGTAGTAAACTATAATTCCCTCTACTTCATGTAAATTTGGGAGGCCCACCTTCTCCCACCATTGTTGAAATAGAAGAGCACAATTGATTCCCACAAGGTATTTGTTAAAATGCTTAAGAGAGTAAATTTGAACACCGGTGAAGTCTAAGTAGCCGAGTGTAGTTGTATATGAGTTTGAGTGAAGTGTGGGGTGTTGTGGGGGTATTGTCTCTTGTTGTAAACTTTTGTAAGTTATAGTTAGTGTACTAAAATAGTGTAGTAATGTAGACTTTAGCTTTGTTATGCTTGCACTATAGTTAAGTTACGGCCATGTTACACTAATTGAATTTTATGGCATAGGGAAGTCAAAGTACCTATAGCCTTGTGATGACACATTGGTGCACATTGAATCAATATTATGATTCACTTATACATAGCCTTAGGTTTTAAGTGTGGGGCCATCTTGCCTCTCACGATGACCTTAGGTAACATCTCTTGATTCATTCTCAACTTTGTGTTTATCATGTGTAGGTTGCTATGGATCGTGATGATGCCGCTAAAGGAAAAGGGGTGGAGAAGTCCTCCACTACTGCTCCCCCTCCAAAGAAACGCAAGCAAGGCGATAGCTCCTCCCTACAAGCCAAGGGAAAGCAACAGGCTAGCGAGTCTACGAGGCCACCACGGCCTCGAGTAGAACTTGTTCGGGATGACGCCATCAAATGGCATTCTACTTTTGTTCCATATAGGAGATATGTGTCTGAAATGGGGATAAATGTGAAGGCTTTAGAACGGAACTTCCCAGATGTACTTGCTACATTGATTGAAAAGAAGATGGATAAGCTCCTCGAATGTCCGGGCCCGGCAAATCTCAGCATGGCAAGAGAGTTATATGCCAACTGGAACGAGAAAAATGACATGTCGTGGGTCAGAGGAAAGGAAATTCCAATGGATAGGAAAGCCTTGTGTCATTTTTTGGGAGTTGATAGTCCTAACCCACGAAGGCTTCACAAGTTCATCAAAAGTCCAAGCTACCAAGCAATACATCACACACTTTGTGGCGTTGATTCTAATGCAAAATGGACGTGAACTAAGGGAAATATTCACCTTGAAATGCTCTGTTTCGACTTCAACAAAACGGCCAAGGTTTGGCAAAACTTTGTGCAAGCTAGATTAATGCCCGTTGAACTTAATACTGAGTGCACTCGAGCTCGAGTGTGCGTGATCTACTTTTTGATGACCGGGCGCCCCATAAATGTGGGTGAGCTCATGCTTGGGGAGATGACCCGCACCCATTTTGGAGGAAGGATAAAAAGGTTTTTTTTTTGCAACACCTTAACACAATACATGCTCTCTCGTGGGGTACCAGAGTACCCTGGCTATGATGAGGTAGTGGAGGCACCCACAGCATTGTTAGACATCACATCCATGCTAGAATCCACATCCAAGCTCACCCAAGCTGCTAGGAATGAGAGGGACAAAAATTTCAACAAGTATCTTTACAAATCCCTCAATGTTATTATGTGCAAGCTTGGGGTGTCAGATGAGGAGCGCACGCAATTGCAAAGTGATCTCTCCAGTTCTTCTAAGGAGATGTTGGGCATAGCACCAGGCAGTCCCGTTCATCCATCTGAGGATGAAAACACTGACGAAGAATCTAATAATGAGGATGCGGATGATGATGAAGTTATGGGACCAATGGCTTTGGTACCCTTTGGAGATGATGATGAGCCCATTGCCGCAGCTGGTTGGCATCCTGATGAGGCAGACTCCGACTAACAGGGAGTTCTTTCTTTCCACCTTACCTTATTTTCGAATTTATTAAGCATCGGGGACTATGCATTATTTAAGTGTGGGGTGGAGGAAATACTCCTTGAATTGTATAATACTCCTTGAATTGTATATAATTTTGAGGGTTATTAATTTTTTTTCCTCTCTCTTTTATCACCTTTTAGCTTAGTTTAAGACTAACATAGTCTAATTAGCTAGATTATCAAAAAAAAAATTATTAACAAAAACTTGGGACTTTTCCGACGATGGATCTATTGGACAATTTTCTTGAGAGATTAAAGTCCAATTAAAAATACCAAAAAGATTTTCTTTCATTTTATTTTTGATAGTTAGGTAGTATCCCTTGGTTTTTATTTGGACGCCGGTTCTTTTCCAAGGGTGTAGCTCGAACCGGGTGTTTTATTTTATTTTTTTAGGTGTAGGATAAGGGAGAAAACTGAGATTGCTCTGAGGTACCTGTTGACATGTTTGGTGTTGGCAAGTTAAGTTAGGGCATGCGCTCTGTCTTCCTGCATATATGATTTGAATTGTAATGACCAAGTAAATTAAGTAGCCTACTCTTTGACATATTTTTCTCAGTTGATTGACTTGTATGCCACCTAGTGCAGTGTTGCTTAAAGAATTCTCAACTTGATATGCTTGCTTGACCTGAGAGTCACACATAACCGTCTTGAGTGAGTCAAGTGCCATGTGTGTGTAAGGATTGTTGATATTCTGTGCTACCCTGTATAGTCTAGAACTTTCCCTATGTGTTAATCAACGCGAAATCATTAAGTTGTGCTAGTTTAGGAGATGACATAGGCGTTTCTTGCTTGACCATAAAGGTGTTTGTCACTGACAAATAAAATTTTCCCATTGCTAGCCCCTTTGAGCCTATAGACCGTTTCCTTGGCAACCACATTACAAGCCGTACTCCCAGTTGTTCTTAATTTGAGATTGTTGAACCTTTACCTCCTAAGGCACTTAGTCGCTAAAAGACGTAAGGTGAGAGATTAGGAAGTGGCTTTCGAGTGGAACCATGGAAGGGCCCTTAAGGTGCACTAAAATTGTGAATAAAGGTCACTAGCCTATGAACTTCAATGTATGGAGTGTGTGAAAAAAAAATCACAAGAAAAAGCAAACAAAAGTTCAAATAATGTAGAAAGATACACACCTCCTAATCTTTCTCACTTGTGCTAGTGAATCCATAGAGGTGCTTGATGGAAAAGAGGACTATGTTAGTTATGGTGTATGACAAGTGAATGGGTTGAGAAGATATTGCGCTTGAATTGTGAGTGTAGTGTATTAAAGTGCTTAGGAGGGTTAGTCACTATTCCTAAATGTATCCTACTCGTCCCTTAGCCTACATTACAACCTTAAAGTCCTAATTGATCCTAGATTTAGCTAGCTTAGATTAGTAGAGATGTACACTACGGGCAAACTTATGGTACGACCACAGGATGCACATGAATTCTTTGTGAGAGTGAGTGAATGTTGTTCAATTGTGTGATGTCCTTAATTTATGTTCAATGACATATTTAAATTTGCGGACTACTTTGATATTCACTCTTTTACTTGTGGTTAGGGCACTTGATTTCATGACGGATTGGTAAAATTGTACACTTTCTTGTGTTGGGTAAGTGCTTGTGTTGATAATGCTTAGTGGTAACGAGTCTTCTCTTGAGGTAAGGTGGTTGTGGAGAGGTTGCTTGAGTTGATTGAGTTGGTTGAAAAAT
The DNA here is from genome assembly GCF_000390325.3 of Nicotiana tomentosiformis. Classification (NCBI taxonomy): domain Eukaryota; kingdom Viridiplantae; phylum Streptophyta; class Magnoliopsida; order Solanales; family Solanaceae; genus Nicotiana; species Nicotiana tomentosiformis. Next base: position 99,424,230 of record NC_090813.1, on the reverse strand, counting down.
ATTGAGTATACTTGAGCTATTTAAAAACGGGAAGAATGTAAAATTTGTGTGTTCATGCCTAATTACCGACATCAATCATAGTCAAAAGGTAGGTTGTTTGATTGAATTAATTGTGAGGTCCTCTTTCATAGTGCTAAGTACGTTTTGGGGGTGCTAATATAGTTCTATTGCTCGAGGACGAATAAGAGTCCAAGTGTGGGGTGTTGATAATCGGCTTAATGTATGCATATTTTGATATATATCGCCTCACATTTTACTCATGTCTCGACGATTTGAGATGTTTAATATGACTATTTGTGCTAAATTTTGGTATTTCTATGTATAGGAATCACTCGGATGCAATTTGGGACGAAATGGCGCGAATTGGAGCAAAATCGCAAAAAGGGAAATTTGAGGGCCCGCGCTGGCTGTGGGGCACTTTACAGAGGCCAAAATGTTTGAGCACCAGGGCCAGCGCCCCCACGCTGCCCTGGACGCTCAAGACGGGAAGTGTCCTTTTTCGACTAGGACTCGGTTATTTCGACCTCTAGACGCCCCCAACTCATATAAAAGCCAACCTAAACCTATTTTTGGGGGGAGGACGGCGTGATTTAGAGAGAAGGGGGAGGCGCAAAACACTCGAAAGCAAGGATTTGATCAATTCTTCCATCCCTTTCCTAGTATTCATTGATTTTATGTTTGAAAATATTATTTTTGATGATTGTATGAACATGAGTGGCTAAGAAACCTATTGTTCTACGGTCATAGGTATATATGAATGTTGATGTTTGGAGTTTAATTTGACGAAGTTGATTTTATCATATTGGGTTATTTATTAAATTCTGTTTTTAATTATTTTGCTGAGTAGCTAACAATGAAATACTATCTACGAATCTAGAGTTGAACTCGAAAGTGGGAACTCTAGATTTCATATAGAATTAAATAGAGCAAGTTCTTAAACTCGGGCATCGGAGAAAGGATTCGTAATTGGGATAGACATATACCTAATTGCCTTGCTTGGTTGCAATACAGGAATTGTAAATACGTTCTTGTTAATCTTAATTCCATAGATATATATGTATTAAGTTAGCTTGAATAAGCGAGTAAGGGCTCGACAGATTCTTATGAGTAATATCAACCATGTCAACCAACAATCCAGATAAATCAATTAGTTATTTTAAGCTAAGAATGCAACATGATTGCTAGATAACCCGTGACCTTGGAATATTATCTCCCATTGATTGTTATTTAAAACTATTTAAGTGTTGTGTTGATTTCTAGTATTTCATTACTTGATAATCTTTAGGTAGTAAATTAGACAATTATCTATTTTATAAGAAATCGCTTGAATCAATAAGCTATTTGAGTTGAATTAGTCAAAAGTTAATCATAAGTCTTCGTGGGAACGATACTTTATTTACTACTCTATTACTTGACGATCACGTATACTTGCGTGAGTGTGTTTGGTCGCAACAGAATGCACTTGATTCTAGCGATTATTTTTCGAGTCTCGTGAATTTTGATACCATACACTTCATTTGCAGTTACGGTGGCAAACTGGCGGGTCGGATAGAATATTAGACGGCTCGAAAACGGGTAACGAAAAAATGGATAAATTATACGATCCGACCTATATTTAATATGGATAAAAAATAAGTTAACTGGCGGATAATATGGGTAACCATAATATCTATAGTTTCATGAATATGATCGCTTTTAGGAGAATTCTTAATCTGCTAAAATTGAGGAACCACTAATTTGATGTTTTGCAAATTTAAAAGTTAAACTCATTAGTTATCAATTGGTTATCCATTTTTTAAATTGATAATATGGTTCTTGTTCATATTTGACTCTTTTTTAAAAGTTCATTATCCAACCCATTTTTTAGTGGATATATGGGTGGCTAACTATTTTTTCTTTTAACCATTTTGCCACATATGGACAATACTTATTCACATATCTAAAAGACTAAAACGTCTTTACATTTTCAGTATAATAATGTATTACTCAAATCCTTTTTTAAAATCCATAAAAAAAAAAAAAAAAAGGATCATATCTGTGAAAACGTATGTATATACCTTTTAAACTTGGATTTGTTTACTTGTTACTACTTGTTACTTGTTAGGGTGAATATTTGATTATTTCAAGTTATAGTTGCGTAGGTGCATCTTCTTCAATTTCCTCGTCAACCATATTCCTCTAATATCCAACTTTATTCCTTGACTTTAGCAGCCTTCTGATAGATGCATTTCTTAATTTCTTTATTTTTTTGCACTCAAATTAAACTTTTAAAACGATCTAGGTCAAGGTTGTCACTTGCCAGTGTAATCAGTGCATAACTTAAAAACTCGATCAGAGTTCGCTCTTTTAACTAAATATTCACACGTACAATTCATAGAATTTGCTTTCTATCAAGGAATTAAGACCATGTTCATATAACCAACTCCAACTAATTCTTTGTCAATATATGTATTATGAGTATAACAATTTGCAGCTAAACTATTGTTATGGATTTAAACCTCAAAGAAGAAGAAGATGAAGAAATACTTCCTTACTCTGTGACAAATATTACAAATACTGAAAGCATACAGGCAGCAATATTTATTCAACCAAGCTCTAGTGTTTTTTAATGTCAAGAATACAACCAAGCTTTAGTTTAATGACTTGATAGAAAAAGAAACAATAAAAAGAAATATACTCACTCATTCAATCTTGATCCCCTAAAATTACGCACTTTCTATTTATATAATTTGCCACTACTAGAGAATGGAGTAAATGAAAATGCTCTTTTCATTTCATTTAATATAATTTTTAAAATTATTTTAACTGTTTTACTATATTAATAAGTATTTAAGTTCTATGAACTTGCGAGTAACATAGGTAAGTATAGGTAAGTCAATCATAAGCATTAATTGATGAATTGATAAAAATGATAAACAACCGGTTATAACAAGTTAAAATATGAGTAAACGTTCATAGCGTTAGTTTAGTGCAATGGATTGCCCTTTTATATATAACTTAAATTATGTTAATAAACTAATACTAATATTGATAATAAACGTATAACGCTTAATAAAATTTCACCTGATAATTAAAATTAAAGTTTCAAGATAAGCTTAAATATTTTATTTAGAATAAAATGTGTCAAATATTTTGGGACTTTCAAGTAAAAAGTATGTAGGAAGGTGCAAGTCGGGCAGCAAAAAGGTATAGGTGCGGAGCCAGGGAATGAAATTCAAAAATTATGGCGATGGAAGTAGAAACCCAAACTCAATCTCAATTAGGGTTTCCGTTCTGGAGCCCAATTCGTCGACGGTTTCATCCTGATGATCCCTTCTTCACCGCCGGTAACATTCAAAGAGAGCTTTTCGCTAAGCAGGTTCCTTCTTCTGTCCTCTCCCCTGTACATAATTTGAACTTGCGATCTCTTTGGTTTACTCTCTTTTTGTTCATTTCTTAGCTTGCATTGGATTTGACCGAAGAAGAGAAGCAGCTGGTTCAAAATATCACTGATGAGGAAAGCAGGTATCATTATTCAAGCTGCTCCCTTGTTTACCAGATTTATTGCTTTATTTAAACTGTTACTACTATTTTAAGATATTTGGATTTTGATAAGTGAGAACCATCAAAGGAAAGTGTCGTCAAACTATATGATGTTGAATATGATTTTAACAGAATTCAGGATCATGTTCATATGCAAAATGAGAGTCTTTTTTTATTGAGATTGAGGGAAATACACTTTTATATTTTCTCATTGAGTGAAAAGAAAATTTATGCTTCAAATGTGTTTTTTTATAGTCTCAAGTACAAAAGAGAAGTAGGAGTATTTCGGATATATACGTTAGGATGTGTTGCAAAATTCTTATCAGAATACGCTTGTCAATATTTTGATGCTGTAATGTTGAGTTTGATGTCGGAGCCTTGCTTGTTGATTTAGAATAGGTGAGATGTTGATTTCTATTGTTTAAATATACCTGTTAATGCAGAAACCTGCGAAGGTGTCGTAATAATCAGGAATTTAGCCTGAGTATGCTTTGTTGAATATTGTTAGCTTTTTTTATTTTTTTATTTAACATTGTAACATATGCAGCAGAAGGGAATAGAATGTGTAGGGAAAGGTTGAGCGGTGTGCCTGGACAAGGAAATTTAGGCGCACAAGCAGAAGAGAGATAGTGAACATAATCAAATGGGGAGAAAAAAATCACCAAAACAGTGTGTTACTTAGTAACAAGTTATTGTGAATTCTCAAATAGAGATGAGCATGGGGAAGAAATGGTTATCTCTGTTTGTCAGTTCTTTGGTTACCCCAAATTGAGGATGTAGAAGTAAGAGATGGATTTTGCACCTTTGTGTCTAGGTATTTAGAGGAGCTGAGATAATTAACAAGAAACTAGGCGAGGCGGCTAACTTCGCCTACTAGTCAGGATATTGATTGACAGGAAGCTTACCGTAGGTTGAGTAATGACGTAGTTAGTGCTCACTATATCACTTTCTCATATCTTCTTGGTCATGCTCAATTTTATAGTGCCCACTTATACCTACATCTACTGCTGGTATTGTTTTCCTTATTATAAAATTTTAAGATCCTAATTATGTGTACTTTAAATTGATAATTATTTTTTAAGAAAGTAAAGGCTAGCTTTGTAATTATTTATCATCCTTGAGGTGATTTTGGTCTTATTAACTAGTATGATGTTTGAAAATTGGGAAATCGGTTAATACATCACTAACGTCAGATCGAAATTGGTTAAACACTTGACAGCAATGTCTTCTGTCCAATCGTTGGTTGCGGTGCACGGATGAGGTCCCTGGATGACTTTGAAGACCACTATGCTACGCGACATACTGCATCCTGCTCTGTCTGCTCTCGAGTTTACCCAACATCACGCCTGCTCAGCATACATGTATCAGAGGCACATGATTCTTTTTTTCAGGCAAAAGTAGCTCGTGGATTTCCGATGGTAATGTTTTCTCTCAATTAGCAGATTCCCTAGGATGTCTCGTAGAAAATGTCAGCAAATCCATTGCATATCCTTTGTGTAGTGCCTGTATAGGAAAAAGGCTGAACAGGTCTGTGCAGGCAGAAATGCAAAGAGGTTACATGCATATTTTCGGTTAATGGGGATTTTTACATAATACATCCTGAATTTGAATCATTTTGCGCCTCCCGTCCCATGGCTCTCTCAAAGAGATAGAAGTTTTTCATGTTTGCATGTCTTTCCAAATAGAAGTTGAGTGAAACCGTTTTGTGGAAACAGCTCTTTGCTCGTGGTGTGTCTTGTATATATGAAGTCTGGATGAACTTTTATGTGTGGAGACTGCTCAAAGAGAGTTAAGAGTAACACTATATCTGTTTTGATCTTGTTTGAAATGTCTATATGTAGCTATTTATTGAGAATTTTGTTGTTCTGTAGTATGAATGCCTGGTGGAAGGATGTGGTGTCAAGTTGAAGAGCTACAAAAGCAGGCAGCAACATCTAGTTGACAAGCATAAATTTCCAGCAACTTATGAGTTCTTCAGAAAAGCTCGTCCATCAAAGAAACAGAGGCAGAAAATCCACCATAAACCAGCATCGCGCAAGACTCAGGAAACATCAAGTGCAATGCAAGTCGAAGATGAAACTATGGACAATCTCGTTTCAGCAGTATCAAAATTAACCACTTCAGACTCTCCTTCAGCAATCAGCTTTGGCCGTAGTAGGGCTCGAGGATTGTCATTTGTGCCTCGTGCTGTAAATCGGCAGATAGGACCAGTCACCTCAACAGGTGGAACGCAAAAATAGCGGCATGCCAATGGAACATACAATCACTGGAAGTTATCAGACCCGTATTACAAAAGAGAATTTGAAGCTGATCATTTGAGCATCTGCCTGCCACTGAAATTGGGTACAATGAAATTTCATGCCGGTTCTGACATGTTAACCGATGCTCTTTTATTTCTTGCTCTAAGTGTATCGTATTTTTATCTGTCCGAAGGTTGTATAAACCTCTTGCCAGAAAGATGGAAGGGATAGCTCTCACATATGCGTATGCAGAAAGTGGTACGCTTTGGAGGGCAGAAAACTTTTTTCTAGAATACAAATGAGCTCGATCCAAACTTGTGGAAAATTTATTTGGCTGGTTTATTGCTTTAAAATGTAACGCAAGGCCATAGTGCCCTTTGCCCCTTTGTTAATGGAACAAACGAATCTGAGTCAGCCCGGCTAATTTTATTTAAATTGTACGTTGGACGCTCCACAGTCCTCCCAATTGACTAGCTTTCTGTTACAATGACAACACAAAAAGTACTACAATCCTTTTAGGAGTCAAATTTTATTTCTACAAGGAAACAAAGTTAAAAATAGAATTACTAGATCAACACAAAAAGTACTACAATCCTTTTAGGAGTCAAATTTTATTTCTACAAGGAAACAAAGTTATAAATAGAATTACTAGATCAACGCTTAACCCTCTTTCTTTCTCTGGAACAATATTACATTCTTTCACTGGAGCAGAGCTAGCAGTCGTTGGCCATCTCTAACAAAGTGAGTATATTTAAATACTTCTCTAATTTTCTTTTCAGTCCTTGTTCGTCGTTTTGCGTAAATCTTCCTAAAGAATTTTACTCCTTCAACTTGTGAATATATGTTCGTGCTTAATGTATACGTAACTGTAATAGAATTGAAAGTTCATCCTCATCATCCGGCACAATATTCACCTCCTAACTGTTATTCTGAGACCCCAAACCAAAAACAAAGAAAAAGAAACAAATAGAGTAGAAGAATATTTTTCAACTGTTACTTGCGGGCAGGGGCGGAGTTAGCCTTTGGGTTCGGCTAAACCAGTAGCTTTGGTCCAAACATTATATTTGTCTTATGAAGTATGTTAAATATGTTTAAATTATTAATTTAGAACCAATAACTTAAAATAACTAGAATTCTGAACCCATAAGTTTCATATCCTGACTCCGCCTCTGCTTGTGGGAAAAATACTTACATCCACCAAGCGACGTTTTAATTGTAGTGTGATTAATTATAATTCTCTAACAATTAACAGGTTTTAAGGAAGAGATTTTTTTTATTTTTTATCACATAAGTGAGTTTAGAACTTCATACAATACTTTGGTAGAATTAACCTTTTCATGCATCGAAAGCTTGATATTTAAAAGGTGGCATTAACATTTTAGTTCTCAAGTGTTTATAATTCAAGTTGGTCGGAATTTTTTCTCTTATAGTCTATTTACAGCTATTTATTAATAATTAGGTGTATTCAAACTTGACAAATTTTATCTTGTTTAATTTTAGTCATAGTTCATATAAAGAAGTTACGTCTTTCAATAAAACAGCGCAATTAGTATATAATTAGTTTCTGTTTTATAATGAAAACTTAGATTAATAAACCTATTTTAAAAACCCACGCGTTCGTTATATCTTTCTCTGGATCATAGCTAGCAGCAGTCGTTGGCTTTCTCTATCAGCCCATGGTAGGGGTAAGATCTGCGTACACACTATTCTCCTCAGACCCTACAGTTTGGGATAATACCGGATATATTATTGTTGTTGTATTATTTTAGTAATCTGTAAAATAATAACTTTGTACATTAAGATCTAGGTTTAAATGTAAAAGCTTCCTATAAGCCAAGTTTCATTTTCACGTTTATCCATTCTTGAACCAAGCATCTGTTGGAGTAATTGTTTTTTCCTTCAGCTAGTTTGTCACTCAACGATGTTTGACAATTGACAATCGACAATCTCAATCGATTAAAAAATTTAAAGCGGTATACAAAAGATACATAATTATAACAATGAATTTACACTCTAGAGCATAATACTCCTAGTAATTACTTGGTTATTATGGGATACTTGATTCACCGTACTAAAAATATGTTATTCAATTTAAAATACGTTTACCTTAATTACTAGTGTAATATTATTATATTCTAACTGGTGTACAGCTAGTGCATGAAATATACCGCTCCCCATCATCCCTCTTACATAAGACACACCTGCACATCTTTATTAATTTTACCGAAAAGGGCCATATATGCTAGTGAGCTATACGAATTAGGACAGATATGTGTGTCGTTAATAGTTTGGCACAGATATACTCAATCTGTCCAATACTTGTTCATTCATGCCCTTAGTTTAACGGAATCATTATTTTGTCTTTCTTAAATAATTAATAACTGGATCCAACCAAAATCTGTTGACCCGATCCGTTAGGACCCGACCCACCCTTATTTCAAAGATATTTTTTGATATATTATTTTTGTTTGATTGAGAAATTGTATGATAATATATTTATTTATTTGAGTAATTTGATAATCGTTTTTTTTTTGTTATACATCATTTCGGGAAGTAATCCTACTAAAAGTAGTAATTGATATTTATTTATTATTTTAATAATATAATATTCAAATTAGTTTGTGCTTTCTTCAATCATTTTATCATCTATTTTTATTTTTCTCACAATCTATTTGTATTTTTCACCAATACAAATATAAATAACTCCATGTTCACTATCACTTACTATGATGGATCCGTTTTTTTGTTTAGATAAGTGATCATTATATGATTGATTATTAGTTTATTGGATTATTTTTTGCATTACAAATTTGTTATGAAATAAGTAATAAATTGTTAAAACAATGGTGCTTCTTTTCCATTTTTATTAATTAATTATTTCATAACAAATATTATTTCATAACAAGAACAGTGGTGCTTCTTTTCCATTTTTATTAATTAATTATTTCATAACAAGCACCACTGAGAAAAATAAAAATAAATAGTAAAATGATTGAAAAAAGTACAAACTAATTCGAATATTATATTATTAAAATAATAAATAAATATCAATTACTACTTTTAGTAGGATTACTTCCCGAAATGATGTATAACAAAAATAAAATCGATTATCAAATTACTCAAATAAATAAATATGATTATCACACAATTTCTCTATCAAACAAAAATAATATATCAAAAAATATCTTTGAAATAAGGGTGGGTCGGGTCCTAACGGATCGGGTCAGCAGATTTTGATTGGGTCTGGTTATTAATTATTTAAGAAAGATAAAATAATGGTTCCGATAAAATAAGGGCATGAATGAGCAAGTATTGAACGGATTGGACATATTTGTGCCAAACTATTAACGACGGGCATATTTGTCCTAATTCGTATAGTTAATTAGCATATATGAATGACACTTTTCCGTTAATTTTATGTGCAAATTTCAAAGTTGTCTTCCTTTGGGTGATTCACAATAGGTTTCGTCCTAAGCAAACACGAATTATACCTATTTAGAGCTTTCCTTCTAGAACGTGGAATCCTTTTACAATGACAACACCAAAAAGTACTCCAATCCTTTTAGGAATCAAATTTTATTTCTACAAGGAAGCAAAGTTATAAATAGAATTACTAGATCAACGTTTAACCCTATTTCTTTGTCCGGAATAGTATTATATTCTTTCTCTGGATCACAGCTAGTAGCAGTCGTTGGCTTTCTCTAAAAAAGTGAGTGCATTTGAATTAAAACCTCTTTTCTTCTCTAATTGCTTTGTTCTTCGTCTTTTAGTTTATATATCTTTTCTAAAGAAATTATATAAACGTCTCAGCAATATGGTAATGGGAACGAGGAAATAGTTATGGACATCCTCACCAGACTACCTGTGAAGTCTCTTTTTCGATTCAAGTGCGTTTCAGAATCTTGGAAGACAATAATCTCTCAACCTTATTTTAAGAAGAAGCATCTCGATCATGCTAAGAACCAACTAAATTCCCAAAAATTGCTTTTTGCCGGAAGTAGGAGGGATAGAACTATTTACTTCTATTGTTATTCTTTATCCTCCGTTCAACTTGTTAAGGATAGAAGGAGTCTTGATTGGCCTTTAAATTCTGAAATTCCATATTGCCGTATGAAAGTCTTTGCTAGTTGCGACGGCTTGTTTCTCATTGGAATTTGGAGTAAACCTGACGATCAACCTTCGTTGTTATTGCTATGGAACCCCACCACACGAGAATCAATAATAATTCCCCATGAAACGCCACAACTGGAATCTGTTTACGGATTGGGATATGACTCTACTAGTGATGATTATATACTCTTTAGAGTTGACACGGACGAACAAGCACTCGATGAAATTCTCGCACTGAAAAATGGTTCCTGGAGAAAAATTTATAAAACCTCAAGTTGGGAGGTTTCCTATTTGTTGTCTGGTTGGCATTGTTTGGCATTCGTACACGGAGCATTTCATTGGCTTGGTTTCCTACGAGGGTTCTCTGTGGCTTCATTTAATATTTCAGATGAAAAGTATAGAGAAATACCATTGCCAGTGACAATGCCATTAATTCCACAGATAGGGCCAGAGGCATTTTATGTTGATGTGGGCGTATCAGTAGTGGAAGGAATGCTTAGTGTTTTTTATAACGACGAGATAACTTTTAATTTATGGGTAATGAAAAACTATGGTGTCATAGAATCTTGGACAAAATTGCTCAATATACCAAGTAATGGAATTCATTTTATCAGGCCCATATATAAGTTTTCCGATGGTGAAATGCTACTTCGCTACAGAGATTGGATAGCAAGTCCTGTTTATACAACATCCGATGGACCAATTGGATTAAGCAATCGGATATGGCCTCAAGTTTGTGATATTGGTGAAATCAGAATTTATGAGGATGGTGTTATTTATACGGAAAGTTTGATCTCTCCGAAATTAGATCATTAATTTGTGTGCTGGCCGTCTAAACAATAAGTATGACTCTCATTAGTTAGTATAAGTACTTGCTTATGATGTAAGATTAAATGTTTTATTTCTTTCTAGTTCTATTTGTTCTTCTGCCTTTTTTCCTACTCCAGAAGACATTCAGCATTTTCCCTTCTTCGTAATTTCAACAAAAGGAAAATCCCTCAATTAGTTTTAGTCAATGGAATAAAAGATACAAATAACTCCGTTCCAATTTATGTGAACAAACTATAAAGCAAACTGTAAACCTTTGTCTCATGAAATTAAGGTTAATCCAGGCATTAACCCAAATAGCTGCCCACCCTACCACTTAAACTAAAAATAGCCGGTAAATATATAATATATGCACAATTTATGTATTACATGTATATAATTGTGTATAAGTTAGAAAAAATAAACAATTAATATGACCGACTATTTGATAGAACATGGAATCCTTTTACAATGCTAACACAAAAAAGTACTCCAATCCTTTTAGGAATCAAATTCTATTTCTACAAGGAAGCAAAGTTATACATTATATACAATTACTGTATCAATGCTTAACCCTATTTCTTTCTCTGGAATAGCATTATATATTCTTTCACCGGATCACAGCTACTTGTCTTCTCCAACAAAGTGACGTACTTCGCTAATTGCTAGCTTTCTATTTAGTCTTTGTTCTTCGTGTTTTCGTATATCTTCCTTAGAGAAGTTAACGTCTTCAACCTGTGAACTAGCAAAGCATTTTGGTGGTAATGGGAATTCACATACAAAAGGATGAAATACTTATGGACATTCTCAGCAGGCTACCGGTGAAGTCACTTATTCGTTTCAAGTGTGTTTTAGAATCTTGGAATACATTGATCTCTGAACCTTATTTTAAGAAGAAACATCTCAATCATGCCAAGTACCAACCCAATTCCCAAAAATTGCTTTTTTCCCAATGGTCCCCTAAGGATAAAGTTTTTCACTTTTATTGTTATTTTTTATCCTTGGTTCAACTTGTTAAGGATATCAGGAAATTTGATTGGCCTTCAAGTTGTAATCCACCAGATGGTATAAAAGTCTATTGTTGTTGCGATGGCCTGTTTCTCATCGGAATTTGGAGTAATCGTGATTTGGCAAAACCTTCAATAATATTGGTATGGAATCCCTCCACAGGGGAATCAATAGTACTTCCCCACTAGGAAAACTCTACTAGTGATAACTATGACGAGAAAACTATTTTTGGATTGGGATATGACTCTACTGGTGATGACTATAAAGTTCTTAGGATTGACATATGTTGGTATGACAAGCAAATTCTGGCATTGAAAAGTGGGTACAATGAAATTTCATGCCCGTTCTGACATGTTAACCAATGCTCATTATTTCTTGCTCTAAGTGTATCGTATTTTTATCTATCCAAAGCTTGTATAAACCTCTCACATATGCGTATGCAGAAAGTGGTACGCTTTGGAGGGCAGAAAACCTTTTTCTAGAATATTAATGAGCTCGATTCAAACTTGTGGAAAATTGGCTTGGCTGGTTTATTGCTTTAAAATGTAACGCAAGGCCAGAGTAGTGCCCTTTTCCCCTTTGTTAATGGAACAAACGAATCTGAGTCAGCCCAGCTAATTTTATTTAAATTGTACGTTTGACGCTCCACAGTTCTCCCAATTGACTAGCTTTCTTTTACAATGACAACACAAAAAGTACTACAATCCTTTTAGGAATAAAATTTCATTTCTACATGGAAACAAAGTTATAAATAGAATTACTAGATCTAATTTCCTTTTCTGTCTTTGTTCTTCGTTTTGCGTAATTCTTCCTAAAGAGTTTAACATCTTCAACTTGTGAATATATATTCGTGCTTAATATAATTATATATGCTTTTTGAAATTACGTAACTGTAATAGAATTGCAAGTGCATCCTCATCATCCGGCACAATGTTCCTCTCTAACTGTTATTCCGATATCCCAAACCAAAAACAAAGAAAAAGAAACAAAAAGAGTAGAGAGGAATATTCTGCAACTGTTGCGGGAAAAATACTTGCATCTTGCGATGTTTTAATTGTTGTGTGATTAGTTATAATTCTCTAGCAATTAAGAGGTTTTAAGGAAGTGATTTATTTTGGTATCACATGTATGATGTTTAGAACTTGATACAGTACTTTGGTAGAATTAACCTTGCTATGGAACCACAAGAGAATCAATAGTACTTCTCATTCAGAAAGGCCACAAGTGGAATCTATTTACGGATTGGGATATGACTCTGCTAGTGATGATTATAAACTGTTTAGGATTGACAAGGAGGAAGAAGCACTTGATAAAATTCTCGCATTGAAAAATGGTTCCGAGAGAAAAATTTATAAAACCTCAGGTAGAAAGATTGGCTCTTTGTTGTCTAGACACTAGTAGGCAATGTTTGGCATTCATACTTGGAGCATTTCATTGGCTTGGTTTCCTACCAGGGTTTTTCGTGATTTCATTTAATATTTCAGATGAAAAGTACAGAGATACCATTGTCAGATGAGCTGTCCCCCATATCCACGTGCAACGTTGATGTGGGTGTATTATCGGTATTGGAAGGAATGCTTAGTGTTTTTTATAACAACGAGGCAACTTTTAGTTAATAGGTAATGAAAAACTAGGTTGTCATAGAATCTTGGACAAAATTGCTCAATATATCAAGTACTAGGTTTCATTTTATCATGCCCATATATAGGTTTTCCAACGGTGAAATGCCACTTCGCTACAAGATTGGATGGCGAGTCCTGTATATAGGACATTCGATGGATCATTTGGATTAAGCAATTGGATATGGCCTTAATGTCACAACCTGCACCTTGGGGTTGTGATTTCGGCAAAGAACTTGTGAGAAAAGGCTCTTCTGATTGTCTAACGTAGATCTGTCTACTCGAGCAACTTGGGCTTTTTAATTTTAAGCATATATAAGGGGATATAGGTGATGAAAGCTCTGACCTGCCTCCCCCATACATGCTGCCACCAAGCCGTATCGAACGAGCTACCTTGGGGGAGACTTAATGGCATGCCTGGATGACTCAAAGGAGTGTCCTAAGTATCCATACGAGTTTGGGAACTCTATGGACGACGTTACGCCTTCGGGCTAGCGTTGGGCACCAAAGTGGCACTGGAGGCTCGATGTGTGGGACGGCCAGCCCCACGGGCTGCCGAATGTTGGAAGGAGACCTCTGTGCTGATTGGATACTTGACTCACCTATCTTAGGGGCATCATGTGTCGACTTGTGAGCATGGCTTGGGTTCAACTATGGAAGCAAGGATCTGTTGGCCTAAAGGTGCAGTTATGGGGCGACGCTGCACTATTCGGGATGGAGGTGTGTCGCGAGGGCTATGTATGGGCATGGCACAAAAGATGCGCATGACAATGGCCAAGGGCTAAAAGTTTCCTTACTCGACCAAGCCACGAGCTAGTTGCGGACGCATTAGGTGAGTGTCAAGCTTGAGGATTGGGTTGTGCACACGAGAGCGATGCTCAGTCTTGGGCGAGGGACAAGATATGTCCTAAGCCAATCACCCAGGGCGTGCATGGATTGTGATCCTAAGATGAAGTGCCACAACATGTCTAGGTCCAAGTGCCTAGACATCTTACGGGCGGCACAAATTGGGGCGAGCCTCATGGGAGAGTCCCATCAACAGGCACAGGATCGTGCTTGAAAACCTGGGAAAGGTAATAGGCTGGCCTGCAGTGAGTGAAACTGCGGGCGTCGCACGGGCGAGTCGGTGCCGCTAGCGAGCGTAAGGGAATCGGCCTGTGACATGTGGTATCAGATCTGATTAAGGCCATACTATACCATGGCACAATATCAAGGCAAGGGTGGATATGGCGAGTGCATTTTGGATGTCACTGCGGAGATCATGTCAAAGCAGAGATTGATGTTCATATGCCACTAGAGATCGAGAATCCGATACTGCTAGTCGAAGAAAGAAATGGGTGATTCCATTGTCTTTCAAAAGTCTAGGTCAGTACTCAATGAGGTAATATGCCGATGAGTCGGATGGTCAAGAGAAGGCCATGTTTGCCAGGTCGTGCAACCATATTGCAAAAGAGTGGGAGCCGTGAACTATAAACTTTGGGCATGATCATAGCAGAGATCTTACCAAGGGTGCGTGCAACGCATCAATAGAGTGTCTTTCCTTCGGGATAGACTTGTGAGCTACCTGAGGGCATTGCCAAGGTGAGGAAACGAATTCGAGGGTATAGCGAAGCTTCGGAATTGGGCGAATTTCCAAGTTGGAAGATGTCATCATTCTGGAAAGGACTGCGCTGAATGATCGGGGACCGTTAAGAGTCCAAGTGCGAGGCACACCGAACCGGGAAGCCGTGCTAGCAGGACCAAGAGAGTACCTGTCTATAGGGCGAGTATTGAAGTACTACCGTGAGCATTGGGTACTTGCTGAGGAAGTGACAGTTGAAAAACAAAGAGCTTTGTTCGGGAATGCGGCGATGCTATGACTTTGAGAATGTAGTACTCACCAAGAGTTGTCCCAAGACAATTCCCCAGGGCGCGGGAGCGAGGGACAAGACATGTCCTAAGCCAATCCCTCAGGGCGCGCATGGATTGTGATCCTAAGATGAAGCGCCACGACATGTCTAGGGTCAAGTGCCTAGATATCTTACGGGCGGCACAAGTTGGGGTGAGCCTCATGGGTGAATCCCACCAACAGGCACAGGATCGTGCTTGAAAACCTGGGAAAGGAACTAGGCTGGCTTGCAGCGAGTGAAACTGCGGGCGGCGCACGGTAGAGTCGGTGCCGCTGGCGAGCGTAAGAAAGTCGACCTGTGACATTAAGCTTGTGATGATATTACTGCAATCAAAATTCATGAGGATGGCTGTTTACACGGAAAGCTTGATCTCTTCGAAATCAGATCATTAATTTGTGTATTGCCCGTCTAAATAATAAGTATGTTTCTCATTAGTTAGTATTAGCTAGTACTTGCTTATGTAAAATTAAATTTTTTATTGCTTTCTAGTTGTATTTGTCCCTCAAAAGGAAAGATCCCTCACTTGGGGGTTGTCCAATTTTTAGCTTTTAATTTGTTTTAAGAATTTATTGACTTTTTTAAAGCACTTTTTGAAACTTAAAAGTTATTTGACGAGCTTAAAAGTTAATCCAAACACTTTTTAGTATTATTCAATATAAAAACGGATCATTTTACGAACTACTTTCTCGGTTCTAATTTACGAGTACCTATTTGACTTAATATAAAATTTAAGAAAGAACAAATACTTTTATAACTTGTGGTCCTAAACAAGTTATAATATTTATATGGCTATAATTATTTTGAAACTTGCGTTAAACATGCCAGACTATTTGTATAGCTATAAAAGCTTCTCATCGAAGATAAAATTGAAAGTTTTAAGTTAACTTATTTTTATAATTAGAAATTGATCATTCTTTTGAAAGGGATCGAAAGAAAAATAAATTGAAACAGAAAAGTGTGTATATTAGTAAATCACTTAATTATTGCTATGACAGTTCAAAATGACGTGTTGAATAATAGTTCAACGTGTAATTGTAGAATATACGAAAAGACATATTGCATATCATATATGAGGGGGCTCGAATGTGTGTGTATTTCAGATTCTTTTACTCTTTCGTACAAAGACAAAATCAAAATCAGTTTTGGATTAGATGAAAGAAGAATTGAAAACTGAACCCTTTTCACTTTATGAAACTGAAGGCATAGATTTTCTTGTCATAAAATTTTGGGCATCTGGTGCGCAAGTTATTTTCTTTTCCTTTGTAATGCTTATTTGAAAAGGTGGTACTTTCTGGAACTTGGGAACTTTTTGTCTTTTGCAAGTATATTGGATTGCATAACGTTTTCAAGATCATAAGAAAAGCTTCTCTCCTAGGGTTAGGAAATAAGTTATTTCATAATTAATTATTTTAGAATTAGATATTTTAGTATGAGTTATCCCACCTTCCCATAAGAATAAAAAAAATATTATAATCTCGGAATAACTAATCTTGAAATTAGTTATACCGCGATTTTATTCTAACCAAATATGAAAAAAAAAATCATCTTAAATTTAATTCCGAAATTAATTATCTTTAATCCCTCGTACTAAAACAGCCCTCAAACAGCATGCAAAAAGTTAGTTTGCATGATTACATCGGAATAACTCATGGAGCTTGGTCTAAAATTCATGGAATAGAGTTATTTACACTAAATAATATCGGAATAACTTAAGGAAAGCTATTGACCTCATCCACGGAGTATATTATTTCATACAATCTTTATAAACAAGAACTTAAGCTCATTTAAACTAGTCAAGTTTAAATGTCAACGTGATATTATTTTCTATCATATGCTCACTACTAGAAATTCGGCAAATACCGACCAACTTTAGTCGGTAAAAAAACCCCCCAAAAAATCGACCAAAGTTGGTCGGTTTTTCTTTTTTTAATTTTTTTTTTTTTACGAAACCGACCAACTTTGGTCGGTTTTCTTTGGCGCAAAAATGCGGGAAACTATTTTTGAGTCCCGCGAATTTTATGTTTCAAGAAACCGACCAACTTTGGTCGGTTTTTCAATTAATATAAATAAAAATTAATATTAAAAAAACCGACCAAAATTGGTCGGTTAATTCGGCGGGTCATTTAAAAAAACCGACCAACTTTGGTCGGTAATTTTACTTTTTAATAAAACCGACCAACTTTGGTCGGTTATTTTCGTGCGAAAATACAATTAAAGAGTATAAATCAAATAAAAGACAGTCTTAAAATAAAATGTACCAATGATCTAGTGGTAGAATAGTATCCTGCCACAGTACAGACCCCGGTTCGATTCCCAGATGGTGAATCTTTTTTTTACATAATTAAAATACCGACCAACTTTGGTCGGTTTTTTTTGCAATATTTTTTTTTTTTGAATTTAATTGACCAACCAAAGTTGGTCGGTAATTTCCGACCAACTTTGGTCGGTATTCCTTTCCGACCACAAAAATACCGTCCACACGTAAATGGTCGCGTTTTGGTCGGTTTTTTGCCATTACCGGCCAACGTTGGTCGATTTTTTTGGTCGGTTTTTACCGGATTTCTAGTAGTGGCTCTTTAACACACAACTTAGATTTGCCTAGTTACATCTACCGCATAAAGTAAGATTACTTATTAAATCGATAATATAATTTGGTTATTATATAATCTATTAGTATTAGTACTTGCATGATGTGCGGTATTATTAAAGAATATTAGTCATATCAAAATTAGATTTGATTTATTTGAGTATGTTAGATCATACGGTCTAACAAAATTATTATTGCCCTCTTGTCTACCCAATAATAGAAGTTTTATGTAATTAAATTAAACAACTCATATAATCATCGGATAGCCTTTGAATGATTGTCAAGTATCATAATTATATAGGTTGTGCTACAAATAATCTAAAAATATAACATGATTCAAAACTAATAAGAATATACTATAATTAAATGTGTCTAAAAAATTCTTTATTTATTACTTATATTTTTAATTTCATTTGTTATTTGTGGTCGTCATTATCACAATCTTCAATCCTTTCCTACTTATTACAAGTGGTGAAGGTTATAGAGTGGTTCATTTGTAAGCACATGTTTATTTTATTTAGAAGTAGTCTCATAAGAATAATAATTCGTCTTGAGTTAAAAGAATGATAAACGAATAATGTGACATAAAATTGTCTTCCTTGAATTTAAAAAGTATTTTAATTCATTTGAAGTCAAGATTATTATTGGAATGATCACTTTTTGTCCAATATGTTTTCTAAGAAACTTAGCTTCAGTAACTCGATTTATAAGTCTTATAATGATTAACCCGCATATTACCGAATAATAAGTTTTACTGTTACTCATATACCCATTTTTTAACAAAAATCGTCTCTTATTTAGCAGACTATTGCATTATTTTATGCACTTTGTTATTGACAAATGACTTACACCATTTTTTTTTAAACCTTTGTTTATCCTTTTTTTTTTCTTTAGTATTTAAGTTTCTCAATGCATACCTTATAGATACATAGATTTGGAACTTAGACTTAATAATTTATTAGTGGTCTAATGTACTATTGATTATATTGTAACTTTACTTATTATTGTTTAAATTTAGTTGTTATAACTCTATACCTATTGAAATGACTTATATTTTTTTTACATCTTTTTTTCTCTTTTCTTTGCTTCAGTATTTATTTTCTAGAGAATAAAATGACAACTCATTACCTTTGTTTTAGCATTATTTTTAGCACTTCATGAATTTATTTTAGTCATTTCTAATTTATCTGAACATGTTTGACTGAATACGGACTTTAAGAAAAAATGAAGATCTTTGAAATTTGTGATCCTAAACAAGTCAAAAGGGAGTCCAGAGTATTTGTGTGGTTATAATAGCTTCTCATTAAGGGTAGAATTTGAAGTTTAAGCTAAATTACTTCCAAATTTAGAAAGAGGTCATTCTTTTTGGAACTGACCCAAAAAAAATAGGTTCAAATAAACTGGAACGGAGAAAGTAATTGTTTCTGTAATAGCACGTACAATTAGAAACTAAATTTTCTCTCTATGTTATTTTTAGTATAATTTTTAAGTTATAATTTCAATTGTTATTAAAATGACCTATATCAAAAATTTATTATATTTCTAAAATTTTATTGAGTTGCTTGGAATTCTGTAATTTAAAATTTTCTCATTAGATTATAAAAAACTTTGACATCTCAAATTCAAGCAAGTCTTATAATTTATTTTAAGCTGATTTTCTATAACTTTTTATTTTCTTTTATTTCTTGTTAATTATTACATTATTCTTTACTTAATACTATTATACTATCATACGATTTTTTATTTAAAAGAGAGGATTCTACGATCCTATTTAACCTTATCCTACAATGATATATCTATCTAAACAATCATATAAAAAATTAACTTGGAAATGAATAATAAAAAATTAGAGATCAAATCATCAAATTATCCGGTTACGTACAACTCTTCTACTTCAATGCAATTTTTTCTTTACAATAATAAAAAAAAAGTATTACTTATATGTAAATACTTATTCCTACTTTGCAAGTCAAGAAAAAATATCAAATAAGTAGCTATTTACTACTTATTTGTAAGTTTCCCTATCAAATCAGCAACTTTCCTTCAAGATTCTCAAAATCAAATGCTTCTTGTCAAATCAGTCATTCAGTAAACAGGATCTTCCTATCAGTCTGTCAAAATAATGGCCAATCAAGAACATGTTATAGTCTGCGGAGCTTATTTCCACGAAGGAAATCAAAACTGTCAAGGATGCAGGCTATCGCACATTTTTCCTCCACATAGGGCACATGATTACGCCGTTGTTCATAGGATTTTTACAAAAATATTAATCAATCGATGGCTTAGGACGACGACTGACGCACAGTTGCCAGCACTTTTTGAAAACAGGGTTTTAGAAGCAAGATTATATGAGGCTGATCCCATTGGGGGATGTGCCTGGAGGCTTCATTTAAGAAACCAAATAATCCAAGAGCGAGAAGAAGAGATAATTGAATTACAGCAAGAAAATCATCAGTTGCAGCAAGAAATTCAACAATTACAGCAACAACTGACACATTTACAGCACTTGTAAGTGATAGGACATCTGAAAATCACACACAATATATGACCTTTGAAATCTTGAATGTCCCTGCAAATTTTTATTTTATTTTTTAAATCTGGACTATATGTTAACAGCCTAATAAGTTATAGTATTCTTGGGTTTTCCTGGAAATATGAGTTTGCCAAATCGGCCACAAACGTTCATATTACAATTCGAAAAAATGTTACACAATTTTGTGATTTTTTTTCTTCCATTTGAGGATCA
Source organism: Nicotiana tomentosiformis (assembly GCF_000390325.3). Taxonomy (NCBI): domain Eukaryota; kingdom Viridiplantae; phylum Streptophyta; class Magnoliopsida; order Solanales; family Solanaceae; genus Nicotiana; species Nicotiana tomentosiformis. Next base: position 99,403,702 of record NC_090813.1, on the reverse strand, counting down.
GTGTACTGTATGTTCTTGAATTTTTTTACTGTATGTTCTTGAATTTGAATTCTTCCATTTTGTGAGTTTATAGCACTGTATGTTCTTTTGATCAAGATTCAAATAGTATGTGCTCAAGTAACTCTTTATATAAAAATCCAAATCCCTGTAAGCATCTTGCATATTACAAGGTGAAAAATGGTTTGAGTGGGTACGATATGATCCAAGAATGTTTTAAGAAAACCCCATATGGTAGGACCACATTATTTGGAGAGTCCACGCAATATAGACAAAAACGGTTAGAATAAATGCTCACCCTTCGTACAAAAGCACCAAAGTCGGTCCCACAAGCAGTACACTTTCGAACTGCTTCGTCAGGAACCTGCATGAGAAAAAACGGGCTAAAGAGAAAATAGAGTTGCCAATTTTACATCCTTGCACAAGTTCCATTCAGCAGAAATAGAAGGAAATTCTGCAACTAAAGAGTAAAGAAATAAATAGCAGTTGAATTATATCTAACCCAGTGATCTTTCTCTTCATTGAGGGGCCTCATCAACTTCATCCAATCAAAACCTTTTCTCAGCAGCTGACTCAGATCCCTTGATTGAGTCTGAAGGCCTACTACTCTCGCCCATTTCCTTGACCTAAACACCAGAATACCAGCCTGAGCACATGCTTATGACTAGTTTAGAAGAAATATTGAAGCAATTAGAAAATGTACCAAATACAGTTGACAGCAAAGAGAAGGATCATAGAAAACCAATTTCAGGAGCTCACAATCATGATTCTATCTAAATCCTAAGTCAAACAAGAAGAGAACACCAGCTAAAACTATAACAAAAAAATTATTGAACCTTAAAAACTTAATGTTGTCTATAGTGAAATGCCCATGTCCAAATCAGAGGTACCTAGATGTAGTATTTGTAGTGGATATGAGGGTAGATTTTACATGTGTTTGATCTGTTCATCAGTGTTGTGTTGTTTGTCACCTGAATCAAACCATGTCCTTTTGCATAGTCAGTGTAAAGCTGGGCATGAGATTTCAGTGGACATGGAAAGGGCTGAGCTTTATTGCTCAGTGTGTTGTGATCAGGTGCATGATCCTGATTTTGATAAGGTTGTGATGTGTAAACACATAATGGGGTTGTGGAGACTGGAGAGTGAGTTGAGGTTGAGCAAGAGGAGAAGGTTGAGTTTTGGGATGGATTTAGATTCAAAGAATATGAAGACTGATTTCAATAATCGAATGTCAATGCAGGGTTGTTCCTCCTCCTCCTGCAGACCAGCACCCTGGAGGTGGCCCACCGCCTCAAGAAGTTGATATGTAAGTTACATGACTCCTGCTTCTATTTTGTGGCGCTTATGGACTGAGAGGAATCAAAGATGCTTTGATGATATTTCAACTGCCAGATGCCAACTTAAGGCTAGATGTTTAGTTTTCCTTTTTAGTTGGGTTAACCATACCCCTGTATATAATCCTGACCTCTTTTTGGAATTTATCAGTTCCATAATCCTCTGATTGTTTTTGTCTACATTATGAGCTGATACTTGTCCTATTTTGTAATTCTGCATCCTCTGGATGCTTTTGTTATTATCTTACACTTACTTCATCCAAAAAAAATATAAGTTACATGACTGAGATGAATAAACCAACCCTAGTACATGCTTATGACTAGTTTAGAAGAAATATTGAAGCAATGAACAAATGTACCAAATACGGTTGACAGCAAAGAGAAGGATCATAGAAAACCAATTTCAGGAGCTCACAATCATGATTCTATCTAAATCCTAAGTCAAACAAGATGAGAACACCAGCTAAAACTACAACAAAAAAATTATTGAACCTTAAAACTTAATGTTGTCTATAGTGAAATGCCCATGTCCAAATCAGAGGTACCTAGATGTAGTATTTGTAGTGGATATGAGGGTAGATTTTACATGTGTTTGATCTGTTCATCAGTGTTGTGTTGTTTGTCACCTGAATCAAACCATGTCCTTTTGCATAGTCAGTGTAAAGCTGGGCATGAGATTTCAGTGGACATGGAAATGGCTGAGCTTTATTGCTCAGTGTGTTGTGATCAGGTGTATGATCCTGATTTTGATAAGGTTGTGATGTGTAAACACATAATGGGGTTGTGTAGACTGGAGAGTGAGTTGAGGTTGAGCAAGAGGAGAAGGTTGAGTTTTGGGATGGATTTAGATTCAAAGAATATGAAGACTGATTTCAATAATCGAATGTCAATGCAGGGTTGTTCCTCCTCCTCCTGCAGACCAGCACCCTGGAGGTGGCCCACCGCCTAAAGAAGTTGATATGTAAGTTACATGACTCCTGCTTCTATTTTGCGGTGCTTATGGACTGAGAGGAATCAAATATGCTTTGAAGGAATTTCAACTGCCAGATGCCAACTTAAGGCTAGATGTTTAGTTTTCCTTTTTAGTTGGGTTAACCATACCCCTGTATATAATCATGACCTCTTTTTGGAATTTATCAGCTCCATAATCCTCTGATTGTTTTTGTCTACATTATGAGCTGATACTTGTCCTATTTTGTAATTCTGCATCCTCTGGATGCTTTTGTTATTATTATACCACTTACTTCATCCAAAAAAAATGTATGCTACATGACTTATCACTGTATATGACAGAAGGATAATAAGACTTTATTCATAAAGAATGTACTGACATTATTATTAAACAAATGCAGGGAACCAAATGGCATGGAGCCTCAGGATGACATAATTCCTGATTTTGATGACGCTGACCAAATGATAGACATTAATGAACTCCTTGCCCCATCCCCTGACCCGGATGGAATGATAGACGAATAACTTCCGATGCGTACTAATTGTTGAGGGTTGTAAATTTGTCGTTAATATGCTTTGGCGCATTTCTATAGAATACAGGAGAACACGACATAAACTTTAAGACATTTCAGAGCTATACTAGTGCTGAGTATACAGAGGAAATTTGACTTGACTCCGTAAACAATAGCTGTATCCACTGAGTTTGGCAATACTTGTATCCACTGAGTTGCTTAGTCTTAACAATAGCTGCAACCATGTGAACTATCCAAGCATATTTTTGTTTAACAATAAACTAACATAGAATAACACTATATTGTTCGGTGTTCGTGTGAAAATCTTCTAACGACACATCTCCAAGAAGCTTAGCGAGAATTTTAGACACGTGGGTTCAAACAGTATAGAGAAGACAAAAGATAGTGTTATGAAAACATGATCATATTGGCCCGACGGTGGGGCCTTATGCGAAGTGTCCATCCCAATAGGGACATCACACCCTCTACTTCAAGTGAAGCGATATATCGACTGATATTATTATGTCTTTTATATTTAATAAGTGGAAGTAAAAACAATATTGTTTTTACTTCACTTTAAATAATGTTCTTTTAGGTTCGAATGTCATCTTTCTGGTACAATTGTGATACACACTAATCTTCAAAATATAAACAAAACATACTTTGCGACTTTTCTCTTTGAGGTTATTTTCATATTATAGTTAATTCACAAATCTGGGCAAGATTCAAGTAATTGCTAAAACCCTAAGCGGAAAAATCATTTAACAAATTTAACTATTTAATTAATAAATCTCAATCTTTGGCAATTAAAATTTTCATCTATTACTCCAAAGTTTCTAATAATTAGTTTTTATTTTTTACTTTTGCAATTAGTAAACACTTACTTATTTTTACATAATACATAAGCAAACTTTAAAAATTGTACAATTGCTCACAAAAAAACAATACAGAATCTCGAATAAGTAATCATATAAACAATATAATAATATAACCCTATATCAATAAATACAACACGAAATTACAAACATCAAACATATGGAAGCTAAGCATATAAATAACAACAATAACAACAATAACGACAACAACAACAACAACAACAAACCAGTATAATCCCACTAGTGGGGTCTGGGAGGGTGCTTTGTACGCAGATCTTACCTCTACCCTGGTATAGAGGCTGTTTCCGGTAGACCCTCAGCTCCCTCCCTCCAAGAACTCTCCACCTTGCTCTTGGGGTGACTCGAACTCACAACCTCTTGGTTGGAAGTGGAGGGTGTTCACCACTAGAGCAACCCACTCTTACTAAACATATAAATAACAAATAGTAATAATAACTAGTATATAACAAAATAAAAATTCACAAATACACACAATACTGGTAAATTCAGATTGGATGCATTATTCTATCCATTTTTTAATTTCCTTTCTCCTTGTTTAAGAGCAAACTATGAATTGATTGAAATTCTTGATAACACTTCAGATCCCTCTCCAACCTTAAAAAGATATATAAATTCTGGTTATGATAATTGAACATGGGCCAATATATGATTATAATGGAATATTTCAACTAAAGAGGGTTAATACAAATATTGATGAAAAAAATAGCCCAAGAAAGACCTCTTGTTCTCAATAATCTTATTATGCTTAAAATTTTCGGTTTTCCCCGCCAAGAGGGTCATACCAAATATCTTTTCTCATTTAAACTCTTATGACATCTGTTACGTTGTTCATCTATATGCAGGTTAAAGTCCTAATTACCATTGATGAAGAAGAAAGTGGAGGTCCACCAGTGTAGCTAGAGACTTTAATTTTAACAGGTTTTTCGAGGCCTCAGCAATCATTCCTTTGCCTCCGGGATTTGAATTCATTACCCACGGAAAATCATCCCTTCATCAAAAAAATCGCGTGAAAATAAAAGCAATTTCAGCTTCATTCAGGTAAGATGATGAAACCCCCCAATGCAATATTTCAGCAATTTCAGTTATTGACATGTATAACACAGGGATTTTCCTCAGTACATAGATTGTGTAACTTACCTTGTTTGTGACCGCAGCTGGATGAAGCGTGCTGGCACCTGGGCTGGCCAGGATTGAAGGAGGAGCCGAGAAGCAAGATTGGGTAGCGACGCAGAAAAGGAGAGGGAGATAGCAGAGAGGCAGCAAGGGGAGTGAGGAGTGCAAGGAACAGCCTTTATTTGGTTCTTTAAAACAAACAAGCGTGTTTTGAAGCCTTCCGTATAAAAATTAAACAAGTGACCGGTGCAAAGAAAAATTTAGAAACACCACTCCAAATTTTAATCTTAATGACGCTTGACCACTACTCTAAGTCATTGTATTTGTCAAGCAGGCTCAACATGCATTATAAGTAACCTTTTCTAATAACAATTAAAGTGAAATTTTTCGTAAGTGGGTTCAGTTGAATCCCCTTTGTTGGACATAGGTCCCCTTTGGCTTTAATACACTAACCTAATGAAACTTTCCTCTCTTCTCTTAATCACAACTCTAAGCAAACATGGACATACCCAAAGGAAATTCCAAAGTTTACAAGACATAACTTCAGCCGAATTCCCTAAAGATTCACAAACACAGATTCAGACATTAAAGTCATCTATGTACACCAACAACGCCTCAACCCAAAGCGAGTTAGGTCGAATTCAAACCTCTGTGGATGCCTAGCACTAACTTTTCATATTATCAAGAAAAAGAAGGTAAGGTAGCAAAGGCTTCATTCTTTTCCTTTTTTTTTCGGATGAAGTAAGAGAATTTCATTAAAAGGAACCATGAATATGCATAGCAAAAATATACAACATACTGAATAACTAAGGAGCAGAAACAATCCAAACAAAGTTGAATACTAGTCACAGGGCCAAGCAAAGGCTTCATTCATACCTGATAATTGACTTTAAAACATCCAAGAAGCCGACAGAACTCATGATAGTTATCGTGATGAGCCAGACCTGTTCCGAGAAGGGGGAAGGAGAATCATTTAATCAGATTCTATAGCAGAACATAGGAAATGTAACACTCTAAACCATCATCCGCTTGCTAACCTAGATGATGCTAAATCAATAGGAATCAGCTTATGTTCATGTTCCTTGCTGCCTCCCCCTCCTCCTCCCCCGCCCCATATCAAAAGATAGGAGAAAAAGAAAGTAGGAGAGAAATGTTACTCCCTCCGTCCCAATTTATGTGATGGTGTATGACTGGGCATGGAGTTTAAGAAAGAAAGAAAGACTTTTGAAACTTGTGGTCTAAAACAAGTAGTAGATACTTATACTACAAATCACCTCATTAAAGATAAAATGGAAGTTCAAAGTTAAATTGTTACCAAATATAGAAATGTGTCATTCTTTTTAGGACAGACTAAAAAGGAAAGAATATCATATAAATTGAGATGGAGGAGTACAAAACTCAAAAGACCTACCTGATTTAGCAAGCATAATGCATCCATTGATATCATCTTTACCGAGTTTTTGCAAACCAAGTAGAAACATCATATGCTCCTCCTCAGTCCAGGGAACCCCTGCAATTAAGTTTTAAGTTATTTCAAGAACCAACATGGCAAGAAACCCTATTTCAATATAAACCCCTGAGAAGCAATACCAGCAGTTTATCAACTTTGGCACTTCTGGAAAACATAACCACACAATAAAGAAGAGAAAAGTTCCATTAATTTAAAAATAAATCATTGCTATAAGTGCATCCCCACTTGTGGGATAATACTGGGTTGTTGTTGTTGTTGCTATAAGTGCATCTGTAAAAACAGAAGAGTAGCAAATCAAGAAAGTTTGATACAACTAAGCATGAAAATACAAATAACTTTCTTCCTCTCTCTCTCTCTCTCTCTCTAGAAATGAGAACAGATAGTTAAGAATGTGCAAATCTCCACCCATTTCAAATCCCAAAAGCCACCGGAAGAGATCAAAAAATTGCAAGGAGCTCAAGCATTATACCAACAAAATTCTCAGTCTGCATTAAACAAGAGCGGTCAAATGGATGTCCAACGCATCATTGAAACAACAGTGAACTAGGTTTCAAGCAACTCATATAAATTAGCGTTAAGTGACAAGTTGATCAGTCATTCTTATGCTATGTCTGGTCACTGAGGAAAGAGGAATATGATAAGAGTACAAATAACTTGATTCTCAAAAAAGGAACTACGAAAATCCCAACTCATAAAAGTGGCAAAGTTTTGCAATAACTTCCCCTTGCCAATGAAGTGATCCCGGGAAAAAAAGAAAGAAACAAAAGAAACATGTCACATACCTTGTTTACACATTTCATTTTGATTGAACGAAAGTTTGACAGCAACTAATGCTTGCATTACGGTAGGCTGCCTATATTACACCCCTTGGGGTGCGGCACTTTCCGGACCCTGCGTGACAAGGGATGCTTCGTGAATCGGGCTGCCCTTTTGTTTTTAAAGTTTGACAGCAAATTGAATAGAGAAAAAGATAAACCTTTGTTAAACTGAAAGCCCCGAAGATCTTTTTTTTCTCTTACAGATCAAAATTATCAACTTGAAACACATCTTCATAGTAGTATCTCTTATCTGCACATTCATTTATAACAACAAATAGTACCAAAAAATTGCATCTTTTTAGACAAATTACCAAAATATCCCACCTTTTCTCTTTTAAAAAATAGAAACTTTAATCACAATTCACAAATCTCATATTTGTAGACATTTAATAACCCAACCAAGAACAAAAAATATGCAATTTCTACAGACCCAAAAGAGAAAACTTAACAAAAAAGCTAAAATATAATAAAAAATCAAACCCTTTTTCCTTTCATGGCTAGAGGAAGAACCAGCAACAAAACCTTCAGAAACATAACCAGGTGCATCACCAGGTGAGTCGTGAACGTCACCGTTTAGTGGACCACTGCTACTAGCAAAATGGGTCAAGTTACCCATACTAGCACTGTTTCGGATCAACCCATCAGTCCATCGGACCCCAAATAACCTCACACCTCTATTTGGACAAGTCCTTGAGTTATGTCCGTTAGTACTGCAATGTGAACACCGATGGGTCATGGCTGAAAAAACCCGAATTCCAATCAAAACCCAGATGTAACCCGATCCAATCAAATCCAAAAACAAGATCCAAATCCGAATGGGTACTTTTTTACATGATCCAAGAAAACAGCAACAAGAAAAAGAGATAATTCTGGGGTGATTAGTATATGATTGAAGTTTTTTTATTTTTGTTTTTTTTTTTGCTAGAATCGAAGTTGTGTGGATACAGATATAGATCTAGTGAGAGAAAGTTTGTGTATTTTGAGGAAGAAATGGAGTTATAGAGAGAGAGAGGAGGATGTAGACGACAACATAAAAAAGTTCTAGGTTTAAGGTAGAGATAAGAAAGGAAACAACTTGGTATAACTGAGGTGGCAATGTAGTAATTATGTGAGGTAGGTGGCTTCATTTTTGCGTAGTAGAAAATATTTTTGTAGATAATGTACTTTTATTTTATTTTATTTTTGGTTGAAAGGATATTTATATAGCTAGCAAAAAATTACACAGTTAAGTCATTGTTGGGGGTACTGTAAGACCACTAATGCAGCAATGTTTTGGAGAATTGTTTTCATATTACAACCCACAAAAAATCTAACCAAATCAATTCCTAGGATGTCTGCCCAAAATACATCATTGGCAAATATCGGAAGAATTGCTAATATGCTATATCTATTCAAAAAGACTGCTTTTGTTGCTTCCTTGGCCAAACATTTGCCACCCTATTCTGCTCCCGGTATGTGTGCTTCACCACGACCATATCCATCATGCGTATTAATGGCCTGCATTCACCAATTATAGGATCGTAAGTGAGGTTACTTGTTATTAGCATTTGTATGATTTCAGCTGAGTCAGTATTAATTTCAAGAGGAACCAAATTATTTTGTTCTGCAAGTTGAAGTCTTTTTAGGAGGGCCTTCAGCTCTGCCATAGTGTTGGTTGTATGGGGGATATTCTCCATAAACCCATTTATCCAATCTCCATTGTGGTTTCTGAAAACTCCACCTATACCTCATATTCCTGGGTTCTCTTTTGTTGCTCCGTCCGTATTAAGTTTGTAGAATCCTCTCCTTGGTGGCTCCCAATTGATTATGATTTGGTGTGTTGTTTGGGTGGAAGCATTTTTAGTCAACATAAGGTATTATGTGGCTTTGGAGATGGTGTTGGAAGAGTTGACAAGCTATTTTTTGTCATTAAAGAAGTTGTTGTTTCTGGTTAACCAGATATGCCAGAAATAGAAGAGGATGATGTTTTCCCAGAGAATGAGACTATGAAAGGCTTTTTCCTAATTGAACTCCAAGTTGATGGCCATTGTTGGGCTGAAAAGATTGGGTTCTGCTGTCTAATATCCCTAGATGCTTTGGAGAGTAGGTCGTTCCAAAAGCGTACTTCAGTGGTGCACTCAAAGAAGATGTGGTTGATTGTTTCTTGACCATTATTGCAGTAAAAGCACCGGGGGTCACAGTTGACACCTATTTTGTAGAGATAGCTCCTTGTGGGAAGCCTTCTGTGGGTAAGAAGCCAGATGAAGTTCTTTATTTTGTTGGGTGCTTGGAGCTTCCATACCTATTTGAAGGATTCTTCTTCATTAGTCTCAAAACTGCTATTAGCCTTGCTAAGAAAAGAGTACGCATAATTGTTTGAGTAGTAGCCATTGGTAGTTAATCCCCACACGAGGGTGTCCTCTTTTGTTGGATTTGATGGAATGAAAACAGAGTTTAACAAGTTGAGGATGCTAGGGGGAGATCCATGGATGAAGTGGATAGGTCCCAAGCCCCTGAATTGTAGACTGAGTTCACCTTGCCATTTAGGTCATTCAGGGAAAGCGGGCCCTCAATCAATTACCTAATTGACGGTTGATTTGGTATCCAAGCATCATTCATAAAGCTGACCCTATTTCCTTTGTGAACTACCTATGTGCTTGATTTACTACAAGTGTTCCATCCCTTCGGAATGCACTACCATGTAGGGGATTTGGGGTATCTAGGATATCTAGTGGTTCTCATTGTTCTATGTGTTTGGCTGAGGTTGCAGTGCTTGTGAATGAGGATTTTTTCCCATAAGCTATTGGTATTTTGGTAAGTCCTCCAGGAAAGATTTGTGAGGGTTGCTTTGTTCTTTAGGTCAGATTTTTGAAGCCTTAATCCTCCATCAGCCTTCTTTTTAGTGACCTTATCCCATTTGATTAGGTGCATTTTTTCTTATCTGAAGTGGTTCCCCATATGAAATTTCTTTGGATTTTATCAACTTGTTTGGTAACTTGGGTGGGCAGATGAATATATTGCATGACATGGCTTGGGATGCTGTTTAAGTAGGACTTGGCCAGGATAGTTCTGCCAGCCATACTCAGGAAACTGGTTTTTCATCCATCCAGTTTGGATTGCATGTTATCAATTATGAATTGAAAATCTGCACTGGTGGATTTTTTAAGAAAGATGGGAAAATCGAGGTATTTGCCAAAGGGTGTGGTGGCTTGAATGGACAGAGAGTCGGTGAGTCTCTCTAGAGAATCCTGGGATGTATTGAAGGAGAAGAGCACTCTAGACTTAGCAAGGTTGACTTTTTGGCTTGACTTCTCATTGAAGGTTTGCAGAATATATTGGATGATATTGTAGTTTCTGATGTTTGCTTTGGCGAACAAGGTAAGGTCATCTGCAAAGAATAGGTGAGATATCTTTGGGCCATCTCTACTTATACTTATGGGTTGCCAAAGTATGTCCATGACAGCCTTATCAATAGACCTGGATAATCTTTACATACACATTATGAAAAGGTAGGGAGACATTGGATCTCCTTGCCTTATGCCTCTTGATGGCTTGAAAGATTTAGTTTTCCTACCATTAACAAAATAGAGATGGTGGAAGAGCTAATGCATGACATAATGAGTTTGGTTAATCCAGGAGATAAATTTAAGGCATGAAGAGTGTCCCTGATAAAAGACCACTTCACCATGTCAAAAGGTTTTTCAAGATCAATTTTGAGGATCATGTTGCCATGTTTCCCTTTCATTTTCCTAAAGTGAGTGATGTATTCTTGCACGATGATGGCATTATCTCAAGCTCTTCTGTTGGAGAGGAAACTGGCTTGGCTAGGCCCAATTATATGAGGCAACATAGGTTTTATTCTATTGACAATGATCTTGGTGATGGACTTGTATACTGTGTTACACAGTCCAATTGGCCTGAAGTTTTTCAAGATTGATGCTTGGGGGTATTTTGGGATGAGGCATAGCATGGTTTAGTTCATGGTTTCATCCACGAAGTTAGAAGAGAAGCATTTCTTGCAGAAGTCTGTGACAGAACTACCTACGAGACTCTAGTATTTCTGGTAAAAGAAAGAGTGGAGTCCATCAGGGTCAGGAGATTTGAAGGGTTTATGGGAGAAAATTGCCCTTTTTATTTCTCCCAACTCAAGTGGTTTGTCCATAATATCCCTTTGGGAATCAGAAAGGGTGTGTGACATAGAAAGATGACTGGTGGTGGCCATTGGAGCTTGGGAGTGTGAGGAGGTGGGAGGAGGTATAGAGGTTTGTGAAGAAGCCAAGAATAGCTGATTGGATATCTTGTTGGTCATAGAGCCAGTTTCCATTCTCTTCTTTTAGAAAGAGGATTGTATTCCTTCTTCTTTTGTTGAGAGTAGAAGTGTGGAAGAATCTAGTGCTAACATCACCCTCATTGAGCCAGTTAATCCTAGATTTGAACTTCCAGAAATCCTCTTCATTTTTTAGGATTGAGTTAAGCTCACTGGCTAGATTGGTTTCTAGGTTTAACAAAAAGCTACTGAATTGGTAATTAGGAGATTTTTGGGTTCCTGCAATTCTAGCTAGAATTCTTCTTTTCTGATGGAAGATGTTACCAAAGGTATCTCTGTTCCACTTAGTAACAATTCTTTTGAAAGAGTCAGTGGATTGGAGGAGAATGGAATGCTTAGTGAAAGCCTCATTGATGATGTAAGGGAAAGATGGGTGGCTAGCCCACATGGTTTCAAACCTAAAGGGTCTAGTCAGATTGTTGGATGGTGTCCCTACCAGATTAACCTGTATGAGGCAGTGATCATAGTGGGTCCTAAGAAGGTGCAACACAGTAGCCCCAGGGTACTGTTTGATCCAATTTTCATTGGCAAAGAACCTATCTATTCTTTCAAGGATCAGGGAGGCCCTATTACTGTATCTCTTATTAGACCAGGTGTATTTACTTCCTTTGTAACCTAGATCTAGTATATTGCATTCATTTATACAGTTCCAAACTAGGTTATTGCGGCTAGGACTTATGGGATTGCCCCCAAATTAATACCTTGCCTTTAAGACTTCATTGAAGTCTCCTCCCACAAACCAGTTATTTGTGAGAGTTTTGGAGATTGAAATTAGGTTATCCCACAGGATTTTCCTATCAGCTAACAGATTACTTGCATAAATTACAGAGAAAATCCAGGTAGTATGATTAGGTAATACTTTCACCATTGCATGGATACCTTGGGGTATGGTGGCCACCTCATCGACACTCACAATGTCCTCCTTCCACATAATCACTATCCCCTCCAAAAAGGCCGATTGCCGGTGATTGTATAATCATGTTGAACTGAAGCTCTTCTGCCAGCTTCTTGTGTCAGCCATTTTTGTTTCAAGAACAACGAGCATAGCTGGCTTGTGAATTTTTACCATCTCCATACAATGCCCCTTGAACTCAGCATGGTTTCCACTCCTAACATTCCATATGATGTAATTCAATAGGGGTAGTGGGGATGGTTGGTGGAGACATTCCTGAGGGTTCCCCGTTTCTTGCAGAGCCCTCGTCGGAAATGGTGGGGTTTTCCTCTTGAGGATGAGGATTAGAGTCAGATTCAGTAACGGTTTGGTGGGCCCATATGTATAGAGGGACACGAGGCTCAGACCGCACTTGATCATCGATCTAGGCACAGAATCACTAACACCTCGCTGGTGTTGAGACTGAACTCGATCGCCCTGACTGATTCCAGTAGGAGCGAGTCTGTTCGTAGGGGGGCGTAGATTGTTCCCTCTTCCTCTGGCATGCTTTTCTTTTTTAGAATTTCTAGGGCCTTGTTGATTCCATTTTTATGTTGTTGAGGGGAGGCGAAGTGCTCATCTCTCTTGGTGCAGAAGATGATGGCATTTGATGAGTTTGGGGGTCGATTGTTACAAAGATCGGGTCCGCTGTTGGGTCCTCCGTTATTAGATATGGGAAGAAAGGTAGGGACTAGAATGTTTGGAACATTTGGTTGTTGAGTATTTGAGGGTCGATCAATGGTGAGGCACTGTCCTTGTTCACTATCGTCTGCCATAGGCATGGACCAAATGCAACTAAGGATTTGTTCAAGGCCTCCACAGTAACCCTCGCTAGGTGAGCTGGATTTTGGACAATCAGTGTCACTTCTGGTTTCCCAGGGTGAAACTGTAAGTTAGGCCCTGTACCTGTAACACCGCTTCCAGCCAAGAAGCCAGTAGGTGGTCCGGTGGTAGTGGCAGAGAGGTAACGAAAGTTGTCATTTGCTTTTTTTCCATTTTTGTGCTTTTTGGTTTTACTACTTTGGGTAATGTGGGGGGATTAACTTAAGGGCCTGATCCATTATCACGCCTTTTAGTGTGAAATCTCGGCCAGTGGAGGTGTTGCTATTAATTGTGCCGGGGGGGAGGGGGATTGTATATTAATTATGGGTCTTTTGGAGTTGACGGAGGGTGTTTTTTCACCTGAAATGAGAGGTTCCAGATAGAGCACTTGATTGTTCGTGGTGACTGTTGAGATATCCCCATTAAAAGTTATCTCAGAGGAAGTGGTAGGGGAAGCGTAGGTGGGAGGGCTTGGGTGATTTGGGCTGACATCCTCTAGTTGGGTAGGGGGCCCTATTGGACGGGCGTGACTCGCCCCATCATATCTTACTGCAGATTTGGGGTATGTGGCTTCGATAGATGGGCCATAAATGACAGCCTGGTCTAGGGGGGCGTGATTGGGATCAGTGGAGTGGGTTGCATCATGTTCATTGGGCCCCGGTACAGCTTTTCGTTTTGTACTTGTATTGGGCTGGGGACGTGTTGGGGTGGTGGCCCGGTAATAGGGGTGGGACTTGGTTTACTATTTGGGCCATTGGGCCTGTTTTGCGGTTTTGGGTGGAGATTAGCATTTTTTGAATTATACCGAACAGTTTGAGTTTGAAGAAACATGAATTTGCATCGAACATATTTACCTGGATATGTTGAGCATGTGTATTTTGATGTTGGCTATTTGACACAGTTCCATTTTTGTCGTTTGGTTTTGCATGACATTGTTTTTTCCTCCGTGGGAAGGTGATAGTTTTCCACCCATTTTCTTCCTTTGTTCTACATTCTTTCCGGAGGATTCTGGTGCTCCTGGTGGGGCTGTGGGTTGAGGTTTTCGGTAGTTGCATCCCTTTGGGGTGCGTCCAATTCTGCCACAAGACGTGCAAAACACCACTTCCCCTTCATAGATCACTAATTGTTTGTGATCTCCAATTATGACTGAGATTTCCACTGGGGTTTCAAGGGGAACTTGAATGCATATGCGAGTGTATCTTCCTATGAGGGTGGAGGAGGTGCATTGGTCAATTTTCAGCAATTTGCCCAACTTTCTTCCCACTTTTTCTAGAATTTCTTTATCGTATAACTCTGTTGGCAGTTGTGGCAGGCGAATCCAGATGGCAGTGGATGAGAGAGTGGCCTCTTGTGGGACAAACTTAGGTTGCCATTTCCATACTGATAGGAAGTTACTTGAGATGAACCATGGACCTAGGTGTAGTGCATTTACCATATTTTCCTCTAAGCTGAATTTGGCTATGAAGAAGTCCCATCCTAGGTCAATCAAGATTAACTGTTCGGATGGTTTTCATAGTTCAATCAGTTTAGAGTGAAGATAGTGGTGGGGCATTCTACGTCTAAAGACCTTTATGATTACAGAGTAGAACCATGGGAGGTAGAGGCGATGTTTATCATCATAAGAAAGGGGGATTGAACCTTCAACGTTTTTTCCTTTATCATTCTCTGTGTTTGTGGGAACGTCATCCTCATAATATTCGTTTTGATGGCTTGCCGGTCTGTCCAAGCATTTCCTTATAGGAGTGAGTTGGTTGAGTCACTTCAATGTCCATTTGGTTGGGCTTGTCCGGTGGTTCCGGTGGGATATGCGTTGTTATCATGGAAGGGTCCATGTTAGGAAAGCTTAGGTAGTTGGGAGAAAAAAAAAATTGGGAGCAATGTATGCTAACATATAATACTTTAATATTTATTCCATCTAATGGAGACACATGTTGTAAAAAAGGGTGAAAATCATTTGGGGATGTAAATGATTTTCACCTTGTAAAAAATCTAGACATTCTGATTTATTTTAATTTTTTTCTAAACAAAGTCTTCTATTAAGTTTTTTTTTCCGATAAGTATATGAATTATTCTAAACATATGACACAAATATGAATTTGTGATCTCTTGGACATTGAGTTGTCCTATAGGGCTTTTTCAATAGTGTGTTTAAAAACAAAATCTTTAGATGTTTGATTTGGATTATGAAATGGAGTCTAGTTGTTTAAGTAAGATTATTAAATATTAATTATGTAATAATTATATTTATTTGTGGAATGTGTGGATTAGTTTTAACATGTACTTTCACACAATGGTCAAAAAATTGTTGCGATTATAAAACCTATTTATTCAAAAAGAAAAAAATTACTTGAGGTAATTGTTTGCCCGTAAAACAGTACAGTTGAATTTGTTACGTGATTAATAGACAAGCGAATTGATTTGATCCAAAAAATAATAAAGAGATAAGATTAAAATTGAGATTTAACGATTAAAATTGAAGTGGATAACGAGCCTGGCTCCGAGCGCAGTGTTTTTGAGAGCAATAGCGAAAATAACTATAAAGTGCAAATACGACCATTAAATTCAGAGCAAAAGTAGTAAAATAAAATTTTAGTACGCCGAAAGTTATTTTCTCTTTACAATGGTTGCTGAGCTTGCTATTTATAGCTTTACCTAGTGAAACAAGATCCTAGGATCAAGTTCCTCTTAAATGATAATAAAAGAGTCATTGATGAACGTGTAACGGCAGACCATGAATATAAATATTCTATGCAACGGTCGCTCATTTAATGTTAGTAAATATTCCCTCATTGAATGTTATCAGATGGCAAACCATTGATATTCTCTTGTTAACTACGCTCTCCTCAGGATTTACCCGATATCGATTACTCAAATCAAGCTTGCAACAGCGTGAAGCAATACAAAAAGATACTCACCTTGATCTTAGATTCTCTTAACCATGTTGATCATAGATAGCTACTTTCTTATGTGCAGTTTTTTCCATAAGAAGTTATGGAGCCCCTTTTTGACAGACTATAGTGTTGCTTTTATTATTTTTAACCGTAATTGTATCCATTTCTCAAGCATTAGCCTAAATATAGATGAGACCTTGGGTTGCTGACTTGACCTAGAACAAACCTTACTATGGTCTTTGTTATTATTGAAAAATTTCCTGGAACCAAAACTTGTAAGTTAATCAATAGAATTTTAATTTATCCTGTTATTTGTTTTTTGCTTGCAGATGACTTCATTTCTCACAAGACACGGGGAAAATATTGACGTAGAAGGATAGCAAAGTTACACCGCGCTTAGTCGAGTTGCTAGGTTAATTGGCAAAAGTAGTTATCGGAAAACTCGTGAGAACAGGTGCCTCTTTGTCATTTTTGTACTTTGAATATTTTAGTAATCTTTCAAATAATAACTTTGTACAATAAGATTTAGGTTTAAATGTAAAAGCTTCCTATAAATCGTGAACTTTTATTTTCAGGTTTATCCATTCTTGAACCAATCATCTGTTGGAGTAATCGCTTTTTTCGTTAGTCAGTTTGTCATTTCTGATTTTTTATCATATATCTGTTGATCTGTATTGTTGGGCATGTGTTGGTTCGGGCCATCCCCACCTAGTATTCAAAGACTCAAGTTTATCATATTTAAAGACTTAACGATGTTTGACAATTGACAATCTTAATCGATTAAAAAATTTAAAGCGGTATACAAAAGATACATAATTATAACAAATGAATTTACACTCTAGTACATAATACTCCTAGTAATTACTTGGTTGTCAGGGGACTAGTCTCTGGGCACGCACGTTATGCGTATACCACATATAAGTGGATATAAAATTTTAAAAATTACATAAATATTAGTTATAAAACAATAGAATATAAGTTCCTGAATATGATAAAGTATGACATTGTAATTTAGCTATATGGTCATGAATGTATTTGTTTTAGAAGTACAAACAGACTCAAGCACAATATGTTGGCCTATATTCATATTGCTCATAGAATCATCATAGTTACAACAGCATGGAATAATATTTTTAAACTATTTCAGCAAAAATATCTATGCCAATAAATTGGATTTTAACATGATCACCAAGCTTCCCATGTGTCAGTTGATTCGTCCGTTGGTTGATTCCACATCACATGTATCACCATCATCCTCTTCAATCTCCTATTGCAACAAATAACTAAAATTAGTTGACAAAAAAAGGATATAAAATCTGATGAAAAAGAGAAAAGAAAAGGTAATGTAAAAACATGGGGGTGTAATCCTAAGATGTCGTCTGTATTTTTCCTTTAATAAAATGTGATGTGGAGGACCCATGATGATTTGTCTCTTTTTCGATTCCCGTTAAGATTCTCTCCCTTGGTGCGGTTGTAACGACCCTTGTCTGCGAGCTCAATACTGGTTCGAGCTCGGCACTGGACCGAGCCATCGGCCTTGGTCCAAGCTCGATTCTGACCTGGGGGTCTCGGTATTCGGCGTAAGAGTTGGTTGGTCTACGCATCTTCGATGATCTCTGTTTTGCTTCGTAGCTTGATTTGGACATGAGCTCGATAATGATACTGAGCTTGTCATTGATCGGTCTTAGAGCTCGGACCTCGACGTCTTTACTTCGTACCTTGACCGGGCTTGTTGTGTAGATATCCTTTTGAAAAAATAGCCTTTCGAGCTAAATAAATATTTTGAATTTTAATCTCTGTTGCCTTGTGGGTAGTCCCCTTTGCTTTGTCGGGCTCGAACATCCTTCAGCTTTAAATAGTCAACTGTTCGTTTGAATTCGGAGAAATGAGTAGCTTTACTCGAAATAATATAGCCCGTAGGCTTTAATGGTCGAGTGAGTGCTTGCTCGAACTCGAAAATAAAAGTAGCTCGTAGGCTTTGCAGTCGAGTGAATGATTCGAACTCGATGCAATGTATCCCTTAAGCATAATAGTCGAGTGAGTGTTTGCTCGAACTCGAAATAAAAGCAGCCCGTATGCACAATAGTCGGGTGAGTGTTTGCTCGAACTCGAAATAAAAATAGCCCGTAGGCTTAGTAGTCGAGTGAATGATTCGAACTCGAAATAATATTGCCCGTAGGCTTTAATGATCGAGTGAGTGCTTGCTCGAACATGAAAATAAAAGTAGCCCATAGGCTTTGCAGTCGAGTGAATGATTCGAACTCGATGCAATGTAGCCCGTATGCATAATAGTCGAGTGAGTGTTTGCTCGAACTCAAAATAAAAGTAGCTCGTAGGCTTTGCAAGTGAGTGAATGATTCGAACTCGATGCAATGTAGCCCGTAGTCATAATAGTCGAGTGAGTGTTTGCTCGAACTCGAAATAAAAATAGCCCGTAGGCTTAGTAGTCGAGTGAATGATTCGAACTTGAAACAACGTTGCCCGTAGGCTTTAATGGTCGAGTGAGTGCTTGCTCGAACTCGAAAATAAAAGTTGCCCGTAGGCTTTGCAGTCGAGTGAATGATTCGAAATCGATACAATGTAGCACGTAGGCATAATAGTCGAGTGAGTGTTTGCTCGAACTCGAAATAAAAATAGCCCGTAGGCTTTGCAGTCGGGTGAATGATTCGAACTCGATGCAATGTAGCCCGTAAGCATAATAGTTGAGTGAGTGTTTGCTCGAACTCAAAATAAAAATAGCCCGTAGGCTTAGTAGTTGAGTGAATGATTCGAACTCGAAACAACGTTGGCTGTAGGCTTTTATGGTCGAGTGAGTGCTTGCTCGAACTCGAAAATAAAAGTAGCATGTAGGCTTTGCAGTCGAGTGAATGATTCGAACTCGATGCAATGTATCCTGTAAGCATAATAGTCGAGTGAGTGTTTACTCGAACTCGAAATAAAAGTAGCCCATAGGCTTTGCAGTCGAGTGCACGATTCGAACTCGATGCAATGTAGCCCTTAGGCATAATAGTCGTGTGAGTGTTTGCTCGAACTCGAAATAAAAATAGCCCGTAGGCTTAGTAGTCGAGTGAATGATCCGAACTCGAAACAACGTTGCCCGTAGGCTTTAATGGTCGAGTGAGTGCTTACTCGAACTCGAAAATAAAAGTAGCCCGTAGGATTTGCAGTCGAGTGAAAGACCTCGAACTCTATTCAATGTAGCCCGTAGGCATAATAGTCGAGTGAGTATTTGCCTGAACTCGAAATAAAAGTGGCATGTAGGCTTAGTAGTCGAGTGAATGATTCGTACTCGAAATAATGTTGCCCGTAGGCTTTTAATGGTCGAGTGAGTGCTTGCTCGAACTCGAAAATAAAAATAGCTCGTAGGCTTAATGGTCGAGTGAGTGCTTGCTCGAACTCGATCCTGTTTGCACAATAAATCTTGAACGTAAAATATCGATAAAGAAGATTGTCTTTGCAAGTCGTTATACATGTGTTCATGTTTTGCGTCAGGCACGGGCTAACTACATAAGCATGGTTCGTTTTGTTGAGACATTGTTTGTCGTGAAATAACGAAGTAACTTCCTTTGCACCGAACTTTGATAATCATCACAGATGCGTACAATGGTAAAGCCCCCCAGTATACGAGGTTGATTTTAAAGAGGCATCAGATACTTAGCAGTAGTATCGTTTCCGTTATATGGCTGGTATCGATCTCTGGTCGATTTTTGCTTGGTAGTTCTTTTCGTAAAAGACCTGGAAATCAACTGGTCATCTTCGACTCTTATTTTGGATTGGTATCGATTGTGCACATCGGTCCAAGTAATAGCTGGGTACTCGATCAGATTTTGCTTCAGCCGTCGTGACGCTATCAAGCTCTGCTCGTTTAGACCTTGAGTGAAAGCTTGAACAACCCAATCGTCTGTGACCGGTGGAAGATCCATTCGTTCCCTTTGAAAATGAGATATGAACTCCCTTAGCATCTCGTTATCCTTTTGGGTTACTTTGAACACGTCCGACTTTCTGGTTTCGACTTTAATGGCTTCGGCGTGCTCTTTTACGAAGCAATCTGCAAGCAAAGCAAAAGAGTTAATAGAGTTAGATGGTAAATTATGATACCATACCATCGCCCCCTTTGACAGTGTTTCACCGATTTTTTTCAATAATACTGATTCGATCTCATCGTCTTCCAAATCATTGCCCTTGACGGCATACGTGTAAGAAGTGATGTGCTCGTTGGGGTCGGTCGTTCCATTATATTTGGTTATTTCGGGCATACGAAATATCTTGGGGATTGGTTTTGGGGTTGCACTCGAGTGGAAAGGCTTTTGAATGAATTTTTTCAAATCTAGCCCTTTTATCATTGGTGGAGCTCCCGGGATCTGATCGATCCTGGAATTGTATGTTTTTACACTTTTTTCGTTGGCTTCGACTCGTTTTGTGAGTTCCTCGAGCATTTTGGTAATTTCGGGGGTAGTCCCCGATTCTTGTTCATTCGACTTCACTATGGCTGGTTCTGTTCTGGGGGTGATTTCTCGAAGTGGGTTGGAATCCGGCCTGCTCTGTATATGAGTTTGGCTCTGTAACTGAGCTATCGCTGTTTGTTGGGCTTGTAACATCTCGAAGATCATATGTAAGCTGATTTTGATCTCCTCCGCGTTATGGGTGTCTCGAGCTACAGATCGAGTACCACCCTGAATGCTTTTTTCCGGTTCAGGATGTTTGTTCGCCTCAAGAGCCACTTGTGAATTGACATCTAGCGGTACTTCGACTTGAGCTTCGGTGACATCGTTAATTCGCCTTCCGGCCCTAGGTGTCAAGTTGTTGGTTTCGTCTTGAAGGCCGTCTTCGAGGTCGATAGGTAAAGCCATTGCTGACTTTCAAGTTGCAAGCTGGAGTGTACTGTAGATTTATATCAAACAATTACTGTTATCCTTAGCCCCACGGTGGGCGCTAAACTGTTTACCAGAAAAATCAGATAACATTAAATTTATGTATGGTTCTAAGGATACGTAATATCATTTGATACAAAGATAACAATACATGTATTTAGGCTATGAGAATAGAAAATATGAACAGAAAAGTTGGCAAGATAGAGTAAAACAAACATTATGAGATATCTTTGTGTATGAGTAAAAGATCCGTTTATTCCAATGTGTCTTTTTGTTTACAAGGACCCCCATTTTATAATAGAGAGTCATTGCTCTATCTACAACAAAATAATAAAATAATACATATAGTGGAGGACCCATGATGATTTGTCTCTTCCTCGATTCCCGTCAAGATTCTCTCCCTTGGTGCGGTTGTAACGCTCCTTGTCTGCGAGCTTGATACTGGTTCGAGCTCGGCACTGGACCGAGCCATCGCCCTTGGTCCAAACTCGATTCTGACCTGGGGGTCTCAGTATTCGGCGTGAGAGTTGGTCGGTCTACGCATCTTTGATGATCTCTGTTTTGCTTCGTAGCTTGATTTGGATATGAGCTCGATAATGATACCGAGCTTGTCATTGATTGGTCTTAGAGCTCGGAGCTCGACGTCTTTACTTCATACCTTGACCGGGCTTGTTATGTAGATATCTTTTGATCGATACATCATTATCTCGAGCATTCCGTACGACTGACTCAAATCGGTTTTTACCGCACACAGATAATCCCCTCGTTTCTCGGAAAAGGAATTAGCGAGAAACAATATGATTTCCCAACAGCTCGATCAGATATACACTGACGTTCTCATCGATCCCGACCATGACATATGTGATAGTTGTCCCATCGGTTCGGTTTTACCGAGGCATTTAATGTGTCAAACAGTGATCGGCCACATTGCTTCAATCTATAAATAGCATTTCCTTTCATCATTTTTACGTCTTCAATCTTCCAAATTTTCCAAGTTCCTTTTCGTCCTTTGTGAGTTTTCCGCAAACTCTTCCTTAGAACACCAAAATACCCCCATTCTTTGTCAACAAAATTTTTAAATGGCAAAAACGTCCAAATCTGTTCCGCAAAAAGAGCTCGCTTCTTCATCTCGACCTGCTGGTGGCGAGGATGTGGAAGAGCCCCGCCCTGAGGAATTCGTTCTGATTGGTTATTCGACTGTAGGTGATTTTAAGATTGAAAAGCCTTCTCCGATACCTGGTCGGTGTGAGTCGATGTCGACGTACTAATGTTCGATTACCGAAAAAGTTCTCGATAAAGTTATACATGAATGTAACTGGGATAATAAACTCGTGGTAATCCCATCGCCCGATGAATCAATTACTACCCACGTCGAAGGGTTCTTAAGTGTTTATACTTATTCTTTCACGTTGGGACCCCTAGACCCTGTCATCGTTGCCTTTTGTAAGAGGTACGACATGACACTCGGCCAAATCCACCTTTCCTTTTGGAGGATAGTGATTCTTCTTCGTTTTTTCTCGAGCAAGGTCGAGGGCGTATATTCACCCTCAATCACCTTATGCGCCTTTATAGTCCCCGACTTTATCGAGGAGGGTTGATCAAGCTTGCTCGCCGAGCAACCAAAGCACCATTCTCGAGCATAGAAGAGACTCGGGATAGGGGTTGGATGGGCCGCTTTGTTCGAGTCAGAACCTCGGACTTGATCCCTGCCGACGACTTGCCATTTCCCGCGAGATGGAACATGAGCCGTGAGTAAAAGTTTTTCTTTGCCCGTTTTGATTTTGTGATTGCCTTCTATTTTGTTGATCCATTTTCTGTTCCTAATCACAGCCGTAGCTCGAGCGCCAGAACCAATACCGAACCTTAGACAATGGGTCGAAGGTCTGGTGTTGCAGAGACCATACTCCGAGCGTGCTTGGGTCGAATTATCAAAGGGTCGACATGAGGGCCGCAGTCATGGTAAATCCCTTTTTGACTTGCTACATTGATTTATATGGTAAATCTCCCTCTTCCCTTTTGTAGGACTTGGGAAATATGTAGTCATGAGGCCCCCATCTGGTGATGAAGAAGTTCCTGTCCTGAAGCAGGTAAAAGAAAGGAAGAGAAAAGACGTATCGTGTTCCCCGGTCTAGGAAAAGAAGAAACCGGCTAAGAGATCTCGAAAGCCGATGGGGGGCTCTGGTGTTGTGCTTCCGGAAGTGGTCCGCCATTTAAGGGGTGAGCCCGAAGAAGAAGAGGAGAATTTAACCTGCGTACGGGCTAATGTTGTGATTCAACAGTCTTCCAATTTGGTGGAAGCAAATCAGGGAACCTTGGCCATAATCCCTGAGCAAAAAGAAGCCGGGATTGTCCCTTCTCGAGCTAAGATGATAAAAATGAATACCGAGGGTGGATTTTCTCGGGCAGTAGAAGATATTTTAAGGGAAGAGTTCGGGACAGTTGACATTGGCGGATCCCCTCAGATTTCGGATACCGTGATTCGAGAGGCCGTCATGTTGGAGGATCGGTCCTATGAGGGTATTCAGGAGTTGACCGATATCCATAGTTTTCTGGAGGGGCTCGAGTCAGGTGCCTCGGAGGAGGTTACCTGTATTGGTGGAATGGAGGTACCCAAAAAAGCGTCGTGGTCGGGTTCTGCCGAGCCTTTATTGGTTTATAAACTGGTGGATCGATTTCCGGCCCCGAGTATCGATCCTGACCGGAGGCGGAAGATAGTGTTCTCCGTACCTACGGATACCCGAATATTTTCTTCCCCCGTGGGGGTCGCCAGTTATCTTCGGTCCATGGTGACCGAAGAGGACCAATCAATGATGAATGCGGTGGGGCCTGCCTGTCTCTTCAACGAGGCCCAACATGCTTTGAATCGGGTAAATCTAATGGCATTTTCGTCGCTTCTTTTACATATAGAGTTGTAGGTAATTTTAATGCTTCTTTTTTTGTTTGCAGGCTTCAGTGTTGCATCACGAAGCCTTTCTTCGTATCCGGGAGGAGCATGATGCCGAGGTTCGGAGCCTCACTGAGAAGAGCGACTCGTACAAGCTCCTTAGTGAAAATCTTCGAGCAGACTTGTCATCAGCTCGGGAAGGACATTAGGAGATGGCTGAGCAGGTATTCCGAATGTTCCATGATAGTGAAGATGAAAAAGAGATAACTACTAATGATCCGATTCTGCAGGTTCGGCAGCAGATCGAGTAGATTGGACGGCTTAACTTACAGGTAGATGCGCTACTGGCCGAGGTAGAAGAATTCAAAAAGTGTATGGATATCCTTGCCTCGAAAAAGGAAACCATTGAAGCTCAGTTAGAGATGTCTGATGCCCAACTTCGATCGGCGAAAGAAAACGCTACGGGGCTGATTGAAAAGATGAACGAGCTTCAGCATCGGTTGGATTTGGCCACTTCAGATAAAGCAAATTCGGCCAAAGAACTTGAAGTGGTCAGATCTAAGGTGATCGAGGCCAATAAAAGAGCTGATGCCAAGGTGGCTCAGTTCAGGATTGATGTCGAGGTTAACAAAGCCAAAGCTGAGAGCATGGTTGAACATGCAAAATGGCAAGTTCGGAGAGAGGCTCTCGAGGAGGTAAGAGCTCGGGGCTTCGATATTGGGGCCGAGATTGAAGTCGCCAGGGCGGAAGAGAATAAAGCTCGGAGGTTGGCCTTTCCCGAGGAGGACTCCGATGACTCGGGGGAGTCTAAAGATGAGGACGATGCTGAGAATACAGCCTCCGATGAAGATTTGAGTCATTTAGGGCCTTAGGTCATTTGCAGCGTTCTTTCGGTCCCGCTTTCAGTTTTTGTATAAAGAACTTCCTTTTGGTAGAGTAGATGTCTCTATAAAAAATATGTAAATATAAATCTCTCTTCCTTTTGAAAAAATAGCCTTTCGAGCTAAATAGGTATTTTGAATTTTAATCTCTGTTGCCTTGTGGGTAGTCCACTTTGCTTTGTCGGGCTCGAACATCCTTCAACTTTAAATAGTCAACTGTTCATTTGAATTCGGAGAAATGAGTAGCTTTACTCGAAATAATGTAGCCCGTAGGCGTAATAGTTGAGTGAGTGCTTGATCGAACTCGAGATAAAAGTAGCTCATGGGCTTAGTAGTCGATTGAATGATTCGAACTTGATGCAATGTAGCCCGTAGGCATAATAGTCGAGTGAGTGTTTGCTCGAATTTGAAATAAAAGTAGCATGTAGGCTTTGCAGTCGAGTGAATGATTCGAACTCGATGCAATGTAGCCCGTAGTCACAATAGTCGAGTGAGTATTTGCTCAAACTCGAAATAAAAATAGCTCGTAGGCTTAGTAGTCGAGTGAATGATTCGAACTCGAAATAATGTTGCCCGTAGGCTTTAATGATCGAGTGAGTGCTTGCTCGAACATGAAAATAAAAGTAGCCCGTAGGCTTTTGCAGTCGAGTGAATGATTCGAACTCGATGCAATGTAGCCCGTAGGCATAATAGTTGAGTGAGTGTTTGCTCGAAATCGAAATAAAAGTAGCACGTAGGCTTTGCAAGCGAGTGAATGATTCGAACTCGATGCAATGTAGCCCGTAGTCATAATAGTCGAGTGAGTGTTTGCTCGAACTCGAAATAAAAATAGCTCGTAGGCTTAGTAGTCGAGTGAATGATTCGAACTCGAAACAACGTTGCCCGTATGCTTTAATGGTTGAGTGAGTGATTGCTCGAACTCGAAAATAAAAGTAGCCCGTAGGATTTGCAGTCGAGTGAATGATTCGAAATCAATGCAATATAGCCCGTAGGCATAATAGTCGAGTGAGTGTTTGCTCGAACTCGAAATAAAAGTAGCCCGTAGGCTTTGCAGTCGAGTAAATGATTCGAACTTGATGTAATGTTGCCCGTAGGCATAATAGCCGAGTGAGTGTTTGCTCGAACTCGAAATAAAAATAGCCCGTAGGCTTAGTAGTCGAGTGAATGATTCGAACTCGAAACAACGTTGCCCGTAGGCTTTAATGGTCGAGTGAGTGCTTGCTCGAACTCAAAAATAAAAGTAGCTCGTAGGCTTTGTAGTCGAGTGAATGATTCGAACTCGATGCAATGTATCCCGTAAGCATAATAGTCGAGTGAGTGTTTGCTCGAACTCAAAATAAAAGTAGCCCGTAAGCTTTGCAGTCGAGTGCATGTTTCGAACTCGATGCAATGTAGCCCTTAGGCATAATAGTCGAGTGAATGTTTGCTCGAACTCGAAATAAAAATAGCCCGTAGGCTTAGTAGTCGAGTGAATGATCCGAACTCGAAACGTTGCCCGTAGGCTTTAATGGTCGAGTGAGTGCTTGCTCGAACTCGAAAATAAAAGTATCCCGTAGGCTTTGCAGTCGAGTGAAAGACCTCGAACTCGATGCAATGTAGCCCGTAGGCATAATAGATGAGTGAGTATTTACTTGAACTCGAAATAAAAGTAGCATGTAGGCTTAGTAGTCGAGGGAATGATTCAAACTCGAAATAATGTTGTCTGTAGGCTTTTAATGGTCGAGTGAGTGCTTGCTCGAACTCGAAAAGAAAAATAGCCCATAGGCTTAATGGTCGAGTGAGTGCTTGCTCGAACTCGATCCTGTTTGCACAATAAATCTTGAATGTAAAATATCGATAAAGAATATTGTCTTTGCAAGTCGTTATACATGTGTTCATGTTTTGCGTCAGGCACAGGCTAACTACATAAGCATGGTTCGTTTTGTTGAGACACTGTTTGTCGTGAAATAACGAAGTAACTTCCTTTGCACCGAACTTTGATAATCATCACATATGCGTACAATGGTAAAGCCCCCCAGTATACGAGGTTGATTTTAAAGAGGCCTCGGATACTTAGCAGTAGTATCGTTTCCGCTATATGGCTGGTATCGATCTCTGGTCGATTTTTGCTTGGTAGTTCTTTTCGTAATGGACCTGGAAATCAACTGGTCATCTTCGACTCTTATTTTGGATTGGTATCGATTGTGCACATCGGTCCAAGTAATAGCTGGGTACTCGATCAGATTTTGCTTCAGTCGTCGTGATGCCATCGAGCTCTGCTCGTTTAGACCTTGAGTGAAAGCTTGAACAACCCAATCGTCTGTGACCGGTGGAAGATCCATTCGTTCCCTTTGAAAACGAGATACGAACTCCCTTAGCATCTCGTTATCCTTTTGGGTTACTTTGAACATGTCCGACTTTTTGGTTTCGACTTTAATGGCTCCGGCGTGCGCTTTTACGAAGCAATCTGCAAGCATAGCAGAAGAGTCAATAGAGTTAGATGGTAAATTATGATACCATACCATCTCCCCCTTTGACAGTGTTTCACCGAATTTTTTCAATAATACTGATTCGATCTCATCGTCTTCCAAATCATTGCCCTTGACGGCATACGTGTAAGAAGTGACGTGCTCGTTGGGGTCGGTCGTTCCGTTATATTTGGGTATTTCGGGCATACGAAATATCTTGGGGATTGGTTTTGGGGTTGCACTCGAGTGGAAAGGCTTTTGAATGAGTTTTTTCGAATCTAGCCCTTTTATCATTGGTGGAGCTCCCGGGATCTGATCGATCCTGGAATTGTATGTTTCTACACTTTTTTTGTTGGCTTCGACTCGTTTTGTGAGGTTCTCGAGCATTTTGGTAATTTCGGGGGTAGTCCCCGATTCTTGTTCATTCGACTTCACTATGGTTGGTTCTATTCTGGGGGTGATTTCTCGAAGTGGGTTGGAATCCGGCCTGCTCTGTATATGAGTTTGGCTCTGTAACTGAGCTATCGCTTTTTGTTGGGTTTGTAACATCTCGAAGATCATCCATAAGCTGATTCTGATCTCCTCCACGTTATGGGTGTTTCGAGCTATAGATCGAGTACCGCCCTGAATGCTTTTTCCGGTTCAGGATATTTGTTCACTTCAAGAGCCACTTGTGAATTGACATCTAGCGTTACTTCGACTTGAGCTTCGGTGACATCGTTAATTCGCCTTCCGGCCCTAGGTGTCAAGTTGTTGGTTTCGTCTTGAAGGCCGACTTCGAGGTCGATAGGTAAAGCCATTGCTGACTTTCAAGTTGCAAGCTGGAGTGTACTGTAGATTTATATCAAACAATTACTGTTATCCTTAGCCCCACGGTGGGCGCCAAACTGTTTACCCGAAAAATCGGATAACGTTAAATTTATGTATGGTTCTAAGGATACGTAATATCATTTGATACAAAGATAACAATACATGTATTTAGGCTATGAGAATAGAAAAGATGAACAGAAAAGTTGGGCAAGATAGAGTAAAACAAACATTATGAGATATCTTTGTGTATGAGTAAAAGATCCGTTTATTCCAATGTGTCTTTTTGTTTACATGGGCCCCCCTTTTATAATAGAGGGTCATTGCTCTATCTACAACAAAATAATAAAATAATACATATAGTGGAGGACCTATGATGATTTGTCTCTTCCTTGATTCCCGTCAAGATTCTCTTCCTTGGTGCGGTTGTAACGGCCCTTGTCTGCGAGCTCGATACTGGTTCGAGCTCGGCACTGGACCGAGCCATCGACCTTGGTCCTAGCTCGATTCTGACCTGGGGGTCTCAGTATTCGGCGTGAGAGTGTTGGTCAGTCTACGCATCTTCGATGATCTCTATTTTGCTTCGTAGCTTGATTTGGATATGAGCTCGATAATGATACCGAGCTTGTCATTGATCGGTCTTAGAGCTCAGAGCTCGACGTCCTTACTTCGTACCTTGACCGGACTTGTTATGTAGATATCCTTTGATCGATACATCATTATCTCGAGCAGTCCGTACGACTGACTCAAATCGGTTTTTACCGTATACAAAACTAAATCTTTTCATATGTCGAATAAATAAAAAAACTAGAAACAAGCGAAAAAAAGAAGAAATAGACAAAAGAAGAGGAGAAGAAGCAAAAAATCAATTAAATGTATTATGTTCCTTACAGCCTTTTTTTTTTCTTTCCTTTGCTTGATTTCATTCCTTTCGATCTCTATCTCCAATCCTAGCAACCCAAACCCCTATTCATAATCTTTGTCTGTTTTAATATTATTTGGTGTGATTGTCCGGTACAACTTTATTTTTTAAAAGCACAACAAATCTCAATAATTTAATGTCTTACTTATAGTAACATTCATACTTATTTATCTATTTATCTATACTAAACTAAAAGTACGAAGACCCTTAACGAAATATCGTTTGCCTTTTTTGTCATTTGAAACTAGATTTCACATTGGATAAAACTGTAATTTAATTATTATTCTAATATCTATTTTAAATTAACTAAAGTAAATCTTTCCTTATTAAACTAGATAATTAGGTAAGAACTCCTAATATTTAGGAATTTAAATCGAGTAAAACTTTATTTATATAAAAAAACCTTACCTAAATTAACTTCCCACGGTACCCTAATTTAAATAGGACAAGACCGTTTACACACATATAAACTAAAACATTTACATCGGTAGAATTAACTAAAAGATCATTTTTAAAATTATTTTTTAATATGAATTTCATAATACTACTTCTAAGATTGTATTACTGCAGTGACTACAATTGTGAACGAATCTTAAAAATAAACACTAGTCTTAATTTTTAAAATCTGAGTAAGTCATGGACTCATTCCTGCTCATTAATCATTATGAAGCAAAATAGGTTCCAGTTTGAATGAAATTTTCAAAACCTCTTTGCTCATCTATAAAAGAACTTCACGGTTATTTTGTGTAAACGTATAATAAAGCTTTGACTATTGGCATTATTTAGGATAAGGTTTGAGCTTTTTTTCCCCTCTCTGATCTTTCTAACCTTAACTTATTCTTCACAGGGTGTAAATTGATATATTGGTAATTTGGTTACTTATTTACTTTGAAGTATTGGATTGCTTGAATGCATTTCTTTAAGTATATAATTGTATTTGTGTAGATTAGTGGATTGTGTAGGATGGGTTTTTACTATGATGCTTTGATTTAATTTTAGCTAATAAATTTGGCAATTTTTATTATGCAATATTAAATGTATTGACTTCAACTTAAAAGGACATTGTAAGCATCGTGTATTTCTTCAAGCTCTTATTCCTGGGGTGTCACATGTGATTCACGACCACAAGCTATAAATAATTGTATGTGATAGTATCCAATAAGTCAACTATAAACTCTTGATTTTGTTTATTACTTTCAGTGACTTTATCAAAGTAATTCTATTTCTTAGCAGATTGAACAAAATACGGGGGATGGGGACGTTGGTGGATATTTTAAAGAGGGTGGTTTAAAGGGTGCTGGAAAATCAACATTGGTATTTTGGTTAGACATTCTGTTGTGTAGCAGTTAGTAACTAAATTTTGTTTATTGAACCTTTGTTATTTGAATTAGATAGGATGTCCTATTATTTAAAACTTATAATTCCATTTAGATTCTACCACTTCTTTGCAATAAACATATAAAATTAAACATTAATGTAAATACTTCAATTGGAATAAACACATAATATTGAAACGACAACTAATCATTAAATAACACTTAATTCTTATACATGTAATATAGGAGTCCTAAAAGTAAAACCGCACTCATAATACCACATATTTAAAGGAAAATACGTAGGGTAGTGTTCTTTTCTTTATTGATTAATTAGATAAATAGGATACAATTATCATTATTTTGAAAAACTTATACTTTTTTCGTTATCTTTATTTTATAATAACTCAAACACAATCTTCTATAAAAATTTTTTTTTTTTTTTATAAAAAAAAAAATTGTACTCATTAGCACGAGATACACACGTAACACACATATTCTAAAAACTAGTACTATATTAAAAGCACGAAGCCCATGTCGAAATGTTGTTCGCTTTTTCTACACTTAATAAGTGTGTTCTAAGTTGGAAACAGAATATTTTTTCTTTTAATCGGATGTCTTTCGAAGGGATATGAGGCTTTTGGATTTCTTAATAAATGCATGGAAACGGTTCACATTGTAACTTTTGAACTTTTAAGCATAAGTTGAATCGTACATTGCATGAAATAAATGACAAACATAACATTGCTGATTATTAGAAGGAACTCTTAAATGCCCAATAAGTATTTTTTAAAATATATTTATTAGAATATGTATTTACATTTTTGTACAAAAATATTTTTGAAGTAATGTTTAGCTGAAGGGTAGAGTATTCACTCAGTATTTGATGGTTATATTTGTAAATAAACTTTTAACTTTGGTGCTTCCCACTTTTAGTATAACTAGCTTTAGGATACGTGTATATATATCAGTGGGTGTTAAAAATTTATATGGATATTATTTCCTCTATTTCAATTTACATAACATATTTTTCTTCTTATAATATATATATATATATATATATATATATATATATATATATATATTCATGTATATTTTTTAGTTGTTGACGAAAATAATATATACATAGTAATTAATATTAATCAAAAATCCAATGTTATTTGTTTTTAGTCCTCTTGTATTTTAAATAATATAGATCGATTTGCGACTTCGAATAATTTTAATACAGAGTTTTAATTTTGTGAGTTAAAATTTTTCTTTTCTATTTTTTTTAGGATAAATACCAATAAAATTTGCTGCCTTCAACTTTTAGAAAATACAATTCCACCAACCAAAACTTAATTAATTTTGCTAGTAAACTTTGTGACGTTATTGATTACTGCAACTTTTGTACTAATAATCCGTAATTGTAACTTTTACCAATTGATGATTTCTGACATTGACCAATTATTTGTTTGGTTGGAGTTACGCTTTTGTTGTTAAACTAAATGTTTCATAACACTAATAATTCATCATCTTTCTACCTATTTAAAGGCTCTTGAGTCTTGATTACTAATTCTTGAGTCTTGATTACTAATAAATATTTTCTCCGTCTTAAATTATTTGTTGTATTTCTCTTTTACACGTCTTTAAAAAAAATATTAATTAAAATGATTTTTTGACTATTTACCCTTATTTATGTATTTAATAATCTCTCTTCATTGAACATTTACTTTATTTATGTGTCATCTACATCTTCAAGAATAATTACTACTAAGGATAAAATAGAAAAAAATAATTAATTTTATCTTGAACTTCTAAAATGATAAATAATTTGAGACAGAAGGAGTAAAAATTAATTCTTCATATTAGTTGTATATTAGCTTATTTTAACTCTAATTCCCCGTCTAACTTTACTTTTAGTATAATCAATAGTACTAGATTAAAAAAATGGAAGAACCAATAATAGTATTTCTTTTCTTCAAATTAAAAAGTAATAGCAGTTCTTCATTTTTTGACTTTAATGTCTTGAATACAAATATAATGTTTAGTGGTTAGATATTAAAACATTGAAAATTTGAATTCCTAAATGGCAGTTCAACGTCAAAATTAGTTGTTATATTTGGTCCTAAATATTAGGATTTTGAATTATAAAAGGAAAATTTTAGTTGATTTAAATGTCCTAAATATTGAGATTTCCTACTACAATAAATAAAGTTTAGTTGATTTCAAAATTTTAAATATTAGAAAAATTAATAAAATGACTATTTTATCCGGTGTGAATTCTACTTTTTAAGGGTAAAAAGGCGAACGACATTTCGTCAAAGGGCATTCGTGTTATTAATATTATATATATATATATATATATATATATATATATATATATATATATATATATATATATATATATATGAGAGAGAGAGAGAGAGAGAGAGAGAGAGAGAGAGAGATAGATGTCGATATGATACGATACGATACGATACGATCCTTGATTCACCGTATCGACTACATAGGCCTTTAGCGAAGGGAAATTCGGTCGTTAAAAGCCCTAATCCAGTCGTTAATAGTCAATAACGACCAGGAAAAAGCCGGTCGTCACCGGTCGCTAAAAGCCTCGACATTAAAAGTTTACGACCGGATCTCAAATCGGTCGTTAAAGAACCTTTAGCGACAACAAGAGAAATCCGGTCGTTGTAGCTCCTTTTAGCGACCACATTTCCATTTGTTGCTTGTAATTCCGGTCGTTAAATCTTGTAATTATGACAACAAATTTGGTCGTTATTCTTTCACCTTAACTAGTTGTTTATTAATCTTCCACAACAATCGAACCGAATCTTTCAAGGTTTAGATACACATACACATCTTAAAAGACATTATTATCTATGTTCATATAAATTTCATAGTCTATTACAAAGAACTAAAGTGTTATATTACAAGAATATACCTATCCAATTTGTATGACAGTATGTTGTCAACTCCTAACAAAAGAGAACAGAATTCATGTACAAGTGAGAACATCTTTAAACAACTCTAAACAAAATAGAAAACATGTATCTCTTGTGCTTCAACTTGTTTTTTAATATTTGCAGTTGTTTATACTTGCTCTGTACTTTCTTCTGGGAAAATTTCTTTAAACTTCAAATTCTTGATCTCCTGAAAGAACAAAGATTAAAAAAAAATTATTAATAGAAAGACTTCAAAATCTTGACAAGCATATACACAGGCATGTGTCCACATCACTATGTTACAAAGGATGAGAGGTACAATATAATCAATTTGGCTTAATAATTCAGTGGAACAGCTAAACCATAGATAAATTTTGACCTCTCTAAATGAAAGCGGCTAAATACAACATACTTTAAAGGTTTTATTATTGATATTTAAATGGGCATTGATGGTCATTCTTCTGTTGGGTGCGTTATGAACACAACAAAAATTAGTTAGACATCTCCAAAATACACTGCTTTAGAAAAGCGCTTGGAAGGGATACTGAGCACTGACTCCTATGAATGAACTATGGGAGGACCCATTAAACAAATTTCTATTTTTTCAGTATTGCTAGTTCTATTAACAAGCCAAAATGAAGTATATGAAGATCCAATCAAGAACATTTGGGATGAAAGTTATTCAACTACATAAAGCCATTCAAATTGACACAAGTTTCAAGTTTGCAATAGGCATGGAATATAATATGACCTTATTAACGAATTATAAGCAACACGAAAGAATGGAAGAGGGGAAACCATATAAGTTTCTGTGTGGGATCTATAGACAGCAAAAACCGATAGAGCAGGAGCCAACCAAAAAACAAAGTACTCTAACTAAGAAGAAAACCTAAATGTAATCAACCATACCAATAATAGAACAAGATAAATCAAACAACAAACGTGAAACACCAAATTGATGAGATGACGTACAAGATGTCGAGGATCAGCCAGCATTGGGAAAAGACCTCAGACAATAAGAGATTGCCTTGCCTGAATATGACAAAATTAAACACAAGATCTGTCAGCTTCATTGTCAATAAAATGTTACACAAGATTACGTAAAAACAATTAACGAGGAAAAACAATAAGCAGATGAAATAAAGTAAAAGAGCAAGGAGACACTAGTAGATCACTACATTGGTAGTGAAACTGGAAAGATGTGATCGATAAATAGTGTAGACGCTTCAAAAGCTAATCATTGCAATTTTAAACATCTTTGTCTCTATGATATTTTCATATAATAAAATTGAAGAATGAAAATTATAGATCAAAATAAATAAGTCAAATACAACAGGATATGTTAATATTTCAGCTGTCAGATACTGCAATTACATCAAATAGGTTTACCATAGGACTCGCTATAAACAAGAAAAATGACAAATTGAAACACAAAATTAAAAAAAATTTCAAAAAATTCTTCCACAATCGTTAAGAAGGGGAAAAAATAGAATAATCACGTCGATACAAAAAAAAATGGAGCACAAACTTCAGTATTATTACTAAAGTAATTTATAGTGGAGTCGAACAACGGATGACATAATATCAGTTTAAATGAATAGATCAATTGAACTACTTAATCAAACGACAAATCTAAATAGGAAACAGAAAAATATCAAGTAAACAAAGGTGCAATAGTTTAATACTCAGTCTCTACTAATGCATTTAACAGGCTATCAGCCGATGAGCTGGATTTGATAGTTAAAAAAACTTTGAGCCCTAGGTTGTACCTCAAATGCACCGCTAGCACTCCGCTTCAGTTGATTTATCTTGAGTCGAGGAATGACAAAAGACAATACTGGCATTGCTGGCCTATATTTAGCTATCAATCTATTTACATGAGCATAAATTACAACTCTTATAAAGAAAGAGAATCAATATCCCAAGAAATATAGTAATAATGACAAACTCTACTTTGATGCCCTTCCAGATGAAGTGAAACAAATAATTACTGATGCTTTCACTTTAATAGCGACTTTTACCTAGAGAATAAAGGAATATAGAGTTATTGAGGCAAACACATACACAATTCAATTTCCAGAAATCTTTTTTTTTCCTATTTTAAGAAAGGCATTCGCATTTTAAATAAAAATACCGCTGTCGAGGCAATTGATTCCAGATGTGTCATGGGGTAATGGATCAGATGTTATGGCATAAATAGATACAGACTATGCAATTGTGAGAATTGAGATAAAATATGAATAAGACAATGCAAAACACAAATTAGGGTTCGAGGAGACTATTGAATACAAATAACCAACAACAGAAAAGTAAAACAACACCGAAAGAACTGTTAGATTGCCAAACCATCGCAGGAACTTCCATTATAATACTCAAAAGTAGATTACTAAACCATCGCAGTTTCTGTAAAAGATAATAAATACGATCAAAAAAGAGATGGCCAGAACTGCAAAAAAACACCCAATTTCACACTCCATAGTTTCTACTGCAGGTTTAGGGATTTGGCGAGACTTACCTTGAATAGAAAGAGAAGAAAATTGTAGATCGATTTTTTATCAGTCACAGGTGATGAGCAAATCAGTTTGAACCGCATAATTTACTCTTCGAAAACAGAGAGAATGGCTTAGGGTTCTTTTTCTGTTTCTTTTTCCTTTATTTGGGGAGGAGGTGGTGGGATGGGGTTGGAAAAAATAAAAGAGAGGGAAAAATAAAAGCCTTAATGATTTGTTGATTAATTTAGTTTTACAGCCGGATATTATACTTTTAAAGGAGCAAATATTTTCTCCTCATTAATGCTGAACTAAAAATTGGCTTTAATGACCGAGAAAAAATTAGTCGTGATTAGTACACTTTTAACGACCAGATTCATGTCATTTCGTTAAGAAGTGGTCGCTAAAGATCAAGTTTCTTGTAATACTAAAAATATGTTATTCAATTTAAAGTAAGTTTACCTTAATTACTAGTGTAATATTCTTATATTCTAGTTGGTGTACAGCTAGTCCATGAAATATACAGCTCCCCATTATCCTCTTACATAAGACACACCTGCACATCTTTATTTATTTTATGTGCAAATTTCAAAGTTTTCTTCTTTTGCGTGATTCTCGGTAGGTTTCGTCCTAAGCAAACATGAATTATAACTATTTAGAGCTTTTCTTTTAGAACGTGGAATCCTTTTACAATGACAACACCAAAAAGTACTCCAATCCTTTTAGGAATCAAATTTTATTTCTATAAGGAAGCAAAGTTATAAATAGAATTACTAGATCAACGCTTAACCCTATTTCTTTGTCCGGAATAGTATTATATTCTTTCTTTGGATCACAGCTAGCAGCCGTCGTTGGCTTTCTCTAACAAAGTGAGTGCATTTGAATTAAAACCTCTTTTCTTCTCTAATTGCTTTGTTCTTCGTCTTTTAGTTTATATATCTTTTCTAAAGAAATTATATAAACGTCTCAGCAGTATGGTAATGGAAACTCACATCCCAGAAGAGGAAATAGTAATGGACATCCTCAGCAGACTACCAGTGAAGTCTCTTTTTCGATTCAAGTGCGTTTTCGGAATCTTGGAAGATAATAATCTCTCAACCTTACTTTAAGAAGAAGCATCTCAATCATGCTAAGAACCAACTGAATTCCCAAAAATTGCTTTTTGCCGGAAGTAGGAGGGATAAAACTATTTACTTCTATTGTTATTCTTTATCCCCGTTCAACTTGTTAAGGATAGAAGGAGTCTTGATTGGCCTTTAAATTCTGAAATTCCATATTGCCGTATGAAAGTCTTTGCTAGTTGCGACGGCTTGTTTCTCATTGGAATTTGGAGTAAACCTGACGATCAACCTTCATTGTTATTGCTATGGAACCCCACCACACGAGAATCAATAATAATTCCCCATGAAACGCCACAGCTGGTATCTATTTACGGATTGGGATATGACTCTACTAGTGATGATTATATACTGTTTAGGGTTGACAGGGAGGAACAAGCAGTCGATGAAATTCTCGCACTGAAAAATGGTTCCTGGAGAAAAATTTATAAAACCTCAAGTTGGGAGGTTTCCTATTTGTTGTCTAGTTGGCATTGTTTGGCATTCGTACATGGAACATTTCATTGGCTTGGTTTCCTACCAGGGTTCTCTATGGCTTCATTTAATATTTCAGATGAAAAGTATAGAGAAATACCATTGCCAGAGACAATGCCATTAATGACAGAGACAGGACCAGAGGCATTTTATTTTGATGTGGGCGTATCAGTAGTGGAAGGAATGCTTAGTGTTTTTTATAACGACGAGATAACTTTTAATTTATGGGTAATGAAAAATTATGGTGTCATAGAATCTTGGACAAAATTGCTCAATATACCAAGTAATGGAATTCATTTTATCAGGCCCATATATAAGTTTTCCGATGGTGAAATGCTACTTCGCTACAGAGATTGGATAGCAAGTCCTGTTTATACAACATCCGATGGACCAATTGGATTAAGCAAACGGATATGGCCTCAAGCTTGTGATATTGGTGCAATCAGAATTTATGAGGATGGTTTTATTTATACGGAAAGTTTGATCTCTCCAAAATTAGATCATTAATTTGTGTGCTGGCCGTCTAAACAATAAGTATGACTCTCATTAGTTAGTATAAGTACTTGCTTATGATGTAAGATTAAATGTTTTATTTCTTTCTAGTTCTATTTGTTCTTCTGCCTTTTTTCCTACTCCAGAAGGCATTCAGCATTTTCACTTCTTCGTAATTTCAACAAAAGGAAAATCCCTCAATTAGTATTATTCAATGGAATAAAAGATACGAATAACTTCGTTCCAATTTATGTGAACCGTAACAAACTCTAAAGCAAACAGTATACCTTCGTCTCTTGAAATTAACTCATTTGAAAAGGTTAATCCAGGCATTAACCCAAATAGTTGTCCACCCTACCACTTAAACTAAAAATAATCGGTGAATGTATAATATATGCATAATTTTTATGTATTATATGTATATAATTGTGTATAATCTAGGTATATGACTAGAAAAAACAAACAATTAATATAACTGGCTATTTGATAGAACGTGGAATCCTTTTACAATGCTAACACAAAATGTACTCCAATCCTTTTAGGAATCAAATTCTATTTCTACAAGGAAGCAAAGTTATACATATATACAATTACTGTATCAACGCTTAACCCTATTTCTTTCTCTGCAATAGCATTATATAATCTTTCACTGGATCACAGCTACCTGTCTTCTCCAACAAAGTGAGTGCGTTTGAGGTACTTCTCTAATTGCTAGCTTTCTATTTAGTCTTTGTTCTTCGTTTTTTCGTATATCTTCCTTATAGAAGTTAACGTCTTCAACCTGTGAACTAGCAAAGCATTTTGGTGGTAATGGAAATTCACATACAAAAGGATGAAATACTTATTGACATCCTCACCAGGCTACCAGTAAAGTCACTTGTTCGTTTCAAGTGTGTTTCAGAATCTTGGAATACATTGATCTCTGAACCTTATTTTAAGAAAAAACATCTCAATCATGCCAAGTACCAACCCAATTCCCAAAAATTGCTTTTTTCCCAATGGTCCCCTAAGGATAAAGTTTTTGACTTCTATTGTTATTCTTTATCCTTGGTTCAACTTGTTAAGGATATCAGGAAATTTGATTGGCCTTCAAGTTGTAATCCAGCAGATGGTATAAAAGTCTATTGTTGTTGCGATGGCCTGTTTCTCATCGGGATTTGGAGTAATCGTGATTTGGCACAACCTTCAATAATATTGGTATGGAATCCCTCCACAGGGGAATCAATAGTACTTCCTCACTCGGAAAACTCTACTAGTGATGACTATGATGAGAAAACTATTTATGGATTGGGATATGACTCTACTAGTGATGACTATAAAGTTCTTAGGATTGACATGTGTTGGTATGACAAACAAATTCTGGCATTGAAAAGTGGTTCTTGGAGAAAAATTGATAAAACTTTAGGTAGGACAAATATCTCTTTGTTGTCTACTATGGAATGTTTGACACATGTACATGGAGCTCTTCATTGGCTTGGCTGGTTATCAAAGCTCTTTGTGGTTTCATTTAATATTTCAAATGAGATGTTCCGAGAGATACAATTGCCCGAGATGATGTGTCTGCTCCCTTTAAACAAAATCATTGTTGATGTTGATGTGGGCCTATCAGTGTCGGGAGGAATGCTTTGTGTTTATTATAACAAGATAACTTTTAATTTATGGGTAATAAAAGACTATGGTGTCAATGAATCTTGGACAAAAGTATTAGCTATACCAAATAACGAGATTTATCGTATCATGCCGATATATAGGTTTTCAGATGATGAAGTGTTACTCAACTATCGAGATTGGAGAACACTAACAAGAATTGAATATAGGATAATATCTGATGGATTACTGGGATTAAGCAATCGAATATGGCCTCTAGATTGTAATGATATTGATGTAGTTACCATTGATCACAAAAGTACTTTTCAATCTGTTTATACGGAAAGTTTGATCTCTCCGAAATTGGGTCATTAAATTGTGTTGGCTGTCTGAAAATAATTATGGCTCTCATGTAAGATTGAGGCACCTTGTTCATGTTACAATGTCATTCTTATAATCTTATCTACTACTTTGAAATGCAGTGACTTTTGAAGTTGCGTAATTGAGATACTTTCATTTTATATAGTGTTGTTTGGTCATTCATGTATTAATTATGTTAGTAAATCAAGTATCTTCTGGATGCACATCTGTTCATTTTGTTAGTAACTCAAGCTTTCTACCTCGCGAGTAGGGCATATGGGTTCATCTTTTAAGGTTTTTAGTATTGAACCAATTATATTTTAAAATTATGGATTCATATCTACTATATATGCAATTTTAGTGAATTTTTATATATAAATTTTTACTACACGTCAAAAACTATGGGTTCAATTGAACTCGTCATTAATACACTACATACGCCCCTGGAGCAGGGGCGGTCCCACCTTATAAGAAGAGAGTTTACTTGAATCCG
Organism: Nicotiana tomentosiformis; assembly: GCF_000390325.3. Lineage (NCBI taxonomy): Eukaryota > Viridiplantae > Streptophyta > Magnoliopsida > Solanales > Solanaceae > Nicotiana > Nicotiana tomentosiformis. Next base: position 99,363,598 of record NC_090813.1, on the reverse strand, counting down.
CTTCATGACTTCATACAACAAAATTAATTATTTTTAGATGTGAATTTCATCTGAAAAGCATAAAGCCTTTATACAGTACTTACTTTGTTGCTTTTGAATTTAGTTATATATGATGAATATATGGGGGAAAACATTTAATTTGATACTGCTATTAAGATGAACATATGAAAGAGCTATGGAAGACTACTAAAACATTCTGATACAATAAAATTTTAATTTTTGATACTTGTCAAAAATGACTAATAAGAGTGGCAGCTTGTTCAAAAAAGACCAAAAAGAGTATTTCTTTGGCTGGTTAATTGCTATCTGGAGACTGGAGTTCATAGGTACTTTGTTAATGGAAACAAAGATTCTGAATCAGCTTACTCGTTATGTATTCGTGTCTTTGACCACTTTGTTGGAGTTTTCAGACTGCAACAATTGAGGAAAAACACTCACCTGCTTTTATTCAAACTCATCAGCAGTGGCTGCAAGAACCTGCAGTAAGCAAGAGAACTCTTTAACTTTATTCTGTCATGCCCAAACTTTTTAAAATTCACTGATCTATCAATCAAAGAAAAGATTGCACTTTCCATTCTAGGACAATTAACAAACAACAAAAATCCAATTGTTTAATTATAACATCTCATTCAAGTGAAAAGATTCTTACCTGCCAACTTGGCCGTCTCCACACTGATAAACTGATCTGTTGGATTTTATATAGACATTGAAAATTGTATATTAGACGCTCCTCCTTCCAACTTAATTCTTTTAGATGCTACTGCTATGAAATGTACTCAAGGTAATCCAGGTACCACATTATAAGTAGTTGGAAAGTAAAACTATAATGAACCAAAGAATGCAAACAAGTAAATAGTGGCCAGCTCCAATTTCAAGCAAAATCACTATATGAATTCAAGTCCATTTTTGTTCAGCTGACCTATTTGATTGTTTCTCAGAAATAACTGGAAAATGCTGCAACAATAAATTCTATCTATAATATCTTGAGCTCAAATGAAGACGGCTACAAAAGAGAACTGAAGTAAATGGAAAGATATTTCATATACCCTAAAGGCGCTTTTTCCATACGAGGACAAAGAACAAACAACATTAATTAAAATTATTACACAACACTTGTGCTGATATTAAACTTAACACACAAACTACATATGTGGATTCTTAAAAGAACAGCACAAACCTAACTCTACCATTCCAAAAAATAAAAACGAACCAAGAATAATACTAAAATTTAGAAGTCTTCATCCAACTTGAACTCATGAGTAGCACCATTCCCATTCAAACTGGACATAACAGAAGCTTTCTGATACTCCCCAACTCTCTTCTCAAAGAAATTAGTCTTCCCTTGTAAACTAATCAGCTCCATCCAATCAAACGGATTCTGAGCATTGTACAACTTATCATAACCCAAAGCATCCAACAATCTATCAGCCACGAATTCAATGTATTTGCTCATCAAATCTCCATTCATTCCCACCAGCGCACAAGGCAGCGCGTCACACACAAACTCCCTTTCTATCTCCACAGCATCTGCAACAATTCCCTTAACTCGTTCCTCAGTAAGCTTCGTCCTTAACAAACTATAAAGCAAACAAGCAAAATCACAGTGCAAACCTTCGTCCCTTGAAATCAACTCGTTCGAGAAGGTTAATCCAGGCATTAACCCCCGCTTTTTTAACCAGAATATAGCACAGAAGCTTCCAGAGAAAAAAATACCTTCCACACAAGCAAATGCAACCAAACGCTCCGCAAATGTTTCGGAACCGTCGATCCAACGTAGTGCCCACTTCGCCTTCTTCTCAACACAGGGGATAGTCTCAACTGCGCGGAATAATCTGCTTTTTTCGTCAGAGTCCTTGATGTAAGACTCTAGAAGCAGACTGTACATCTCGGAATGGATGTTTTCAATCGCGATTTGGAAGCCGTAGAAAGCACGCGCCTCCGCAACTTGGACTTCTTTCATGAACCTTCCGGCTAGGTTTTCTAAAACGATGCCGTCTGAGGCGGCGAAAAAGGCAAGGACATGAGTGATGAAATGCCTTTCGCCGGGGGTTAGGGTTTCCCAGTGACGGGTATCTGAAGATAAATCGACTTCCTCAGCAGTCCAGAAAGAGGCTAAGGCTTTTTTGTACATTTCCCAAATTTGTGGGTATTGAATTGGGAACATACAGAACCGATCTGGGCTTGAGGCCAGCAAAGGCTCTTCTGGAATTAGAGGCATTTTTGTTTTCCTTTCTGAAAATTGGATATGAAAGATATTTTCTAGGGTTTTGTAAAGATGAGTGGCTTGAGAAAGAATGGGGGGAATGAGAAGATATATAAAGGCGGCAGCCAAAGAGGGGTTAGGTTTGAATGAGAGGGTGAGAGCGCGATTTTTGAATTTTTTGAGGAGAAGCTTGCGGGAGAATTTTGATTTTTGTTAAAACTGTTAAAAAAGCTTGCGGGAGAATGAATATAATCCAACTGGCTGAAGAGACTAATGGACCACAAATTTTTGAGTTTCAAATTTTGCCGCCACTATTTAGATATTTCAATATTTACTTTTCCTTTCTACGCAAATTATTACATGCGGGAAAAAGAAATTTTTACTACAATTTACAACCGAATAAATTCTACGTTATTTCTGACGTGCTTGAATACGGGCCGCCGTTGGTTTGTTTTTTAATGCTCTGTCATTGCTAACAGTTTGCATCTAGATTTCCAAGTACATTTTAAGATTTCACTGATAACATTACCATATTATGTTTGCCTGAAAAAAATTAATTTTGTACTTTTAATTGTCACTTGTCCAGCATATTATTTAGCTAGTGGTTTACATAGTGCCAACACTTCTCATTGGGACTTGGGAGCGGAACCTCCACACCAACCTAAAACTTCTGGCTCAAGCTTCATCAATTTGATTTACTTTATTCGTGGTCCCGAAACAATTTTGCTCATTTCTAGGCATGTCTACTACTCTACTTGATTTAATCACAACCAATTTTGGTTGTAGTAACAATAAAAGTTAAATCGTAGAGCCAATAACCAAATATTACTTGAATAAAGATGGTTACCTTAATAATTTGTCTAATAACAAAAAAATATCAAATGATTAGGAACAGTTTCAGTCATCGAAGCCAAACAGACTGAGGACGTATAAACAGCGTCTTCCTCTTCACTAGACAACAACGAGAAAGAAAGTAGAGGCAGAGTCCTCTGGCACAACAGGCGAAAACACAATAGAAATGACCGTTGAATGACAGTGTGACAAGTGCATGCTTTAGAGTTTAGAGTTTAGACAAGCAAATTATTACATGTGCTTCATGATCTAGCACATTGAGTATTTACAACCAATGTACACTAATGAAAGACTGATGGACAATGATCCAGATTGAAAGGGATTCACTATCTTTATCTGTGTGCTGTACAAGAGCTTTGGCTTTAGGCAGTGTGAATTTTAAACAGTAGTCTTACTTAAACTGCGTCAATAATGGGATCTTTTCAATTTCCATCCCGAGCAGAATCGTCGTCTACTGCTATCATCCAAGGCTGCTTAGGACCCTGAAGGAAGGTAAACAAGAAAAACAAAAAGAGGACCATAAAATGAATGCAAACATCACAGTTCAGAGAATTGACAGGAGAGAAGAGAAAAACTAATTGATCCATAGTTAATCGCCTTACCAGCAAATAGAACAACCATGTGTTCCATTATGAATACAACAAACAAACAAACAAAAAAGGGCAGCCCGGTGTACTAAGTTCCCACTATGTGCGGGATCCGGGGAAGGGCCGGACCACAAGGGTCTATCGTACGCAGCCTTACCTTGCATTTTTGCAAGAGGTTGTTTCCACGGCTCGAACCCGTGACCATTATGAATACAACAATGAATGAGAAACCAAAAATGCAGTCAGTAATAAGCTATTTGCTGACCATTATTTTGAAGCAAAATCACTTTTTAAAGGGCACAATCCAACAATGCATAAACTGCTATCTAACATCTCCCTTAAGCTTGTTGCAATGATATTTGACATGATATATGTCCTTGCTACTTCTCAACCGTTTCATGAACATTGAACCTTTAAGACAAAGGAACTCTACTAATCCTGGCTGGTACTTAATTAAGCAGCTTTCTCAACACAACATGATGTATCTCAAGAAACGTATCCCATATTTTAGAAAGAGAAATTACTTTCTTTGCCAAACTAGAAAACCCCAACCACATACAGTATCGTCTATTTTCCAATTTTATCAGATGAGTTCATCCTCTTCACTAAGAGTGGGAAGGGAATGTCGCCTCTTTGGCAGCTTTGTCTAATTCAAACATTCTTGATGTGTTACCAGACTCTCATACAATGTAGAAAAACAACCCAGACTGCAGTTGTCATTGGAGAAGGTGCTTATGCAGATATAGGGCAGTAAGGTTTTCTCATTATAAAGGGCTACCAGGTTATCTGTACACCCTCCAATTTGACACATCATTCATGCATATGCACTCAGAATCAGCCACTCTACTTTCCTACTTTGAATAGGTGGCAAACTGCTAGCTAGCTTTCAATAATTTAAAATTTAAAAACATATGACATCATATAGGTAAACAGAGTGCTAAGACATCAGGTCCAGAAACCACTAGTTTACCTTTCCCTGCCGTATAAGACGAGGAGAACTTGCAGTCATATCTACTACAGTAGATGGATCAGCCACCCGAAGACCAGCATCAACAACAAAATCAAGTCCCTTATATGATCAAAGAAGAAAAGAGAGAGAAACTCAATCCATTTAAAAGATTACAACCAAAAGAAATCACAAGAGGACAGGGAACTGACCAACCAAAACCTTTTCTAGTGAACCAGAACATGTAGGAAACCAAAATACAGAAATAGAGCTCCATGACAAAGGAAAAAACATATACAAGTAAGACATGAGCAGAATTTGAGAAATTAAACATATCCAACTTACAACTGCAGCATTTATAGATTCATATCTAAGAGACACATAACACACAAGGGAAATATAAAATCCATAGGTCAGAGCAGAATGGAATGAATGAGATCCTACTTAGTATTCACAGTCAAGGGTGTAGGAGTTTACATAAGTAAGCTGATAGATGAAAAGTTGCACACAACCGTTACCATTATGAAGGAGCATACACCTCTGAGAATATTGCTCCAGAAACAATACTTAGTCCGTTCCTCTCTATTTCTAAATTTAAAGAAAGGGGGAGGTTTGCTTGCAAGTATGGAGAACAGCCTAAACCAGCTGAACTCATTGGCAGAATAGTACCTCTGGACCATATACATCAGCTATAATGACAGGATCCAGTATCCACTCGTTCTCCTCTGGTGACTTGACACTGAACCATTCCGTGATAAATAAATCAGGATTACTATCATTAGGCATGTCAGTCAAAAATAAAGCAGCTACTGCGCAAAAATCAGCTCACTCGTTTAGCTATGCTAGCATACCTTGTGGATATAAGAGGTCCATCGATCTTGTCTAAGAGTGCTTGACAGACAGGATCATCAGGTATACGAACACCAACATTTTTCCTTGAAGCGTATCTGGATGTAGCAGTCCCATACCTCGTGCATTGTTTTGGTAGCTGTTTGCTAGCAGTTAAGATGAAAGTGTACTGCCACATAGGCAAGCAGTGCATTATCAGTTTGAAGAAGTTTACATGTCTAGCCAGACTTGGGTACCCAAAATGTCAAATGCTGATGAGTCAAACAATTATACTGTCAACCCCCACAGAAAGAATAAAAGGAAAAAAGAACTTTATCTGAAGATATCAAAATCTGCATGAAGTAAGGTGACGACCGACAAGGAATCAAACCAATAAAAGTAATACTCAGACCCCACATAGTAAAACCTGATGATAATATAATCTTTAGGATGTTAGTTGACTTCCTACATTCTCGATGTATTAACAATTCACAGTGCAAGTCTCTACCAAAAATATGTTATGCACACTTACAGGACCAGGTAGGCAATGCTTGACTGCTCGAAAAATGTCTGTAAGACCTTGGTCATTACCACGAGGAAATCCTGTTGTATATGTATCTATGTCCCGGAAGGATCGACATATGATACTAAGGGGCTGCAAAAACCACAGAAGAACGTAAAGAAGACAACATAAATTTACAGTGGAAGCGACAAATATGGAGAAAACAGAGGCAGTCCAGGAAATGATAAAATCAATTGTATCAGCTCCAACATCCACTAGGTTGCTTTATCTGGTGACAATAAGTTCAGCAAAGGCTCAGTTCAGCAACATCAATGCAACTTGCCTTTGAAGGTTCTATCTCTTTTATTCTGGCCAAAATAACAAAAGAAAAAGAAATGGAAATTGACATCAAGGTACTCAAGAAAGCAATGTAAAGTTTGAATTTATAGTAACAGTGAGGTAATAACATATTTTACCTGCGAAGGCGTTCAATGGCTGAATGACTGCTCAGGTCACAAACTATTGCATACCTAGTTTGAAAAGACATCAAATTTTAGAATATAAGAAGACTGTAATCGAGGATAAGCACACTTGTTAACCAAATTTATACTGAGTGTCATGTTTAACTTGGAAAATCCATTAAGCCACAGGGGTGCACCTTTTCTTATTTTCGGAGATGATTGATCCTAAGTGATAATGGAGATACTACAGTTAATTGAGCATGTTAAGTGCCCATATTGTCTAGAGGATGGTGCTTGACACAGTAATGGCATTACAAAAGTTTGATAAAGCATGATTTAACAGCCTATATTTTGAGTGCTCGGATATCCTTGAAATAGCTTTGTGCAGTGCATCCATTTTATTCCCCGTGTTATAGAGAAAAAAAGATGAACACATTTTTCTTCCCCTAGCAGACTGAAAGCAACCTCCCTCTATCTAATCTCACAACGAAATTGCATTATTGGATATAGATGTTTCAAAACTATCAATAATTCCTCAATCCAATTGAGTGAAGTAGGCTTGATGCCAAGCAAGTCTATGATCTTCTAAACCCTAAAAGTCGGGCTTCAATTGTTGAGGAAAAGAATAAAAAGGTAAAATATGATGACTTAGTTTGCTAATAAAAGTAGAACAAAAAAAAGATAGGAAATCCTAACACCAGACATTGTTATACATAACCCAACTAGAAGTTGAACCAAGTATGACAAGCACAGTATACCCGAAAAATAAGAATGAGTGTAGCCGCCTGTCCATCTGTTCAGGTTTAAACACAAACTAAAGAGTGACAAATATAACATACAAAGTGTCAGTGGGAATCACTCCAACAGCTCCTCCTTTAAGAAGTTCAACAACTGGATCCAACTTCCACGAGTCTGATCCTAATGGATCAACTTGAACATACAGCAATCCATCTTCCTACCACGTTCCAAATTATTAGTAATAAGGAATAAATAAAAGCATTTCTTCATTTATCAAACGTCTCATCAAAGTTTTGAGATTCAGCTGCAAACAAAATAGGAAGCACCAAAAATGCAGCTCGAAACTGAAACCATCTTCTTACCACCGCGTTCCAAGTATTAATAAAAACGAACAAAGCAATAATTCATTTATCAAACGTCTCATCAAAATTCTGAAATTCTGCTTCAAAACAAAATAGGAAGCACCATAAATGCAGCTCGAAACTGAATGATTATAAAGAGTTGCAGTTTGCAATAAAAAATTTCATGCACTTGGCCAAATTTCCGGGAAACATACTATGAATAATTACATGAAATAAAATTGATTTAGGATGAGAGATACAAACCTTAGTAAATCGAGGAGCCGAGTATTTGAGACGTTTAGGACTTCGCTTAACAACAGCCAACGGTTGGAATCGGCGGATTTGCGGAGGAGCAGCACCGTGGAACGACACGCGAGTGGGGACTGAACACAGAGAGCGGCGGAAAGTGAGAGGAACTGCTCCGGCAACTCCCCAGTGTCCTTGTGCTCTAGCTTCCAATAACATCTCTTCCACTCCCAAAATGATCCTTTCCAGAATGAGACAGAAAACTGAAGAAAGTGGGCTTTTATCTCGTTAGTTACTGGGAGGAAATATAACGACGTCGCTGTGACCAAATGGATAAATCAAGTACTATCGACTGCACGCAATTTTCTCTAATCAAGTATTATTTTGAGAAAACAATCGACAATTCTTTACGGTGACTATAAAACTTGTATTCATTTGGCTTTTCGGAATTAATTATGTTAAATTTAAGCTTGACCTACGCAAAATAAATGTTGACGTTTGGATGTAGTTCATTTTTAAAACTGTTGTTTTCAGATCTTGGTAATGAACTTTTGAAAATATATCACTAAGGTGTTTGAAACATTTCAAGATATCTTAATGGCTTTCAAATTAATAAAAGTACTAGAGAAATCCACCAAACATATTGCTACCGACTACATAACTTATCGAAGCTAAAGAATATTCTTTAGGTAGAAAAAAGAGGGAGGAAATATCCACTCATAATGTCCGAAGGAATGAAGGAAATAAAGAGTCCGTTGAAGAACTAAAATATCAAGTTTTCTTAAAAGAGATTATTCGACCAAACATGAAGGTAAGTAAATCCCTGCTGGATCTACTGAATGGAAGATAACACAGTTAACAATATCCTACCAAACCTTGTAAAGCAAACACCAATTTAACTGCAATGTAGTTTCTAAAATTTGCTAAGCTAAACTGAAAATCAGTGTGTCAAACAACAATTAACGACCTATAATTCAGAATGGCAAATGGTAAAAGTCAACCAGGGAACCACAGCGCACAATTTTCTGAAAATCGTACTAAATAATATGAAGACAATGGAGAGCCTCGTTAGAATTATGAAAAGAATCGAGAATAAAAAAGACACTCTTATTCAAAACCCTATTACACGTAAATCCTAGCTATATGGCAAGCATGAATTGCGAAAAGCCCTGCTGCTAATGCAAGAAAATACTCCATGTATTTGGGCCTGTAAGACTGTATTGCGGCCTTATCTTGGAGGAGGAGGAGGCGGCACATTAGATTTTGCAAAACCAACCCACGCAACAATTCCAACAGCAAGTATTACCCATCCAAAAATGTCATACTTCAGATCACTGCTCTTTTTCTTCTTTGAACCCTGGAATGCAAGAGCAGACAGATATTGAAAGGTTAAGCAAAATCCGGTTGACAGTGAAATTAAGTTGGATGAAACGAGCAGACTTTTCTGGAATTTCAATAATTCAAACAAACATAACCATAACCACAGAAAAAATTAACAAAGTCTATAAAGAACAAAAAGACAAACAAAACCACAAAAATTCCGAGAAGACAAATTTCCACATAAAGTTTCTAATTTTTTTAAGAAGGATAAAGTTTCTAATTTTGTAGCCATAGAAGGGACTGCCACTCAATCTGCACTTTGAAAAAACATCCTGCTCCACAATACAAAATGAAAGAGAGGAGATAGACTCGAAGAAAAGAGATCATGATCTATAAACATAAGTAAAAATAAATAAAAGTGAAGTAGCATTAAGCATTAGAAATATACTTAGTATCTTAATGGGTAAGAATTTCTTGCACCGGAGTGGAGGGCAAAACTGACAATAATACCTTTGTACTTGTTGATGTCGAAGGTCCTGGTCCCATAGCTTGTTGCATGGCACCTTGTTTGTGAATCTCCGCGTGCAACTCTGGAGCCTAAATATAATGTACAAGAACATAAATAAATAACAGAAAAGATCATTCATGCTTGATAAAGTGATTAAAAAGAAGCAACTGGTAAAGTGAATCTCCGCGTGCAACTCTGGAGCCTAAATTTTTTTGGTAAGAGAGAAACCCGCAGCCGCTACAATCTCGCCACAGCCTCTGCCCTTCGGGTGAGCACTCTGTGGTGAGGTGAGCACTTTGTGCGCACTGGGTAAACCTCTCTCTGTGTAATAGCCTGCAAACTACACAGAGGATGTAAACCAACTCTGGAGCCTAAATATAATGTACAAGTACATAAATAAATAACAGAAAAGATCATTCATGCTTGATAAAGTGATTAAAAAGAAGCAACTGGTTCCTGTAAAAGAATAAACAAAAGTAATACCACGAGCAGTATAGATCACCTAGGAGGGCATCTAGAAACATATTAGCTTTATATCAATAAACAGAATCCAGCACAACTATTCATTCCACAAAATAAGATGCAATGAAATCCAAGATCAAATTTCTTTCAATTCCTTTGCCACCTTAGAAATATGAGACTATGAGCTATCCGAAGAATCTAGCAGTACGTTTAAGTAACAGAAAGGATCAGATAAAACATTATGACACTGGAATTTATCGTTTAAAAAGTATACAGATCATCATTCTCAATGGATATATTTGTACAACTAAACATGCACAAGGAATGGGCAAATATATGCAAGTGAGTAATCAAAGTATCTTCTGAATGTGAGGCCACAGCACAATTGCTAAATCATACTTCGGGCAGCCAATTTCGGCTGCCTAATCATGTACCCTAATGTACCAAGAGTTTAATGACTTGTATAAGTAACACGTTAGTAGATGGCCAATCCCAGACTTGTATAAGTAACACGTTAGTAGATGGCCAATCCCAGACTTGTATAAGTAACACGTTAGTAGATGGCCAATCCCAGACTTGTACAAGTAACACGTTAGTAGATGGCCAATCCCAGACTAACCCATGGACCTTTTGAATGATGTCAATTTGTACAACAGTCATTGAAAAATAGATTTCATACGCTTTTCCCTTCCACGTGCAATAATTAGTTTCATGTATTCCTTTACTCCTACAAATGTATTGTGTGAGCCTAGGTAACTCCTTAAAAATATGGCACTTTACTACGAGAAGAATGGATCATGTGCTCACGTTAGCATATTGGAAGAGAAAAGGCTGCCTCATACCAATTACTTTTTTCAGCAACCATGCATTGAATCACACAGAACTTCATTTGATAGGTGAAATTATCCATTGCCAAGGAAAAGGAATAAAAAATGTGACAGCACACTGCGCCAATCAATCAATAAGTGGAAAGCTCCTCAAAGTATAGATGGGCCTACTTTTGAGGAGGAGGAGTTCCATGTGTACTTCGAGGAGCTTTCTACTTATTGAATGATCGGCGCAGCGTGCTGTCACATTTTTTATTCCTTTTCCTTGGCAATGGATAATTTCACCTATGCACGTCGAACTACTTGCTCAGACACTCATGGGGAATTCTTAAATGCGACACAAAACTTCAGCACATTCAACATATCAAAGCTAAGCTAAAAAACACCAGCTTTACCTTAGAAGCAACTTCTAAAGACTTCCGATAAAGTTCATTGGTTGGATCCTACAGTTCACAGGAACAAAAGTTATGACAATAAGCCTCCCACAATAAGCACTAAAAATATCAGAATCTACATTGAAGAAATATATACCGCATCAACAGCCTGCTGGAAGCACTGAGCTGATTTGTCAAAGTAAATCTTAGCTTCATCTTCATCAGGAGTTAGAAATGCATGGGATGTATGTGCATTCCCCAAACACCAAATGGCATCATGCTTCTGTGGATTAACCTCCAAAGCCTCCTCCAATTTTGAGATAGCATCTAGACAATATATTGCCAATTAGAAGACAAGAACTGATAATACTATCTTCATTTCCATCGACTCATTTAAACAGAGGACCCAATATTTCAACCACCTTCCAACCATTTCCTTCAATAGTGTAAGTACGCCATAGTAGTTTTGTCTTTGAGCGACGTAAAAAATTGTTTGATTACTCACCCATGAAACGCCCTAATACGATATAGAAAATGTCTTTTGTGAAATCCATAAATGTCCCAGTGGTATATAAGGGCATCCAAGGTGTTTAAAAATGTCTTAGCCACTCTACTTGTTCTCTTAGGTTTTGTGTTGGATGTTTTAAGTTCTTTCACATGGACTTGGTCTTAGAGCCAACCCAGGTCACTTCTCACACTCGCAAAGTCCACACGAGAACCCCAATTTGGTTATATGTGGGGAAGTGTTGAAATATATAGTCTCACGTCCAGTTTAAAAGGGCATTCAAGGTGCTTAAAATAGTTAAGAGATTTCTTCCCATATACCTAAATCTTAGAGGGTAGAGTTACTGTACACATATAAAGCTGTGAATAGGTACGTGATGGAATATTAGAGGTGTGCACAAGCTGGCCCGGAAACCATCAATAAAAGAAAAGGCAGTGTCTAAAAGGTCTTTAGTCCACTTCACACTCATTACCTTAATACTTTAGACTGATTCTTCAAGAAGAATTAATTAAATTAACATCCCAATAACTCGAGATTGTCCAATGAACCAATTCTAGGAAACTTTTAGCAGGGATTACAATACTAGTACTAAACTCAATACCAGAAATCATCTTCTTTGATTCCGCGACAGGCTGGAACTGTGACAATTCCAACAATGCACCTCCCCATCTCGTCAAGTTCTGCAAGCGTAATTGGAAACAATAGAAACCAATCCTTAGGCATTAGGGATCTAATCTCAATTTAATATAAGCTGGAGCTATATGAAACTAATACGATAAGCATAAGAACGTACATACTGCCCGAAAGTAATAAATAATACATAAAGAGAGAAGAAAGTGTACATACATCAGCATCGAGAGGATCTTTAGCATAGGTAGTTTCGGCAGTCTTGCGAGCGTGCTCGAAGAAGAGGAGGCGATCGAAATCGTTTTGCTCCATTACCGAAGTTGTCGATTTGGCTTCGTGCGATAACTTTATCAGTTAGGGTTCTAAGCTTCAACCTGAAACCTCGTCCCCTTAGTTTTCCTTTTGTAAGTAGTAAAACACCCAGCGGACTTGCCGGTGAAGTTAGCGAATCCCATCCGGACTGGACTTTGTAAATGGTCTCTGGGCCTAATCCACACTGTATAAAATGTGGGCCTGTTCCAGATTAGATTAGGCTGGCTGATGAGCTTTGGTATCTTTACACAAATAGCTGGTCGGATGCATTATTTATTTTTTCTAACCGATATACATAGATTATTCACCAATTACATATATATATTATACATCCTCCTTCTAATTTTAGTTTAAGCGATTAGGTGGCCAACTATTTATGTTAATTCTTCTTAAAAATATTTATGTTGTTGGATAAATTGCAAAGAATGACCTAGTTATTTAATTAATTTGCTGATAAATTCCTTTCTATCATCACGTATTATATTTTATCTTCGTCTTTGCAAGAGAAAAAAATTATAGAATTAACCCAAATAGCCGTCTACCCAACCACTTAAAATATAAATAGCCGGTGAAGGTATAATATATGCATAATTTATATATTATATGTGTATAATTATGTATAATCAATATATAAGCTATGTATATGGCTAGAAAAAGTAAACAATGAATATGGCCGGCTATTTTGTGTAAAGATCCCAAAAAATTATGTCTAACAAAAAAAGTTTACGCACATTGCACTGTGAAAACCAACTACAAGTAGCTCTTAATAGTAAGTGAGGATTATTAACCTGAAAAACACATGTAAAACAAAATGGATTGTGTAAACGTTTTGCATTGTTGTGATTGATGAGAAGGCGTTTGTGGGATGTGATAACATTGCTTGTGGATGCCTTTTCGAAGGAATAACATGAAGGGTTTGGAATAGTTTATCAGCTCAATCAGTACATACTACGGCAATGGATCAATGGAACCAGAGTCATCTGTTGGAATCAATTGCGCTAAAGTGTGTCAATGATAATAAAGGCGGACTCAAGATTCGACGACCACGGGTACTGTTACTGTCAATATAAATTTATCATTGCTTATAAAAATTGGTAATGGGGCCTATCTTAATATTTGACTATTTTTTAAAGATATTTACAATTATATATGAAGTCTTTGCCGAATTTTATGGGTAGCGGTAATCCCTCTCCCTACCATATATGACCGCTTCTGAATGATAACTTGGGAAAATTGAGATAATGGAAAATGGAAAGGAGTTCCATCTCAAGCACAAGATGTTGCCTTGCCGGCTGTCAAGCGGTTTTGGTGAAAGTAGTGGAATAAGGAGAATTTAGGGGTGTATTTGGTATGAATTTCAAATTTTTATGTTTGATTGGCTTAAATACAACAACAACAACAACAACAATAACAACAACAACAGCACACCTGGTGCATTCCCACAAGTGGGGTATGGGGAAGGTAGTATGTACGCATACCTTACCCTTACCTTATGAAGGTAGAGAGATTGTTTCTGGAAGACCCTCGGCTTAGTAAAGCAAAATCACAGCAATTATGACAAAGAACAATGGAAAGTGACATAGTAGAATATCAAGTAATAATATTGATCTAAAAAAAAAGGAACACACAGATAACACTAGTACTACAATTATAGAAAGAAGTACAAGCTTGGAAAGAAAAAGCGCTCAGCTACTTAATAACATACAACCATAATCTTCAACCCCACACCATCTTATTAAGTATCATGTACTCGGTAAGTTAAAGATGTGTCATGGTCTGTATGATCACCTCTCTCAAATATTTCCTCGGCCTTCCTCTACCTCTCCTTGGACACGCCATAGCCAACCTTTCACACTCCTCACTTAAGACATTTGTGTCTCTCCTCTTCACGTACCTGAACCTTCTCAACCTCGCTTCCCGCATCTTGTCCACCACACAGGCCACTCCCACCTCATTTGGATATCTTCATTCCTAATCATATTCCTCCTAGTATGGCCACACATCCATCTCAGTATCCTCATTTTTACAACTTTTAACTTCTGAACATGAGAGGTCTTGACTTACCAACGCTCCGCCTCATACAATATAGTCGGTCTAACCAGTGGAGGATCCGTGATTTATTGTTGTGGGTGCTTCACTAATTTTAGTGTAAATTTATATTGGTCAAACATGATCATAGTGGATGGTCATGGTCAATTATTTAAAATTTTAAAAATTATCTATGAATACATGACATAATTTGGCCAAAGCCAATGAGCGCTTCAGTACCTATATCTCAAAATATAAATCGGCCACTGGGTCTAATCACTGTCCTGTAAAACTTACTTTTGAGTCTTGGTGGCATATTTTTGTCGCGCAAGTTCCAGGATGCGAGCCTCCACTTCATCCACCCTATTCCAATACAATGTATGACATGCTCGTCAATCTTCTCATTTTTTTGGATTATAGACCCAAGATATTTAAAACTATCTCTCTTGGGTATGACTTGTGTGTCTAGCCTCACTTTAATATTATCCTCTCGAGTCACGCCGCTAAACTAGCACTCCAAGTATTTTATTTTAGTCGTGCTAAACAAATATTTTATTGGCTTAAATATTTATAAAAGAAATTCTTCATAAACTTATTTTCCTCTTAAAAGTAGAGAAAAATAACTTCCCTACCAAAAGGAGAAAAAATATTTCTTAAAACTCATTTTCAACTTTTCATACACTATCCCCCCAACCAATCCCCCTCCCTCCCCCCCCCCCCCATTTGGTGTCATATAATAAATTATATTTTTCAAAAAAAAATTATTACCTAACTAAATATCGAAAAATAAGTAAGAACCCCTCTTCTTTTTCAAGAAAATAGTTTCCAAAGAAAACATCTTGAAAATATTTTCCTTTGTACCAAACGCACCCTTGAAGGGTTAGAAAATGATATTTGTACATCTAACTCTTATTCTTTGTTAGTTTTTGATGCACTTATTAAGTTTTGTCCATATAAAAGTTGTGTTTCAATTGTCCATATAAAAGTTTTTGGTGTTCTTAGTCTTTAATATTGATTGCATACCATGTACAACATTACAATTGTATTCGGTAAAATATGTTATGGCACGTGGTCACCCAAGAAGGGGACATGTGGAACTCAAGACGAAGATGGCCGAAAACCAAACACAGCTATTCTGTTTGTCACCGAAAGGGATAATATTCATAAAGGCATTAAATGTTCTATGCCCGATAATATTTAATAAGGAATATTCTGCAGCATTAAGAGTGACGGCCCGTTACGGAGAATTTAGTATTTATGTTCAACGTTACATCTTCATCAATGCTCCTCGTAATTAACGTTAAAGAAGGGCACGACCCCAGTACCTTCTTCATAGCTATAAATAATGAGATCAGTGATCATTGTAAGGGACACGAATTTTCTGGCAAAACTTACATTGTATTTCATACAAAGCTTAATACAATATTATTTTTTTGCTTTTTGATCTCATCATTGTTGTGGCCTGTGTCCGGAAATCTTGTTCCCGGAACTGTCATCTCTACTGTTTTGTCTACATTTAAAGGCTAAGTATTATACATTTATTCAATTATTATATTATTTCAGGATTAAATTAGTTCACTTGTCTAGAAACTACGTATAAATTCAACTATACCATTTTACGGGTAAACAGCTTGGCGCCCACCGTGCAATTAAATTGATCATTGCCTTTTCTACTAACGCGATTTGATTATTTTGTCTTAGAAAAAATCATAAAAAATGGCAGATAACACTGTTAACAACACGCACAACCTTGAAATTCGAGGGGATCAGCCTCATTTCGAGGATTCAATCAGCGATACATGCAATGAGGAGAATGACATCAAGCATGTGCGTGACAGGTAGTACCCTCAACAGGTTCGGGATACAACTCCTGATGATGCTGATGACGAGCAAGTCGTAGATGCGGTGAGGGTCCTGCAAGAGCAATAGGCAATCATTCTATGCCATCTCACATGGCATGATCAGGTTATGACGGAGCTGAAAAAGGCTCTATCGGGGAATTCAAATAATGCAAACATACGAGATCCAAATCCTTCCGATGATCCCGCAAACCAAACAACGCAGAGAATCGACAACAACACTCCCAGGGGCGAAGTTGGCTCTGACGGGGCCGAGGGAAGTAGATCTGGCCTCAACAACGAGAACGACCCATTCAAAAATGAACTTTTACGGTTTATGAGAGAAGTAAACTCCCGCATGGACCAAATCCCGGGCGCTCCACTAATACTGAAAGGCCCGAATTCGAAGAAGTATACTCAATTGCCGTATAAGCCGAGCGCGGCACCTGAACTAATTCTGGAACGGTTAAAAATGCCTGAAGTGCCGAAGTATGACGGGACTTCAGACTCAGAGGAGAATATTACCACCTACACAATGGCGGTAAAAGAAAATGACTTAGCTCCTCACGAAATTGAATCTATGTTGCTAAAGAAATTTGGAGAAACTCTCACGAGAGGAGCCCTAACGTGGTATTCCTTATTACCCGAGCATTTCATAAATTCCTTTGAGATGCTCACAGATTATTTCATCAAGGCTCATGACGGGGCCAGAAAATTACATGCCCTAAAGGTCGACATATTCAGGATCGCACAGGGGGAATCCTAATTATTGCGAGAGTTTGTTACCCGATTCCAGAAAGAAAGAATATTGCTCCAAGCTGTCTCGGATGAATGGGCAGCTGAAGCATTCACCAATTATTTCCCGAAAGCTGAATGAGAGCCTGCTTGAGTTCCAAGCAACAACTTGGGTAGATGTCCATAACCGGTACGAGTCAAAGATAAGGATCGAAGATGACCAGGTCGGTTCCACATTATCGGCCAAAGGACGGGAGAAGAGCAGAGATAAATCAAAGGATAACTACGACGTAGACAAACGAACTTTGAGGGGCTGGTTTTTGCCCTACGAGCAGACCAAAGGCCGTGGCAGAAACTTTCGGACAACAAACAAGTTCGTCGTTGACAGAGGGATCGATCATGGTCGAAACAATAGATCACTCCAGGATAAAGAGACGTCGGGGTCTCGGGATATTTCTTACCCCAAATTATCGGAGTATAACTTCAATGTGAGTATAATGGAATTGGTGAGAGCCATGAGAAACATTAAAGAGGCGTGATTCTCGAGATATTTGAGATCCGATTCCAGGCAGAGGGATCCCAACTTATGGTGTGAGTACCATGGGATGAACGACCACCGAATAGGGGACTGCCGACATCTCCGAGAAGAAGTGGCAACACTATTGAAGAATAGTCACCTCAGAGAATTCCTGAGCGACCGAGCTAAAAATAATGATGGTCGTAACATAGACAACGTGGAACCCTTGAAAGCAGAAGAAGAGCCCCACGCCAAACGATCAATATGATATTCAGGGGGAATGAGATTAACGGGGTCACCTTTTCGGCAGCGAAGAAGACGAAAGTATCAATAACTCATAGTAAAAGACTCCGGGAAGATGATATCACTTTCACGAAGAGGACGCAAACAGATTGTTGTTACCACACAATGATGCACTGGTAATTTCTTTACATATGTTAGATTTTAAGATTAGACATGTTCTAGTGGATTCGAGAAGTTCGGCTAATATCATAAAATGGAGAGTATTGAAGCAAGCTAAACTCACTAGAAGCATTATTCCGGCAACAAAACTCCTCGTTGGATTCAACCTTGCGAGCGTGATGACCCAGGGAGAGATTTTACTGCTCACGAACGCTGAAGGAGTAATGAAAACAACTCTTTTCGAAGTAGTAGATGGTGACATGGGATACAACATCATCCTAAGAAGGCCGTGGTTACACGAGATGAAAGGTGTACCTTCAACATATCACCAATTGCTGAAGTTTCCAATGCCCGAAAGAATCAAGCAAATAAGAGGCGATCAACCGGCAGCAAGAGAGATGAATACAATCTTAGTTTCCAGTAGCAAAGGGAAGGAACGCGCGACATAGCAATTACAGGAACCGGCACCTACTCCCGATATAGAAGGAGTTAGCCCGGAAGTAGAGTCATCAGAACAATATCAGGTGCCGAGATATTTCCATGTTCCATAAGAGACGGACGCAACGAATTTCACAGCAGAAGAACTGGAGCAAGTTACATTATTCTAGGAATTCCTAGGAAAAAAATTCCATTTGGGGACAGGACTGCACCCGGAACTCAGGTCTAGTTTTATTGAATTCCTTAAATTTAATGCTGATTATTTTTGCATGGTCGCACGAGGATATGACAGGTATCCCGACAGAAATAGCCATGCACAAGATGAGTTTGGATCCAACATACCATCGGTAAGGCAGAAGAAACACCCTATTGCTGAGTCCAAGAATAAATTCGTCAAAGAAAAGGTAACCCACTTGCTTAAAATCGGTTCGATCCGGGAGGTAAGATATCCGGACTGGCTAGCCAATGTAGTAGTAGTTCCTAAGAAGAACAATAAATTTCGCATGTGTGTAGACTATAAAGACCTTAATAAGGCGTGCCCAAAAGACTCGTTCCCGCTGCTAAATATCGATCAAATGATTGATGCCACTGCCGGGCACGAGTTGATGAATTTCCTCGATGCTTATTCCGGGTATAACCAAATCAACATGAACCCGGAAGATGAGGAAAAAACTTTATTTATAACGAATTTCGGTACATATTGTTACAATGTATTGCCATTCGGGTTGAAAGACGCCGGAGCCACTTATCAAAGGCTCGTAAATAAGATGTTTGAAAAACAAATAGGTAAGACTATGGAAGTTTATATAGATGATATGCTCTTTAAGTCTTTGAAGGCAGGTGACTATCTTAAGCATCTGCAAGAAACATTCGACATCCTGAGGAAGCATAACATGAAACTTAACCTCGAGAAGTGCGCGTTTGGGGTCAGTTCTGATAAGTTTCTGGGATTTTTAGTCTCATACAGGGGAATTAAAGTAAACCCAGACAAAATCAAGGCCATAGAGGATATCCCGGATCAATTGTCGAACGTAAAGGAAGTCCAAAGACTCATAAGAAGATTAGCATCTTTGAGCAAGTTCATTTCTCGGTTGTCGAAAAAATGTCATCGCTTCTTCACACTGCTAAAAAAGAAAAATGATTCTGAATGGACACCGGAGTGCCAACAAGCTCTGAGGGATATGAAGAGGTACCTATCAAGCCCTCCATTTCTTTCAAAACCAAAAGAAGACAAAACATTACTAATCTACCTCGCGATTTTAGAAGTTGCGATAGGTGCATTTTTAGTCCATGAGGATGAAGCTACGCAATCTCCCATTTATTACGTTAGAAAAATTTAACGGGAGCAGAAACTCGCTACCCATATTTGGAAAAGCTGGCCTTAGCTCTCGTAGTCGCCGCTCGTAAGTTGAGGCCCTACTTCCAATGCCATTCTATAGCTGTGGTGACTACTTTTACTTTGCGAAACATCCTCAATAAACCCGAGCTCTCAGGCAGATTGGCCAAATGGGCCGTCGAAATGAGTGAATTCGACATAGAATATAAAACAGGTACTGCAATTAAGTCGCAAGTTTTGACTGACTTCGTGGCCAATTTCAGTCTGGGATTGTTGCCTTAGGCAACCGAAGAGGCAGTAATGGTGTCGGAATCAACACCGGGGTGTTTGGACCTTGTTTACAGACAGAGCTTCCAACGTAAAAGGGCCTAGACTCGAAATAGTCCTAATTATGCCTTCAGAGTAGACCTTAAGGCAAGCCATCAGAACGATCCCTTTAACTAACAATGAAGCAGAGTATGAGGCTTTGATTGCAGGGTTCGAATTGGCCCGAGGACTTGATTCCGAGGATATCGAAATCAAATGTGATTCACAGCTGGTGGTAAATCAAGTATACGGGATCTTTGATATCAAAAAAGAACGCATGCAACAATACATGGTAAATGTCCAGGCTCTTTTGACACGATTCCGGGAGTAGCCAATTACTCATATCCCAATGGAGGACAACACATAAGCGGATGCATTAGCAAACTTAGGATCATCAACGGAAATGAAGGGATCGAAATCCAAGACGGTAGTGTAACTGATGAACTCAGCCCTGGATGTAGATGGTTACTATAAGGTAAATTCGACTAGTCTGGTCTGGAACTGGAGAAATGAAATAATCAACTATCTCAAACACGGAAGGTTGCCCGAAGACCCAAAAGCATCACGAGCGTTATGCACCAAAGTTGCACGCTATAGCTTTAAAAGAGGCCAATTGTGTAGAAAATCCTTCTAAGGCTCGTTGGCTTGGTGCTTAGGAGCATCAGAAGCTACATATGTCATGAGATAGGTCCACGAAGGGATATGCGGCAATAACTCAGGTGCAGACTCCTTGGTGCTGAAGTTGGTATGGGCAGGATATTACTGGCCTCGCATGGAACAAGATGCCAAAGACTTTGAACGAAAATGCGATAAGTGCCAACGCTACGCACCGCTAGTACACCAACCAGCAGAACCCTTGCATTAGGTTCTATCCCCATGGTCGTTCATGAAATGGGGGATGGACATCGTCGGACAGCTGCCACCGCCTCCCGAAAAGGTAAGGTTCTTTTTAATTTTGACTGAATAATTTTCTAAATGGGTGGAAGCAGGTCCTTATCAGAAGATCGAAAAACGCGAAGTGGTCGATTTCCTCTAAGATTTGAAGATAATAGTTATCGACCACAGTTTATCGGTGCAATAGTTACAAAATTCCTCGAAGATTTGAAGATAAAGAGGATTACATATTCTCCTTATCATCCAAGCGTAAACGGTCAAGCAAAGTCAATAAATAAATTAATTATTCAAACCCTCAAGAAAAGGTTGGAAGCAGCAAAGGGCAAATGGCCAGAAAAATTGCCCGGCGTTCTATGTACCTACCGAACAACGACCAAATCAAGCACAGGAGAAACTCTTTTTTTCCTTGTGTACAGTGCTGAAGCCCTAATCCCGGTGGAAATGGGTGAACCCACTTTGAGATATTTTCAGGCGGATGAAGGGTCGAACAACGAAGCGATGTTAATCAACTTGGAATTGCTCGAGGAACGCAGGGACTTGGCGCATGTAAGAATGGCAGCTCAAAAGCAGAGAATGGAGCGATATTATAATCGAAGAGCCAACCTCCGTTATTTCAAAGTAGGAGACTTGGTCCTAAGGAAAGTAACTCAAAATAACCCGGAGCTCAACACGGGCAAGTTAGGTCCAACATGAGAAGGCATCTACCGTGTTTCAGCTATCACCGGGAAAGGTTCATACGAGTTGGAGAACAAAAATGTAGAAAAGTTGCCCAGCAATTGGAACATGGCACACCTCAAATTGCTGATGAACACTATCTGATCGGAAAGTATGTGTTGCACTCTTTTTCCCTTCATTCAAATTTTGTCTTAATTGGGTTTTTCGGACAAGTGTTTTAACGAGGCAGCAATAGAAAGCATAATACGAAGACAATAACTATAAGACCTTTGATAGCAAATTCCCAACTGAGAAGTTAAGTTTGCTACCGAACAAAGGTTACCCGACCGTTCACGAGCGCAAACTACTATATGATTGTTAGATATTTCTTTGCTCGATAGCATAAATTCCCGAGGGGAAGTAAAGTTGTGTTACCAAGTTGAGGATTATCTAGCAATTCATTAGTGGAATCTTCGAAGATACAAGACTTCCAGTGTTCCAATTCACACTCTTCATATTTGAACACTGGGGGGATGATATGAGGATACTGCAACAACGACTGTCATGTCAACCGGGGAACCAAAATCCAGAATGGCAACATTAATTGTCACGTCAATCGAGAACGAAAATCCAGAAACAAAGTGCATTATTAGGACCGGGGACTACGCAACCAGCCCCGTAGAAACAAGTTGTACAAAATAGCTATAAGTAATGGCAATTTCTTTTCTGCATAGCAAACCCTTATGTATTTTTTGAAAATAGAAGGAATAAAATGAAATCCTTTTGTTTTTATCTTATTTCTTGTCTGAACGATAAATTAACTTTGTCATTTGAAAGTTAAACAAGTACTTCAAATATTAGTGCCGCAATGAACATGAGACGTCCTATTCAAGAGCACTGTAAACATAAAATGGCCCTCTCCTATAAAAACCCTCACATTAAAGGGTTGGTTCCAGAAGAATCTATGTCCGGAATCAAAAACGTCATCGGGAAAAATACACTCGAAGTCGCATATGAAAAGTACGCAAAAAGAAAACTTGTGCAAATACTTATAGAAACCCTCACCTAAAATGGGATAATGCTCGGAACCAAACTGCATCGAAGAAAAGCATCCGAGATCACACACAATAAAATGTGAACATTAAAACGTGCGCAGAATCCTTAAGCAAATACAAGGGTTAAAGACTTGCACGGATATTCAAACGAAGGTAAGACTCAAACAATATTTGAGCAAAAATATGTCTTTATTTACAAGAACGTGCCAAAGAGGTAAAATTACAAAATAGGAAAAAAGAAGAAGCAAAACTACAGTGTCTTCGGAACCAGGAGGAAGAGAAGTGTCCGCGCCCCTGGGAGAGGTAGATGGTTCCACCGATGGCTCGAGGTCTTCCCCAGTCTGATCTTCAGCATCGTTGCCCTCCGATTCTTTTTCAGTTCTTGAAAACTTAGAGCTAGAACTAGAGGGGCCAGATACATCAGACCTTGATGGGAATCCAGTCTTAGTAGCTAACTCAGGCTCGTGTTCCTTAGCAATTTTGGCATCAATATCAATGACATCAGCTTTGGCCTCTTCCAAGGTTTTTCTCCTCGTGTTGTACATGACATAAGTTTTTCAACAATGAGGGAAGCTTTTTGGCGCTTGAGTTCTTCTTTGAGTTGGGTTATCTCGGTAGAAAGATTTTTTCGGGCGGACCTAGCAGATTTGAGGCTGACATCAAGTTCGAGGATAGTTGAACTAAAGAGCCTATTATGCTCGATAGTTTTCATGTACTTCTCTTCTAGCTGGGCATGTTTTGCCCCCACAACAACAAGCTCTTCGACTTTGGAGTTCAAGGCTACTTTTAAGTTAGTTACCTTTTCAGCAGTAGCAGCCTCGCGCTCGGTTGCAACAAGAATGGCGTCCTGGACTTTAGCCCATTTAGCCTTGGCTTCATCAAATCTAACCCTCATCGAGCTAATTTCTTTGCTCAGGGTTACCACTTTTTGCTCGATTTGCTGCAAACGAGCTTCCAAAATGACGGCCTCAGAGGCTTTGGTTTCCAGTTCTGAGAGGCGGAGAACAGTTTGGTCCCGTTCCACAAAAAGTTAATTCCGTTCAGAAGCAAGTTCCTCCTTCTCACAAATCAACATCTGAAGGCCCTCAGAAGCGAGAAATTTGGCCTACAAAACAAGAAGAAGTAAAGCTTATAATACATTCAAAAGTAGAAGAAATAACAAAGGAAGAAAAGGACGCACCGCTGCAGCATTGTGCATGGCATTATTCAACAAACACTCCCCCGAGAGTGCTTGAATCTTTTCACAATCTTTCTCTGAAGCCAAAGGCTTCAGATAGTTAGCAAGCTTCATCAGCCGGGAAAGTAGGTTGTACCCGGTAGAGACCGAAAGGGTAACATTCCTCCTCCTTTGTGGATCTTCAGAAGAGGCATCATAATTTCCCCCCAAATTCCCATGAACTGGGGACTGTGGAAGAGGAATGCCTTCTTCATGGTTAGATGTGGCCGATGGAGGTGATATAACACTTATTGGTGGTAGAGTGGATGAAGATGGAAATGATGAAGCAATTGTTGGTGTTGGTGAAGGTGGAGATGAAGCTGATGGGGTTGAAGAGTGAGAAGCAGCTGCGTCAAAAGCAGTGTTAGATGTTGGATGCTCGCCAACCTATGACGACAAAGACCCGGTACTCGGCCTCGCAGTACCGGACACAACAATTAGGTCCGAGAATAGGAGTTGGCATTATCTACCAAATCAAATTCTCCTGAAAGTGCGGAGACATCATCCTCGGTTGGTTTAACTATCTCAATAGGTTGAGCAT
Source organism: Nicotiana tomentosiformis (assembly GCF_000390325.3). NCBI lineage: Eukaryota > Viridiplantae > Streptophyta > Magnoliopsida > Solanales > Solanaceae > Nicotiana > Nicotiana tomentosiformis. The sequence goes on along the minus strand of NC_090813.1, from coordinate 99,338,999 downwards.
CCTGTTGAGATGATGAGTATCGTCGCCTTCTATGAAGAGAAGCTCCCTCATCATGGTGTCTATGACCGGCCCGGAAGGAGGACTAATCGTCACCAGAGATAGCTCGGGGACATCAGTCGTTGCCCTCTTATTCTTCTACCCCGGCCGCGGAGGAACGTCTTCTCTTTGGTTGCTTATCTTTCGGTCGGGGACTCCGTGACGAAGTGTTTGCGCCTGAAACATGCTCGGATATACCTGTTCGAGTAAGTGCTTCCTGAAGCAGTCTCGTTGCATCAACAGGATCAGCCAGAACGTCCTCCTCGGGGACAACAACAGATCCCGCAGGTAGACCTGATTTTGTGAACAAGCCAGAATGGTTCAATCAAGTTCTCCATATACAAGACAAAGAAAAATGGAAGCAATGTAAGTTCAAATTACCATGATTTTTGGCCTTCCACCCGTATTTCAGGGCCAGTTCTTTCCACTAACGAGCTTTGGGTGTCGTGGCGTCCAAAATATTCTGAAATCACCAGTCCTAGCCTTCCACCACCAGTGGGACCCATCGAGTTGCTGAAACATACGAGGGATGAAGGGTCGATACTGCCATAGAAGGATATTAATGTAAGAAGATATATTAAATAAAGATCTTACGAGTGCGGTTCCAATCGGCCGGAAAGGATGAAGCCATTGTTGGAATGATATTATTAGTGGCAACTACTAAGAACTGTTCTGTCCATCCGCAATCGTTATCATCATCCATGCTAGTCAACAAAGCATGGTGACCTCGTTTCTAGAGGTTTATCATACCACCTCGGAAAATCTTGGGGGAGTAGAGATTCATCATATGAGCTAGTGTTAGCTCTTCTCCAGTCTCCTGGCACAAACGTCGAAGTCATGCAACCGTCCTCAACAATGAAGGACTTATCTGTGCCAAACACACCTGGTAGTGAAGGCAAAACTCCACAATCACAGAATCAAGCTTTTCGCTCAAAGAAAACGCACCAAAAGTAAAGGGATACCTATAAAAGTATGAAAAACCTTCCTTGGGAAGGGTCACTCGCTCCGATAGATCAGGAGCAATGATATACAACTCATGGCAACGACAGTCTTCATTCACACCAGGAATACTGGAAGGATGGATGGAAGAAGGGTACATACTAACAGCCCATAAACGAGAAATATCAAAAGGGAATTTCTCTTCAAAGTCCTTTGTGGTACTGAGTCTTTTTGGGATGATGGAGCCCATTGTTGGAGGGACAAAGTCCTCGGCTTTGTTCTTGCTTTTTGAAGAACCGGTACGCTTTGAGGAAGAAACTATCGAAAAAGATAAAGGTTTTTTCGTTTGAAGTGAAATAGGAAAAAGGTGAAAACACAATATGCAATATTAGATTAAGGAAGCTAGAAAAGTTATGAAATATGGGGGGAGGGGGGGAGTTGATACGTATAAGTAAAAGTTTTGGCGGCTAAATTCTTGGCCAGGATTACCTCGATAATCGGTAAAAGGCATGCTAAATCATGGGAAGATGCGTGTTCGGGTCATTAAATGCGAAGAGACAAGCGTCTAATCAACCGTTAGTAGCTTTCAGAAGGAATTATAGTAATTCCCGCCAAAAGTGTGTTTCTACCAACTTCCCAGTAACATAAAGTTATATCACCGAAAAGCAGGGGGACTATCTGTATTAGGTAAAAATATGTTATGGCACGTGGCCACCCTTGTGGAACTTAAGACGGGGATGACCGAAGACCGAACGCAACTATTTTGTTTGTCATCGGAAGAGATAACGTTCATAAAGGCATTAAATGCTCTGCACCCAGTAACATTTAATAAGAAATTCTGCAGCATTAAGAGCGATGACCCGTTACGGAGAATTCGACATTTATGTTCACCTTTACATCTTCATCAATACTCCTCATAATTGACATTAAAGAAGGTCACGACCCTAGTACCTTCTTCATAGCTATAAAATAATGAGCTTAGTGATCATTGTAAGTGACGAGATATTTCTGGAAAAATATACACTGTATTTCATACAAAGATTAATACAATCTTATTTTCTTGCTTTTTGATCTCATCATTGCTGTACCCGGAAACCTTGTTCCCGGAACTGTTTTCTCTGTTGTTTCATCTACATATCAAGGCTAAGTATTATACATTTTTTCAATTATTATCTTATTTCAGGATCAAATTAGTTCACTTGTCTAGAAACCACGTATAAATTCAACTGTACCATTTTACGGTTAAACAACAATGCAATAAGATAAATTCTTATTCCATTTAGTATTTATATCAAATCAACAAATTCAAACTTATTAATTAAAAACTAAAGTAAAAGTATATATCATTTAAGAATGATTAAATAATAAATATATATATAAAAATATGTATCTTGCATTCCATGATTCAAGCAAGCACTAAGTGCAAGTAAATTTTTTATGTACTTATTTTATCTACACAAGATATTTACATTAAATCTATATTATTATAAAAGCACGAATGTTACACGCTAAATGTTATACGACTAAAATATTCCTGAGATGTTACTCGACTTCTACGCCTTTAAATATTTGTGTTAACGGTGGATATAATTATAATATTCAATATATTACCTAAGCAGGAAATTCTTTTCCGAGTTAAACTACACATATGACAACCGTAATTTACTACTCTACATAGCTGAAATCGTATATCTAATCAATTTATGACTTAACATTCATTTTGGACTATACTTAACATTCATTTTGGACTATTACTGTAACGACCCGACCGGTCATTTTGAGCATTTGCACTTCGCTCGATAGTTTACGGGCGTGAGTAGCTCCGTATTATGTATTATGACTTATGTGAATCGTCAGTTTTAGTTTTCAGGTTATTCAGAATCTGATTTGGAAGAATGATTCTCAACTAGGGAGCTTTAAATTTGAAAGAGTTGACCAAGTTTGACTTTTTAGCATTTGACATCGGATTGGAATTTTGATGGTTTCGGTAGGTCCGTTGGGTGATTTTGGACTTTGGAGCGCGTCCGGATTGTGATTTGGAGGCCCGTAGTGGAATTTGGCTTGAAATGACAAAAGTTGGATTTTTAGAAAGATTGACTGGGAGTGGACTTTTGATATCGGAGTCAAAATCCGATTTCGGAAGTTGGAGAAGGTTCGTAACATCGAATGTGACTTGTGTGGAAAATTTGAGGTCAATCGGACGTGATTTGATATGTTTCGGCATCGGTTGTAGAAGTTTGAAGTTTTAAAGTTCATTGATTTCGAGTTGAGGTGTGATTCATCATTTTGATGTTGTTATGTGTGATTTGAGGCCTCGAGTAGGTCCGTGTTATGTTATTGGACTTGTTGATATATTCGGACGGGGTCCCGAGTGGCTCAGGTGAGTTTGAGACGAGGTTCGGATCATTTCATTACATTTTGGATTTTTGCTAAGCTGCTTGTTCTGGTGTTCCGCACCTGCGACTGGTATTGCGCAGGTTCGATGGTCGCAGAAGCGTTTGTAGAGTCGTAGAAGCGAGAAGAGGCTGGGTGAGGAAGACCGCATAAGCGGATTTTTGTAGCGCACATACGTGCGCGCAGATGCGAGATTGGAAGTGCATGTGCGAAAATCTTCGCAGAAGTGGAATTTGATATCCGCAGGTGCGGGGATTGCTGGGCAAGGCTATTTTTGCATAAGCAAAGTTTTTACCATAGAAGCGGTGGTCGTAGATGCGACTAATTGTCCGCAAATGCGGAATCGCTGGGGCAGAAGCTATATTATCTAGGGTTTTGGTTCTTTCTTCATTTTGGGAGCTATGGAGCTCGGATTGAGGTGATTCTTGAGGCAATTTTGACCATATGAATTGGGGTAAGTATTCTATACTGAGTTTTGATTATATTTCATAAATCTACCTTCATTTTTGGTAATTAGATTGTAAATTTTATAGAGTAAATTGGGGGGTTTTGGCCTAAAGTTTCATAATATGAATTTTTGAGTTTTTAATATCGAATTGGGGTCATATTTGAGATAAACTAATATGGTTGGACTCGTAATTGAATGGGTTGTTGAATTTTGTAAATTTTTTCATGTTCCGAGGTGCGGTCCCAGGTTGGGCTTTTGGCCGATTTTGGGCTTTTGATTCAAGATTTGATCTTTTTCGATTGAGATTGGTTCCTTTGGCATTGTTTGATGTATTTGAGTTGTTTTTGGTTAGTTTTGAGCCGTTTGGAGGTCAGAACGCACGGGATGGAATTTTGGAGCATCATTTGGCTTGCTCGGTATTGGAATTGGCTTGTTCGAGGTAAGTAACTGTTCTAAATTTAGTGCTGAGGGTATGAAACCCCGAAATATGTGTTACGTGATTGGTATTGAGATGACGCACATGTTAGGTGACGGGCGTGTGGGCATGCACCGAGTGAATTGGGACTCTGGTGTTTCCATGGCACTGTATAGTAGTCCTATTTTGTTAATATCCGTGCTTTCACTATGCGATAAAATAAATGAGTTGTCAATCATGTTAGATATTATGTTTAGGCTTTATGCCGATAGTGTTGGGACCCATAGTGGTCATTTCTTGCTATCATTTCATTGATTTCATTGGTATTTCGTACTCAGTCATATTCATGCATTCTTATCATATCTCAGTCTCAGTTATTATTTATTAATATATCATATCACTGTTGTCGGGAAAGTTTCATGACATTGTGAGCCCGTGAGTGAGACTGGAGAGATTGATGACTGAGTGAGGCAGGGGGCCTGTTTGTGAGTATATTGATACTATAGCACGTGAGTTGTCCGTGCAATACGTGAGTTCTCCGTGTAACACGTTAGTTGTCCGTGCGGATACAGATTTGATATTATAACATGTGAGTTGTCCGTACAGCACGTGAGTGGTCCGTGCGGATTATATCGCTTAGGCTGTAGGAGCCCCTCCGGAGTCTGCACACCCCTAGTGAGCACGGTTGATTATATTGAGAGATAGATCTTCCCTGGACATGGATCTTGTCCGAAACATTTATATACCTGGAGATGGATCTTTTTCATGGGACCGGATTGGCCTTCCTCGGTACTGAGTGACTGATGGTGAGTGATGTATATATTCCAGAATGGATCTTTCCTGGGCCGTATAGGCCATATACAGTACCGAGTGGTTGAGCATGATGAGTGGAAAGTGTGAGATAATGAGATTGAGTATTCTGAGAATGTGAGTACATGATTCATCTTTCAGATACATGGCATTGGCATGCACACATGACATACAAGCATATAGATGCATTTTTCCTCATGTTGTATGGTATCACGTCATTCATGACCTTTTACACACATTTATATGTGGTCATAGAGAGGTATTTCACACTTGCTATCTGGAAAGAAAATGAAACATCTTATTTATTGTGGAAAGGATATTTGGAAAAATTACAATTTTCAAACTTACTCGTATTTTTGGCATTTTCGGTAAAAGATTTGCGTTTTCACTAAGATACTTGAAAAGCATGACTATTTTTCTGGAACTGTGAACGAGCTGAGCATTTTACTTGTGAGATACATCTTTTATTACTTGTATTATGATATTATGAACTGTTGTGGGATATTGGTATTGGACCCGACCTTGTGTTAGCTCGTCACTACTTTCAACCTAAGGTTTGGTTTGTTACTTATTGAGTACATGGGGTCGGTTGTACTCATACTACACTTCTGCACCTTGCGTGCAGATGTTGGTTGCTGATGTTGTTGTGTTCGATGAGAGATGGATTAAGATGGACCTTCATCCCGGTTGTAGCTGCCTCTTGTTCGTGGTAGCCTTATATCTATAAAATTATGTTTATGTACTTTTCAAACATACTATGTATTTATTTCATTTCAGCTTTATAAACTCTATTCTTAGAAGCTCATGATTTGTACTACCAGTCCTTGAAAAATGTATAAGATAAAGATATTTCTTTACTTAATCGCTTTATTAATTGTTATTGGAACTGGTTAGTGGTTAATTGGCTTACCTAGCGAGTTGGGTTAGGTGCCATCATGACTAGTGGATTTAGGGTCGTGACAAGTTGGTATCAGAGCTCTAGGTTCATAGGTTCTACAAGTCATGAGCAAGTGTCTAGTAGAGTCCCATGGATTGGTATGATGACGTCCATACCTATCTTCGAAAGGCTACAGGAAATTTAGGATATATATGTCTGGTAGTGTCCCTATTAGTGGAATTTGTGGCTGGATGGCATATGATGAGTATGATGTGACTGCGAGATGTGTTCATATGGTTTGAATGTGACGAGAAGAGGTTACTTGAGATATAGCAAGAACTATTGGGTATTTGATTTCTGTCTTGATTTGGCGTATGGCCTCGAGTTATGGGTATGTTGAAGGACCTCTCCTGTTGTTTAGTTGTGGAGTGTAGTAGATTTCATGTCGTGTTATGAGTTCAGACACAGGAAGATTAAGTAATTGCATAATAGTTATGATTGTGGAGGAGTATAGAGAGACGTCAGCTTGAGGCAAAACAGGTGGGTTATAACCTGCGAGGTAATCTACAGATGTGTGATTTTATGATGTTGTGTGGAAGCTTTCTTTTCTACCAGTGGGTTATATTTGTGCGATTTGAGGTATTAAATAGTTTGTGTTCCATGAGCTTATGAAGGATTTAGTTGAATCCTATTGCGGTATTATGCCAGTATGGGAGTGGATATTGTAAGTTATTAGATGATTTATTCATTGGCTTTGAGCCAAGTGGGGGAGTCTGCTATTGATTAGTTGATTGCACGGCTGTGTGTTGTATTGGTTTCGATTTGAGGTATACTGGTGAATCAGCTATGACTGCAGGGGTTGATATTGAGGATGACTCAAGTAAGGGGATTTCTGGATACGGGTTGTATTACACTCTATGGGTATATGGGAATTATGGAATGATTGAGTGGTTAGTCATGAAAGATGTAGTGTGCATGGAGTAGGAATTTGCTTCGTCCCGTTAAGGTGGGGTTACTCCTTTGGGTGTCGTCGTGCCAATGTGGCACCAGTCGTTTGGCCCGTTTGGGATGGTGCAATTGAGATTTGAGCAGAGCGGATGACTCTCGAGAATGGTTCTAATGGATTCAAGAATTATATGTAGTGATTTGGAATTTTCGAGATTGGTATATGGCTAGAAACTGAGAGTTACATTGGACGGTGTCGAGACTTGTGGCATTTTTATATCATTGTGGATTATGCATTTCAGTATCAAGAAGGTGAAGGAAATAATTTTAGGTTCACATAAGGTCTCTTTAGAGTGGGTGTCGCAGTTGTGGTGCTTTGGGGTGCTTAAGAGAGAAGTCAGCGGCTTATGGGCCTTAGGGCGTTGTGGTTTTATACTAGGTTCTCTTGTGTCGTGAATTTTGGTTAAGGATCGTGGTGTTCTAGCAAGGAGCGGTATCAATTTGAAGGCAATTTGGAAGGGACTTGGAGAAATATGACAGTGTGGTAGTAGGCTGGATCAGCACAGCAATGGATATAATCGGTTCTTTGGGTACTTATGATGTGGCTAGTCTCTAAAGGTGTTTCGTGGCAATGTTCTTGGGTTTTGGCGACCTGCGTGGCTGGGTTGAGTTAGAGAGATTCGGTTCTGATAGCTTGGTTATGTGCAAATGGACTTCGAAGGGTTCTCAATAGTTTCTACCACGGTTCGAGGAGTATATTTCCTACTGGCATGAGGAGCATGTGGTGCATAATGATTTTCTCCTGGATGGAATCAAATGGAAGGGCCTTGGCTAATTGAATATGTAGTTGCTTGTGACTCGGAGTGGATTATGAAGTTCTCGTATTTTTCATATGATGGCATGGTATATGCGGTGTGTTGTGTGGGATTGAGATTTGCCTGAGTGAGGTCACAGTTCAGTTTTGAAGGGAAGGTCATAAAATTCTTAAGCAACATGGACGGTTTCAAATGACTATGTAAATGATATTACTATTTGGTATGGCTTGATGAGAGTGTACATTTCAGAAGGGGCAATATGTTTTGATTTATGGATACTTCATTGGTATTGCGGCACTCTCCTGGTTGATCGACTGCTGATATTCAAATTTTTCTATGTGGAATGGAAGAATTTTAGAAGTACACCTCGTAAGATGATCGTGTATGGGAGATGTGTTAGACATTCTGGCGGTGGAGTTGGGATAAGCTATGGTGATTCGTGTGTTCTATAGATTTGTAGACTGGGAGTTCTCAGGAGCGGATTGTTTCATGGTTGTGGACTGTGAAGTCATGGCCGAAGCTAGCTAGATGATAGTATGTGTTACGCTTCAGTCATTGTGGGCTTTAAGAGGGTTATTTATCTATTTATGGGTGCCCGGAGTTGATTGGGGTCCATTGGTATGCCCAATTAGGATATGTATTCTACACCGAGCCGAATTGGTTGGCTCCATATTACTATTGTTGAGGGATGTGCCATTCGATTGGTGTTGAGCTTATTCGTGTTCTGATATATTATGTGAGTTACTCTTCTATGCCACGAGGGGTTGTGATTCGTTGGTTGTATGCACACCTGGTGCGGTTCTATTTGGGCTTATTGCAGAATTTGAGCGAGATGAGTAATTGGGTATTGCATGGTTGATGGCGTATAGGTTATGTTCTTTCGGGTTTTGTGTGGCATTGTGTCATCTGCTTCTCCATGGTTATGGTAATGCATTTTGGGTACTTGATGTCGAATTTCGCGTGGCTATTGATTTTGAGCATGGTGGCTCGAGGTGTCTCATATAGGCAAGTGTTTGGATGGGGTCGCACATTGCGGCAGAGTTATGTTGAGACATGATCCTTCGTATTAGATTCATGTGTTTTGGTTCTACGATGTGTGATAGGTTCTTAACATTGCGTTGTGGTGGTACTTGTTGAGCTTGCAGGACAGTTCTTTCGTCTGAGTCATTTTTCCCCATGATTGAGTATATTTGGAATGTTGCTTACTGGTGCACGGATTGCACGGGTTATGTCTTTAGATTGTATTGATATGTCATGTTACTAGAGTGGTCATGTTGGATGAGATGAGGTCATTGGACCTAGAATGGATACTATCGGAATAGATTACATCATGGTTGGAAGGATAATATCGAAAGTCGGGTTAGAAATTTGTTATAGTTCTTGTCGAAGGAGAGGGAGTTCCATGACTGGTTGATCTGATGAATGGTTATGAGTTTTTGCTTGTTCCTTTCATCATCAGTAGTGTACGAAGATTTCAAAATGGAGTCTTATTTGATATGAGGTTTATTACCAGTATTGGGTTGTTTTAAGCAACTACTGTGATTAGAAATCATTCCTTCGAGTATCTGTGTAATGTGTTATATCATGCGATTGTATCTTGAGTTATGGTTGTGGCTTGGTACAGCTGGTTCAGACTTATACAGGTTGTAGGATGTGATATTCTGATCTTATAAGAAATTTCGGATGTTGGAAATTGGATTCTAAGGTTTATGTGCTAGGTTGAATTAAGAAAGTACAGTTATGTTATGTTGTCGGGCTCGTATGGGATAGGGTGACGTGAGATCACCCCAGGGTATGTGCACGGCAAGGTTATACGGTGGTTTGATGGCTTTGAGAACAACTCCGGACACGTTCGAGAACGAACGTATGTTTAAGTGGGGGAGAATGTAACGACCTGACCGGTCGTTTTAAGCATTTACACTTCGCTCGGTAGTTTACGGGCGTGAGTAGCTCCGTATTATGTATTATGACTTATGTGAATCGTCAGTTTTGGTTTTCAGGTTATTCGGAATCTGATTTGGAAGAATGATTCTCAACTAGGGAGCTTTAAATTTGAAAGAGATGACCAAGTTTGACTTTTTAGCATTTGACCTCGGATTGGAATTTTAATAGTTTCGGTAGGTCCGTTGGGTTATTTTGGACTTTGGAGCGCGTCCATATTGAGACTTGGAGGTGTGTAGTGGAATTTGGCTTGAAATGGTGAAAGTTGGATTTTTTGAAAGATTGACCGGGAGTGAACTTTTTGATATCAGTGTCGGATTCCGATTTCGGAAGTTGGAGCAGGTCCGTAATGTCGACTGTGACTTGTGTGCAAAATTTGAGGTCAATCGGACGTGATTTGATAGGTTTCGGAATCGGTTGTAGAAGTTTGAAGTTTCAAAGTTCATTGATTTCGAGTTGTGGTGTGATTCTTCATTTTGATATTGTTATGTGTGATTTGAGACCTCGAGTAGGTCCTTGTTATGTTATTGGACTTGTTGATATATTCGGACGGAGTCCCGAATGGCTCGGGTGAGTTTCAGATGAGGTTCAGATCATTTCATTGCATTTTGGATTTTTGCTAAACTGCTGGTTCTGGTGTTCCGCACCTGCGACTGGTATTACCCATGTTCGATGGTCGAAGAAGCGTTAGTGGAGTCGTAGAAGCGAGAAGAGGTTGGGTGAGGAAAATCGCAGAAGCGGATTTTCGTAGGCACCTGCGTGCGCGCAGATGCGAGACTCGAAGCGCAGGTGCGAAAATCTTCGCAGAAGCGAAATTTGATATCCGCAGGTGCGGGGTTTGCTGGGCAAGGCTATTTTCGCAGAAGCAAAGTTTTTACCACAGAAGCGGTGGTTGCATATGCGACTAATAAAAAGAATTCTCCTTTGAAGTTTATTTAATGAGCATAAAACTAGTCCGTAAATGCAGAATCGCTGGGGCAGAAGCTATATTATCGATGGTTTTGGTTCTTTCTTTATTTTGGGTGCTATGGAGCTCGAATTGAGGCGATTCTTGAGGCAATTTCCCCCATATGAATTGGGGTAAGTGTTCTCTACTCGGTTTTGGTTATATTTCATGAATCTAACTTCATTTTTGGTAATTGGATTGTGAATTTTATAGAGGAAATTGGGGGTTTTGGCCTAAAGTTTCATAATATGAATTTTTCAGTTTTGAACATCGAATTGGGGTCAGATTTGAGTGAAACTAGTATGGTTGGACTCATAATTAAATGGGTTGTTGAATTTTATAAATTTTATCGGGTTCTGAGGTGCGGGCCCAGGTTGGACTTTTGGCCGATTTTGGGCTTTTGATTCAAGATTTGATCTTTTTTTATCGAGATTGGTTCCTTTAGCATTGTTTGATGTATTTGAGTTGTTTTTGTTTAGTTTTGAGCCGTTTGGAGGTCGGAACACGTGGGATGGCATTTTGGAGCATCGCTTGGCTTGCTCAGTGTTGGAATTGGTTTGTTCGAGGTAAGTAACTCTTCTAAACTTAGTGCTGAGGGTATGAAACTCTGAAATACGTGTTACGTGATTGATATTGAGGTGACGCACATGCTAGGTGACATGCGTGTGGGCATGCACCAAGTGAATTAGGACTCTGTTGTTTCCATAGCACTGTATAGTAGTCCTATTTTGTTAATATCCGTGCTTTCACCGTGCGATAAAGTAAATGAGCTGTCAATCATGCTAGATATCATGTTTAGGCTTTATACCGATACTGTTGGGACCCATAGTGGTCGTTTCTTGCTGTCATTTCATTGATTTTATTGGTATTTTGTACTCAGTCATATTCATGCATTCTTATCATATCGCAGTCACAGTTGTTATTTATTGATACATCATATCATTGTTGTCGGGCTAGTTTCATGACATTGTGAGCCTGTGAGTGAAACTGGAGAGATTGACGACTGAGTGAGGTCGGGGTCATGTTTGTCAGTATATTGATACTATAGCGCGTGAGTTGTCCGTGCGGATTATAGCGTTTGGGGTGTAGGAGCCCCTCCGAAGTCTGCACACCCCCAGTGAGCGCAGTTGATTATATTGCGGGATGGATCTTCCATGTACATGGACCTTATCCGAAACGTTTATATACCTGGAGATGGATCTTCTCCATGTGGCCGGATTGGCCTTCCTCGGTACTGAGTGACTGATGGTCAGTGATGTATATATTCTGGGATGGAGCTTCCATGGGCCGTATGGGCCATATATAGTACCGAATGGTTGAGCATGATGAGTGAAAAGTGTGAGACACTGAGATTGATTACTCTGAGAGTGTGAGTACATTATTCATCTCTAAGATACATGGCATTGGCATGCACACATGACATACAAGCATAGGGATGCATTTTTCCTCATGCTGTATGGTATCACGTCATTCATGACCTTTTACATACATTGATATGTGGACATAGAGAGGTATTTCACACTTGCTATCTGGAAAGAAAATGAAACATCTTATTTATTGTGGAAAGAATATTTGGAAAAATTACAATTTTCAAACTTATTCGTATTTTTGGCATTTTCGGTAAAAGATTTGGGTTTTCACTAAGATACTTGAAAAGCATGACTATTTTTCTGGAACTGTGAACGAGCTGAGCATTTTACTTCTTAGATACATCTTTTATTACTTGTATTATGCTGTTATGAACTATTGTGAGATATTGGTATTGGACCCAACCTTGTGTTAGCTCGTCACTACTTTCAACCTAAGGTTATGTTTGTTACTTATTGAGTACATGTGGTCAGTTGTACTCATACTACACTTCTGCACCTTGCGTGCAGATGTTGGTTGCTGATGTTGCTGTGTTCGATGAGAGCTGGATTAAGATGGACCTTCGTCTCGGTTGTAGCTGCCTCTTGTTCGTGGTAGCCTTAGATCTATAAAATTCTGTTTATGTACTTTTCAAACATACTATGTATTTATTTCATCTCGGCTTTGTAAACTCTATCCTTAGAAGCTCATGATTTGTACGACCAGTCCTTGGAAAATGTATAAGATTCAAATATTTCTTTACTTAATCGCTTTATTAATTGTTATTGGAACTGGTTAATGGTTAATTGGCTTACCTAGCGGGTTGGGTTAGGTGCCATCACGACTAATGGATTTAGGGTCGTGACAATTACCCACCTCCAATATGCATGGTTCAAAGGATAATAGCCTAATTCTTTTTGGACAGCAATATGTATGAATTATGATTCAGTTATTCTTTGTTATACACTTGATATTTAATTCTCTAGTTCGTAAGATATTTAAAATTATTGAATCATTGGTGTACCGTTCCTTTTGTACGTATTTGACAAAATTGGATCATGGTTAACTTCCTTTTTCTTCTTCTTATAGTTTAATTTGTTGTATCTCAAGTGTACGATATCTCATTCATTCTCTTTAAGTTTTTTTTTTCTTTTAAGTTTTGCTTGTTTCTTGCTTATCATATAAATCATGTGGTTTGATTCTGTTCAAATTTGATCTTGCACGGTGTATTGGGTAAAATACGTTATGCTACGTGGCCACCTAAGAAAGGGACGCATGGAATCAAAACCGGGAGGATAAAAAATCGGGCACAACTACCTCGTGTGTCACCGAGAAAGGCAAGTTCATAAGGGCATTAAGCATGTTGCGTCCGATGGCATTTAATGAATAATATTCCACAACATTAAAGAGTAACGACTCATTAAAGAAATCTAAGTATTTATGTTTACAGTTAGGTTTCCATTATCACACTCCAATAATTATCATTAGTGGTGATCCCGACCATTACTCCCGCTGAGTTATAAATAATCGGCTCAACTATCATTGTAAGACACGATTTTTCTGGAATACATTGACTAAATTCTACACTACAATATGATACTTTTTTCTCTTTTTCTCGCTTGTTAATCTTATCATCATTGTGTCCGAAAACCTTGTTCCTGGGCTCTTCGAATCTATCATTTCATCTACATTTTGAGCTAAGTATCTTACATCTAAATCGATTAATTTATTATCTTTGGGATCAATTTGATTCATCTGTCTAGAAATCGTGAACAAATTCAACTATACCGTTTTACGGGCAAACAGTTTGGTGCCCACCGTGGGGCCCTAGATAATCGTGTGATTAAGTTGATCCTTACTTCTTTCACTCACAAGATTTGATCATTCTTGTCTTAGGAAAATCACATAAATGGCAATCAATACCATTGATAACCCTCGCAATCATATGGTTCAAGGGGAAAATCCACATTTTGAGGACTCGATCTGCGACACTCGCAATGAGGGGGAATATGCCACGCCGGTGTATGACGGGCGGTACTCCAGACAAGTACGGGAGGTGACTCCAGAAAATGCTGACCAGGAGCACGTAACAGATGCGGTAAGGATCCTGCAAGAACAACATGCAATCATTCTAGCCCACCTCACGCGGCCGGATCAGGTTATGACGGAGTTAAAACAGACGCTATCAGGCGCTTCAAATAATGCAAACGGGCAAGATCCAGTTCCTCTCGTTGTTCCCACAAACCAAATAACACAGAGAATCGACAACCTACAGTAAGTGGCTCCGGGAGGATGATATCACGTTCACGGATGAAGATGCAGATGGATTACTACTGCCACACAATGACGCACTGGTAATCTATTTAAATGTGTTACTTTTCAAAATTAAATGTGTTTTAGTGGATCCAGAAAGTTCCGTCAATATCATACAATGGAGAGTTCTAGATCAAGCTAAACTCACCGGGAGCATCGTCCCGACAACAAAACTCCTTGCTGGATTCAACCTCGCAAGTGTGACAGCCCGAGGGAAATTTTACTGCTTACGGATGATGAGGGAATAACGAAGACGGCTCTCTTCGAAGTAGTAGATGGGGACATGGGATATAATATTATCCTGGGAAGACACTGGCTGCACGAGATGAAAGTTGTGCCTTCGACGTACCACGAATTGCTGAAATTTCCAACACACGAGGGGATCAACCAGATAAAGGGTGATCAACCAGATTAAGGGTGATCAACCGACAGCAAGAGAGATGAATACGATCTCGGTCTCCAATAGCAAGGGGAAGGAACCTACGGCATAGTAGTTACCGGAACCGACTTCCGACCCCAAGTCTGAAGAAGTTTCCCTGGGGGAAGGAGAGTCGGAGCAATATCATGTACGAAGGTATTTTCAGGTACCGGAAGAAACGGACACAGCAAAATCCACGGCAGAAGAGCTAGAGGAGGTTGCACTGTTTGAAAAATTCCTAGAAAGGAAATTCCATTTGGGAGCAGGACTACACCTGGAGCTCAGGTCAGGTTTTATTGAATTCCTTAAAATTAACGTCGATTGTTTTACATGGTCGCACAAGGATATAAAAGGAATCCCAACAGAGATAGCCGTGCACAAGTTAAGCTTGGACCCGAGCATACCTCTGGTAAGGCAAAACAAATGCCCTATTGTAGAAGCAAGGAATAAATTCGTTAGAGAAGAGGTAACCCGTCTACTTAAGATTGGTTCAATCCGAGAGGTAAGATATCCAGACTGGATAGCTAATATGGTAGTAGTTCCTAAGAAAAACAACAAATTTTGCATGTGCATAGATTATAAAGATCTTAATAAGGCATGCCCCAAGGACTCGTTTCAATTGCCGAAAATTGATCAAATGATCGACGCTATGGACGAGCACGAGTTAATGAGTTTCCTCTATGCCTATTCCGGGTACAATCAGATCAAGATGAACCCGGAAGACAGGGAAAAGACTTCGTTTATTATAAATTTTGGTACATACTATTACAATGTAATGCCCTTCGGACTAAAAAACGCTGGAGCCACTTACCAACGGGTCGTGAATAAGATGTTCGAAAAACAGATAGGAAAAACTATGGAAGTATATATAGACGATATACTCGTTAAGTCTCTGGATGCAGGTAACCACCCGATACACCTGCAAGAAACGTTTGACACCCTGAGGGAGTACAATATGAAGCTTAACCACGAGAAGTGTGCGGTCGGGGTCGGTTCAGGTAAATTCTTAGGATTCTTGGTCTCACAAAGAGGAATCGAGGTGAATCCCGACAAAATTAAGGCCATAGAGGATATCCCGGATCAACTATTCAACGTAAAGGAAGTACAGAGGCTCACAGACACATTAGCGCTTTGAGCAGATTCATTTCCCGATCATCAAAAAAGTGTCATCGCTTCTTCGTACTGCTAAAAAAAAAGAATAACTTCGAGTGGACGCCGAAGTGTCGACAAACCTTGAAGGAATTGAAGAAATACTTGTCAAACCCTCATTTGCTCTCGAAACCTAAAGAATGAGAAACATTGCTGATCTACCTGGCAGTCTCAGAAGTTGCGATAAGTGTAGTTTTAGTCCGGGAGGAAAAAGGTACGCAATTCCCTATATATTACATTAACAAAATTTTATCGGGAGCAGAAACTCGCTACCCACATATGTAAATATTGGCCTTAGCCCTCGTGGTAGCCGCCCGAAAGATGAGACCCTACTTCCAGTGACACCCGAAAGCGGTGGTGACTACTTTTTCTCTGAGGAATATCTTCCATAAACCTGAGATCTCGGGTAGATTGGCCAAATAGGTCGTTCAAATGAGCGAGTTCGATATAGAGTATAAGCCACAGACTGCGATTAAGTCGCAGGTCCTGGCTGATTTCGTAGCCGATTTCAGCTCAGGGTTGATGCCCATGGCTGCCAAAGAGGCAATAATGGTGTCAGAGCCGACATCGGGAGTCTGGACCTTATTTACGGACGGAGCTTCAAATGTGAAAGGGTTCGGGCTCGGAATAGTCCTGGTCACGCCTTTGGGGGAAACCTTAAGGCAAGCCATCAGGACAATTACTTTAACTAACAATGCAACGAAATATGAAGCTTTGATTGCAAGGCTCGAGTTGGACCGGGGGCTCGACTCCGAAGCAAACAACATCAAATGTGACTCGCAACTGGTGGTAAATCAGGTCTACAGAATTTTTGACACCAAAGATGAGCGAATGCAACAGTACGTGGTAAAGGTTCAGGCCTTGTTGTCACAATTCCGGGAGTGGTCAATAACCCACATCCCGAGGGAAGAAAATGCGGAAGCAGATGCTTTAGCAAATCTGGGCTCATCAACAAAAATTCAGGGACCAGAATCGGGGGCGGTAGTTCAACTGATGAACTCAGCCTTAGACACGAATGGTTACTATGAGGTTAATTCGACCAACCTGGTCTGTGATTGGAGGAACGAGATAATCAATTATCCCGAACACAGGAAACTACCCAAAGACCCCAAAGCCTTAAGAGTGTCGCACACCAAAGCCGCGCGATAGAGCTTCGAGAAAGGCCAATTATACAGAAAATCGTTCCAAGGTCCGCTGGCCCGATGCTTAGGAGCGTATGAAGCCAGCTACCTCATGAGAGAAATCTTTGAAGGTATATGTGGCAACCACTCGGGCGCAGATTGTTTGGTGCTGAAATTAGTCCGGGCAGGGTATTATTGGCCCCGTATGGATCTAGATGCCAAGGACTTTGTACAAAAATGTGATAAGTGCCAACGCCACGCAGCACTGGTACATCAACTAGCAGAACCACTACATTCAATTCTATCCCCGTGGCCATTCATGAAATGGGGAATGGACATTGTCGGATCGCTACCACCGGCTCCGGGAAAGGTAAGATTTCTTTTAATTTTGACTAACTCTTTTTCCAAATGGGTGGAAGAAGGTCCTTACCAAAAGATCGGAGAATGCGAAGTGGTCGACTTCCTGTAGGAGAATATAATATGCAGGTTCGGAATTCCTAAGGAGATTGCATGTGACAACCGGCCACAGTTTATCGGCACAAAAGTCACAAAATTCTTTAAAGATTTGAAGGTAAAAAGGATTACCTCGTCACCGTACCATCCGAGTGTGAATGGACAAGCAGAGTCAACAAACAAAATAATTGTGCAAAATCTAAAGAAAATGCTAAAAGTAGCAAAAGGCCGCTGGCCCGAGGAATTACCGGGGGTACTCTGGGCCTACCGAACAACTGTCAAATCAAGCACATGAGAAACTCAGTTTTCCCTTGTGTACGGCGCATGAGCTTTGATACCGGTGGAAGTAGGGGAGCCCACTTTAAGGTATTCCCAAGATAATGAACAATCAAACAATTAGGCAATGCTAATCAACTTAGAACTTCTCGAGGGACGTAGGGACCTGGCACATGTCAGAATGGAAACTCAAAAGCAGAGGATGGAGCGGTATTACAATCAAATAACCAACCTTCGTTACTTCAAAGTAGGGGACTTGGTCTTAAGGAAGGTGACTCAAAACACCCGAGAACTTAACGTAGGCAAGTTAGCCTCTACATGGGAGGCCCTTACCGGATTTTAGCTATCATCGGTAAAGGGTTATACAATTTGGAAAACCACAACGGAGATAAGTTACCCAACAACTGGAACATGGCTCACCTCAAAAAATATTACTGCTGGCAAATAGAAAGCAAACGGAAAAACATAGTACGAAGACAGAAGCAGTGGGACCATCGATGACAAGGCAAGTAAACAAGTTTTCACTTGGGGACGATAGGATAATCTTCATTTCGATAATAGATTCCCACCAGGAAGTAAAGTCTGCTACCGGACAGATATTGTCGATCGTTCACGAGCATAGACCACTAAAGGGCTGTTGGGTATCCTTCTGCTCTATGGCATGGAATCCTAAGGGGAAGCAACATATGTTATCAAATGGAGGGATTACCTAGAAATCCGTTGGTGAAACAAGACTTCCAGTGTTCCAATTCACATTCGTCACATGAGAATACTGGGGGGAGCCACAAAATGCATACTCAGCAACACTGAATGCCACGTCTACCGGGAACAAAAATTCGGAAACAAAATGCATACTCCACAACACTGAGTCTACCGGAACAAAAATCCGGCAACAAAATGCATACTCGGCAACACTGAATGCCACGTCTATCGGGAATAAAAATCCGGCAACAAAATGCATACTCGGCAACACTAAATTCCACATCTATCGGGAATGAAAATCCGATAACAAAATGTACCATCGAGACCAGGGACTGCACAGATAGCCCCGTAGAAACAAATTGTACAACATAGCCACAAGTCATGGCAATTTCGTTTTTGTATAGCAAAATGCTTATGTAAAACTAAGAAAACAAAAGGGATAAAGTAAAACCCTTTTTACTAAAATCTTTTTTCTTGTCCGAATGATTAGTTAACATTGTCATTTGAAAGTTAAACAAGTACTTCAAATGCTAGTGCCGTAATGAACATGAGACGTCCTCTTCAATAGCACCGTAAACATAAGAGGGCCCTCTCTTATAAAAAAAACCTCACGTTAAAGGGTTGATTGTCACAAAACAAACCTATGGGCCGCGACGGGCACCTGATACCTTACTCAACTGAATACCAACGTAAACTATCTTTCATATCATACTATCATAGATAAATGAGCCGGAGAGGCTGTCGTGGGATAAGTAGAATAAAACATAAGGAAATACTCGACATAGGACGACCCAACATGTAACACAAACTTATATGTATGACATACGGGCCTATAAAGCCAAAATGACCACTCGTACACTAAACATAGGCCGATAAGGCCATACAATCTTTCATATACATGACATATGTCTACAAGCCTCTAAGAGTACATAAATGTCATAAGGCCGGGACAGGGCCCCGACATACCAATCAATACGTGTCCAATGCATACTGACCAAATAGGCAACTTCTGAGCAAATGGAGCGCACCAACACCTTCCGCTGAGCTGATAGCTTACTTGGAGGGCTCTCAACCTATCTATCGGGACTTGCGGGCATGAAACGCAGCGTCCCCATGCAAAGGTACGTCAGTACAAATAATGTACCGAGTATGTAAGGAATGAAAATTAGTAAATAATAGACATGAGAGAAACATGGAGTAAAAGACTCAACATGTAAGTCTGAATAACTCTGTGAATCATTAATATTTACAGTGTCATGCATATGCGTATAAATGTCATACCATGTATAGGTATATGCGTTCATAACATACTCAAGCCTCCGAGGGCATCCCATCATATCATCTCGGCCACTGTGAGCAAATCATCAACGTATACGAGCTGATCAGGTGGTGGTGCGTATATAACGCCGTAACCTTTTTTCATATCCCATATATATATAATATACTCGTATATAACGCCATCTGGTCATGGGTCAACGTACATGTATAAATGCATGAAATGCATAAGAAATACGTTAATAAGATTTCTCGAAATGTTATAAAATCAATATGCTTTTCGGATAAACATTATCAAATACGTATTTTTCTGAGACCCATGAACAGAAGATATAATAATAATTCACATGGGGAATCAAGAATATAGACATCCCTAGTACTTCTATGAATAGAATCATTTATGAAAATTATGTGTTTACTCATTTTGTTTGTATCGTATGAATCATGCCAAAAAGAAAGAAGGGATAGCCTTAACATATATGAGCCGATTCTCTTGACAATCCATCTAACATATGTCAAATGCGAAAAAGACACGTAACAGCGGATCGAAGTAGGGAAAAATCTGTATGATGTTCTTGAGAAAGATTGTACTGTGCTCTCTTAAATTACAAATCCCGTTGCTATTACGCAGTATAACTTCGTAGAAATGCTTGAAGCAATAACATTGCTATTGCAAAATCATCTTTGCTGAAGCCTTCTTCTTAAGATGTGAGAAATTCAATAACGTTGCTAAGATACTAAGAAATCTCGTTTAAATATTCGTTGTAACCTCATCCATACTTTGTAGTCATAAGCCTTTCCAAGTTGTGAATTTAGAGAGCCTTTCTTAATAGCATCTTTCAACCAAAAATAAGAGAAGGTGCATATGGATTTAAATGGTGCCACCACCTCCTTAAGTATAAGATTAATTTGGCAATTTGCTGCCACACTTTCATAATCCCACGTGGATTGTTGCCTCCCCTAATAATTATCCAAAGTCCTTAATTAATTACCCCCTCCCCCCCAATTCCTTAATTAACTAGTTAATCTCCCATTAACTAATAATTAATTAATTACCCACATAATTAAAAATTATCTCAAATTACTTAAAATACTACCCACCTTAAACATACTTTATACATCTTACTATCATGATCATGTGGTAACTTGTATGGCACTAGTCCATAAATACGGGGTATTATAGCTTGAACCGTATTTTATCTCAAAATGTCAAACTTCGACGAAACTCATTTTCTTCGATTCGCTCACCCTCTCACCTTCACGAGTTTACTTATCACTTGTTTGAAATAGCATAATATTTATAATCTCAAAATAATCTCATTCCTGAACTTACGTCGATTAACTTACAATGAAACTTTAACGTACGAAAATATGGGATGTAACATCTCATTTCCGAGCTTTCATCAATTTACTTATGGCGTATTTTCACGTACGAAAATATGGGGTGTAACATTGATCCCGGAAGAATGAATGCCCGGAATCAAAATGGAAAAATACACCCGCAACCACATATGAAAAAAACTCAAAAAATAGACTTGTCCGAATATCTATTGTAACCCTCTCGAAAAGAGGGTTCCCTCGGAAACAAAGTGCATCAAAGAAAATATATCCGAGACCACATGCAGAAAAGCAAGAAAACATGCACAAGGATTAAAAAACCTGCACAAATATCCAAGCAAAAGTAGGACTCGGCCAAATATCTAAGAAACAACACGTCTTTATTCACAAAAATGTACCAAAAGGAAATACAAAATAGAGAAAGGAAAAGCTAAACCACAACATCACCGGAACAGGGAGGAAGAGAAGTATCTGCATCCCCGGGAACAGTAGGTGGTGCTACCGATGGCTCGACATCTTCTCCAACTGGGTCTTCGGCATCGCTGCCTTCCGACTCCTCTTCAGTATACAAAATCTCGTAACCAGAATTAGAAGAACCTGGAGCATCAGATCATGTCGGGAGTCCACATTTTGCAGTCAACTCAAGCTTACGTGCCTTAGCAATTTCGGCATCAAAATTGATAGTGCCAGCTTTGGCTTCTTCCAAGGTTTTTCACCTCATGTCGTACATGGCGTAAGTCTTCTCGACAACGAAGGAAGCCTCTTGGCACTCGAGTTTCTCTTTAAGCTTGGTGATCTTGGTGGAAAGAGTATCCTGGGAGGACCTAGCAGATCGAAGACTAACATCAAGATCTCGGACAGTTGAGCTATAGAGCTTGTTGTGCTCAATAGTTTTCTTATTCTTTTCCACCAACCGGGCATATCTTGCCTCCGCAGCAGTAAGATCTTCGCCCTTAGAATTCAAGGTTGCTTCTAAGTTAGACATCCTTTCAGCGGCAACAACTTCACGGTCATTGGCAGCAAGAATGACATCCTGAACCTCAACCCATTTAGCCTTGACTTCATCAAAGCTAGTCCTCAGCGGCCCTATATCATGGCTAAGGATCTCTACTTCCTGTTCACTTTGCTATAAGCGGGCCTCCAAAACGACGGCCTTAATGGCCCTAGTTTCCAGTTCCGAGAGGCGAAGGACAGTCTGGTCCCGCTCTGCCAAAAGTTGGTCCCATTCAGAAGAGAGCTCCTCCTTCTCACGAATTAATCTTTGAATCCCCTCGGAAGCAAGAAAATTGGCCTACAAGATAAGACGAGGTAAGACTTAAAACACATTTATTCGGAAGCTGAAAAAATATCAGAGAAAGAAACATACCGCTACGGTATTATGCATGGCATTGTTCAACAAACACTCTCCTGAGAGTGTTTGAATTTTTTCCCAGTCCTTCTCTGAAGCCAAGCGCTTGAGATAGTTTGCAAGCTCCACCAGCCAGAAAAGAAGGTTGCACCCGGTAGAAACTGAAAAGGTAACATTTCTCCTTCTCTGAGGATCTTCTGAAGGGGCAACATAATTTTGCCCCAGATTCCCATGAACGGGGGATTGGGGAAGAGGAACGCCTTCAGTACGGACAGATGCAGCCGTTGGAGATGATGTTGTTGCTGGAAGTGTGGTCGAAGATGGAAAAGATGCAACAACTGCTGGTGGTAAAAAAGGTGATGATTAAGCTGGTAAGCGAGAAGAGCGGGAAATAGTTGCATTAGAGGCAACATTGATTGTTGAGAGCTCACCAACCGAGGACTGTAAGGATCCGGTACTCTGCCTTATAGTACCGGGCACATCAATTGGGGCCCGAGAATGGGAGTTGGTATTTTCCACCAAATCAAACTCTCCCCAAAGAGCCGAGACATCGTCCTCGGCGGATGTGACTGCATCAACAGGTTGAGCATCATGTTGAGAGGATAAGGATTGTTGTCTTCTATGTAGAGAAGCTTCCTCATCATAATCTTCTTCATCATCAATCACTACGGTGTCTACGACGTGCTCGGGGGAGGACCGGCCAACGTCGCCACCGGGGATGATTCAGGGGCATCAACCTTTACCATCTTGTTCTTCTCCCCGGCCGCAGAGGAACGTTTTTTCTTTGGCCGGGAACTCGGAGAAGAACAAGAGGCACCCATTCGAGTAAGCGCCTCGTGGAGCATCATTGCCGCATTAGTAGGCTCGGCCAAAACATCCCTCTTCGGGGATCTCAACTGAGCCCGGGGGTAGACCTAATTTGGCAAACAAGTCAGGGGATTCATCCAAAATTCACATATACAAAAACTAAAGCAAAGCAAATTACGGTTACCATGATTTTTGGCCTTTCACCCGTATTTGATGGACAGTTCTTTCCACAAGTGGATTTCGGGCATGGTGATGTCCAAATTCTTTTGAACCCACTGATCCAAGACTCCTACCGCCGGTGGGACCCATCGGTTCTCTATAGCATACAAGATTTAAAAGATCAATACATGCGTAAAAAGCATTTTGGAGAGGAGAAGGTATTGAGAGAAACTTACGGGAACAGTTCCAAGCAACCGGAAAGGATAAAGTCATTGTTGGAATGATGTTACCGGAGGCAATTGCAACAAATCGTTCCATCCACTCTCGGTCATTGTCATCATTCATGCTTGATATCAAAGCATGGTGACCATGCTTGCAAAGATATATCATACCCCCGCGGAAGATCTTGGGGGAATACAAATTCATCATGTGGGCCAAGGTCAGCACTTCTCCAGTCAAAAGTCAAGCGCCGAAGGCAGGAAACCGTCCTCCACACATAGGGGCTTACATGTTCCAAACATATATGGTAGCGGAGGCAAAATTACGCTATCACGGAATCAAGCTCCCCAATTGTAACGACCCTACCGGTCATTTTGAGCATTTGTACTTCGCTCGGTAGTTTATGGGTATGAGTAGCTTCGTATGATGTATTATGACTTATGTGAATCATCAGTTTTGGTTTTCGGTAGGTCCGTTGAGTGATTCTGGACTTAGGAGCTCGTCCAGATTATGATTGGGAGGTCCGTAGTGGAATTTGGCTTGAAATGGCGGAAGTTGGAATTTTGGGAAGTTTGACAGGGGGGTTGACTTTTTTATATCGAATTTGAATTGTGATTCTGGTAATTGGAATAGCTTCATTTTGTCATTTGGGACTTGTGTGTAAAATTTAAAGTCATTCCGGATTGATTTGCTATGTTTCGGCACGAGTTATTGAATTTGAAAGTTCAAAGTTTCATAAATTTCGAGTTTAAGTGTGATTCATCATTTTAATGTTGTTATGTATGTTTTGAGACCTCGAGTAGGTCCGTGTTATGTTATTGAACTTGTTGGTATATTCAGACGGGGTCCAGAGTGGCTCGGATGAGTTTCGGGCGAGGTTCAGATCACTTTCGTTGCATAGTGCCTTACTGAAGGCTGCTGGGTCTGGTGTGATCGCACCTGCGGTTGGTTTGCACAGGTGCGATGGTCGCAGAAGCGACAATGGAGTCGCAGTAACGGAGGTATTGCTGGGAGCAGGAGTCTGCAGAAGCGGAGGATTCATTCGTATCTGCGAAGGCGCATATGCGGTGTGAAATGGCGCATGAGCGAACGTCAGTGCATGAGTGCAATTTGGACTTGCACCTGTGTGCGTAGCAGCGGAGTTTCTACCGCATGTGCAAAAGCAAACCTCCAGTGCTTCTCCGCAGAAGCGTATTTTTGGTCGCAAAAGCGACTAATGTGCCGCAAGTGCGAGAATGCTGGGTAGAATGCTTTAAATCGAGGCTTTGGTTCTTTTATCATATTTTGAGATGTGGGACTCAGATTGAGGCAATTTTTGGAGCAATATTCATCACAAGGATTGGGGTAAGTATTCTACACTTAGTTTTGATCGTATTTCATGAATCTATCTTTATTTGTTTGGCATTGGTTGATGAATCTTAAAGAGAAATTGGGGGTTTTAGCCTAAAGTTTCATAATATGAATTTTTGAGTTTTGAACATCGAATTTGAGTAGGATTTGAGTGAAACTAGTATGGTTGGACTCGTAATTGAATGGATTATTAGATTTTGTAAATTTTGTCGGGTTCCGAGGTACGGCCCCGGGTTGGGCTTTTCGCAAATTTTGGATCTTTGATTCAAGATTTGATCTTTTTCAATCGGGGTTGGTTCCTTAGCATTGTTTGATGTATTTGAATTATTTTTGGTTAGTTTCAAGCCGTTCGGAAGTCAGAACGCGCGGAATGGCATCTTTGGAGCATCGCTTGGCTTGCTCGGCATAGGTATTGGCGTGTTCGAGGTAAGTAACTCTTCTAATCTTGGAGCTGAGAGTATGAACCCTTAATATACGTGTTATGTGTTTGCTTTTGAGGTGACGCACATGCTAGGTGACGGGCGTGTAAGCGTGCACCGTGTGAACTGTGATTTCCATTATTTATGTGGTACTGTGTAGTTAACTGAACTTGTCTGAAATCATGAAATCTCTACGTACTAGAGTTATCGAGCTGTGATTATGTTAGAAACCATGTCTAGGCTATATGTTTATCCTGTTGGGACCCACTGAGGTTATTTCTGTTGTTGAGTAATCTGCTTTTATTGCATTACATACTCAAGCATACGCATTTACATGCATATCATATCTCAGTCTCCGTTGTTATTTATTGATGCATAATATCATTGTTGTCGGGCTAGTATCATGACATCGTGAGCCCGAGAGACTGGAGAGATTGATGACTGAGTGAGGCCGAGGGCCTGATTGTGAGGACGATTATGGGAACGGGCTGCATGCCGCAGCGGGTCAGATTGACTTACCATACGTCGTGCTATTTCGGATATTGATATTATGGAACGTGAGTTGTCCGTACGGATTATAGCGCTTGGCTGTAGGATCCCCTCCGGAGTCTGCACACCCCCAGTGAGCGCAGGTACCTACTGAGTGCGAGTGCCGAGTGCTTGAATGACTGGGAGGACTGAGTGAATTGGTACTCTGAGAGTATGCATATGATCTTTATCACTGATTTGCATCGCATTTAGCATGCACACTTGACATACATGCATAGAGATGCATTTTTCCTCATGTTGTATAGTATCACGTCGTTTATGACTTCTCACATATGTTGACATATGTGCATAGTGATGCATTTGTTTTACACTAGATATTTGAAAATAAAATGAGACATCTTAATCATTATTGAAAGGATTTTTGGGAAAAATCACAATTTTCAAACTTACTCGTATTTTGGCTTTTTCGGTAAAAGATATGGGTTTTCACTGAGATACTTGAAAAGAAATGTCTATTTTTTTTGGAACTGTGAATGAACTGAGCATTTTATTTCTGAGATACCTCTTTTGTTACTTGTACTATGTTGTTATGAACTGTTGTGAAATATTGGCGTTGGACCCGACTTTTGTGTTAGCTCGTCACTACTTTCAACCTTAGGTTAGGTTTGTTACTTATTGAGTACATGTGGTCGGTTGTACTCATACTACACTTATGCACCTTGCGTGCACATATTGACTGCTGACGTTGCTGCGATCGACGGGAGCCAGTACTGAAGATGTACCTGCGTCCCGGTTGTAGCTGCCTCTTGTTCATGGTAGCCTTAGATCTATAAAACTCTGTTTATGTACTTTTCAAATAGATAATGTATTTACTTCATTTCAGCTTTGTAAACTCTATTCTTAGAAGCTCATGATTTGTATTACCAATCCTTGAGAATGTATAAGATTCATATAATTTTTTTACTTAACTGTCTTATTAAATATCATTGGAATTGGATAGTTGTTAATTGGCTTACCTATCGGGTTGGGTTAGGTGCCATCACGACTAGTGAGATTTTGGGTCGTGACACCAATCAAAGAAAATGTACCCAAGGTAAAAGGGTACGTATAAAAATATGTGAAACCCTCTCTGGGAAGGGTCACTCGCTCCGATAGATCGGGAGCATTGATGTCCAAATTTGGGCAGCGACAATCTTTCTTCACAGTAGGGATACTGTAAGGACAGATGAAAGATGGGTACCTGCTAACCGCCCATGAACGGGGTTTATCAGAAGGAAATTTCTCCTCGAAATACTAAGTCTTTTGGGAATTATGGAACTTACTGTTGGAGGAGCAGAATCTTCATTTTTGTTCTTATTTTTCGAAGAACCAGAACGTTTAGATGAAGAATCCATTAGAAGAGGGGAAGAAGAAATTCTGTGTTTGGAAAAAATTAGAGAAGAGATGAAGAGCAAGAATGCAAGTTGGAAGTTCAAGCAACTGGAAAGACCAAAAGGAAAAAGGGAGTTGATACGTATAGGTAAATTTTTGGGCGACTAAAATACTTGACTCTAATTACCTCGATAACCGACAGAAGGCGTGCTAAATCATAGGAGGACGCCTGTTATAGGCATTAAATGCGGGGAGACATGCGTCTAATCAACCGTAAGTAACCTAGAAAAGAAATTATAGTAATTTCCGCTAAAAGAGGATTCTCACCAACTTTTCGGTAACACAAAGTTATGTCACCAGAAAGTAGGGGGACTATCTGTATTGGGTAAAATACATTATGCTACGTGGCCACTTAAGAAAGGGATACGTGGAATCAAAATCGGGAGGATAAAAAATCAGGTACAACTACCTCGTGTGTCACCGAGAAAGGCAAGTTCATAAGGGCATTAAGTATGCTGCGTCTGATGACATTTAATGAAGAATATTTCATAGCATTAAAGAGTAACAACTCATTAAAGAAATATGAGCATTTATGTTTACCATTAGGTTTTCATTATCACACTCTAATAATTATCATTAGTGGTGGGCCCGACCATTACGCCCACTGAGCTATAAATAATAGGCTCAACTATCATTGTAAGATACAGTTTTTATGGAATACATTGACTAAATTCTATACAGCAATCTGATACCTTTTTTTCTCTTTTTTTCCCTTGTTAATCTTATTATCATTGTGTCCGGAAAACTTTGTTCCCGGGCTCTTCGAATCTATCATTTCATCTACATTTTGAGCTAAGTATCTTACATCTAAATCGATTAATTCATTATCTTTGGGATCAAATTGATTCATCTGTCTAGAAACCGCGAACAAATTCAACTGTACCGTTTTACGGGCAAACATACAGGAGAATAGGTTGCTAGAGTTTCTCAATTTTCATCGCGAACTTCTATCTCATTGGTAAAATCGATATTATTATTCATATATACACAATTTTGTTTAAAGGTTCTTCTAGGATAACGTCACTATTGCTATGATATACCGACTTAGAAGATATTCTATGATAAGTTGTGTGCTCAAAAGGTCAAGTTTCAGTCACGAACCATGGATTCCTTATTTTTTTAGTAATGTCGATTTTTTTTTTGTAATTTAAATTTGCTCGAATTGGTGTTCTAACTTCTTTAATAACACAACTGATATTTATTAGTTTATCACATGGAAGGTTTTTTTTTTGTGTGTGGGTCTAATTCGCGACTCTACAATTGGTGTATTTTCAATTATTATATTTATAATTTTACTAAAATATTATTTTTCTTTTTACTCGTGAATATTCTGGTTTTTCTGTTATCTTGATTGCACAACTGGAGTTAAAAGACCAAGCTCTGATGTACAACTGGGGAAATTAGCTTGGAATATATAATCATAATTACTAAGTGTTTAAGCTCAAATAGAAAGGAGTAGCGTTGTTCGCTATCCTAAAATCAAACACTAACTTTACCAGTTCATAAATACCGTCCACCGATTAAATATTGTAGTCAATGTGGCATAAAATTATAATCACCATTAGTATTTGAAGTCTACTATGATAAATTAAAGAGTTTTACTTCGAAATCTAACTCGAATGTTTATTCACTCAAAACATGTATGTACAGAGACGGTAGATACACAAACACGAAATTATGCGATACAAAAAGATTATGAATTTCAATTTGCTTTCTTTCACAAAGACAACAACAAAAAAAATCATACATAAAAAATATCGAGAAAAAATTGACGTAGAAGAACAACTTGACAATCGGAAGAGTAAAGTGGTGTTGTCTCAATTTCTAAAATTCTTACTTGATTTAGCGGCATATTTTGAGAAATGACTTGAAATATGTTTATTATTTAGAGTTTGATAAAAAGTTTTATTTTTAATATAAAGTTGAAGGAAGAAAATATTTTTATTTTATTTTTTAATAACTAGCAAGAGAGCGAGAGATATATGTGTAAAGCAGAAACTTATTACCCTAAAAAAAAAATAGAATCTACAACAATGATTGCAGATGGTGTAATTCAAATTCAAAATATCATGGTCTACAACTAAGGAAACATCACAACTAAAACTCCATTAGTATGCTCATAAACAATTTGGATTTATTATAGATAGGTACCCAACACGAGAAACAATGAATGTGGTCCGAATATTGCAGAGTTCTTGAGAAAAAAAGCTCTCCAAACTGAAGTTGTCGGAATCATTCTTTATCCAATTTAGGCCACTACCATTTAAAAAAGTAAATAGAAATATAGAACTAGTCTAAGTCACAGCAAAAAGAAAGTTCATTCTCCCATTACAAATTCAAAGGCAAATCTATAAATTTAGATCTTGATACTTACATAAACAAAAAATGTAAATCAAAGTTTCAAAATGATCATTAAAAATTATAGTGTGATAGATGTAGTATCTTATTTTTAACCAAAAACGTTGAATTCAAGCCATGATTGAATTTTTTTTTTATAGCAAGCGTTTTCTTTTTTGATGAGCATTACCCAAATCGATTTCAAGTTAATTCGATCCAAAAATAAATTTCGATGCCGAGTGACAAATCAAATCGCCCCCATAACCCGTTTTCCCATACAAAATTTATTTATTTATTATTTTTTAAAAATTTATTTGGTTATACATTGGACTGAATTTTTAATTCTTTTTGAAGATGAATTTTCAAATCATGTAAAATTTCATTTCCTCACGGAATTGAAAAACAGTTTCACGTAAAATACATATCTAAACATAATTTTAAATTTTAATTTTTTTCCAACTTAACTCTAATAAATACCTTTAAAAAAATCAGAATTTTTTATATCCAAACGCCTACTTAAAGAGATCAAATTCCTTTTCTAGTCCAACTCGGGGTCTCTCGACCGACAACACTAAATTTCACCGCATGTCGCGCGTGCTAAATTGAAACGGACATCCCGGTCACACTTTTATATAGAGCTCCATACTATTTTGAAAATATCATGGTAGTAACGTAATTAGGTGAAAAAGTGAGGGCATCTCAGCTGAAATTGGAGGTATAAATATCCAAAAATCTGTACTACCTTCACCCCCGTCGCATCTTCCTGGTCTTCGCTGCCGAAGCGATAAAGGTAGATTATTTATTTATTTACTTTTAAATTTGTTTTTTCACTCTCACTCTTTCTGCTGTTCTATATATTTAGCTTTGAATCCCAAAAATATAGGGTTTCTATGATCTGCTTGTTTAGGCTTTAGCCCTCGACTTTTTGTAGTAAGCTTTAATTTCGGACTTATATTTTGCTGCATTTCAGTACGTGTTTCCAATTTGATTTTCTGATATTCGATTCATTGGATCAAGATAGTTTAATATTTTAAATATCTTAGTCAACTTATTGTCTTTAAAGTTCTTTTGCATGTTTATATTCATTTTGTTTCTATGATCTCTTTTACCTTGTTAAATTAGTAACTTTATTGGTAATTTTGTGGAATGAAGTCTTCTTTGCTGGAGGAGTTATTCATGTACAACTTTATTAGATTAAAACTGGCTGTTGTGTTTTATAAAAATGCTGCTAATTGCTATTTATATAATTAAGCCATAAAATTTTCTCTTTTAGTGCATAGATTCTTAACACTGCATACTTGTACTTTTTCCAAGTTCTTTGTTTATTCCAGCAAACCATATTCTTCTGTACTTTTCCTTTTTCTACAGAGTTAGGTGATTTACTATTGTTAAATAATTTGGGCTGCAATTGCCTTGACATTGATATTCTTGAGGCTATTAGATGATCTCTATCAAGTTCAAATATTGTTACTTGTTGATTTAGACAGTTAGTATTTGTTTTGTCTCTTCTTTTTACCATGCGTTCATATAGTATGAGTTGATGTGGTTGACTCACTTATTATGAGTACATTGGACCTGATTTTTTCTTCTTTAAAAAATGCATTTTCCGGCAATTCTCAAGGCATATACTTCTATAATCAGATACTGCAATATGGAGAATATGCACAGCTACTGGCAATTTGGTGATGAGCTTCGAGGGCAATCAAAAGTCATAGAGGATCATAAATGGTCAACAGCTGCTCTAAAATTGTCTGAGCAGATGAAGTACAAGGGTGAACGAAGGAATAACCTTGACCTTTCAAAGAGCTCGGCTGAAATTAGGCCCAGGGGTAGTTATGTTTTTCAGGAAGATAACAAGTGGGAAAGCCTTAACTTCAACATGTTAAATTTGGATAACAAGATGACTGAAAATATGAGCAAGAATCGCGTTGCGGATGACATTTACAATATGAATCCAGTTTATCTTAAGCCCAATTTTAACAGTTTGGGAAATACGTCTTTAAGCAAGTTCAATGTTAGCAACTACACCAAGGAACCTGGCAAGAATAACAATAACAGCATCGAAAGCGCCAATGGGAATAACTCTGTTGACAAAAGGTTTAAGACTCTGCCTTCTGCTGAGACACTGCCGAAGAATGAGGTTCTTGGTGGATATATATTTGTTTGTAACAATGATACTATGCAGGAAGACTTAAAGCGCCTGCTGTTCGGTAATTACCTTTTCCCTATCATGTTAGACATCTTCTACCCAAGTGGACTGTTGTGTTTGGTATTGGATAGCCAGGGATCTTATTTCTTGTTACTAGTGGAACAAACTACATGGTGAACGTGCTTATTTAACAACCAGTGATTTTACTCTATATTTTATGCCAGAAGGGGGGAGCCTTGGCGTAACTGGTAAAGTTGCTGCCATGACCAGGAGGTCACGGGTTCAAGCTGTGGAAACAGCCTCTTGCAGAAATGCAGGGTAAGGCTGCGTACAATAGATCCTTGTGGTCCGGCCCTTCCCCGGACCCCGTACATAGCGGGAGCTTTAGTGCACCGGGCTGCCCTTTTTTTTATGCTAGAAGCTGAAGAGCAACTAGCCAACAATTGAAGAAAATGAATTCCAACTTTGTTACTCCATCTTCCTAGTAGACTATTCTTTGTTTGATTTTCAGCCTCTGTGCATGTAACTTTATGTGACTTTTTAGTTTCCAGGGCTGGCAGAAGTATTTTCATACCCTAATTTGATAGAACATTTTAGCTTGTTCCACTAAATTTGTACCAGCAGAGCTAACTGTAAACAAAGTAGAAATCAGTTATGTTTTTCAGAAATCTTTCACCTATCCTCAACTCCAATCACAACATAGCAAAGTACCAACAAAAGTTGAAATTATTGATAAGTAGATGATGGCTAGAAAATTTCTTCGAATTGCTATCACCTCTAAACTCCAATCACTTCTTTGCAGGCCTACCTCCTAGATACAGAGATTCTGTCAGGGCTATAACTCCAGGGTTACCTTTGTTCCTATATAACTACACTACTCACCAGTTGCATGGTATCTTCGAGGTTAGTTGCAGTAACTTAACTTTTGGTTATACTGGTGTGAGCTCAAAACCGTGATAATATCAACTGTTTTATATTTCTGTAACTAAAGAGTAATTAACATCAAATCTCATGTTGGAAGCTGCATGTCGTGCAGTGTGAAGCATAAGATTTTTAGTCATACAAAGAATATCCGTTTCTTCTCTTATCATTTTTTCTTAATTTTGTGGTTAGAAAATTTTCTCACCTAGGGTTAGGTCTGAGGCTTTGATGTGCTCTATACTTCATGGGGAACCTTATGGTTTTGCTGCTTTTGCCCTGAGCATTAACTTGCTGGCCTCTTAATTCTAGTCAAGAAATGAGTTCTGATTACTGTATCTTGTTAAATATGAGCACTAGAGCCTTTTAGAATAGCTTCAGTAGAAGGCCTATCTTGTTACTTCTCCAATTGTGTTTTATGCAATAAGCATAGTTGTTATAGAAAAGTTGGATTCAATTCAATGGAGTCTCTCCAACATGCGCCATGATTTTTTCTTTAAAATTATCTGGTCAGGCATCGAGTTTTGGAGGTTCCAACATTGATCCAACTGCCTGGGAGGATAAAAAGTGCAAAGGGGAGTCAAGGTTCCCTGCTCAGGTAAGGTTATGAATTACAGCTCACTTTTTATTGAGGCTTTTGAAGAAATCTGTATTGATTATTTAGTTTCATGTACTTAACGCTTAGGTAAGGATCCGTGTCCGGGAAGTCTGTAAGCCTTTGGAGGAAGATGCTTTTAGACCAGTTTTACATCATTATGATGGCCCCAAGTTCCGCCTGGAGCTCTCTGTGCCTGAGGTAAGATGAGATTCTGTTCACGTATAAGTGCCATTCACCTGTTATTGGGGGGGCTACAGATTTTTATCCCCTAAAACCTTACCGTTTTTTGCAGACTTTGGACTTGCTAGATCTCTGTGAAAAAGCTGGTGTCCTGTACTAATAAGCATAAAGGAATTGTAGGCTGTGTATGTTATAGGTTTGTGGTGCATGTCAGCAGTGTGCTGCCTGTAGATTCTCTGGAGCGCAAGCTTTTGGGGCAAGTCTGGTTAAGCGGTTCTAAATTTAGGATTAGCTTGTGTAAGCCAAATAAGTTTAATGCTTATCTCTGAAGATGTTCGCAGATTAGCTTCACAAATTTAGCCATGTAATCTTACTGTAAACTTGAGACGAGTAAGAAGATTACGTAACACGTCAAGATAGAATGTGTTTCTTTATCTATAGTTGAGCTCTGCTTCATCCAATTTGTTCCACTTGAATTCTTAAAATTTATTTCCTTTCTGGCGATGCTAGTGTTTATCCACCAGGAATTTGGTGCGGGTTGTCATGAGAATATTGGGTTGGTGGTGAAATTGTATCCAGTGACAAGTTTCTGCAGAAACTATGTGGCTATCTTTGGCTCATTAGGGAACAGTGATAGATTAACGTGCCGTACCCAATGTTGGCAGGGACTGTTAATGGTCCTTCCGCTGCTCATATGGAGTATGAAAAGCAGTTGTTTGGCTGGGACTGTGAATGGTCCTTCCGCCGCTCATATGGAGTATGAAAAGCAGTTGTGGGACCGTTAACTGTCCCCACAAATATCGCTGTCATGTTAAAGAAATGCTAACATATAGTACGTCCGACTAACAATCTAGATACATGTACCAAAATAATTGTGTTAAAACTTTACTTTTAAGTGTTTGGTTTGGACAGACTGCACAACTTGCAATTTGGTGTTCCTTGTAAACAGCAGTAACAAGTAGAAATACCAAACACTGACCAACTTTACAGGGTAATATTTCCTCGCTGAATCAAATGTTCTCCAGTTTAAAATTGATAGTATAAACTTCTGTCGGATGCGAATTCTTGCGGCATTAATAAGATGTTAGTAGTACTCAACCAAAACATCTGACTGGAATACCGACTGTCAGAATGGGAACAGAAGTGGAGCAGACAGCAAAGGTTCTTGATTGAAATGGAGTACAGTATGTCCAATTGGTTGAGCCAAAGTATCATTTCATGCATGGAGCTAGACAGCAAGATGTAAATGCATGAAGGTTACAAGGCGTAGAAAAAATAGAACAGTACGTCGTATTATTCCATCAGAAGTGCTAAAGCAACATCAATATCTGATGAGGAAGAAAGACAGCACCTTTATTGTCTGGCTTTGGAAGCTAAATGTTGTGGGACATCCTGACTTTCCACTGTCACTCGATGACAATTTGCCATCCTGGTTCCATTGCTGCGACATGCTAAGTTAAGCAGATTAATGCAACAGAACCCTCCTAATCAGATTTTTCTTTCACACATTTGTGGCTCCCAGCAATGATATCAGGTGTGCCTTTGCCCTTTGGGAAAAGTTCCTCGATTACAATCCCAGGTCTGAATTGTACTATCTAGAATATCTACGGATTTCCCGGATTCTCATTATACCTATGTTTCAAAGAGTAATACCATTATCAGGAGCAATCTGAAGAGCCAGGGAACTGAGAAAAAGTAAGCAGTTTTATGTTTGCGGTACCACTTAAAATAAGTATTTTTTCATCGTAATTTCTTGAACCGGCAGCATAGCTTGTTTGTCCCTGCAATAATGCTCGTATCCAGCAGCAGAAAGCTGGAGCGCCCCCAGGTATGGTTCTCTTTACAATCAAGAGAAATTAAAGCTGCTGTGGATTATCCCTTGGTCTTCAAAATATCCTCTTTCTGAGACTTGCTTGTATATGTCTTCTACTCAAGTAGCTCTTATCCGTCATAGGATATTGTCATCTGAAGTGAAGAAAAGCAGAAACGACTATGAAGTAGTATCCTCACTCTCCCTGCAGCACATTGATAAAAAGATATTGAAAAGTAAAGAATAGCTCTATTTCCAATCTAAGTGAATACCTTCAACATTATTAATGTGAATCCTCCTCCAGAATTTTGGACGGAGCCGTTGGAGCCTAAAAAGTTTTCCTGAGAGAGGTAATACTGCCTGAGGAATGTCAAAGAAAGTGCTAATGTTGCCATGTCATTCTGGTTACAGGAAGCCCATTCAACAAAGATTGAATAAGGACGCAAGAAGGTTCATGCTTCAGGTAAGACTTGTTTTGATATTCACTTTAATCCAAAAACTCCAGTCCACCTAAAGGAACTTATCTGATGGTCGTATTACACACAGATGTGATACATACAGGTCCGAATGGCAATTGCCGTGAAATCCGAAACTACGATCTCCTTCAAAATATTCTATAAATGATGAACAAACTTATGTAGCACCATTTACAAGGCTCCAACCCGGTGTTTTCTTTAAGCTTCCCTCTTTCATCTGCTTCCTTAGTTTTACCACATCCTCCCATCTTCCAGCCTCTGCATACATATTAGATAAAACAACATAAACACCATGACTATTTGGATTCAAAAGCAGAATTTCTTTCACAACTCGTTCTGCAATATCTATGTTTCCATGGCTCTGACATGCATGTAATAAGGATCCCCAGATAACCACGTCAGCCTTCAAAACCATTCCTCTTATGAGCAGCTCAGCTTCTAGCAGTTTCCCATTACGCCCAAGGATGTCAACCACACATCCATAATGCTCAATCTTGGGCTCTATACCATACAACTCTTTCATGGAGTGAAATATTCCTTCACCATAGTCAAACAATCCGGCATGGCAGCATGCTGACAGAACCCCAACTAGTGTAATATCATTTGGCTTTACTTTTTCTTGTTCTAGCTTCTTAAAGAAGTTAATTGCTTCTTTCGCATGCCCATGAGCAGCTAAACCACAAATCATTGCATTCCAAGTTGCAATATTCCTTTCTCGCATAGCACTGAAACACTTCTTTGCTTCTACTATGGCACCATTCTTTGCATACATGTTCACTAACGCCGTGCCAAGAATCACTCCTAATTCTATCCCTTTTTCTTCCATATATACGTGAATCTGTTCTCCTAATTGCAAACTATCCGACTGAGCACAAGCTGACAAAACAGAAGCCAAGGTAGCTCCATTGGGCTCGATTCCATCTGCAAGCATACGCTCAAACAACTGAATAGCGTCACTATACCTATCATTCTGAGCAAACCCACAAATCATCGTCGTCCAAATACTCAAATTTCGCTCAGTAATTTCATCGAACACTCTCCGTGCATCCTTTAATACACGACAAACAGAATATACTCTGGTCAAACCATTAACAACATGCAAATCTAAATCCAACCCGAATTTAATGACATGGCAATGCACTTGTTTACTAACAGAAATACACATCAAGTTAGAACAAGCCTTGAGTACAAAAGGGAATGTATGTTTGCCGGGACTGACGCAAAGCCTTCGCATTTTTACATAACGGAGCAAGGCTTGTTGGGGAGTTGAGCTACCAGCTTGAGCTCTAATGAGAGTGTTCCACATGAATGAATTGGGTTCATTGATACTATCAAAAAGTTTTAAGGCATAAGAAAGGTTACCGGATTCCGAAAGAGCACAGAAGGTTAGTAAGCGGCTGGCAGCATAATTGTCGTGGATACGGGCAGTGATGATCATTTGGGCATGGATTTGCTTGAGTTGGTACATTGAAGTGCATTGGTCGGCTAGAAGAGACAAGCGTGGAGGAGAATAAGGACCAACGGTGATAGTACAGAGGTGCCTGCTATGGAGTCGCCTGAACTTGAAGAGGTTCCATTTTGGCGGGACCATTATTGAGAACCTCCTCCTTGTCATACATACAGTTACATATAGTACCGAGTCTTCATGGTGGGACACTAGTATTTATGGGGATGGAAGAGTGATTAGCTTTGTTTCGAATTATATATTTGTCTTAAAAAATCGTTAAATATGCATTTAAAATACAGTAACTTAAAAGTAATAAAAAAATTTGAACCTATAAATTTAAAATCCTGATTCCACGTCATTGTATGCCTTTGCTAAATTTGAACAATTGACAATAGCTATAAGATTTATTCGTCTGTGACAATATTCCTGAACAATTTAACGAAATAGGTAGAATGAATAATATGAAATTTTGGCTACCGATCAAGGCTCGTGAACAATTGCACAATATAGTAGGTAAGTGAGGCTTGCTCAGTTAGTAAAAGCACCTTCACCCACGACCGTTAGGTCCTGGGTTCGAGTCACACTGGAGTAAAGTATGAAAACATTATAGATACTCCTAATTTGGGAGATATTTAAACAAAAAAGAGATTGTCCATCCATCAAAACTTGTGAACAATTTAACAAGAAGATAAATAGAATGAAAATAGTACCGGATAGTGTTTGCCAACCGATTGAATTTGTGAACAATTGAACAAATGTGCAAAATTTGTCCATCCAGGAAATATATGAATAATTTAATAAAATAAATAAAATTGAAATAATACCAAATTGTGATTGCCCAACAATATTTGTGCAATTAACCAGGCATAATTTTTCCATTTTTTCTATTGTGCAGCGCTAGGACTATGTTTACAAAACTTTCGTAGACGATAGTTGCCTCAAATCATCCTAAATCTTCCCTTTTAATTGGAATTAAAATATATCGGACTTAAAAGAAGAAAGGGAAAAGGGAAAGCATTAAGGAAAACAATGGACCATTAGGACTTGTGTTGAATTGGTGACTACTTTCTCATCTTTTAAGTAAAGATTTTGTGTTTGAAAGTGAGACTTTAGTAGGCGTTTCTACATAAAAATTGTATTTTTTTGAAAAAAATTAATATTTGAAGTTAAGTAGAAAAATGATATTTAAAATTTAAAAAGTATATTTGGACATGCATTTCACCTGAAAAAATATTATAATTTTGTGAGTAAATTTTTTTTCTGAAAAAGTGGTCAAAATCACTTTTTAATTTTTGAAAAACTTATTTTTTTTTTCTTTTCAAAAGCTTGTAAAATTTCGTGGACAAATAATTTTTTTAATGGACAAAGGTGCCTTAATCGGCTTCAACACAAAAATTAACAAAAACAATGGGCTGGGGACATGGTATGATGAATAGACAACATGCGAAAGCGTAGTGTTTCACACAATTGACATTAATTGTTTCTTTTTATCTCACACATTTCAGTACCATATCTTACACATTTGGTCCATAAAATTCTGATACCATATAATTGTAAAATAATAATAAAAAAGATCTCACAGAATAAAACTTTTCTCCAAGTGCCACACTTGTTCCAATTTCCAACTAATCCACCGTGGCTATCGAGGCGACCTCAGACCTTACAATGTTCTGACACATCAGATTTCACACCGCCCTTAATCACCGTTAGATTTCCAATAACGTGGGACCCTTTCAGAAAAACTTTTCTTTCTAGCTGCAAAATTCCTGACTTAGGAATTCACCTCAAAAGATCCCTTTTTTATTCATTCATCTCTCTGCACACAACACACCCCTTAGCATAGCAGAGAAGCCGGCGGGAGAAGAAGAAGCTGAGAAGTGAGAAAAATGCCTGGGATTATTGGACCTTCCGATTATTCTCGAGAACCCCCTCGCCATCCTTGCCTCAAAATTAATGCCAAGGTTACTCTTATATACATTCTTAGTGCTTATGAATTACTTGTTCTTTTCATCGTTATTTCGGATTTTCTATTGCGATTTTCTGCTTATTGGTTTAGAAGACTATCTGCTGATCAAATTATTACGGGAATTGTCAATTTTCTTTTGGGGTGTAGGAACCATTTAATGCTGAGCCAACTCGTTCTGATTTGATATCATCTTATATCACTCCTGTTGATTTCTTTTACAAGAGAAACCACGGACCCATACCAGTAGTCGATGACATAGAGAGGTTTCATTTATGCCTTGGCGTAATTTTTGTAAAATCCTTTCATGGTTTGTTATATTTTAGAGTTTTCTTGCTTATAGTGCTGAGCCTGTTTGCAGGTATTCTGTATCTGTGTGTGGTCTTATTGAAAATTCCAATGAACTATTTATGAAGGATATTTGGTGAGCATACTAGACTCTACTGTGCATACTCCTTTATATCGATACTTCAATTTTCAAGCTACTCACTAAAATAATTGACTTATTTTTTGTGTATAAATATAAATAACAGGAAGCTTCCGAAGTATACTGTTACTGCCACTTTACAGGTAAATTCCAAATTCTCCGGCTCTAGGTCATACAGGTATGTGTTCATCCAAACTTAGTAGCTTTGGCTTGGACCACCTCGTCTATGTGTTCAAAAATTCACTAAATATATACAAAAAAAAGTGATTTTGAACCCATTAAATCAAATGAATTGTAGTAGAATCCAAAATTCAAACACATACTGTTCAAATCCAGGATCAGCTTCTGAGGTCATTGTGTTCGCGGCAATGGGAAATGAGAAAAACGAAAAAGAATTTTTCTAGCCATATCTTATAACATTCTCATGAGAGAAATATGCACTACTGTAGATCATTCAGTTTTTTTGCAAAACTAATTTGTTTAATTCTTCTCTAGTGTGCTGGTAACAGAAGAACTGCTATGAGCAAGAGTCGAACAGTGAGAGGAGTTGGTTGGGACATTTCTGCTATAGGAAATGGTAAGTTGATTCAGATTTCTTGCCGAGTTATCTGATTTCTCTACTCTTTGCCTATCAAGAAGTATATTCCTTTTTTGTTTTGGCCTCTTGTGAAAATTAAATGAAACCTTTCATCTGGGGTCATCCAAGCATATTTTGATGTCTATTGGTTAAACCTGCATTGCATCCATCATAGAAAACTTGGGAAATAAAATAGATTGGATGGAGAATTTGCAAATAGGTAGACATAGTTCAAGATTTCTGTGTGGGTAAGTTTCCACTTCTTTTCATTATCTACATGTGATCATGTATGCACACTCTTCCCTAAGTAGCCAAATACAATTTTAAAGGTAATCTCTGTTAATGCAATTTCATTGAAGTCGATAGAGTTAAAGGATTTTTTCTTGGTAGACTTGCTACACTACCATAGACATCAAGTAGTTTAAAGGAGATCACCATCAATCCCCCTTTGTAGCTCCCCCATATTACTTTAACTTGTTGTAATACAAGACTTGGTAAAATGCGATTGCTTTAACTGCTTCGTATGGGTTGTTCCTTTTTCTTCAACTTATGAGAGGTTCCACTTCCTATACATTTACATGTCTCGCTGCTGATTTCAAGATGCTGCATAATTTAATTGCCTTTCTATTTTTTTCTTTGTTACTCACTTATTTCGTTTAGCTCTCCTTGGAGGATTCAGTGTCTGATGTGAGTATTACTTTACTACATGGAATGTCTCTGACCAATGGAATCAATTTCTAGTCATTATTTTGGTATTCTAAAAGAATTCATTCGAGGAACTTAATCAAGTCCTGCGCCTCGACACGTGTATAACAGATGATGGGTTTGTGTTTTATTAGCACTTGAGAGATTCCAACGAGCTTATATAATATCAATTAGAACTAAGTTCATGATTGCTTTCTCAAAAAAGGAACTAAGTTCATGATCCAGTTGGTTACCTATCGCGAAATGGTCCTTACATTACTTCAATGAAGTATGTCTAGTGGGATGATAAGTTCCAATTCGCAAAGAAAAAGACTTCTTTTTGTTACGTACAGTTAAGTGGTCATGTGCACCAGATGTAAATAAAATTGGATGACTTAGCCAAGAGGGCTTAATAGATATTCTAGTTTCTGCATTCCTCTGAGAGGCTTAGGGACCTATTATTAAGAAAATATGTGAGACTTGGGACTTTAAATTTGAAAAATATTTAACACAGGAACCAAAAATTGTACTAGAGTATCTCTATTCACTTTACTATGGTAATGTGTGACTTTCCAACTTATAGTTTTCTTTGATATGATATTCACAGTTTTCAAGACCTCAAAAATCATATAGAAAATGCGATATTTTCTGTATAAAAACTTTTCTGCTATTATTTCAATATTTTTTCCACTACTTATATTATAAAAGAGTCAAATTAACATCTTAAGCTCTATACCTAGTCGCATAAACTGGAATAGATGGAGTTATAGGTTGTGGAACTTGTAACGATTGAGTGAAAGGAGTATATGAATTTATGTTTTATTCTAATCTAATTCATAGTCTTGTGCATATGGTAAAGAATTAATTAAACTTCGAAGTTGTTATGAATTTTACGTTATATTGATGCATCGTTCCCTCCACCAGAAACCACTTTTCCAGGTGATGTGCATTAGGATGGTTTCCTTTTATTTTTTTTGGGACAAAAAAACATGTTTACTTAAAATGCTCTTGATGCTTCAATTTTTATAAAACAAAATAGATTTACATTTAACTAATTACATTGTTGTGCATTTCAGCTGTTTGGGGTGGAGCG
This sequence comes from Nicotiana tomentosiformis, assembly GCF_000390325.3. Taxonomy (NCBI): domain Eukaryota; kingdom Viridiplantae; phylum Streptophyta; class Magnoliopsida; order Solanales; family Solanaceae; genus Nicotiana; species Nicotiana tomentosiformis. Next base: position 99,297,160 of record NC_090813.1, on the reverse strand, counting down.
AAATTGGCAGATGTTCTAAAATTAGTTGGAATACCTTATTTGACAAGTATCACACAATCTGGAGGAAAACATGTTGAATTTGTGAGCATTGACAAGTGTAAGGTTGTTTCTTTTTTCCCTTATTTTTTTCTTTTACCTTTCTTTACTAGAAACATATACTTAGCTGTAAAATTTTCCTGGCTCAACAACATATTTATGTTTCTAGGAGGAAAAGGGAGGTCCTTACAAGGCATCAATACCATTGAGTCAGGCTACAAACCCTGAAGCTGATGTTCTACTCGCTTATGAGATGAATGGCGAGGTAATACAAGTCGCGTTTTTTCTTAAATTATTATTAAATATGTTTGTTTTCTCAGTTTCATCTTTTATTGTTTTGTAAGATGGTATGCAATAGATTCAATGTTGTGTGTAGCTTCAGTCTTACATTAATTTGACCTATTGTCCTTATTCAGCTCCACCTATGTTGTAAAAAATTTACATCTCAAAATGATTCAACTAGCGGTACCTGTTCTTCAAATTGATGTATACCTTTTTCTGCCTGTGTCAGCATAATATCCACTTTTCTAAAAATGATTTAACTGTTGTAAAAAGTTTTAGGAGACCACATAGACTGTTCTCAGTAGAATTTCCTATTGTATACTTAAAAAGAGAACTTTCCTGTGGGCCCATATTTCCCTTGTCAAACATTAACAGTGCAGCTTATAAGTTTCTATACAATTCGTTAAAAGTCAAACCAAAGAATTATACTTGAAACTGTTTGAGTATTTCTTCTTATTATTTGGGTCTTGACTTGACATAATAACAATCTTTAGCACATACGAATCCAATATAACAACCTATTCAATTGGTTCGTCCTTCAGCTCTAACCTTGTGGGTTGTCTGGTTTCTTATAGGGATGAACATTATGTTAATTTTGAGTGATCGACTTTAGTATATAGGCACTTTCAGTGCATCAATCAATTGTAACCTCGTGATGAGTGCTCTCAATATCAGACAGCATTGTTGCTTAATTCTGTGTTTCAAGTTTGTTGGATGGTATCATGAGAGTTTATTGTTAAGGTGTCATTTTATATGCTTCAACTGGGGTGACCTTCTGAATACATTTCCATTTAAAATTAATGTCATCTATTTGGTTGAGCAGTCCATCAGAGAGCAATCAGTGGGAAGAAAGTGGGGGATGTTTGATTGGCAGATATTTATACTTCTGATTGCATGTTGAGCCTTCTTAATAAAAATGGAATTTTGAGCATGCTACTCTAAATTTACTTGTAATTTCTGTTTCTTCGCTCGATATGCTTATGAAAACACTAGCGTTTCGAATGCCACCTTGGAAACGTCTGTTTTGGCCCTGGCAATTCCCTTTTAAAGTCTGACTAGTTGATAGCTCAACTTGCAACATGCTATACTAACCTTACTGGATTCACGCATGAAGCCACTTAATAGGGATCATGGCTATCCGCTGCGTGTGGTTGTCCCAGGTGTGATAGGTGCCCGTTCAGTTAAGTGGCTTGATTCCATCAAGATCATTGCTGAAGAATGCCAGGTTGCTATTTGTGTATTAGTAACTTCAGAATGATGAAACATTTTCTTTTAAAGTTGTTAAGCAATATCTGTTGGACAGGGTTTCTTTATGCAAAAAGACTACAAGATGTTTCCACCAACAGTGAACTGGGATAACATCAACTGGTCTACTAGGAGACCGCAGATGGACTTCCCTGTTCAGGTAATTGGTTAAATTTCTCTCCATCGGTACGTTTTCGATGGGGTTCTTTTAGTTTTTTGATATAAACTTACCTATCCTGTATATAGGTAGATTCAGACTTCAAGAGTACTCATTATTCCCAGGTTCTGAACTTGGAGACACTTAAAACCTGCTTGGCCATAACTTCATTTGCAAATACTGAAGCAGCATTGGCATGTTGAAGTTTGACCATAAGTTTTAGTTCTGGTTTGAAGATGTTTTGCAAGTGAATTTTCTCAAATCTTCAACTTCCACTCACAAATCTCAATTTTTACAAATTTATTTGGAAGTGAAGTTAGGTGCAAAAGGAACTTCAACTTCAAATAGAAATTTTTTATTCAGATTTAACTCTTATTTTGTCCAAAGAATACTTAGTCCAAACAAATTATATATATGCGCGCACACACAGAGAGAGAGAGAGAGAATACAGTGTTTGAACTTGAGAGAGACACTTGATAGAAAATGACAACTGGTTTATATAGTTTCTGCATGTTTTCCTAATTTGTTTGATAGAATATTACAACTGGGTTTTTTAGTGTTGCAACTTATTTCCTTATCAAATTTGCAATTGCACTATGTCAAAAGGTGGGAGTGGCCCCTGTGGAGGATAAGATGCGGGAGGCGAGGTTGAGATGGTTCGGGCATGTTAAGAGGAGAAGTATAGAAGCCCCGATTAGAAGGTGCGAGCGGTTAGTCTCGGTGGGTAGCAGGAGGGGTAGAGGTAGGCCTAAGAAGTCTTGGGAAGAGGTTATTAGGCGGGACATGGCGCAGCTGGAGCTGACTGAGGACATGGCCCTAGACAGGAGGGTGTGGAGGTCAAAGATTAGGGTAGAAGGTTCGTAGGTAGTCGAGCGTTTCTCTTTGTCTTACTCAGTTCGCTAGCATTAGTGTTAGTATGATATCTTTTATCCATAGATGGCTATTACTACCTAGAGTTTGACCGTATTCTTGGATTCAATCTTATTTCATCTTGTTGTTATTCCTATTTGTTGCAATTACCTTTTCTTTTTCAGTCGTTCTCTAGCCGAGGGTCTATCGGAAACAACCTCCCTTCCCTCCCAGGGGTAGGGGTAAGGCTGCGTTCATCTTACCCTCCCCAGACCCCACTTGTGGGAAACTACTGGGTTTGTTGTTGTTGTAATTGCACTATGTCAAAACTTTTCTTTTCTTGTGTAATAAGTATTGACGTCCCTGAGATATAGTGTTACCAATAGAATTATTTACACGACGGTTCTAGAAACTAGAAACCCTTGTCATTGCTTTTAAGGGTGTCTAATTTCCAGATCTGAGATATTGGTCTGGCCTGATTTGGCAATTATATCTGTCTGTATGCCAACATGGCTTACGACTTCTTAAAATTTGTCAATTGCTGACAGTTACTTAATACCCTTTTCTGTTTACAGTGCGCAATATGTTCCCTGGAAGATGTGAGTGTTGTAAAGCATGGAAAGGTCAGTTGTAATATGGGTAAACTTTATGTTCAAGCTTATCTTGACGTTTATCTTATGCCTTTATGGGCATTTCTACATATACTCGTGTAGATGAGTTTGCATGGTCCAGTTATGCAGTTTTGTTCTGTAGTGCTGTATATAGGCAATCATAGTACTTCATTAGGTTGTTCTAGCTTCTAGTATTTGTTTTCAGATAACCATCAAGGGGTACGCAGTATCAGGAGGCGGGCGTGGCATAGAAAGGGTAGACGTGTCTATTGATGGTGGTAAAACTTGGGTGGAAGCCACCAGATACCAGAGAACCGATATTCCATATATTGCTGATGACTCAAATAGTGACAAATGGGCATGGGTCTTTTTTGAAGCAGAGGCAAATATTCCACAGAGTGCAGAGATAGTTGCTAAAGCGGTAAGTAACTAGTTTTCTGTAAAAAATTCCTGCTTTTCTATTCAAAGAATAAAAAGGTTCAACTCTTTTCTGATGAGTCTAATTTTAGAGTGATGTGTGTCTTTAGAAAAAGTATAATGTTACATCTATCAAGCCCATAATTTGCTGCAATACATTACGAAATTGCTCTCTCATGTTATTTTACGCTGAAGACTTCACTATGCTTCCTGCTCCTGTTCTCAGTTGATATTGTATGCTTAATAGGTGGATATAGCTGCAAATGTCCAACCTGAAAGTATAGATTCTATCTGGAATCTGAGAGGAATCCTGAACACCTCATGGCATCGGGTTCAAGTCCGAGTTGGCCAGGCAAATCTTTAGGATGTGTTTCATGTGTTGGGCGGATGACAGTATTCAGCATCAAAGGCAATGGTTGTGTTTGTATCTTCCTAGCTTAAAATGAAAATAGCATGTTTTCTTGATGTTGTCTCAAATACTAATGGAAATAACAATAATAATCTGGAAGCGATTGTAGCTTGAAAAGCGGTTGTGTTTCTTTCCCCAGTATGTATTTTTCTTTATTTTCCTTTGGAGTTTGATCTGGACAAGTTCCTAATTATTTGTCACTGGATGATGAGTTTTAGGATGACATATAAGTACTGAAAGCAAGACAAAATCCAATTACAGCTATTAGAATATATAGGAAATTGGTTATTAGGTTCTATTTTACTTTGTGAGTGGCTATTTTTACATTACACTTTTGTTTTTTGGTTTCTTATTATGAAGTCCTCGCCAGCTGAAAACTGTATCTGCTAGTCGCCTCAACCATCACGTGGAAGTGCTTTCTTTCCCACTCAAATTGAGCATTTGCTTCCTTTTTTGTAGATATGGATAAGTTAACTAATAGAAATATTGTGTACCCTACTGGTTAGCCCTCCAAAAAGGAGGAAGGTGAAGTGAGGTGAGATGAGTTTGAGGTGCTTAAATTAAACGATGCGGCTGTTTAGATTTACTCTTTCAGGTGAATGACATGATAGTAAAAATTTAATATAAATATTTAAATAGTAGAGCTGAAACGAATAAGTGTTATTGAAGTAATATGCAATAGGAAGATAATTAATAAAGTAAAGTGACTCTTATGGTGTAAGGTAGCGGACCAGTCGTATTAGGCTATTAGCTAAGTCTAAACAAGTCAAAGCTCTTAAAACAATTAGGACCGTCTCCTAATTAAAAAACGAAGACTAACTCAAACTAATAGATAAGGTCTTATGTCCAACTAAAAGATAAGATTCCTCTAACTAATGTATTATTCTCTTCCCTCTTTTCACACATATTAAGGAATATATCTTTTAGCATTAATTAACAATAAAATTGATCATATTAACCTTAGTTTGCTCATTGGAAATATAACAAACTACTCCTAGGCTCTTTACTCCAAGGGCAACTTTGGTAACTTTGGAAAGAAGAAGTTAATTCCTTCTTGATATTTTGAAAAAATCAAATATTGTGGATCACAAAAAAAGGTTAAAAAATCACTTAAAGTGGACCGGAGTGAGTACCTTATTGACCGAAAGATTCGAGACATTATTTTTAACCAAAAGATAAAAATAAACGCAAATCTAAAATAAGAAAAATCTATAACAATTTATTTTCGTATACTATAAATTCTTTTCATACGTCTTTGAAGATGCATCGGACTGTTTGGCTGGGCCATTTCTTACATAGATATCTATATGCACGAGTTTGTAAGAGGGGATAATATAGATCTAAGATTAAACGGAAAGTTGAAAGTACTAGTATAATCTTTCTCAAAATCAATGCAACTTTTAGTGGGGAAAACGCAATGAAGTAAATGATTCATATAGGTGCCACAAACTTACAAGCATTAAAGTTTAATTGATGTTCTTACTCTCACATAAGGATCAGAGTTTGTTAACAATCTTTTATTCTTGTTAAAAGTTATGCAGGTAAAGTGTGAGTTCAAAGAACCTCTACTTTTAGGAATTCGTTAACACACTTTAAAAATTAAATGTATTTAGTACTTTCTTCTGTCCACATTAAGTGATTTTTTGTGGTCCACAATATTTGATTTTTATCAAGAAGGAATTAACCTCTTCTTTTCAAAGTTGCTCTTGGAGTAAAGAGCCTAGGAGTAGTTTGTTATATTTCTAAAGAGCAAATTAAGATTAATATGGTCAATTCCATTATTAATTAATACTAAAAGATGAATTCCTTAATATGTGTGAAAAGAATAAAAAAATCACTTAAAATGGACCGGAGGGAGGGAGCATTGAAATGAAATGAGCCTGAACCAAAAAGTTAAATATATATTTCATATAGTCGTGTTAAGCTTAGTTGATTATCTTCTTAGACGGACAAGAAACTTATTTGACTAATTATAGACATTATTGTTTATCAGTCCAAATTTTGGCGTATAAAAGTATATATTTCATAAATTTAATTAAGGTGCGTGCAAATTAACTCGAAAATCACTGTTATAAAAAAAATAATTAGTGATTGTTAAGGATAGATGTAGACTAACTGAATGGGTAGGCGACTGCCCTCGTTAAGCAATGAGCATGCCATCACATGTCTCTATTGAAGAGCAGAAAGCAGGATAAGTTATGGCCCCAGAAACAGGCCTAACCGTTGGATTTATCCCTCGGCCTCGTGATTGAATGTGAATCTTATCTTTTGCATGCCTGCCTTTTATACTCTTCTTCATCAATATATACTACTACTTTTGGCTGTGTATGGGGCAGAGACATTTCCCTAAAAGGGGGGTAAACAATGCCATTTGTCTTTTATACTTCATCAATATATACTACTTTTGGCTGTGTGGATGGGGCAGAGACATTAGAGACATTGCCTAAAAGAGGATAATAAATAATGCCATCTGTGTGGTTGTGTCATAACTATGTCAATTCGTAGCCTCAACTATATATGTCATCTGAATAACTGCCTCACTGAACCATCTAGCAGCTTTTTTTTTAATATTCTGTTGGGGCAGAGCTAGAATATGAGTTACGGGTTTCGATCGAATCTAATAATTTGGTTCAAAATTTTGGTCAAAGTTTTGTATTTATATAATAAAATAAATATTAAATTAAATATATATAAATTATTAATTTAGAATTCAATAACAACAAAAATCTCGAGTCATAAGATTTATATTCTGGTTTCGCGTCCCCACTTGAGACGGTCGCGTGCTTTGCCTTTGAACGAGAATACCAAACAAACCACGTATATGTGAATCCGGTGGGGTTGTTGCACCTGGTATTTTGAGTTAAAGACATCCATGGCTTATTTTTTAGTAAATAAAAATGTACGTAACATTTAATATGTTATTCACTATGTTTGAGTTTTAGGAAGGATTTCTGCTTGAGGGCCGGAATATCGCTTTATACTAGGACAGATATTTGATTTGGGTCATTCTACCACAAGGCATTTTCTCAAGAGTAAGTTAGAAAAAATAGTGTATAGTATTATAGCCTGTTTGGCCAAGCTTCTTTTGAGTCAAAAGTGCTTTTTTTTTTGTCAAAAGTATTTTTTTCTAAAATTAAGGTGTTTGGCCGAGCTTTTGAAAGGAAAAAAAATATTTTTGAAGAAAAACAGAAGCAGTTTTGGAGAAGCGGAAAAAATAGTTTCTCTCCAAAAGCACTTTTTGAAAAGCACTTTTGAGATAAATACACTTAGAAGTAGTTTATTAAAGTTTGGCCAAACACTAATTGTTGTTCATAAGTGTTTTTCAAATTAATTAGCCAAACACAAACTGGTTCTCACTAAAAGTACTTTTGAGAAAAAACACTTCTCAAAATAAGCTTATTTTTGCAGTTTGGCCAAATGGACTATTAGTTCTTTTGGTCTAGATGGTAAAAATTGCACGGGGCGCCCTATTTGGTCGCCCCCATTTAACCTATACCCACTTTTTAAAAAAGTTTTAACTTGTACCTATTTTTTAAACAACTTCAGGCCTCTTTCTCCTCCTCCTCCTCCTCCTCCTTCTTCTTCTTCTTCGGGTGACATTATTATGATATTATTATTCATATTATTATTCTTCACATAAAGCGAAGCTCTTGGATTCATGAAACTTGGTTTAATTGGTGATTTGTCAGGGAAGCCCATATGGCAAAGTTTTGATGAACCCACTGATACCTTCCTTCCTGGTATGAGGATGGACGACGGGAAGTTCAAGTTGACTGCTTGGAATATTACCCAAAAGGACCCAAGCACTAAAGTGCATCCTATAGGAGCTGAAGTTGAGCAAATACTAAACAAACTTCAGCTCCTAAAATGCTGAACTTCAGCAGATACTAAACAAACTTTAGCTCCTATAATGCTGAAGTTCAGCAATTACAAAACAAAAATTTCAGTCAAAATTGCTGAAGTTCAGCAATTATTGAACTGAAGTGCATCCTCTAGGAGCTGAAGTTCAGCAAATACTAAACAAATTTCAACTCCTAAAATCTTGAAGTTCAGCAGATACTAAACAAACTCCAGCTCCTAGAATGCTGAAGTTCAGCAATTACAAAACAAAAACTTCAGCCAAAATTGCTGAAGTTCAGCAATTATTGAGTTGAAGTTTTCCATTGTACTATGAACTGAAGTTTGCGCGATTGCCTTTGTAAGTCAGGCCAAAATTCAGGCAAAAATATCTGAAATTTTGCTTTGATAAGGCTACACTTCACGCAAAACATTCTGAAGTTCAAACTTCAGACATAAATTTTTGTTACTTCAGGCCCGTATGCCTGAAGTTACTCGAAAAGTGGGTACGCTTGCAATTCTTTTTGCAAAGCGGGTATAGGTTAAAATGTGACCCAAAAACTGGGTATAGATGCAAATCCCCCGTCTTGATGCTAGTTGAAGTCTTAGGGGGATCCCTTTCATTTTGTTTACAATCCAAACAAAGAATATAAGTCTATTTAATTACTAGCTCCCTCGACCTTTTCTTTTGCTTCCATTCTCCTTCCTTTTCCCCCCTTTGCTCCCTCAACAAACAAGGTATAACAATTTGGAGATAAAATATATGTGCTTTACAACATGCAACGTAGCTATCACGAGTGTCTTGAGCGACTGACTTTTAAAAGTTGAATAACATAGCCCCCATCGACGTTATATGCACTCAAAAGGTACATATTGGAAATTCCCACCCTCAATATATCTTTCTTATTTCGGTAGGGAAACTGAAAAGATAATAATATTTATAGTTTACTGCATGAAAACCGCCATCAAAATGGACAAATGCATCCATAGGTACCAATAACAATATAATGCTTCGAAGAAAAGCATCCAAGCGAAGACTTAGAACCACCTACTCTGAGTTTTTAATATCCAAAAGACAGATCAATCACTGCTATTGTATTATTTATACATGTGCGTATATAAATATTTTAATATATGAACCATCTAGTTTATTACCTATATATGTACATATACGTTGACAGTTTTCATTGTTTAAAAAATTTAAAAGACATGGTTACCTTCTTCTCCCTCTTCACCATATACCCTTTCATTCTTCCATTCCTTTGTCTAACTGTAATTCTGTATCTATCATATGCCATTGTTGAACAATTCCAGCAACGTCCTAAAGGCGTTGCCGGACCCCCAACTTACCCCATCATAGGTTGTTTGATTCCTTTTTACAAGAACCGATATCGACTACTAGATTGGTACACTCATCTTATCTCTAAGTCCCCAACTCAAACAATTGTGATAGATAGATTAGGAGCGCGGAGAACTATAGTAACAGCTAATCCATACAATGTAGAATACATGCTCAAAACCAACTTTGACAATTTTCCTAAAGGCAAGCCATTCAATGAAATTCTTGGTGATTTTCTTGGAAATGGTATATTCAATGTGGATGGAGAAATGTGGTACAAACAGCGCAAGATGGTCAGTCATGAGTTTACTGCCAGGTCCTTAAGAGATTACGTTGTGAATGCGCTCAAAGAAGAGGTGGAGAACAAGTTGTTACCTATACTGGAATTAATGGAGGCTGAAAATAGAGCATTTGACTTGCAAGATTTGTTAAGAAGACTTGGATTTGATGTGGTTTGTAAAGTTTCTTTGGGTTTTGATCCATGTTGCCTCAATGAATCTCTTTCATTTTCGCCTTTACTAGATGCTTTTGAAAGGGCTTCGCAGATATGTGCTGAGAGAGGAGCTGCACCAATATTTGTTGTATGGAAGGTGAAAAGATGGTTAAATATTGGATCTGAAAAACAGTTGAAACTAGCCGTTGATCAAATCCATTCATCAATCGATGATATCATCCGCGAGAGAAAGATTAAGATCAGAGAAGAAAACCAGAAAGAGACCAATAAAGATCTTCTTTCAAAGATGATATTGGCAGCAAATTTTGATGAGGAGGAAGTCAGAGATATGGTGATAAGCTTCATTATGGCAGGAAGAGACACAACATCAGCGGCAATGACTTGGTTCTTTTATCTACTTTCTCTCCATCCTGAGATAGAATATGAATTGGTTTCCAAAGAGCTGAGGTTTATAGAAGCTGAAACACTAACCAAGTATGAGATATTGAAAGAAATGAATTTCTTGAAATCTTGTCTCTGTGAAACAATGAGACTTTATCCACCAGTTGCATGGGATTCGAAGCACGCCATTTCTGATGATATTTTGCCAGATGGTACTCGTATTAAAGCTGGGAATAGAGTGACATACTTCCCCTATGGAATGGGGAGGATGGAAAACTTGTGGGGAAAGGATCGATTCGAGTTTAAACCAAGGAGATGGATGCAAGAATCAGAGGAAGAAGGAACAGAGCAGGTATCAAATTTGTACAAGTTTCCTGTTTTTCAAGCAGGTCCAAGAGTTTGCCTTGGGAAAGAATTGGCATTTATTCAAATGAAGTATGTTGTAGCTTCAATATTGAAGCGTTTCCAGATCAGACCAGCTTGTTCAGATCCTCCTGTTTTTCTGCCACTCCTAACAGCTCATATGGCTGGTGGTTTTAAGGTTTTTGTCCACAAAACCAAATACAATTAGATGTTCCGTATATAAGTCTCCTCTTTCAATGATCTTTACATGCTTCGACTAGTTCTCCTTCCAACAGCCAACAGCATTATGTCCGACATTGGCGATCCAGAATTTGAGACTCATGGGTTCCTGCTGTAATTTCAAATTAAAATGCAATAATAATTAGGTTCACCGTTAGATATTTATAAATATTTAGTAAATTTCTTAATATAAATACAGGGCATACGCAAGAGTTATTGGGTTCCCCGGAACCCTTATTCAATGCTCTCTCCAAGGTCTCAAACGATTTTTTCGCGTCACCACATGGTGAAGGATAAGGGGCTCAGACCATGTGAGCTATCCTCCAATCTCGAGTCTCAAATTAATGTATATTTTTATAGAAGAGCTTTCATATTCTACCTAGCTAGGATTCAATTCCTGAGGATCGTATCAAAAATATTTTTTGAAGGAGGTATCCAACTCAGGGAATGAAATGAAAATGAAATGTTTAAGGGTTTTACTTCCTGATTTGTATGACGAGATCAATTACTTTGATAGAACAGGCGCTAGCGCCGGGCGAAGCTATGTATGGGCAAGGGTGGTAACATCCTTCGCCAATAATTATAATGTGTATAAGGTAATATATTACTATTTCTTATAGGTAAATAAAATGGACTTTGAACACTCTTACATAGCTCACCGGAACAGAATATTCAAAATTTGAACACCCTTATTGAATTTTATGACGTCGCCATGTCTCTAAGGATTATTTCAACTTTGTCTAAAGATTCTACTGGCCACGAAAATTTTCCCCTTCACATTTTTTAAAATTTTCCATGTGATATTTTATTTACACTTCGGTTGGAACGAAGAAGCTGGAGAGCAAAAGAATTAACTAGAGAAGTAAAGAAACGAAGAAATTGAAATACTTCATTGTCTTTAGAATGTACCAAGAGAAAATTGTTTTAAAAGATGAAAGTGTTTTGTGACATATTTCCTGTTCAATTTTTCTCCTCTTCAGCCCCTTCTTGAAACAAATGTATACCAGTAATCAAATAAATAATGTGTATAACATACGTATATTTACATAAAACCCAAAGGTATAGCCGCATGCTAAGACTAAAAGAAGGAACGTACACTTCTCTAAACCTGGCACCAATTGGAAGGAAAAGAACACCGAACAAGAAATATAAATATACAAGTTTCTAAGTTTTAAGTACCAATTAGGTGAGAGTTGAAAACCAATCTGATTTCCATTTTATCTAAGTTATTTATTAAATTTGTTATAATTTTAGCATATACTCGTATTCCAGCTTGCGTCAACTGCATGCTACTCCTTTTATTATATAACAAAAAAACTATTTTCTTGTCAAATCGGGAGACACAAGCGTTATCTGCACGCTACAAAAATATTATCAAGCTTTTATGCTGGTAATTACTGGTTATTATATTGCAACCAAGCCAGATGCAATAAGCAATTCTTTTTTCTTTTTATTGCAAGAAGTACAAATTAAAGTAGACGCCATTTTCTATTGATTTATTCAAACGCATCGAACTTGTTTAATCCAAACCTGTCTGCGTTGACCTTGCTGACTCAAATATATTCCTGGCGGCAAGCAGCTTAATTATATCTTTTTTACTTGAGTCCATATTAACAGCATGTGTTAAAATCTGTTTATTAGGAAACGAGAAAAATTACAATTTTTTTAAGGAATTTAATCTCTTTATTGTTGTCCAAGCTAAGGTTGTTGGATTAATTCCTCCTCTATTGGCAATGGAGACAATAAAAATTACAGAACTTCAACAAACGACTTCACAAGGTTTGATCTATTATCAACTCTTTAATAGCTACAAGAAGTGTTTCTCTATATAAGCACAAGGATTTTCTTTCTATTTTCCGATGGGGAACAAAGCTCCTTAGTAAAACAGAGTTCTATTTAAATCTAAGCGTAAGGTTTGGGGCAGCCCATCTGATTAGTTCAGCTATCATTGCAGGAAACCCTTTTCATCCTCCGCCAACAAGCATAGCCGACACCGAGCTACTTAGTACCTTTTTCATTCAAACGGGAATGACTCCACAACAATCCTCCTTCGATGCCTACTTACTTAAGTCTAGCTGACCCATCTTGAAGTCTACCAACCCTTTTCAAGTCGGGAATGCCACATCAGTCTTTTAAACAAAAAGAATTTCTTTTCTTTTCTTGTGAAATGTTTATTATTTGTTGATCCCCATATGGAGCACTGAGTTACTTACATTACGGGGGTTCCAAAAAGCTTACCTTATATTATAGAAAAGTTTGAGAAAGGGGATCTCGGTCGAGAAGCGGTCCAGGTAAAGTCAGATTTCAAAGATAGAATGTAGGAGAGAGACATCTAACAACTCGACCAGAGCGGATCCCGAGACTTCACCTCTTTAAACTGTTGGGCTATTTCCACACATTAACTCAAACCCAACAATATGTTTATTAAATTTTACTAATATTATTTCCCATTATAATGTGGGGCATGATGTGCTACAGTATTTATTTTTACTAATACTTAAGTATCATTTTTATTTGAAGCATGTATTTCCATCTGCAGCTCCTCGATAAACCACAAAAGGATGGCTGCACAAATACCTCAATTTCCAGCTAAAGTGACTTTCAATTTGCAATGGAGAAGAACACGTATTGTTGCTCGTGCAAACAATTTATTTTGTTCTATCCGCAGGTTTCAACTCATCAATTTTCTATGAGAAGTAAAAGTGTTATATAAGGCAGGCTCTGGGGGAGTGATCAGAGACAATAATGGTGATTTTGTAGCTGTGTCGGGTCCAAACACATTCACGCAAGTATACGTGGTCGTCAAGTAATAAAGTAGTGAATAAAGTATCGTTCCCACGAAAACTTATGATTAACTTTTGACTAATTCAAACTCGAATAGCTTATTGATTCAAGATATTTCTAACAAAATATATAATTTTCTAAATTACTACCTAAAGACTATCAAATAATGAATTGCTAAGAAATAAACACAACACTTAAATAGTTTTGAATAACAATCAATAGGATATAATATTCCAGGGTCACGGGTCATCTAACATTCATGTTGCATTCTTGGTTTAAAATAACTAAATGATTTATCTGAATTGTTGATTCACAGGGTTAATTTCACTAGTAAGAATCTGTCGAGTTCTTACAAACCTATTCAAGTTAACTTAATACCTATATGTCTATGGAATTAAGTTTAACAAGAACGCATTTACAATTCCTGTATTGCAACCGAGTAAGGCAATAGTGTAACTGCATTAACTTGAGGGTTCTTCTCTGTATCACTGGAAAGTGAGCCTGTAGGTCTAGTATTTTGGTTTGGTGCTAACTGCCCCATTTGCCTCTCAAGATTTCTGAAATCGGTCCTGAGCTGTTGATTGTCTAGCAACAACTTTTTCAGCAAGTCATTCGTACTTTCTTCCATTTGTTGGGGTGGCTTCTGAGGTTGAGTGAAATTCCCTTGAGGTCTATACTGATTCTGATTCTGTTGATTTCTGCCCCATGAGAAGTTAGGATGATTCCTCCAGTTTGGGTTGTAAGTGTTCCCATATTGTGCATGTTGATTCATAGAACCTCTATTTTGTTGCCCCACATAGTATATAGATTCAGGATTCGTTGGGCACATGTCAATCATATGACTGTCTCCGCATAGTTCGCAACAAATAGACATCTGCTGTACATGTTGCATTTGTTGTGTTGTCATTCTATTCATCTGATTTGCCAATTTTGCTATATCGGCTCTCATGGCGGAACAGTCATCAAGCTCAATCAACCCGGCTGCCTTCTGTTTAATTCCCCTTCTTGAATCCCCCTCTCCTTGCCAATTATGGTCATTAGCAGTGAAGTTATTTAGCAAGAGTTGTATTTCACTATACGGCCTTGCCATGCAACTACCCCCACAAGCTGAGTCAAGATTCATCTTTGATGCTTCATCTAACCCATCAACAAAAGTGTGACCCAATACCTCATCAGTTTGACAATGATGCGGGCAGTCTCTGAGTAGCTTCTTGTATCTTTCCCAAGCTTGACGAAGTGTCTCGCCATCCCGTTGTTGGAACCCAAGAATTTGGCTCCTCAGCGACTTTGTCTTCTTAGTTGGGAAAAACTTGATCAGGAATTTCCTTGCTAGATCATCCCAAGTGTGGATAGAGTTCGCGGGCTCCTTTTGCAACCATTCCTTAGCTTCCCCCAACAGTGAAAAAGGAAATAGTGTCAGCCTGACATAGTCCTTGAAAACGTTCGGATAATTGTAAGTGTCCGTAATTTCCAAGAAGTTCTGAATATGCCTCTGCGGGTCCTCATGAGATAGACCCACATATTGTCCTGTGGACTGAATCAGCTGTACCATGTACTGTTTGAGTTCAAAATGCCCAGTGATATCAGGCTTCACAATAGCCTGAGTCATATTCGCAAGATTGGGCCTTGCGGCTTCAATCACCGGACGCTCTCCATTGCCTGCCATCTCTATTGGCTGTGGTTGAACTGCGATGTCCAACTCTCTTTCTAATCTCGTTCTAGCTTCGAGTTCCCTTCTCACTCTATGTAGTGTTCGTTCGATTTCTGGATCAAGAGGAATGAGGTTGTTTGCACTTATACTCCTCTGCATTCGAGAGAAGATCCTGCGTTGATACAAACAAGGCAAACTGAAAATTAAAACTTGAACAAATATCTAATAAAAGCTTAACTTAGTCACGTAGCTAATTTCTAAGTCCCCGGCAACGGCGACAAAAATTTATCGGGTCCAAACACACTCACGCAAGTATACGTGGTCGTCAAGTAATAAAGTAGTGAATAAAGTATCGTTCCCACGAAGACTTATGATTAACTTTTGACTAATTCAAACTCGAATAGCTTATTGATTCAAGATATTTCTAACAAAATATATAATTTTCTAAATTACTACCTAAAGACTATCAAATAATGAATTGCTAAGAATTAAACACAACACTTAAATAGTTTTGAATAACAATCAATAGGATATAATATTCCAGGGTCACGGGTCATCTAACATTCATGTTGCATTCTTAGTTTAAAATAACTAAATGATTTATCTGAATTGTTGATTCACAGGGTTAATTTCACTCGTAAGAATCTGTCGAGTTCTTACTCACCTATTCAAGTTAACTTAATACCTATATGTCTATGGAATTAAGTTTAACAAGAACACATTTACAATTCCTGTATTGCAACCGAGTAAGGCAATTAGGTATATGTCTATCCTAATCGCGAATCCGTTCCCCGATGCCCGGGTTTGAGAACTTACTCTATTTACTTCTATATGCAATCTAGGGTTCCCACTTTCGAGTTCAACTCTAGATTCGTAGATAGTATTTCACTGTTAGCTACTCAGCAAAATAATTAAAAACAGAATTAAATAAACAACCCAATATGATAAACCCAACGTCGTCAAATTAAACTTCAAACATCAACATTCATGTATACCCATGACCCTAGAACAATAGGGTTCTTAGCCACTCATATTCAGGCAATCATCCAAAATTTCATAAGAGTGCATAAGAATCAATAAAAGAAAGAGAGAATAAGAACTCAAGACGAATTCCGTGGTTTTAGAACTTGGTTATAGCTTCTCCCCCTTCTCCAATATCTCTCCCCCTTAAAAAAAAGCGTTTTTAAGCTTATATATTGCGTCCAAAAGTCGTGGGCTAGAGTTCTCCTAACCCTAGTCCAAATCGGCTTCAGGGGTTGATGCTAAGGTGGATGCGACGCATCCACCTCGTCCTCCATTTCTTAACTTTGCATGTGAGGGTGGACGCGACGCATCCACCTTCTCTTCTACTTCCCAGTTTTGCATGCGAGGGTGGATGCGACGCATCCACCCTTCTCTTCTACTTCCCAGTCTCGGATGCTATGGCGGACGCTATGGGCCGACTTCACTGCTAAGGGTGCACGAAAGATGATGTTTTTCTAGGTTGGATGCGACGCATCCAACCCTTCTTCCTCTGGCTAGACCACCTTTTCTTCATATTTTGCACTCCAAACACCTTAAATCGTCACACATAACTTAATTAGTCATAAAACCAATAATTAAACCATGTTGGGAATTTTAAAGATCAAATAACATCAAGAAGTGGTTAAAACATGGGTAAAGTAACATCAACACATATCGAAATATGCCAAACATCACTACCCCACACTTAAACCTTTGTTCGTCCTCGAACAAACCATCCTATAGTAGACGAAACAAAATTAAGCTCTTATCATTCAAAGCACACTGCACCTATGACCGTGGTTATTTGCAACAATTAGGCTCTAGGCTATGCATCACATACCCTTCCCTTTACTTATGCCCTTCTTCAAAAATATTCAAACAAGTCAACATGCTCATAATAATCCTAGCCTCAAAAACCGACTCATTGTCACAATGTACTCGTGGCTTGAACACCCAACATCCTAGAGAAGTCTAATAATGTTACCTATCCCTCTTGAAACCATGTGCCCTCACAAAAACAAAGAAAGTCAAATCAATCCACACATTCGAATCTCATGCTCATATATCAACGAAAATCGCTCACTCTCACAAAAGAAATCACATGCATGTATAATTGGTACCATAAGCTTGCCCTTAATGTAAATCTCTACTAATGTAAGCTCGCTCGATCTAAAATCAATTAGGACTTTTTCATAGTTGTAGTGTGGGCTAAGGGACGGGTAGGATATATTTTAGGAATAGTGGCTCAACCTCCTAAGCACTTTAACACATCACCAAATAACTTAAGCGCAAATTCTTCAACCCTACTTCAATTTCACAAATAATATCACCCTCAACAATATTTTCTCCTTCTTTAAGCATTACTTTAATTCATACCCACTAGCAAGAATAAAATAACAATTTATTCATCTATATTTTTCTTTTCTTTTCTTTTCTTTTCTTTTTTTTTTTTTCAATTTCCGCTAGTGGTGTATTATTTTACAAAATAAGTGCACCCTTCTTTCTTTCATTGGTTCCACTCAAAAGTCACCCCACACTTAGTTCCTTCTTACTTCTTTTAGCGCTCATCTAACAATTAAAGTGCTTTAAGAGGTAAAAGGATCAAAACAATGTCAATTAAGAATAAAAAGGGTATAGGCTTGTAATGTGGGTACCAAATAAAAGTCAATAGGCTCAAAATGGTTAACTAGGGATAAATTTTATTTGTGATAAGCAATAAGCTCAAAAAGATCAAAGAAAGCCTAAAATCATTTTTCAAACCGAGCATCACCTAAAATTTCGCTTCAACTCACATACCGGGCAAGTTCTAGACACAAGTACAATACATGGACTACACAAAAAATCTCACCACACATGGCACATGACTCATTAAGGACAGTCACATTCCGACTCTCAAACAATGCAAGTATTCACGAAGCCACGAGATATTAAACATTAAGCGCAAAGTGAACATAAGTCATGTAAACGAGACATAGGTATCACAAACATGCTATCCAATACATGAAGGCTTCATGATCAATTTCAAAACATAGGAGAGGCCCTACATATGCCAAAGCCTGACTATGCTACTATCAAACAAGTCAGTAGCCCCCTCAGAATCTCATATTTCTTCCTCCATTTATTTTCTAACTCTAATCTATTCTAAAAGAAAAAATTTCTACCCGGTTCAAAATACATCCCATGGAAAAGAATCGATGCACAAAGAAAAACCACAGGGGATTATTACTACTTACAAAGATACTATATATATATATATATATATATATATATATATATATATATATATATATATATATATTTTTTTCTTTTTCTTTTTTAAATTTTTTTTTTTTTTTTAACTTCAAGAATAAACTGAGAGTTACTCCATATAGATGAATTTACTGCTATTATATGCCATTAATCCAGTGAATATTTTAGTACATTCATCCATACAACAAAATATGAATAGCCCCCACCCCACACTTAGGACTGTGCGTTGTCCCCAATGCACACAAACAAGGTAAAGTAGGGTGAGAAGAACTCCCTCAAGTCAAGGTGGAGGGCTCATCCGCAGTCTGTGGAAGAGCATCTGCATCCATAGCATTCATCAGGACCCCCTCCGGCCTTTCAACATCATCCTCACGCATAGGGAGAGCTGTCATTGTCCTATCATCAACAACTGGAGCTGATTCTGTAGCAGGTGTTACAGCGACCTCAGTAGGCCTGTTGTGTGGAGCCTCAGTGACTATAGGAGGAACAGGAGTGGATGGTCCGGCAGTGGATGATGCAATCAGCTGTGAGATGTCTGTACCTGCACATTGAACCAGAGCTCTGAGGAGTAATGATATCTCCTTCATCATCGTGGCCTGCTCGGTCTGAACTCGGCTTAGATCCGCACGAGTCTGTCTCAACTCATCCCTGGTGGCACTCAACTCGACACGAGTCGCTATCAGCTCAGCCCTGTTCTCTTGCATATCTGCTTGCATCTGCTCAAATAATTGTTGAATGGTGAGCTTAGAAGACCTTCCCTTGTTCGGCTCTAGAACATGAGTGACATCGTATGGTCCTGGAGCTTTAGCCTCAATGTCGTCATTCTCCTTGTCCCATAGTACTCCCATCTCTGTCAAGAAAGCTGATAGGGTATTAGCAAAGAACAGCCTCCACTTGTAATTCATCCTGGTGCGCTGCATTTGATCATGCATGATGGCTCCTAAGTTGAGCGGTATCCCCTCTAATAAAGCATATAATACTAGTGCGCGGTGACGAGGGACATCAGTTTTGTGTTGGCATGGCATCAGGCGGTTACATATGAAATTTAGAGCCACACGTGCTAACGCACTCATGAATTCCTTGGCTATAGAATGGTACTCCATACTCCCATGCTTCCATTCTGCATCCTTCCTGGTAGGGCATAGGACAGACTTAATGTGTGCATAATCTGGTGTTTTGCATATGGAGTCAAACCTATCTGTAAGTGTGTGTGGCACCCTTAAGAAGTTATTCAGAGCTTCAGCTGACACATTAATATCTACCCCTCTTACTCGCACAATGTTGCCCCTGGCGTGACGCCAATTGGCGTAAAGCTCTCTAACAATGGTGAGGTTGGCTTTGCCGTGACCTTTCAAGATGGGTCCCCATTGTTGCACCTCTCGAATTGATTTTAGAAACTCTGAGTACTTTTTCTTAAGTGTTCCGATGTTGATCGGCTTTTCCGGAATATACTTCTTTGAAACCAGTATCTTCTTATAGGCTCGGAATGCCTTCTCATTAACAAAGTTTTTCTCCCAAGCAACTCGGTCTATGGGTTCACCCTCATCTTCATCACTCATGTCGACATGTAGGAGGTCATTATCCGAATCGGATTCGGACTCAGATTCTGTAGTAATCTTCTCCTTCCCTTTATCAGTCGGATCACTCTTTTTGGAGGCTTTTCTTTGGTATGTCACAGGCTCTCTTATCTCTATTCCTTTGCTTGGTGTAATAACCTTCTTCACTGTCCTCCTGACTAATGTTTCCTCTTCCTCTTGCTCTGAATCAGCACTTAACTGCCTAGGCAGCAGTTCCATTTCCTTCTCCGTCCGCTTCTTTTTTTCTGTGGATTTGGGCCGCCTGCTGCCCTTCCGGTAGGCCTTTTGGGCGGTTGCTTGTTACCATCTTTGTCTTGTTGCTTGGACGGTTTACTCGTTGCTGTCATTTTACGAATCTAAGTACCTGCAATGCAAAGAAATCAACAATTAGCATATGAAACAGCGAAGTTCAGCTTTAAAGCAGTTGCAACAGCTTGCACTTCCAATTATTCGTAAAGTCATGCCATTCAATACTTCATGGAATTATAGCTCATGGCTTTCAGCAAGTATGTGATAACTCTCTTCAATTTTACAAATAAGCATTGCGCTATATAGATATCGTTATGCCCAACATGAGGTCTATCCTAGCGACGCTCACTAACCACGGTCAATTTCACATAGCACCTCACTCGACCCCACACCTATTCTCAAGCATATACCAATGTTGCTCGGTTACTCAGACTTCACCGACGCCTAAATTTTCCTCATGGACAATTCGTCGAACATGTGATATGCAACAAGTGTTCCTAGTTCATTCTATCAGTTGGGTAATGCGACTACCCTCCCAAAATTTGACGAGATGAAGGGAATTATAGTTTATCATCTCGCAACCATTACAACTACCAAGAACGACAGCCCTAAACCCCAGGCTTTGTCAGTTCCTTTCTTAATTACATGTGTGATATTTGAAATTGCAAAACCTACTTGTTGCTACCATTGAGAGAGGGAAGAGAGAAGAATTAGGAGAGAAGCCAAAGAAAGAACGAAGAAGATGATGCGTACCTGTCGCGTTTGTATGCTTCGCAAGTTGAATTAAAGAGATTTGTATGCGTTTGTATGCGTCGCAAGTTCGATTAACGAATTTGTATGCGTTTGTATGCCTGACTTTTTTTTCTTAAGATGTGTTAAAATATATAGTACTTACCTGTGCGTGCGAGCTTAGACGCGACGCATCCCCTCTTCTTCCTTCAAAATTTGTTGGACGCGACACGGACGCGATAGGCAGACTTCACTGCCTTGAGCAATTGGCCCGTCAATTTTTTTCATGCTGAGGGGGATGCGACGCATCCGCCTCGTTTTCCCATATCTGGACAATTTATTTTTTTTTATTTTTTATACATACAAGATCTAATTCCTACAAAACAATGAACTAACTAACTTGGGTGGCCTCCCAAGAAGCGCCTGATTTAACGTCGCGGCACGACGCAACATGTTCTTCATGCCTCCACTAAATCCATCGTGGTCTTGTGACGTGCAATGTCACCACCCCAATAGTGTTTTACTCTTTGGCCATTTACCAAGAATGTCGCATTGGACCCCTTATCACACAATTCTATCGCACCATGAGGTTTCACACTAACCACTTCAAACGGACCCGACCATCGAGATTTAAGCTTTCCTGGAAAAAGCTTTAGCCTTGAATTAAACAGTAGAACTTCTTGACCTGGTTCAAACTCACGATGTTGGATATGCTTATCATGCCATCTTTTGGTCTTTTCTTTATACAATTTGGCATTTTCATACGCATGCAATCGAAACTCATCAAGCTCGTTGAGTTGTAGCAATCTCTTCTCACCGGCCAAGTCCATCTCCATATTTAGCTTTTTAATCGCCCAATATGCTTTGTGTTCAAGCTCGACGGGCAGATGGCAGGCCTTCCCATAAACCAACCTGTACGGAGAAGTACCTATTGGGGTCTTGTATGCAGTGCGATATGCCCATAATGCGTCATCCAGCTTCCCGGCCCAGTCCTTTCTATTCATACTTACTGTCTTTTCCAAAATCTGCTTTACCTCTCTGTTGGAAACTTCTACTTGACCACTCGTTTGGGGATGATAGGCAGTGGAAACTTTGTGCTTAACTCCGTATTTTGCAAGAATATTATTCAGCAATTTGTTACAAAAGTGAGTTCCCCCGTCGCTTATCAACACTCTTGGAGTCCCAAAACGTGTGAAGATGTGCTTCTTTACAAAGCTTACCACTACCTTTGCGTCATTAGTAGGAAGAGCAATGGCCTCCACCCACTTAGAAACATAGTCGACCGCCACCAAGATGTATCTGTGCCCGTTAGAATATGGGAATGGTCCCATGAAATCAATCCCCCAAACATCAAAAAGTTCTACTGCCAGAATATTTTGCAAGGGCATCTCGTGCTTCCTCGTGATAGTTCCGGTTCTTTGGCATCTATCACAACTTTTAACGAAGGCATGTGCATCCTTAAATAATTTTGGCCAATAGAAACCTGATTGTAGCACTTTTTGGGCGGTTCTATCCCCGCCGTGATGACCTCCATATGGCGAAGCATGGCAGTCATGCAGTATAGCCTTCATCTCTTCCTCAGGAACACACCTTCTCACCAACTGATCTGCACACTGCCTATATAAGAATGGCTCATCCCACATGTAGAACCTTACATCATGTAAGAATCTTCTTCTATTGTCAGGTGTCCATTCTAGTGGCGTCACCCCACTTGCAATAAAATTCACATAATCTGCATACCATGGGGCTTCACCTGAGGAGACTGCTAATATTTGCTCATCCGGAAATGTTTCTTTGATTGACCCTCCTTCAGCTACATGGTCCCGACTTTCTAATCTGGACAAATGATCGGCCACTTGATTTTCTGTCCCTTTTCGATCTCGGATCTCTAAGTCAAATTCTTGCAAGAGGAGGACCCAACGAATCAGCCTCGGCTTGGCGTCTTTCTTTTCAAATAAGTATCTGATAGCTGAATGATCTGTGTAGACGATGACTTTGGTTCCCACTAGATAGGATCTGAACTTGTCAAACGCCCACACCACTGCAAGCAACTCCTTTTCAGTAACTGTATAATTCATCTGAGCTGGATTCATAGTTTTGCTCGCATAATAAATGGAGTGAAAGATTTTATCCCTCCTTTGCCCCAACACCGCTCCGATTGCTATGTCACTTGCATCTCACATCAACTC
Organism: Nicotiana tomentosiformis; assembly: GCF_000390325.3. Taxonomy (NCBI): domain Eukaryota; kingdom Viridiplantae; phylum Streptophyta; class Magnoliopsida; order Solanales; family Solanaceae; genus Nicotiana; species Nicotiana tomentosiformis. Next base: position 99,274,130 of record NC_090813.1, on the reverse strand, counting down.
AAATGGTTGTGCCCAATCGTGGCCAATGATAATTGGTGCAGTCACCAATCTTCCCTTCAGCTCCTCAAATGCTTTCAGACATGCATTATCAAACTTGAAGGTAACATCTTTCTCTAGAAGCCTGCACAAAGGAGAAGAAATTTTCGAAAAATCTTTAATGAAACGACGATAAAAACCTGCATGACCCAAGAAACTGCGAATGCCTTTAATGGATGTCGGTGGGGGCAATTTTTCAATCGTCTCCACCTTTGCTTTATCCACCTGTAGACCATCTTTTGAAACCTTGTGCCCCAAAACTATACCTTCACGTACCATGAAATGGCACTTTTCCCAGTTTAGCACCAAGTTCGTCTCTTCACACCTAGCAAGCACTTTATCAAGGTTCATCAAACAACTATCAAAAGAACATCCAAACACAGAAAAATCGTCCATGAATACTTCTACAAATCTTTCAACCATGTCAGTAAAAATAGCCAGCATACACCTTTGAAACGTTGCAGGTGCATTACAAAGACCGAAGGGCATTCTCTTGAACGCATACGTGCCATAAGGACATGTAAATGTAGTTTTCTCTTGGTCTTCTGGGGCTATAGCAATCTGATTATACCCTGAATAACCGTCCAGGAAACAGTAGTATTCCTGGCCAGCTAATCTATCAAGCATTTGGTCAATAAAAGGAAGGGGAAAGTGGTCTTTCCGGGTGGCATTGTTCAGTTTTCTGTAATCTATGCAAATTCTCCATCCAGTGACAGTTCTTGTAGGAATTAAGTCATTATTTTCATTAACTACTACGGTTATCCCCCCTTTCTTCGGCACACATTGAACGGGGCTTACCCATTTACTATCAGAGATTGGAAATACAATACCTGCATCAAGCCACTTAATCACTTCTTTTCTTACCACTTCTTTCATGATTGGATTTAGTCGGCGTTGGTGCTCTACACTTGGCTTGTGTCCGTCCTCCATGAGGATTTTGTGCATGCAGAAAGCTGGACTAATGCCTTTAATGTCAGACATTGTCCACCCAATTACTCGCTTGTGCTCACGTAGCACCCTTAATAGCTTTTCTTCCTGTAATTTAGACAAGTGAGAAGAAATAATAACAGGTAAAGTGTCAGAACTTCCCAAATAAGCATATTGAAGGTGAGGGGTAGGGGTTTAAGTTCCAATTTTGGAGCTTCTTCAATTGACGGCTTTGATGGGGGCCACTTGGCCTATTCAGGGGCTCAAACGGGATTATTCCTTGCATGTAAGCACATGATGCATCTAGAATATGCATCATCTCCTCAACCTCATCATCCATCTCCAAGCTATCAAACATCATGATTGCTTTTTCTAGAGAATCGTCTAGATATACACTCGTGTCAAGAAGTTTCTCATCCACCTCCATAACAGATATCATAGAGAGCTCCTCATAGTGGCGGGGAAGTTGGATTGCTCTGTAGACATTGAAGACTGCTTCTTCGTTGTCCACCCTCATAATCATTTTCCCTTCTCTCACTTTAATTATTGCATCACCAGTAGCTAAGAGAGGTCGTCCCAATATGATTGGAACTTGTTCATCAGCCTCGAAGTCTAGAATAATGAAGTCAGCTGGGAAGATGAATTTTCCAATTTGCAGCAGCACATCTTCAATCACTCCTTCGGGGTAGGCTATGGACCTATCAGCTAATTGCAACATCACAGTAGTTGGTCTCGGAGCTCCCAGACCCAATTGCTTAAACAAGGATAAAGGCATCAGATTTATGCTTGCACCCAAATCACAAAGAGCACGTCCCATGTCGATATTACCGATTCGCACTGGAATGGTGAAGCTGCCAGGATCCTTAAGCTTTTGGGGAAGCTTGTTTTGGACCCTTGATGTGCACTCCTCAGTAAGTGCAACCGTCTCGAACTCAGTCAATTTCCTCTTGTGAGCCACTATGTCTTTTATGTACTTAGCATACTTTGGAATTTCACGAAGTACATCCACTAATGGAATATTTAATTGAACCTGACTCAACATAGAGAGAAATTTGTTGAACATGCGATCGTCATTCTTTTTCTGCAATCTTTGGGGGAAAGGTGGTGGTGGCCTTGTAACCTCCATTCGCTCTGAACTTGCATCATTTTCCTTTGACTCTTTTATTGCCTTAGGTGTCAGCTCCCCCTCAGGTATAGGTTTTTCCTTTATCTTCTTTGGCACTTCCTCTAGTTCCCTCCCGTTTCTAAGTGTAACTGCATTAACTTGAGGGTTCTTCTCTGTATCACTGGAAAGTGAGCCTGTAGGTCTAGTATTTTGGTTTGGTGCTAACTGCCCCATTTGCCTCTCAAGATTTCTGAAATCGGTCCTGAGCTGTTGATTGTCTAGCAACAACTTTTTCAGCAAGTCATTCGTACTTTCTTCCATTTGTTGGGGTGGCTTCTGAGGTTGAGTAAAATTCCCTTGAGGTCTATACTGATTCTGATTCTGTTGATTTCCGCCCCATGAGAAGTTAGGATGATTCCTCCAGTTTGGGTTGTAAGTGTTCCCATATTGTGCATGTTGATTCATAGAACCTCTATTTTGTTGCCCCACATAGTATATAGATTCAGGATTCGTTGGGCACATGTCAATCATATGACTGTCTCCGCATAGTTCGCAACAAATAGACATCTGCTGTACATGTTGCATTTGTTGTGTTGTCATTCTATTCATCTGATTTGCCAATTTTGCTATATCGGCTCTCATGGCGGAACAGTCATCAAGCTCAATCAACCCGGCTGCCTTCTGTTTAATTCCCCTTCTTGAATCCCCCTCTCCTTGCCAATTATGGTCATTAGCAGTGAAGTTATTTAGCAAGAGTTGTATTTCACTATACGGCCTTGCCATGCAACTACCCCCACAAGCTGAGTCAAGATTCATCTTTGATGCTTCATCTAACCCATCAACAAAAGTGTGACCCAATACCTCATCAGTTTGACAATGATGCGGGCAGTCTCTGAGTAGCTTCTTGTATCTTTCCCAAGCTTGACGAAGTGTCTCGCCATCCCGTTGTTGGAACCCAAGAATTTGGCTCCTCGGCGACTTTGTCTTCTTAGTTGGGAAAAACTTGATCAGGAATTTCCTTGCTAGATCATCCCAAGTGTGGATAGAGTTCGCGGGCTCCTTTTGCAACCATTCCTTAGCTTCCCCCAACAGTGAAAAAGGAAATAGTGTCAGCCTGACATAGTCCTTGAAAACGTTCGGATAATTGTAAGTGTCCGTAATTTCCAAGAAGTTCTGAATATGCCTCTGCGGGTCCTCGTGAGATAGACCCACATATTGTCCTGTGGACTGAATCAGCTGTACCATGTACTGTTTGAGTTCAAAATGCCCAGTGATATCAGGCTTCACAATAGCCTGAGTCATATTCGCAAGATTGGGCCTTGCGGCTTCAATCACCGGACGCTCTCCATTGCCTGTCATCTCTATTGGTTGTGGTTGAACTGCGATGTCCAACTCTCTTTCTAATCTCGTTCTCGCTTCGAGCTCCCTTCTCACTCTATGTAGTGTTCGTTCGATTTCTGGATCAAGAGGAATGAGGTTGTTTGCACTTATACTCCTCTGGATTCGAGAGAAGATCCTGCGTTGATACAAACAAGGCAAACTGAAAATTAAAACTTGAACAAATATCTAATAAAAGCTTAACTTAGTCACGTAGCTAATTTCTAAGTCCCCGGCAACGGCGACAAAAACTTATCGGGTCCAAACACACTCACGCAAGTATACGTGGTCATCAAGTAATAAAGTAGTGAATAAAGTATCGTTCCCACGAAGACTTATGATTAACTTTTGACTAATTCAAACTCGAATAGCTTATTGATTCAAGATATTTCTAACAAAATATATAATTTTCTAAATTACTACCTAAAGACTATCAAATAATGAATTGCTAAGAAATAAACACAACACTTAAATAGTTTTGAATAACAATCAATAGGATATAATATTCCAGGGTCACGGGTCATCTAACATTCATGTTGCATTCTTGGTTTAAAATAACTAAATGATTTATCTGAATTGTTGATTCACAGGGTTAATTTCACTAGTAAGAATCTGTCGAGTTCTTACAAACCTATTCAAGTTAACTTAATACCTATATGTCTATGGAATTAAGTTTAACAAGAACGCATTTACAATTCCTGTATTGCAACCGAGTAAGGCAATTAGGTATATGTCTATCCTAATCGCGAATCCGTTCCCCGATGCCCGGGTTTGAGAACTTACTCTATTTACTTCTATATGCAATCTAGGGTTCCCACTTTCGAGTTCAACTCTAGATTCGTAGATAGTATTTCACTGTTAGCTACTCAGCAAAATAATTAAAAACAGAATTAAATAAACAACCCAATATGATAAACCCAACGTCGTCAAATTAAACTTCAAACATCAACATTCATGTATACCCATGACCCTAGAACAATAGGGTTCTTAGCCACTCATATTCAGGCAATCATCCAAAATTTCATAAGAGTGCATAAGAATCAATCAAAGAAAGAGAGAATAAGAACTCAAGACGAATTCCGTGGTTTTAGAACTTGGTTATAGCTTCTCCCCCTTCTTCAATCTATCCGCCTCTAAAAAAAGCGTTTTTAAGCTTTATATATTGCGTCCAAAAGTCGTGGGCTAGAGTTCTCCTAACCCTAGTCCAAATCGGCTTCAGGGGTTGATGCTAAGGTGGATGCGACGCATCCACCTCATCCTCCATTTCTTAACTTTGCATGTGAGGGTGGACGCGACGCATCCACCTTCTCTTCTACTTCCCAGTTTTGCATGCGAGGGTGGATGCGACGCATCTACCCTTCTCTTCTACTTCCCAGTCTCGGATGCTATGGCGGACGCTATGGGCCGACTTCACTGCTAAGGGTGCACGAAAGATGATGTTTTTCTAGGTTGGATGCGACGCATCCAACCCTTCTTCCTCTGGCTAGACCACCTTGTCTTCATATTTTGCACTCTAAACACCTTAAATCGTCACACATAACTTAATTAGTCATAAAACCAATAATTAAACCATGTTGGGAATTTTAAAGATCAAATAACATCAAAAAGTGGTTAAAACATGGGTAAAGTAATATCAACACATATCGAAATATGCCAAACATCAAGCTGCTTCTCTTGTCCCGTGAGATATGAGAGGGTTAGGATCGATAAATCGGGTAGTGCGAAATTTAGCAAAATAATGTTATAATGACAATAACAAAGATAATGCAAGTTGATAATAACGGCAATTAAAGAAGATAAAGAAGACACAAATTTAACGTGGTTCGGTCAAGGTGACCTAAGTCCACAAGCGGAGAGGAGCAATTTCACTATACCAACAAGAGTACAAAAGAGAGTACAAAATTAGAGTAAATACTCTAATTAGTCCAAAATACCCCAAGAGAATAACCTCACAAGATTACTCCAAAGAAAGGGTTTATACAAGTGTTTCCCAACACTCACTCTCTTACAAAATACTCTATAATGAAATAAATGAGGAGAAAGAAAGACAAAGTGAAAAGCTCTTGAATTGATGTGTTTACAAATGAGGAGAAACTTCTCTATTTATAACAAAAAATTCTTGGCCTAATAGTGGATATTATATCATGGCAAATGTCATGATTCGCAAATTTGTTATAGTAGATATTATGTCATGTCATGAAAATTTAGTCCCACTTGAGAAGAAACCAAATTAATGGCCATATTACAGAGAGCAACAACGAAGCAGAAGCACTAGCTGTCAATTATGGTGCTAAATGGTGTATTAATCTTAGCTTTTCACAGTTCATTCTGGAGATTATGTTATGTGCAATATGATTCAAAACAAAGATATACTACAAATCTGAAGCTCAAGAAAATTGAGGAAATTGTGCAGTTGATGGCTAATGCAAAAATTCATGTATCTCATTGTTACGTAAAGGCAAACCAAGTTGCAGACTTTCTAGCTAAACTAGCTACTAGTCAGGATCATGATTATGTCTTCTTATCAACCGATGGAAGGGGAAATTGCGTGAATGATGAGACCGACCTAACCTAAAGTTAAGGCTCTTGACTGACACTAGGAACCGATTAGGAGAAAGAAGCATGGCATGAGATAGGTGGCAGATCAATTTTCGATAGCGAATTACTTGACTCGAGGGATGGAGGAAGAGCCCTCCAACTCAAGCACGAAATCAATGTTGAGTCAAAAATCATCGAAAGGGGTACCACCAAGCAAGAGCGAGACCAGCCAAGGGTATAAGTATAGGGTGGAAAACCTGGCTTCTTCAAATATCCCATAACAAACAACAACAACAACAACAACAACAACAACTCAGTATAATCCTACTAGTGGGGTCTGGGGAGGATAGTGTGTTCGCAGACATTATCCCTATCCCGGGGTAGAGAGGCTATTTCCGATAGACCCTCGGCTTCCTCCCTCCGATAACTCTCCACCTTGCTCTTGGGGTGACTCGAACTCACAACATGTTGGTTGGAAGTGGAGGGTGCTCACTACTAGACCAACTCACTCTTGTCGTTTCTTCAAATATCCCATAAATCTAAACAAAATAGGGACTTCAAAGTTTGACTAACAAGCGAGAAAGTTTACTTTGAGAAGGGGTGTCCTAGCTGCAATTAAAAAGAGCGCTAACGAGCTAGCAAGAAAGGCCCTTGCTATAGAATCTTTTGATATGATTCACAGAGGCAAAAGGCCCTTTCCAGTTTGACAAATGGCAATTACCCTCTCTTTGAATCAGATATGAGAAAGCTAACTTCAGAGTTAGTTGAATATTCACTGTAGAAGTAGAGGTGATAAGATCTTTTTTGTTGTTGTATTGTTTTGCGCTAGCAGTATGTTTGTCACCTCTAGTGATGGTTGAGAATAAGGCTCATGTCGTATGTATTGTATCAAAGAGGTCAGGTTTATACTCGGTATAATTTAAATATAAAAAAAGGTAAAAATGTTAGTATATCTTTTTGCCCTCTTTAAAAGACGCAAACCAAGTGCCAATAAGCTAACTACTATTTTGAAAATGATAGTGCGATCGGGAGAAGAAAACAAAAACGGAAAATGGGAATATTTATCCTTATACTATCGAAAATAAGTTATATCTACCTTCTGTTTAAATTTTTTATTAAAAATAACCTTACCGTTATACTTTGGGATTAAAATTACCCTAGATGTTAAATTCTTTTTCAAAACTTTAAAAATACACATAGTACGATCTGAAAAAATTATCTGAAAAATGTAAACCTCCTGTTGTCTCACTTGTTCTCACATTGAATTCCTAATATTCAGGTGGCTCTCCGGCGAATACTCTTTCTCTATCACTTTGACGAAGCTCTGTGGATATGGGTCAACAGAATGAAATCGTACCAGCACGAGAGCATCAAATCATCACTTATTCCCAGTCTCAGTTTTATTCTTATCATCTTCTTTTCATCTCTGTTTTTTCTTTAATCCATTGCAAATATACATTAGAAAGTTATGGGTAAACAAATTCGTAAGTTCGTGTTAAAAGGTTAAGAAAAAAATATGTACTGTATAAAAGAATTGCCTGCTTTCACAATAACATTGGAGTTGGTCTTTTAGATAAATTGAATTGCACTAACTTTCATTATAACACCTAAGAATAAAATAATCTTGAATTTGTTTATATTTCAAGCAATTGTAGAATTTAAAAATGATAGTTTTACCATGAAAAACGGAGGCAAAGAAGCCAAAATGGTTGTTAATCAAGGAAAACCCTTTACAAGAGAAATATTCATCCGTGGGCACTACTGTTGAGATATTTGGTGTCTCTTTTCATTCTCAATATCTTCTTTCGTTCAGATGAGACTGAATTTTGGAGGTTCAATACATGCCTACTGGTTAATTCATCTTGGCCAAATATTTAGAAAACTATTTGCTTAGAATCTTTTCTGGTGAAATGCTGCTCTTCATTGCCTTTCAGCATATGCCTTTCCCTCTCAATTTCCACTCTCAAATCTGAGAGCTCGGCAGCAAGATACTTGGCAAAACGAGCACCACGACCTTTCATAAGCTGTAAATAAATCAGCGAATGTGTAAACAAGGCGTTATACCAGCAGCAAATGACCTTTCATCATCATCCCAATTCAGAAGCTGTAAACAAATCACAAAGAAATGTGAGAGGCTTCGGGCGGGGCGAGTTATTTGGTTGGGTCGGGTTGTTTAAAATGAAAGGTGGAGTGGATCTTTTACATTCAATTAGATTGTGCCACGTGTGATTTTTAAGATTTGAAGAGGGATTTAACTTATGGGGTTACTTATAATCCCAAAGTACAACGGTAAGGTTATTTTTAATAAGAAATTGAAACGGAGGATAGATATAACTTATTTTCGATAGTAGAAGGATAAATATGGCCCTTATCCGAAACAAAAATGTAACTCCAGACGCCCATCTCAAGACCAGTGTTCTGAACAGGTGACATCGATTAGTGCTGCAACAGACCTCCTAAATCGCCTAGTGTATTGGAGGATTCTTGTTTTGGATGGGTCATTAAGGTAACAGAGGAATTTACATGGCAGAACGAAAAAGAGAATTCAATTGCTCTCGCGGAAAATGTAAAAGGCATGCAACTACCAATATTTTCTCGGATGTAATTATTCCTCTGGCTACTAAATTGCTAAGCTTCCAAATTGTTTGTTCCAGTCCTCGTATGCACCAAGTTCAGTCGAAGACACAGAAGGTCTTACCTCTTGTAACGCATCCTCAAAGTCCTGTGTAAAACAACATATTAAAAATGCTGCCATGAGAAATTACCAACAAGTAGGCAACTGCCTTTAGCTCTTTCTTTTTTGTTTTCTTTACAGCATCTGACATCTGTTTTTCCCATGCCTGAAAAATTACCTGAAGATTTACGGGCCTCATGTCCTCCTTCTCTAGCTTTGTAATTTCAATACCCTGCTTAAGAGCTTCCCTTAATGGACCCATGGAAGCATCCTTCACTAAATTCTTCATGTCAGACCCAGAATACCCTGAAAGTTTAAGCAAACAGGATAATCAAAATATCCGCAAACAAAGGAAAAAGAAAAATAGGAACAATGAACGAAACTACAGCCTCATCAGCTGGGACTTGATATTTGCGAATGCTAGCAACATGAGTTGCGAATACCTTCCGTTAATCTGCAAATGGAGACAATATCCTCATCTGAGAGCTTAAATAACCCATCCTTTTCCAATAGACTCTTGATGATCCAAGCTCTTGCCTCTGCAATCCAAGACATATGGTCAACTATACTGGTCACAGTAGTCCATTCCTAATCACACACGAAAAACAAAAGATCACTTGCACCTGAGGAAGGAAGTGGAACATAAAGTCTCTTAGTAAGTCGTCTCCTTGCAGCCTCATCAAGTTCTTGGGGCCTGTTTGTTGCACCTGTTTCCATGAATCATATTATTAATTTTCTACTGCAAGTAACTAAATTACGGATTTTCTGCAGTAAAAAGGAATCTGGCAAATTAAATATCTCATTGAATTGCTCAGTATACAAACTACAACTCATGGATTCATCCATAATCAACACCTCTTGGTCAAACAAAGCAACAAAGGAACTTTTGAGTTGGCATAGGTTTGGAATTAGAACAAGTTACTTGGAGGGATCCAGAAATCACCTATAAGAAGAATTTGTTCGCTCCCAGTGTCAAAGCCCTCCATCTCAATCAGAAATTGTGTCTTCAAGCGCCTACTAGATTCGTGTTCACCTTCTGACTTGCGCTGCAACCATGTAAATTCTTTTAGAAAGGTCTCTATATCCCTACTTAGCAATCAGCTTGTGGAGAAGTAACGTCCAGCCAAGAAACTAAAAACATATTCTGTAATATGCACACCTCTACATGCATGATTGATGCTTTACCTTCTAACTTGTGCTGCAGCCTTATCAAGTTTTCGACCACAATGTCACTCCAGAAATTAAGTAGAGAACACTGAATTCTGCACTAAAAATCACCTTTCTTTATGTTTTGAGTCACCCTATTGTTTCCTTTTTCTGTAATGATTCTAAACTATTTTTTCCAAAATGCCCAAAGTCCCAAAACAGTAGGGAGTAAAAATTAGGTATAATACCAAATTTTATATCAGCTAGCTGAAGAGTTGACAAGAAATAAATTCCTCGTCAGTACAGGGCTCAAAAGCAATTCTGATCAAATCCAAGATTTCCATTTTTCAGAAAGGAAGCACGCAATTTACAAGATATGCTCTTTTTCAAAATATTGCAGAAATCATGCACTAAGGGAAAGGTTTCTCTTCACAGTGAAGTATCAGAGAGTACATACCTGAGACAGCAGAGAATCTATTTCATCAACAAAGATAACAGCAGGCTGACGACAACTGGCAACTCCAAAAAGTGCCCTCACCAACTTCTCCCCCTCTCCGATCTACAATCACAAATTCAAACTCAATAGACATTTCTTCATTTTTCAAGACAATTCCATCCACCTTTGAATAGATGTCTACTCCAAGATAGCTGGACAAGCAAGTACATTTCAGTTTTCCATAGAATAACATATATAAACAAAAAAACAACATACCCACTTGCTTGTCAAAGAGCTGGCAGATATGTAAAAGAAGGTCGCTTTTGCCTCGCCAGCAATAGCTTTCCCTATCATTGTTTTGCCAGTTCCCTAAAGCATGAGAGAGTTATAAGTTGAAACTGCTTCTTTTGAACCCATCTTGACTAGGCGGACTAAGAACTTACTGGTGGACCAAACAGAAGAAGACCTCGCCCTGGAGATCGGCAGCCTCTGAATATGTCTGGACGTAATAATGGCCAGATGACCATCTCAGTCACACATTTTTTAGCATGTTCCAGGCCAGCAATGTCATTCCACCGCACATTGGGATCGCGGTACATAATCTCATTGCTGATATGCTCAATAAGCCGAGGCTCTATATTCCTCAATTTCTCAGGTAGCTCACCATCAGGACCAACTAACATTTCCAAACTGAATGTACAGAATATGAAGAAGTAAGACGAGTGTCTCACATTATGAAGCACCTTTTTCAATCTTTTGCCAATCATCTTTTATAAGATAGATTAAGGCAATATAACTTGAATTAAAGAGCATAGTGAGCTCAAAGTAGATGTATACTGAAATAAAACAAGCTAAGTCAACTAACCATCTCCTTGTTGAGTCATCTAATGTATCTTCTCCTTTCCCAGCATTGCGAGAACTAACATTGCCTACATTATTGCCACTACTACCTCTGATAGGAGGAACGAAATTGCCTCGTACACCACGTCGTGGAAAACCATAGGACCTGACTCCACAGCCTTTGTTCGTCAAGGTGTTATCACTTTGTGGGGAGATTGAAGCACTTGGTGATCTACTCAACCCTCGCCTCTGTCTTGTGTCCATTTCCTACAGCATGAAATGATCAGAAGAGACAAAAAGCAAAACAAAAGATTTACAAATCTGAGAAGTTTCAAAAATAGCAGTCCTTAATAAACATGGCAAATTGATAATACAGCTCAAATTTGTTGCTCAATCTAAAACACATCTTTTTTATAAAGTAACGTAAAATTTTCCATAATTTTTAAAACACATCTATCAGATTTTATGATTGCTTTCTGAGAGTAAATCAGTTTTCTTTTTTCATAACCAGTGCTGCTGACTGGATTATAGAAGGTATGATATCGTTTTCAAACTGGAGTAAAAATCACGTAGATTTTAATATCCAACAAAACGCCACGAAGGCTTAACTCTCCAAAACGGGAGTACACAAACCACAAAGGTTTTAGTTTGCAGAATAATAAGAATAACACAAGTACAGAAATAAATATTAAATTCCTTAAGATTGTTATTCCCGGTCAATATTGCTGTATTTGTAAATATTAATTCTGCAAAATATAAGTTAACGTAATGAAACAATAATAATAAATTCGAGCCCACTGAATTCACAGTGTTTCCTTAAGGAATTTAATCCCCTCCTAGTACCCAAGGTAATGGATTATTTCCTCCCAGGATAGAACGAATAACACACTGGTGTAGCGGTACTTCAAACCCCAGTGTTTCGGCGAACACAAAGTTCGGTAGCAAATCACACTTACAGTTGCTTTGTTTGAAGTTAAAAAACAATGCAGAACGAAGGAGTATATACTCAGAAAAACGTATGGAAGTTCTGAGAGGAAGGAATGCAATGTATAGCCAATTTGTTGAGCGAATTGTATGTTGAGTTTTTGGTATCTTTCTTCAACATTTGCTGCTCATATATATAGCAGCCAAGAAGGAGTGCAAGACCAAACGTCCACCCTTCATGGTGGAGCAAGCATTACATGTTTGTGGAGCAAGCACTTCATGTTTGTGGAGCAAGCACTTCATGGTGGGAAGACCATTATCCGGCTGCCAAATTATCAATACACGGATTGGAAAATATCCGTTTACAAATACGGATAATCTTACGTTAATATTTACTATTAACAAATAAATTTGGTCCAAAAAATTAATCAATCAATCGATCATTTGACCAAATCCAAATCCAAATCCAAATCCAAATCCGAAGCCGAAGCCGAAGCCGAAGCCGAAGCCGTAGCCGAAGCCGAAGCCGAAGCCGAGCCGAGCGAGCGACGACGACGGCGCGAGGCTTGCTTTCTTCTTAACTCTTTAAGAGCTACAAGAAGAGCAATTATATATATACCCACCAAAAATGTCTTCCACTTCCAATATGGGACAATGTCTCATTGTTAAGAGGGGGAAACTTAAAATTTTACTCAAAATTTCATTTTCCCTCCATTTCCCATTCACCCTCATTTTAAGAATATTACATCTTAAAATAAAACCTCAACAATCCCCCACATGAATGGGGAATGGCTATATCACGGAAGTATGCATGAAAAACTGTGTGATTTACAAGCAAGGATTAATTGCATCTGGATAAGTAGGTTTCCCTTTGAACTTTCCGTAGTAAACTTATGTCGGATATACTCGGTCAATCGGTAGATTTGATATCTTTGAACCGTCGATCTTTGGTGTATACCTAGACAACCATAAGTCACACAATCAACCCTTAACCGTCTTTGGTTCTCATTGTTGTGTTCGTTTCAGCCATGAACACCGCCTGGTTTCATAAGTGCGTAGAGAACTGGCCTTACAAAGTTCTCCTTGAAGCGGCTCACACTTCACACTTAAATAGGTGATTCCTAAACGTGTCATCCTGTAGATACACTATTTGATATACCCCGTATCAAATTTAGAAATCATTAAAAAGCCTTAATGCTTTATCCTTGGTACTGAACATTGTCTCATCACGAGAATGGACTAAAATTTTATTTGACAATGTTGAACCGTCATTAATGACTTTGTTTGATCTCTTTGAACCTAGATCTTGGGATCTCCAGTCTTCTAGGTAGAGTTACCGCCACAATGACTTGTTCTCGGCCATAGCCCCATTCCCCTTGATGATTTCTCAACTACCTCTCTAGTTAGGCCTTTTGTAAGTGGATCCGACACATTATCACTTGACTTTACATAGTCAATTGTGATAATTCCTCTAGAGAGTAATTGCCTAACGGTTTTATGTCTTCGTCGTATATGACGAGATTTACCGTTATACATGACGCTCCCAGCCCTTCCAATTGCCGCTTGACTATCACAATGTATGCATATTGGTGCCAACGGTTTGGGCCAAAATGGAATGTCTTCCAAGAAATTCCGGAGCCATTCAGCTTCTTCACCGGCTTTATCTAAGGCTATGAATTCAGCCTCCATTGTAGAGCGGGCAATACATGTTTGTTTGGACGACTTCCAAGATACCGCTCCTCCACCAATAGTGAATACATATCCACTCGTGGACTTAGAATCAGTTGAACCGGTGATCCAATTTGCATCACAGTATCCCTCAATCACCGCAGGGAAATTACTATAGTGCAATTCAAAGTTCTGGGTATGTTCTAAATATCCCAAAACTCGTTTCATTGCCATCCAATGAGATTGGCCTGGATTGCTCGTATATCGACTCAGTTTACTTATAGCACAAGCTATGTCTGGTCGTGTACAATTCATGATATACATTAAGCATCCCAATACACGAGCATAATCCAATTGTGATATGCTTTGGCCTTTGTTCTTTGCTAATGCAAGATTCACGTCAATTGGAGTCTTTGCAACTTTAAAGCCCAAGTGCTTGAATTTTTCAAGTACTGTCTTAATATAATGAGATTGTGACAATGCCAGACCTTGAGGAGTCTTATTGATCTTAATTCCCAGAATTAAATCAGCAACTCCCAAGTCTTTCATATCAAACTTGCTATTGAGCATACGCTTAGTAGCATTTATGTTGGCAATGTCATTACTCATTATCAACATATCATCCACATATAGGCAAACAATGACTATGTGATTTGGAACATTTTTAATGTACACGCATTTATCACATTCATTTATCTTAAAACCATTTGACAACATTGTTTGGTCAAATTTCGCATGCCATTGTTTGGGTGCTTGTTTTAGTCCGTAAAGAGACTTAACAAGTCTACATACCTTCTTTTCTTTACCTGGAACCACAAACCCTTCAGGTTGTTCCATGTAAATTTCTTCCTCCAACTCTCCATTTAAGAAGGCCGTCTTAACATCCATTTGATGAATTTCAAGACCATACACTGCAGCTAATGCTACTAACATCCGTATGGACGTAATTCTTGTAACTGGAGAGTATGTATCAAAGTAGTCTAGACCTTCTCGTTGTCTATACCCTTTGACTACGAGCCTTGCCTTGAATTTATCAATAGTGCCATCATCTTTGATTTTTCTCTTAAAAATCCATTTAGAACCCAAAGGTTTATTTCCAGGAGGAAGATCAACCAATTCCCATGTATGGTTGTTCAATATGGATTCTATTTCACTATTGACTGCCTCTTTCCAAAACAATGATTCCGAAGAAGTCATAGCTTCTTTAAATGTTTGAGGCTCATTCTCCAATAAGAAAGTCACAAAATCTGGTCCAAATGAAGTAGACGTTCTTTGACGTTTACTACGTCTTGGATTCTCCTGATTACATGTACTTTCTTTTGTTTCTTCCCGAGGTCGTTTAGAT
Source organism: Nicotiana tomentosiformis (assembly GCF_000390325.3). Lineage (NCBI taxonomy): Eukaryota > Viridiplantae > Streptophyta > Magnoliopsida > Solanales > Solanaceae > Nicotiana > Nicotiana tomentosiformis. The sequence goes on along the minus strand of NC_090813.1, from coordinate 99,259,114 downwards.
CCTTCACCAAACGACTCACATTCCTTTTTATACGGATATATATTTTCAAAAAACTCAGCATTATCTGATTCTATAACTGTATTATTATGAATGTCGGGATTTTCTGATTTATGAACCAGAAATCGATATGCTTTACTATTTGTCGCATATCCTATGAAAACACAATCAACGGTTTTCGGTCCTATCTTTACCCTTTTGGGTTTAGGAACTTGCACTTTTGCCAAACACCCCTACACTTTAAAATAATTCAAGTTGGGCTTCCTTCCTTTCCATTGTTCATAAGGAATGGATTGTGTTTTGCTATGGGGCACTCGATTTAATATTCGATTAGCCGTAAGAACGGCTTCCCCCCACAAGTTCTGTGGCAAACCAGAACTTATCAACAACGCATTCATCATCTCCTTTAATGTGCGATTCTTTCTTTCCGCAATCCCATTAGATTGGGGCGTGTAAAGGGCTGTTGTTTGATGAATAATTCCATATTCTAAACATATTTCTTCAAAAGGAGATTCATATTCACCACCCCTATCACTTCTTATCATTTTTACTTTCTTGTTAAGTTGCGTTTCAACTTCATTTTTGTATTGCCTGAATGCGTCTATTGCTTCATCTTTACTATTCAGTAAGTAAACATAGCAATATCGAGTACCATCGTCAATAAAAGTTATGAAATACTTCTTTCCACCGCGAGATGGTATTGACTTCATGTCACAAATATCTGTGTGAATTAAGTCTAAAGGATTTGAATTCCTTTCAACTGACTTATAAGGATGTTTAACATACTTAGATTCCACACATATTTGACATTTTGATTTTTCGCATTCAAACTTGGGCAGTACTTCCAAGTTAATCATTTTCCGCAAGGTTTTATAATTGACATGACCCAAACGTACATGCCATAAATCATTTGACTCAAGTAAGTAAGAAGAAGCTGAAATATTATTATTATTTTCAACAACCATTACATTTAGGTTGAAAAGGCCCTCGGTGAGGTAACCTTTTCCCACAAATATTTCATTCTTACTAATTACAACCTTGTTGGATACAAAAACGCACTTAAAACCGTGCTTAACAAGAAGTCCAGTAGAGACTAAATTCTTTCTCATTTCGGGAACATGAAGGACATTGTTCAAAGTCATGACCTTGCCAGAAGTCATTTTTAGAAATACCTTCCCATATCCTTCAACTTTTGCTGTTGAAGCATTTCCCATATAAACTGTCTCTCCGGGTTCAGCAAGAGCATAGGTAGCAAAAGCCTCTCTAACTGCACAAACATGGCGAGTGGCTCCTGAATCAAACCACCACAGTTTAGGATTTCCCACCAAGTTACATTCAGAGAGCATGGCACACAAGTTATCAACATCATCATGGTTTACTACCATGTTTGCTTGACCCCTTTTCTTGTCTTTCTTCGGAGCACGACACTCCGTAGATTTGTGTCCGGTTTTCCCACAGTTGTAGCAGTTTCCACTGAACCGCTTCTTGCTTGGGTTGTATTTCGGACCAGAAGCCTTCTTCCTCTTTTTGTTAGCTTCAACAATATTTGCTCCCATTATTGTTGAATTTCCACGGCCTCTCCTTTCAGCAGCTTTATTGTCCTCTTCGATTCTCAACCGAACAATGAGATCTTCAAGGGACATTTCCTTTCGTTTGTGTTTCAAATAATTTTTGAAGTCCTTCCACAACGGAGGCAACTTCTCAATCATTGCTGCTACTTGGAATGCTTCGTTGATTACAAGACCTTCAGCAAGTAGATCATGAATAATCACTTGCAATTCCTGGACTTGAGTAATAACAGACTTGCTATCTATCATTTTGTAGTCCAGAAATTTTGCGGCAACGAATTTCTTCATCCCGGCATCTTCAGTCTTATATTTCTTTTCAAGCGCATTCCACAATTCTTTGGATGTCTCCATGCTACTGTATACATTATACAGATTATCATCCAGTCCGCTAAGAATATAATTCTTGCATAAAAAATCAGAATGCTTCCACGCTTCAATCACGAGAAAGCGTTCATTATCTGGAGTTTTATCCGGCAGATCAGGAACATCTTCCTTGATGAACTTCTGTAGACATAACGTAGTTAAGTAGAAGAACATCTTCTGCTGCCAGCGTTTGAAATCAATCCCGGAAAATTTTCCGGGTTTTTCTGCCGGTGCCAACGCCGGTGTTCGGCTTGTCGTTGCGTTGGCAGTCGCCATCGGAACAGCTTGGTTTTCGTTTTCAGTCATCATCTTTTCTGTAAAAGAATGACACAAACAAACGTTTAATACACGTTTTCAAACTGGAGTAAAAATCACGTAGATTTTAATATCCAACAAAACGCCACGAAGGCTTAACTCTCCAAAACGGGAGTACACAAACCACAAAGGTTTTAGTTTGCAGAATAATAAGAATAACACAAGTACAGAAATAAATATTAAATTCCTTAAGATTGTTATTCCCGGTCAATATTGCTGTATTTGTAAATATTAATTCTGCAAAATATAAGTTAACGTAATGAAACAATAATAATAAATTCGAGCCCACTGAATTCACAGTGTTTCCTTAAGGAATTTAATCCCCTCCTAGTACCCAAGGTAATGGATTATTTCCTCCCAGGATAGAACGAATAACACACTGGTGTAGCGGTACTTCAAACCCCAGTGTTTCGGCGAACACAAAGTTCGGTAGCAAATCACACTTACAGTTGCTTTGTTTGAAGTTAAAAAACAATGCAGAACGAAGGAGTATATACTCAGAAAAACGTATGGAAGTTCTGAGAGGAAGGAATGCAATGTATAGCCAATTTGTTGAGCGAATTGTATGTTGAGTTTTGTATTTCTTCAACATTTGCTGCTCATATATATAGCAGCCAAGAAGGAGTGCAAGACCAAACGTCCACCCTTCATGGTGGAGCAAGCATTACATGTTTGTGGAGCAAGCACTTCATGTTTGTGGAGCAAGCACTTCATGGTGGGAAGACCATTATCCGGCTGCCAAATTATCAATACACGGATTGGAAAATATCCGTTTACAAATACGGATAATCTTACGTTAATATTTACTATTAACAAATAAATTTGGTCCAAAAAATTAATCAATCAAAAGCCGAAGCCGAAGCCGAAGCCGAAGCCGAAGCCGAGCCGAGCGAGCGACGACGACGACGGCGCGAGGCTTGCTTTCTTCTTAACTCTTTAAGAGCTACAAGAAGAGCAATTATATATATACCCACCAAAAATGTCTTCCACTTCCAATATGGGACAATGTCTCATTGTTAAGAGGGGAAACTTAAAATTTTACTCAAAATTTCATTTTCCCTCCATTTCCCATTCACCCTCATTTTAAGAATATTACATCTTAAAATAAAACCTCAACAGTTTGATTATAAAATGACACAGAAGAACTAAAAGTGTCCTGCATCAAAAACAATTTGAAGCCAAAGGAAACATCGGAGCAATTCTAGTATTACAGAAATCACCTGAAAATGATCAGTTAAGTCCGGAAAGTGCATATCTTTTTTTTGGACAGAAGCTTTTTGGAAAAAAAGGCATTAAAAAAATAACAACTGGTGCAGTTTCAGCTTCGGTTTAAGGCATTGATCAGCCATCTTTTTCTATCAAAAAGCTAAGCCCATAAAAAATTTCTCCTCTTGCACCAATCTTCTTAGTTGTTATTGACATATACTCTTGTTCCTCTTGGATCTAAAATTGACTGTATATAGCACACAAAGTTTCTGTTGAATAAGAAAAGCTTATATTGCTTTGCATTAACTCTTTTCCCCCTCCTCTTGGGGGAAAGATTTAACCTGAATACTTCTGGGTTTTAAATTAGGGAACAAAGAACTGTGAATTGAACTTTCACATAACATTTTGCTGTGCATTTAAGCAAACAAGTCTTAACTAGGCAAATAAAATCCTAAAACATATTGTTCCAGAAAGTGGTAGCATATGATGACATAAGAAACTTAACATTCAAGAAGCTTCCACGAAAAGTACCAGCTTTGTTTTAGCAGTAACAAATCCACTCGCGGAAGCATCAGCATCAGTTTCTTCAGCGCACAAGGAGGATGAAATGTTTTCATCTCTAGAGCCACTGCTTTCCCTGTGCAACCGTCTTGTTTTGGAACCATTGTTACAGGTTCTTTCTTCCTCTTCATCTTTAATGTCCACGACTTGATGCTTTAGGTAGTTATGCTTTGTGAGAAACCTTTCAACAGGGCGAACCTCTGGGCTACTATCATTTGCAAAGCTTCTATTCTTCATCATGGAGAAATCTCTCGGACTCGTTTGTGCAGGCGTTTTCCAGGTCCTGCTACCCACATTGTCACGCCTTTTTAATTGATTCCCCTGCAAGATAATACACTTGAAATGACTTCATGTATTCCACAAAAACGATCACACTTTATTCACAAGCAATGGAAAGTAACTCGAATAGATATAGTAAATTCAAGAGAAACGGAAAATCATAGAAAGACCAACAAGCATGTAAAATAGGATTATCAGTGCTGATGACAGAAAAGCAAAGAAAATTAATAAATTATTTAGTCCACACACCTGTTCACCTATAGTTATGCCTTCGTGTTGCTGAAAAAGAGAAAGAAAGTACTTGGACTGCTTAATCTTCTCAACATCAATATCTTTTTCTTTGGTAAATATGCAGCCTGGATCTCTGCCTGCTTGTTCAAAGGCGTGGCTGAAGATATACAGTGAAGATCAGCAACTTCAACATGTAAGAATGCATTGGCTAATCAAATTATCTATATAGCTAATAAAAGTGAATGATTAAATGAGGAACAAAATGCACTATCCTTGTCAGGTTCTAATTGGGGGGAAAAAAGAATAAGAAACCAATGAAATACATGTAATATTCTGTTTATCTTCAATTTGTGAGGGAAAAAAAATCAATGATGCAATTGCAATAAGATATCCTTTTCAGAGGATTAATAGTTCACTGAAGTAATATCACGCTTGCTTTTCTTCTTTTTTTCGGTCAGATGCTTTACTTCAATTGACTCTTTGTTTTGAATGTTCTAATTTACTGTTGGTTCATTTGACAGATAGAATCGCATCACTCTTCATGTTTTCTCCTCAATTTTACTAAAGTGCGCTGATATTTCAAAACATTTGCACGGCTAACAGAAAATTCAGTTAAAAGGAAAAATGGAATCACATCAATATTCATGTTCTCTCCTCAACTTTACTAAACTGTGACGATATTTCAAAAAAATTAAAATTCAATTAAAGTTTGCTCACGAGAAACAGGTCTGCTGGAGCAGCTTTTTAAAATCATAACAGATTTTTAAGTCAGAGAAATTAACTTCCAAATCGACGCGCGCATTTTAGTCAACCGAGGTACGAAATTCAACATATCTAATTTATTGTTGGAATCCGGATATCAATTTCTGAATTTGTTTTCTACTACTACGATTTACAGGATCTACATAAATATATATAATATAATATATATACTAGTATTTTGCATAATTAAACTACCAAAAAAAAGTGTACCGATCGGATTCAGTAATGAGAGAGCGTCGAGCAGAATCAAACTTAGACAAAGCTTCACAGCGAATTGGACGAATGAAGGCATCGTCGACGTCGGAATGAGAATGCGAATCGAGGAAGCCGATGAGTCCTAATCCAAGTACTGTTGCGGAACTGAAATCCTTCTTTTCGAGAGCTACTTCTGCTCCAAATAGCATTGAGTGGAGCCTCTTCAGATTCGTGTCAATTTCTTTCCTCCATGATACCTCCGATTTTTCGTCCTCCATTTTCGCCGATTTCGAATTCGGTGCCGTATTTTGGGTACTGTCCTCCTTTCCCGCCATTTTTCCTCGTGGATAATTGATGCCAGGTATAAGTATTTTATTCAAAGATATTTTTAGTTGCAGATACGTCCCTGATGTTTCTCTACGTCTTACACAAGTCTCTTATTTTCTCATAATAATTAAAAAAATACTACTTTTAACTTGTAAGTTGTAACTAGTAAGCTTTTGGTCATGAAACTCTCTCAACTTTTACTTTCATCAAGAAAAATTTAATTGTAGCTCCGGTGCTAGAACTATCTATTGCGAAATACATTTTTTATAAATAAACGTTTGACTCTCAATTATTTGAAATTATCAATTTTTGCTTTACTTTATTTTAATGGGTGCAATTTTTGCACTAAGATTATATTCATATAAACATTGGTTTGGACTTAGGACAGTTCAATTCAAAAAAGTTATAGTATTGTTACTAGGATTGTTGAGTTTGGCATTTTAGAATCAACCAATTGTCAACAACAACAACAATAACAATAACCCAGTATAATCTTATTAGTGGAGTCTGGGGAGGGTAGTGTGTACGCAGACCTTACTCCTACACTGGGGTAGAGGGGCTGTTTCCGATAGACCCTCGGCTCTCTCCCTCCAAGAACTCCCCACCTTGATCTTGGGGTGACTCGAACTCACAACCTCTTAATTGGAAGTGGAAGGTGATCACCACTAGGCAACCCACTCTTGTCAACCAATTGTCAACATGTGCTAATTTTAATATTTTCACATGTTAGAAAAAATAAGTGAAGCATTATTCTCAAAAACGAACAATATTGCTTTCAAGGTGAACTTGAAAACTAAAAGGATACGTTTAAATATAATAATATATTTTATAAATCAAAGATTCATACATAAATAAATTCATAAAGAACATCATATCTATCTCGAATCACATATTTTAGTGAATTAGTTGCCATATGGTGAGCATATGCTACTATCATCTTGAACATCAATTGTTCAATAACTCCTGAAAGTTGTTGTCCAGTGATTTAAAGTATGATTAAGAATTTCCTCTATACCTTCCTTGGCAACTTTTAAGCACGTAACATTTGGTTACAAAGAAATTTTATTGATTCTATCCGTTCAAAATTAAGAAAAAATGATCCTTCTAACTCGAATTTATGAAGAAGAAGAAAAAAACCATAGTTATCCATAGCTAAGTATATTAAAGTAGAATAACTAGAAGACGGGTTAAAATTACAAATAACTTTATGAATTTTTTAACATTTTTTTTTCATACACGTAACTGAAAAATAGAATAAATATTTTCTAACGCGTGTTTCAGAACTCTAACAAAGGAAATGGCCACAATTTACACAATGTTATAAAATAAAAACTGTAAAGTAAAGACAAGTATAGAGAGAAACTGATATATTATTCAAACTTCAAACTTATGTACATAATGAACTGAAAACTCCTTTATTTATAGAAGAAAGGAAGCACTTGCGAGGCTTTTCAGGAAGTAGCTGTAAGACTTTTCTTTAGCTGCTTGTAAACTGTCTGCATGAGTTGCTTGCAACATGCTTGTTTAATAAGAAGCTGCTGCAAATCATTTCATTGAGGTGCTTGCAACATGCCTGCATCAGCTGCTTGTAGATAAACTTCAACAGAGTACTAAATGGATAATCTTCTTCAGGAATATTATCTATAGCGGAGTAATAAATGGACATCCACAATATAATTATTTTCATAACACTTCCCCTTGGATGTTCATTAAAAGGTTGTGCCTCGTTAAAACCTTACTAGAAAAAACCCAGTGAGAAAAATTCTAGTGAAGGAAAAAGAGTACACATATTTAGTAATACGCATTTCTAGTTGCCTCATTAAAAACCTTATAAGGAAAACCATGTGGGAAAAAAACTTAGTAAGGAAAAAAAGAGTACATCGCATATTTTACTTCCCCTGATGAAAACCTTGTTTTAAATATTTGAGTCTCCGCATTCCAATCTTGTATACCATCTTCTCAAAAGTTGAAGTTGGCAAAGATTTAGTGAATAAATCTGTCAGATTGTCACTTAAACGGATTTGTTGCACATCAATGTCACCATTTTTATGAAGATCGTGTGTGTAGAATAATTTTGGTAAAATGTGCTTCGTTCTATCTCCTTTTATAAATCCTCCCTTCAATTGGGCTATGCATGCAGCATTGTCTTCGTATAAAATTGGGGATCTTTTATCACACTCCAAACCATATTTTTCTTGAATAAAATGAATCATTGATCCCAACCATACGCATTCCCTACTTGCTTCGTGAATAGCTATTATCTCAGCATGATTTGAAGAAATAGCAACAATTGGCTGCTTTGTGGAGCGCCATGATATGACAGTACCTCCACATGTAAACACGTACCCGGTTTGAGATCGAGCTTTATGGGGATCAGATAAATAACTTGCATCTGCATAACCAACAAGATCTGCACTACCCTTGTTAGCATAAAACAAACTCATATCAAGAGTTCCCTTTAAATATCGCAAAATATGCTTAATTCTATTCCAATGTCTCTGAGTATGAGAAGAGCTATATCATTGCTAGTAAATTAACAGAAAATGCTATGCCAGGCCTTGTAGCATTAGCAAGATACATAAGTGCACCAATTGCACTGAGATAGGGTGTTTCAGGACCAAGGAGTTCCTCGTCCTCTTCTGGAGGTCGGAACGGGTCTTTATTCACTTCAAGTGATCGAACAACCATTGGTGTACTCAATGGGTACGCTTTGTCCATGTAAAAGCATTTTAAAACCCTTTATGTATAGGCAGATTGATGCATAAAGATCCCGTTTGCTAAATGTTCAATTTGCAGTCGAAGACAAAGTTTTGTCTTTTCAAGATATTTCATCTCAAATTCTTTCTTAAGATATTCAATTGCCTTTTGGAGCTCTTCTAGAGTTCCAACAAGATTTATGTCATCAACATAAACAGCAAGTATAACAAATTCTAATGCCATTTTCTTTATAAAAATACATGGACAAATAACATCATTTATGTAACCCTCTTTCAGTAAATATTCACTAAGGTGATTATACCACATGCACCCTGATTGCTTTAAACCATACAAAGATCTTTGTAATCTGATTGAATACATTTTCCGAGATTTCGAATATGCTTAAGACATTTTAAATCCTTTAGGGATTTTTATGTAAATTTCATTATCAAGTGACCTGTATAGATAAGTTGTAACCACATCCATCATATGTATTTCAAGCTTTTCACGTAATGCTAAACTGATGAGATATCGAAATGTTATGGCATCCATAACGGGTGAATATATTTCTTCATAATCGACTCCGGGTCGTTGTGAGAATCCTTGTGCGACAAGGCGAGCCTTGTATCTTTCAACTTCATTTTGGTCATTCCTTTTTCGCACAAAAACCATTTATGACCAACTGGTTTTATACCATCAGGTGTTTGGACTACTGGTCCAAAGACCTCTCTTTTAGCAAGTGCGTTCAATTCTGATTGAATTGCCCCTTGCCATTTGGCCAATCAGATCTTTGTTGACATTCTTCGACAGACCGGGGTTCAAAATCCTCACTGTCTTGCATAATGTTAAGTGCAATATTATAAGCAAAATATTATCCACTACTATTTCAAATCGATTTAAATTAATCCCATCACTAGTCGAACTTATTAAAAGTTCCTCGCTCACTTGAGTCTCGGGTTCAGCGATTTCTTCAGGAATCTCATAACTAATCAGATCTTGGGTCTCTTGAGGTGATCCCTTCATAATATCATTTTGATCATTTGTCGATTTTATTTTTCTAGGATTTCGATCCTTAGAACCCAAAGGCCTGCCAAGCTTCAGGCGTGCTTTAGGTTCACTAACTCTCATACTAGTAGATGATCCTGCTGGGATATCAATTCAGATAGGCACATTCTCTGTATGAATATGTGACTTAGTTATCCTTTATAAATTAGTAAATGCGTCTGGCATTTGATTTGCTATATTTTGTAAATGGATGATCTTCTGGACCTCCTGATTATATATATGGGTATGTGGATCAAAGTGAGATAATGATAAAACTTTCCACACAATTTCTCTTTTGATTTCCTTTTTCTCTCCCCTTGATTGTAGGAAATTTGTTTCATCAAATCGGCAATCTGCAAATCGAGCAGTAAATAAATCTCCCGTCAATGGTTCAAGATAGCGAATAATAGAGGGTGATTCAAACCCAACATATATTCCTAACCTTCTATGCGGGCCCATCTTACTGCGATGTAGTGGTGCTACTGTCACATATACAGCACATCAAAAAATTCGTAGCTGGGCAATATTTGGTTCATGACCAAAAACTAATTGTGACGAAGAATATTTATTATAATGTGTCGGTCTGAGACGGATAAGTGATGCTGCATGCAAGATAGCATGGCCCCAAACAGTAGTAGGCAATTTGTTTTCATAAGTAGTGGTCTTGCTATCAATTGCAGGCGTTTAATAAATGACTTTGCAAAGCCATTTTGAGTATGAACATAAGATACATGATGTTTAACTTTTATCCCAACTGATAGACAATAATCATCAAAAGTTTGAGATGAGAATTCTCCAACATTATCAATGCGAATAGCCTTTATAGAATAATCTGGGAATTGTGCTCTTAATCGAATTATTTGGGGTAATAGCTTTGCAAACGCCAGGTTGCGAGATGATAATAGGCACACATAAGACTATCTTGAAGATGCATCTATTAGGACCATAAAATATCTAAACAACCCACTCGGTGGATGAATAAGTCCACATATATCCCCATGTATACGTTCTAAAAAGGTAGGGGATTCAATGCTAACCTTCATTAGTGATGGTCTAGTGATTATTTTGCCTTGATAACAAGCATCACAAGAAAATTCATCATTTGTAAGAATCTTCAAGTTCTTTAATGGATGCCCACTCGAATTTTCGGTAATTCGCCTCATCATTATTGATCCAGGATGGCCCAAACGGCCATGCCAAAGCAAAAAAGTAGTTGAATCAGTAAACTTCCGATTAACGATAGAGTGTGCTTCAACTGTACTGGTCTTTGAATAGTATAAGCCAAAAGATAAAGTTGGTAACTTTTCTACAATGCACTTCTGGCCAGAAACATTATTTGTAATACAAAGATATTCCATATTCATTTCATCTACCGTCTCAACACGATACTCATTTCGGCGGATATCCATAAAACTCAACAAGTTTCTTCGAGACTTGGAGGAGAATAATGCATTGTCTATAATAAGTTTTGTTCCCTTAGACAGAAATACAATAGCTCTTCCTGAGCCTTCAATCAATCTTATATTACCAGAAATTGTAGAAACATTTGCTTTTTCCTTATGCAAATAAGAAAAGTATTTCTGATCTTTGAATATGACCTAAATTATTCCACTATCAATTACACAAATATCTTCATGATTGGTCTTTGATCCAAACATAATTTGAGGATTATCCATATTCTTAAAAATGACATAAACAAAATAAATATGATAGTAAACAGTATTATCAAAGCATAACTTTTATTTATGTACAACTATTACATAACCATACTATCTACTACAAATAACAAAAATTAAAATATTTACATCTCTACATATTCACTACCGATAACATGACTTGTTTCTCCTTTTGGGAGTGCAAAGTAATCAGCTACATCCAAATGCATGAAGTCTAAATTATCTTCAGAAATAAAATTTGCTTCAACATTTTTCTCTGTCTTCTTCAGGGAGGCTTGATATAGCTCAACCAGATGCTTTGGCGTACGACATGTACGTGACCAGTGCCCTTTTCCTCCACATTTATAGCATGCTTTTTCTAGCTTTGCTGCTTGCACCGCTTCATGCTTTTGCTCATTCCTTTTCCACTGCTGGTGGTGAGGAGGGTTCTTTGGTGCATTATTATTACCATGATTAGAGTTTCTTCCCCGACCACGGCCATGACCACGACCGGGGCCACGTCCTCTTCCACGCTTAGCTTGGTGGAAGTTCGTCTCATTCACTTCAGGGAATGGACAAGAACCAGTAGGTCGGCTTTCATGATTTTTCATTAATAGCCCATTATGTTGCTCGGCTACAAGAAGATGTGAGATAAGTTCAGAATACTTTTTGAATCCCATTTCTCGATATTCGAGGCATAAAAAGTGATGAAAGTTTTCTCCAACATATCATGATCAGTAATATTATCACCACATAGTTTCAATTGGGAAATAATTCTGAACATAGCAGAATTATACTCACTGATAGATTTAAAATCTTGTAGCCTTAGATGAGTCCAATCATAACGTGCCTGTGGAAGAACGACCATCTTCAGGCGGTCATATCTATCTTTTCAATTATCACACAGTATGACTGGATCTTTAACAGGAAGATATTCCATTTTAAGGCCCTCATCAAGGTGATGGCGTAGGAATATTATTGCTTTGGCACGGTCTTGGTTTGATGCCTGGTTTTTGTCCTTGATGGTGTCTGCCAGACCCATCGCATCAAGATGAATTTCAGCATCAAGCACCCAAGATATGTAGCTTTTGCCCGATACATCCAAGGCTACAAATTCAAGTTTAGAAAGATTTGACATTATTTAGAAAAAAAGAAAGTTTGTACATGTGATACTTTCAAAGTAGTTGCTCGAGATAGCAGAGTCTCGTGTTGATAAGTTATAAAATAAAAATTGTAAAGTAAAGACAAGTATAGAGAGAAACTGATATATTATTCAAACTTCAAACTTATGTACATAATGAACTGAAAACTTTTCTATTTATAGAAGAAAGGAAGCAGCTGCGAGGCTTTTCAGGAAGTAGCTGCAAGGCTTTTCTTTAGCTGCTTGTAAGCTGTCTGCATGAGCTGCTTGCAACATGCTTGTTTAATAAGAAGCTGATGCAAATCATTTCATTGAACTGCTTGCAACCTGCCTGCATCAGCTGCTTGTAGATAAACTTCAACAGAGTACTAAATGGATAATCTTTTTCAGGAAGATTATCTATAGCGGAGTAATAAATGGATATCCACAATATAATTATTTTCATAACACATAATAAGATATATCAATTATTAGCAATTTCCTTGCATTTTACTTTATTATTACTTTATTACTAAAAATAAGGGAGAAGGAGAGGAGCTTCTGTTCAATGTGAATTGACAAAAAAAAACCATGATATCTCACTTTATTCTTTTGTTTGTCCTATAATATAAATTGAGGTGCATCCGGTTATGTTTTGGGTAAGGAGAGGGGTACTTTGAAAATTTTAATGCTGTGTGCTTCTGTGGCTTGAAAAGGACAGATGCTCTCTCAAACTTCAACCCTGATTTGGTCTATTATTACTCGAGTTGCCATCCTACATTTTGGTAATTAAGGCAACTTCGCATGCCCTTAAAAGTGTACAAAATGTCATCCTATCACCTTTTGCCTTGCATGTGATGTGAAGTAAGAGTCCACCACGTGGCCTGCAAACGTTTGATTTATGTTCTTTCATTTTCCCATGTTAAGTTATTTCTCTATTACTACATTTTTTAAAATTTCTTTTTTTTGAGAGTTAAATGAGACCAATTGCATGGGTTTTAGAATTATTAAACTGGCATAAATAGTTTCCATTTAATTTTTTGCTTTCAAATAGTTTTTTTACTGTCTCTCCCTCTTAATTTATCTAATATGTTATGAACAAATAAACTAAAATAGCAACAACAAAAAAGTGCCAAACTAATAAACTTTGATAATTGATGAGAATTATAGACTAATCCCTGGGTCAACTTTCCGAAAAAGAATTTCAAATTGAACTTGCTTAATTTTTTATAAATTAAGAAGTCGTTTTCTGCTCTCTTCAAAAAATTGTGTTGCATTTCCCAGCAACAGCCGTAGAAACCACCATTAATTACTAAAGTTTTGGGAGTGTTTTAGATTTAAGATTAAAAAAATAAAATTAGTAGCAAGGGCTAAGAACGCAATAATATCAAGGGTTATTTATGATAATGCTTTTAATGGGCGCTTCTATTTTCATACGATGACAACTTGACTTTTATTACGTTCCCAATAATATTTAGAAGAAAAAGTACATAAATTAATTATATTATATAAATTTTTTATTAAATATAATTAGTTTGATTTGCAAAATTTGTAAGAAATGAAGACTTTTAAACCGGTGGTTTTAAATATTTAATAACTTGTGTGGCTATAAAATTTTTGAAATCCATGGTGGTAAACATGTCACAATATTTTTATCATTAAGGGCAAAATACTAAGTTTAAGTTAAATTATTTCTAAGTTTAAAAAAAAATATTGGAACAGACTAAAAAAAGGTTCAAATAAATTAATAAAGAGCGAACATATAGAATCAAATTGGAACAGGTGAAACAGATAAGTACTATTTGAATATTATCATTTGTAGGTTGTTTGAAGGTGGTGGTAAAGGTGAGGTGAATGGTCGAGAATAAAGATGGGGGGGGGGGGGGGGAGGAGGAAGTGTTTCGTAGGATAATGAAATAGAAAATAGAAAAAGACAGGTTAAATTTTTTAAATAATATAAATAATTAAAATTTTAATGATGTGTTATAGAAAATTTGAGGTGGGCATTGATATGCCATCCATGTTAGGCGATTGAAGAATATTTTTTGCCTTAATATTCTATTTAATATTAAAAACAAAACCAAGCATAATATTAACTACTATAATCGAGCAAAATACAATTTTTTTTATAAAATGCTAATCCTTAATATTATTGTGCCATTTCAAACCAAAATATTAAGTAATTTTTTATTATAATTCAAAATATTAATAATAAATTTTTTTTTTTTGTATATATAACAAGAAAAGAGTAATCTGATCAGGAAAAAACACAGACTCAAATTAAAACTCATGATATTACTGTTCAAACTGTAATAACTTTATCATTTGAATTTTCATGACTATTTTGAATGTCAAGTAAACATTTCAAGGTACAATTGCTCAAACATTTGTCTTTAATTTAAGCACTTAATGAGAAAAGTCTATAAAAGAAAGAGCAGAGAATTGGTATCTCCATTAGAAATAGTTGTTTCTATATTTCGAGGTTCACTTCTAATGTAACACATGTAAGACATCTCATCTTATTTAATATTATCAACAAATGAACTATCAATGAAGAAAAATGCAAACTCTTTGATTATTCACAACTTGACGAAGTTTAAATAAATTATATTTTTTTTCTTAAATATACGCGCTAAGAAACTACCAAAATGTGTTGCCTGTGAATTTTGTTCAACCAAAAATAGAATATGAGGAAATAACAACGCACAAACACAAAGAAAAGTAAGTTGATGAAATATTGCTCACCTTTTATTCATTCTTCATTGATGTTTAATCCCAACAAAATATGTTTAAAATCAAATGATTAACTCGAAAATGCAATAGTTTTTATTGAATAAAGATGTATATGAAATATCCATATTTAAATATATTATTTAAATTAATTAAAAAATCTTTGCAAAATAATTGGAGTAATACAATCAAGGAAATTATTGTTGTAATAAAATGTTGGGCCCATGCTCAGCATAGGCCATCCCTACTCTAGTTGAACACATAAGCTTCTTGTATTGTTTAATAATACTAGTTATAGTGTACGTACGTTGCGCGCGTGTATCACGTTAATCAATATAAAACATATACAAATTATTAAAAAATAGCAACAGAGGTAAAACTAAATGCAATATGTGTTTAAATGATAAAAAATGTATTAGTATATTAATATTAGGGGTGTACATGGACCGGGTTGGTTCGATTTTTGTTAAAACCAAACCAAACTATTTATATCCTTTTGTATTTGTAACACCCCAAATTTTTACTAATATTTGTATTTTCGATTGAGCATCTTTATAATGAGAAAAAAAATTTACTTCGCACTTCCTAAACGTGAAATTTACAATACATGAATATTCCTTACTCTAGGTTGTGTTAATACTAACAAAGAAGTTACATGGTGTTGCTATGCGTAACACTTAATATTGTTTTGATGAATTATTGTTAAATACATTATAATTAAGTTTTTTGGTTGCCATTCTTTTGTATTTATCTAAGGATATTTAGTAGTTGGGCAGCCATTTATATTTCATATTTATCCTAAATTCTTAAAGACAACCTTGATTGACTTAGTCTTCCATAAACTCCCCATTATCATTCTTTCAAGAAAAAGAAAAATACCCCTACCCTCTCTACTTCTTATCACCTGAAAACTTAATGAAAACTACCATAAATTTTCACTAAACCAACCAGCAAAATTCATTCTTGGTGAAGCTCAAGTTGCTCATCTCTTTTGTGGTAAGTTACTAAACCCGTTTTTACACTAGACAGCTATTAGTGTTTTCTTCATATCTTTTTGTATAAAGCTCTGTTTTAAGTGATATAAGACTTTCTGGAAAGATATTTCATAGATCTATAACTCTTATGAAGGAACCAAAATCTAGTTTGTCTTTTATTTACCCAGAAATAGGTGATGAAGTATAGGGAGGGTACTGCCCAGATTTTCTGTTTTACAAACCCTCCCTGTACTACTGTTAGTAAGTTTAGCATAACCTTTTGTACAAAATTGATATGGGGGTTATGCAAAATGTTCTGAAACTCTAAGACACATATCTACAACTGTAAAGAAGACCACACAGTCTAGTTTGTCATTTTTCATCTTCAAATCTGAGTCACAACACGAGGCAGTGATACTGTCTATAATTTATGTTTCAAAAATTTTGGGTAATGTTTACCAATATCATGTTTAGTTTAACATGTTAAATCACTGAACTTATATAGATATTTTATTATGTATTTAAGGTATATATATCCTTGTAAAAGCTAAGGGAAAGTATTTGAGGAAGTGGACGGATTTGGTTTGTCTAGGGCGTAGACGATTCGAACGTCCTCAAGTTGTGGTTGAACTATTTTGTGATAAAACACCAAGGTTTGTGTATAAACTTTGTACTCTTTTACTTGTTGGAATATTTTGAAATAACTTGATATTTTATTTTTTTTCTCTTCAATTAATAGTATTGTATTCGTGTTATATCAAGTATTGCAAGATATTTATTAAATCACCCACTCGTACGGATTGTTTGATCATTTTGCATTCTTGTTGAGACTTTGTCCTTCTTGTGGCAGTGACTTTGTCACTCGTCTTGGCATGCCTCTTGATTTGGATCTTTTGCCATCTTGACTTTGGATTTGTAGTTCATCTTAAATTATGGAACTTGTCCGTGTTAAGTACGAACTAGGAAGCCATTTTTAATATAGTTCTTGATTCTCTTGACTATTGGGTTTTGATTCTACTTTATTTTGGGCTTCGGTCCGTCTTGATATCTGATTTTGCTTAGTGTGATGGCATGACGTACATATTGGGCGAAAAATAAATATTTGACAAACTTTCTTGGATTGATAGTATACGCTTTCTCAACTCTTGAATCTTGAACATAGTTATTGATAATTGGAAATACTTCAAGGGTTGATATTTGATACTTTTGATATATTTGTTCACTTGTTTTAAATTATATTTCATTTGAGCTACCTATGACTAAAAATGAGAATTGGAGAAGTTAATGGCTCTAAGCCCCCAAAGTTTATATGCCACTAAACTTTATGCTTAGCGATAGTTGTTTTCTATCGTAGGTAATGTACGGGATGGAATTTGAAGACGGCCTTATGAAGTAGTCTTTTTGGGAGCACTTATGGAGATCACATTTGCATATGCATCATGGTTTTGTATAGTTTTGGGACTTGTACATGATATATATGTCACACTTATGTATGTTATTTGGAGGCTTGGATATTAAGACCAAAATCTTGTAACTTGAATTTGGTAACTTATTTTATTGTTTTAAGGTGTGTTAATAACTCAAGTCTTGTAATATGTTAAATTTACACTTTGTCTTATATATATGTACAGAGGAGAAAACTAATTTTTCTTTTTATACCCGATAGTTTGAAATTTATGTACAATACAAACCTGCAGTGATGTCGAATGAAAGTATAATTTTGTTAGGAAGTTACTTTAACGTGTTGATTATTCAAGAAGGGTAATATCACCTTATGTTGAAATTTTGACATTGTATTTTATTTTTTAAAAATAAAAAAAAATTATGAAGAGTATTTTCGAAAATAAAAACATTGCACTTTGGACCTCATTGCATGGGCCTATTTTCGCTACTAAATTATTCTGAATATTTTTTAATTAATATCTTCTTAATGTTGTAAGTAGTAAATTAGATTTGTTTCTTAAGTAACACACTCCCGAAGGAGTTGCTACAAGTTTTGGTATCAGAGCCTAGGTTTGTTATTCTAGGATTTTTGTTGTGATCGTACCTAATATTTTTGTTTTTTTTCTTTTTTTTTAAATGACTTGGAGATTATAATTTTTTGCATACTTGTTTAATATAATTTGATGTATTACTTGTGCATATGCATCATGTACATGTCCCTAATGCAGTGTGATCTTATCTTTTATAGGAATTTAATATGGCCTCTTTTTCGAATAGAGCTTTTGAATCCGTTGATGAAAGTCAGGCCCATTATAATGCTCCACCTCAACTCCAAGAAAGAGATGAGGTACCCTTGCCTAACCTAAATCATCATCGAGTTAGTGAAAATGAAGTGGACAATAATCCAAGAGCAATGGGTTATAGTACTCCTATTGGAACTCAGCCATCACTAGATTTGAAGAAGGTTTGTATGGTTACATTCGAAAAACTGTGGCAATCTTGCAACTTGAGGATTTTTCCAAGCTAATTTCAGCTGCTCTTACTTGGGAAAGAATTGACAAGGAAGAAGCTAGTAGGAGAGAAAACAAGTCTAGGAAGGGTAATTCAGATTATGGCGGTCCATCCAAGAAGGGAAAGTTTGAATATTCCAAGACTGAAAGTGCACAGAAGTCATCATATCATAAGCAGAATAAGCCAAATTTCTCTACTGCTAGTACTCCAAGTTATGGCCAAGGCAAAACTTATACACCTACTTGTGCACAGTGCGAAAATAATCACTATGGTGTATGCAGAAGAGCTTCTGGTACTTGGTTTAATTGTGGAAGTATGGATCATAAAGTGAAGGATTGTCCTAATCCTAATCCTCTTTCTTATACGCATACAGAGGGCTCATTTCAAAAGCCTATCACTACTCATTCTCAAGCTAATAGCGGTGCAAGACCTAGAAATATACAAGAGACGGGTTCGGGTGGAGCTAATCAGGCTAGTGGGTCGAGATCTACTGCACGAGTCTATGCTATGAGACAGAAGAATGACCAAGATAGCCCGGACGTGGTTGTTGGTAAATTTTACTTATTGGGTATATCTGTTGTTACATTATTTGATCCTAGATCTTCGCACTCTTATGTTTTCTCATCACTTGCATTTCCCGATACTGTTAAATTTGCAATACTTGACTTTTATGTTCTGGTCACGAGTCCATTAGGTCATCAGGCTGTTGTTAACAGGATTTACCGAGATTGTCCATTCATGATTCAAAATTTGGTCTTTCCTGCAGACTTGCTTGAAATGCCCTTCCAAGACTATGATGTTATTGTTGGCATGGAATGGCTCCATAGGCACCATGCATTGATTGATTGTAGGTTGAAGCAAGTAACTTTTAGAACTCCTGCATACTCGCACATAGTAGTTCAAGGAGAAATATCATTGACAACTAATATTATTTATGCGGTCTTGGCAAGGAAGATGATTTATCAAGGTTGTGATGCCTATCTTGCTCATATAGTCGATACACGATTAGGGAGTCCAAGTCTTAAGGACATACTAACCGTGTGCGACTTTCCTGCTATATTTCCTGATGATCTTCTTGGGTTGCCTCCAGAAAGGGAGATTGAATTTCATATAGAGCTTGTCTTTGGAACTACTCATATTTCTATCGCTCCTTATAAAATGGCTCCAGCTGAATTAAAAGAGTTGAAGGATCAATTGCAAGAACTTCTTGAGAAAGGTTTTATCTGTCCCAGTATTTCGCCTTGGGGAGCTCCTGTTTTATTTGTGAAAAAGAAAGATGGCACTCTTAGGCTTTGCATTGATTACCAGCAGTTGAACAAGGTAACAATCAAGAACAAATATCTACTGCCTAGAATCGATGACTTGTTTGACCAACTGAAGGGTGCCAGCTTGTTCTCGAAAACTAACTTGAGGTCTGGATATTATCAATTGCGCATGAGGGAGCAAGATGTTCCTAAAACTGCTTTTAGGACCAGGTATGGACATTATGAATTTTTGGTAATGCCATTTGGTTTGACAATTGCTCCTGCTGCATTTATGGATCTAATGAACCGTGTATTAAAGCCTTATCTTGATCAATTTGTGGTGGTGTTTATTGATGACATTTTAGTATATTCCAAGAACAGTGAAGATCATGATAAGCATCTCCAGATTGTCATGCAAATTCTGAAATAGAGACAACTCTACGCGAAGCTTTCCAAATATGAATTTTGGCAGAGTGAAGTGGCATTTTTCGGGCATATTGTATTAGCTGAAGGTGTGAAGGTTGATCCTAGTAAGATTCAAGCTATTGTTGATTGGAAACCTCTTAAAACTCCAACCGAGATCAGAAGTTTCTTGGGTTTAGCAGGATATTATAGGAGGTTCGTGAAGGGCTTCTCTATTATAGCTTCTCCTTTGACCAAACTTTTGGGGAAAGACGCCAAATTTGTGTGGGATGACAAGTGTCAAGAGAGCTTTCAAAAGCTCAAATCCTTGTTGACAAAAGCTCCAATACTTTCTTTGCTAGCTGAAGGAAAAGATTATGTGGTATACAGTGATGCAACTCACCGTGGCTTTGGGTTGTGTTTTGATGCAAGAAATGAAAGTAATTGCTTATGCCTCTCGAAAGTTGAAATCGCATGAGTTGAATTATCCAACTCACGATCTCGAACTTGCTGCCATTGTTTTTGCCTTAAAAATTTGGAGGCATTACTTGTACGAGGAGAAATGTCACATATTTATTGATCACCAGAGTTTGAAGTATTTGGGTATGCAAAACGAGTTAAACTTGAGACAACGTAGATGGCTTGAACTTATCAAAGATTATGATTGCACGATTGATTATCATCCCGGTAAAGCTAATGTGGTTGCAAACGCGTTGAGTCGCAATTCCCTTGCAAGTTTAACTCCAAGTCCTTTGCCCTTGCTTCTTGAATTAAGAGCCATGAATGTTTGTCTTTCATTTAATTCTAATGGTTCTATCATTGCTAATTTGTAAGTCAAGCCAGTTTTACTTGAGCAGGTCCAAGAAGCGCAGAAATTAGATGAGAAGCTTGTGAAACGGGTTGAAGAAGTCCAGAATGGAAGAGAATCAGATTTTACATTGAAGAAAGATGATACCTTATCTTATAAAAATATGTTGTGTGTTCCTAATGATGATGAATTGAGGAAGTATATCTTGATTGAAGCACATAGTTCGCCTTATGCAATGCATCCTGGAGGTACTAAAATGTACCGGACCATCAAGGAGCACTACTGGTGGAGTGGTATGAAGAAAGACATTGCGGAGTTCATTTTTAAATGCTTGGTATGTCAATAAATAAAAGTTGAACATCAAGTCCCATCTGCTCTACTGCATCCCTTGTCAATACCTGAGTGGAAATGGAAAGGATAATGATGGACTTTGTTTCTGGACTTCTACGCACTAAAAGGAATCATGATGCAATTTGGGTCATTGTAGATAGACTAACTAAGAGTGCTCATTTATTGGATATTAGAATGGCCTACTCACTGGAACGTTTGGCAAAATTATACATTAATGAGATTGTGAGGCTGCATGGAATCCCTGTTTCTATTGTGTCTGATAGAGATCCAAGGTTTACATCCAGATTTTGGTCTAGCTTGCAAGAAGCTTTGGGTTCTAGGTTGAATTTTAGTACCGCTTTCCATCCACAAACAGACGGCCAGTATGAGAGGGTAATGCAAATCTTGGAGGATATGCTTCGAGCCTGCATTATTAAGTTTGAGGGTAGTTGAGACAAACACTTAGCCCTGATCGAATTTGCTTACAATAATAGCTACCAATCAAGTATATGCATGCCTCCTTATGAAGCTTTGTATGGGAGAAAATGTAGAACGACTCTTTATTAGAACGAGGTGGGTGAAAGAAAATTGGTGGGTCCTAAGATTGTTCAAAAAACTGAAGATAAGGTAAAAATCATCAAGGATCGCTTAAAAATTACCTCAGACAGACAAAAGTCTTATGCTGATCTTAAGAGGCGTGAAATTGAGTATAAAGCGGGTGATAAAGTATTTTTAAAGGTTTCTACATGGAAGAAGATTATGAGATTTGGCCAAAAAGGTAAACTTAGTCCACGATTTATTGGACCTTATGAAGTGCTTGAAAGAGTTGGCCCAGTTGCTTATAAACTAGTTCTTCCACCAGAGTTAGACAAGATCCACAACGTCTTCCATGTTTCTATGCTTAGAAGATACCGCTCAGATCCATCTCATATTCTTCCTATTGAATCTATAGAGGTCAATCCTGATTTGACATATAGAGAAGAACCAATCCAAATCTTAGCGCGTGAGTTAAAGGAGCTTAGAAACAAGAGCATCCCCTTAGTGAAAGTTCTTTGAAAAAATTATTCTGGCGAAGAAGCTACATGGGAGCGAGAAAAGGATATGCGAATTCAATATCCACATTTATTTAGGAACTAGTACCAGGCAAATTTCGGGACGAAATTTATTTAAGGGGGAGAGAGTTGTAACACCTCAAATTTTTACTAATAGCATTTTCGATTGAGCATCTTTATAATGAGGAAATATTTTTACTTCGCACTTCCTAAACGTGAAATTTACAATACATGAAAATTCCTTACTCTAGGTTGTGTTAATACTGACAAAGAAGTTCCATGGTGTTGCTATGCGTAACACTTAATATTATTTTGATGAATTATTATTAAATACATTATAATTAAGTTTTTGGGATGTCACTCTTTTGTATTTATCTAAGGATATTTATTAGTTGGGCGGCCATTTGTATTTCATATTTATCCTAAATTCTTAAAGACAACTTTGATTGACTTAGTCTTTCATAAACTCCTCATTTTCATTCTTTCAAGAAAAAGAAAAACACCCCTACCCTCTCTCCTTCTTATCACCTGAAAACTTCATGAAAACCACCATAAATTTCCACTAAACCAACCAGCAAAATTCGTTCTTGGTGAAGCTCAAGTTGCTCATCTCTTTTGTAGTAAGTTACTAAACCCGTTTTTACACTTGACAGCTATTAGTGTTTTCTTCATATCATTTTGTATAAAGCTCTGTTTTAAGTGATCTAAGACTTTATGGAAAATTATTTCATAGATCTATAACTCTTATGAAGGAACCAAAATGTAGTTTGTCTTTTATTTACCCGGAAATAGGTAATGAAGTACAGGGCGGGTGCTGCCCAGATTTTTTGTTTTACAAACCCTCCCTGTACTACTGTTAGTAAGTTTAGCATAACCTTTTGTACAAAATTGATATGGGGGTGATGCAAAATATTCTGAAATGCCAAGACACATATCTACAACTGTAAAGAAGACCACACAGTCTAGTTTGTCATTTTTCATCTTCAAATCTGAGTCACAACACGAGGCAGTGATATTGTCTATAATTTCTGTTTCAAATATTTTGGGTAATGTTTACCAATATCATGTTTAGTTTGACATGTTAAATCACTGAATTTATATAGATATTTTATTATGTATTTAAGGTATATATATCCTTGTAAAGGCTAAGGGGAAGTGTTTGAGGAAGTGGACGGATTTGGTTTGTCTAGGGCGTAGACGATTCGAACGTCCTCAAGTTGTGGTTGAACTATTTTGTGATAAAACATCAAGGTTTGTGTATAAACTTTGTACTCTTTTTACTTGTTGGAATATTTTGAAATAACCTGATATTTTGTTTTTCTTCTCTTCAATTAATAGCATTGTATTCGTGTTATATCAAATATTGCAAGATATTTGCTAAATCGCACACTCGTATGGATTATTTGATTATTTTGCATTCTTGTTGGGACTTTGTCCTTCTTATGGCAGTGACTTTGTCACTCATCTTGGCATGCCTCTTGATCTGGGTCTTTTGCCATCTTGACTTTGGATTTGTAGTTCGTCTTAAATTATGGAACTTGTCCGTGTTAAGTACGAACTAGGAAGTCAATTTTAATATGGTTCTTGATTCTCTTGACTATTGGGTTTTGACCCTGCTTGATTTTGGATTTCGGTCTATCTTGATATCTGATTTTACTTAGTGTGATGGCATGACGTACATATTGGGCGAAAAATGAATATTTGACAAACTTTCTTGGATTGATAGTATACGCTTTCTCAACTCTTGAATCTTGAACATAGTTGTTGATAATTGGAAATACTTCAAGGGTTGATATTTGATACTTTTGATATATCTGTTCACTTGTTTTAAATTATATTTCATTTGAGTTACCTATGACTAAAAATGAGAATTGGAGAAGTTAATGGCTCCAAGCCCCCAAAGTTTATACGGCACTAAGCTTTATGCTTAGCGATAGTTGTTTTCTATCGTATGTAATGTACGGGATGGAATTTGAAGACGGCCATATGAAATAGTCTTTTTGGGAGCACTTATGGAGATCACATTTGCATATGCACCATGGTTTTGTATAGTTTTGGGACTTGTACATGATATATATGTCACACTTATGTATGTTATTTGGAGGCTTGGATATTAAGACCAAAATCTTGTAACATGAATTTGGTAACTTATTTTGTTGTTTTAAGGTATGTTAATAACTCAAGTCTTGTAATATGTTAAATTTACACTTTGTCTTATATATATGTACAAAGGAGAAAACTAGTTTTTTTTTATACCCGATAGATTGAAATTTATATACAATACAAACCTGCAGTGATGTCGAATGAAAGTATAATTTTGTTAGGAAGTTGCTTTAACGTGTTGATTATTCAAGAAGGGTTATATCACCTTATGTTAAAATTTTGACATTGTATTTTATTTTTAAAAAATAAAATAAAAATTATGAAGAGTATTTTCAAAAATAAAAATATTGCACTTTGGACCTCATTGCATGAGCCTATTTCCGCTACTAAATTATTCTGAATATTTTTTAATTAATATCTTCTTAATATTGTAAGTAGTAAATTAGATTTGTTTCGTAAGTAGCACCCTCCCAAAGGGGTTGCTACAGGATTGGTTCGGTTTTGTCGGATATTTTTGGCTTTTTCGAATTTTTTTATTACATGAATAATATGTCTATCTTACTTTATTAAATTTTATAAGTAAATATATATTTGATAAAAACTAAAAAAAATGGACAAATATATGATCTATTAAAATATTCTTATGGGAGAATTTTCTTAGTAACTCATGATAGTTATATTTTTAGTTGTCTGACAATAAATTTTCGTAAATATACACTTACAAAGTTAATTAAATTTAATAATTAAATATAAATATCAATATGATACCTATATAATGATATGTTCTATTTAATTTTCAATTATCGAAATGCCACTTCAAATTCGAAAAAGATATAAGAATATAATAGATCCTGACATATGAATATGGAAAAATAAAAAGATTGACACATTTCAATAACATTTGATAAGAAAGTGATCATACAACATATTATTTAAAGTTAATAAAAATGGAGCACGTCATATTCTATATAATATTACATCTCATAATAGAATCCCAAATATTTATAGATATTTTTTAAAGAAAATTATATATAAAGTCTTAAAAGTATATATAAAAATTATATATTTATATCCCGTGTTTGGTTCGGATTTATTTTTACTCAATTCCAAACCAAGTTAAAACCAAACCTCATCGGTTTTTTTAATCGATTTGGTTTGACCTTTCGATTTTGTGCGGTTCTTCGGTTCGATTTGTACACCCCTAATTGATATAATATATAGCTGAATTAAACATTTTCTGAATGACAATTAGTTGTAATTAGTTCTATAGTATTTATAGTTATAAATATTTTATTATATAAGATACAAATATGCTATGTTGTTGTATCTCATCTAGCATCTCTTTGTAAACTCTACGTTCATAATGTTGTTATACAAAAAAATATGTCTTCATTCAAAGTTAATCAAAATTATAGCCAAATGAACCTCTTCTTGTGTAAAAACGTTGCATGGATTCTTATTAATTTAAGTCTAAATTTTCTTCTTTGCACGTTCATCCAATACCAAATAAAAATCAATAATATCCTAAACTCACTTTGAATGCGCTCTGCTAATAACAATTTTGAAATTTCAACAGTTCACAATGTTGAGGTCAATTTTCAAAATTATCGGGGGGGGGGGGGGGGAAGGTGACAAATTTATAGTTATTTCAAGGGTTCCAAAAAAAAAATAGTTTAAGTTAAATTTAAAAAATTAACTGTAGTTGCAAATTCACATAGTATGATTGTAGCTTAATTTACTTCTAAATTAACACCATATTAGTTCAGACTTCTAAAAATTTAAAGTTAAGATTAAATTAAAACTCTTAAAAATTTAACAGGAAAAAGCGAACATACATTGCTAACGGATGTTCCATATTTTTAGGTAATCAATTATTGGCAATTTGGAGAAAAAAGTACTATTATATACCTTAGAGGCTAAGAATAAAAAATAAAAAAAAACTTTAACATTCACGTACTAAACTCCAAAAGGATATTTATAAAAACTAGTCAAATAAGGAAAAAAATTTAATAAGGTAAATTAATTGAATTTGAAGACATAAATATTAGGATATTCTTAAATAAAATTTTATTTGATTTTGAGGTCTTAAATATTAGAAAAATAATTAAATAACTATTTTATTTAGTGTGAAATTAACTTTTAAAGGGTAAAAAAGGCGAACGACATTTCGATATGGGCTTCGTGCTTTTAATATAGTATAGATATATATACATATAGATAAATTTAGGCTTGTATATTTTTTTATAAATAAATATGACATTAAATAATTATTTTGGGTGCTTAATTGAACATGAATTAATTACTTTATATGATTACATAAGAATACTTAAAACACATATTTAAATATTCTGCATTGAAATATAATTAGACGTTATTGTATTAAATAATTTTAATTTAATGTATGTGATTTTATGTCTCCATTTTTTAATAATTATAAATTAATTGAAGTCGCCATCGTTCTCATCTTGATTTTATACGTATTCCACAAAGGATGTATTGTCAATTAGTACAATTTACATAAGGTAAAATATTTTACATAAGGTAAAATATTATACTTAACAAAACTTTTGCCTAAAATATTTATAGAAATATAATTGGTTAATGTTTAAGAAAAAGGACTCCTATAGCTAAAAGGATTCCAAAGTGCTCATACGTTTCCTAATATGACTTTAGGAATTGAAAGTGTTCCATCCAAAGATTTTTACATGTTAATGAAACGTACAATTTTTTTTTACAGATATGTTGTATTACATGGCTCAAATAAGGAAGGATTTGGTACACAATCTCTAATTGATTTTGAAGTTCTAAATTTTAGGGAATGAATTAAATAACTATTTCTAAATATTAGAAAAATAATAAAATTATTATTTTGTCTGGTGTAAACTTAATTTTTAAGGGTAAAAAAGGCGAACGACATTTCGCTAAAGGCATTCGTGCTTTTAATATAGTATAAATACTAATATTTGGGCCATCCCTCCTCTAGTTGAACATATAAGCTTCTTGTATTGTTTAATAATATACTAAGATTTAATTTATAAAAATCCTTATTTTTATTATTCTGCTTCAAATAATAAATTTTGTTAATTAAATGAACATTCTTTTATGTAAGATTTTATTTTTATTATATATTTAATTATGAAAATATGGATAATACTGTTATGCTAGTCTTCGATTTTCGTTATACAAGGGGTGACAATGAAGCAAAATGGGTATTATATAGAGGAAATTTCATTTGTAGCCATCTCGGAAAAACTAATGGCAATAGGTAGCCACATAATAAACTATACAATTAATAGCCCAACACCAATTACAAGGGCTAGCCCAAAACCACAGCCACTCTTCCCCTTCAAATTTTGAACTTTTCAATTCCATAACCTACTTTAATCCATACCTTCCCCTTATTCTGCCACCTATAATTCCCCTTACAAATTATTACCCTTCAAACAATTATCTTTTATTTTTAATAGAAGCGAGTCCATAAATAATGAACTGAAGGATGTTTCAAGTTGTAACCACGAAGTTGCATGTCTTTTTTTTTTTTGCTTAATTAGTTAATGGGTTAAGCAGGCGTTATACACGGAGAAGGACCGTTTGTCTATTAATCCACAATTAAATTATTACATTTATTTCTCGGTGAGTGTTTAATATTTTAATTTTATTTATAGTCTTTACGTCAAGAGATCCAACAAACCCCACTTATGACTCATGAGTTCAAATTCATTTTCATTGGCCGATAAAACGATGACATAAAGTAGACTTAACAACATTTGATTACTGCTCCTTTTATAAATAATGAGTTTCCTTCTTTGAAGGAGTCTTCCCTCCTTGGTAAATTCCTTCAGGTGCAATTCTGCAAATCGCCCAAGTTTTATCTTTCTTCACTTTATTCATTTTCGATGCTCTCCAGTTTCGCTCACCTTTAGGTACCCAAATGTGTTGTACAGGGGAGGAAGAAAGGAATGCCACGATACTAATGGAGTTTGAATTTTTTATCTCAATCGTAAAAAATAAAAATACACCAAGTAAGCTAGCGTTCAACCCGACCTAACAAGTAGTTGGGGCATAGAAAGGCCTAGAATTTGGAAGAGAACTGTGGTAAAGAAGACTTGGGCTTCTGAGTATCTGATTACATATTATTTAACTCATATATACTTAAAAAAATATACCATATCAGTGTATTTTAGCCCATTGATCTAATTTTTCAAGTGTCACTATACAAAATATATACTAAATAAACTTTTACTATACAATTTATATATAATAGACTGTTACTATACAAAATAGACTGTCACTATACAAAATATATATTAAATAGACTGTCACTATGCAAAATATATACAAAATAGACTGTCACTATGCGAAATATATACAAAATAGACTGTCACTATACAAAATAGACTGTCACTATACAAAAAATATACAAAATAGATTGTCACTATACGAAAATATACAAAATAGATTGTCACTATACGAAAATATACTAAATAGACTGTCACTATACAAAAATATACTAAATAGACTGTCACTATACAAAAATATACTAAATAAACTGCCACTATACAATTTATATAGAACAGACTGCCACTATACAATTTATATACAATAGACTGTCACTATACAAAAAATATACAAAATAGACATTTCGCGCTATTAGATGTAATATGTTTGGGTCTTAGGGCTATTTCGTGTCAATGAGAAAAAACATGAGCTATTAAAATTTTGAGGGGCTATAGAGGATAGTTTTCTCTATTATATACCGCCAAGTCATATTACACGAGTGGAGATGACAACAAGTAGTCACTATTAAACATGTTGTTTAAAATATATTTATAGTTTACAATTTATTTAAAGATTAGCCAATTCGAACAAATTTCAAGACACAACGTTCTGAATTTTGAACCTCTCCATAAATTCAGATCTTATGTCCTGAATTTTAAATTAGTAGTTCACAAATTTAGAACATTTAGTATTGAATTTTAAATTAGCAGTTCAAAAAATTCAGGATATTTAGTCTCGATTTTCAAATTAGCAACTTAAAAATTTAGGACATTAAATCTTGAATTTCTAATTAGCAACTCAAAAATCCAGGATATAGACTTTAGGATACTTAGTCATGAAATTTGGATGAATTGGATAATTTTTAATTATATTGTAAGTTGTTGATATATTTTTAAATGACTAATCTTTAAATATATTATAAATAATGAATATATTTTTATAGGAATTTTTTCCTTCCTATACAATATTTGAAACTTATTTATCAAAATTATCCTAGTTTTGTATATTACCCACCCTAAACAAGGATTACTTATAAATTATATACAACCATAATTAATGCCTTAAATTAGGGGATTCAATTACACTTTTTTTTTCTCCTCTCCTCTTTCTTTATTTTTCTGCCTCAATTATGGGAGATGAATTGTTCTTACCCAAATTTTTGTGATATACTCAAATAACGTTCAAAACTTTTTGATTCTCATCGTTTTCTCCATTATAGATTCCCCTCTTTTTAATAAGTATATTCACTTATTTTCCCTCCTCATTATTTTGTTCTTTTCTTTTCTGTTTTTTCATTTGTTTTCTCCCAACAAGAAGCTTGTTCTTGTGCTATACATCGTTAGCACTCCGTCCTTGCATTTTATTCTTGCTTTCTCAATTATATTATATTTTCTATGAAAAGGAATTAAATGTATTATGTTTGAATGATGCATGTAAAATTCAAAAGAATGACAAAGTTAATTAATTGTATTGCATATAATTCTTTCTTATTTTTTGGTATTTTTTTTATCCATTAGTTACACAATATTTAGTTATTCAAAAACATCATCGTGCGAGAAGGTTATTTTCATTTTATTCTACCACTTATTAATGAAATAAATAAAAAAAATCATGCGATAAACGATATTTTAAGTGACAACAACACCATACCAATTTGTATGGTACAACATACAAATAAAAAATAAAAATCGTACAACTTTGATACATCTACAATAACATATAAACTAAAAAGAGTATTTTATATAACTAATTATATACTATAAAACTTATTTATAATTTATCTACAACTTTCATACATTATTTTACCCAGTTAAATATAACTACAACATCATACAACTTAAATACAATTTTCATACAAATTTTAGACAATATGTCTTTTGTATGTATTTTGTATATGATTTGCATATATTTTGTATGTGGTGTGTTCTTCTTCCTTTTTGAAATTCCAATCAAAACTTTATCTCTTAAAATAATTCTAATACATATCAACAATTTTATGTAAAAAGATAGTATATATAATTTAAATACAAATTTCATACAACAATTCATACATTACACAACTATTTTTCAACTTCCATAGAATATTTAAATAAAAATATATATAATTACAACAGAATATAACTTAAATATAATTTACATACAACTTTAATATAATTTCATAAGTATATAGTTCCAATCTGCAATTCAGCCAAAATCAAGTCTAATCTTCGCCAAACACCCTCAAAATGGAGATACAAACCCCATATTATATTCTCAATTATTTGCAACAACAACCAATCCAAACAAACAATAATTTTTGAAAATCCAAATTCGAATTCAAAGCTTTGAACTTTTTAATGGGTGTCAATGGTGGAGAATCAAAACAACTTCAAAATTTATTGATTGACAATTTCAATTTGAACAACAATTGTAAAACATGATAAAAAATTGCTAAGTTAAAACTCTATATTAAATCAATTAATTTTTTTTGATGAATACCCTGGAAAAAGAGAGATAAAAAGCATAGAAAAAATGAAGGAAGAAAAATTGGGGAAATAATACTAATATAAAGGGATACTCATTAATACTAATTTATATATAATTGATAAATTGTATATGCCTATGTAATTAAGTTAAAACTTGTAATAAAGTTTATAGGTACTATATGATGTAAAAATCCCATTTTTAAATAGGCTCCAAATTATTTATCTCTCCAATTCTTTTTGGCCTAAATCACAACTTTAGAGGAGAAAGATAGTCCAAAGCTGAAGAGAGAGTCCTAAATCCCAATTCCAAAACTTTAGATCTCTTTTTGGCTAACTATCAGGTAGGTCTCTTCTTCTACCTTTCTTTTTGGATAATTTACGTGTAGCGTACTGATTTCTACAATAGGATCTTGTGGTTTTGAAGTGGTTGTATGCTGTCGATTTATTATGATTTGTTTGCTTTGAAATGCATCTGTTCTACATTATCAGAAACAAGAATTCTGTTTTCTATTCTTATTATTTTTTTTTATGTTAAACGGGATTGTTTTCTAATGTTAAAGGGGTTAGCCTTGCCTGGATTAAGGCGGTGCCTTGAATTGTCCGACTTTCAAAAGAGATACTGTAGAGGGGAAATTCTCTACTGTCGCTTGTTATAGTTTAGGGGACCAGCAATGGGTGTAAATTAATTGAAATGACAAACAATAAAGACAAGTAAATAAGAGGAAGAGCAAGTGCATGATTTTCTTAGAACTCCATATCCATGATCGTACAAGGCTTCCTTTGAATAGCTTAGGATCAAATTAATTCTAGAAAGCTTAAGTATAAAGAGAATGTCAGAAAATACAAAAGTACAATGATAAAGTCTGGTTGTCTTGTGAGAGTGAATACTTCGTAACTGATTGTCCCTCGTTCATTCGAGAGCCATCCTACTTATAGGACCTTGGTCTCTTGGACTCCAAATCCAATCGGAGCCTCCATTGAGGAGAAGTGGGTTGCTAATTGAGGAGTCGGCGGGACACTCAACCTAATCCCCATGACTCGATCAGAGTCTGGCGGTTATTGGCCTAAATTGAATCGTAAGATAAAAAAGGCCCTTTTTCTCAATTTTCTCAATTATTTGATAATTATTAATACCAATTTTAGTATTTGGATTACTGTTGGTATCGATCTTAACCCTGACCTCAATATCTTCTTTTTTGTCTAAGAGAAAAATGGATAATTTTCCAATCAAAATATTTTCTAATTACTAACTATGAGCCTTAGGGCTCGTTTGGTACGAGGGAGAAGGGACTATTAATCTCGGGATTAAATTTGAAATGAGTTTATCCCATGTTTGATTGGGATAAAATCGTGGTATAACTAATCTCGGGATTGTAGTGTTATTTTTATCCCTATGAGAGGCTGGCATAACAATTCCAGGATAACTAATCTCGAGATAACTTGTTTCCGATCAACGACCCCTTAGGTCCTTTCTAGAAGGATATATCTTGAGTGCATGTACTTAAAAATAGTAATTTTTTTAATGTAGCTTATTTGTATCTTCACCCCCGCAACAGAAAACTCATCATCAAGGTCCACACTGATCATCCGAGGAAATATAATTTTCCTCATTTAGAACCCTTAGGTATTTTTATCATATACCTCTGTATTTTCCTCACTGTCATTCATGAGGGTTGCAGAATATGATGGAGAACTATTATCTTCCTTCTGCCTGGATTTTATAAAATCCACAAAATCTTTATACATTGGATGGTCTGTATTAAAACCAGATGTATTTGCAATATTTGAAGCTATTAGCTTCTGGTTTCCCATCTGGACAAGAATATTATCTCTGCCTGCATTTGTTCTTCCTCTTCCCCTTCTATTAGAAGAGGGGTTAAAATTGGTTCTCATCCTGTCAAAGATGAACAAATGGTTGTTAACTCAGAAATTCTCTAGTAAGAAAATCAGGGAGACTATCATCAGACCCTTTTTTTAAAATTATTTCAATATCAAATGGTGCTAATAAAGCTTGCCATCTTGCAAATATCTGTTTAGAAACATCATGCTTGCAATCTTTTATTATTATTATTATTATTATTATTATTATTAATAATAATAATAATAATAATAATAATTGTATTCCAGGGTGTTGTTAGCAAAATCACCCGTGTAACATTCAATGTATTTGTACTGCATGCAGTAAAGCTTGTATCTTTTCTGGCCATAAGGAAGTCGGAACATAGTCGTTGAACTCTAAAGACCATCTCTAGATTATTACCAAGACATCATCACAAAGCAGGTTTTAGAGAATCTTCTTGTTTTGTGTTTCAATTCGTAATATGGAAATGCTTGATCCTGATTTAAAAAAAGTAATAATGTAGAAATGCTTGATCTGGCTCACTCTTAGATAGCTGTTCGCTGTAAAAAGTTCTTGGTTTGCTCAAGTTGCTATGGCGGAGGTGGCTGGCAACACATCGGTAAACACTTGTTTTTCTCATTTCCGAGAAAGTTTCATGTTTTAGTTGGTGCACATTTTCATATCCTTCATTGTGTTGCCTTACATATGTGAATTTAGGGCAATGCGAATAATGGGCAGAAATTTTTCTTGGATTTGGGATCCTTTGTTGGCGATTTGAATATTGATGATGAAACTGCCAGGTGTGGTTTCATTTCCTGGCCTCATTTTGCTAATTTTGCTATAACGCTTGTTTGTTTTTCATTCTTGATCCTCTATATATGAAGAAATTTAGGACCTTTCTCTTCTTTCTTTCCAGCGCTGATATATCCCTTGAGGGGCTTGAGGAAGAGTTACAGGAATGTAAAACTGATGATGTAAGGATATCGTATTTATTTCACTTCACTCATAGTAACAGCTGAATATATTTCTATTAAAGATCGATATTTGTTACAATTTGATCCAGTTTTATCCCCTCTGAGGGACACTAATGATGGGTCTAAATTTGGCTTATTTGAATACAAAGGTTGTTGCAAACATACTTTCTAAAGGTACAACGTTGCGGGAATACGCTAAAGGCGTTGAACACAATTTGCGGCAAGTTGAATTGGATTCTATCCAGGTTTACTAATACATTAGCATTGTTCTGTCTGTATTGATAACTTGGGATTTCGAGTTGTTCCAGCTTTGATATTTAGGTATATCATGCATTTTTCTTTCTGAATCTTTATTTATTTTCTAATTTTAGAAAGAGAGGTAAGATATTTTCGTTCAACTTAGTACCCAGTGAGTGCTAATAACAAAAGTATTCACAAATACAAAGGCTTCCTTGTTTAACTGTGTAGTTTAATCAATAAAATCTAGTCACTTCTCTAGGTTATTTACAGTGCACACCCCAAAGACAAAAAGTATATGCAGTTGGATCTGAACTGAGATGTCACAACTTTACTCTGTTTGACTTGAAGCATCTCCTATTTCTTTCTTTTCACATCACTCAAATAAATCAGAAAGGAATTGAATACCAAAGCTTTCTGTTACTCTTCTGCACACTCCAACTGCATAGCACCTCCTTCACATTACCATGAGTTGGCCAAGGATGTTGAATAGATTCAGAAACATGCTGCATATCTTCCATGCCAGTGGACAATGTAGAAATAAATGGCAGCCACTGTCCTGTTACTTTGACGGCAATAGAATCTATTGCATGGCACAAAACATCTTTTTAATAAATTTTCTTGTGTTAGGCATGCATCATTTCACTGCATCCATTCAAAGCGTACAACTCTAGGTGGTACTTTGTTCTGTATCCTGATTTCACAGAGCATATGCCTCTTCTACCGTGTAACCAAAACAGAGAACTATTTCTGTCTCTCAACCATTCCTTTTCTTCGTAATTACTAAGCTGATTCAATAGACTGCTTAGTTTCCACTCATAGCGGTTCCTCCTTAATGTCCGTGCACTACAGCTTAGAGTTTTCTGTATATCCTTAGTCAAAGTTATATTTCTTTTCAGAAACCGACGCAATAAATCTAGTTGTCACAACACAAAATCATGTGAGACCTAATGAACTCGGGTTATAATGATGATCGATTATTTCATACTCATGTGCTAGTTTTCTTTAAGTGCCTTGTAAACTTGGTTATAATGACATTATTATGATATGTGCTCTTTCGTCAAATTAATAGGATTACATAAAGGAAAGTGATAATCTAGTCTCACTTCATGATCAAATTCGTGATTGCGACATCATTCTTACCCAAATGGAGACTCTTCTCAGTGGATTTCAGGTACTTTCCGTCAATATCATGTTAAAGTGGGTGACAATTTTTGCCAGTGTCACTTTTAGTAATATTTTCTATAATATCATTCATGTTCACGTGCTGGGATGACTTCGGTTTTATTTTGAGACAAAATCTCTAACAGGATTTCTTTGTCTCTGACTTCACTCACCAAACAAAGAAGAAAACGGAAGAAATTAAAGGAAAACGACATAACATCTTAAAGGTCTAGTTGCCTATATCTTTTGTCATTAAACTTGATATTCACTGTTTTATCTGCCAGGGAGAGATAGGTTCTATAAGTTCAGATATCAAAATTCTCCAAGAGAAGTCTATGGATATGGGACTGAGGCTGAAGAATCGCAAGGTATTATTGTTATAGG
This sequence comes from Nicotiana tomentosiformis, assembly GCF_000390325.3. NCBI lineage: Eukaryota > Viridiplantae > Streptophyta > Magnoliopsida > Solanales > Solanaceae > Nicotiana > Nicotiana tomentosiformis. Next base: position 99,223,355 of record NC_090813.1, on the reverse strand, counting down.
ATGGACCTTCTTTTACTGTTTACAGTCTAGGCTTGAGCTTCCTTTATTTGGTTAAATGTAAGTTACATCTGTAGATAATGCTACCTTCTGATTCAGAAGCAATGTTCATACTGACAACTGTTATTGAAATGTATTTTAATGTTCATATGTGAAGAAATTATCAGTATAAAATATAAATGAATAAAAAGTGTGTACTAACTGTGTTTCATGTGTGAAGAAGTTATTATCTGGTCTGAACGTGTGGTATTGACCATTTCGTTTATCTAATAGATTTCTGGCTGCTCTACTTTTTACATTTATTTTCTGTAAAAGACCTCATGAGTAATGGTCATGGATGGTTGTGCTCCTTTTCTAACACAGACGACATGGAAAAAGAGGAACATAAACGTATTTGAAGGAGCTGAAATCTCCTATGTAGAAATCATCAGAGGAATATTTTTATTTTGATACATTTCCAGAGCATATGTAATATTCCAACAGGTGTGGATTATTGAATACTCTTTATGGAGAATCACATTTCTTTGTAGGCTTCGCTACTTACTGTATACATCTTGTATGTTGGTCTTTACCAAACAATAGAAATGCTGTTTTGCAAGTTGCATCAGTAGTTGCACTTTTGTTTCTCCTTATTCTGCTTGCAGAGTAAAAGCTACAGTATTTACGTGCTACAGTAGTAATGCCAGAGTAAAGAAATCATCCTAAGTTAGTCCTTGGTTTTAATGTCCTTTTAGCTGTTAGGGATGGCAATGTCTGTCTAAATTTTTTTTTCATAAGTTCTGTCTATATATATTTTCTCAAAAGGCATCAACACCCCTAAGGAAACAGAAAAACCTCTTGGTTGATCATCCTTATATAGATCAATCGAATTCTCATATCTTCTAGTACTTTTTGGCAATGATCATTACCACCTGGAGGTGCCTAATTTAAGGACAATGAATAGATGAAAGCATAAATTCTTGCTGTTGCTGTTGTCGTCTTCGTAGGCATTGTTACTGTTAGTGTTTGGATCATCGCATGTGTCCTTCGTATATTTTGTTGAATACCATTCCCTATTTTATTATTGTCTATTTTATTGCATGAACTTCTGAAATACTCTAAAATTAGCTGTTCACAGTTATGTTGACAATAATTTACTGCGAATTTCAATTTAATTTCAGCCTTAAGAATAGAACCATCCTTTTGTTAGCTTTTTGGTGCAGACTTTCTTTTGTAAAAGATATGGATGATATCATTGATCTGATCAGTGCCTTGCATTGTTTTAAAGCTTCTTCAGCACAGCCGTAGCGCAGTTGGTAGTTTTAATAAAATGTTTTAAACTTACTTATCAAAAAAGTATTCCAATTTAATCTCTCAGAAACTTCACTTCTTCCTTATATTTCTTCATGATATACCTCTTCTTAGACTTATTAGATGGATGCTAGTGCAAATTAGTCATGCAGTGGTGTCCAGTATACTTGATATGACAACCATATTTGAGTCCTAGTGTTGAGCTAGGAAGATACTTTCTGATGTTTGTAGTGTACTTGCTAAATGGTTATGTTATTTTGCAGGTGGCAGAGTCAAAGCTAGCAAAGTTTGTCGAGGATATTATTGTTCCTCCAAGGATGATAGACATAATTGTTGATGGAGAGGTACTTTTGGTTCTTTAGTTTGTTCGTCATAATATTTATTCTTACATTGTATCCAATAGTGAGTCAATGATGTGACATGTTGGGGCAACAGACTGTGTAGTAGCTTGGTTTATTCTTTTTTTTTTCTTTCTCAAAGTGATTATTATATCTAACTTTTTATGGTTTATAGCTAATGAATTTATCGAGTTACAATAGAAAACTCTTCTTCTCTGTTGTAGACTGTTAATACTGGACTTTGCTTCTCCCTTCTTTTCATCATTTCCCTCCTGGCATACGAATCTTACAATAAAACACTCTCCTTTTTCGGTAGTTGACTGTTAACACTGGACAGACTTTCTCCTTCTCCCTTCTTTTGCTATTTTTCCCCCTCATTTCATTTTTGGTCTTGGCTCTGCTGGTACTACATTTGATAATGGGGCTTTATTTGGAAAGCTTCTTCTAGTTATTCAAAAGCTCTTCTGAACCAGGGCAATTATTATGCATTATCTCTTTTTCATTCTCTTACCAAGCATTGACCTCTCCCTATTGGATAGCATGTAGACATCATTCTGTCAGATGTTTAATTTTCAAATATTTCATATTTAAATGCCTTGTTCACTCATGGCTTCTAACCTGCCATGCAACACTGATGTTTATAGGTTAATGAGGAATACATGAGGACCCTTGAAATTTTGAGTAAAAAGCTGAAGTATTCGGATGCAGATCTCATGGTTAAAACATCAAAAGCTCTGAAAGATGTTCAGCCTGAACTAGAAAGACTTAGGCAGAAAGCGGTCTCCAAGGTATGTATATGCCGAATAGTCTAAGCATGTTTAGGTTTGACTTTTACCATTTGATTGGAGCATTTGAGCTCAAACACAAACCTTGTAGATAGCTTAACCAACACATGAATGTCTGTGGTGTTGCTCAATGCAGTGCTTGAACACTCTTGTGATTTCATTATCCTGACTTTTGTCTGTGGAAACCATCTCAAGCGGATTTTGAGATGGTTTGGGATGCAATAGTGATTCCTGTTATTCGACAATATTCCTAAATTCGACGATGTTATTTAAGTTGGGATGAGACAGATGAATTGGGATGCCAACCTAGCACATCATTTGGAATAAGCAGGCTATGTCCAGTCGTGTTAGAAACAATACAATTTGAGATGAAACAATGAAATTGGGATGCAAACCTAGCATCTGTTCCAACCTACATATGCATTAACACTGCCTTTCACTGCTGAATGAGTAACCCCCAGTTTAATTCTAAGACTTCTTACATGTATCAAGATTTGAGACATTTTTCCATCATATTCTGAATTTTGTATCAGCCTTAGCTGCAGTGTTTTGGATAGCATGCGGCGACAAATAGTGACGAGGGCCCGCTTCACTGAGGCGAGAGGCGCGTAGCGAAGCGCTTGCCTTTTTGATGTGAAGCGACAATCTATACAAAAACATAAAATATTATATATATATATATATATATATATAAAACTAAAAACTCAATAACAATAATATATTAATAAATATATCAATTCAAAAATTTAAAACTCATTAGATAGTCATAGTAGATTCATAAACTAAAGTCTAAAAGTCTAAAACAAGCAACATCTATTCTTCTTCAAGATTTTCAAATTCTAGAACTTCAAGAATGTAAGTATTATATTGGCTATCATCTTCTTCATCCTCGGAGTCTTCATCAATTAGAGACCGGCTTGAACTTGCTACTCCCTTTCCCTTGTAATTTGAACTTGAAGAACTTCCTCTGAGACCATAGATATTCTCCTCAACTCCAGCCGCCATAGAAACAGTACCCCAATCACGATCATCTCCTACATACACTTGTTCATCTTTATGATTTTGGGAGGGCTCCAGTTAACCATTCATTTGCCTCGTCAATGTTATCCAACAAAATTGGATCAATGGTATCGCAAGCTTCATAACGTCGCCTCAATGTTCTATTGTATTTAATATACACTAGATCATTGAAACGCGATAGCTCAAGCCTATTCCTTTTCGGGGACCAACTTCTCAAGGCATTGATGGTATCCAACCTACACCTCTGAATCCAAAGTGTCTTCTCTAGTATTCTTGTAAAATAATCCCGGGTTCAGAAGATGGTCTGCTGCATGCAAAGGTCGATGGAGTTGATCCGACCACCTGCTATCAATAATCTCAAAAACTTTCCCATATTTCCTAACATCTCCCTCAAATGACGCTTCAATAGTCTCTTCGGCTCTATCCATAGCTTCATAAAGATAGCCCATTGGTGGTTTTCTCTCCCCATCCACCATACGAAGCACCCTAATCAAAGGACCACCAACTTTAAGAGCCCGAACGACGTCATTCCAGAATGATGGAGAAATAAGAACTTTCGCAGTTTCTTTCCCCGCAGCTTCCTTTGCATATCTATTATCTTTCCATTCATTTGAAAGAACTAGCTTTCTCAAGTTTTTCTTTTGCAAGTAAAAACTATGCAAAGTCAAGAAAGCCGTTGCAAATCTAGTCTTGGCCGGCCTCACCAAATTTCTTTCATTTGTGAATTTCCTCATCAAATTCAACAACAACGGCCTCTGACTGATGTAAGAATATATCTTGACGGCCTTAGTGAAAACTGTAAAAGTAACAATAACAATTTTATAGTTAATACTTAATTAGGACATAAGTATAAATAAAGTTAAAGCTTTAAAGATAACTATATTAAAGTTACCTGAAGCATATGGGTTTTCCTTGAATATGTCACCAAACATCAAGTTGATATAATGGGCAGCACATGGAGTCCAATAAATGTGTGGATACATAGCTTCCATCATCTTACCCGCACTAATATTCTCACTAGCATTATCTGTAACAACTTGTACAACATTTTCCTTTCCAATTTTATCAATAGTCTTTCTAAACAAGCTGTACATTTTGCTTCCATCCGTAGAAGAGTTGCTAGCATCGTAAGATTCAAGAAAAACACTCCCTCTTGGAGAGTTCACCAACACATTTATGATCATTTTTCCATTCCGTGCGGTCCATTTATCCATCATAATGGAACATCCAAACTTGTTCCATTCCACTTTATGCTCCTCAATAATTTTATCTATCTTCTTCACCTCTTTTTTAAGATACTCTAACTTCATGATAGCTAGGAGGCTTCATTCCTGGGCCATATTGTCCTACGGCCTCAATGAATTTATCAAAAGTTTTGTAGTTAACACAATTGAAAGGAAGCCCTGCACCGTACATCCATGCTGCAAAGGCACTTACGGCGCGATCCCTCAAAATCTTCTTGGCTTCTAAACCTGAACCAGAATCACCTTTTCCCTTTTCTTGATGTTTTGCCGAGAAATAAAGATTGAGAAGACCTTTCACCGTACGCGCCGTAGATGGCCCATTAGAACTATTTGAAGATTTCTTTTGAGTTTGGAGGGGGGGGGGGTCCCATTTCATCATCTTCATCAATTAGATTCACCGATGCTTCATAATTCATTTGAGTTGTTGTCACATTTTTCTTCTCAACAAATGCTTTTACTTCCTTCCTAACCTCGGGCGGACAAAGAGGATATTGTACTACATTTTTAAATCCACCTATCAAATGTTTGTGACGAGTTATTCCACCATGATATGTTTTTTCACAAAACACACATTTAATTGCGGATCTTGATGAGCCTTGTATAGCATAATTAGTATCAGATGACGCCATTTCAATGCTGTTTTATAGAAAAAAATTATCAAGTCAATAGGCAATTAATTCTACTCTATAAGACTATTAGGTCTATAACTGAAAAAACAGAGCCTAAAAAAAGACTCTACTGCCTCCGCTCTGCCTCTGCTGCTTGCTCGAAACAGAGCCAAAAAAATAAGAGAAGAAGAAAGAGGAAGGGAAGAAAGAAAGAAAGAGCCTCTGCTGCTTGCTCAAAAAAGAAAAAACAGAGCACAAAAACAGACTCTGTTTCTGTTGTTCTCGACAAAAAACATTGCAAAAAAATAGAAAGAAGAAGAGAAGAAAAAAAGAAGAAGAAGGAGAAAGAAGAAAGAAGAAAGAAGAAAGAAGAAGAAAGAAAGGAAACTCGAAGAAGAAGAGAAGCATACCTGGGCTTTCAGATGGCAGAAACTTGATGAAGAAGACGATGGCACTTGGCAGAAACTTGAAGCTTTCAGATGAAGAAGATGGCTGGGCTGGTCGAAATCTCCTTGGCTGCTCTGTTGTTCGAAGGTTGAAGAAGAAAGAAACTTCTGAGAGCTCAATCCCTAATCGCGACCCTTTTCTTTAGTCTTTGCCTTTTTTTTTTTTTTTTTTTTTAAAAAAAGCGACGCTACAGTATCGCCTCTCGCTACACAGGCAAAGACGAGTGCTTTCTGTAAATCGCAACGCAACAGAGCAAAATGGCGACACAGCCTCGCATCGCTACTCGCTATTAGCGACGTAGCGTTCGCTATTTACAACACTGCTTAGCTGCGTGTAATTTTCGTTGCTGCCCTCTGTTTATGTGAACCTCCTTGTCTGGCTTAGTCTCTCAAGCACGTTTCTCCACATTTCCTAACTGTTACACCTGCTGCATTTTAGTCATGTCTCATCTAATCCACTTTCCCGTTCCTATCTAGGTGTTTGATTTCATGGTTCAGAAGCTATACGCTTTAAGGAAACCCAAAACTAATATTCAGATCCTTCAGCAGAGTGTCCTTCTAAAATATAAGTGAGTTGCGTCTTCTTCTGGTTTCTATCATATACTGTATCGCTCATTACTCTCTTCCTGACTACTGAAAACTAGCTAATTTGTTTGTTCACAACACATTTGCTTCTCTACAATTTACTTGAATGACTGCATCCAAGAAGAACCCTCGATATAAATTTTTGTGTTAAACATAACATAGATAGCAGCATTTTTCGTGCTCCCGACTGCAGTTCTGTTTTGTTTAGCTACTATTTCCTTGTCAGCTGTCAGGACATTGGAGAATCTCCGAACAAATTTACTTTAACCTAACAATGACATCAAAATTTTGGCACTTGAGAAACTTCTTTCGTTTTTTTAGCCGTTTCTTTGGAAAAGAAATTGTAGAAAAAGTATGTGCAAAAAGAAGACATGGTTAAAGAGTTGTGGTTTTGTGAGTACTGAAAATCTATAAGTGTTTTGTGTGTGGAAGAAGAATTCTTTAAGGGAAGGTGCTTCATTGTTATTCTTCACAGATAATTTCTTTGGAAGAACTTGAAAAAGCTGTTTGGGAAAAAACTTAAACAAACAGGTTCTTTTTTAAAAACAAAGCAGGTTCTTCAAAAACTTAGAAAAAATCTAAAATCTATGTACAAACGAAAGCCAAACTTATGGCTATCTTGGAGTTTTGGGGGTAATACCTTTTATTGTTATTGTGTTCCACCTAAATGATTTCAAGCTTAAGAGGTCCCTAACTTAAAATTTTGATTATCATCAGCCTCAAAGCTTCTTTCCAATTTCCTTTTCACCTTTGAATTTCCTGGATTTAAAGTTATCTTTGCAATTACTTTCACAGGTATATCCTTTCCTTTCTCAAGGAGCATGGCAAGGAGGTGTATCTTGAGGTTCGAGCTGCATACACTGACACAATGAACAAGGTTAAGTTTTACATTATTAATTCACTTTGGATAATTTTGCCAGCTTAGATGATTGATGAAACAAAAGTAAATGCTTTTGATTTCCTAGATGTCTAACTCATGAGATCAATGTGGTAGCTCTTGACTTGCAAGTTCAGAAAGAGATTTAATATCCTTAAGGTCCATGAGTGCTTAAATTGACTGTTCCTTTGGCGCCCATCCTTGAAGTTGAAGACATTAAGTGGGCGTTTGGACATAAGAATTGTAAAATTCCAAAATAGGGGGAAAATTTTTTCAAGTGAAAATGGTATTTGAAATTTAGAGTTGTGTTTGGACATGAATATAATTTTGGGTTGTTTTTGAAGTTTTGTGAGTGAAAATTTTGAAAAACAGTTTTTTGGAGTTTTTCAAATTTTCGAAAATTTCCAAAATGCATCTTGAAGTGAAAATTGGAAATTTTACGAACAAACGCTGATTTCGGAAAAACGTGATTTTTTTTGGAAAAAAAGGAAAATTTTCTTATGTCCAAACGGGCTCTAAATGTTTGTTTATGAGTTGTAATTGTTTCTCCATGGTGTAAGGAAGTGGGTACAACACCTGATGTCTCTTGAGAGTTGCCTAATATATTGTTATATTTAAAATTGGAGCTTCCCTTTCATCCTCTAAGCTCTAGAGAATGTTATCAATCATAGTTATCAGTTATCACATCTACAAGTGATAAGCGACATAATATGCTTTTTGGTTAACAAGAGATTGTGTTCTTTCATGAATACTAAAGCGAAAATTTGTATCACAGGTTCTGAGTGCACAGTTCCGCGCTTATATTCAAGCTTTAGAAAAGCTTCAGTTAGATATAGCAACATCTAATGATCTGATAGGTGTCGAGACCAGAAGCACAGGTCTTTTCTTGAGGGGAAGAGAACCATTGAAGAACAGGTCTGCAGTTTTTGCTCTTGGAGAAAGGATAAACATTCTCAAGGTCTTCATCTTCTTTCTTAGAGCCTTGATCTTATGACCAAAAAGATTTTGCCACTTTAGAATTCTGCGGAGTGCTGGGATTGTGAATCTTGTGCATTATTGAATGTTAGTGTGCTTTAGCTTGTTCAGGTTTAAAGGTATCTGCAACTTTCACTCTGATAGAATTACTTTTTAGTTTGAATATAACTTTGATTTAGTGCGTTTAGAGGATGGACTGCCTGATAGTGGAGTGAATATATTTGTCTACTGACTAATTCATCAATGATAGCTTCAGACGCGTATGGTCTTAGCTCCTTTTATATAGCGGATACGTAATGGAAATGATGTGAAGCTCGTGTAAGTGAAGGAACCTATCTAATGACTGCTGAAAATCATATATTCTATGCTGCTTTGGTTCTCGGGCTTTTTAATTCTGTAGAATGTCATCTTTTATTTATTTATTTTGCTTATAAAAAAAAATAATCATATTTTAAGTATTAGCTTTTCTTGTTAGGGAGGAAGTTCTCTTTGAAATGTTCTATGAAGACCAGGGAAAATTAAGCTCCAAGAACCATATGAGTTGCATCTAGGTTCATTACTTGGTACAATTCTATACAAAGTTCGTCTTTTGTAGAGAATCATGTTTTGGTGTAAATTCTCTACTTTTTGGTATACTTCTTGTATACGGGAGTTTTTTCTCCCTTTTGATTAATACAATTTACCTTATCAAAAAAATTCTATACAAAGTTTTGCCCGGGTTAAACCTGTTTAGATTAAGATCATCCAAAACCTGCATCTCTGATCCATTTTGAATCTATTGGTCCAAGTTTCAAGGCGATTGAATATATGCAACATATTACTAGAAGAACTTGCTCTATCTTCCATAAACACCTGGTGATATGTGGAAACAAATAAAGTATCCTTCAGTACCACACTATAATCAAAAGGTACAAAGCCTGAGCTACCAGATTTCAATAGATTAGCCATGGAGCCATTCTAAAAAAGGAAAAAAATTAGCACTATTTGGTGAAATAGGTTCTTTTAGTACTAGCCATGGAGCCATCTGCTAGAGGTTGTGAACAATCCAAATAATCCCATTATACCAAGGCTTTTTGGGTGTTGCACAAAGGCCGCTACTTATGTTCAGCTAGCACTAAAAAGATAACTGCAAGTAAAACTGGTAGAATTATCTATTCCAAGAATCAACTATGTACATATTCAGTTTTCTATTAACTCTTGATTTGGTCTGGTCCACCCCATTGGTAGGAGATAAGAAAGTGTTGTAGTATTGTTCATGATGATTAGATGAAATATTGACGGTTTATACTTTCCACTTCAGGAGATTGATGAGCCTCCATTAATTCCACATATCGCTGAAGCCAGCTCAAAAAAATATCCGTATGAGGTCCTTTTCAGGAGTTTGCACAAGCTGCTCATGGATACTACTTCTTCGGAGTACTCTACGATATTCTCTATTTGAATTCCAAGTTTCTGATTTGTAATTCACTTTGAAACAGTATCCCTTTCCTACTGATAAAAGAGTGGTAGCTTTCCTTTTAAATATGTATTAACTTGCTTTTTTGTTTTATTTGATTAGGTACCTTTTCTGTGATGATTTCTTTGGAGAGCAGACCATGTTTTATGATATATTTGCTGGTACGGGAGGTAGTGAGTTAGATTAAACATTTCCTTGTCATGCACCTTGCTGCAGAAAATATCAGTTGTGCTTCTTAGAGTATTATCTGTAAAATAAAACTCAGATTTCAAAAGTATCTTCTCAACTCCAGATTAGCCTGTTTAGCAGAAGTTGTATATGCAGTTCTTCGGATTATCAATTATATCTCATGTTACCTTTAATCTGTTACATTAAGTTGAGATCTTTCAAACACCTTTAGTACATACTGAAATTTGCACTTGCTAACTTGATAGGAATAATGCAAATTCTTGGATTTTCAACGAGATTAATGATAAACATTTGTATGATATCAGGCCCATTTTCAGTAATTGATGAGCATTTCGGTACATTCCTTCTCAATAGTTTTGATGCAATTGGCTTAATGCTCATGATTCGCATCATACACCAGCACCAGGTATATTCCTAAGCTTCTATTCTGGTATTACTTTTCAGAATAAATGCAGCTAGTATTAAAATCCTATAATGCTTCAGAAGAATTGAAATCATCAAAAGGGGAAATTTGTGTCTGGTGAAGTTCCAAGATTCTCTTGATCATTGTGTTTTGAAGTCCTTTGGAAGAAAAACAAACAACTGTTCTGTCATTGTGAGCCAATTGGATAGTGCAATGTACTCAAGCTTAAATCACCAGGTGTCTGTCTATCTTCAATAATTGGCACCAGAATCTAACACCTACTGGCTTTTCACTGTAAAGTTGTCCTTACTACAAACAAATTAACATTACTGAATAATCATTTAAAAGCTTATCACGGAAATATGTGGGCTTAAGTTCGAAAATTGGTTTTCTCATATGATAACCAAACAATGACTGTTACTGATGAAATTGATTTATCAGAGATACTAATTGCATGCGGTGAAATAATCCATTATATAGAGGCCCTTACTTTTTGAACTTCCTTTCCTACGTTTTAAAATGCATTTAATGATAGCAGAAATCCTACTTGTGTGTTTTTAATGGATTTGCTTAGTAGGAATCGTTCTAAGCGTGTATTGTATATTCCTCTTTCTGGAAATTTTTCTATCTTTAAATAGACAGTGGAAGCAGAGATATCTACTTTCTGAATCGTACAATGTGAATTCTCCAAAATCTTTAATTGGGTATTTCAAATATAATTCGCGATGGGCTATAGATTGGACCTTTTGATGACCAATCTTTCACACTTTAGCAATAAGCACCAATTTTACCTCAGTCCTCTTCTATTACATTTTTATGTTTCTTTTTTTTTTTTCTTTTTGATAAAAAGCAAATGAAATGTGTCAGATATTCTTTTTTACATTTTTCCGTTTAATTTAAAGCTTATAGAAATATTTGTCTCATTAGAAAATTCATTGAGGAATCATTTGCTTAATGCACGTATATGATGGTCGTATAGCATGCCAAATCGCGTTTATGAACTTGACAGCAAATGTGGGTCCTTTTTGGCTCTTAATTATTGCTGGAATCTTTTCTTATCAAAGGACTGCTTTTATTTTCCAGCTTGTAATGTCCAGACGCCGAATTCCATGCCTGGATTCATACTTAGACAAGGTATGTATCATCTAATTCACTTTACCACCTAAGTCACCAGCATCAATGGCAATTGCACATGCATGTGGGATACTTGTGTCTAAACGAACTTAAAGGATTTGGCAGTTAATTTCATCAGATACTTATTTTTCACCTATTGCCTTCTGTTGGGGTGATGTTTGTCCTTGTGTTATTTCCCATTTGTTATTACTGTGATGTGGAAAAAGAACAATTGCACAAGCATAGCTGGGACATGCAGGATTTCATGTGCTGAAAGTATATAATATATTGAATTTGGGGTATAAAGTCTCATCTTGGGACTCATGGTGTTTGGCAGGACTACATAGCATCAGTAAAAAGAGAAAATTAAACAGCTTACTAATAGAATATGGTCAGGTGGACCATTTTAAAACGAGGAAGAAGGAATTAGGATTCATAATTCTAGAAAGGTTAAAAAAGGTGAATATAAATGTACCACAACTCCTTATGGTCTTTTAGAAAGTTTAACATGATGTTGGGACCAAAAGAACATTAAAGATAAAATGTTTTCTCCTAGTTATCTTGCCTTTACAATGGACTGCTTTCAACTTGTTTCTTAATGAATCTGGGCAGGTCAATATTGCTTTATGGCCACGTTTCAAGATGGTCTTTGACTTGCACCTCAACAGCCTGCGAAATGCCAATATCAGGACTCTCTGGGAAGATGATGTTCACCCACATTATGTCATAAGGCGCTATGCTGAGTTTACTGCCTCCCTTATTCACCTTAATGTAGAATATGGAGATGGGCAGGTTGGAGAACATGAAGGTCCACTTTTTACTTCATGGTTTACTTGCACCAAATTTTCTTTCATGCTGGCTGCTAATTTTTGTAGCTTGAACTGAATCTGGAGAGACTCAGAATGACTGTTGATGACTTGCTTGTCAAGCTAGCACAAATGTTCGCTAAACAAAAGCAGCAAACTGTATTCCTTATAAACAACTATGACATGATAATATCGGTTCTGAAGGTACGAAGTTACTATATTTTCCTTTTCTTTGATCAACAGGACATGAGTCATGAAAAGTTGAATAAATTTATATGGGTAATGCTCATGTATTAGTTTGATAAATTTCCAATGAAAAGAAAGATGAATTGTAAAGGAAAATGGGGGTCTATCAGACCATTTTCCTGGCCTCCTTGTCTGTCAAATGTAAAGAGATATCAAAGTCATGATTCCTGTTCTTATTACATTGCAAATCTGGATAGTGGCATGTCAGTGGCAGTAATTCCTTTACTCTGAAATTTTGCAAACCATCAAATTGTAAGTGTAACAGTATTGATTAATTCCTATCTGAACATTTGATACCATTGTTAGCAGATTTTACATAATTTGGAAGTCTAATTTATACTATTATTTACTGCTAAAGACTTAAAACACCAAGCAATCTTTCATTTGCTTTCAGGAAGCTGGTCCAGATGGTGGGAAGATCCAGCAGCACTTTGAAGAGCTTCTAAAGAATAACACATCCATATTCGTGGTGAGCACACACTTCAATTCTTGCAATCCAAGAATGTTTGAATTAATTGTAGTTATATATCTCTGATGATGATATTAGTTGAGCTTAAAGAAAGAAGTGATGATTCATATCGCCGACCCCAACTTTGTTTGGGAATGAGGCGCAGTATATTTCTCTGACAAAAATGAACCCCACTTCTATTATTGCTTTGACTATCAGTTAGGTGCCAAAGTAGACTTAGTGATCTGTTGAAAATAAATTCCATTATGTCCTTCCAGAAAACATCAGCTTTGAAATAGATTGAACCAGTAACACAGTTCATCTATATTTGTTGTTGGATACTTGATTTACCGAGAAAATATTTGGTCTTGATTGCAATCACGAATAGTGGATACCTTTTCCTAGATGAGTTTTCTTATTACAGATGGCATAAGTAGGATTTCTAATTAACGTTAAGAGCAACATATGTAGGGGATTTGTTGAACAATTTTCATGTCAAGCCTGTTTTACCTGATTCTACAATCGATATTCGAGCATTTTACAATCATAAACTTCAGTTGAAGGGTTTGTTCTTATGTTTGATTTTATTGCAGGAAGAATTGCTTTTGGAGCATTTTAGCGATCTTATCAAGTTTGTAAAGACGAGAGGGTGTAAGTGTTAACAATATGCATATCAATTTATCTCCAACGTTCTCAGATGCCCTGAATATTATCTTATTGCAGCTGAGGATCCAAGTATTGGCACTGAAAGGTCTATAACTATTGCTGAAGTCGAACCGATTGTAAAGGACTTTGCAAGCAGATGGAAAGCTGCAATTGAACTTATGCACAATGATGTCATTACTTCTTTCAGCAATTTCCTGTGTGGAATGGACATTCTAAGAGCTGCATTAACTCAACTTCTTCTTTATTATACGAGGCTTTCAGATTGTATAAAGAGGATAAATAGTGGGTCTACCTTGAACAAAGATCTTGTTTCAATTTCATCGATAATGTATGAGATCAGAAAATACTCAAGGACTTTCTAGGACATTTTTCTATTTTCGTGTTCGTTTTACAGTCTCTTTTGCCTTTTTTCTTGTTCTTTTTAGAGTCTCTTGAATCTCTGTATTTGCGTGTAAAGAGTTTCAGTTGACCATTGCATTGTTATTAAACTGACATTTTGTAAGATCTTATGTGTTTCAATGACATCTTCTAAATATATGTAATCCTTATGATATTCTTGATTTTGTGTTAGGTGAAATTTTTTATTTTGTGCCTCACACAACTGACACACACCTTGGGTCTATTTTGTTGTGAGACAAAATAAAGCCTCACACAACTAGTGTGCACACTGTAAAGTTTTTTGTGCTTGATATTTTACCGTATAAAAGATGCTTTGAGATTCCCGTTTTCCATTCTCTTTTCTGTTTGTTGGAAAGTTATATGTCCTGACTCCTGTATTTCCTTATAGGATTATAGTTTAGGAGGCTGGACTTATTTTAAATGTCTTTTAAGCTAAAATAGCTTTTCAGTCATAAGTTAAGAATTCTAGCTTTTGGCTTGTTTTTGTCATTTTAGCTTAAAAACAAGTGTTTAAAAGCATTTTTTTACTTTATCCAAATACTACAAATTAACTTAAAAGTTATTTTGACTCCAAACGGGCTATAGGTCCATAGTCCAAACTTAATCTTTTCTGACTTAACAACTCATTTTCACAAAAGAATCTCTTACTCTGAGCTTTCTCACCAATAAAACGAAATTAGAAATATGAATTAGCAGTACTAATTTATTACTACTAGTCAGCTGCTATCTTATATCTTCAAAGGCGTACAAAGTTCGATCATTACTCGTATCTTTAAAAAATTGCAGTTGAAAACAAAATTCTTTTAGATAGTTTCAACTTTCACGGACCAGAAAAAGGAGTTACTCCCATTAGAAGTTTGGACCCATTTTGGAACATAATAACGTAGTTTAAAAAATGTCTTTTCAATTCAGTTATTTGGGTTATCCCCTTCTATCCAAAAGGGAAAGCTCGTTGTGAGCCATTTCTATACTCTCCAATGGCGGTCTCATCCATAGCCAATCTCTTCTCCTTCTTCACTCCCTCAAAACCACCCACGCCCAAAACTACTCTCCTCCAATTCTGCACCGATTCCCTCTCTTCTTCTTCTTCTTCTTCTTCTTCTTCAAGCCCCAACCAGGAGGGTAATTTATTACTACCTCTTATCTCAACCAACGACCATAATAACCACACCCCTTTACCATTATCATCATCGTCTTCAAATTCTGATATTACTTCTGTAGTTTGTCCCTCACTTGCCTACGCAAACACCCTTTTCTTCAGATCGGCTTACAATGTTCAGGTAATTGTGGATGATAATGCGCACGAAGAGAAGCTTATTGGACGGTTTCGAAGGGAGGTGATGAGAGCTGTATTATTCCAGCCAATATTGCTGTATTTGTAAATAATAATATAAGTTATCGTAATAAAACAGTAATTAATTCGAGCCCACTGAATTCACAGTGTTTCCTTAAGGAATTTAATCCCCTCCTAGTACCCAAGGTTATGGATTATTTCCTCTCAGGATAGAACGAATCACACACTGGTGTAGCGGTAATTCAAACCCAGTGTTTCAGCGAACACAAAGTTCGATAGCAAATCACACTTACAGTTGCTTTGTTTGAAGTTAAAACAATGCAGAACAAAGGAGTAGAAACTCAGAAAATCGTATGGAAATGCTGAGAGGAAGGAGTGCAATGTATAACCAAAGTTGAGCGTTTTCAGTTTTTGTGTTGTGTGTCTTTCTTCAACAGCTGCTGCACATATTTATAGCAGTCAGCTTTGAAGATGAACGACCCTCCACCCTCCATTGTGGAGCATGCACTAGCTTGTTTGTGGAGCAAGCACTTGGCCATGGTGGGAAGAGCATTAGGCGGCTGCTATTGCAAGTGGTGGTCAATACACGGATTGGAACATATCCGTTACAAATGCGGATAATCTTACGTTAATATTTACTATTAACAAATAAATTTGGTCCAAAAAATTAATCAATCAATCGATCATTTGACCAAATCCGAATCCGAATCCGAATCCAAATCCAAATCCAAATCCAAATCCAAATCCAAATCATCCGAATCCGAAGCCGAGCGAGCGACGACGACGACGGCGCGAGGCTTGCTTTCTTCTTAACTCTTTAAGAGCTACAAGAAGAGCAATTATATATATACCCACCAAAAATCTTTTCCTCTTCCAATATGGGACAATGTCTCATTGTAAAGAGGGGAAAACTTAAAATTTTACTCAAAAATTTCATTTTCCCTCCATTTCCCATTCACCCTCATTTTAAGACTATTTCATCTTAAATAACAAAAACCTCAACAATCCCCTACATGAATGGGGAATGGCTATATCACGGAAGTATGTATGGAAAAACTGTGTGATTTGCAAGCAAGGATTAATCGCATCTAGATAAGTAGGTTTCCCTTTAAACTTTCCGTAGTGAACTTATGTCGGATATACTCGGTCAATCGGTAGATTTGATATCTTTGAACCGTCGAACTTTGGTGTATACCTAGACAACCATAAGTCACACAACCGACCCTTAACCGTCTTTGGCTCTCATTGTTGTGTTCGTTTCAGCCATGAACACCGCCTGGTTTCATAAGTGCGTAGAGAACTGGCCTTACAAAGTTCTCCTTGAAGCGGCTAACACTTCACACTTACATATGTGATTCCTAAACGTGTCATCCTGTAGATACACTATTTGATATACCCTGTATCAAATTTAGAAATCATTGAAAAGCCTTAATGCTTTATCCTTGGTACTAAACATTGTCTCATCATGAGAACGGACTAAAATTTTATTTGACAATGTTGAACCGTCATTAATGACTTTGTTTGATCTCCTTGAACCTAGATCTTGGGATCTCCAGTCTTCTAGGTAGAGTTACCGCCACAATGACTTGTTCTCGGCCATAGCCCCATTCCCCTTGATGATTTCTCAACTACCTCTCTAGTTAGGCCTTTTGTAAGTGGATCCGACACATTATCACTTGACTTTACATAGTCAATCGTGATAATTCCTCTAGAGAGTAATTGCCTAACGGTTTTATGTCTTCGTCGTATATGACGAGATTTACCGTTATACATAACGCTCCCAGCCCTTCCAATTGCCGCTTGACTATCACAATGTATGCATATTGGTGCCAACGGTTTGGGCCAAAATGGAATGTCTTCCAAGAAATTCCGGAGCCATTCAGCTTCTTCACCGGCTTTATCTAAGGCTATGAATTCAGCCTCCATTGTAGAGCGGGCAATACATGTTTGTTTGGACGACTTCCAAGATACCGCTCCTCCACCAATAGTGAATACATATCCACTCGTGGACTTAGAATCAGTTGAACCGGTGATCCAATTTGCATCACAGTATCCCTCAATCACCGCAGGGAAATTACTGTAGTGCAATTCAAAGTTCTGGGTATGTTCTAAATATCCCAAAACTCGTTTCATTGCCATCCAATGAGATTGGCCTGGATTGCTCGTATATCGACTCAGTTTACTTATAACACAAGCTATATCTGGTCGTGTACAATTCATGATATACATTAAGCATCCCAACACACGAGCATAATTCAATTGTGATATGCTTTGGCCTTTATTCTTTGCTAATGCAAGATTCACGTCAATTGGAGTCTTTGCAACTTTAAAGCCCAAGTGCTTGAATTTTTCAAGTACTGTCTTAATATAATGAGATTGTGATAATGCCAGACCTTGAGGAGTCTTATGGATCTTAATTCCCAGAATTAAATCAGCAACTCCCAAGTCTTTCATATCAAACTTGCTATTGAGCATACACTTAGTAACATTTATGTTGGCAATGTCATTACTCATTATCAGCATATCATCCACATATAGGCAAACAATGACTATGTGATTTGAAACATTTTTAATGTATACACATTTATCATATTCATTTATCTTAAAACTATTTGACAACATTGTTTGGTCAAATTTCGCATGCCATTGTTTGGGTGCTTGTTTTAGTCCGTAAAGAGACTTAACAAGTCTACATACCTTCTTTTCTTTACCTGGAACCACAAACCCTTCAGGTTGTTCCATGTAAATTTCTTCCTCCAACTCTCAATTTAAGAAGGCCGTCTTAACATCCATTTGATAAATTTCAAGACCATACACTGCAGCTAATGCTACTAACATCCGTATGGACGTAATTCTTGTAACTGGAGAGTATGTATCAAAGTAGTCTAGACTTTCTCGTTGTCTATACCCTTTGACTACGAGTCTTGCCTTGAATTTATCAATAGTGCCATCATCTTTGATTTTTCTCTTAAAAATCCATTTAGAACCCAAAGGTTTATTTCTAGGAGGAAGATCAACCAATTCCCATGTATGGTTGTTCAATATGGATTCTATTTCACTATTGACTGCCTCTTTCCAAAACAATGATTCCAAAGAAGTCATAACTTCTTTAAATGTTTGAGGCTCATTCTCCAATAAGAAAGTCACAAAATCTAGTCCAAATGAAGTAGAAGTTCTTTGACGTTTACTATGTCTTGGATCCTCCTGATTACATGTACTTTCTTTTGTTTCTTCCCGAGGTCATTTAGATCCTTCACCAAACGACTCACATTCCTTTTTATACGGATATATATTTTCAAAGAACTCAGCATTATCTGATTCTATAACCGTATTATTATGAATGTCGGGATTTTCTGATTTATGAACCAGAAATCGATATGCTTTACTATTTGTCGCATATCCTATGAAAATACAATCAACGGTTTTCGGTCCTATCTTTACCCTTTTGGGTTTAGGAACTTGCACTTTTGCCAAACACCCCCACACTTTAAAATAATTCAAGTTGGGCTTCCTTCCTTTCCATTTTTCATATGGAATGGATTGTGTTTTGCTATGGGGCACTCGATTTAATATTCGATTAGCCGTAAGAATGGCTTCCCCCCACAAGTTCTGTGGCAAACCAGAACTTATCAACAACGCATTCATCATCTCCTTTAATGTGCGATTCTTTCTTTCCGCAATCCCATTAGATTGGGGCGTGTAAGGGGCTGTTGTTTGATGAATAATTCCATATTCTAAACATATTTCTTCAAAAGGAGATTCATATTCACTACCCCTATCACTTCTTATCATTTTTACTTTCTTGTTAAGTTACGTTTCAACTTCATTTTTGTATTGCCTGAATGCGTCTATTGCTTCATCTTTACTATTCAGTAAGTAAACATAGCAATATCGAGTACCATCGTCAATAAAATTTATGAAATACTTCTTTCCACCGCGATATGGTATTGACTTCATGTCACAAATATTTGTGTGAATTAAGTCTAAAGGATTTGATTTCCTTTCAAATGACTTATAAGGATGTTTAACATACTTAGATTCCACACATGTTTGACATTTTGATTTTTCGCATTCAAACTTAGGCAGTACTTCCAAGTTAATCATTTTCCGCAAGGTTTTATAATTGACATGACCCAAACGTACATGCCATAAATCATTTGACTCAAGTAAGTAAGAAGAAGCTGAAATATTATTATTGTTTTCCACAACCATTACATTTAGATTGAAAAGGCCCTCGGTGAGGTAACCTTTTCCTACAAATATTTCATTCTTACTAATGACAACCTTGTTGGACACAAAAACGCACTTAAAACCGTGCTTAACAAGAAGTCCAGTAGAGACTAAATTCTTTCTCATTTCGGGAACATGAAGGACATTGTTCAAAGTCATGACCTTGCCAGAAGTCATTTTCAGAAATATCTTCCCATATCCTTCAACTTTTGCTGTTGAAGCATTTCCCATATAAACTGTCTCTCCGGGTCCAGCAGGAGCATAAGTAGCAAAAGCTTCTCTAACTGCACAAACATGGCGAGTGGCTCCAGAATCAAACCACCACAGTTTAGGATTTCCCACCAAGTTACATTCAGAAAGCATGGCACACAAGTTATCAACATCATCATGCTTTACTACCATGTTTGCTTGACCCCTTTTCTTGTCTTTCTTCGGAGCACGACACTCCGTAGATTTGTGTCCGATTTTCCCACAGTTGTAGCAGTTTTCACTGAACCGCTTCTTGCTTGGGTTGTATTTCGGACCAGAAGCCTTCTTCCTCTTTTTGTTATCTTCAACAATATTTGCTCCCATTATTGTTGAATTTCCACGGCCTCTCCTTTCAGCAGCTTTATTGTCCTCTTCGATTCTCAACCGAACAATGAGATCTTCAAGGGACATTTTCTTTCGTTTGTGTTTCAAATAATTTTTGAAGTCCTTCCACAACGGAGACAACTTCTCAATCATTGTTGCTACTTGGAATGCTTCATTGATGACAAGACCTTCAGCAAGTAGATCATGAATAATCATTTGCAATTCCTGAATTTGGGTAATAACAGACTTGCTATCTACCATTTTGTAGTCCAAAAATTTTGCGGCAACGAATTTCTTCATCCCGGCATCTTCAGTTTTATATTTCTTTTTAAGCGCATTCCACAATTCTTTTGACGTCTCCACGCCACTGTATACATTATACATATTATCATCCAGTCCGTTAAGAATATAATTCTTGCATAAAAAATCAGAATGCTTCCACGCTTCAATCATGATAAAGCGTTCATTCTCTGGAGTTTTATCTGGCAGATCAGGAACATCTTCCTTGATGAACTTCTGTAGACATAACGTAGTTAAGTAGAAGAACATCTTCTGCTGCCAGCACTTGAAATCAATCCCGGAAAATTTTTTGGGTTTTTCTGCCGGTGCCAACGCCGGTGTTCGGCTTGTCGATGCATTGGTAGTCACCGTCGGAATAGCTTGGTTTTCGCTTTCAGTCGTCATTTTTTCTGTAAAAGAATGACACAAACAAACGTTTAATAAACGTTTTCAAACTGGAGTAAAAATCACGTAGATTTTAATCTCCAACAAAATGCCACGAAGGCTTTACTCTCCAAAATGGGAGTACACAAAATCACAAAGGTTTTAGTTTGCAGAATAATAAGAATAACACAAATACAGAAATAAATATTTAAATTCCTTAAGATTGTTAGTCCCGCCAATATTGCTGTATTTGTAAATAATAATATAAGTTATCGTAATGAAACAGTAGTTAATTTGAGCCCACTGAATTCACAGTATTTCCTTAAGGAATTTAATCCCCTCCTAGTACCCAAGGTTATGGATTATTTCCTCCCAGGATAGAACGAATCACACACTGGTGTAGCGGTACTTCAAACCCCAGTGTTTCAGCGAACATAAAGTTCGGTAGCAAATCACACTTACATTTGCTTTGTTTGAAGTTAAAACAATGCAGAACAAAGGAGTAAAAACTCAAAAAATCGTATGGAAATGCTGAGAGGAAGGAGTGCACTGTATAGCCAAAGTTGAGCGTTTTCAGTTTTTGTGTTGTGTGTCTTTCTTCAACAGCTGCTGCACATATTTATAGCAGTCAGCTTTGAAGATGAACGACCCTCCACCCTCCATTGTGGAGCATGCACTAGCTTGTTTGTGGAGCAAGCACTTGGCCATGGTGGGAAGAGCATTAGGCGGCTGCTATTGCAGGTGGTGGTCAATACACGGATTGGTGGTCAATACACGGATTGGAACACTATTAACAAATAAATTTGGTCCAATCAATCAATCAATCAATCAATCAATCGATCATTTGACCAAATCCAAATCCAAATCCGAAGCCGAGCCGAGCGAGCGACGACGACGGCGCGATGCTTGCTTTCTTCTTAACTCTTTAAGAGCTACAAGAAGAGCAATTATATATATACCCACCAAAAATCTTTTCCTCTTCCAATATGGGACAATGTCTCATTGTCAAGAGGGGGAAACTTAAAATTTTACTCAAAATTTTTATTTTCCCTCAAATTCCCATTCACCCTCATTTTAAGACTATTTCATCTTAAATAACAAAAACCTCAACAAGCTGGAGTTATCCAGGAATGTAAGCGAAGGAGATTTTTTGAGAATGCACAAGACCCGTGAGGCTGCTAAGCGTAATCGTCGAAGGTGATTATGATTATCTCTTCTCCTTTTTTTTTTACTCTGTGTTTTTGGCTTTTCTGTTTTGTTTTTGTTTGTTTTGTTTTTACTTTCCTTCGAATCTTGTTAGTAGAGTAGTGTAGCTTTGCTAGAAGGATTCAAGTTATATACATTGATAGCAGGTTAATTACTATTTTAAACCGATTATCAATGCTTATGAAGAGAACTTATACAAGCAGAGGAAATTGAACTTGTTTGGGCTCCTGTGTATTATTTGAATGCATAGATAGATGCAATTTTAACTCTGTCTAAGCCTGATTGGTAAAGTATAGTCAGTCCACGTCTGGATAAAGGATGATGATTACATAGGTTGATGGCCATTGCAATAATCTAACTATGATGAATCTTCTGATACTGAAATAGAGCAAAATGGATACAAAGGATTTATACAGCTTCAGTTAATTTGACAATGATGATTGATTGATTGATTGACTGTAGATAGGTCAAATTCTAGTTAAGCTGCATTGCACTCGATCTAACTATCATGTCATTAGCTTGAATGAGGTAGCTAAATATGCCCCGCAAGTGATTTTGAAAGATTCAAAGTTGAAATCTTTGCCACTGTTAAGACAACATTTACACTATGCGCTCTATGTTTTTTGCGCCTCTGACATTAGAGTTTAGTTCTACTAGCATGTGTTTCTTGCCAAAGATTATGCTAATTTAATCTTGAAAGGAAAAAGCTATGTAGATTGTGGATCATTTATGCACTGTAGCGTTTGCTTGATTTGCGATGTATGAGATCCAAAAGGTTACTAATATGTGAGCTTTGTTAAGTTGCTCTTTCGATTGCATTATCTGCTAGTTCAAATCTTATGAACCTACTTACCTAACGATTTGAAACAGATGTTTTGAATGCACTAATTTTATGTGCATATTTATCAACCTCACATCACGTCCTTTACTGGAACAGACGTGGGCCACCACCATCAAGAAATTTTGGACAGGATAAGCAAGAGACATCCAAGAACAAGAGGAATGACGGTGATGGAGATAATTGGGAACTTCTTGATGGAGGTATCCCCAATTAACTGCAATTTTCAGCTCTTTTTTCTTTTTGGATCTTGGTAGGTTGTGGTTTATTTTCAATCATGTAGAGGCTTTCAACTCATGTTATATCCGGTGGGGATTGTTTCCTTACTGTATTCTACCAATTTTTTTTGTTGCAATTTACTAATGGAAACATATGATGTCTGATTCTAAAATGTTTTCAGATGCTCACACTAAATTATGGGTCGCCGGAGATGGGGTGGATTGCAGCAGCAAGGGTTTCATTGAAGAAGAAGGGGTTAGGGCTTCGAGGTCTGTAGCTGTCAAATCAGTAGATAGGCCACAAGGACAGCACATGCCTTTAGCCTTTAATTCAAAATTGTCATATGCCAATGAGGCGGGGCCCTATATTAGGTTTAATAATCCAGCCAAATGGGCCAGTATTATTAAGGATGTTGGGCCTAAAACAATTATTATTAAGAAACCAGACAAAGGGGCATGCATTATTAATGAAGTTGGGCCTTCAAACACAAAGAAAACAGATAAGGCTTATAACAACACATGCCCAAAAAGAAGAAATAAGATATTACAGATCTGGAAGGCTAGAACCCAAGACCCATGCCTTCTTAAAACACACTCTTCACCTCCACCACATAATCTTGATCCCCTTTCCATAGAACTCCATGCTCTGGAAATTAAGCGTATGATGTCTGATTTAGAAGGGAGTGTTTGCCCGAGCCTCTGCGATGCTGATAATGAAGGAAAATTGCCCCAGGATATAGAACTTCCTTCTATTCCTCCACGGATCAGGGAATTAGCACCAGTGTTTGGCTCAGAATCTGATTACTCTTCTCAATCTCACAGTGATACTCTATCCCTTCCTTGGTACAGTGATAACTCTTCTAATCAACAAATTGTTCATACTCCTTTTGTTATATCCACTTTGAAATGGACAAAGCTGGTTATGGTGAAGGCATGCAAAGCATTTGGGGTTAATGCAACTGGTTTTGAACACGAATTATTGAATATGATTCTAAGAATGGACCAGAGAAGACAATCTAAATTGCACCAAAGGGAGTCAGAAGGGGGTTGTTCAAAGACAAAAAAGAAGAAAGGATGTGACAGAATTGAAAAAATTAGTTTCGAATTTAAGCCAGGGTAAAGGGGAAGGTAGGGTAAGGGGCAGGATTCACAAAGCTCATTTGGGATGAAAGTAAAAATCCTTAGTTGGAACGTTAGAGGGTTGAATGAGAGTAAGAAGAGGGGGATCATCAAATCTTTATTGATGAAGTGGAAGGAAGATATAGTATGTTTGCAGGAGACAAAAATTGAAGAGTGGTCACAACAATTAGTAGGTTCTTTATGGGGAAATAGATGGGCTAGCTGGGCAGATTTGCAAGAAAATGGCACAAGAGGTGGGGTTATCATTTTGTGGGACAGGAGGTTGTGGAAAAGCATTAACATTCAGCAAGGTATATACTCGGTTTCTGTCATTCTAGAAAGTCTCCAAGAACAATTCAGGTGGTGTTACACTGGGGTATATGGGCGACATTCAAATGCAGCAAGAAAGGATCTTTGGCATGAATTGGCAGCAATAAAGGGTATTTGGGATGAGCATTGGGTGATATGGGGAGATTTTAATGTATGCAGATATGAGCATGAAAAATTCAACTGTCTTAGAAGGTCCAGAGTAATGAAATCTTTCTTTGATATTATATTGGAATTGGAATTGTTGGACTTACCCCTACACGGAGCTCAATATACATGGTCTAGAGGTGAAGAACAACTTCAGGCTTCTAGAATTGATAGGTTCTTAATCTCATCTGAGTGGAATGACAGCTTCAATGTAATAAAGCAGGTGGCTTTACCTAGAGTGGAGTCTGATCATAAGCCATTAATGCTTGAATGTGGGGATTGGGACTCCAATTCGTCTTATTTTAAATTTGAGAATATGTGGTTGCTAGCAGAGGGATTCATGGACTCAATTAAAGAATGGTGGTCCAGTTATCAGGTAGTGGGCAGTCCAGACTTCATCTTGACTCGAAAACTGAGAAACCTGAAGAAAGATATCTCATGCTGGAACAAGGAGGTATTTGGAAAATTAGAAACTCAAAAAAGTAAGGCACTTAATGAACTAACTATACTGGAACAATCATCTGAAGGCAGAGTTCAAACACAAGTTGAGAAAGCTCAAATGATCAACCTACAATCACAAATTCAGCAGTTAGCAAAGATTGAAGAGGTTTCATAGAGACAAAAATTAAGATGCTTATGGCTTAAGGATAGAGATAGAAATACAAAATACTTCCAAAAGATGGCTAATGCTCATAGGAGAAACAATTGCATTGATAGGCTACAGATGGGGGAAGTCATCATTGAAGATAAGGAGGAAATCAAAAGTGAAATCCTGAACTTCTACCAGCAGTTGTACACAGAGAATGAGCCTTGTAGGCGACATCTAGATTTGACAATCTAGCTAGGATTTCAGAAGCTGAGAGAAACTGGTTGGAAAGGGAGTTTGAGAAACAGGAGATTCTTTCAACTATTAGAAAATGTGCTCGGGATAAGGCTCCAGGACCTGATGGTTTTACTATGGAATTCTTTCAACATGCTTGGGAGATTATCAAAAAGGAAGTTATTGATGCAATGAATCATTTTCACCACAACTGTCACATGATTAAATCTATTAATGCCTCTTTTATTGCTCTGATTCCTAAAAAGAAAGGCGCAACCGAGCTCAAGGATTATAGACCAATCAGTCTTATAAGCAGTGTTTATAAGATTGCTTCTAAACTTTTGGCTGAAAGGCTTAAAACAGTCATTGGGAAATTGGTATCGGGGAGTCATAATGCTTTTGTAAAAGGGAGACAAATCACAGATGCTACTCTCATTGCAAATGAGGCACTAGATTGGAGACTTAAGAGTGGAGAGCCAGGGTTGTTATTTAAACTGGACATTGAGAAAGCTTTTGACAAAGTGAGCTGGTCATACTTGGTCACAATTCTGAGGCACATGAGCTTTGGGGAAAGATGGATAAGATGGATCAAGTTCAGCATCACTACTGTTAAGTATTCGATCTTAGTGAACAGGGGTCCAGTGGGTTTCTTTTCTCCACAAAGAGGTATCCGACAGGGCGATCCTATCTCACAGTTCCTCTTTATCTTGGCCATGGAAGGGCTTAGTAAAATGGTGCAGAAAGCCAGTCAGTTACAGTGGATATAAGCTTTTAAAATTGGGAGGAATGTTGGGACTCAAACTGCTGTATCTCATCTACTTTATGCAAATGATACACTGATTTTTTGTGGAGCTGAGAGGTCTCAAGTGATCCAACTAAACCTAACTTTGTTCATTTTTGAAGCTATTTCAGGTTTGCACATGAACATGTCGAAGAGTACCATTTATCCTGTTAATGAAGTCCCAAATCTGGCTGAGTTGGCTGGTATTATGGGATGTAAAATTGGTTCATTTCCATCTATTTATCTTGGTTTACCTTTGGGAGTAAAATTTAGATCCACTGAAATTTGGAACGGGATCATAGAAAAGTTTGAGAAGAAACTTGCATCATGGCAAATGCAATATCTTTCATTTGGGGACAGATTAACACTTATTAACAGTGTATTGGACAACATACCTACTTACTACATGTCTCTATTTCCCATCCCAACAAAGGTTTTGAAGCAACTTGATAAACTAAGAAGAAACTTTCTCTGGGAGGGCAATAATGAACGACATAAATTCCACTTGATCAAGTGGAAGAAGGTTACACAACCAAAAACTCAAGGGGGATTGGGAATCAAAGATCTAGCAACACACAATAAAAGCATGATGATGAAGTGGTTTTGGAGATACAATATAGAGGATTCTGGGTTCTGAAAAGTTGTCATCAAAGCCAAACATGGAGAGCTGAATCACTGGTGTTCAAAAGTCTCAAATGCCCCATACGGTGTGGGATTATGGAAAGGCATCAGCAAATTATGGAGTACTTTTGCTCAGAACATCCACTTTGAAGCTGGGAATGGTACATACATCAGATTCTGGAAGGATAAATGGCTTGGAAACTCAACCCTCCAAGCTGCATTCCCTAACTTGTTCACCATAGCCCAAGATCCTAATGCGGTTATTGCTGCATATAGGGAAGGGGTCAATTGAAACTTGAAGTTCAGAAGGGACATGCATGATTGGGAAATAAACGAGTTGCTAGACCTTTATGCAAGACTACAACAAAGCAATGTTAACTCCCAAGTAGTGGATAGACTTAAATGGGGGAATCATGGTGGAGGCATCTACACAGTCAAGGTGGGATATCAACAGATGTGTTCTAGTAATCCCATGATAGATAACTGGCCCTGGAAACTTATTTGGAGAACCAAGCTGCCACCAAAGGTTATCTGTTACACCTGGACAACATTATATGAGGCATGCCTCACACAAAATAACCTGATGAAAAGGAACTTCTAGTTACCTAACATATGCTACATGTGTTAAAAGAAAGCTGAAAGTACCTGCCACTTGCTCCTACACTGTGAGGTGGCCTCAGACATATGGTACATGTTTTTTTGCCATTTTGGTCTCAAATGGGTCATCCCTTACACAGTCAAGGACGCTTATAAGAGCTGGAGTTTATGGAGAGTTGATGAAGCCATCATGAAAATCTGGTCAATGGTCCCTGCTTGTATTTTCTTGTGCATTTGGACAGAGAGAAACAAGAGATGTTTTGATGGAAACTCAACTTCAATAGGTTCTTTAAAGGCTATGTGTATTGCAAATTTGTACTGTTGGTCTAGACTCTACCCTATCAATAATATCGATCAACTTTTGGATTTCATTAGTTCCTTAGCTCTGGCTTAGCCAATTAAGTATAGAAGCCGAAATATTTTTTGTAAGCTCAAATGCCAAATCATGTACTTCTTGCATCTTCTGGATGCCATCTATTGAAATCACTTACTTTATCAAAAAAAAAGCAGCAGGTTTAATTGGTGAAAAAGTTTTTTGATGTTCACTTCAAAGTGCAAGGATAGTGGCATGGTAGCTATTGGTCATTTGCCCCTAGGCTTTTGTTCACCTGGCAAAGGTAATACATCGGGCAATATGCTATATGCTATATGCAATTGACGCACATTACAAGTTAAAATTTGTTATACAAGTCTGGAACTTAAGTGGAGAATGGTAGAGAGGTGACCCATTGTCTACCGAGTTTTTAAGTTGAAAACAACCATTTCTGGTTTATAAAATTTTTACCGATGGGTCTGTGCAGTTCAAGTAAGAAGGTAACTTTTAGACTGTACAAATTATGATGTGCCAAAAACACTGCACGTACAATCCTGAAATTGAATTGGAGAACAAATTGGATTAAGGTATTGTGACGATTTATCTTTGGTCATGAATGCCTGTTGATGGTATATACCGAATATATGAACCAGGTATAGCAGAAAATAATTTCTGATAGTCATAAGATTATGAAGCTGGAAAACCTGAAAAATGAAATTATTGTCAGATTAGCACTCAGCTTATAGAACGAACTTTTTAGACTTTGTTGGTGATTTCAGATCTTGTGGTGGATGTTTGCTCTCTACTCTTTCTATTTTTACTTTTCTTTTCTTTTGGGTTGGGGGAGGCTGTGTGACTTATCTGTGTTTTTGGTTATATGGTATTTTATTACTCCATCCGTTCACTTTTAATTGTCAAGTATTCTAAAAATAAATTTTTATTTTTACTTGTCACTTTTTGCATATCAAGAAAAAAATAATTTATTTTTCCTGTTTTGCCCTTAGCATTAATAACTCATTCCAAATCATATTTCAAATCCATTAAGACTATACACTAATTAATATGGGTATCATGGTAAATTATGCACTTTATTTATTATTTCTTAAGAGTGTGCAAAGTTAATGGTGGACAAGTAAAGATGAACGGAGGGAGTTTTAGGATAAAAATTTGGACGGTCGAATACATTAAAGATATGATTGCTTGATCACGTCTGTTAACAACTCCCTTTGCTGGTGTAAGGCAAAGTATTGGTTTTGGAAAAAAAAAGGTGTATCTTAAAACTACATATAAATAGGTTTTCTAATGTTTGACATGTTTCATGCCCCAGGAATCAACATCTTATCTTATTTAAAACTGAATAGAAGCAGGAATACTAATGTTTAACAGGTTACATGCCCCCAGGATCCTTGGAGATTAGCTGACTAAAACATCATTTTACATCAATAAATGACACTTTTTTTGTGTGTATTAATAGTACAAACTTCGGTAGCATAGTGGTAATATCCTATGAAACTTGGAACATTATTCGCGGGGACCAAACGAGCGATGGGGGAGACTGAGAGGATGGTTTGTTGAAAATTCACCCGAGAAACAATCTCAATCAATCATTTTCTTGTGAATACGTGTAGATCGAGGAAAATATAATTCTATTGCTTCTTTCGATTTAACTTATATAAAATGGCTATAATATCTGAGTATTTATATGTATTCATCTAACATGTATAAGTAAACTGATATATTTAAGACGAATCTAGTTTACTCGCCTTTATTTACCCAATAGGTTTGCAGATTGAGTTTCTCTTTTGGGATGTTTATTAAACTCCCTCGTCCATCCGTTCAAAATACACACATGTCATGCCATTGACCGATAGTTGGTGAGCTTGCTGATGTAATCATGTAAAGCCACCAGTAATTACACTTCAGGGAATTGAGAAAGTGGGACGAATCATAGAGGTTTTAAAGAACACCACACACAATGGATTTCATGTTGTAGATGGAGCAATACCCGAATTGCATGAACTTGTCTTAAGAACTCACCTTCGTTTGGTGCTAAAAAAGAAGTGGTTCTTGAATGAGAAGAGTAGGAGAAGAGAGGATTGGGAAGTAGAGGAGAAATTCACTTGGATTGACTTAGCAGAAAAGTGGGGCAAAATTGCAGATGTTGCAGTTACAAAGGATGAAATGGAGATGTATGTTGATTTGCATCCCTTGATCAACACAACTCCTTATACCGCGGTGGAAAGTATGTCAGTAGCAAAGGTAATGGTGGTTTTCAGGCAAGTGGCGCTACACATGATCATTGTACCCAAATACCAAGCAGCAGGGGTGAGTATATAAGAACTTTACAACACCAACAACAACAACTACTACAACAACAACGCCTCAGTCCCAAACAAGTTGGTATTAATAGAGCTTTGTTAAGTTTATTTTGCAACAGAAGTAGTATAACTAATTTGTGTCGTGCTTCTGTAGGTATTTCCGGTGGTTGGAATCTTGACCAGACAAGACTTAAGGGCCTGCAACATTTTGAATGTCTTTCCCCATCTAGCAAAGTCTAAGCGCTGCAAAAAGGGGCACTGATCTTTCAATCTTTCCTACTTTTCTTGCAATACTTTGGAAGAGAGACAGCAGAAGTAAATGACAGGAATCCTACAGCCCACTTCACCATCAATTCCACTTCCTCTAGCAGGTAAGAGACATATCAAAGAAATTTTTTTTGCAGCATAAATTATGTAAATAAGTCGACAGAAATGATTTATAAAAACTATTCATTGTCATTAATTTATATAAAATTCAGTTACAGTTGACACAAATTCAAAATTCAAACTTTAGGTTATGAGACTACAGCATATTCTCATTCATCTAATTTGAACATGATAGAACTAAATTGTTAGCTCATACAAACAATACATTTACAACAATTCAGGGTAACCAACACAGGAAAATGATTTCATTAAGAAAAGCATTAATAGGTACGGCAAAAATAATGTGAAACAACAAAAGAAACAAATGGCTGTCATTATTTTATCTCCTTACAAAATTTGAAGTAACAGAATCACAATACATCACATGAACAACTTATAGACAAAATTAACATAGTGCTCCACTCCCTATAAATACCAGCTACTCCGCCTCATCAAGTGCAAAACATAGAACCAAATAAAGCAAAGTTTGACTTAGAACTGGAAGACTAGAGCCATTTGTATAGTCAATATTACTGCTATGAAAGTGAAGAACACAGTAGAAAAACGACGGGAATTAGGCGCTGCAGAAGAGGAGCTAGGGGTGGAAGAAGTAGCAGCCTGATTAGAAGGTGCATTTCCAGTAACAGTTGTGATCTTAAGCTTCATTCCTTGGTCACAGTGACCAGCTGTTCCACAAGCAAAATATCGAGTCCCTGGTTTGTTTAGTTTAACAACATCGTTACCCGCACTCATTGAGTTCACTGAACTGCTTGTATCACAACTCTTGTATGCACTTTCACCCTCAACTTCGACAACGCTGTGAAGGCCTGGATTATACCTAAATACTGCAAAATATATTGAAAAATTGAAACTTGAGCATATTGATGATTGGACGTTATGATATCTGGCTAAATATATCTAAACTTCAATTAATTGAAACATGTATGTCTGATCACTCTGCTCGTGAATCTTCACAAATTTTGTAAATTCTTAACCATGTACCATTTAATTACCCACGTGTACATTAAATTTGCATTTTTACTCCATATTTGAGGGTAATATAGTCCTATATGTAGTATAGATGTAACATACTTTCTACATAAAGGATAAAAGATGGACATTTTAATTAAAGGTTGACTGTACTTAGACAAAGATCAAAATCAAAATTTTATCAATAATTGAGAGACCGAAAGTGCTATTATCCCTAATTTTGGTATATATGAACAAGAAAAAAGCAATGAACGAACCTAGTGTATCTCCAATTTTGAATGTCTCACCAGACGCCCAGGAGTTGAAATCAGTGGATTCATCCCATCCTTGGCTCCCCCCAACAACATGTTGTGCCGCCATTGCTTTATTCTGGATTATTACTGTAACAATAGCAAAAATCAACAAAGATTTTCGTAGAGCCTCCATGTTGC
The DNA here is from genome assembly GCF_000390325.3 of Nicotiana tomentosiformis. NCBI lineage: Eukaryota > Viridiplantae > Streptophyta > Magnoliopsida > Solanales > Solanaceae > Nicotiana > Nicotiana tomentosiformis. The sequence continues at coordinate 99,191,612 of NC_090813.1, read as the reverse complement.
TAAAAAAGTGATTTTGTCCTCGCTTGCAAAGCTTATTATAGGTACTAGTACTAGTTTATTTCTAAAAAAGATGAACCTGATGTATATAAATGCTTAGCAAATAAGGAGAAGTTACAATGGAATAAATACAGTTTTTAAAAGCTGTACGTACTGACATGATTGCCATTTTATTGATTTGGTACCAATCAATCTTGAATCTCAAGAATGTTTATAATTTCAAACTTTTGTGACAAGTGATCTTATGGTTGGAGCACTGCATGTAATGATAACAATCGTTTATTCTTTATCTGCTTGATCATGTTCACACAATTTGGTGTCTGATTGTCCAAAAATAGGAGAATGGGCTTATGAACAAACTTAGGCAGTTGAGTGTGATAGGGGACGCTAAGCAAATAATTCTGGTTGGTACACTGATATTTCGGAAACTTGGGTTCTAATCTAAGTAACCAGTCTACTTTTTTAATGTCAGTTAGGTGCTATTGATTTCCTATTATTGATGAAATAGATCTCTAGAAACCAAAGAAATATTCCGTAATTAGTTGGTGTCATCATCACACGCGAAATGAAGCTTATTTTCAGTAGAATTTTGGCAAACAGATTACTTTTGGATTTAGTAACTAATAGTCGAAAGACTTGTATATTTGTAGGCCAACACATGACTCTTTTGAAATCATAATACAACATTTTGCCCGTTTAATCTTAGCTTTCCTCAAGTGTAAAGTCAAAATCATTAGCGAAAATATATATGCATGCGGTCGAAATAGATTTCGGCCCTCATACGATTGATCGAGGTCAAAACATAATGGATCGAAGTCAAAACATAATGGATCGAAGTAAGGCTCCGTGATGGGTTCCGAAAATAGAACAAACAAGCTTCGAGCCCGAGGGATCGATCAACGTCGAGCTCGATATCATTATCAAGCTCGAATCCAAATCGAACTATGATGCAAAGAAAAGTTATCGAACTTGTGATTCAGAGACCGACCCACATCGACCCAGAATCAATTCAGGGATCCGAGTCAGAATCAAGCTCAAGTCGAGATCGAGAGCTCGAGTCAAGACCAAAAACTCGAGCCAATATCGAGCTCATAGACAAGAGCCGTTGCAATCCCACTAGAGGAGAGGATCTTGGCAGGAATTGTGGAAAAACTGATTTATCATGGGTCTCCCACTATCTATTTTTAATTGTATCTAAAGTAAGATCCCCCTACTATAAAGAGGATGATTATCATTTCTGTTAGGCCCAAGTTTTTGCTTATATTGTAATTCAAGCACCATATTCCCCTACAGTGAAGAATTATTTTTTCAAGCTTCATAAATTGATTCAACTTATTTAGTCCTAGCAATTATCTTCCTTGCAACCTTGTCTACTTTGCATTCTTATCAATCCATACTTGATTTTTCTATTCATCCTTACGGTTTGTATTAAGCTATACCACATATCCTTAGAACTACGTACAAATTCAATGCTATCCGTTTTTCGGGTAAACAGTTTGGCGCCCACCGTGGGGCTAAGGATAACGGTGGTTATTTGATACGAATATGCAAAAACACACCATTTTGCGCTTGTTTCCGAAAGCATTTCAGATTAGCAACAACTGACTACCAATCAAATGGCCTTACCTATCGACAACGAAACCGGTCTTCAAGATGAGAACAACAACTTGACACCCAGTACCGGAAGACCACTTGTCAACGCCGTTGAAGCTCGAATCGAAGTGCCGATAGATATCAATTCGCATATGGCCATTGAGGCGAACCTACATCCTGAACCTGAGAATAGCATTCATGGTGGCACTCGGTCTGCAACTCGAGATACCCATAACGTCGAGGAAAACGGCGTCATCCTGCGCATGATTTTTGAAATGTTGCAAGCTCAACAAGTAGCAATAGCTCAGTTACAGAGCCAAACCTAACTACCAAGCAGACCGGAGCCCAGTCCACTTCGAGAAATCAGCCACAGAACGGAGCCGGCCATAGTGAGGTCAAATGAGCAAGAATCGGGGACTACTTCCGAAATTGCTAAAATGCTCGAGGAGCTCACAAAGGAGTCGAAACCAACGATAAAAAAATAGAAACGTATAACTCCAGGGTCGATCAGATCCCGGGAGCTCCACCAATGATAAAAGGGTTGGATTCCAAAAAATTCGTGCAAAAACCTTTTCCCTCGAGCGCAGCCCCAAAACCAATCCCCAAAAAATTTCGTATGCCCGAAATTCTCAAATATAATGGAACGACCGACCCCAACGAACACGTCACTTCTTATACGTGTGCCATCAAGGGCAATGATCTAGAAGACGATGAAATCGAATCTGTGTTGTTAAAAACATTCGGAGAGACCCTCTCGAAGGGAGCAATGATTTGGAACCACAACCTACCACCGAATTCCATCGACTCGTTTGCCATGTTAGAGGATTCTTTTGTAAAAGCACACCCCGGTGACATAAAAGTTGCAACAAGGAAATCAGACCTTTTCAAGGTAAGACAAAAGGATAACGAGATGCTGAGGGAGTTCGTATCCCGTTTTCAAATGGAACGGATGGATCTGCCACCAGTCACAGACGATTGGGCTGTTCAGGCTTTCACTCAAGGTTTAAACGAACGAAGTTCAACGGCTTCACGACGGTTGAAGCATAACCTGATCGAATACCCAGCCATCACGTGGGCCGACGTACACAATCGGTATCAATCAAAAATTAGGGTCGAAGATGATCAATTGGGGTCTGAACCCGCTGCTCGAAGGGATATTAATCGAGAACAAGGTCCGATCGGTGATCGATACCGACCGTATAACGGAAACCGCAGAATCAGTGAATCGTGACATAGCCCCGGGCAGAATAACAAAAGAAGTGATCCAGGTCAAAGGTCCGGGGGGCTGATGAACAGAAGTAGGTTCGACATGCCTGCCGAATCTAAGGAAGCACCTCGGTTATCGGAATATAACTTCAGCATCGATACATCCGTCATCGTGTCAGCTATCGGACGCATCAAGGACACTAAATGGCCTTGACCCATGCAGACCGATCCTGCCCAGAGGAATCCTAATCAAATTTGCGAATATCACGGCACCCATGGCCAATGAACGGAATATTGCAGGCAGCTAAGAGAGGAGGTAGCCCGGTTATTCAACAAAGGGCACCTTCGAGAATTTTTAAGCGATAGGGCGAAGAACCATTATAAAAATAGGGATTTCGGCAAGCAAAACGAACAAGAAGAACCACAACATGTCATTCACATGATCATCGGTGGCGATACCCTTCAGGGACCGATGCTTAAACGCACTAAGACATCGATTGCGAGGGAAAAACGATCTCGAACTCAAGATTACACACCCATAGGAACTTTGTCCTTCAATGATGAAGATGCAGAATGAGTCATACAACCTCATAACGATGCACTGGTAATATCCGTACCTATGAATAAAACAAAAGTTAAGCGTGTGTTGATTGATCCAGGTAGCTCGGCCAACATCATCATATTGAAGGTCGTAGAACAACTCGGCCTACAGGACCAGATGGTACCTGCAACCCTGGTTCTAAACGGATTCAATATGGCATGTGAAACCACCAAAGGCGAGATAATTCTACCGATAAACGTGGCCGGGACCATCCAGGAAACGAAGTTCCACGTGATCGAAGGCGATATGAGGTACAACGCCCTTTTTGGAAGGCCATGGATCCACAACATGAGAGCTGTACCGTCGACCCTACACCAGGTCCTTAAATTCCCAACGTCGAGGGGAGTTAAAATAGTGTACGGAGAACAACCGGCCGCAAGATAAATGTTTGCCGTCGAAGAAGCGAATCCAATATCCTCGCCTTCGCCAATACAGGGTTTGGGCTCAAAAGGGGAATGAGATACCAAATAGCAATCACAGACATCGGCTTTAACCCGACCAGATAATCAGAAGATCGAAGAAGATGATGATCAAAGGACCCTTCGATCCTTCATGGTTCCTGATGATTCCGGCGCTACCAAATCAACGATTGAGGAGTTGGAGCAAGTCACACTAATCGAGCACTGGCCCGAACGGAAGGTATACCTGGGAACGGGGTTGACCCCCGAGCTCAGGAAAAAACTTATTCAATTTCTTATCGATAACGTAGATTGTTTTGTCTGGTCCCATTTAGACATAACATGAATCTCATCGGATATAACGACGCATCGGCTAAGCTTGGACCTAGGTTCAGACCGGTGAAGAAAAAGATAAGACCCCAATCCGAGGTAAATCACACATTCATAAAAGACGAGGTAACCAAACTCCTCAAGATAGGGTCCATTCGGGAGGTGAAATTTCTCGAATGGTTAGCCAATATAGTTGTAGTGCCTAAAAAAGGGGACAAGTTTAGAATATGTATAGACTATAAGGATTTGAACAAAGCATGCCCCAAAGATTCCTTTCCGCTGCCCAACATCGATCGCATGATCGATGCCACGGCCGGCCACGAGATCCTTACTTTTCTCGATGCCTATTCCGGGTATAATCAAATCCAAATGAATTCAGAAGACCAGGAAAAGACTTCATTTGTCACCAAGTATGGAACATATTGTTATAATGTGATGCCATTCGGGCTAAAAAATGCAGGGGGTACTTACCAACGCCTAGTAAATAAAATGTTCGAGGAACAAATAAGTAAATTAATGGAAGTTTATATTGATGACATGCTAGTTTAGTCCCTGCGCGCAGAGGACCATTTGACCCATTTGCAGGAGACGTTCGAGATTTTAAGGAAATACAACATGAATCTCAACCCCGAGAAATGTGCTTTCGGGGTCGGTTCGGGCAAGTTCCTCGGCTTCATGGTATCAAATCGAGGGATCGAGATTAACCTCGATAAAATCAAGGCAATCGAAGACATCACCATCGTCGACAGTGTAAAAGCCGTGCATAGGTTAACGGGACGGATTGCAGTCTTAGGCCGATTCATTTCGAGGTCGTCAGATCGGAGTCATAAATTTTTCTCTCTCCTCAAAAAGAAGAATGATTTCACTTGGACCCCGAAATGCCAACAGGCGTTAGAGGAATTAAAATGATATCTATCAAGCCCACCACTGCTTCATACTCAAAAAACGGACGAAAAACTTTACTTGTACTTGGTAGTATCGGAAATCGCGGTAAGCGGTGTCCTAGTTCAAGAAGATCAAGGTACGCAATTTTCCGTTTATTATGTAAGTCGAACTTTAGGAGAAGCAGAAACTAGATACCCACACCTAAAAAAATTGGCACTTGCACTGATAAGCGACTCTAGAAAGTTAGGACCGTACTTTCAATGTCACCCCATATGTGTATTAACAACTAACCCACTTCGTAATATTTTACACAAGCCCGAATTATCGGGCCGATTGGCCAAATGGGCCGTCGAGCTCAGCGGGTACGATATCAAATATCAACCCCGTACGGCCATCAAGTCTCAAATTTTAGCAGACTTCGTGGCCGATTTCACGCCAGCCCTCGTACCCGAAGTTGAAAAAGAACTCTTGTTAAAATCGGGTACATCATTGGGGGTTTGGACCCTCTTCACAGACGGTGCTTCGAATGTGAAGGTGTCCGGGCTTGGCATTATGTTGAAACCCCCCACGGGTGGCATCATTAGGCAGTCTATCAAAACCTCTAGGTTAACTAATAATGAGGCCGAGTACGAGGCCATGATTGCAGGTCTCGAGCTGGCAAAAAGCGTGGGAGCAGAAATGATTGAAGCTAAATGTGACTCTTTACTGGTAGTAAACCAAGTAAACAAAACCTTCGAGGTTCGAGAAGGCAGAATACAGAGGTATTTGGACAAGTTACATGTAACTTTGCACCGTTTTAAGGAATGGACTTTGCAGCATGTGCCTCAAGAACAAAACGGTGAGGCCGATGCACTCGCAAATTTGGATCATCGGCCGAGGAAGATGAGATCGATTCGGGGACTGTCGTTCAACTCTCGAGGTTCGTAATCGAGGAGGGGCACGCCGAGATAAACTCCACAAGCTTAACCTGGGATTGGAGAAATAAGTATATTGAATATTTGGGAAACGGAAAATTCCCATCGAACCCTAAAGAGTCAAGGGCACTACGAACCAAAGCTGCTCGATTCACATTGGCTAAAGATGGAACATTGTACAGAAGGACGTTCGATGGACCATTGGCAGTATGCTTGGGACCAGGAGACACCGGTTATATTTTACGAGAGGTCTATGAAGGCACTTGTGGTAACCACTCCGGTGCCGAATCACTGATTCACAAAATCATTAGAGCAGGATATTACTGGGATAGCATGGAAAGGGGCACTAAGGAGTTTGTTCGGAGATGCGATAAATGTCAAAGGTTTGCACCAATGATCCATCAACCCGGGGAACAACTTCATTTAGTCATATCCCTATGGCCATTCATGAAATGGGGGATGGATATCGTCGGCCCCCTACCATCGGCCCCAGGTAAAGCTAAATTTATTTTATTTATGACTGACTATTTCTCTAAATAGGTTGAAGCACAGGCGTTCGAGAAAGTAAGAGAAAAAGAGGTTATAGATTTCATCTGGGATTACATCGTGTGTCGATTCGGGATACCCGCAGAAATAAGATGCGATAATGGTAAGCAATTTACCGGCAGTAAAGTAACAAAATTTCTCAAAGATCATAAAATAAAAAGGATATTATCGACACCATATCACCCCAGTGGGAAGGACAAGTCGAATCAACAAACAAGACTATCATCCAAAACTTGAAGAAAAGGTTGAACGAAGCCAAAGGGAAATGGAGAAAAATTCTGCTCGAAGTCCTATGGGCATATCGAACAACATCGAAGTCCAGTACAGGAGCAACTCCGTTTTCTTTAGTGTATAGATCCGAAGCCTTAATTCCAGTCAAAGTCGGAGAACCCAGCGCAAGGTTTCGACATGCATCGGTGGAATCAAACCATGAGGCAATGAACACTAGCCTCGAATTATTAGATGAAAAACGAGAAGCTACACTCGTTCGAATGGCTGCACAAAAACAACGAATCGAAAGGTACTACAATAGAAGAACCAACCTCCGCCATTTCAAAATCAGGAATTTAGTCCTAAGGAAGGTCACCATCAATACTCGAGATCCTAATGAAAGGAAGCTCGGCCCAAATTGGGAAGGACCCTATCAGGTCCTCGATATAGTCGGAAAAGGATCTTATAAACTCGGAACGATGGATGGCAAGCCATTATCGAACAACTGGAACATATCACTCCTCAAATGATATTATTGTTAAGGTATGATTCTCTTTTCCTTTCGCCCATATATACATATTCGAATCTAACCCGACGCAGGAGTTCGATCAAAGACATCGAGACCTCAGGTTTTAAAGTACGCATTGCACTCTTTCCCCCCTTAGATCGGCTTTTATCCCAAATGGGTTTTCCCGGCGAGGTTTTTAATGAGGCAACAACTATGTGCTACCTGAGGGCAATTCAACAGTATCCGAGGTTTGTTCATAATCAACCTCGAATACTGGGGGGGCATTAGCCCTCAAATATATATCAAGTTCTGAGGCAAGAAAGATATTTCGTAACAACAGGGTTCCAATAGGAAAAGTTGTAAGAGCCAAATGGTCAAAACGAACCATGCTCATGTAGTTAGCCCGAGCCCTGACGCAAAACATAAACACATGTATAATGACTTGCAAAGAAAAGTTATCTTCTATACCGATATCTTATATCCAAGCAAAACTCCTATATTTCGAGATTTATTATGCAAACAGGATCGAGTTCGAATCATTCACTCGACCATCACGCCTACGGGCTATATTACTTCGAGTTAGAATCATTCACTCGACCATTACGCCCACGGGCTACTTTTATTTCGAGTTCGAGCAAAGACTCACTCGACCATTACACCTATGGGCTACATTACTTCGAGTTCGAAGCACGCACTCGATCATTATGCCTACGAGCTACATTACTTCGAGTTCGAATCATTCACTCGATCATTACGCCTACGGGCTACTTTTATTTCGAGTTCGAGCAAGCACTCGACCATTACGCCTACGTGCTACATTACTTCGAGTTCGGATCATTCACTCGACTACTAAGCTTAAAGGCTACATCGCTTCAAGTTTGAGTAAGCGCTCACTCGGTTACAAAAGCTACGAAGTCCAAATTTGATCAAGTTGCCTAAATCCTTGTGAAAATATTCATAAGGCATAAATAAAATCTTCACAAGACAGGAAACAGAACAGAAGCAAGTCGGCAAAAAAGGGATATTATTATATACAAAATCGTTTACATAATTGATTACAACATAAAAATTGAGGACTAAGCTTCTTGGTTATCCCCAGGAACGGTCTCTTCCCTATCGGGCTCCCCCCATTCTCGGACCCGCTCTTACTCCCATCATCATCATCGTTATCATCATCAGAAACCAAGGCTTCAGTTTGGGCTTCGAGTTCTTTGGCCCTTTTAATCTCTTCAGCGAGGTCAAAACCTCGAGCATGGATATCCTCAAGGGTCTCCCTCCGAGATCGGCACGTAGCAAGTTCAGCGACCCAATATGCTCGAGTATCGGCGGTCTAGGGTGCCTCTCTTGCTTGGACCTGGGCAGCTTCAGCATCGGCCCGATAGACGGCCACGAGTGCATCCGCATCGGCTTTTGCCTTTTCGGCGTCAGATTCGGCCTTTGTAAGTTCAGAGGCCAACCGAGCCTCGAGCTCCTCTATTCTTCTCGTTTGGGCCAAGTTTTTCTCCTTCATTTTTTGAAGTTGGTTTTCGGCCGATGACAATTGGGCTCGAGCAGTTTCTTTCTCTGCAGCAAAGCGGTCCATTCCTTCTCTCCACTCCAAAGACTCCGCTTTTATCACATCGACTTCTTCACGAAGCTTTCTGATCATCTCAATTTTCTGTTGCAGCTGTGAGACCGAAAAATTAGCCATCGTTCCGGTATCGAGCCCATAGGATTTTAAAAGTATTATTACCTGCTCGGACAGATCGATCTGATCTTGGTAAGCCTTGGCCAACTCAGCTTGAAGGTCTTTTATTTCTTCCCTCCTTTGGCCTAAGAGGAGTTTTAGGGAGTTCCTCTCCTTCGTAACCCGTTGAAGCTCGGCCTCATATCGACGCAGCTCGGTTCGGGACCGAGAACATGATTCTCGATGAACTGCCGCTGCCTGCAAAGAAAGAAGAAACGAAGTTAGAGAAGAAAAGCAAACTTAAAAGTAACGCCATATAATTTAAGGCTTACCTGATTCAAAGCCTGCTGCACTCCGTGAAAAATATCCGATCCGTCACTCGTACCGATAGTGTCCTCGACACCGATAAACAGGTCACGAAAAGGATCCTCTCCATCATGAGGCCTATCTAATTCGAGGGGTCCCAAAACTTTGGCCTCCCGAATCGCCCCTACGGAAAAAGCAGGGAAGGTGGGCGAGTCTTCGATTGCTACTGCCCCAAGCGAATCACCCGGGGGATTCTCTTCGGTTCAAAAAGATTCGAAAAGAGTCCCTTCAGACATATCCCCCATCCGTTGGCTTCGATGGGAAGTGTCTTCGATTTCCAGCAACTCGGGGACTCTGCCCGAATCTCTCTCCGATATATCCTCAGTTCGAGGCGGAGCCTTATGAATCACCATCGATCCAGCCGTCTGTGGAACGTTGGTGGTCTTCTTTGTTCAGGCTGCCACCGCAGACCCATCGTTCTCTTCATCCCTTAGACGCAGAACTGATTCCACGGTCAAAGGAATGATATTCTTGTTCGGCTTACGAGCCGTCTTCTTCTTAGATTTTTGATCATCGAGGACGGGGGCTCTTTTCCACTTATTATCTTTCACTGGCTTTGGGACAGAGGCCGAAGCCTCTTCCTCGACGGATGAGGGCCTCAAAACCGCATCTTTGCCCACACCTGCATACGAATTTTTTTATTGAAGTGTGTGAAAGGTATTCGGATTACCAAAAGATGAGAAAAGAAATGAAAGAACAAAATAATAGGAGATAACAACAGAATTACACTTACGCTTCATGTTTCACTCCTCGGAAAAATGTATATTCTCGGTCGGAATCAGGTCCGAAGTCCTTACTCGAACGAACCTGCTCATCCAGCCTCGATCCTTATCCTCGTCTATACTCGAGAACAGAGCCTTGGTATCTCAACGTTGGAGTTTTATTAACTCTCCTCGAAAAAGGCGAGGACGGTATAATCAGATAAGATGATCGAGGGTGAAAGGCATCCCCTTGATTTTACTCATAAAATATCGGATCAAAATAACGATCCGCCAAAAGGAAGGATGTATCTGGCCTAGCGTTATTAGATATTTACAATAAAAGTCTATGATAACAAGGTCGAGGGCATCTAACGTGAAATAGTAAGTATAAACGCTTAAGAATCCTCTCACGTGAGTAGTAATGTCCTCTTCGGGAGACGTCACTACCACTTCTTTGTTCTCCCAGTTACAATCTTTTTTTATCCGCTCGATGTGCTCCCGGGTTATCGAACAAATATATCTCGATACGGGCTCACATCGGCCAGGAACCGGCGAACCTTTATCGAGTTTGAAATCGGAGGTAACAACACACGCCGCCGGAACACACTCCTCAGGACGTGGATCCACCGGTGTTTTGTCGGCGGCGGATTGGGAAGAAGAAGCTTTTTCCTTTTGGGGGGAGGTTTTTGATATCTTCACCATTTTGATTTTAAAGAAGGTGACAAAGATTTGGTAATTTAGAAGAAGAATTTTGCAAAGAAGAATCACAGATTTGCGAATGAGCTCAAAGAATACGAAAAAGAACTTAGGAAATTTGGAAGACTGAAGATGTAAAAGTGATAAATGATAAAAGGAAGGGCTATTTATAGGTTAAAGCAATGGCGGTTCAGAATCAGCGGTGGCCGACCACCATCTGACATGCATTAAATGCCTTGAAAGACTAAATCGACGGGACAACCATCACATGCGTCATGGTCGAGCCCAATGTAAACGTCAGCTTATAATCCGATCGAGCCGTTGAAAAATCATATCGTTTCTCACCACATCCTTCCCTAGAAATGAGGGGACTATCTGTATGCGGTCGAAATAGATTTCAACCTTCATACGATTGATCGAGGTCAAAACATAATGGATTGAAGTCAAAACATAATGGATCGAAATCAAAACATAATGGATCGAAATAGGGCTCTGTGATGGGTTCCGAAGATGGAACAAACAAGCTTCGAGCCCGAGGGATCGATCAACGTCGAGCTCGATATCATTATCAAGCTCGAATCCAAATCAAACTATGATGCAAAGAAAAGTTATCGAACTTGTGATTCAGAGACCGACCCACATCGACCCCGAATCAATTCAGGGATCCGAGTAAGAATCAAACTCAAGTCGAGATCGAGAGCTCGAGTCAAGATCAAGAGCTCGAGTCAAGATCAAAAACTCGAGTCAATATCGAGCTCATAGACAAGAGCCGTTGCAATCCCACTAGAGGAGAGAATCTTGGTAGGAATTGTGGAAAAACTGATTTATCATGGGTCTCTCACTATGTATTTTTAATTGTATCTAAAGTAAGATCTCCCTACTATAAAGGGTATGATTATCATTTCTGTAAGGCCTAAGTTTTTGCTTATATTATAATTCAAGCATCATATTCCCCTACAGTGAAGAATTATTTTTTCAAGCTTCATAAATTGATTCAACTTATTTAGTCCTAGCAATTATCTTCCTTGCAACCTTGTCTACTTTGCATTCTTATCAATCCATACTTATTTTTCTATTCATCCTTACGGTTTGTATTAAGTTATACCACATATCCTTAGAACTACGTACAAATTCAACGTTATCCGTTTTTCGGATAAACAATATAATTGGTCATTGTTCGCGCTCTTCTAGAACGATAGCTAATCATACAATTTACATTAATTGAATTTCAACAATTTCGTCTCGTGAAAGAGGTGGTATTAATTACCCCTCCCCACCTACCCAGTCTTTTTTATTTGTGTAGTTCACAAGATTTTGACCCACCCATTAAAAAATAGAAGATTGAGCCTTGCAACTGTAAAAATCTTTTCATTTAACACTTGAACATGCAAACTAACTTTTGTACATACAAAAACTCCATCATTCCCTTTCTTTTCTTTTCTTTTTCTTTTCTCTCTTTCTAAATCTCTCTGCCTAAAGATCTTTTCTTCCTTTTTTTCCCCCAAAAGGGGCAGATGGGAGGAGATTCTCGTTCTGATAATCAAACGCCGTTTGATGAAAGGGATGATTAGCTTAGTGTTGGTTTCTGAAGAAGTTCACAATCTGGTTAAAGACAATATCTTTAGCAGTGATTCCAATAATGAAATCAGCATGAGCATAATCCTTGACATATTGAACATGCAACTTGTCAACATCGTGCAGTTTGAGATAATCGAGCAACGTCTCCACATCTTTAGAATCAGATAGTGCGTCTTGGCCTCCATAACTGATAAACAGGGGAAGGTCCCGAGGGATATTTGCCAAATTATACTGTGGAGGTTTAGCTTCACCATAATGCGCCAAATTGTAGTTGCTGCTCCCATAGTCATATTTCTTTAGAATACCATCTCTAACAGCTGCATTTAATTAATGATTGTTAAGATAAGTAGCAACATGATTAAGTAAATGGTTCAGCTTTATAATCATGTTTGATATGACGGAAGTCATTTTTTCATAAAAAATATCATTTGATGTTTGGTTGGTGAGTGAAAAAAAATATTTTCTAGAAAAGTTCTATATCAAATTAATAATAATATTAGTTATCTGTAGTAAATTAAAAATAATACGTCACTGAGGGAAATCATATACTCCCTTTTGATGATGAAAAATATTTTTCTAATTTTTTGACGAGTAAATATTAGAAAATACTTTTTTTCATAAAAAATAAATTTTGGCATACCAGATATACCAGGATCAAGGTGTTAGAACACACATAATTGAAGAGACTTACTTTGAGCCAAATGCACAAGGTTCTTAGTTGATGTGGGTTGAGGCTCGTTTTTCAAGAAAAGATCGACAGTGGAGGCATTTAGACAACAGTTCTTCCCTGTATCCATGTGGAAAGTTAAAAAATGTAGCAAATGCAAATGACTTTGTCAATTATTGAAGATTATGTCTAATTAATCAGATTTATTACCAGTAAGTGCAGTCATGAAGTCATAACAATCTACTCCAGGGTAAGCACACAAGGCCTTGACAAAATTAGACACAGGCTGACTGAAAAATAACAAATATTGTTATCAATTGAGAAGGAGGAGAAAATAAAAATTGACTACTAGCTGGCTAGTTATGAGTGATTTACCCTGTTGGATTAAATTCTGCAAGACCAAATATTGTAGTTATCTGTTGACATTGATACGCAAAATTAGTATCATCGAGTTTAATTGAATGAATTCCACTAAAGATAAATGCAATTAGAAAAGATGATTTAATTAATTTTGCTTTTACCTCGCCAACAAATGATCTGGCTGCAACGACCCCCAGTGCAGTGGTCATATGGCTCAAGTAAGCAATTGGACTGAGCAAAGCTGCTGATTTTATCTTGTCTATTTGTCTTCCTTCTGAGAATGACGCCAAAGCTATCAATGTTCCCTATAATTTTCATAATTCAACCATATTAGTTGTTTATAAATTATACTAGAAGTTGAAAGTATAATTCCTTTATGAAAGTCTTCGACATACCACTTTACGCAAGTCCCACGTGAAAATATACTAGAAATATTGGATACCATATATATTAAGAAAACACATCAAATTTTAGTGACGTGTTTTTAAAACACTGCAGGCATACGTTCAAAGTGGATAATTCACTAGTGAATTTAGTTGTTACATGAGTTCGTTCAGACTAGTTTCTGACTTTGTGTTCTAAACTTACCAATGAATGGCCCACGTAGTGAGTCTTCTGTCCAGTTTGTTTGAAAACAAGGTTAATGACAGTGGGCAAGTCATGGACCACAAGATCATCCCATGTCCAATTCCAGTAGTCCTGTATACCACAATCTTGATAAATAAGATATTTTAAAGATTAAAAATTATTTTAACAAGCCTAATATATATATATATATACCTCTTTTCATTGGAAATGACAACACAAAACCATAAAATTAATTTGAAGGATTAAAACGTGTTATTGCTTAACGTGGAATTGAAAGAAATACCGGATTATTAGGATCAAGAGACACATGACGACGACTGAATCTAGTTCCTCTGGTGTTGGCAATCCAAACATCAAAACCGCTGTCTGCTAAAATCATTGCTAGTGATTGTTCTGGTGAATTTAGTAGCCACGTTACTCCATCCTGCAAAACGATGTCCAAAATTTTGTTTGCTTCACCTACAACTAACATTTTAGTTTGAAATATTAACCGTACGTGTCCAACTTTTGTACTATTCGGTTTCGAACAGTAAAATCTGTCGTATTTACCCAGAGATAAACTTTGCGTCTTTAAGGTATGGCTTACCCATTATAGCTATTTCATTAAGTATCCGTTATCTTTTATCTAACATATATATCAGATAACTTTGTCCATTAAAATTTAGTCAAATAAGAAAATATTATAATTTTTTTTAGGTTTCTGTTAGGATTTAAACCCTAGTCTCTTATGATTTTTACATATTTAAATAACTGATTGGCTACACCTTTAAATAAAGAGTCACATGCATTTTTACATAGTTATTTCTGCATATTTTTACAAAATTGTTTGTGCAATGCAATTTATGTGATGTGCCTATGCGGATAAGCATATAAATCAATGTTTTGTAAGTTACCTTCCCGTGAGCAGGTACGCAAAAGGCCAATAAGCCAGGCCATATCTGAGTATATCAGCTTAATTTGACTAAATTCTATGGGATTGGGTCCAAGACAAAATGAGGAATTTTGTGCCCTCATCATTACGTGGCAAAGCTTAAGGTACATACGTACGGCTAGCTACTAGTACCTACTTAACAAGAAGATCTTAATTTTGGGATAAGAATGGAGGGAGCTCCAAACTGAGCTTTCATTTCTGCAGGTTGACATCATTAATTCTGTTATGTTCTAATAGTGATATACATTATACAAGAAAGAGGGTTCATCTTTCCCTCTTCTTATTTAAAGAGTAATGGATAGTAATAATATTGTTCTTATATTATCACAACGAATTTCTAGTAGATATTTGCTAAGCTGGCCAAATTGTACCTAAGAAAATTGTACATCTAGTGAGTTAATGATAGATGACGAGGAAATACGCGCAGTATTACTGTTTTGTGTCAAAATCCTTTAGGTTTCACACCTCAAATCCTCTCTCACTAAGGGGTCGTTTGGCGGGAGGCGTTAGAAAAAATAATGCAAGTATTAGCTCTATGCATTACTAATATCTTGTTTGGTATATTTTTTCAATATGTGTATAACTAATACTTGTATTAATTAGTTATACATCATACTTGGTATTATCCTATGTATAGGTAATGTATAGAAAACCATGACATTAGTATAGTTAAAGACAAATTATCCTTAAAGTCCCTTAAAGCTTGAGAATATGGAGGGCATTTTTGTAAACAACTATTTTTCTTACAAATTATGCAATGTATTATAATTTTAATACACCACACCAAACAATAGATAGAAAATAATATCTGCATAACTAATGCTTGCATTACTAACTCATGCATTACTAATTCATGTATTACTAATACACCTTATTCCGCACTATTCTTATACACCCTATCAAACGATCCCTAAGAGATTATGATAAGCCTTTCTTTAAGCTATATTTAAGCAAATATTTTATTGCAGTATTTCTGCCGGGGAAACAGGGATACAACAGTCACAAATCTACATTAAATAAACTAAATAGGGAATAGGAATTACTCACAAAACTTTCAGTCAGATCACTCACAAAACTTCAAAAACAACCCAAAATTCATGTCCAAACACAACTCTAATTTTCAAATACCATTTTCACTTGAAATTTTTTTTTTAATTTTTTTTTTAGAATTTTACAATTCTTATGTCCAAACGCCCACTAAGTTACCCCCTCTATTTCAAAAAAGATTGGCACTATTTCTTAATTAGTCTGTTTAAAAAAGATTGACACATTTAAATATTTTCTTAATAGGAAGCATATATAACCACACAAATGTTATGTCATGTTTGACCACAAGTTTCAAAAGTTTTACCGCCACACAAATGTTATGGCTTATTTAAGAACACCTATCTCAAAAATCTTATCTTGTTTGTTAAAGTTTATGTAAGTCAAACTAAGATAATCTTTTTAAAACGGAGGAATTAAGTTCCAACGTGCTTACCACCAATACCCCATGCTGCAATAAAACTGGCTGCCTGTTCTTCGCCTTCTGCCCACCACCACCTACGCGCCCTTCCGGAATTCTTTGCACACTTAATATGTAGCCATCATCAGTAGTAACCTGAAAAGTCCCAAATTGAAGAAACACATTTAAAATCCATTGCTTAATCTGGTGGACAATGTCATTTTGATGTGGCCATTGACGCCAAAAACAGATTAGATCAGAGCCTGAAATCAATTGGCAATTAATTACCTCATATTCCTGGCATTTATAACCATGAATAGTCACAAAAGTGGCGCATATACCACTTCGTACTGCAGTATTCACGCCATTATCATCAGTAAAAAAGACAAAAGGACCTCTCGTGCTGGACCCAAATGTTTGATGAGACTCAAACACTAAGATTATTAATGTCACAAATCCTAAAACGTCTAAATTCGACAATCTGTGGAGCGCCATTTTACTGTTGCTAGTAAAATTATCAGGTATTATAAGTGTGTGAAATTGAGATGCTTTGAAAGTAAGAATAATAATTTATAGACGGAAAGAAACAGAGCAATTAGCAATGCGCCAAAAACTGGGAATTGTTAATAGGAGAAGGTACGTGGGAAAACGATTTCTTCTTTGTTCTCTTGATTTGTCAACTGACTAACTGGACAAACTTGTTTCTGATTTCTTGATTTTCGAAAAGGTGTGGTGAATTTGTCACTTTGCTTCATTCCCGCTAGTTCTTTTACCAGTTTCTAGTGGGAACTGTGAATTTGGAGGGAATGGGTGTTGGAGCCCACCAAATTTTGGATTTTTTATGCGTTGCTTATCTCCTTTTTTGATCAACGTAACTGATCAGTATTAACATGCAGGCCAAGTAATGTAGAACGTCAGTCAGGAATGGGGTGCTTTCTTGATGTTGAAGGTCAACGAATTACTGTTAACAATTTTGAATCGAACTAATTTCACTAGTGTAATTTGCTCAATTTATGTAGAGATTAACTGGGTTTACAGTTGGCAGAATTTACATATCATACCGAGAATATGGGGCACATGTTACTTTTCTACTTAGATCCTTGTATAACGCCATATATATAGTAGGGCTATACAGTGGGCAGATTATGTATTTGTTGATGTTTGGATATGTGCGCAAATCCAGCTAAATCTAAAGACTGGTATATGTATTGCAACTTGTAAGGTTTTCCACTTGTTTAGAAGATGCACCTGAATATATCATCTCATCTTGTAATAACCGTTTAACGTGACTTTGTGATCTTACAGCTTTGACTAGTTCGACGTAGTTAGTCCTTGAACTGAACCATCTTTTATCTATAATGATAGTAGACTAAATATCTTCTGATTCTTCTCGCTAACTACACATAAATACCAGGCATGGCATTTTCTATTTGTTAACATTCTCTTCCAATCATCTAAGTTCATCAACTAATTAGGCATTCTTTCAGTTGAAATTGGATTATGCTAGCCAAACACCTCGCACGCGTTTCTGTAAATTATTAGAAAAGGGCAGCTCAGTGCACTAAGCTCCCATTATGTACGGGGTCCGGGGAAAGGCCGGGCCACATGTCTATTGTACGCAGCCTTACTCTGCATTTCTGTAAATTACTAGAAGACTAACAAAAAATGGTTTAAGACGGACATTTTTTTTGGCAAATTATACTACTAGGCATGCTGCCTAGTAGTTATTATATTAATAATAAAAGAAAAAATCACAAAGGAATAGTACAAGGAGGGCAAAAACGACAATAGTATTGCCTCTATGCCTTGGCTATATAATCATCCCTCTGCGCCTCCATTGCCTTATGATGACAACCTTATTTTAGGCGCAGGCATAGTCTCACGAGGGCGAATGATCTCATAGCCGTTAAGGTAATTTCCAAAGGCGTAGGAATAAGCAAACACATAATGTGTTAGACGGACATTTTTGTTATGTTATCTGCATGACTTTTTTTTCTTTTTTCAGTTGGACCTTTGCACAATAACTTAGCATCAATTGCCTATTATTATACAAATAAACGACTAATTAAATCATAAATGCAAATTGTTGTCCCAAAATATTGTGATTGCTTTTGAAGATAGTGACCAAATGGGAGGGACTGGATTTGGACGTTCCTTTGGTTTACCAATTACCTACTAGAAAACGATAGAAAATAGGGTTTAAGTATTATGCGTTGATGGTAAATAAGGTCATTTTTTAGGTAAATCTTCATGAAAATTTATTAACGTGTAATCTAGTAAAATGGTAACATGTTATCACAAGTTTAACTACACTGATAGTGATAAAAATCTTTCGTTTTTGTAAGTGTATATAATAAAATATTTGGCTGTTGCTTGGCTTCTACTGTCAAGTTGTGAAGGCAGCCCATACTATACGAAATAACAAGGGATATATAAAACTCATTGAAAGGGTGACGCAATTAATACCAATGCTAGCTGAACTTTTTTATTAGATGGAACAAAAAATATATCACAAGAAAGAAAAAGGAAACGGAGTTCGGATTATGTTGCAATCGGCAAATGTCCATACGTCAAAGCAATTGTACCAGGAGCCATAATACATGGAATCCGTTAGATATGGACTCATGATTATGTAACTTTTAGGACACAATTCACATTACGAGAAGTTCCCAAGATTAAAACCCAGTACACATAAGACACAATTACAATAGTAACAATAATAGTAATGAAAATACTAGGAAAATGATGGGAAAAAATCATATGAAACTTTTGGATGTTTTTACTCTGATCAAATACCCTGTTTTACTCAACAAAACGAAGTGCCCGAATTCAACGGGGATATTAAATTATAAGGACCATGTTAAACCGAGTAAATATTGTCCGATTTCTGATTTTCTCAATTTTATTTAAATTAATGGTTCCAGGTCAGGCTCGGACCCTACCAAGCAAGGAAGTTTTGATGGTCAGAAATTAAGGCAATGAGGTAAGAAATTCTTTCGGGCAACCCCCCCCCCCCCCCCCCCCCCAAAAAAAAAAAAAAAAACACACACAAAAGGAGAAACATGGCATAGTTTAAATAGGTAGTTTCAAAAGAAATGATAGTGGAATGGTACATTTCAACAGGTTACGTCCCACCTCCAGTGCCATGGCAGAAAGAATTGCCTTCTCCCGTAGCAGCAAATGAGAAATGTCAATCAGATAACAGAGGACTGGAAAACATATACGTATAAGGACAACGCCCAGGTTAATTAATTAACAAAGCTGTTCTCTATAGCTTTATACAGTACTTAGTAGCAATATATGTTTGTGTCAATGCACGCCTGATCTCACGGACTTCAAGTTTGGTTGACCACTGATGGTCAAATTGCACATCTTAAAAGTCAAAATGTACAGAACTCCAGATGCACTTGCACATACATACATAGAGAACTTATGAGAGCCAGGTTGTAGTTATTAGCTGATGCTATGCGTTGGAGGACTCATACTCTTCCTCCTTTCCCTAAAGCTGCCACTTCGCAACCTAGGAAGACAACATTGTGCTGACCTCGGTGAGTTGGCCTCAGTTTTTAGCTCCCCATTAGGGGTTCTCTTGCCACTAGACACCGGCGCATATGGTGTGCTAGATGTGGATTTGGATGGTAGCTGTAGATCAGCAGCAAGTCCATTTTGGTTGCCTTCAGCATCTTGTTCATTGGGATTCCGGTTTCTTGAGCTTTCTTTGAAAAGCTCAAGTAGATTCTTCCTCTTATGTTTTGGAGAAGATTGCGGTAAAGAAGCAGGAGGTCTTTCTACAAAAGGGGTTCTATTACCAGCCAAAACACCTCGATGCACAGGCGTATTTCCACGTGAAGGAGTGTTTCCAAGTGATGGTGTAAAATCTGCATTTAAGTCAAGAGAGACTATAAGATTAGAAGCGTGAATAGAAAGTGGCTGCTAAGCAACAAGAACAACTGTTCCGAACACTTCAATCCCTATCTTTGGTGCTGAGATTCCAATTCTTGCTGAGAAGCATGTTGCTATCTTCGCAATAACTATTTAGTTGGTGAGCACTTTCCTTAAACAAAAAACTCATGTAGCTTCATAGTACTAGATTTTCAAGATTGGATCTTCTCCAATTGACTTGTCAGTCATTACTGGTGATTTAACTTCAACGCAATGTTAAATAGGGAATTTTCTAGTTTATGAATATAGAAACACAAAAAAAAGATGGAGGGAGATTATGGACAATCATCAGATATTGGAGGTTCCTCTTACCTCCCTTAACGCTAAAGAAGTCGTCGTCGCAATCTGACTCCAACCAGGCCTGGGAATCATAGAAGGCCTCCTCTTTGCTACCTAAAACAAAGGAATGCCGCAGGCTATCAGATAAGATGAAATGTATACAGATTACAAATTATAATGACAATGCACAATTACTTGATCACGATATATCCATAAACACCCCTGGCATATAAAAATATTGAAAGCTTTTTGAGAATACTAGAGAAACAAAAGAAGAAAACTGAAAGAAAGCACATATTATGTCCTTTTGATCATTCATTATTCCACCACAATCCCAAAACATCACATTCAAAATAAATCCATCCATTTCAAACAAATAAGAAACCGGAATTAGTTAGGAACTTCTATTAGCAAACTAGCAGGCATTATATCTTCACTGTGAAAAATTGCACAAAAGTTTGTTTGCATAGATACACAAAAACAAAACTTAATTTACAGTAGAGAGTGCTCATATCAGACAAGTATTGAAAACACAAGGCAATGCACTGGGATGCTTGAAAGTAGTCAACGTAGGACCCCAACTAAGATAATAAACTCGCATGACTAGAAGGGAATTACATGTAAGGCCACTGGCAATATGCAACTAATTTTTAGAGGACTATCCTTCAGCTACTAAACAAGAAAAAGTCTGAAATAAACACAATTTGACATGTTAATCTCAACAGTGAGGTTAGCACAATGATAATATCAGATATGCAAACTCATTGTTCCTGTACCTTGGTTATTCTTTATTGACGACAAGCTCATCTTCATCAAGTATAAAGAATATTGAAAATGACTCTGCAATTGAATTATTCATATTAAGTTACGGGATGTTTTTGTTTTCCTTATATTAGTTAGGTGAGGTTTTAAGTTGTTCTATGAGAGGTTGTCTCCAGCAAAATAAAAAATAGTAGTAGTGCCATGACTACATGTGCTGCAGATGGCCCCATCAATAAAAGAATTTTGCCATTGCACAAGATTTTAACAATAACTCGTTAGTCAATCTTTCCTAATTGCAAAAAATTGAATGGACAGCTAATAACAAAAAAAAAAGGGGAAAGCAAACATAACTTATTAAAATTGTAATTTTCAAGCCACAAACTTTAACTGCTTTTTTATAAAAACAGTTAAATCTCGGTTTCATTAGCGACTAATTTGAAACATAATCATGAGCATCATGTCAATCAGATCGGTGTTATCAAAGGCGAAAAACGCAAAAAAGCTATAAGGTATGTTGAGGCTTTATCAGCAACCCGCAAATAAAGCATGGGTATTAATATAAAAAAACGCGCAACTGAAAAAAGTAAAAATATGTATATACAGTCCAATGCCAATATTTATAAGCATGAATAAATGAAAAAAATTATGATAAAATGAAATATCAATGGTTTAGTGTCGCCTTGTCAAGATTACAAGGAAAAGTATGACTTGAGTCTTGATGCTACACTAAGCGTCAGCAAAATAAGACAAAGAGCTTAACATATTTTGATCCTCGAATTAAGTGCGCCTTTGACAACTGAATCAGGTTAAATAGAACACCTCTATAATTTTCTCAAACATAGAAAAACCAGACTAACAATTATATAACAAACTTAAGAAACTAGCGTAAACACCAGACTTACTGAAAACTTAAAACTTGAAAAAATTGTTGAGCTTAGCAGGAAAAGAAGCAATATCACCCTTGTTTTTTTTTTTTACAGAAAAACCACAAAAAGCGGTTAACAGAAAGTGAATCAACGTCAAAGAACAGAACATGCTTAAACTAGAAGACCGCGCATACAACACCGAAAAAAAGCCCAAAAATAATTGCGATAAAAAACGAAAGGGTAAAGCAAGAAGATCGTACCATAGTCGCTAAAACTGGTTACTGGCACGACTGGCGAACGTTGAGGTTTGAGTTGAGGATCAGGGAGTTTGATATCACCATTATCAAGAGGTTTATCTTTAAGGGGTGATGGACTGACAAGCTTGTCATTTTTAGAGGCAAAAACAAGACGGAACTTCATCGCTGATTTTGGATCTTTATGCACTGAAGCACATGAACCCATTTCTAACACCAAACACCCTTTAATTCATCACCAATACTTTTCCTGAGAGGGGAAAATACAGAGAGTGAAGTAAAAGTGAGAGAATTAGAAGGGACAAATTGGGGGAGAGAAGAGCAAAGGGCGTGGTGTGGTGCCTTAGCGTTACGCTTTGACAAAGAATGGACAATTGTTGAAATCCCCAATGAGCAAAATGCCATATGCCAATTGTGGGGGCTTTGAATACCAAGTTATCGTAATTTGTAATAGGCTCTAGGAGGAGGACTCTGAAGTGTGGGTCCTACTTTAAAAAGTTTTGTATTATTGAAAATAAAATAATTTAATTAGATTTGGCTTTTCTTACGAGTTCATAAGTCATAACGTGTTCCCAAGAAATATTTTTATTTAAACTGAAATATAGAGTATTTACTTTTATAAAAATAAAAATAAAAATAGGGTCGTGGTAGGTTAAAGGAAAACAAAATAAAGAATGATTTGATATGAATAGAATAAAATAATTTTATTAACCAACTAGTGCCCATATTCAATAAAAAAAAAGATGATTGTACTTTGTGGATATAAGATACTCCTCCCGTTTCAATTTATGTTAATTTATTTCTTTTTCAGTTCATATAAAAAATAATTTATTTCTATATTTAAAAATAAAATAATTTATAGATATACAAAATATGTGTTCCATTTTATATCATAAGTTCAAAAGTCTTTTTTTCTTTTTTAAAATCTGTATTCACTTAAATAAGTTTGCATAAATTAAAACGAATGAAGTAATACTCCCTTCGATCCACAATAAGTGACCAATTTGTCTTTTTTATTTTGGTCCAAAATAAGTGTCTATTTATATAATCAAGAAAAAAATTAATTTATTTTTTCAAAATTACTCTTATGTACGTATCCTTAAAAAGTTTTATACTCCTCACATTAATTATGATGCAATATTTAATTAAATATAGTTTAATCACACTAACTAATTTTGTTTAAAATTTTATATTTTTTTAATAAGTGTGTTTATGATAAATTAATTATTTATTGTGGACCGGAGATACTAATATATTAATCATCTGCTGCTCATAATTCAACACAAATAGATGACTCCAAAAAGAATAGTAATTAAAAAGATAGTGGAGAGATTTTGGAATTTCACTTTCTCTGTCTCGCTTTTCGTTGCAAAATTGTTCAATTCTGAGTAGCGATTTCACGTGGGCCTAAAGCTCCGTGTTTGAATTCTCTCTCCGTCCAATTAGTTCTGCTTTGACATAAACTGTAGTTGAAATCATTATTTGCAATCAGTGTTTTAAAATGTATTTTCTGAGACTCTCCCGGGGCTCTTCTTTGGGCGGGGCAATTGCAAAACACCCTGCGACTAATGTATGAGGCTTAGTTCTGTAAGGTTTACGCATCAAACGTCCGACCGTTCGCCCTAAACACGCCTAACGCCCAACGCTCGGAGCTCGCCTAACAGTTCTAACGCAAATTACATGTCGAATTTCCTAATTAATATCGTTGACCTTCAAAATTCTTTAACAAATTAATGGTAAAAGTTCTATTCATCGATAGAAATATGAAGATTGAGCATAACTCTAATAATGAGACATAGTATTGCGAATTTATATCTTCACTTGTTATTGGTCGTGTCTTAGTTCATTTGTCTCTCCTTATTATACACTTTTATTTTGATATCTTAAACTAATTTGTATTTATTCATGAAGGAGTAATATTTTAATTATCGTACTAATAAAATTTTATTAATTATTTACTTTTAGGAAGGTAAAATGTGGAGTTTGATAATTTTTTTTAAAGAAATTATAAGTTTTTAATTATTTACTTTTAGGAAGGTAAAATGTGGAGTTTGATAATTTTTTTTAAAGAAATTATAAGTTTTTAATTATTTAAAAGTTAAAGACGTTATACGTGATTTGTATGCATTAGTTATACTTAAGAATTATGCTAGATATTTATTTTCTATGAGTTCCTTTAATTTTCTTTTAATTTTTAACTTTTAATTTATATTATATATTTTTTTGTGTTATTATGTTATTTTGTTAATTTATAAATTAAAAATTTTAAAGATCCATGGGGCTTACCCCCCCCCCCCTCCAGGCTTACGCCTAGCCCCATATCAAGTAAAACGCCCCGCATTTTAAAACATTGCTTATAAGTAGCGTATAATAGATTGTTTGACTAGTTTTTTGTGGGGATGAAGCGCGCGCGCACACACATACATACACACACACACACACACACACACACGACATATATATATATATATATATATATATATATATATATATATATATATATATATATTAATAGTTTTTTCAATTTTTATGTAATTTTACATGTTTATAAATATTTACTGTCATTATATTATTTTATAAAATATTAAAAATTAAATACCTATGGGGCTTACGCCCCATGCCTCGGGACTTACGCCTCGTTGAGGCATATGTAAAATGCTTTGCCTTACGCCCCACGCCTTTTAAAACACTGTTTGCAATAAGTAAGAAATTGTTTATTTCTTGAATTTGAGTTTTCCTTAATAATAAAAGAAAAAAAATAAATGATTACTCTTTTTATTTTTTTTCATTATTAAATTTAGTTAAAGTATTAATCAAGTGAGACATTTAAAAAAGATAAATATTTAACAAATATTATTATAGTTAAAATTGCTAATTTTTTATTATAAAAGAGCATAACCTTAAAAAACAGAAACTATATAATATATATTGGATTAAAATTGTATTGTTACATCAATTATTATTCTTGTGATGAAACTTTTATCTCTACCCCCAACTCGTACTCTACGACCAAACTTATGGCCACGTAAAATGTTATGATTACCTTTTCGTTCTTATCACCAGGCAAGAATGGCATCATTATTGAATGATTGACTCTAATCTTTTTAGGCAAAATACGATAGCCATGTGAAGAATCCATGCACCAACACTAAATTAATTTACATTATTATCAATCAATGCACTTAAGGAATCTCTTTCCCGTTTCCAATTCTGAATGGGATAATTTACCTTTTTCTAGTATTTAAATATATCGCCTTCTAATATAATATAGAACGAAAATTCTTTTAATTAAAAAAAAATCCCGTTTAAGGTCTTAGAATTTTACGGGATTGTCTTAGGCTCACAGCTGTCGATGTTGCTGTAAGATTTCTTTGTAATATGAGTATTATTTTCAGCATCACACACAACATGGACATTAATATATTACGTTGTGTTAACGGCGTGAAGATTAAGACAGAAAAGGAATTTAGAGACAACTGTTCTTGACCAGTTAACAAAAAAATCTGAAGGTTGATTTGGTCGTTTGAACATTCTTTTGGGGAAATTATTTGTAGTTTCTTTTAGAAAAAAGGTGTGTGCTTGGCTGTAATAGTTTTTGTAAGTGCTCTTTATAAAGTAAGTTAGTATTAAAAAACACAAACGAATTTTAAAGTTTACATTTTCAAGTGAAAATGGTAAGGGAAAGTCAATACATAACAATAGAATGGCGTTGGATGTGCTATATATCAATGAAATGATTGAATGGATACGTGCAAGTCAAAAGGATAGGTGCAAGCCAAACTATTGATCTGAAATTTCCTGGAAGTTTTCTTCTCTTTCTTGTAGTATTTTCTCGTCATAAATAATTAAAAATATGTGCTATTCGTGCAAAACATGCGTCAGATTTAACCACTTAACACACACAATTCGAACGCGCAAAATCGAAAGTATCTAACTACCATATCCTCACTCGAATTATTTTTAATTGCGTGAACCGTTCGGAAAATATATTTCCTTTTTAGTTTTTTACCTCAAGTTCTGGCCTATGCTAATGTAATGCTCCATCTTTTTCGTTTGAAATTTTAAATCCATTAACTGCCTTTTAATTTGCACGTTATCGTAATATAGTTAAGGTTGCGTCTAGCTAACTAAAATGTGCTTACTGTTTTCTTTTTCAAAATAAAACCACGAAAAAGTGGTTAGTTCTTATTGATCAAAAAACAGAAAAAGAATAAGGAAAATGCTGATGGGCTAGATACATTAATGGTGGAGCCAGGAATCCCAATAAGTATTTGAAGTTCTTTTGACGAAGGATACATATAATTTTTACCCTATTTGTACAATAAAAATTTTTGACTAAAGAGATTCAACTGCAAGATACAAATTGAAAAAAGGAGCTAATTTCTCTCAAAACTCTCTATGTGTAAAACATTATATATCGAAATTTAGCTAATAAACTTCGAGCAATAATCGTATCCGCTAGGAGTGTGCATTATTTTGATTAAATCGAAAATTCAAACAAAACAAACAAATTTTAATTTGGATTAGTTTTTCGGTTTGAGAAATTAAAATTTGAGTTTCTTGGTTTGGGATTTAGAAAAATAGAAATCGAAAAATCGAAAAAATCAAAATATTTAATATTTTATGTAATTATATATACGTAAATTTTATTTTTATTTAACATATATCATTTATAGAAGTTAGAATTTGAGAATTACCCTCTCAAGCTTTCTTACTTACTAGCCTCTTCGTATTAGGATACAGAACGTCATATTATTTACTAAGTAGTATGCACACCCCTACTATCCGCGTAATAGTATGTAATCCCTGCTCGGGCCATTATTATTTTGCATGTTATGGCGAACTATTTTTCAAATTTCGAATAGCATAATGAAAGAAATCGGTCTTTTTTGTTAAAGATACAAAGGATAAAGTAAAACATAAAAGGATTGATCCGGACCAGATAATAGCTTTATTTTCCTTTTCTAGGAAGAGCCATCATTTACGATTCATGAGGACAATAAAGCATTAGCTACTATTTCAGAATCTATGTTTATACAACATAAATTAACATATTATATTGTAGGGATAGCTAACCGAGAGAATACAGTAATATTTCATTTCTCAACGTTGACGTGAATTACATAACTATTTACCATGCTTATATCAACTGGCAATATTAAATTTAGCGTTCATCCTTTTTTTCCCCCTTTCCACCTGACAGTAACTTTCAAATTTATATTATTTACCTTTCCTAATTAACTATCTCGTTCAGAAGCACCAAAAAAGAGTAAAACGAGCACGGAAAATATGAAAGTTAAAAGTTTTTTTTCACTAGACTTGTTTACCCGTAAAACGGTACAGTTTAATTTATACGTGATTTATAGATAAGTGAATCGATTTGATCGTAGAATGATAAATAAATTAGACAAAAATGTAATACTTAGCCTTGAAGTTGAGAAAAAACAACAGAAATCGTGATTCCGGGAGCAGAGCTTCCGGAGACAGTAATAACAATCTAAATGAGCAAGAACGTAAAATTGTATTGAGTTTTGAACAGAATATCTTATATGCTTGTCAGAAAATTCGTGTCCCCTACAATGATTGGGGATCTCACTATTTATAGTTGTACCTAAGGAACAAGGTCCTAGGATCAAGCCCCTCTTAAATGACAATTACGAGGGTCATTGAAAAATGTGTAACGGTAGGCAGTGAATGGCATATTCTCTATAATGGACCGTGCACTTAATGCTATAGAATATTCTTTATTAAGTGCTACCGGGTGGCAGGTGTTTAGTTCGCCTTTATGAATACCATTCTCTTCGAGATCGTTGTCTTCGGACCCGACTGTTATCTATCTTTGGCTCCACGTGTCGCTTTCTCATGCGATCATTACATATGAACATATTTTAACCCATACAAATAGTCCCCCTACTTTACGGTGGCATAACCTTATGTCCACGGAAAGTTAGTACAGATACCCTTTTTGGCGAAAAATTCTCTAACCCCCTCTGAAAAATTTCTGACGGTTGATTAGACGCACGTCTCTCCGCATTTAATGCCCCGAACACGCGTCACCCCACCTCACGATTCAGCACCACTTATGCCGGTTATCAAGGTAATTATGACCACAATTTTAGCCGCTTATTCTCTTACTTATACACATCAAACTTCTTCATTTACACTTCATAATTTTACAAACTCTCTCAAACTCAACTCATATTTGTCTTCAACTTTCTCTAACCTTCTTCTTTAGAGAAAATCCTTTTCTCCATTCTGATAACAATGGCTTCTTCTTCCAGAAACCCTGGTTCCTCAAAGAATAAAGGTAAAGCTGATGATGATGCTCCTCCTACGGTGAGCACCATTATTCCAAGAAGTCTTGTCACAACTAAGGACTTCGAAGAGAAATATCCTTCCACTAACCCTCGCACATGGGCTATTGGTGTGTATCCGTATTCCGTACATCTTTCCAGCATTCCCGCTGTGAAGGAAGACTGCCACTATCATGATTTAAACATTATCGCTCCTGACCTGGCGGAGCGATTAACATTACCTAAGAAGGGTTTCACGTATTTTTATACGTATCCCTTCACTTTGGGACCGTTCTCTTTGAGCGGGAAGCTTGACTCTTTTATCGTAGAGTTCTGCATCCGTTACCAGGTATGTCAGGCACAAGTAAGCCCTTCTGTGTGGAGGACAATTGCTTGTATTCGGCGTCTATGCCAGGAGACGGGCGAGGAGTTGACCTTGGCTCGATTAACGAACCTTTATTCCCCCAAGATTTTTTGCCGGGGAATGATAAATTTCAGCAAACGTGGCTACCATGCTCTGCTAACCAGCATGGATGATGACAACAACTGTGGGTGGATGTAACGGTTCGTTGTAGTTTCCACCAGGGACATCATTCCGGTCACGACTCCATCCTTTCTAGAATTGTTGAACCAGACTCGTAAGTTCATCGTTTGTCTTTTCTTCTAGTTAAAGATCACCCCATATTGTTACTCATCCCTCATCTTTCACTTTTTTCAGCAACTCGGTGGACTCCACCGAGGGTTGAAGGCTTAGACCAGTGGGTCCAAATGATTTTGAATGTCACTACGCCTAAGACCCACACGTGAAAAGAACTGGCCCTTAAATATGGGTGGAAGGCCAAAAATCATAGTAGGTTGAACTCATCTTGTTTTTACCTTTCGTATAAGAAAACTGATTAACCTTTTTCTCCTGTTGAATTCAGGTCTACCCTAAGGCTCAGTTGTCGTCTCCGAGAGGATGTTTTGGCTGATCTTTCAGACGCGGCGAGGCTGTTGCAGGAGACCTTTGCCCAAACGGGTGTAGTCGGTATTGCATCCGGTGCAAGTGCTTCTTCTTGGAGTCCCCGATCGGAGAACAAGCAAAACAAAAGACGATGCTCCTCCGCGGCAGGGGGAAAAATAGAAAAACAAAGAATGCAGCGCCCGAACCATCCCCAGATGTTGTGGTGATGAGCGTCGCGCCCGAGCTGGCCACAGACACTGTAGTGATCGACGATGATAGAGAAGCTAGTGATGAGGAAGCTTCTCTACATAGAAGATGACGACCTTCATCAGCTCAACAGAATGCTCAATCTGTTGAGCTAGTTACACCAACCGAGGACGATGCCTCGGCACTCTTAGGGGGGTATGATATGGTGGAAAATACTAACCCTCGCTTCTGAGTCCCATTTGTCATGCCCGGTACCATGAGGATGAGTATCGGGTCCCTTCCATCTTTGGTTGATGAGCAACCAACCATTAGCACTGCATTTGTCGTAGCTGTTTCTCAACCTACAACGCCATCAGCTTCATCTCCTTCTTCGCCAACTCTGCCTTTGCCACCAACAATTGCTACATCATCTCCACCGGTCGTAGTTGCCCGAGAGGAGGATGTCCCTCTTCCCCAGTCCCCAGTTCATGGATATTTGGGGCAAACTTATGCTGCTCCCTTCGAAGATCCCCGAAGGAGGAGAAACGTCACCCTCTCGATTTCTACTGGATGCCATCTGCTGTCCCGACCGGTGGAACTTGCTAATTATCTGAAGCCTATGGATCTTAGAAAAAGATAGGAATAAAATACAAACTCTCTCAGGAGAGTATTTGTTGAATAATGCTGTGCACAACGCAGCGCCATTAAAATATTTGTTTTCTTTGTTGTTTCTTCTATCGTTGTTATGGCAAGGTATTGCGTTTTGTATTTCTGTTTTGCACGCTAACTTACTTGCTCCCGAGGGCCTTCAAAGGTTGATTCTTGATAAGGAGGAACTTACCTCCAAGCGGGATCAATTGTTGGCCAAGCAGGATCAGGTTGCTGCCTACCTTCTAGAACTAGAAGCACGAGCTGTTGAGGCTGCTGAGTTGGGGGCTCAGTTGCAGTAAAGCGAGCAAGAGGTAGTGACCCTTAGCTAAGAGATCGTCCCGTTACGGGTACAATTTGAAGAAGCTAGGGCTAAATGGGTTGAAGTCCATAATGTCATCCTTGCTTCATTCGGTCGCGAGGCTGCCTCTGCTGAAAGATTGAGTAATTTGGAGACAACCTTAAACTCCAAAGCTGAAGAAGTTACTGTTGTCGAGGAGAAGTATACCCGATTGGAGGAGAGATGTAACGACTTGACCGGTCGTTTTGAGCTCTAGCACGTCGTTCAGCGGTTTGAGGCCTTAAGCAGCTTCAATTCAGGTATTATGACTTGTACGTGTGGTCGGAGTTGAATTTCGGGAAGTTCGAAGTTGATTTGGAAAGAAAATTCTAAATTCGGAAGCTTTAAGTTGGAAGAGTTGACTAAGGTTTAAATTTTGAGTAAATGACCTCAAAATCTGGATTTGAAAGTTTCAATAGGTTTGTATGATGATTTCGGACTTGGGCGTATGTTCAGGTTGAGTATCGGGTAGTCCGAGATCATTTCAGCGCTCATTTTGGAAAGTTGGCATTTTGAAAGTTTAAGAATTCCTTAAGTTTGGATTGAAGTGGACTTTGGTGTTATCGATATCTGTTCGGGATTACGAGCCTTGGAATAGGTTCGTATCGTGATTTGTGACTTGTGCGTAAAGTTTGGCATCATTTCGGGATGTTTAAGTATAATTCAGACGCGTTCGGTAAAGTTTAAAGTTTGTAAGTACAAAGAAAGGTTTCGATCATTGGTTCATAATTGTGATGTTGTTTAGCATGATTTGAGGCTTCGACAAAGTTTGTATTATGTTTTAGGAT
Organism: Nicotiana tomentosiformis; assembly: GCF_000390325.3. Taxonomy (NCBI): domain Eukaryota; kingdom Viridiplantae; phylum Streptophyta; class Magnoliopsida; order Solanales; family Solanaceae; genus Nicotiana; species Nicotiana tomentosiformis. The sequence goes on along the minus strand of NC_090813.1, from coordinate 99,160,126 downwards.
GTGTTGGTATGGTTGGATGGGGTCCTGGGGGCCTCGGGTGTGAATCAGATTGGAATTGGGTTGAGTTTTGGACTTAAGGAATTGCTGAAGCTTAAGGCTTCTGGTGTGATCGCACCTGCGAAGTTTATGGCCGCAGGTGCGATACCGCAAAAGCGGCCAAGGGGTCGCAGAAGCAGTTCTAGCTGAGTTGTGCAGTGGTCGCAGGTGCGAGGGGGATTTTCGTATCTGCGAGCCCGCAAATGCGATGAGGCTCCGCAGATATAGAGTTGGAGAGGTATGGCCGGCTTCGCAGAAGCGGATGGGATCACGCAGGTGCGGAAGTGCAGAAGCGAGGGGAGGGATGCAGAAGCGCCCTCACAGGTGCGAGCCTTGGGTTGTAGGTGCGTCTGGTTGGGGCCTAAGTTACTTCCGCAGGAGCGAACATTTTTTCGCAGAAGTGGAGTCGCAGGTGCGGCTGGGGTGCCCGCAGGTGTGAAGACGCCTGGGCAGAATATATGTTGTTCAATCAGGATTTTTGCTCATTTCACTCATTCCTCTCCTGCTTGGGCAATTTGGCGGAGCCAACTTCATCATCTACCTTGAGGTAAGGAACTTCTACACATTATGAGCCAAGTACACGAGTTATATATGGATTCAAACATGGATATGGATAGAAATTTTGGGATTTTTGGTAGAAAACCTAGAATTTAAAATTTTGAATTTTGACCACGAAATTGGACATGGAATAAGGAATAAATTATATATTTTGGTTCGTCACGTTATGGGTAATGATTATCTTCAAGAATTTTCGAAATCCGGACACGTGGGCCTGAGGGTTGACTTTGTTGACTATTTGAGCGGTGTTGGGAATTGTTATAAATTGTTACATTATACACATTTGAGTATATTTTTATTGATTTACACATTGTTTGACTAGTTTTGGATCGTTTGGCTTTGAATTGAAGAGTTAGAGAGGCAGTGGAGCCGGTTATGAAATTTCAGAGCGAGGTAAGTCTCCTGTCTTACCTTGTGAGGGGGAAACTACCCCCTAGGTGATGTAATTGTTATGTGGTACTAGTTGTGGGTGTTACGTACACATGAGGTGACGAGAGTCCATACGTAGCTAAAATATGTTTATGTCCGGGTAGACTTAGGACTTTATCATGTAATATTTGAATTGTCTTGACTCATTTTGCTAGCTTAATTAATTGAAATAACAATTGAAATTGATTTAGAAATATATATATATATATATATATATATATATATATATATTATGCCGAGCTTTATTACCTTGAGTTGTTGCCAAGATATTTGATAAACGTAAAGGGGTATATTCACTATCATGCACGTATATCTGTATTGTAAGCACGTGCCTCGTGATTTGATAAGTTTCTTCCTTTCTTGTGGAGCGGGCCGAACGCCTCAGCAGTATAATAGATGCATCAATGGTTCGTGCCGCTCGACCCTCGGCAATGTTTACATTATTCTTTATCAGGCCGTACGACCTCGGCATTACCATGCGTTAGATCGCTAGCAGTCCGAATATTCACGAGATTATCTTTCCATTGATGCCTGGCATTTCATATGGTATTCCTTATTCATTTGATATTGGCACTTGATATTTTCCGAGTTGTTGAGATAGAATACGAGATTGAGAAATTTATATCGTTAAAAGAAATTTTGAAAGATTATGTTGGTTACCGTTTATTCCATTATTACTGTTGTGCTTCATATCGGTTTAGGATTTAGCATACTGCTTTATTGGACCTCTAGTAAGTGTCGATGTCGGCCCCTCATCACTACTTCTCCGGGGTTAGGCTAGATACTTACTGGGTACGCGTTGATTTACGTACTCATGCTACACTTCTGCACTAAATATGCAAGATCTAATAGGTTCAATTGGTGGTTATCTTGGCGCGTAGGCGCAGCTGTTGAGGAGACTTTATGTTGATATGCATTCCAGGCTATGTATCGCAGCCCATAGAGTCTACATCGTACCATTTACTTTACCCTGTCTTATATGCATTTCAGACAGATGTTGTATTATTATTGTACTCCTTAGTAAATACTCATGCAATTGTGACACCGGGTTTTGGGATGTTCTAGATATTGTTGTGATTTTACTTAGCATTTACACACTTTTATTATCTATTCCATTTAAAGTGTAAGTTTTCATGCTTTTAATGCGTTGATTTCTTTATCTAATAAAATTCACAATTTTGAAAATAATAAAATGCATAATCAAGCTGGTAGTTCACTATTTGCTTTCCTAATGGCGATGTTGGCCGCCATCACGGCCTATAGTGAGTTTTGGATTGTGACAACTTGGTATCAGAGCTCTAGGTTCACTTGGGTCTCACAAGTCATGAGCAAGTCTAGTATAGTCTTGCAGATCGGTACAGAGACATCTGTACTTATCTTCGAGAGGCTACAGGGCTGTTAGGAGCACTTCCCTTCTTTATTTCTCTTCGTACGATTTGATTCCATTAGAGCTTATGCCTTCATTTCCTTCCTACTCAATCTTATGCGACGTGGAGTGCTTGTTATCAATTCGGCATCGAGGAGTTGTAGTGGTACTGTAGACGTGGTGCAGGATGTTTCTCCCAGCGTATTCGAGCTAGTTATTATCGTCGTTTTGTGGAAGAGGTTCTGTCGTTCCAGCCCTATATCGGTATTGCCTATGGTTTTAAGGTTATGCATAGATTGTTATGATGTTCGTGCGTTGTTATCGTGCTTTGTTATTGTGAATGGTAGATTGCTCATTTATGGGTCGCGACAGTGGATGACCCGAAAGGATATTTTCTCGGTTCATGGTTTAGAGGTTTGGCATTTAATTCCAGCGGAGGAAAGGCAATCAGACTATGGATGTTCAGGCTTTGGTTGATGGAGTAACGAGACTTGATATTTTTTAGCATGGTGGAATTCTCACGTGTGATGTGATGTCAACGTCCTTATTTGAACGCATTAAGGTTCGTCGGTGTTATGATCTTCTTGATTTGCCTTCGGAGTAAGGTGTTGTGAAATGGTGTCTGAGAAGCGGTGTCACAACCCAATTTTCCCTCCGTTTGGGTATCGTGATGGCACCTAGTCTTTGGGACTAGGTAAGCCTAACAATAATTAAAACAACAACATTATTTAAATAGAATCTCTTAAAATTCCCAAAACTGGTAGTACAAGTCATAAGCTCTACAGAGTGTTTGCTAGAAAACTTTTAAATACAACTGTCCAGAAATAAGAATAAACAGTGCAAAACGAAAAGTTGAAGGTGACTCTGAAGCGTGCGAACGCAGCGGCAGGTTTACCTTGAGTCTCCGCAGCAACAGTCCACATAGCTAGCTAACGAACAAATACCTGGATATGCACAAAAAAAATGTGCAGAAGAGTAGCATGAGCACACCACAGCGGTGCCCAGTAAGTATCAAGACTAACCTCGGTGGGGTAGTGATGAGGAACAGTCAAGACACTCACTGGTCTAATAAACTAAACAGGTACAAGTATATGAGCAACAGAAGTATGATGTCTACATAAAGACTATGCAATATGGCTCACAGTACAGTAATGGTAATAAGGAAGGAAACAACCAGTGTCAGCGAAATATCATGAAAATGACACAGAAAAATGAATGGAATCCAACCTAAATCCGGAATCACGAATACAGCAAGGACAAGTAATAACGCAACAACTACAACCGCTTTTACATCGGGTTTTAGCCAACAACTTCACGAGGTACCGAACCTCGGACAATTTACAACTCACGGGTCTCAATACCTGAACCCTAACACTTGGCATCATGTGCCCTCATAACACCTCATAACCGCATTGACGACTCACGTGCCAATAGAGCCATTCTCACATAGAAGGCAAGTAAACAAGGCTGAGCATCTATGCTCAACAATATCAAGAACACTTGTTATCCGATGAGAGTGCTTAACTACGTGTATACTTGTGCAAGTGTCCTACCATAGTCCATATCAGCAAATAAGCATAAGGAAAAAGAACGGACAACACGTAAAATATTTTCTCACAGCTTTCACAAGATAAAGCTCACACAGGTATGTATACCACTTCACAAATATCAACAACAAGATGCCCCCAGGCCACAAATCATCACAAATCAATCCCTGACACAGCCCACCTTATCTCGCCACGTGTGCAATAGTAACATAAATGCCCGCCTTGTCTCGCCACACGTGCATAATAATGTTCCTACCTTGTCTCGCCACATGCGCAACCACACACACACACACATATATATATATATATATATATATATATATATATATATATATATATATATATATACATATCCCGCCTTATCACGCCGCATGTGCAAATATCAATGGTAACAATAGCACGACAGAAATCTCGTGCAACCCTATAATAACAACCGCATGACAGAAACCTCGTGCATCACAACAATAACAAGTACAACAACAACAATGACAATAATATAAAGTACGACAAGTAAATCAACTCAAGAACTTTATTTCACAAAGAAACGGTAGAACCAATTCACAAGGAATAACCACAGTAAAGAATGCTAGACGAAAAGAGAACAGCTCAACAAAGGGAAAACTAATGTGTAGCAACGAACCCACAATATACACTTCAACAACAGGGAAGCTAACACGAATCAAATAATGCCAAATAAAACAAATCGACTAAGATATATGATATCTAAACTTCTTTTAAGGTTGAGAAAATTACGAAGGATATTCAACAATTCAATTAAGGATAAGCAGCGGAAAAACAATCATAACCTCAATTAAGACTGGACAATTATAGGATGAAATAATATAAATTCCAAATAAAGATAAGCAGTTATGAAAAAATAGCATGGCTATAAAAGAGTTAATAGTTTTAGTTAAGGCACGTATGAATCAAGTAACAATAACAGTGGATCATGAAGCAATTGATTCTAATTAAGCAGGTAGATGTGAATCTAGTAATTAAGATATATAATCATAACAAGAACAACTACATATTCAATGAATACAAAGACCTAAGAACCCTAAAAGGCCAACTTCCCACAAATAAGTTCGTGCACGCACTCGTCACCTCTTTTACACGGACAACAATCAACATAGAAGACTCAAATCCTAAGGGGAAGTCCCCCACACAAGGTTAGACAAGATACTTACCTCGAACCAAGCTCAAACAAACGGTCACAATGCCTTTCCATGAATATCCAGCTCCGAATGGCCCAAATCTAGCCAAATACAATTGCATAACATGAATACAACAATAATAGACTCATCTAATCAATGAAATCAATATTTTAACAAAAATTCCAAAATTCGCCCTAAAAAGTCGACCCGGGCCCACATCTCGGAATCAGGTAAAAATCATAAAATACGAACACTCATTCACTCACGAGTCCAACCATATAAGAATTACCCAAATCCGACTACAAATTCCCCTTCAAAACTCAAAATCTTTATTGAAGAAGTTCTTCCAATGTTTCCCCATTTCAACCCCAAAAATCCGAAATTAAATAGAGAAACAACTATAAATTTATGCAATAAAACCAAATGCGAGTACGAAATCGTTACCCACAAGATTCCTCTGAATATCCCTCAAGGAATCGCCTTCTCCCGAGCTAAAAATAAAAAATGGAGTGAAAAATGAACTAACCCTCGATTCCAACCCCTTTCTGCTCAGCGATCCTCGCACCTGCGATAATTTCTCGCACCTGCGCCTACCGGACCTGCGGTCTAACCAGTCGCACCTGCGGAAGTCACTAACTCCCACAGCCTCAGCACCTGCAAGCCTTCTGCGCATCCACGGGCATCGCAGATGCAGAACTTCCTCGCACCTGCGACCCCAGGCCAACTCTCAATTCTCGCATTTGCACGTCCATCTCCGCACGTGCGAGTCCGCTGTTGCGCACAAATTCTCCGCACCTGTGGAGACTGCCAAGTCCAGCTCTTCTCGCACTTGCGCCTCCATCTTCGTACCTGCTTCCAAGGTCCGCAGGTGCGATTACACCAGAACTCAGACCTTCCCAAAACCTTGAAAATCATCCGCAACTCGTCTGAAAAAACACTCGGGGACCTCGGGACCCCGTCCAAACATATTAACAAGTTCTATACCTTAACACGAACCCGCTCGAGGTCTCAAATCACATCAAATAACGTTGAAACTACGAATAACACCATGAATCAAACTTATAAATTTTCAAATCTTTCAACTTCTAAAACCCGTGCCGAAACCTATCAAATCAACCCGGAATGATGTCAAATTTTGCAGTCAAGTCCCAAATAACATAACGGAGCTGTTCCAACTCTAGGAATCACATTCCAACCCCGATATCAAAAAGTCCACTTCCGGTCCAAATCTCCAAAAATTTGACTTTCGCCATTTCAAGCTTAAATCAGCTACAAACCTCAGATTTGTAGTCCATACACGCTCCTAAGTTCAAAATCACCCAACGGAGCTAATAGAACTGGCGGAACTCCATTCCAGAATCGTCTTCACATAGTTCTGACTACGGTTGAAATCCTAAGACTTAAGCTTCCGTTTTAGGGACTAAGTGTCCCAAATCACTCTGAAACATCCGGTAACCGAATTCAACCACGCACGCAAGTTAACATATATAATATGAAGCTGCTCAGGGGCTTATGCCGCCGGATGAGATTTAAATTCTAAAAATGACCGGCCGAGTTGTTACAAGCGGTTATGAGAGATGGCGGTGTGTAGGGTTTCATAATCAAATCGGTATTTCTGATGTTGATGACTCGAGGAAGATGATCTTGGAGGGGGATTCACGTTGGTAGCAATTTATTAGTTCAGGTTCTACAGAGATGGACTTTGATTTGAGGCGGTATTTGGGCAGCGAAGGATGAGGAAGGACATAGTGGGAGGTGTCTCATGGTGGTTGAATTGCTAACATGCCAAGTGTGAACAATAAAGGCCGAGAAGTTGCTTAAAGAGATGGTCTAACCGAAGTGGGAGTGGCAGAGTAGCATATAGATTCTGTGGTAGGATAGCCATATGCCTTGAGAAAAGTTTAGAGCGATTTGGGGATCATGGTGGACAGCGATTTGGTCTACATATTTTATTTGGATACGACGGAAAGAAGTTTGCTTGGAATGAAGAGGGGTATAAAAGCTTAATTATCGTTAAGGGATACGATGTGACTTTGAGTTTGGAATGTATTGTCGGACTTTCAGTTGATATCAATGGGGAATGAACAGACTTGTACAGCTGGTGGACGAACATGAGCTCTGGAGGGTTTACTGGATCTGTGATAGTTGTACCCAGTGCAATGTCGTTGGAAGATGTCGGTATGGAATTCCACAGGTGGGTTATTCCAGTGAGCAGGTTAGCGGTTGCGTGATTTGATGAAGTTTCTACGAAGAGTTCTACTTAATTACTACCCTACAGAAGGTCAAATATGCGATTGTGGCTGGTAATTCGGAATGTTCGTGAAAAGTTTAACAAGAGACTACAAGAAATTTGGCGAGTTGACGGTGCAAGATCATGATAATTGAGAAGGAGGAATCTTTATGGGTTCTAGAATTATGTGATTATAACTTAAAGCTATGTGGGGGAGCCCATCGCCTACCACTGGATCACGTGGTTGTCTGCTTGTGCGGTTTTTGGTTATCGGTACATTGGTGGATTATTTATGACTAAGGAAAGAAAACATCAGGGGTGATTCGAGAAAAGAACTTGATGAATGTGTGCTATATTTTACTTTATCGATTCATGTGCATATTTTGGGAAGACTCAAAGTTTATGCTTCTTGTGGATATGATGTACAAGAAAAAGAATCCATCTGGTTGCTTCTTTGGGAGTGTTAATGTGCTAACAGAACGTTGGAGTTTGATTATATTTGGGACCAGGTCATAGTGGGTGACTCTCAATAGTGGTTCTAACGGGTTCAAGGATGTAAGCGCGATGTCTAAGGATCTTTGGGTTCGTTGTGTGGCTGAAGACTGGGATTTTTATAGCAGAATGTGAATATTACTTGGGGGGATTTTTTATGTTATCACCGGGTCTGCGGGGTAGTATTAGAGAAATAAAAGAAATTGATTCGGATTCGCGGAAGGTCTTTCAGAATGGGTGTACTAGTTAGAGATGTTATTGTGCGCATAAAGATGGTATGAGATGGTTCATGGGTATTGAGACGATATGGTCTCGTGAATTGGGTCACTCGGGATGAGTGTTGTTGAGTTACGTCATGTTTTGAATGGAGCTGTTATTATTTCTAAGGCAAGTCAAGAGTAAACGGGGAGAAGTTGCATCGGTTATTAATGGTTGAAGCAGCATAATTGTGGCAATGATCAGTTCCTTCGGCGTGTTAAGTTATACATGTAGTTTGTGGTTGTACGTGTGTGCTTGAAAGCCACCATAAATTGATTGATTTGGGAGGTATTTGATTCAAATGGCCTTGTTGTATAAATGGATTCCGGAAGAGTTATGGCGGTTTAGACCACGACTGGAGGTTTGTCATTTCTGCGATTATGGGAATTCAGGTGTGTGTTGCAATGGTTCTTCTGAAATGAGTTAAGTGAAACGTTCCTAGCCAATGAAGTGTTTATTCTACCAGTAGTTCAGGGGTTATGATGAATTCTTGTACTCTTGCGTAAGGACATGATAGGTGCAGTGAGCGGCATGGGAATTGGAAGCTGAGGATCAAGGTTACGGCTCGGTGTTGATAACAATGTCACGAGCTCGGATGGCCAGGGAAGAATTTAGATGTTTAGAGTAAGCTGGCATTATCTTAGTGTCGCTTGAGAATGATATTTCGTGGAAGATGCATTGTGTATTGATTTGCGGATTCGTGATTTTCTTTACAGAATTAGTACGGTTGGTGGTATGGAGGTGCAGGATTTGCTACCTGGTGCGGAAGGTCGTTGGAGTATAACCCCCGGGAAAATCGTATGAGCGTGACAAGTTACTCACTTGATTGTTAAGGATTGAAACCAAGTATGTGGATTCTGGTACTATCTCTAATGTGAGAGTTTATGCCTGAAAGGCGCTTGATTCATTTGGTTGTGGACTGAGAGAGTTTGTTCCGGATTAGACGGCTGCTCGTATGTGTCATGAATAAGGCCATTGTGGATCCTTGAATGGTTATTGGTGTAAGGCCCTGTATAATTTTGCAAAAGAAAATAATGTTTCATGGTGCCGAATTGGTTTTTGGGTTGAACAATGCACTGAGGGATAAAGGAAAATTTTTGGCAGAAAAATGCGTTTCTGCGGTCCATTATGCGACCGCAGAATCACTCTGCAGACCGCATAATGGCCGCAGAGTGAGGCAGGAGAGGGGCAATTTTGGATGCCATTCTGCGGTCGACTATGCGACCGCAGAACTGTTCTGCGGTTCATTATGCGACCGCAGAACAGGTCTGCGGGCCGCATAGTGACCGCAAACCCAGGCAGATTTTTGGCCAACTTTGGACACCAATTATGCGATCCGCATATCGATTATGCGATCGCAGACCTTGTTCCGGAGCTTCATTTTTGGGTTTTTAAAATCCGACCCTACTTCGTTAAATACACGCTTTGGGCCATTTTTAAGCTAAAATCTGATATTTTAGAGTGAGAGAGAGTGCCCTAGAGTGAAAAGGTGTTCCTCAATAATTGTTCTTCAATTCTTGCTCAAATTTTGGAAGTTTAAGAAGGGAAACTCACTAGGTATTCATCCTAAAGGTAAGATTCTACACCCTAACCCTCAAATTCAAATTTTATCAAGAGTTGGGTAATTAGTAAGATAATTTTTGGGCATGATAGTTGTTCATCTTGCATGCATGTATTATCAAAGGGTGTAAGAATATTGTTGAGCTAAGAATGGTAAAGAATGGGTTGTGGGATGATGGAATCCTCCATAAAAGGACCTTGAAATCTTATGCATACCTAGTGTTTGATAAAATGCTCAAATGAGCTAGAACTATGATCATCTTTCTAATTTTGGTTCAATTTGTTATATTTCTAAAATAGATTGAAGTTGCTAAGAATTCCGGAATATTTTAGAGTTTAAGAAAGCTCTATTGAGGTATATTGTGTTATGAAACCCGGTGGACGGTCTATGAAACGCATAGGTATATTGTGTTATGAAATCCTGTGGACGGTCTATGAAACTCAAAGGTATATTGTGTTATGAAATCCTGTGGACGGTCTATGAAACGCATAGGTATATTGTGTTATGAAATCTTGTGGACGGTCTATGAAACTCATAGGTATATTGTGTTATGAAATCCTGTGGACGGTCTATGAAATGCATAGGTATATTGTGTTATGAAATCCCGTGGACGGTCTATGAAACGCATAGGTATATTGTGTTATGAAATCTTGTGGATGGTCTATGAAATACTTAGGTATATTGTGTTATGAAATCATATGGACGGTCTATGAAATACATAGGTATATTGTGTTATGAAATCCTATGGATAGTCTACGAAATGCATAGGTGCATCGTGTATGAGATGTATAGGTATACGGTATGAATAAACACTATGGACGGTCTATGAAATGCATAAGCGTATAATATGATATGTGAACACTAAGGACGATCTAATGAGACGCATTAGTAATGCAGACAATAGGTGCCACTTTTGCTGTCCTCGTTGTTTTAATTACATTATATTATGTATTCCACGTATAGATTATATGGCTCGGTTGACACTAGAAGAAGTTTAGAATGAGACAAGTATAATAAGGCTTGATATTTGAACCTACTCTATGTTTTGTAGTCTTTTGATGTACTTTAAATGCCTCTTATTTGAGTTACCGTATTTTTAAATGTTGTTCTGCCTGCCTTTCATACGAGTACTATTCCACATGTACTTATTTCTCTTTTGCCGGGGGGGGGGGGAGGGGGCGACATCTTTTAATGGATGCAGTTGGTTCCATAGCAGGCGGCATTGATCAGTGATAGCAGCACACTCTCCTCCCAGTAGACTTGGTGAGCCCTACTTTACTTCGGGGTCATGTATCATTTGTTTCTCATGTACTTTATATTTGATGTATAACCGGGGCCTTGTTACCGGCATTATCCTAGTACTCTTCTATATTTATAGAGGCTCCGTAGACATAGTGTGGGTTGTATATTGGTGCTGGAAAAGTCAAACTAGTTATGTTGTGTTTGAATTACTTATTCCACTTCAGACTATGAAAAATGTGTCTGAAATTTGAGACTTTAAAATGAAGTAGCAAATGGTAAGGATTGGTATTGCAGACATGATCACTTTATTGTTTGATTAATGAAAAATATGTATTCTCTTTATTCATGGATGAGTTTGGGTAGAAGGAAATCCAACAGGCTTGCTCGGCCGGGTTTACTCGGTTGAGCGCCGGTCGCGCTCCCCGAGTTTGGGGCGTAACAATTGGCCTAGTATGGGATGATCAGAATCAGCTTAAGGCCCGTTGAAGGGTCTAATGTGAAGGTGTGCTCTACATCAGGCCGGATGTGTTCATTCAGCATAGCATTGCTTACGGAGGAGTCTTCGGGCATTGGATATTATTCCTGTCGTCAGCTATTCCATGTAATACTCTATTATGCCAGGTGGGTTGTGAGACAACTTGATTATTCGCACATGTGTTGTGATCCCGTGTAGCTTGTGGTGTTATATGAGCAAGATGGCTCTCGAGATGCAGGTTATTTATTGCACCTTGGTCGTGCTTGGGTTTTAGTAGCGTATGGAACTACCCTTCTCCCCAGTGTTGTATTATGCACTTGGCGTGCTTGTGGTCGATATTCGAGCATTTCGTAAGTATAAGCATTTCGGCTTGATTGGTGTTTACTTATTGATTGTTATGTGTGGATTGGGTGGCACGCCGCCACGGGTATATTGTTTGGATCGGGTGGCACGCCGCCACGGGTATGTTGTGTGGATCAGGTTGCACGCCGCAACGATGTAATTTTTGGATCGGGTTGCATGCCGTAACAATGTCATATTTGGATCGGGTTGTACACCGCAACGGTGAGATGTTAAGTACGGTTCCTTATACTTATTTTGTGTACCTTGTTTCCCATCTATGGGATAGAGCCATAACATCAGTTTGGCCATTTTATTCGTTAAGCAGGCTGGATGGTTCTTTGCCAGAGTTCGTTCTTCCCTATGGGTCACATTCGAGTTGTAGCTAGTTGGTGCTTTGATGGCGCTGTATGATATATTAGCTGGCATTTGAGGTAGCTTGTTGCCCGAGCAGTTTGTACTATGTGAGACGAGGTTATTGGACCTTAAATCGGTGCGGTCAGATTTATGTAAGGTATATTTAAGAGAGAATGTCACTATCTAGTTCAGAATGAGGTAACGGTTCTTGTCAACCGGAGAAACTCCGCGAGCTATTGATTTGATGGGTGAATATGAGTTCCTGCACATCTTTTTCATCGTTGCAGTATTGCAGGAGTTCGAATTAGGATTATATGTGTTATGAGGTTCATTGCGGGCATCGGATTCATGAAATTGCAGCTATTGTGGTCGGAAGATGTTATTATGGGCAAAAGACTTATGTGGTGCATGGTGTGATTTCAGCGTAGGTGCATGATCATGTTTTGTATAGTGTGTAGTCATTGATGCGGTGTTCGTATGTTAGAATCGGGTCTCTTGGAGAATTTCGGATGTTGAAATTTGGTTCTAAGGCTTGTTAGCTAAGGTTATAAGGAGGATCTTCAGTCTGGCTCGAGCTAGTGTGCTCACATGGGTTGCGGTGTCATGGGTAGGTGCACGAGGTGTTAAACAGTGATTTTCGATAACTCCGGAATAGTTCTTGGCACGTTCGAGGATAAACATATGTTTAAGTGGGGGAGGATGTAACGACCCGGCCGGTCGTTTTGAGTTCTAACGCGTCGTTTAGCGGTTTTAGGCCTTGAGCATCTTCACTTCAGGTATTATGACTTGTACGTGTGGTCGGAATTGAATTTCGGGAAGTTTAGAGTTGATTTGGAAAGAAAATTCTAAATTAGGAAGCTTTAAGTTGGAAGAGTTGATTAAGGTTTGAATATTGAGTAAACGACCTCGGAATCAGAATTTGAAGGTTCCGATAGGTTCGTATGATGATTTCGGATTTGTACATATGTTCGGATTGAGTATCGGGCGGTCCTGGATCATTTCAGTGCTCATTTTGGAAAGTTGGCATTTTGAAAGTTTAAGAATTCCTTAAGTTTGGTTTGAAGTGGACTTTGATATTATCGATGTCTGTTTGGGATTCAGAGCCTTGGAATAGGTTCGTATCGGCATTTGTGACTTGTGCGTAAAGTTTGGCATCATTACGGTATGTTTAAGTATAATTTGTACGCGTTCGGCAAATTTTAAAGTTTGAAAGTTGAAAGAAAGGTCTCGATCGTCGATTCATAATTATGATGTTGTTTGGCATGATTTGAGGCTTCAACTAAGTTAGTATCATGTCTTAGGATGCGTTGGTATGGTTGGATGGCGTCCCCGGGTCCTCGGGTGCGAATCGGATTGGAATTGGGTTGAGTTTTGGACTTAAGGAATTGCTGAAGCTTAAGGCTTTTGGTGTGATCGCATCTGCGAACTTTATGGACGCAGGTGCGAGACCGCAAAAGCGGCTAAGGGGTCGCATAAGCGTTTCTGGGTGAGCTGGGCAGTGGTCGCAGGTGCGAGGAGGATTTTCGCATCTGCGAGCCCGCAGATGTGACGAGGCTACGCAGATGTGGAGTTGGAGAGGAGTGGCTGGCTTCACAGAAGCAGATAAGATCACGCAGGCGCGGAAGTGCAAAAGCGAGGGGAGGGCCACAGAAGCGCCCTCGCAGGTGCGAGCCTTGGGCTGCAGGTGCGGTTGGTCGGGGCCTAAGTGACTTCCGCAGGAGCGACATTTTTCCCCAGAAGCGGTGCCGCAGGTTCGGCTGGGGTGCTCACAGGTGCGAAGACGTCTAGGCAGAATATATGTTGCTCAATCAGGATTTCTGCTCATTTCATTCATTCCTCTCTTTCTTGGGCGAGTTATGGGGCGATTTGGAGGACTTCATCATCTACCTTGAGGTAAGGAACTTCTACACATTGTGAGCTAAGTACACGAGTTATATATGGATTTAAACATGGATATGAGTAGAAATTGTGGGGGTTTTGTAGAAAACTTAGAATTTAGTATTTTGGATTTTGACCACGAAATTGGACATGGAATTAGGATTAAATTATATATTTGGATTCGTGGAGTTATGGGTAATGATTATCTTCAAGAATTTTCGAAATCCGGGCACGTGGGCCAGAGAGTTGACTTTGTTGACTTTTCGAGCGGAGTTGAGAATTGTTATAAATTGTTAAATTATATGCATTGGAGTATATTTTTTATTGATTTACATATTTTTTGACTAGTTTCGGATCGTTTGGCTTTGAATTGAAGAGTTAGACAGGTAGTGGAGCCGGTTATGGAATTTCAAAGCGAGGTAAGTCTCCTGTCTAACCTTGTGAGGGGGAAACTACTCCCTTAGGTGATGTAATTATTATGTGCTACTAGTTGTGGGTGCTACGTACGCACGAGGTGACGAGAGTCTGTATGTAGCTAAAGCATGTTTATGTCCGAGTAGACTTAGGACTTTATCATGTAATATTTGAATTCTTTGGACTCATTTTGCTAGCTTAATTAATTGAAATTACAACTGAAATTGATTTAGAAATATATATATATATATATATATATATATATATATATTAGGTCGAGCTTTATCACCTTGTGTTATTGCCAAGATATTTGATAAACGTAAAAGGGTATATTCACTATCATGCACGTGTATCTGTGTTGTAAGCACGTGCCTCATGATTTGATAAGTTTCTTCCTTTCTTGTGGAGCTGTCCGAACACCTCGGCAGTATAATAGATGCATCTATGGTTAGTGTCACTCGACCCTCGATAGTGTACACATTATTCTGGATCGGGCCGTACGACCTCGACAAAATCGTGCGTTATTTTGCTAGTAGTCTGAATATTCACGAGATTATCCTTTCCACTGATGCATGGCATTTCATATGGTATTCCTTATTCATTTGATATTGGCACTTGATATTTTTTGAGCTGTTGAGATAGAATACGAGATTGAGAAATTTATATCCTTAAAAGAAATTTTGAAAGATTATGTTAGTTACCATTTATTTCACTGTTACTGTTGTGCTTCATATCGGTTTAGGATTTAGCATACTGCTTTATTGGACCTCTAGTAAGTGTCGATGTTTGCCCTTCGTCACTACGTCTCCAGGGTTAGGCTAGATACTTACTGGGTTCGCGTTGATTTACATACTCATGCTACACTTATGCACTAAATGTGCAGGATCTAACATGTTTAATTGGTGGTTATCTTGGCGCGTAGGTGTAGCTGTTGAAGAGACTTTATGGTGAGCTGCATTCCAGGCTATGTATCGTAGCCCACAGAGTCTCCATCATACCATTTACTCTAACCTGTCTTATTTACATTCCAGACAAATGTTGTATTGTTATTGTACTCCTTAGTAAATGCTCATGCACTTGTGACACCGGGTTTTGGGATGTTCTAGATATTGTTGTGATTTTACTTAACATTTACACACTTTTATAGAGCACAATAACATTTACACACTTTTATATGCACTTAAGTTTTCATGCTTTTAATGCGTTGATTTCTTTATCTAATAAAATTAATGATTTCGAAAATAATAAAATGCATAATCAAGTTGGTAGTTCACCGTTGGCTTGCCTAATGGCGACGTTGGGCGCCATCACGACCTATAGTGAGTTTTGGGTCGTGACAAGAGGCATAAGAGGGTCATAGAGCACAATAAGATTTTTAGCTCCACTGTCTGTGACCTTGATGTCATCCTCTGGGCCACCAGATCCGAGCAGGACAACCTTTTTGTCGAGGTTAACCATCTTAAAGAAGAACTTCAGTGTCGAGTGGCTTCCCTTATTGTTGAAAAACATATTCTATGTACAACATGAGGAGAAAAAACTTGGAAGAGGCCAAAGCGAGTGTCATTGACTCTTCTGGTGCTACCGACTCTTCTGATGCTACCGACTCTTCTGGTTCCTATTCCGAGTTCTCGGGAACTGAAAAAGAACCAGAAGGTGATGATGTTGAAGGCCAAAATGGTGAAGGCCAAGATATTGAACTGGCAGAGGATCCACCCACTTCTCTTGGGGGTGTAGATGCTTCTCTTCCTCCGGGTTCTGGAGATGCAACAACTTAGTTTTTGCTTTATTTTCTTTCTCATATCTTTGTACTTGTGTTGTTTGGCACGTTTATTGTGAATAGAAGCATCTTTTCGTTCAAGTATCGTGCAAGATTTTCTCTTTGTGTACTTTCTGTTAAAGTATTGCGCAAGTTTTCCTTTTTGTGTTCTTTTTGTTTTAGTATTCTCACAAGTTTTCCGCGCCAAGATATGTGAGGCTTTGGGTGTATTTTGTTCCCAGTAGTATTTGGAATCCGGGCACTAGTTCTTCCGAAATCAACCTTTTAATGTGAAGGTTTCATAAGAGAGGGCCCTCTCATGTTTACGGTGCTCTTGAAGAGGACATCTCATGTTCATTACGGCACTAGCATTTGAAGTATTTGTTTAACTTTCAAATGACAAAATTAATTCATCGATAGGACAAGAAACAAGATAACAATAAAAGGACTTTACTTTATTCATTCAATTTTCTAAAAGTACATAAGCATTCGTTGTGCTAAAAATAAATTGACATTACTTGTGGCTAACTTGTATAGCTTGTTTCTATGGGCTTGGCCGCACAGTCTTCGATCCCGATGATACAACTTTATTTGCGGGTTTCGTATTCCGGTCGATGTGGCAATCATTGTTGCTGCATCCTCATATCATTCCCCCCAGTGTTCAAATGCGAAGAATGCGAATTTGAACACTAGATGTTTTGCACCTTTTTTGAGGATTCCTCTAGTGAATGGTTAGATAATCTTCAGTTCGATAGCAAACTTCACTTCCCCTTAGGAATTTATGCTATCGAGCCAAAGATTATCTAACAATCCCCGGTGGCTTGCACTTGTGAATGGTCAGGTAATCTTTATTCGACAACAAACTTTATTTCCGGGTAGAAACTTTGCTACCGAGCAAAAGACTATCTAATCGCTCCGTAATGGCTCTTTGCTTGCTTGCCTTGTCATTTAAAGGTCTTATTTCTGCTGATGAAGCTTCCTTCGTAGTATGCTTTTCGTTGCTGCCTCGTTAAAAACCTTGCAAAAAAATCCAATTGGGACAAAAACTTGACGAAGGGAAAAAGAGTGCAGCACATACTTTCAGTATAGGCGAGGCTCATCAACAATAGTATCTCTTGAGGTGTGCCACACTCCAGTTGCTCAGCAACTTTTCTCCGTCTTGATTTTCCAACTCGTACGACCCCTTCCCGGTGAGAGCTGAAACCCGGTAGGGGACTTCCCACGTTGGACCTAGCTTCCCCGTATTGAGCTTTTGTGTGTTCTGAGTTACTTTCCTTAAAATCAAGTCTCCTACTTTGAAATACCGGAGGTTGGCTCTTCGATTGTAGTATCTTTCCATTCTTTATTTTTGGGCTGCCATCCTTATATGCGCCAAGTCCCTGCGTTCATCGAGCAGCTCCAATTTGACAACCGTTGCTTCATTGTTTATTTTTTCATCCGCCCAGAAATATCTCAGGGTAGGTTCTGCTACTTTAACCGGGATCAAGGCTTCTGCTTCGTACACAAAAGAGAAAGGAGTCTCCCCCGTGCTTGATTTGGACATTATCCGATACACCCATAGTACTCCTGGCAGCTCTTCGAGCCATTTTCCTTTGGCCGCTTCCAATCTCTTCTTGAGATTTTGGATAATCACCTTGTTTGTTGATTCTACTTGACCGTTTGCGCTCGGGTGATATGGTGATGATGTGATTCTTTTTATTTTTAAGTCTTCAAGGAACTTTGTGACCTTGGCGCCTATGAATTGTGGCCCGTTGTCACATGCTATCTCCTTTGGAATCCCAAATCTGCAAATTATATTATCCCACAAGAAATCGACGACTCCGCGTTCGCCGATCTTCTGATAGGGACCTGCTTCAACCCACTTAGAAAAATAATCAGTTAAAATCAAAAGAAATCTTACCTTACCGGGGGCCGGGGGCAGCGGTCTGACGATATCCATCCCCCCACTTCATGAACGACCATGGTGACAAAAATAACTGTAGTGGTTCTAATGGTTGATGTACCAACGGTGCGTAACATTGACATTTATCATATTTTTGAACATAAGCCTTGGTGTCTTGTTCCATCCGGGGCCAGTAGTATTCTTCCCTAATTAATTTTAACACTAAGGAATCCGCTTCTGAGTGATTTTCACAGATCCCATCGTGGAATTCTCACATAACGTAGTTAGCTTTGGAAGCTCCCAAACATCGGGTCAACGGACCTTGGAAAGATCTTCTATACAATTGACCTCCCTTGAAGCTGTATCGAGCTGCTTTAGTGTGCAGCGCCCGAGATGCCTTAGGATCTTCAGGCAATTTTTTGTGCTCAAGGTAATCAACGATCTCATTTCTCCAGTCCCAGACCAAATTGGTCGCGTTTACTTCGTAATAGCTATCCGCATCCAATACCGAATGCATAAGTTGTATGACAGTTTAAGAGTCTGATCCCTTCATTTTGTGGACGATCCAAGATTGGCTAGTGCATCTGATTCCGTATTCTCTTCCCTCGGGATTTGCGTAATTGACCATTCCCGAAACCGAGCGAGCAGACTCTGGACTTTCATTACGTATTGTTGCATGCATTCCTTTTTGGCTTCGAAGATCCCGTAGATTTGATTTACTACCAATTGGGAGTCGCATTTGATTTCTATGACCTCAGAGTCTAGTCCCAGGGCAAGTTCGAGCCCTGCAATCAAAGCTTCATACTCTGATTCATTGTTAGTCACGGGAACAGTTCTTCTGGCCTGCCTTAGGGTTTCTCCCGAGGGTGTGGTTAACACTATGCCAAGCCCGAACCCCTTCATATTGGAAGCTCCATCCATGAACAAGGTCCAAACTCCTGATGTCGACTCTGACACCATCACTGCTTTTTTGGTAGCCAAAGGCAACAGTCCCGGACTGAAATCGACCACAAAGTCGGCCAAAACTTGCGACTTGATCGGAGTCCTAGGTTATATTCTATGTCAAATTCACTCATTTCGACGGCCCACTTAGCCAGCCTACCTGAAAGTTCAGGTTTAATGAAGAATATTCCGCAGGGGAAAAGTGGTCACCACGGCTATCAGATGACATTGGAATTAAGGCCTAAGCTTTCGAGCGGCGACTACGAGAGCTAAGGCAATTTTTCCAGATGTGAGTAGCGAGTTTTTTCTCCCGTTAAAATTTTACTAACGCAATAAATATGAAATTGTGTACCTTCATCCTCACGGACTAAAATGGCACTTACCATTACCTACGAGACCGCTAAGTAGATCAATAGTTATTTGCCTTCCTCCGGTTTTGACAATAATGAAGGACTTGACAAATACCTTTTCAAATCTCTGAAAGCATGCTGACATTCCGGAGTCCATTCGAATTTATTCTTCTTTTTGAGTAGTGAAAAGAAATGATGGCATTTCTCCAAAGACTGGGAAATAAACCTACTCAAAGCGGCCAGTCTCCCTGTCAACCTTTGAACCTCTTTCACGTTTGACAGCTGATCCGGGATGTCTTCGATGGCTTTAATTTTATGGGGGTTAACCTCGATCTCCCTTTGTGACACCAGGAATCCTAAGAACTTATCGGAGCTGACCCCGAATGCACACTTCTTGGGGTTAAGCTTCATGTTATGCTTCCTTAAGATATCAAAGGTTTCTTGCAACTGTTTAAGATGATCACATACATTCAAAGACTTAACTAGCATACCATCTATGTAAACCTCCATAATTTTCCCTATTTGTTTCTCAAACATTTTGTTCATGAGCCTATGATAAGTGGTTCCAGCGTTCTTAAGCTCAAAGGGCATCACATTGTAGCAATATGTGCCAAAGTTTGTTATGAATGAAGTTTTTTCCCGATCCTCTGGGTTCATCTTGATTTGGTTGTACCCAAAGTAAGCATCAAGGAAACTTATTAACTCATGCTCGGCCGTCACATCAATCATTTGATCGATATTTGGCAGTGAGAACGAGTCTTTTGGGCACACCTTATTTAAATCCTTATAATCTACGCACATGTGAAATTTATTCTTCTTCTTTGGAATAACTTCTACATTAGCTAACTAGTTAGGATACTTTACCTCTCGGATTGAACCGAAATCAAGTAAATGAGTTACCTCTTCTTTGACGAACTTGTTTCTGACCTGAGCAATAGAATTTGGGGTGGAGACTTAGTTTATGCACGGTCACTTCTGGAAGGATACCTGTCATATCCGCATGCGCAAAAAATCAACATTAAATCTAAGAAAGTCGATAAATCCTGACCTGAGCTCGGGGTTCAGTCCTGTCTCCAAGTGAAACTTCCTCTCCAAAAACTTTCTGATCAATGCTACTTGTTCGTGTTCCTCCGTTGAGGACTTTGTTGCATCCGTTTCTTCTGGTACCTAGAAGTATCTTGGTACCCGATAGGATTCCGGTGACTCCACTCCCTGGTTAACTTCGCTCAGTTTGGGAACAAGCGCCGATTCCTGTAATTGCTATGTTGCATGCTCCTTCCCTTTGCTACTAGAAACTGAGATTGCAGTCATCTCCCTTGTCGCCGGTTGGCCTCCTCTTGTTTGTTTAATTCCTTTGGGAGTTGGAAATTTTAACAATTGGTGATATGTTGACAGTACGGCCTTCATCTCGTACAACCATGGTCTCCCCAAGATAATATTGTAACCCATATCGTCGATTACTACCTCAAAAAGGGTCGTCTTCATCACCCCTCGGCATTCGTGGGGAGCAAGATCTCTCCCCGGGTTGTCACGCTTGCCAGATTGAACCCGACGAGGAGTTTTGTGGCCGGAATGATACTTCTGGTGATCTTGGCTTGCTCCAGCACTGGATAATATTGGCTGAACTTTCTCGGTCCACCAAAACACGCTTAATTTTAAAATCTAAGACATTTAGAGAGATTACCAGGGCGTCGTTATATGGTAGCAGCAGTCTATCCTCATTCGTGAAAGTAATGTCATTCTCAGCGACTTCCCGGAGTCTCTTACTGTGGGTCACATACACTTGTCTTTTTTGCTGCCAAAAATATTACACCATTAATCTCATTCCCCCCGAAAATCATGTTGATTGTCAAACGTGGGGGATCCTCTCCTGCTTTCGAAGGCTCCGCGTTATCGCGATTGCAACCGTATTTGTTTTTAGCCCGAACACTCAAGAATTCTCTGGTGATCGTTGGTCCCATGGTATTCGCACCACAAATTAGGATCTACTTGGCTGGGATCAGATTTCATTGGCTTCAGGAACCGTGCTTATTTAATGTTCCTCACAGCCGACACCAGCTACACTACGATGATGTTAAAGTTGTATTCAGAAAGCCTGGGGTAGGAAGAATCTTGAGAACCCGATGTCTCCTTGTCCTGCAATGACCTATTATTCTGTCTGCGATCAGTTCTCCTATCGGTAGCGAATCTACCCGCCGATCAGAAACCTATATCGCGTCCTTCGGCCCGCTCATAGGTCAAAAACTGACCCCTTGAAGACCGTCGATCTGTGTCAAAATTATCCTTCAATTTCTCCTTATTCTTTTCCCGGTCCCGGCCTTTGGTTGTCGCCGGAAAGTGAGCTGATCATCTTCAATTCTTATCTTTGACTCGTACCAGTTGTGAACATCTGCCCATGTTGTTGCCTGAAACTCGAGCAGACTTTCTTTCAATTTCTAGGAGGTATCGAAACTTCTTAGATTCAACCCTTTTGTAAATACTTCTGCTGCCCATTCGTCTAGTATGGCCGGGAGCATCATTTTATTTTCTAGAATCGGATCACGAACTCCCGCAATAATTGGGACTCTCCTTGTGCAATCCCGAATATGTCGGCCTTTCGAGCATGTACCTTTTTGGCCTCGACATGGGCCTTAATGAAAGAATCTGCGAGCATCTCGAAGAAATCTATGGAATGCTCGGGCAAGAGTAAATACCATATCATCGTAAGGCTCTCTCCGAATTTCTTCAATAAGACTAACTTAATCTCGTGTGGCGCCAAATCGTTTCCTTTCACCGCCGTTGAAAAGGTAGTGATATGCTCCCGATGATCTGAAGTCCTATCATACTTCTTAACGTCTGGCATTTTGAACTGCTTCGGGATCAACTCTAGTGCTGCACTTGATTTGAACGGCAGTTAGGTGTATTTCTTTGAATCTGGTCCTTTCAATACTGGTGGTGCGCCCAGAATTTGATCTATTCGGGCGTTTATTTCCCTCATAAACCCCATGAGTTCAGTTTTAAAGGGATCATTCTCATTTTTGTTACCGGATCCGCTACCGTTCCCTCCGGCCCTGTCAAAGCCGACTTCGCCCTTCGAGGTGTTGTTATCGACTCTCTGCGTTGTTTGATTTGCGGGAGCATCACGAGGAACTGGACCTCATCCATTCGCGTTATTGGAAGCACCTGATAACGCCTGCCTTAATTCCGTCATGAACTGATCCTGCCGCGAGAGATGGCACATAATGGCCTTTTATTGCTCCCATAGGATCTTTATTGTTTCAACGACGTGCTCGTCTTCAGCATCATCAGGAGTTTCCTCTCGAACATGTCGTGGATATTATCCACCGTGACCGACGTGACCTCACCCCCTTCGTTGCAGGTATCACTGATGGAATCTTCGTGCTGAGACTGCCTTGGTCCTCAATATTGTGTGCGATGTTGACATTGTTATCTGCCATTTTTAATGATTTTTGCTTAGAACAAAGAATCAAACAAGTTAATAATAGATGCAAGGATCAATTCAATTACACAACTGTCTAGGCCCCATGGTGGACGCCAAACTGTTTACCTGTAAAACGGTACAGTTAAATTTATACGTGATTTATAGACAAGTAAATTGATTTGATCCAAGAATGATAAATAAATTAGACAAAAATATAAGACTTAGCCTTGAAGTTGAGAGAAAACAGTAGAAATCGTGATTCCGGGAGCAGAGCTTCCAGAGACAGTAATAACAATCTGAATAAGCAAGAAAGTAAAATTGTATTCAGCTTTTAACAGAGTATCTTATATGCTTGTTAGAAAATTCATGTCCCCTACAGTGGTTGGTGAGCTCACTATTTATAGTTGTACCTAGGGAACAAGGTCCTAAGATCAAGCCCCTCTTAAATGACAATTATGAAAGCCATTGAAGAATTTGTAACGGTAGGCAGTGAATGTCATATTGTCTGTAACGGACCGTGCACTTAATGCTATAGAATATTTTTCATCAAGTGCTACCGGGTGACAGGTGTTTAATTCGCCTTTATGAATACCATTCTCTTCGAGATCGTTGTCTTCGGACCCGATTATCTTCTGTATTCGGCTCCACGTGTCGCTTTCTCATGCGATCATTAAATATGAACATATTTTATCCCATACAAGACTTAGCTCCCGTTTGGCCATAGATTTTGGCTTCTTTTTTTCAATTTTTTTTTAATATTGTTTGTTTATCAAATATAATCATGTTTTGGAAAAAGTTTTTTCAAGAATTTCAAGTTCCCAAAAATTGGTTTAGGATAGTTTTTGGGTGAAATTTTATCTTACATTAACAAAACTTCAAGTTTTTTTCAAATAAAATGCATGTCCAAACACAACTTCAACTTCCAAAAATTATCTTTCAACACAATTTCAAAAACCTTTTTTTCAAGTTTCAACCAAATCTATGTCCAACGCTAGCTTAAAATCAGTCGTCATTTTTTAGCTCAAATATATATATATTTGATGGTGAAGTACTAACCATATTGAGTGACTGCGCCAGTTTAAGCATCAAACACTAAGGGTGTGTTTGGTACGAAGGAAAATGTGTTGTATAAAAAATATTTTTCTAGAAAATGTTTTCATGGAAAATGAGTGATTTTATCACTTATTTTTCCTTGTTTGGTTGGTGAGTGAAAAACTATTTTCGGAAAATATTTTTTAGTGTTTGGTTAGAGAATAAAAAATAATTTTTAAGAAAATAATTTTTTGTACTACTCTCTCACCCCCCCCCCCTCCCCCAAGTCACCATGTTTCTTGTAAACCCCCTCTCCCCCCCAAAACTCAACATTTTCAGGACTCTATTTTCTTTAAGAATTTAATTATTCTTCTAAAAATTCACACAAACTCAAAGAAACTAATGTGTTGCTTTACTTTTTTACGCAAAAACAACGTTGAAATTTGTGTTTCACAACTTTAAAAAATGCTCTTTTTTTGTAGAAAAAAGAAAGTACTTTTTCTACAATATATAAAAAAGTACTCATTTTGTTGAAATAAAAGCAAATACTTTTTCTACATCATGAAAAAAAAATACTCATTTTGTTGAAATGAAAGAAAATATTTTCTAGATCATGAAAATAAAATATTCTTTTTGTTGAAACGAAAAAAATAACCTTTTAGTACATGTTTTATTGAAATGAAAGAAAATACTTTTTCTACATCATGAAAAGAAAGTAGTTTTTTTTTAAAAAAAAATAATTAAAAAATATATTTTTATATCATGAAAAAAAAATATTCATTTGTTAAAAAAAAAAATACTTTATCTATAACATGAAAAGAAAGTACTATTATTAATATTTCTAATTAGGGTGGGGGTGGATAGTAGGAGTTGGTGAGGATGAGGAATAAGGTGGGGAATGTTGAAAAAGAGTTTTGGAAAAAATTTCCTTTCTTTTAATAGGGAAAATATTTTTCTCTAATTGGAGAAAAATAAGTTCTAAAGAAAAATATTTTTCAAAATATTTAAGTCAACCAAACATGAGAAAATTAAAAAATATTTTTCTTCGTACCAAACACATCCTAAAGTCTTAAACTTTATCTTTGTGTAATCCTGGACAAAGAAAAATGATAAAACGTAAGAATTGAACACTTCCCCTACTCTAGAGTTTGGTATATTTCTTTTTCACATAGTAATGATTCTTTTTTCCTTTTTGTTTTCCAAATCCAGTTTTCCTATCTTTTTGTTCCTTTCTTTTTATAACAATCTTGATTTTTCTGGAAACTAAATGGTTTAAGCACAGGGAGCTTTTTGTTAAATCTTTTTGTTTGGGATTTTTCTAGAACCTAGCAGTCACACACAAATATAAATGTAAAGGAAACAACGGAAAAGACGAAATAAAAAACATAATTTAGAGAGAAAATGAACTGTTTATTAGGCATGAATTGAACCTGGGTGAATTGATTCGCGACTCATGCTGATTGGAGGCAAATTAAGGGTCGGTACCTAATTAACAAGTCATATGTCATTAATGGTTTATTATTTGATTTTCATGTGTAATCAATCACTATTTTGACCATCATTATCTATTGTTGTTATTCGTTGTTTTCTTCTGTATAATTCCATCACCAGCTCATTACCAAATTGGCTTTATGTTAGACCATTTCCATCAATTTCATCGTAATAGTGATGTGTGAATCATGATATATCAAAAGAAATATACATGAATAGATAGATGGAATATAAGCACTTTTTCATTTTAAATATTCTTCTTAGATTGGCCTCGACGGATTTATCCATGAAAAGAGAAATAAAATGAATAAAGTTTTTTGAATGATTAAAATTCTTTAGAATCGCAGTCTGTTTCTCGGATCTCAATACAACCAACTATAGTTTTTTGGTATTAGTGTGTGGAGTAAGTATTCTGTGTTACTCAATTTTCATATTGGAAAATCAAAAGCATAGGATAGATTTGCCTTGAGACATGCAAAACAAAATAAACTTTATTTACGATGTTTGGCGAGTTTGGAAGGAGAGGTCATCTAATTAGTACTAGCTGTAACTAAACAAGTGTAAGGATTTTGGATTATCACATTTAAAAAACGTAATGGTTAATTTGTTAATGTCATTATCGTGAACTTTGAAAAGGACAAAATGTAAGGCGACTAAATTGACAAAAAAGAGAGTAGGATTACCCCACAAAGAGCAAGTCTCATATGCTAATGCTAACACTTACCATTGATGTTGACACCCACTGATTAAATAAATTATTTAGAGAGGAAATTCGACGACTTATCAGAAATTGAAAATGACTATTTTGTTTATGCACGTTATTTTATTATCATCTGGTTTCCTTGGACTTTACAGTCGGACAGAAAACCCCTTAATCTTTTTACATCTGAATTTAAGACCAAATTCCTTTGACACATCTCATACTAAATACTTCGTACACACTGAACTTCTTTTAAGTGTGTCTAATACATAAATTGTGAACTATAAGCTGTGGTAGTCTACATTTAAGCCTTTTAATAATAATTAGAAGCATTGTTTAAGATGGTTAAAACTTAAAAGAGACAGCTCTATTATTAATACAGAGAAAATTTTAATGGGAAAAACAAACAGCGTTGATCAATCGACAGAACAAAAAATAAGTGGACGTGTCGTGTCTGTTTTATTTAATTGGTTGATGCCTTGATGTAACGGCAAGTTCCTAGCTTTCCTTTGTGGCTTTCCTTGATTAACACTAGAACGGGTCAAGATAATCTTAGTCATTTCACCCTAAACTTTAGGGCCTAAAGGGTGCGATCTACTATCAATGAAATGACTAAAAATTATGAAAGATAGTTGATTTTTTAGCTGATAGTTAATAGAGTGGGCTAGTTGTGTTCAAACTAGCTCAAATGCGATATGAGAAAAATATCATCCAAAATATTTATATTTATACTTTGTCACGGGCTGCTAATTGTCAAGATGTTTGCTCTTATTTCCGTGGGCTACGACAATAGACAGAGGAGCAGTGACATGGCCCTTCCTTTGGATTCATGGGCTGAATTGATGGATCTCTGTACCAAAGATGTCAGCAAATCGTCCGTTTCGGATTTCATTGATACCCTTGACGGCTTGACCTTTAATTTGTAGGTGATTGGTGCTTGTAACCAGAGGCGGAGTCACCTTTGTTGAAGGAGTTTAATTGTACTATTGTATAGTTAGATAATTTTTTAACATAAATATATTATATGTTGAATTCCTTGATTTCTTCGTGCGTCTAGTTCTTTATATTTAACTCTCCTAAATAAAAATTATGGCAAAAATTAGTAATGCGAAGCAAACTGCAAGCATTATAGTAATATATCTTGTGTTTGATGTCAAAAAAGTACGAGGAGTCCCTTGGATAAATAAAGCAATAACTGTTTCAGAAAATGAAGCTGAGTCTGCCTGTTTTAAATTATAATTAGGTGAAAACTCCTAGAGACTCATAGTTTATTAGAGATTCAAATAAGGGTTTGGGTGCAAATCTAGATGGGAGTTGAAAGAGATACACTCGATGGTAATATTTCGATCCTAGTTGGTATGTTTCCAATGAAATCAGATCCTTAACAGTTTATGTGCTTCCTTCTGGAAATTCAAGCACTCTATCTAAATTGAATACACAATTTTCAGATGTCCAAAAAAGTTTAGTAACTTTGGTACAGTAACGTAAAAATTTAAGTGATCAATCGTGATATCATTGGATCTTCAAATGTGTAATCAACGACGATGATGTGGGTAGATCCAGCCGATATCAAAAGAGCAATAGGTGCAAATTCAGAATTTAAAGATAGTAGATCCACTTTTTAATTAATGTGCATAAATGTTTTTGTTTTAAACTTGTATTTACTATTTTACTTTCATGTATCATGAGTTTACGTTTATACGGAGATCAGGCAAATTGATCAATGATCAACACGCAGCTAACTTTTCAACAAGACTAGCTTTCACAAACTCGAAATCTGGGGTGATAGCTTATTGGATTTATGAATATATGAACTGTATTCGGTATTTATGTCAAACTATACTAATTTATTATGGTATTATGGTTAAGTTATAAATTAAGGTGTGTAATATGGCCAAATTTTCATGATATTTGCCATGACATAATATCCATTATAACAAAATTTGTAGATCATGACATTTGCCATGACATAATATCCATTATTAGGCCAAAAATTTCTTCCTATAAATAGAGGAGCTTCTCCTCATTTGCAAAAACACCAATTCAAGAGCTTTTCACTCTTGTCTTTCTTTCTCCTCCTTTATTTCATTATAGAGTATTTTGTAAGAGAGTGAGTGTTGAGAAACACTTGTGTGAACCCTTTCTTTGGAGTGATCTTGTGAGGTTATTCTCTTGGGGTATTTGGGACTAATTAGAGTATTTACTCTAATTTTGTACTCTTTTTTGTACTCTTGTTGGTATAGTGAAATTGCTCCTCTCCGCTTGTGGACGTAGGTCACCTTGACCGAACCACGTTAAATTTATGTCTTCTTTATATTTTTTAATTGTCGTTATTATCAACTTCCATTTGTTATTGCCATTATACCGTTGTTTGGCTAAATTCTGCACTACCCGGGTTTCCGATCCTAACAAATTGATATCAGAGCCAGATCTAACCGGGTTAGTTCAAATAGCCAAAATGACTCTAACAAAGTCTTATGTTGAAAAATTTGACCGAAGTGCAAACTTCGGAGTGTGGCAATTAAAGATGGAAGTTATCCTAATTCAGGATGGCTTAGGTTTGGCACTGCAAGGAAAAGAGAAGATATTGGATAAAATGACGGAGGAGTAGTTTGCCGTCATAGACAAAAAGGCAAAAGCAGGTATTAATTTAAATCTTTCAAATGAGGTTTTGCGTGAAGTTGCAGCAGAAAGCTCAGCCAAAGGCATATGAAAAAAGCTTAAAACCCTATATATGAAAAGAACAGTAGAAAATAAGTTTTACCTAAAGCAAAAACTCTACACTTTTCGTGTGGCTGAAGGTACCTCTATACTTACACATCTTGATACTTTCGATTCTCTTCTTATGGATTTAAGTAACATAGATAATGAAATCAAAGATGAGGATCAAGTTGTGTTATTGCTTGTTTTCTTACCCCAGACGTTTAAACATATAAGAGATACTATACTTTATGGAAAGGATAATATCTCTTATAAAGATATCAAATCTATTTTGAAATCAAATGAACAAATAGATAGAGATATTACTGGAGAAACTAGCGGGAACCAAGGGGAAGGTTTATTCATAAGAGGTAGATCCAATAAGAAAGATTCAAGTAGTGAGAAACCTAAATCAAGGTCAAAATCTAGATACAGAAATATCATGTGCAAATATTGTCATAAGAAAGGTCACATTATTTCTGAATGCTTTAAATTGAAAAACAAAGAAAAGCATATAGAAAAGAAAAATGAACACAAAAATACTGACACTGCCGAAGCAAGTGTAGCTGCTGATGAGACTGAGGGAACTATTTTTTTAGCAACTAATAATAGTTTCAAATCTAACAATGAGTGAATTTTAGATTCGGGTTGTTCTTATCATATGTGTCCCAGCCGGAATTTATTTACCATATATGAATCTATTGGAGGTGGAGTTGTCTTGATGAGCAACAATGTTGCCTGCAAAGTTATTGGAAAAGGTATTGTCCGAATCAAAATGCACGATGGTGTGGTGAGAACTCTCACCGATGTTATACATGTTCCTCACTTGAAGAAAAATCTCATCTCTTTAGGCACTCTAGAATATCTTGGGTGCAAGTACACAGGTAAATGTGGAGTTCTGAAAATTTCTCATGGTTCTCTTGTGATCATGAAAGCACGCAGATTTGGTACGTTGTATACTCTTTTGGGATCTACTGTTACAGGTGCTGTTGCAGTTTCAATATCAGATAAATCATATTCTGACATCACCAAATTGTGGCATATGCGATTGGGGCATATGAGTGAAAAAGGTCTTTCTATCCTCAACAAAAGAGGTCTCTTATGTGGCCAAAGTACCGAAAATATGGAGTTCTGTGAACATTGTGTGTTCGGAAAGCAGAAAAAAGTCAGCTTCAAATCTCCAGCGATTCATAGAACAAAAGGTACTTTGGATTACATTCATTCAGATCTTTGGGGTCCTTCACGTACCCCATCAAAAGGTGGTATCAGGTATATGTTAACTTTCATTGATGATTATTCAAGGAAAGTTTGGGTTTATTTCCCGAAAAATAAAAGTGATGTTTTCTTAAATTTCAAACAATGAAAAGTTTTGATTGAGAAGCAAACAGGAAAACGGGTTAAACGGCTTAGAACAGATAATGGGTTGGAATATTTTAATGATGAATTCAACGAATATTGCAAGAATGAAGGAATTGCTCGACATCATACTGTGAGAATGACACCTCAGCAAAATGGTGTGGCAGAAAGGATGAATAGAACTCTTTTGGAAAGGGCTCGTTTCATGATTTCAAATGGAGGGTTGACAAACGCCTTTTGGGCAGAAGCTATCTCTACAGCTTATTATATTGTCAACCGAGCTCCTTCTGCACCTTTGAACTTTAAGACTCCAGAGAAAATGTGGTCAGGTACTCCTACTAATTTTTCTGATTTAAAGATATTTGGTTGCTCTTCATTCATGCATGTAAATGATGAAAAATTTGAGCCAAGGGATAAAAAGTGCATTTTCCTTGGGTATGCAGCTGGGGTGAAAGGATACCGACTATGGTATCCTGATCCCACAGCACCAAAATTTATATTTAGTGGAGATGTAACCTTTGATGAATCCTCTATGTTACATTCCAGAAAAGAGTCTTCTAGTTCTTGTAATACAGATAAAGGAAAGAGTACACAGAACCAGGTGGAGATTGAGATTGGCATTCCTTCTAAGCCAAGCTCATCAACTTTGGAGCAAAATACAGTTGACAACTTCTGAAGTTGAGACAGAAGCTGAAATTCCTGAAGTTGAAACTCCTGAAGTTGAACCAGAAGAAGAGGAGTATTTTATAACCAAACATAGACCAAGAAGAGAAGGTAAACAACCATTAAGGTTTGGAGATTATGTTGCATTTGCTTTTTCAGTTGCACAGGAAACTGAAGAAATTGGAGAACCATCAAAATATTCAGAAACAGTTTCTGGTGCTGACTCAGCAAAGTGGCTGATTGCAATGAATGAAGAAATTGAGTCTCTCCACAAGAATGGTACTTGGTCTCTTGTGAAGCCGCCATCAGGAAAAAGAATTGTTGGTTGCAAATGGGTCTTCAAGAAAAAGGATGGCATTCTAGGGGTTGAAGATGCGAGGTATAAGGCACGATTAGTTGCAAAGGGCTATAGTCAGGTACAAGGAGTTGATTTTAATGATATTTTCTCACCTGCTGTTAAACATACCTCTATTCGTGTCTTGCTTGCCTTCATTGCCATGTATGATTTGGAATTAGAACAACTTGATGTTAAGACAGCTTTCTTACATGGCGAAATTGAGGAACAAATATACATGCATCAACCCAAAGGATTTGAAATTGAAGGAAAAGAAGATCACGTTTGCTTGTTGAAGAAATCCTTGTACGGATTAAAGTAGTCTCCAAGACAATGGTATAAAAAGTTTGATTCCTTTAGTTTGGGTCATAGTTATTCGAGGAGCATGTATGATAGTTGTGTTTACTTCTGGAAGTTAAATGATGGTTCATTTGTGTACCTATTATTATATGTTGATGACATGCTCATTGCTGCTAACGATTTAACAGAAATTCACAACTTGAAAAGTCAGCTGAAAAGTGAATTTGAGATAAAAGATTTGGGAGCAGCTAAGAAAATCCTTGGCATGGAGATCAAAAGAGATCAAAAAGCCAACAAGCTATTCCTGGCCCAAAAGAAGTACTTGGAGAAAGTCTTGGAGAGGTTTGGCATGAAAGATGCTAAACCAGTTAGTACCCCTCTTGCTGCTCATTTTAAGTTATCAGCTGCTCAGTTCCTACAGTCAGAGGAAGAAGAGAGGTATATGGCACAGGTTCCTTATTCCAGTACAGTCGGCAGTATTATGTATGCAATGGTTTGTACACGTCCAGTCATTTCACAAGCAGTGAGCGTGGTAAGCCGGTATATGGCTTGTCCTGGTAAAGCACATTGGCATGCTGTGAAATGGATTCTCAGATACTTGCGAGGTACTTCAAACACATGTTTGGAGTTTGGGAGAAATACTAACACTTTGATTGGTTTTGTAAACTCAGATTATGCAAGTGATCTTGACAAAAGAAGATCACTGACAGGCTATATATTTTGCATCGGTGGTTGCGCTATTAGTTGGAAAGCTACATTACAACATGTAGTAGCTTAATCTACTACCGAAGCAGAATATATGGCAGTGACCGAGGCGATCAAAGAATCTTTATGGTTGAAGGGTCTATTTGCGGAACTCAGTTTACACCAGGGTGGTTGTCACGACCCCAAATTTTCTCCGTAGGAGGTCGTGATGGCACCTAGTCTCTAAGACTAGGTAAGCCTATCAATGCGGAATAATCATAAATATATGAAATAAATAAACTACCATTCAATTAATTTCAACTCCCAAAACCCGGTAGAAATAAGTCACAAACTTCTAAGAATTTATTCTCTATGACTTTATACATCAGAGTCTAAAGCAAATAAGGAAGACAACATAGTAAGATAGAAGGGGACTCCGCAGTCTACGGACGCTTGCAGATATACCTCGAAGTCTCCTCGTACAGCTAGTTTACTGATGCCTGGTCTGATAAGGTGTACCTGGATCTGCACAAAAAGATGTGTAGAAGCGTAGTATGAGTACACCACAACGGTACCCAGTAAGTGCCAAGCTTAACCTCGGTAAAGTAGTGACGAGGTCAGGTCAGGCCCTACTAGAAAATAATAATTGCATGGTAAAATGTTTAACAATATAATAAAATATAATGACAATGGAAATGAATCAAGTAGCATATCACTATTTAATTACACAAAATAATGGCAATAATATCTCGTGGAATCAAAACAGAATTTCCTTTCAACTTTAAGAAAATCACAACAAATAATCAAAGGCAACTGCGGCCATAAATCAATATCAACAAGGACATTCCCGAGGTACCGCCTCGTAGTCCCAAATCATAAAAAAATTCACAATATCTCATTTCCCTTATCTCACTCCGCGAGCCTTCACAATTTATTTTAAAAACAAAAATTATTTTTTCCGAAATAGCGTCCCGCGTTTTAGCCATCCTTATCACACCGCATAACTTCTAGTAGTTCCCCTACTAGCCACGCGTATCAAGTCATCCTTATCTCACTGCATGCGTTTCAATACCCAGACCTTATACCACTACATGCGTATCAATATCACAATACATCATAATTTGCACCTCAAGTGCTCAAATAATTTAATGCCAAAATAATTCAACAATAATATTTTTCACAATAAAGAGCTCACGGCTCATGCCAAAATAAATCATCAATAATATATTTTTCACAATAAAGAGCTCACGGCTCCATCACAATGAGTATGAAAATCATACAAAAATATTCAGGAATAAATAATTCAGCAAAATAATATTTCAAAATCTTTAATACGTTGCTTCAATACCAATTTTAAAAATGTCAAATACTTCATATTAATAATATTTATTTTAAAGAAAATCAACCTTCAAATAATGCACAGAATAAAAGAAATCAAGTTCCAACTAAACAGGTAAAACAATTAGTAGGAAAAAGATCAAGCAAATTTAAACTATATAAATCAAATCAATGATGGATAATATAACAAGATTTAATAATTTAATTAATATGCAACAGTGATCTACACAATTTTAAAAAACTATAATCCTTCACATTTAGCCCATGTACACACTCGTCACCTCGTGTACACGACTTTCATCACATTACAATTAATATCAATCCTAGGAAAAATTTCCCCCACACAAGGTTAGACAAGTCACTTACCTCGACTTGCTCTAATTTAATCACGTAGTATGCCTTTTTCTCGATTTTTCGATTCCGATCGACTCGTATCTAGTCATAATTAATTCGATACAGTCAACAAAAATTATAGGAATCAATTCATAAGAAAATACTATATTTTTCAATAGATTCCAAAATTAACTCAAAATGGCCTGTGGGGCCCACGTCTCGGAATTCGGTGAAAGTTACGAAATACAAACATCCATTCAACCACGAGTCCAACCATACCATTTTTACTAAAATCCGACATCAACTTGACCTCCAAATCTCAAATTCTCATTTTGAAATCCCTACGCCCAAATCCTCTAATTTCACCCCCAAAACATGTAATCTAATTGAAATATTCAATGATAATCCAATATAATTGACTAACAATAATCACATGTGACTTACCTCAAGATTTTCTGTGATTTCTCGCTCAAAAATTGCCTCACCAGCTTTTGCAAATGTCAAAAATGACAAAATTTCTCGGACCCTTATGTTTTGTACACTGCCCAGTGATTATGCACCTGCGGACAAAATTTTCATACCTGCAGTCCCGCATCTGCGGTGAAATACCGCATCTGCGAAAATTGCTCAACCCAGCTGCCTTCGCTTCTGCGAGCCTTGGACCGCATCTGCGCCTTCGCAGGTGCGGAAAGTTGCATCGTACCTGCACGCCTGCCCGCACCTGTGCCCTTCCTCACGCTCCTGCGCAAGCGCTTCTGCGCAACATGCACCTGCGGCCAATTTCTCACAGGTGCGATTACACCAGAAGACAGAAATTTTTCAAGATTTCTTCTAAGTCCGAATTTGAACCATTAACCATCCGAAACTCACCCGAGACCCTCGGGACCTTAACCAAATATACCAACATATCCTAAAATATTATACGAACTTGCTCGCACGATCAACTTGCCCAAATAACACCTAAAACTACGAATCAGACCTCAAATCAAAAGAAATTTCCAAAAAAACTTTAAAACTGATATTTTTACAACCGGACGTCCGAATCACATCAAATGAACTTCGTTTCTCACTAAATTCGGCAGACAAGTCATAAATGACCTAACAGAGCTGTGAAAATTTTCGGA
Source organism: Nicotiana tomentosiformis (assembly GCF_000390325.3). Lineage (NCBI taxonomy): Eukaryota > Viridiplantae > Streptophyta > Magnoliopsida > Solanales > Solanaceae > Nicotiana > Nicotiana tomentosiformis. The sequence continues at coordinate 99,125,384 of NC_090813.1, read as the reverse complement.
ATTGGATTCCAACCCCGATATCAAAATGTCAACTCCCCGGTCAAACTTCCAAACTTAAATTCCTGTTTTAGCCATTTCAAGCCTAATTTCACTACGGACTTCCAAATAAAGTTCCGATCACGCTCCTAAGTCCAAAATCACCATACGGAGCTGTTGGAGTCATCAAAATTCTATTCCGGGGTCGTTTATATATAATTCGACCTCCTGTCACTATTTGACTTAAGCTTTAAAAACCTTTAATTTTTTATCAAAATTCCATATCTCGGGCTAGGGATCTCGGAATTTGATTCTGGGAATACGCCCAAGTCCCAAATTACGATACGGACTTACCGGAACTATCAAAATACTGATCGCAGTCCGTTTCCTCAAAATATTGATCAAAGTCAACTCAGTTTGATTTTAAAGCTCTAATTCACATTTTTAGTCCATTTTTCACATAAAAACTTTTCGAAAAATTTTACGGACTGCGCACGCAAGTCGAGTAATGATAAATAGTGCTTTTTGAGGTCTTAGAACACAGAATTAATTATTAACTTTAAAGATGACATTTTGGGTCATCACATTCTCCACCTATAAAACAAACGTTCGTCCTTGAACGGAGTTAGAAAAAGTACTTGAGCTGGTGAATAAGTGTGGATAACAGCTGCGCATATCATGCTCGGTCTCCCAAGTCGCCTCCTCGATCAGATGACCCCTCCACTGAACCTTCACTGAAGCAATGTTCTTTGACCTCAGCTTTCGAACCTGCTTATCTAAAATAGCCACTAATTTCTCAACATAAGATAGATCCTTGTCCAACTGAACTGAACTGAAGTCTAACACATGAGATGGATCATTGTGATATTTCTGAAGCATAGAAACATGGAATACTGGATGAACTGCAGAGAGATTAGGTGGTAGTGCAAGTCTGTAAGCCATCTCTCCAACTCTCTCAAGAATCTCAAAAGGCCCAATATACCTAGGGCTAAACTTGCCCTTCTTCCCGAACCTCATCACCCCCTTCATAGGCGAAACCCGGAGCAGGACCCGTTCACCAACCATAATTGCAACATCACGAACCTTCCGATCCGCATAACTCTTCTGTCTAGATTGGGTTGTACGAAAGTCGATCCTGAATCAACTTAACCTTTTTCAGGGCATCCTGAACCAAGTCTGTACCCAATAGCCTAGCCTCGCCCAGTTCAAACCAACCCACTGGAGACCGGCAATGCCTACCATACAAGGCCTCATACGGAGCCATCTGAATGCTTGACTGGTAACTATTGTTGTAAGCAAACTCCACAAGTGGTAAGAACTGGTCCCAAGCACCCCCAAAAACTATCACACACGCAAGAATCATATCCCCCAGTATCTGAATAGTGCGTTCGGACTGCCCCGTCCGTCTGAGGGTGAAATGTTGTACTCAACCCCACACGAGTACCCAACTCTCGCTGTACAGCCCTCCAAAACTGTGAGGTAAATGGTGTACCCCGGTCAGAGATGATAGATACCGGTACACCGTGAAGTCTGACAATCTCGCGAATATATACCTGAGCCAGCTGCTCTGAAGAGTAAGTAGTGATCACATGAATGAAATGAGCTGACTTGGTTAATCTATCCACAATCACCCAAATTGCATCGAACTTCCTCTGAGTCTGTGGGAGCCCAACAACGAAATCCATAATGATCCGCTCCCAATTCCATTCTGAAGTCTCTAACTTCTGAAGCAACCCACCTGGCCGTTGATGCTCATGCTTCACCTGCTGACAATTTAGGAACCGAGCTACATATTCCACTATGTCTTTCTTCATCCTCTTCCACCAATAATGTTGCCTCAAGTCCTGATACATCTTCGCAGCACCCGGATAAATGGAGTACCACAAACTGTGAGCCTCCTAAAGAACCAATTCACGCAAACCATATATATTAGGCACACATAGCCTTCCCTACATCCGTAATACACCGTCATCTCTAATTGCGACTTACTTGGCATCACCGTGTTGAACTGTGTCCTTAAGGACAAGCAAATGGGGATCATCAGACCGACGCTCCCTGATACGATCATGAAGAGAAGACTGAGAACCCACACAAGCCAAAACTCGGCTCGGCTCAAAAATATCCAATCTAACAAACTGATTGGCTAAGGCCTGAACATCCAAGGCTAAAGGCCTCTCTACTACCGGTAAATATGCTAAGCTGCCCAAACTCTTCGCCTTACGACTCAAGGCATCAACCACTACATTGGCCTTCCCAAGATGATAGAGAATGGTGATATCATAATCCTTAAGCAACTCCAACCATCTCCGCTGCTGCAAAATTTAGATTCTTTCGTTTAAACAGATGTTGTAGACTCCGGTGATCGGTGTAGACCTCACAATGGACACCGTACAAATAATGCCGCCAAATCTTCAAGGCATGAACAATAGCTACTAACTCAAGGTCATGGACTGGATAATTCTTCTCATGTACCTTTAACTGTCTGGACGCATAGGCAATCACCCTACCGTCTTGCATCAACACTGCGCCGAGACCAATACGAGACGCATCACAATACATAGTATAAGACCATGAACCTATAGGTAATACCAACATTGAGGCTGTAGTCAAAGTTGTCTTGAGATTTTGGAAGCTCTTCTCACATTCCTCGGTCCATCTGAATGGGGCACCCTTGTAGGTCAATCTGGTCTTAATAGTTGTTCATAATCAATTACAGAATTGTCAATTAACTTCATGTTAACAAAAATCTCATTTCAAACCTTCACAATACTAATAATGAGATACGAGGCATGAAGACCTCATAATTATTTACCCGAATTAATGAGTCACATTTAACGTCACCTGGGCAAGAACCTACCTCGTAGGTTAAAACTCAATAATTACAACACAAATTTGGCAAGTATGCACAGAGAATTTCATATAAGAATGTTCAAATAAGCCTAACAGGCATGACTCCCTATTAGTACTATAGTACAAATTAAATTTCACAAGGGAGAACTTAAACACAAGAATTTTCCTCACAAGGATATCGTCCTTATATAACTTCCACCGCAGCTCGTAGCCCGGTTTAAACATATCAATTTAGTTTAAAATACGAGGATCTCGTCCTCAGTTCTGAATCACAAGTAATATGCACATCGTGCCAATCGAAACTTTCCATTTGCTCCTTTTAAATAATTTTTGTTAAATAAAATCACAACACATAATGAACCCCACACCGGTAGGGCATATAATTCATAATTTGTAATTAATTATCCGTAAATTACATCAAAACTTACCGAAATGAGTAACAGAAAGCCACATTTAGCCTCACAGCTCTTAATAGTGACCAACTTGGAATGATAGGCATAGTTATCTCTATAGAATCTCCCAACAGGAATAAACACATAAGTAGATTATAGAATTACGAAGCTCACTCATAAGTGGAGCACCATAGGAGGACTCGTTTCGATACTGAGAACCGAATCAAGTTAAGAAAATTATTCCTTTATATTAAATCGAGGTCGTACTTGTAACGACACCATCTGATGTAGCAACCTCCGTCGTACCGTAAAATAAATATATCAATGGCTGGGTCTCCACCTCTAGGACACCTTCTACCCGCCTGCCCTCCACCCCTAACTAGTCGTGTGGGTGGTGTAGTAACTGCAATGGGGCACGTAGCCTAAGTGCTTTGATGAAATATGTCTCTCCCAAGTTTGGGATAATTTTCTCATGATGTGCCTAGTATCACCGTATTCATAACAACCCCTTTGCGGGTTTGGCTGCTCATATTGAGTCTGTGTCAGATAACTAGAATAACCATTGTAGGAAACTCATGTCGGTGGTGCATTAAAAGAACTTACTAGAGTACCCCGAGTAATCCGATGTGCGGACTGGGCTGGCCGACTGCTTGAGCCCCCGCCATAATGATTTATACTTGCAGAGTAAAATTCACTAAATCCTCCAAAACCTCGAGACCTCTTGGTCTCCTTAGTTTTCCTTCCTCCTCACCCCGAACACGTTCTAATATCTTGGCAATTTCTACCATTAGCGAAAATGAAGTATCAGCCTGTAGCTCTCGAGTCGTACAAAATTTTACGATTATAATTGGGTCCTTTAATGAGTCAGTGGACTCGCTCTCTGGCTATAGGAAGCAAAGTAGGAATATGACGGGCTAACTTATTGAACTTGATGGCATATTCTGACACCGTCATGGTGACCTGACGTAACCGTTCGACCCTATGCGCCACACATCACGAAGAGTCCGGGAAACAAACTCTTTCAAAAGCGTGTCTGGGAACTGAGCCAAGTGGGCGGTGTTGCATTGGCTGGTCTTCCCTCTTCATAGGCTTGCCATGAACACCGGTGGAGAATTATCTCTCCCAAGGCCAATTTCTTCTTTTGTTATACCGACTCAACACTGTTGAGCTGACCCATTTATTAACATACTCTTCGATTCTTCTTTGGGGTAACCCTTACCCCTATTTATACACAACGATCACAAAAATGGAGCTCCATACAGACAAATCTTGGCACGAACCATATAGTCCAGAATCTCGTCAACAACTGTACTTCCTCCGAAGCACCCCAAAATCTATAACCGTGACGTCCACGCTGAGTAGACCTTCTATAAATTTAGAGTTATTTCTCTAACTCCTTTGGTACTGAAGTATAGGATTATTAAGGAGGCGGACATACCGCAAGTCCCAACCTTATCCTCTACAAAATCTCAGGTCTTAAACATGTGTAAATTTTAGGGAACCTTTCAGTACTACATATTTACATTTCAGGCAAAAATGGATATAACACATGACCTCGCAGTCCATCCATTGATAGTGGACTCCCCCCCACTCGGTGCAAAGTCATAGGTCACAACGTCCGATGATCCACAATAATAACCTTCACAGCTCGTATAAACCAACCAGATGCCAACGTCCGTTGCACCTCCCCTCACATGATTCACTAGGTGATCTCTCAATACGTCCGCATCTTCAGTTAGAACCACATGTTGAGGCAATGTTTGAGCATCTCTGGCTCCCTCACAGTCCATCTGTGGCATCACGAACCGTCGATGCACAACTGATATCGAGTGCGCAATGTCATACACGAGTGGATACAAAGGAATATGAGATATATGTTTCAAGCTAAATCAATGTCGCACGATAAGGAATCAAAGAAGTGAATAGTTTCCTAACAGTTCCATAACCTCCTGAAGATAAGTACAGATGTCTCTGATACCAACTTGTCACGACCCCAAATTCCCTCCGTAGGAGGTCGTGATGGCACCTAGTCTCTAAGACTAGGTAAGCCTATCAATGCGGAATAATCATAAATATATGAAATAAATAAACTACCATTCAATTAATTTCAACTCCCAAAACCCGGTAGAAATAAGTCACAAGCTTCTAAGAATTAATTCTCTATGACTTTATACATCAGAGTCTAAAGCAAATAAGGAAGACAATATAGTAATATAGAAGTGGACTCCGGAGTCTGCGGACGCTGGCAGATATACCTCGAAGTCTCCTCGTACAACTAGTTTACTGATGCCTGGTCTGATAAGGTATACCTGGATCTGCACAAAAAGATGTGCAGAAGCATAGTATGAGTACACCACAGCGATACCCAGTAAGTGCCAAGCCTAACCTCGGTAAAGTAGTGACGAGGTCCGGTCAGGCCCTACTGGAAAATAATAATTGCATGGTAAAATGTTTAACAATATAATAAAATATAATGACAATGGAAATGAATCAAGTAGCATGTCACCATTTAATTACACAAAATAATGGCAATAATATCTCGTGGAATCAAAACAGAATTTCCTTTCAACTTTAAGAAAATCACAACAAATAATCAAAGGCAACTGCGGCCATAAATCAATATCAATAAGGGTACTCCCGAGGTACCGCCTCGTAGTCCCAAATCATAAATAAAGTCACAATATCTCATTTCTCTTATCTCACCGCGGGAGCCTTCAGAATTTATTTTTTTAAAAAAATTATTTTTCCTGAAATAGCATCCCGCGTTTTAGCCATCCTTATCACACCGCATGACTTCTAGTAGTTCCCCTACTAGCCACGTGTATCAAACCACCCTTTTCTCACTGCATGCGTTTCAATACTCAGACCTTATACCACCGCATGCGTATCAATATCACAATACATCACAATTTGCAGCTCAAGTGCTCAAATAATTTAACTTGCCAAAATAATTCAACAACAATGTTTTTCACAATAAAGAGCTCACGACTCATGCCAAAATAAATCATCAATAATATTTTTCCACAATAAAGAGCTCACGGCTCCATCACAATGAGTACGAAAATCTTACAAAAATATTCAGGAATAAATAATTCAGCAAAATAATATTTCAAAATCTTTAATACGTTGCTTCAATACCAATTTTAAAAATGTCAAATACTTCATATTAATAATATTTATTTTAAATAAAATCAACCTTCAAATAATGCACAGAATAAAAGAAACCAAGTTCTAACTAAACAGGTAAAACAATTAGTAGGAAAAAGATCAAGCAAATTTAAAGTATATAAATCAAATCAATGATGGAGAATATAACAAGATTTAATAATTTAATTAATATGCAACAGTGATCTACACAATTTTAAAAAACTATAATCCTTCACATTTAGCCCATGTACACACTCGTCACCTCATGTACACGACTTTCATCACATTACAATTAATACCAATCCTAGGAGAAATTTTTTCTACACAAGGTTAGACAAGTCACTTATCTCGACTTGCTCCAATTTAATCACGTAGTATGCCTTTTTCTTGATTTTCCGATTCCGATCGACTCGTATCTAGTCATAATTAATTCGATACAGTCAACAAAAATTATAGGAATCAATTTCATAAAAAATACTATATTTTTCAATAAAATTCGAAATTAACTCAAAAATGTCTTGTGGGGCCCACGTCTCGGAATTCAGCGGAGGTAATGAAATACGAACGTCCATTCAATAACGAGTCCAACCATACCATTTTTACTAAAATCTGACATCAACTTGACATCCAAATTTCAAATTCTCATTTTGAAATCCCTAGGCCCAAATCCTCTAATTTCACCCCAAAAATATGTAATCTATTCGAAATATTCAATGATAATTCAATATAATTGACTAACAATGATCACATGTGACTTACCTTAAGATTTTTCGTGATTTCTCGCTCAAAAATCGCCTCACCCGCTTTTGAAAATGTCAAAACTGACAAAAATTTTCGGACCCTTCTGATTTGTACACTACCCAGTGTTTTCGCATCCGCGGATAAAATTCTCGCACATGCAGTTCCGCATCTGCGGTGAAATACCGCATCTGCGAAAATTGCTCAGCCCAGCTGCCTTCACTTCTGTGAGCCTTAGATCGCATCTGCGCCTTCGCAGGTGCGGAAAGTTGCATCGCACCTGCGCGCCTGCCCGCACTTGCGCCCTTCCTCATGCTACTGCGCAAGCGCTCCTGCACAACATGAGCTGCATCTGCGGCATCGCACCTGCGGCCAATTTCTCGCAAGTGCGATTACACTAGAAGACAAAAAAATTCCTAGATTTCTTCTAAGTCCGAATTTGATCCGTTAACCATCCAAAACTAACCCGATACCCTCGGGACCTTAATCAAATATACCAACATGTCCTAAAATATTATACGAACTTGCTCGCGCGATCAAATTGCCCAAATAACACCTAAAACTACGAAACGAACCCCAAATCAAAGGAAATTTCTAAGAAAACTTTAAAACTTATATTTTTACAACCGGACGACCGAATCACATCAAATCAGCTCTGTTTCTCACCAAATTCGGCAGACAAGTCATAAATGACCTAACAGAGCTATAAAAATTTTCAGAACTGGATTCCAACCACGATATCAAAAAGTCAACTCCCCGGTCAAACTTCCAAACTTAAATTTCTATTTTAGCCATTTTAAGCCTAATTTCACTACGGACTTCCAAATAAAGTTCTGATCACGCTCCTAAGTCCAAAATCACCATACGGACGAAGCACATTGATATAAAGTATCATTTTATCCGAGAAACTATTGCTAAAGGAAAAGTCTCTGTTCAGAAGATCAACACTAGAGACAATCCTGCTGACATATTCACAAAACCTCTTCCAGTGTCCAAGTTCAGCTTTGCCTGAACTTGATTGGCATTTACGAAGAATGATTTTGCCCATTGGGGTTTTTTCGGAGAAGGTGAAGCAAATTTACTATATATAAGCCGAAATTAGGCCAAGGTGAAGATTTGTAATATGGCCAAATTTTTATGACATTTGCCATGACATAATATCCATTATAATAAAATTTGTGAATCATGACATTTGCCATGGCATAATATCCATTATTAGGCCAAGAATTTCTTGCTATAAATAGAGGAGCTTCTCCTCATTTGCAAACACACCAATTCAAGAGCTTTTCACTCTTGTCTTTCTTTTTCCTCCTTCATTTCATTATGAAGTATTTTGTAAGAGAGTGAGTGTTGGGAAACACTTGTGTGAACCCTTTCTTTGGAGTGATCTTGTGAAGTTATTCTCTTGGGGTATTTGAGACTAATTAGAGTATTTACTCTAATTTTGTACTCTTGTTGGTATAGTGAAATTGCTCATCTCTGCTTGTGGACGTAGGTCACCTTGACCGAACCACATTAAATTTGTGTCTTCTTTATATTCTTTAATTGTCGTTATTATCAACTTCCATTGTCTTTGTTATTGTCATTATACCGTTGTTTGGCTAAATTTCGCACTACCCGGGTTCCCGATCCTAACAAAGAGAATATGTATTAACTAGGGGTGTACATAGGTCGGGCTGGTTCAGATTTTCTAATTACCAAACCAAACCAATTGTATCGGGTTATTAAATCTAAATATCAAACCAAACCAATAAAAGTCGGATTTTTTAATCTCGATTTTCGAATTTTTTAATTTTTTTTCATAAAGTCTTCATAGCACAAAACGTAAAATTTGTGTTCCAAATATGTCTTTAACCCTAGAAAGACAGAACTATATAAGGTATTTTTTAATAAAATAACATAAATATGAGATGAGTCATGGCATTGTACTAAAATATTCAACGATAAAGATAATAAAATCGCATAGAATAAATATTATTAATAAGCCATAATGAAAATAAATATAATTTAAAATTACGACTAATAAGTACTATTATTTACATGACGAACCACTAAAAAAATAAGTTATACATTTTATCTAAACCATGAAAAAACTAAAAAATATATATCCAACACTATTTTCATTCATAGTACAATTGAATTGAATGTCTTTTATTAACATTAGTATTGATTTGATTTTGGTTTAAGATTTATTTGAGTTACTAATATTTATGAACTATAAAACTTATTGGAGCATCCAAAAATTATAAGCCCAAACTTGAAATAATACGTTAAAAGATAAAACTATAAAAAAACTTAATTTAAGAAATATTTATAAACTATAATAAATATTTTTATGTATTAAATACATTTAAAGCTTCCATACATATAATGTCGGATTGATTTGGTTTCTGTTTGACTTTTTTTAGTTAAAACCAAATCAAACCAAATATGGTCGGGTTTTGTTTTTCAAACCAAATCATAATCGAGTTTTTTTTTCTCTGTTTGACTCGAATTATCGGGTTAGTGCGGTTTGTGAGTTTTATTTGTACACACATGGTATTAATTATTAACTAATGATATAGTGATGCGAGTACATATGTCCACACAAAAAAGTGTATGCAAAAGAATATAGTATGTATTTATTAGATTAGTGTAAATACTAAAGAAGAATAAGATTTATAATGGCGAAGTAAAGCGTTTTTACAAATTCCAACTTATATTTCTATAGCTCATGTGGTTTATCGACAAACTTTTGTCCTCAGAAATCGGACAGCTCTCGTAACTTTCACCTCTGTACCCCTCTTTCATTTCTTTGTTTATCTATGGAGGCTGCTGAACGGTGCTGGGCACGTGGTCTCACGTGCTTTTCTTTCTTTTTGCTCCATATCCCCACAGCAACCCAAAAAAAAAAAAAACAGAGAATCGTCAATGAAAGATGATTTTGTAAATGAAAAAACAACTTAACGAACATGGTAAAAATTAAACTCTTTTAATCTCAGAAATAGTCCATGTCAAATGTAGGATTTATACAGAAGAAGATTAATCATTTTAACTTATTATATTTTTACCATCGAACTCATTGGACATTTAAAATTATAAGTTTAAAATATGTATTCCAATATTTATTCAAATTATGATATATATATATATATATATACATTAAAGTTAGTGAGTCCAGTTAAACACAAAGTCTATTAGCTACATTCGCCTCTGGCTATATAGCTTGTAGCTAGGACCCAGGTGTAGATGGAATTTCGAGTCATCCATCTTTCAACTTGAAGCGTCCTATAAATGCCTCAGCTTTAGCAAGCAAGGAAGGTCTCGTCAATGCAACTTCTTATTGGCATATATTGCTTGTCCATTGTACGGATCTCTTATCCTCCCCCAAGTCATGAACCAAGACAAGAGACCATCACAAGTTAATTCTTTGTGAAACATCTTTCTTTTTTAAAACATCATTTCGATTTAATTTGCGCATGGAAATATGTCGAACACTTGGTGTGTGATAATGGAGGTACTTTATGCTTTTGCATATGGTAGTCATATATATGATTAGGATATACTCTGTGTGTAACGCTTAATGGTGAATATTAAGAGAGTTAATATTGTGGTTTGCCTGATGAAATTCGTTATGTCTTGCTAAATGTTTGTTGATTGAATTAAGGAATTAAAAATCATCAACCGTGCACAAAGTTAGTAGCTTTTCCCCGAATATACTGGGGTTCGGCTATGCCTTCACTTATATCTGTTGCCTTGTTGGTAAAGGAAATCTATCCGTATAGCCGCCGTAAAAAATAATAATCAAAAAATATATATTTTTTGTATATTAATATATAATATACATATTTTATACGTAACTAGTATATATTATTCGTATATTTGGCTAGGGATCGTAATTATTTTTGACCGACCAACCAAATGTATTAAAAGCCCTATTTGTAGAATCGAACTTTAGTATCTGAAATACTGGTGAAATAATAACTAATTAACTCGTTTGAAGAGTATTGTTTCTTTTCAACTTCAATTTTAAAAACTTTTCTCTTTTTCCAACTTTCACCAAATATTCGCAGCACATACTAATTTACATCATTAAGAGGAAATAACATTTCCCCATCCATTCAGCATGTATAGTTTATATCTTTACTTGCAACTATGTTGCATGGACTTTATAAAATGTTATCGCAGTCGTGTTGGATTCAGAGGGAGCCAGGATTTGAAGCTTATGGGTTCATGATTCAAGTTCTTTTAAGTTACTAGGTTCTAACTTAATAATTTGTTCATATTCAATGAATTTCTTAAGACAAATATAAAGTTTGGACCAAAGCTACTGGGTTCGGTCGAACCCGTAGCCAATAGGCTGGATCAACCTCTGAATGGATCCTCAAAAAATACATTATTTTTGGAGGATTCAACACGCAACCGACAATATTTTCAGAGAGTCCGAACAACATAGACTGTCAGGCCGAAAGAGTTGTGTCTACCTGTAAAGTGTGATTAACTCTTCTTATTTCCTCATATAAAAATGTTCCCAAGTGAGCACATTGCTATGTTCAATATAGAAATTCCATCTCCCTTAAGAGCTGCCTCTCATCCTCTCTCTCTATCCCCTCTCTTCTCCTATAACTAAACATATTTAGCCGTACGAGGGGTCTATGAGACCAACCCACTAGCCAATTTTTAAACTCGTAACTTGGTTTTCTAGGCACTTCTGGCAGATTTTCATTGGTTATGCCCATTTCGCATCCTCGTATTAACACATAATATATGTACTCTACTCACCCCAATGCATGTATATTCATTTGTTGTTGCTCATTCTTCCTAGGAAAGATATGTCCTTTTTCAAGTGCATGTATGAGCTTCTATGACCACAAACAAACAATGCAATTTTAGAAAACCAAAAGGAATTCGTTGAGATGGTTGAGGGGTTAATCATGACCGTTAGCCATTTAAAATCTTAGAATTAATAGAGTTGCCCAGAAAACTGCACTAGTCCACAGTTAGACTCAAAATATACTAAAAGAATTGCAGCAACCAAGACTCTTGTCCAAGAAATTCTACCTTTTCATACGCCGATTTGTACAGATCCAAAATATATTCATCTCCTTTGCCCTCCTACAAAAACCACCTTTTTATTCTACTAAGCAAACCACGTGGAGTTGACTGGTCCTTCACTTAATTCATTACTATGACACTCGATTTTCAGTTCTGTTCTTTGGTTTTCTTCTTATTTGTGACAGTTTCTGCTATTGGACTAGAGGACTTATTAAGCTGCGACTCGAAATCTCCAGCTGCTTCTGGCTATCGATGTGAACGTAATTTGCAGCCACTGCAATGCGGGACATTCGCAATTCTTCGCACCAATTCATTTTACTCGTCTCTTTTCAATCTGAGTTCTTATTTGGGTATCAATCGATACGTTCTAGGTGAAGCAAATGGCTTTTCTGCTGATACAGAATTTCTTACAATTGACCAGCCTTTATTAATTCCATTAGATTGTAAATGCGTTGGCGGATTCTTTGAAGCTGAATTGACAAAAACAACAATTAAAGGAGAGAGCTTTTATAGCATTGCTCAATCTTTAGAAGGTTTAACGACTTGCAAAGCTATTAAGGAGAAAAATCCAAATATTACTCCTTTTGATCTGTCTGAGAAACTTCTGCTGTCAATTCCACTGAGATGTGCTTGTCTTTCTCCAGAAGAAATTAGTCCGCAAACAAAACTTTTGGTCTCTTATCCAGTGAAGCAAGGCGATACAATTGCAGCCTTAGCAATTGGCTTCAATACTAGTGCTGAAAGAATAATTGCTACCAATCACAGATTAGAAGGAGGTAGTTTTAGACCTGAAAGCCTATCACCAGCTTCAACTCTTCTGATTCCACTCGAAGGTAACGTTGAATTGTGTGACTATCTCATCTGAAAATTTAAATAATTAGAAAGATCACATTTTTAGTTACTTATTTAATTATATTAGCCCTTATCCATGAAGAAATGTTTTTTTTTGCTCTTTGGGTGGTGGTGAGATTTAGATGTTGAAATGTTTTTTGCTTTTTGAGTGGTGGTGAGATTTGAATCTAAGTTTCCTTGCTTGCCCTGATACCAAATTGATTAGTATGACCGTCTCATTTAAAATTTTAAGTTGTTAGAGAGAGAGCATACAGTTTATGTTAGTTATATTATGTGTCAACAGGTAAACCAAGACTTAACTCATTTACAAACTCACAACAGCCGGATTTGGGATATCCAGCAGCAAGCGTTGCGTCAACTAAAAAACATAAAAGAAAGTCCAAAATGAGGATGATGGGAGTTTATATTGCTGTTGCTGTGGTTGCCTTTATGTCAATGGTAGCATTTGCAGCAGTTTTCTTGTTTATCCTGCACAAGAGGAAGAGGGATGCAGATTTGTGTAAGGAAGCAGATTTGGAGCTACAAAAGTTAAGCTTAAGTGTGAGAACTACCAGCGAAAAGAAAGTTTCATTCGAGGGGTCTCAAAATGAACTTGACAGTCAGATTATTGATGCCACACCACATAAGTTGTTGGTTGAGACCTACACTATTGATGAGATAAAGAAGGCTACAGAGGATTTTGATTCCTCCAATCTTATCGAGGATTCTGTATTCCATGGCCGGATCAATGGAAAAAATTTGGCAATCAAAAAGATGGAGACTTGCAATATCTCAAAAATAGATTTTGGGCTATTCAATGATGCAATTCATCATCATCCAAATATTATCAGGCACTTAGGGACATGCGTATCAGAGAGTCCTGATTCATTCTTGGTGTTTGAATATGCTGTAAATGGTTCGTTAAAAGACTGGCTTCATGGTGGTCGAGCAATGAAGAATCAATTCATTGCTTCGTGCTATTGTTTCTTGACATGGAATCAGAGGCTAAGGATTTGTCTAGATGTAGCGACCGCCTTGCAATTTATGCACCATATCATGGATCCTGCTTATGTCCATCGAAATATAAAGAGCAGGAACATTTTTCTTGATGAAGAGTTCAAGGCAAAAGTTGGTAATTTTGGCATGGCTCGATGTGTTGAAGATGATGTTGCAATAGGTTATTTGGCGCCAGAGTATCTTGAACGAGGAATCCTTACCCCGAGCATTGATATCTTTGCTTTTGGGGTGATTTTGCTGGAGGTGTTATCAGGCCAAACACCTATAACCAGTGGCAATGGTAAAGGAGGAGAAGATGAAATTAGGCTGTCTGATAAAATAAAGGTCATTTTGGAGTCAGAGAACGCGGATGAGTTAAGGGAATGGATAGACAGTGCATTAGGAGAGAATTATTTATTTGATGCAGCAGTGACATTGGCAAATCTGGCTAGAGCATGCGTGGAGGACGAGCCCTCGTTAAGACCAAATGCTGGTGAGATTGTGGAAAAGTTGTCAAGATTGGTTGAAGAATTACTGGAAGGGGAAGAGCAACTCATAACCTCCGAAAGTTCTTGCAAACCTTTGTTCAAGGCTGCGGCCACCAGTACCATGTGATAACCAAAATAGCAAGCTTTTGTGAATTGTAAGTGATTAAGTTTCCAGGTGTTTAACTTGTAAGGTTTTTATGGCTCCTAAGATCTTGATCTCCTCTGCACTTACGGCAAAATACAAGAGGAGACTTTATGCCGCATATTATTAACTTGTAAATATGTACGTATGCAGCAACTACTTTTGATCAATAGTGATCTTCTTATGTAGCTACTGCTGTCAATCAATTTTCAGTTCATCTCCCAAATATGTCTTGACTTTTCATTAAAATTGTTTTCTTGACTGACCTTAAGTTCGTTCCCTAGATTCAAAAGACAACCCAAAAGGTAGAACAAAAGGGATATCACAGATCATATATAGCAGATTGAAGAAGAAACAGTCTTTCACTAAAGTAAAGTACAGAATACTTTTACAAGATTCAAATACCAATAGGAGACATTTGCAAGAATAATTAAAATTGATTGGTTCCTCAAGTCGAAGTAGAGTAAAACTGCAGGCACTCATCACTAAAAAGGAATAGAACACATCATATGACATCCGGGGGCGGAGCTAGAGTGCTCCGAGCGGGTTTGGCCGAACCCAGTAATTTTAGTTCGAACCCTGTATTTGTCTTAAAAAATCAATTGAATATGTATAAATTATTAATGAGAATACATAAGTTTTTAAGCAAAGCTGCATTATCCAAAAACATAAAAATATGTCAAGATGAAAACTTTACAAATATTAGAACCATTAGTCTACAATAAGGTGCAATGTTGTACTAATATACAGAAAGAATGAGCAATCCTCAACAAAAGATCAATGAACGAATCAAAGATACAAAGAAAGCAGAAAGAAAGCAAAGTAAGCAGTGGCAAGGACAAAAAACTAACAACGCATCATAATCTCGAACTCATCAAAGTTAAGGAGACCATCGCCATCAATATCATAGCGGCAAATCATTCCTCTGCATTCATCAATGGTTCTTGATTCTCCTAATCTGGCAAGCATTCTATTCAAACTCTCAGGCGTAATACATCCACATCCCTCCATCTCATACATCCTGAATGCTTCCTTCAGCTCGTGCGCCTTCTCTTCTTCGCTTCCATCTTCAATTAATCTCACAAAGTCTTCGAAATCCAACAAGCCATCGTTATCTGAGTCATTTAACTCAACCGCAGCCTTCGCTTCCTCATACGACATGTCTTTGCCGATCAAGTGGACACACTGTTGTAGCTCCTCTGCTGATATTTTCCTATCTCTATTCTCATCAAAGCGTTCAAATAGACGTAGGTGCTGCTTGTATTCTGCCATCAAATTAACAAATATCAAAGAGGGTGTACTTTGGCAAGAATTAAAAGTAAAAACCAAGAGGCAAGAGTTGAACTGCTATAAAACCAAATTCTTGACCCCTATATATATGTATATCAAGAGCGGCAGAATACGTGTGGCCTGCGTAAAGCAACCGGGGAAATTGTAAGCGCGCGGGAATTTCAGGTGTGTACCGTTGATCAGTTTTCAATGAAGAATTGGGCTTCCAGATATACAGGAACCAACCTAGAAGAATCTGATCATCTACCAAGTCATTGGGAAGGAGACTAGGAAAGCCAAACCGGGAATACTATTTCCAAGTCTAAGCTCTTTATTTTTTTATCTTTCTATTTTCTCGAAGCTCTTTATGACTACTAATAGGAGTAATATTTTCCGTTTGAGTGGGGTAGGGTCCTTGAAGCCAAAATACAACTTTAACTATTAATTAGCGGGTTAATTTCAACACTCAAACAATCATATATCGTAAGTTCGTGCTTCTTATCACCAAGCCCGTCTAGCTCAGTTGGTAGAGCGCAAGGCTCTTAACCTTGTGGTCGTGGGTTCGAGCCCCACGGTGGGCGTAGTGATTTTTCTTTTCATTTTCCTTGGCGCCTTTCATTTTTTCTGGGCTGCATGGAGAAACAGATAGCACACGAGTGAGGCCATGTCAAATCTTCTATATATTATTATTATTAAAAGGCGAGTGAAACTTTAAGCCAAGTGTCAGCCTAGAAAAAAGTCGCATAATTATAGTTAATAATTAGTTATTGATTATTTTTTTAAATTTAAATATATATAAAATAATAAAATAAAATATTTTATAATAAAAAATGAAAAGTAAAAAAAACTGTCCATTCAAATTGGAGAGTAGTTTCAAGTTGGAGTTTTTAAATTATTTATTAAATTTCAGATAATATTCTTCAGAACAATTGGATAAAATTTAAAATTAAAAAAATATTTCAAGAGTAATAAAATATATATCTTCTATTATATTATAAAAAGAAAGTAGTAGGTAAAAATATTAAACAAAGTAATATGCTAATAAAAAATTCTATTAACAATGCAATTATATTAAATATTGGATAATATAATAAAGAAAAATACATAATAACAAAAGTTATTCGATGACTATATAAGTCCCTTTAATTTAATAGAGATTTTATTCATTAAAATTTAGATAATATTATTGACAACAACAGAATAAAATTTAAAATAAAAAATATTTTAATATATATATATATATATATATATATATATATATATATATATATATATATATATCTTCTCTTATATTATAAAAAGAAAGCGAGCATACAAAAATATTAAACAAAGTAATATGCTAATAAAAATTTCTATTAACAATGTAAAAATACTAAACATTGGATAATAGAATAAAGAAAAATATAGAAGAAAAGAATTATTCAATGACTATATAAGTCCCTTTAATTTACTGGCGATTTTATTATTGGGTATATCATATTGACAAATAAGATGACAATTGAAATTTATTAAAGCAATACGATCTAATATGTTCAAACAAACCCGATCACAATTTAATTTAATTAATATTTTTTAATATTGACCGCGCATCGCACGGGTACCACCACTAGTTATGGTGAAAGCGTCTCGCCACAATGTGTAGCGGATTCCACATGTCATTTACAACATTATCCTATTTTCCCCTACCAGGTCTTAGTTATTTTCATAGACCTCGGTCATGGGCGAAGTGGGGTTCACCCGAACGCCCTTCCCAAAAAATTACATTGTATATATATGACAAAATATGTTTTTTACCTTTATAATTATATTTTGAATCCCCATAACATAGCATAACTTAGTGGTCAAGGGAGTTCAAAACTTTTGTAAGTTCATTGGTTCAATGCCCAGTATAAGAGTAAAAGGACGCGGTCTCATTAAAATATCCACCCCATTTCTTGGTCAACGCCTCTCATTAAGTGTCATGTCTTCCATGTAAATCCAACACATTTTCAGCATCAATATTTTAATCAACTGCCACCGTCTCTTCTCCTTCAGAATCCCTCTACAGGACTTCCTTGCATTCCTTTTTTTATCCACCGGCCATGGCAGTGCTGAGCTTCCTGGGAGTTTCAACCCGACTACTTCTTCGGACTTTCAGCAGAGGCGGATTCAGGATTCAAAGGTGCAGGTGTCACTACGTTATGCATACAATATACATGCCAATAGCTACAAAGACAGAATAAGAATAATAGATCGATTCGCTTAGTTTTTGGTTAATTCGATTAGGTCTTTCATTCGCGAAACAAAATAAGTTCAATTTTGGTTCAGCTTTTTTACTCTTAATTTAAAATGAAAATGCAAAAGAAGAATAACATTTCATGAAAGAGCGCATTAATATAAAAGTTTGCTTGAAGAGTAGCTTAACTACTACATATCCTTTGTTTGACTAAATTAATTTACTTATATTATTCTTAGATTAATTTTTTCATCTTAATTGTAAAGTTATATGATAATCATTTCTAAATAAAAA
Source organism: Nicotiana tomentosiformis (assembly GCF_000390325.3). Lineage (NCBI taxonomy): Eukaryota > Viridiplantae > Streptophyta > Magnoliopsida > Solanales > Solanaceae > Nicotiana > Nicotiana tomentosiformis. Next base: position 99,107,012 of record NC_090813.1, on the reverse strand, counting down.
TCTTCAACGTTCAATCTATGATAATCGACCCAAAATGACTATCAATCAAGCCATTTACTTTTTTTTTTCAAAATTCAATAGAAGATATTGTTCACATTATACTCTAATATATAAATTAATATTATTTTATTAAACAAAAAAAAATTATATGCTAACTAAAATCAATTCAAATTACCTATCAAAAATAATTGCTCATGAAGTAAAGACTGAAAGTTAAAAATAAATGAAGGAGATAACAGAAGAAGAAAAAAAAAAGACTTAGCAAATAAAAGTAAGAAAAGGAGGAAAAGAACACGACGAAAAAGAGGTGAGGCCCTAGGACCCAACTGGGAACAAAGGAAATCTTAATCTTAATAAGTAGAAAGAGAAAAAGGAAAAACAAAGAAGATGTTCTAGTTGGGAATCCAACTTGCATTCATAAGGTCATGAGAGCCTTTTAAGGTGGACGCTGAACAAGTGGCACCCACGTTCACTTTGTGATTGTTGGGTGACACTTTATCAATATATACGCATTTTCCACAGATATATTATATATAGTAAGAATATTAGCGAAGCAAGCGGGTAGTATGACACCCTTACCTCATAAAGTAAATTCGCCCCTGGCTTCCTGTTACGCAATTACAGGAATTCGATTTGAACTCGATGATCACAACACTGCCTGAGGAATTGATCGAGAAAAGCAATAGAGATAAGGAATTTGCAGAAGAAGAGAAAGAAGAGAGAAGATGAAGAAGAGAAGAGACAATTTAGGATAAAATTGTATGTATTGATTGATAAAATGAATATGTAGCAAACAACACTATTTGTACTGATTACATTGTATCCAAAATGATAAAGTTACAACAGATTCTTTTCTAACTAAATTCTATTATTCTAACTATCTCAACTAACTTTAACTAACTCTCCCTCCCCGTAACTAACTTTTGACTTGCACGACTGTTTCTTCTATACTTGAGCTGACTTGTACAACTATTTCTTCTATACTTGAACTACTCAAGCTAACCTCCTTATATAATTTATCAGTACTCCCCCAATCGAAGATCCTTGTCCATAAGGATCAAAAGAAGGGAACCTCGTTTGTAGGACTATAACAAACTCCCATGTAGCACCATCAGCAAAAAGTCTTTGCCACTTAACTAAGGCTTGTGCAATAACTTTATTTCCTTTCTTCACCATTCTCCTTTGCAAGATTAGTTCAAGATCAAGGTAATAAGGACTGGCCAAATCAATTTCTACAGGATAAGAAATCTGAGATAGAACTTCATAGCATCTTTTCAACAGTGAAACATGCATTGTGGGGTGAATCTTAACTCCACCAGGAAGTAATAGAGTGTAGGCAAATGGACCCACTCGTTTGAGAATCTGAAAAGGTCCATAGTATTTAAAATCCAACTTGCGTGATGAATGGTTGGATATAGTCTTTTGCTTATAGGGTTGGATTTTTAGATAGACTCAATCACCTACATCAAATTGCATATCACTTCTGTATGAATCTGCTTGTTGCTTCATTCTATGTTGAGCTCTTCTTAGATGATGTTTAAGCAACTACAACTTTAGTTCTCTATTGAGCAAAGTGTTATCAACTTCAGCTGAAGTTGACTCCCCTGGCAAGTAGGGTAGGTGTAAGGGAGGTGGTCGACCATATAGTGCTTCATAAGGGGTGGTCTTTATGGCTGAGTGAAATGAGGTGTTATACCAGTACTCAGCCATAGGCAAGCAGGAGTACCATTTAGCAGCATCCTCATTGCAGTAGCACCTTAAGTAGGTCTCAAGACTTCTATTCAACACTTGAGTATGTCTATCAGATTGGGGATGATATGCAGAAGAGGTGTTCAATTGAACTCCTTGCAGTGAGAACAGTTCTTGCTAGAATGTACTGATAAAGACATCATCTCGATCACTAGTAATGGTATCAGGTAGGCCATGTAATCTCACCACAGTGTCTAAGAACAATTTAACAACTGATTGAGCGATATAAGGATGCTTAAGTGGAATAAAATGACCATACTTGTTAAGTATGTCCACCACTACTAGTATTACCTCATAACGATTGGATTTAGGGAGGCCATCAATGAAATCCATACTGATTTGAGACCACACTACATCTGGGATGGGTAATGCATGTAACAAGCCAGGATAAGCAGCTAAGTCAGATTTGTTCTTTTGGCACACATCACATTTTTGCACAAAATCTCTTACCTCTTTCCTCATGTTCTTCCAATAGAACAATGTTAGTTGCCTCCTTAGAGTAGCTTCAACACGGACACCTTGAGGAGTTGCATGTCACAAAGTTATAATTATTTTCTCAATTCTGGCACCTTTCCTATCACCAATTTGCCGTTTCTCCTTAGCTGACTTTGAAAATATGTGAAATGTTTGTGAGTATGTGGATCAGCTTGGAGTTCTTCAATGAGGTGCTTCAGCTCCTGATCAGAGTTCCAACTATCAATTATAGCCTGAAAAAGATCAGTATCACCAGGGAAAACCATCAATGTCAATAATTCAGCTCCAGCCACTCTAGAAAGTGCATCAGCTACTTTATTCTCCACCCCCTTCTTGTATTCTATTGAATAATCAAATGGAATTAGTTTGGTTAGCCACAACAGCTGGGAGTTAGTGTGTAAATTCTGCTCCATAAGCTACTTCAAGGCCTTTTAGTCAGTTCTGATGATGAATTTCTGTTCCAACAAATACTGTGACCATTTTGTTAATGCATGTACCATAGCCAGTAACTCTCTATCATAGACAGTTAGAGCTACATGCTTGGGGGATAAAGCCTTGGTAATAAAATCTATTGGATGCCCTTCCTACATAAGTACTGCTCCAATGCCATTACCATTGGCATCAGTTTCCACAATGAAGGTTTTGATAGCATCTGGTAGAGCTAGAACATGAGCTTGGGTGAGTATTTTTTCAAAGTTGCAAATGATGCATCTGCTGAAGTTGACCATTTGGACCCATCCTTGTTAGTGAGATAAGTTAGAGGTTTGTAAATCACCCAAAAACCTTTAATAAATCTTCTATAATAACCAGCTAGGCCCAGAAATCCCCTAAGTTGTTTTAGAGTTGTTGATGTAGGCCAGTTCTGTACAACTTCTATCTTTTGAGGATCAGTAGATACTCTTTCAGCTGTAATGAAATATCTTAAGTATTCAATCCTCTGAACCCCAAAGAAACATTTGTTCTTTTTAGCAAAGAACTGATGTTTACTCATTTCTACAAAAACAGACCTCAAATGAATTAAGTGATCCTCTATAGTGCTGCTGTATATGAGAATATCATCAAAGAAGACCAACACATGTTTTCTGAGAAACTCCTGGAAAAAATAAAGTTCACCAATCCTTGAAATGTTGTAGGAGCATTCGTCAGACCAAATGGCATTACCAGATATTCAAAATGTCCAGAATGAGTTCTGAAAGCAGTTTTAGGCACATTTCCTTGGCCATTCTGAGTTGATGATATGCAGACCTTAGGTCTATTTTAGAGAAGATCTTAGAACCTCCAAGTTCATTTAGCAAATCTTCTACAATGGGAATGGAGAACTTGTTTTTCACGGTGTGTTTATTCAAATCCCTATAGTCGACACAAAACCTCCATGAACCATATTTCTTACCTACTAAAACCACTGGTGAAGCAAAATGACTACAGCTGGGCTGAATAATTCCTTAGTCCAGCATTTGATGTACAAGACCTTCAATAATATCCTTCTTAACTGAAGGATGCCTATAGGGCCTTTTATTCATAGGCCCAGTTTCATTTTGTAGAACAATTCTATGATCAAAAACACCCCTAGAGGGAGGTAATTCAGCAGGCTCTTCAAATAGTCTAGAATACTCAGCTAGTAATTGTACCAGTCTGACATCTGTCTGTGATGATCCAAAATGTTATTTTTAAATTTAATAATTAATTCTATATTCTAAGACCTCAAAAATTACTATTTATCATTATTCGACTTGCGTGCGCATCCCGTAAAATTTTTCGAAAAGCTTTTATGCGAAAAATAAATTAAAATATGAATTAGAGCTTTAAAACTCAACTGAGTTGACCTTGGTCAATATTTTTAGAAAACGGACTCAGATCAGTGTTTTGACAGTTTTGGTAGGTCCGTATCGTGATTTGGGACTTGGGCGTATGCCCGGAATTAAATTCTGAGGTCCCTAGCCCAAGATATGGAATTTTAAAGAAAAATTAAAAGTTTAAATTCAAATAATGACCGAATGTCGAAATATGTGCAAACAACGCCGGAATAGAATTTTGATGATTCCAACAGCTCCGTATGGTGATTTTGAACTTAGAAGCGTGATCAAAATTTTATTTGGAAGACCGTAGTGAAATTAGGCTTGAAATGGCTAAAATAGAAATTTAAGTTTGGAAGTTTGACCGGGGAGTTGAATTTTTGATATCGGGGTCGGAATCTAGTTCTGAAAATCTTAACAACTCCGTTATATCATTTATGACCTGCATGCAAAATTTGAGGTCAATCGAACTTGATTTGATATGTTGCGGCGTCGTTTGTAGAAATTGGAAGTTTCAAAGTTTATTAGGCTTGAATCTATGTGTGATTCGTGTTTTTAGTATTGTTGGATGTGATTTGAAGACTCGAATAAGTTCGTATGATGTATTAGGAGTTGTTGGTATATTTGGTTGAGGTCCCGAGGGGCTCGGGCATGTTCCGGATGGTTAACGGGTCATTTTTGGCCTTGGTGAGATGACTGATATCTGCTCCTGCAATTTTTCTGGTTTCCTCTTTCGCGTTCGCGAGAGGATCCTCGCGTTCGTGAAGAGTGTTTTGGGCTGGTGAAATTTTTGTTCTACGCATTCGCCGAGGAGAGGAAGCGAACGCGAAGAGTAGGGCAGTGTGTGCATCGCGAACGCGTGAGTGGCGTCGCGTTCGCGAAGGAGAGTGAAGCAGCTGGGAACCCCAGTCTTTTGTTCTACGCGTTCGCGAGGTAAGGGACGCGTTCGCGAAGGTTTGAGTTTGCAAAGCTTCGCGTTCGCGAAGCGTTGGTCGCGTTCGCGAAGTGTTGGTTGCGTTCGCGAAGAGGAAAGTTGGGCAGCACAATTTTGTGATTCGCGAACGTGAGACAAGGCTCGTGTTCGCGAAGAAGAAACCACTTGACAGAATGTTAAGTTTAGAAAATGGGACTCCATTTTTAACGAATTGGAGCTCGGATTGAGGCGAGTTTTGAGAGATTTTCAGAGAAAATGTTGGGGTAAATGTTCTTAACTCAATCTTTGTTAGATTACCCGAATCTATCACTGTTTTTAACATTTAATTGATGATTTAAGTTGGAAAAATTTGAAAACCCTCTTGGATAGATTTAAGGATTTGAGGGTCGAACTCTTATTGGAATTTAGTCATTTTGGTATGGTTAGACTCGTGGTTGAATGGGCGTTCATATTTTGTAACTTTCATCGGATTTCGAGACGTGGGCCCCACGGGCCATTTTTGAGTTAATTTCAGATTTTTATTGAAAAATATAGTATTTTCTTACAGAATGAATTCTATAATTTTTGTTGACTGTATCGAATTAATTATGACTAGATACGAGTCGACTGGAATCGGAAAATCGAGAAAAAAACATACTACTTGTTTAAATTGGAGCAAGTCGAGGTAAGTGACTTGTTTAACCTTGTGTGGGAAAAATTTACCCTAGGATTGGTATTAATTGTAATGTGATAAAAGTCGTATACACGAGGTGATGAGTGTGTACACGGACTAAATGTGAAGGATTATGTTTTTAAATTGTGAAGATCACTGTTGCATATTAATTAATTTATTAAATCTTGTTATATTTTCCATCATTGATTTGATTTGTATACTTTAAATATTTGCTTGACATTTTCCTGCTAATTGTTTTACCTGTTTAGTTGAAACTTGGTTCCGTTTATTCTGTGCATTATTTGAAATTGATTTTCTTAAATTTAAATATTATTAATAGGAAATACTTGACATTTTAAATTTGGTATTGAAGCAACGTATTAAAGATTTTGAAATATTATTTTGCTGAATTATTTATTCCTGAGTATTTGTGTAAGATTTTTGTACTCATTGTGATGGAGCCGTGAGCTCTTTATTGTAAAAAACATTATAGATAACTTATTTTGGCGTGAGCTGTGAGCTCTTTATTTTAGAACACATTGTTGTTGATTTATGTTGGCACGTTAAATTATTTGAGCACTTGAGGTGTAAATTGTGATATATTATGATATTGATACGCATGCGGTTGTATAAGGTTTGGGTATTGAAACGCATGCGGTGAGATAAGGGTGGCTTGATACGCGTGGCTAGTAGGGGAAACTACTAGAAGTCATGCGGTGTGATAAGGATGGCTGAAACGCGGGATGCTATTTCGGAAAAAATGTTTTCTTTAAAATAAATTGTGAAGGCTCCTGCGGTGAGATAAGGAAATGAGATATTGTGAATTTAATTATGACTTGGGACTACGAGGCGGTACCTCGGTAGTGCCCTTGTTGATATCGATTTATGGCCGTAGTTGCCTTTGATTTTTATTGTGATTTTTCTTAAAGTTGAAAAGAAATTCTGTTTTGTTTCCACGAGGTATTTATTTGCCATTATTTGGTTTAATGAAATGTGACATACTACTTGATTCATTTCCATTATCATTTTATCTTATTAAATTGTTTAAACATTTTTTTATGTCATTATCTATTCTCCAGTAGGGTCTGACCTGACCTCGCCACTACTCTACCGAGGTTAGGCTTGGCAGTTATTGTGTACCGCTATGGTGTACTCATACTACGCTTCTGCACATCTTTTTGTGCAGATCCAGGTACATCTTACCAGGCCCTGTGGTGACACCCGTCATATTATGAGAGATTGCCCCAGATTTAGGAGGGGTGCACCTCCACAGATTTCTCAGGCCCCACCTATTCCACAGGGTCTTCAGGCTTCTCAGGCCATGATTACTGCACCAGTTGCCACTCCACCTGCACAGCCAGCTAGAGGTGGAGGTCGGGCAGGTAGAGGTCGCCCTAGAGGGGAAGGCCATGCCAGATATTATGCCTTTCCTGCTAGGATAGATGTCGTTGCTTCCGGTTCTGTTATCACAGGTATTATTCTGGTCTGTCATAGAGATGCATCAGTCTTATTTGATCCAGGCTCAACTTACTCTTATGTGTCATCTTATTTTGCCTCGTATTTGGGCGTATCACGTGATTCCTTGAATTTTTCTGTTTATGTATCTACACCAGTAGGTGAATCTATTATTGTGGACCATGTGTATCGGCCGTGTTTAATTGTTATCAGTGATTTTGAGACCAGAGCTGATTTATTATTGCTCAGTATGTTGGATTTCGATATTATTTTGGGCATGGACTGGTTGTCGCCCTATCACGCTATTCTTGATTGTTACGCCAAGACGGTGACGTTGGCTATGCTAGGTCTACCACGGCTAGAGTGGAGAGGTACCTCAGATCATGTTCCTAGCAGGGTTGTTGCATTTCTTAAAGCTCAACGAATGGTTGAGAATGGGTGTGATGCGTATCTGGCCTATGTGAGAGATGTTAGTATTGATAATCCTACTGTGGAGTCAGTTCCTGTAGTAATGGATTTTCCTGATGTATTTTTAGCAGATCTTCCGGGTATGCCACCCGACAGGGATATTGATTTTGGTATTGATTTATTACCAGGTACTCAGCCTGTTTCTATTCCACCATACCGTATGGCCCCAGCAGAGTTGAAAGAATTAAAAGAACAGTTACAGGAATTGCTTGATAAGGGTTTCAATCGGCCTAGTGTATCGCCTTGGGGTGCTCCTGTCTTATTTGTAAAAAATAAGGATGGTTCTATGCGGATGATGTGTATTGATTACCGCCAGCTGAACAAGGTTACAGTGAATAACAGGTATCCATTGCCACGTATTGATGACCTATTTGATCAGCTTCAGGGTGCCAAGGTATTCTCTAAAATTGACTTGCGTTCAAGCTATCATCAGTTGAAGATTCGGGAGCCAGATATCCTGAAAACTGCTTTCAGGACTCGGTATGGTCATTACGAGTTCCTTGTGATGTCTTATGGGCTGACCAACGCCCCAGCAATATTTATGCACTTAATAAATAGTGTATTTCAGCCCTATCTTGATTCTTTCATCATTGTGTTTATTGACGACATTCTGGTGTATTCCCAGAGTCGGGAAGATCATGAACAACACCTGAGGACTGTGCTTCAGATTTTGAGAGAAAAGAAGTTATATGCAAAATTCTCAAAGTGTGAATTTTGGCTTAATTCGATAGGATTTTTAGGTCATATAGTTTCATGCGAGGGGATCAAGGTAGATCCGAAGAAGATTGAAGCAGTGCAGAATTGGTTCAGACCATCCTCAATTACGAAAATTCGGAGTTTTCTTGGTTTGACAGAGTATTATCGCCGATTTGTAAAGGGTTTCTCTTCTATTGATGCATCTATGACCAAATTAACCCAGAAGGGTGCTCCGTTCAGGTGGACCGAGGAATGTGAGGAGAGCTTTCAAAAGCTCAAGACAACTTTAACTACAGCCCCAGTATTGGTATTACCTATAGGTACAAGGTCTTATACAGTGTATTGTGATGCGTCGCGTATTGGTCTAGGCGCAGTGTTAATGCAAGATGGTAGGGCGATTGCCTACGCGTCCAGACAGTTAAAGGTGCAAGAGAAGAATTATCGTGTACATGACCTGGAGTTAGCAGCTATTGTTCATGCCTTAAAAATTTGGCGGTATTATTTGTACGGTGTCCATTATGAGGTCTACACCGATCACCGGAGTCTACAGCATCTGTTTAAGCAGAAGGATCTTAATTTGCGATAGCGGAGATGGTTGGAGTTGCTTAAGGATTATGATATCACCATTCTCTATCATCCTGGGAAGGCCAATGTAGTGGCCGATGCCTTGAGTCGTAAGGTGGAGAGTTTGGGCAGCTTAGCATATTTACTGGTAGCAGAGAGGCCTTTAGCCTTGGATATTCAGGCCCTAGCCAACCAGTTTGTCAGGTTGGATGTTTTCGAGCCAAGCCGAGTTTTGGATTGTGTGGTTTCTCAGTCTTCTATTTATGATCGTATCAGGGAGCGTCAGTATGATGACCCTCATTTGCTTGTCCTTAAGGATACAGTTCAGCACGGTGATGCCAAAGAAGTCACTATTGGAGATGACGGTGTACTACGGATGCAGGGCAGGCTATGTGTACCCAATGTAGATGGTTTGCGTGAGTTGATTCTCCAGGAGGCTCATAGTTCGGAGTACTCTATTCATCCGAATGCTGCAAAGATGTATCAGGACTTGAGACAACACTATTGGTAGAGGCAGATGAAGAAAGACATAGTGGGGTATGTATCTCGGTGTCTAAATTGTCAACAGGTGAAATATGAGCATCTGCAACCGGGTGGATTACTTCAGAAGTTAAAGATTCCAGAATGGAAATGGGGGCGGATCACTATGGATTTCGTTGTTGGGCTCCCACGGACTCAGCGAAAGTTTGATGCAGTTTGGGTGATTGTGGATAGGCTGACCAAATCAGCTCATTTCATTCCTGTGATTACTACTTACTCTTCAGAGCAGCTGGCTCATGTATATATTCGCGAGATTGTTAGACTTCACGATGTACCGGTATCTATCATCTTTGACTGGGGTACACAGTTTACCTCACGGTTTTGGAGGGCAGTACAATGTGAGTTGGGTACTCGGGTAGAGTTGAGTACAATATTTCACCCTCAGACGGACGGGCAGTCCGAACACACTATTCAGATACTGGAGGATATACTTCGTGCATGTGTGATAGATTTTGGGGATGCTTGGGATCAGTTTTTACCACTTGCAGAGTTTGCTTACAACAACAATTACCAGTCAAGTATTCAGATGGCTCCGTATGAGGCCTTGTATGGTAGGCGGTGCCGGTCTCCAGTGGGTTGGTTCGAACCGGGCGAGGCTAGACTATTGGGTACAGACTTGGTTTAGGATGCCTTGGAAAAGGTTAAGTTGATTCAGGATCGACTTCGTACAGTCCAATCTAGATAGAAGAGTTATGCGGATCGAAAGGTTTGTGATGTTGTATTCATGGTTGGTGAGCGGGTATTGCTCCGGGTTTCGCCTATGAAGGGTGTGATGAGGTTCGGGAAGAAGGAAAAATTGAGCCCTAGGTATATTGGGCCTTTTGAGATTCTTGAGAGAGTTGGAGAGGTGGCTTACAAACTTGCACTACCACCTAGTCTCTCTGCGGTTCATCCGATATTCCATGTTTCCATGCTGCGGAAATATCACGGCGATCCGTTTCATGTGTTAGAATTCAGTTCGGTTCAGTTGGACAAGGATCTATCTTATGTTGAGGAACCAGTGGCTATTTTGGATAGGCAGGTTCGAAAGCTGAGGTCAAAGAACATTGTTTCCGTGAAGGTTCAGTGGAGGGTCATCCGGTCGAAGAGGCGACTTGGGAGACCGAGCATGATATACGCAGCTGTTATCCACACTTATTCACCATCTCAGGTATTTCTTCTAACTCCATTCGAGGAAGAACGTTTGTTTTAGAGGTGGAAAATGTGATGACCCAAAATATCATCTTTAAATTTAATAATTAATTCTGTATTCTAAGACCTCGAAAAGTACTATTTATCATTACTAGACTTGCGTGTGCAGCCCGTAAAATTCTCCTGAAAGTTTTTATGCGAAAAATGAATTAAAATATGAATTAGAACTTTAAAACTCAAATGAGTTGACCTTGGTCAACATTTTTAGCAAACAGACTTGGATCAGTATTTTGACAGTTTCGGTAGGTCTGTATCATGATTTGGGACTTGGGCGTATGCCCGGATTTAAATTTCGAGGTCCCTAGCCCGAGATATAGAATTTTGAAGAAAAATTAAAAGTTTAAATTCAAATAGTAGCCGGATATCGAATTATGTACAAACGACCCCAGAATAGAATTTTGATGATTCCAACACCTCCGTATGGTGATTTTGGACTTAGGAGCATGATCGGAATTTTATTTGGAAGTCTGTAGTGAAATTAGGCTTGAAATGGCTAAAATAGGAATTTAAGTTTGGAAGTTTGACCAGGGAGTTGACTTTTTGATATCGGGGTCAGAATCCATTTCTCAAAATCATAACAACTCCATTATGTCATTTATGACTTGCATGCAAAATTTGAGGTCAATCGGACTTGATTTGATATGTTGCAGTGTCGTTTGTAGAAATTGGAAGTTTCAAAGTTTATTAGGCTTGAATCTATGTGTGATTCGTGTTTTTAGTACTGTTGGATATGATTTGAAGACTCGACTAAGTTTGTATGATATATTAGGACTTGTTGGTATATTTGGTTGAGGTCCTGAGGGGCTCGGGCGTGTTCCGGATGGTTAACGGGTCATTTTTGGCCTTGGTGAGATGGCTGATATCTGTTGTTGCAATTTTTTTGGTTTCCTCTTTCGCGTTCGCGAAGAGTGTTCTGGGCTGGTGAAATTTTTGTTCTCCGTGTTTGCGAAGGAGAGGACGTGAATGCGAAGAGTAGGGCAGTGTGTGCATCGCAAACGCGTGAGTGGCGTCGCGTTCGCGAAGGAGAGTGAGGCAGCTTGGAACCCCAGTCTTTTGTTCTACGTGTTCGCGAGGTAAGGGATGCGTTCTCGAAGGTCTGAGTTTGCAAAGCTTCGCGTTCATGAAGCGTTGGTCGCGTTCGCGAAGAGGAAAGTTGGGCAGCACATTTTTGTGATTCGCGAACGCGAGACAAGGGTCGCGTTCGCGAAGAAGAAACCACTGGACAGAATGTTTAAGTTCAAAAAATGGGACTCCATTTTGAACGAATTGGAGCTCGGATTGAGGCGACTTTTGAGATATTTTCAGAGAAAACGTTGGGGTAAGTGTTCTTAACTCAATCTTTGTTAGATTACCCGAATCTATCACTGTTTTTAACATTTAATTGATGATTTAAGTTGAAAAAATTTGAAAACCCTCTTGGATAGATTTGAGGATGTGAGGGTCGAACTATTATTGGAATTTAGTCATTTTGGTATGGTTAGACTCGTGGTTGAATGAGCGTTCATATTTCGTAACTTTCGTCGGATTCCGAGACGTGGGCCCCACGGGCCATTTTTGAGTTAATTTCGGATTTTTTATTGAAAAATGAGTATTTTCTTACAGAAATAATTCTATAATTTTTGTTGACTATATCGAATTAATTATGACTAGATACGAGTCAATCGGAATCGAAAAATCGAGGAAAAACATACTATTTGGTTAAATTGGAGCAAGTCGAGGTAAGTGACTTGTCTAACCTTGTGTGGGGAAAATTTCCCCTAGGATTGGTATTAATTGTAATGTGATGAAAGTCGTGTGCACGAGGTGACGAGTGTGTACACGGACTAAATGTGAAGGATTATGTTTTTAAATTGTGAAGATCACTGTTGCATATTAATTAATTTATTAAATCTTGTTATATTTTCCATCATTGATTTGATTTGTATACTTTAAATATTTGCTTGACCTTTTCCTGCTAATTGTTTTACCTGTTTAGTTGAAACTTGGTTCCTTTTATTCTGTGCATTATTTGAAATTGATTTTCTTAAATTTAAATATTATTAATAGGAGATACTTGACATTTTAAATTTGGTATTGAAGCAACGTATTAAAGATTTTAAAATATTATTTTGCTGAATTATTTATTCCTGAATATTTGTGTAAGATTTTTGTACTCATTGTGATGGAGCCGTAAGCTCTTTATTGTGAAAAATATTATTGATGACTTATTTTGGCATGAGCTGTGAGCTCTTTATTTTGGAACACATTGTTGTTGAATTATATTGGCACGTTAAATTATTTGAGCACTTGAGGTGCAAATTATGATATATTGTGATATTGATACGCATGCGGTGGTATAAGGTTTGGGTATTGAAACGCATGCGATGAGATAAGGGTGGCTTGATACGTGTGGCTAGTAGGGGGAACTACTAGAAGTAATGCGGTGTGATAAGGATGGCTGAAACGCGGGATGCTATTTCGAAAAAAATATTTTCTTTAAAATAAATTGTGAAGGATCCTGCGGTGATATAAGGAAATGAGATATTGTGAATTTAATTATGATTTGGGACTACGAGGTAGTACCTCGGTAGTGCCCTTGTTGATATCGATTTATGGTCGTAGTTGCCTTTGATTTTTATTGTGATTTTTCTTAAAGTTGAAAAGAAATTCTGTTTTGTTTCCACGAGGTATTTATTTGCTATTATTTGGTGTAATTAAATGTGACATACTAGTTGATTCATTTCCATTATCATTTTATCTTATTAAATTGTTTAAACATTTTTCCATGTCATTATCTATTCTCCAGTAGGGCCTGACCTGACCTCGTCACTACTCTACCGAGGTTAGGCTTGGCACTTACTGGGTACCGCTGTGGTGTACTCATACTATGCTTTTACACATCTTTTTGTGCAGATCCAGGTACATCTTACCAGTCTAGTAGTTACCTGTGCACGGAAACTTCGAGGTATATCTGCTAGCGTCCGCAAACTGCGGAGTCCCCTTCTATCATTTTTATGTTGCTTCCTTATTTTTCTTTAGACCTTGATACGTAGAGACATTGAGAATAAATTTTTAGAAGCTTGTGACTTATTTTACCAGGTTTTGGGAGTTGTAATTATTTGAATTGTAGTTTATTTATTTCAGATATTTATGATTATTCCGCATTGACAGGTTTACCTAGTCTTACAGACTAGGTGCCATCACGACCTCCTACGGAGGGAATTTGGGGTCGTGACACTGCCTCAGGTTCCTCCTCAACTTTAAAAGCATACCATTGCTCTTCTGCACTGCCCATAGGTACCACCTTTATCATGCATAGTTGAGATAGATCCCCTGCATGTTTGACTAATTTTTTAGTTTCTTGAACCTTAACTTGACTACCAGCGCCTCTGAAAAGGTGTTTCCTTCCTTTGTACCAAAACTCCATAGTCAACTTTCTAAAATTCATCTTAATGTCTCCAAGTGTTAGTAGCCATTGTACTCCTAACACTACCCCACAAGAGCCTAAAGGTAGCAGTAAATATTCTGCTGAGAATTCAGCAGCCTGCAGTAACCAAGTGATTATGCATACCTTATCTACCATCAAATTTTCATTAGCAGCAGCTACCAATTGAGGTCTTGTAGACTTGACTGTACACCCTAAATGCCTGACCAACTCGGGTTCTATGAAATTATTAGAACTCCCAGTATCAATCAGTATACTTAAAGCCTTTTTTGCATGATAACCAGTGACCTTTAAGGTCCTGTATCCCAGTGAACTATTCAAAGCATGAATAGAAATTTTCATCCGTTCCATACATTGGGATGGTTCCAGCTGATCGATCCCTCCATCTTGTGTTACTAACTCTTGTTCTTCATCTGTAGGGGCCACTTCCTCTAACTCCTCCAATTCTAATAGATATAGTTGTTTTGAACAGTTACACTTATGGCCTGGTGTATATTTCTCATTACAGAAATAACATAATCTCTGTTACCTTTTTTCATTCATCTCATCTATGCTTAGTGTTTTTTTTAGTAAACCCTCTAATATAAGAGGAATTAATAGAATTAGGAGTTGGTAATAGTGACTTACCATTATTGCCTTGTCCTGCATATCTCTTAGTTGCAGAGTTGGCTGTGTAGGAAGGTTATTTAGTTGCAACCAGGTATGCTTCTTGCATCCTTGCAGTTCTGTACACTTGAGATAGAGTTGTTGGATTGGTGAACTTGACAGCAATATTCAACTCATGCTTCAGACCACCAAGAAAACAGTTGATTGCATTTTCTTGATATAGTCTCACCCTATTCAGATTCCTTTCAAAAATGGCTTGGCATTCCTTCACACTTCCAGTTTGTTTAATATTTTAATTTCTTCCATTGGATCAAAGAAATTAGCTCCAAACCATTAAACTAATGCTATCACATACTCATTCCATGTAGCAGGTTATAGGTACTGCTTGTACCTCATGAAAGAGAGATGCCATTGTATAGCTTCCCCTTTCCTACTTCAACCTTTTCTTCAGCAGTTACCTTTTCCGTAGAGAAAAATCATTAGATTTTGAACAACCATGACCTCAGATAGTCACCATTAAACTGTAAAAACTCCATCATAGACCACATAGAGAAATTGGAATTGTGATGATTGCAGCTCGTAGGTGTCATGACCCAAAATTCTACCATAGGCGTCGTGATGGCACCTAGTCTCTAAGACTAGGTAAGCCGATTTCAATTACATTTTGAAGCCATTTTTTTAAGTAATCAAAACTAACAACGGAAATAATTACGATATAATTAGGTTGTACCGGTACTACACCCGGAACCTAATCAACGTGAACCTGCTGCTCTGGAGTTGAGATAGGAGTCTGAGCTACTCCCCCAATCTGCGGAATGTTTGGTGCAACAGAGATCAATCCTGCTTGAGTTAATATACCAAACATACTCAGGAACTATGCTAAAGTCTCGTGAAGTCCGGGGGTAACAACAGGTGCTTCTGGTACCTGTCCCCTAACTGGAGCTACTAGTGGCTCCTCAACTATTGTTCTGACACGTGCTCTAGTCGCAGCACGTGCCCTTCCTCGACCTCGACCTCGGCCTCTACCTCGGCCCTGACCTCTTACAGCCCTAGCAGTATGTGCGGATGCCTGCTTAGCTGACCTAGTAGCACGTGTCCTCACCATCTGTGAGAGAATGGAGATACAAAGGTTCAAATTCCAAATTCAACAAATTCCGCACGACAGGAATGAAAGAAATGGAAATTTTCTAACAGTTATGTAGCCTCTCGAAGATAAGTACAGACGTTTCCGTACCGATCCGCAAGACTCTACTAGACTCGTTCGTGACTCGTAGAACCTATGAACCTAGAGCTCTGATACCAACTTATCACGACCCAAAATCCCACCACAGGCGTCGTGATGGCACCTAGTCTCTAAGACTTGGTAAGCTGATTTCAATTACATTTTGAAGCCATTTTTTTTTTAAGTAATCAAAACTAACAACGAAAATAATTACGATATACAACCTCCCAAGACTGGTAGTACTGAGTCACGAACTCTAACTGAATACATAGAATGATCACGAGGACCGAATATACAATATTGTTTGATTACAAATTAACAATACAATGAAATGAAAAGACTCCAAGGGATTGCGACGACCAAGCAGCTCTACCTTGAATCCTTACGATCCCGCTTTAACTTTGCTCAAGTACGATATCTCCAATACCTGGCTCTGCACAAAAATGTGCAGAAGTGTAGTATGAGTACACCATCGTCGGTGCCCAGTAAGTATCAAGACTAACCTCAATGGAGTAGAGACGAGGTACAGTCAAGACACTCACTAGTCTAATAACATGTGCAATATAATATACAAAATAATAGGAAATAAATAATAATAAGGGCAGGATAAAACAATCAGTTATATGCACAACAGACAACAAGTACCATTAATATAACTCAATAATTAATAAATACGATTACACCCAATTAAATCAAGTCCTTCAAATAAATGTCTTTCACATATAATTCTTCCAAATAACTCTCTTTTAAATATAATTTTCTCAAATAATTATTTTTCAAATATAATCCTTTCAATAAATCTTTTCAAATATAATTTCCTCAAATAAATATCTTTCAAATACAATTCTTTCATATAATACTTTGTAAGTAAAAATCCTTCCAAATAAATATTTTGAATATAATTCTTTCAATTAAAAAGTCACCATGTGATACCTCATTTCATAATCATAAAAATATGGGTCTCAGCCCATTTTCATATTTTTCTTAAACACGGGTCTCAACCCATTTTTATATTTTCACGGCACCTCGTGCCCATAATTAAATCATCATATTTCCACGGCACCCCGTGCCCTCATTTCATATCACAGTTGCACGGACAATTCACGTGCCAATTATCATTATCATTTCATCACAGCACCTCGTGCCCACATTTCATATCACAACTGCACGGACAATTCACGTGCCAAATATCCTCATTATTTACTCACGGCACCTCGTGCCCAGATTTTATTTTATAATCCGCCTGGCAATAGCGACAGGCTCTCAATTTTAACATAAAACAGATTGTTATCAATTTACTATCAACAAGACCAATTGTACAAGGCATAAAAATAAACACAAGAAAAATCACAATATCGCATAAAAATCATCAACACCACAACCCCACATCATCACATATTGTCCCTGACAATAGCCACCCTTATCGCTCCTATTGCCACCCTTATCACTCCTATAGCCACCCTTATCGCTCCGCCCAGACAATATCAATAGCCACCCTTATCGCTCCTATTGCCACCCTTATCGCTCCTAAAGCCACCATTATCGCTTCGCCCAGACAATATTCCAATAAACACAACAGTGAAATGTCACCCTTATACCCACATAATTTCAACAATACCACCCTTATTTTCCCAAAATAATAACTTACACAACATAACAATTTATACGGGAAATTAACACCGCAACATAATAAAATCAATTCATATCACAATTTGCCCAATGGCCACAATCAAATTAATTAATCAATTAATTTCACAACAAATAGCCCAAGGCTCCACACAATATATATATATATATATATAACACCCAAAAATAATCAATAGAGATAAAAATTATTCAGCATAAAGCAAAGCCTTCATTAATGTAAATTTAGATAATTATATTAACATTTATTCTTAAGCTCGATAGATATATAACACCCAAAAATAATCAATAGAGATAAAAATTATTCAGCATAAAGCAAAGCCTTCATTAATGTAAATTTAGATAATTATATTAACATTTATTCTTAAGCTCGCTTAAATTAATTATTTGCATAAGAAAATTCATATTGGAATTAATTTCCAAGAAATATTAAACCAACAATACTCACGAAATTTCATAAATATTTCAAGTAACAATCACATCAAATTATCATATAAAAACAAATTCAACAATAAGGATTTAGGCATGGCAAACAGATGATTTAATAATTTTTCACAATTTTTCAATTTACTACACAATAATGCCTAAGACTTTAATTTAATGAATTTTTGCACGTATAAGCCCGAGTACGTACTTGTCACCTCGCGTACACGGCTTTTCACATTTTACAAATGGCACATAAGACTCAATGCCTAAGGGGTAATTCCCCCACTCGAGGTTAAGCAAGACACTTACCTTTTTGAAGTTAGACCGATATTCCAAAATAGCCTTCTTGCTTGAATTGACCTCCGTACAGCTCAAATACATCCAAATTAATTATATAACTCCATTAAAATTCGTCGAAAACAATTCTAGATAATAATACGTCGACTTAAAAATTTACTCCAAAAAGACAACAAAAGTCAACGCAGGACCAGCCCATCGGAACCCGAAAAAATTTTCATGAAATTCGAACACCCATTCTGATACGAGTTCAACCATACCAATTTTATTGAATTCCAATAACAACTCGACATCCAAATCTTAAATTTTCGATTTTGGAAGATTTTACAAAAAATCTTGATTTCTTCCATTAAAATTCGAATTAAACGATGAATATAATCATATATTCATGAAATATAAACACTTTAGGAATACTTACCCTAATCCATATGGTGAAAATCGCCTCAAAAATCGCTTCAATCCGAGCTCTATAGCTCCAAATATGTCAAAAATGGCTGAAACCTCGAAATATAGCTACTGCCCAGGTATTTACGCTTTGCGATCGCGGAAAACGCTTCACGATCGCGAAGCACAAAATTTTTCAGCCCCAAAATTGCTCTTCGCGATCGCGGAAAACCAATCGCGATCGCGAAGAACAAACTCCCCCAACTCTTCCAGACAGCCTCTAGTATAATGGTCATATCGTTTTGTACAAAACTCCAAATTGCAAATAGTTTAACTTTCTGAAAACTAGACACCAAGAACTATAACATTTATTTGTTGCTCATCTCCCAATTCCTCATATATTTCTAAATATAAGCTTCCAAAGTCAGCCCTGTGCAACAGAGATTTCTAAACTCTTCCCAGATAGCCTATAGTGTATCCACCATAACCTTTTGTACACAACTCCAAATGACAAATGGTTTACTTTTCTGAAAACTAGACATCAAGAGCTACAACTTTTATTTTTGGATAATCTCCAAATTCTTTATAGATTGTGAGATATAAGCTTCCAAAGTCGGGTCAGTGCAACAGAGATTTGTTTTACGCGATCGCGGAAGAGCTTCCGCGATTGCGATTCACAAGGCCCCAAACTGATGTTTGCTCTTCGTGAACGCGACCAAAAGTTCGTGATCGCGATGCACACCTCTGTACTCTGTAGGCAGAAACCAGCAATTAAAAATGGCCTACAAATGATTCGAAATCATCCCGAAACTCACCCGAGCCCCTCGGGACCTCAACCAAATATACCAACAAGTCCTAAAATATCATACGAACTTAGTCGAAGCCTCGAATCATATCAAACAACTCTAAAACCACAAATCATACCTCAATTCAAGCCTAATAAACTTTGAACTTTCAAATTCTATATCTTGTGCCAAAATACATCAAATCAATCCGGAATGACTTCAAATTTTGCACACAAGTCATAAATGACATAACGAAGCTATTCCAATTTCCAGAATCGAATTCCGACCTCGATATCAAAAAGTCAATCCCCCGGTCAAATTTTTCAAAAATTCAACCTTCGGCATTTCAAGCCTAATTCCACTACGGACCTCCAAATAATTTTCCGGACACGCTCCTAAGACCAAAATCACCATACGGAGCTATTGACATCATCAAAATTCCAATCCGGAGTCGTCCTCACACAGTTTCGACTACGGTAAAAATCCTAAGACTTGAGCTTCCGTTTTGGGGACCATGTGTCCCAAATCACTCTAAATCATCCGGTAACTGAATTCAACCATGCACGCAAGTCAATACACATAATAAGAAGCTGCTCATGGCCTTATTCTACCAGACGGGGCTTAAATTCTTAAAACGACAAGTCGGGTCATTACATTCTCCACCTCTTAAACAACGTTCATCCTCGAACATGCTAATAATTATTCTGAGGTTACCGAATTGATGATTTTTACTTTTACACATATACTCACGGTTGGTCCTACGTTACTGCATTGTAGGTAAGCCAGGCAACACCATCTCATTTGAGATTATTTCTTTTATCCATATTTGTGAACCTTAAGACCAATTTCTTACACTCCAAACATTTTCAGAAAGTTTGATTTTTCATCAACGCACGGTATTAGTCTCAACTGGCTGTAGCAACTCGTGACTACGCACACAACAACTTTCTTGATAATGTTGAAGTACTTCAAAAATTTTCCGGGGTGTTAGATTCTTCCCTGCTTAGGATCATTCGCCCTCAAACACATAACATAATTTTGTCTCTTCTTTGCACGTCTCAATCTCCCAAAAAAAATTTCTAACTCCCAAATTTTTCAGAAATTTCGGCAGAGGCTCCCCTGTAATTGCGCCTAACCACCTGCCAGAGTAACACCAAAATAACTCCTAACAACACATCCACAATGTATATATCAATAACACAATCTCAGCATTACAGGCACTGTATTATCATAATGATATTAGGATATGAAGCACATCATATGTATGCTCATCACCACATCTTTGGTCTTAAAAGTTGTTCATAATTAATTCCAGCATCATCAACTAATCTCATAATAACCACCACCTCATTTCGAATTTTTACAATACTGACAACAGAATGTGAGGCATGAAGACCTCATGATTGCTTACTCGGATTAATGAGTCATATTTAACGCCACCTGGGCACTCATCTCATAGGTTAAAACTCAATGTTTACAACACAAAAATGGTTGTATATGAACAGAAAAATATACAAGAGTTATCAAATAAGCCTAACAGGCATGACTCTCTATTAATATTATTGTACAAATTAATTTCATAAAGGAAAAATTTATAAACTCATAAATATTTCACCACAAGGACCTCATCCTTATATAACTTTCACCGCGCCTTGCAGCCCGGTTTAAATATTTCACATCATGTAAAAATACGAGGATCTCATCCTCAACTCCGAATCACAAGTATGTTGCACATTGTGCCAACTGAAATTTTCAATTTCCTTTCTTTCTTATTTTCAATATATTTCATAATCAATTTTCACAACATATAATGAACCCTCATACCGGTAGGGCATATAATTCATAAAAATTGAAATCAATTATTCCGAAACACATTAAACCCGTTGTAATGAATAATAAAAATTACTTTTGGACTTATAGCCCTCAATGGTGTACCAAAAATAAAATAACATACATGGGCTCACATTTTTAAATCTCCCCACAGGGATAAATATATAAGTGGGTCACAAATTTACGAAGCTCACCCATAAGGGTAGCATAATAGGAGGACTCACCTCAATATTCAGAACCGAATCAAATTAAGGAAAATATCCTTTTATAATTAAAAAAAAATCAGGATCGTACCTGTAACGACATCATCTGGTGTATTGGCCTCAGTCAAATCATAATGATTAAATAAACGGGTCGGGCCTCCACCTCTTAGGCGTCCACTACCCGTTTGTCCTCCACCTCTAGCTGACTGTGCATGTGGAGTATCAACTGGAATAAAGCTTGTAGCTTGAGTGTTCTGATGAAATCCACCCCTCCCAAATCTGGGACAATCTCTCATGATATGCCTAGTATCACCACACTCATAACAACCCCTCTGAGGTCGCGGCTGCTCGTACTAAGTCTGTGCCGAATAACTGGAATAACCACTGTAAGAATCTTGTATCGGTGGTGCACTATAAACTGGAGCACCCCGAATAATCTGATGTGCGGACTGAGCCGACCGGCTGCTCGAGCCTCCGCTATAATGGGTTCTAGCTGAAGAGTAAAATCCACTGAACCCTCCAGAACTTCGAGACCTTTTAGCCTCCTTAGACTCCCTTTCCTCGCCTAAAACACCCTCAATGAATCTGCGGACCCGTTCTCTGATTGTAGGAACTAAGATAGGTGCATGACGGGCTAACTCACTGAACCTGATAACATATTCTGACACTGTCATAGTGCCCTGACGCAACCGTTCAAACTCTGTGCGCCATGTATCTCTAAAAGTCTGGGGAACAAACTCTTTCAAGAATATTTTCGAAAATTGAGCCCAAGTTGGTGGTGTGGCATCGGCTGGTCGACCTTCTTCATAGATTTTCCACCATCGATACGCTGCGCCTGACAGTTGAAATGTAGTAAAGGCAACTCCGCTCACCTCCACAATACCCATGGTGCGGAGAATACGGTGATAATTTTCTATGAAATTCGAACACCCATTTCGAACAGGTGTTCAACCATACCATAAAACAGATAATTTTCATGAAATTCGAACACCCATTCCGATACGAGTTCAACCATACCAATTTTATTGAATTCCAATAACAACTCGACCTCCAAATCTTAAATTTTTGATTTTGGAAGATTTTACAAAAATATTGATTTCTTCCATTAAAATCCGAATTAAACGATGAATATAATCATATATTCATGAAATATAAACACTTTAGGAATACTTAACCTAATCCATATGGTGAAAATCGCCTCAAAAATCGCTTCAATCCGAGCTCTATAGCTCCAAATATGTCAAAAATGGCTGAAACCTCGAAATATAGCTACTGTCCAGGTATTTACTCTTCGCGATCGCAAAGCACAAAAATTTTCAGCCCCAAAATTCCTCTTCGCGATCGCGGAAAACCAATCGCGATCGCGAAGAACAAACTCCCCCAACTCTTCCAGACAGCCTCTAGTATAATGGTCATATCGTTTTGTACAAAACTCCAAATTGTAAATGGTTTAATTTTATGAAAACTAGACACCAAGGGCTATAACTTTTATTTGTTGCTCATCTCCCAATTCCTTATAGATTTCTAGATATAAGCTTCCAAAATCAGCCCTGTGCAACAGAGATTTCCAAACTCTTCCCAGACATCCTATAGTTTATCCACCATAACTTTTTGTACATAATTCCAAATGACAAATGGTTAACTTTTCTGAAAACTAGACATCAAGATTTACAACTTTAATTTTTGGATTATCTCCAAATTCCTTATAGATTGCGAGATATAAGCTTCCAAAGTCGGGTGAGTGCAACAGAGATTTGTTCTACGCGATCGCGAAAGAGCTTCCACGATCGCGATTCACAAGGCCCCAAACTGTTGTTTGCTCTTCGCGAATGCGACCAAAAGTTCTCGATCGCGATGCACACCTTTGTAGGCAGAAATCAACAATTAAAAATGGCATAGAAATGGTCCGAAACCATCCCGAAACTCACCCGAGCCCTCGGGACCTCAACCAAATATAACAACGAGTCCTAAAATATTATACGAACTTAGTCGAAGCCTCGAATCACATCAAACAATGCTAAAACCACGAATCACACCTCAATTCAAGCCTAATGAACTTTGAACTTTCAAATTCTATATCTTGTACCGAAATACATCAAATCAATCCGGAATGACTTTAAATTTTGCACACAAGTCATAAATGACATAACGAAGCTATTCTAATTTCCAGAATCGAATTTCGATCTCGATATCAAAAAGTCAACCCCCGGTCAAACTTTCCAAAAATTCAACTTTCGCATTTCAAGCCTAATTCCACTACGGACTTCCAAATAATTTTTCGGACACGCTCCTAAGTCCAAAATTACCATACGGAGCTATTAACATCATCAAAATTCCATTCCGGAGTCGTCTTCACATAGTTCCAACTACGGTAAAAATTCTAAGACTTAAGCTTCCGTTTTGGAGACCAAGTGTCCCAAATCACTCCAAATCATCCGGTAACTGAATTCAATCACGCACGCAAGTCAATACACATAATAAGAAGCTGCTCAGGGCCTTATGCCGCCAGACGGGGCTTAAATTCTTAAAACGATAAGTCGAGTCGTTATAGTAGGGCTTCTCTCTCGATGAGACCTTCCTTTATAAGGTTCACCTTCATCTGGTAATGGAGATTTGTCTTTCTGGTGTTCCCTTGAATTAGTCATATGTTCCTTCAATTCGAGGACTACCTGATCTAACTGCTTCATATATAAAACTTCACCAGATAAAGCTCATACATCAGCTATCAATTTCTGCATCAATTCACGTAGGTTAGCTGGTTCTTCAGTCGAATTGTCAGTCGATCGTGTGCCTTTTGCCATGATTCCAAGGATCAAGGGCTCTGATACCACTGTTACACAATTGCAGGAATTCGATTTGAACTCGAGGATCGCAGCACTACCTCAGGAATACTCGAGAAAAGCAATAGAGATAAGGAATTTGCAGAAGAAGATGAAGAAAAGAAGAGAGAATTTAGGATAAAGTTGTATGTATTGATTGATAAAATAAAAATGTAGCTTACAACATTATTTGTACCAATTACATTGTATCCAAAATGATAAAGCTACAGCAGATTCTTTTGTAACTGGATTTTGTTATTCTAACTACCTCAACTAACTTTAACTAACTCCCTCTGTGTAACTAACTTTTGATAACTTGCACGACTGCTTCTTCTATACTTGAGCTGCTCAAGCTAAGCTCCTTCTATAATCGTGTATCACTTCCAGCAAGTTGCTTCGGGCCTACGGGTCAGCTGCTGCAGCTCAGCTCGATTATTACAAATATGAGGAGGCTCAAAAGCGGAACTGGATGATGGCGAAAGCAGCAGGATCAATTCCAAGGAGAGGAGTGCGGTGGTTGATCATGGGCGACCCAATGACCAACAGACACGTGTATGCCCGATGGCCATCTGAACTTCTTGACGTCCCCTATATTTCCATGGGCTCTCTAGTCCGTCAAGAACTCCACCCTCACTATACTCTCTACAACAAGGTCTCTTTTACCCTTCTGTTTTTGATGGTTAACTATCTATGCTTATATGATGTTGGACAATTTTGATCAGATGAGTTGAATTAGGCTTAATGTCAGTTCTTTTAACATGATATCAAAGCCAAACCTATCTTTACTTTTACCCAATATTGAGCGCCTATAACATTGTTGTCCACGCTCCAAATATTCAGGGATGTACGAACATGTTAATTTTCCGGAATTTGTTGATGAAATGTGATACTATATCCTTCTTGGTCCAATCTTTCAGTTTTTTAAGCTGTGTTAGACCCAAATTACACTTTCCTTATCATGACCTACAAAGTCACAAAATCAATTTTTTGGGTTTGTGTGTACTTACTTTAGCATCAAAAGACTTGTTTTGAAAAAAAGAAAAAAGAAAAAAGAGCACACTAGTGTGAGTGTGTGGCATGATGAATTTATCTTTGCTTAAATTAATTATGCTTGTATTTTTTTTATGAAGATAGCGGGTGCTGTGACCGAGAGGAAGAAGTTATTTTTGGTCTGTTATCAAAGAGGCTAGAAGAAGGTTACTGCAGGGGCGAAAGTGGATTCATCTTGGATGGGATTCCTCGTACAAAGCTTCAGGCTGTATGTAAAGCTCTCTCTTTTCACTTAGCTTTATCTTTAGGACTAGTATATACACTATGCGTGTTATTGATTTTTTCAGTGTATTTTAACTTGTTATAGTATGTAATTTACTTTGTTTTCTACATTACTAGATGAAGCTTATCATAGAAAATTGCTTGTTACACACTGTCTATGCACAAAAGCTATTAAACTCTTATCTGTTTCCCTCTTTCTCTTTTATCTTTTATCGCAAGAAGGTTGTTTGTTAAGAGCATCGGAAATTGTTTTCTACTCTCAGATGTTGTTTCCAAAAAGTTTAGGCCTTTTTTTCTCATTTCACGATGGTTTATGTTGAAGTTAAGGTTTATTGTGCATACAGGAAATCCTTGACAAAGTAGTGGACATAGATTTAGTTCTCAATCTCAAGTGTTCCAATGGAGGCAACAGAATTTATTCACCTGTAGAGTTCCTTAGAAGAGGGATTTCCAGGATTAATCTTGGTCAGCAGACAGAGAGTGATAATTTAAGGTCTTCAACGGCCACAGATAAGCAGAATGTGCATGCTGAACAGGTATGTATATGAAATCTTGTTAATTTTAGAAGTTGAAAAAAGCAGTAGCTTTGAAAATTTGAGATAAATAGGACTAAAATCTAATCCTGTTGCTTGCTCAATTACACAGAGGCAAACCCGTATGCTGAGCATTGTTGGTAAACTCGTGTTCGAAAATAAATTTCATCAAGGTAAAAAACAGAAACAAAAAAAGAGATAGAAATGCAGATGAAGAACAAAGATCCGAGCCCACCGAATTCATAGTGTGTACTTAAGGAACTTAATCCCCTCCTAGTACCCGAGGTTTAGGATTATTTTCTCCCAGGATAGAACGGAATTACCTACATTGGTGTAGCGGTACTTCAAATCTCAGTGTTTCAGCGAACGCAATAAGGCGGAGCAAATCACACATAACACTAATGTTTATTTTGGAAAAACAATGCAAAGAAAAAGAGAGTAATTTCAGAATTTTTCATGTGTAAAAATGAGGCCAAGCCTCTAAATTTATAGACAATGAAAGGGTGAAATGAAGAGGTGCAATCCAAGAGGTGCCTCTTCCATTTCCCAAAAAAAACCAACAAGCATGACTCATTCTTTTTTAGTAGAATTTCTACTCTAGATACATAAATAAAAGATTTTGGTAAGAAAGCTAATTTAGTGAGTTCCTGATCCTTAATTGGACTAACCATGCTATAGAGTTTACATATCAATGTCATATTTTTTTGTTCAATTCTAGCATTCGTTGGTTATAACTCAATTCTTTTTGCGTTTACACTTATTCTGTACCTTATTGCATTGCATGTTTCACGTATAATTGCATCTAAATCTAGTCTCAACTATAAATTTTGGTTTGTCTGTATCTTATGTTGATTATGGGTAGTATCTTAAGATGATATTAGAGCAAAGTTATTTTTCATTTCTCAGTTGAACAACAACGCACGGCAGCCAATACATGTCATTATTTTGTATTTCATTTGAAGGTCAAACCCCTAGAAGAGTACTATAGGAAGCAGAAAAAGCTCGTCGATTTTCAAGTAGGAGGAGGACCTGCAGAAACATGGCAAGGCCTTTTGGCTGCATTGCATCTTCAGCACATGAGTGCATTTTCCTTTTTGCAAATGCATGTTAGGTAAAGTGGTATGAGTGTAACAGAATCAGTTTTGTTTGTGAGTGTAACTGTGTTCTAGCAACGCAGCTCTAGCAGAAAAGAGCATAATCGTATTATCTGTATATTTTTGAGGATCTCTTGCTTGTTTGCAGAACGTCAAACGACTCAAAAACCCCCTTTGAAAGACGTAACATTCATCGGCTCCTCATGTAACAACAATTTAGATGGATTTTTGTCCCATTTTTTAAAAATTTGTAGATCAAGTTCTGTCTTCATAAGTGCAGTTGTTTCTACTCAGTTGACTGCAGGATGCTGATTTGATTCTCCTGTGTTTTCTAGATAGCCTGAAATGTAGGTCCTGAAATATTTTCATTCATATCTGTACTTGTTTTTCACCATATATATACATACATAAGATTCAAGTCAGGTAGGTTGAACCCGTGCCTTGATCGGGCATGATTTGGAGCTATATTCCTACTTTGATATGCACAGTAGACTGATAGAGTATGTTGTCATGGCTCGTCCTTTTAAGGATGTAACTAGTCCAGCTTTACAACACAACTGGTTTCTTCTAAAACCCCCTTTATTGTTAATACGAACGATTCTTGGAAAGTTCTTTTTATAATATGGTGGAGAACTATGAAAACTACTATAGATTGCGAGGCAGAAGAAAAATAAATTACAGTTGACTGTGATAACTCAATCACAAGATGAAGTAGAACGGAAAAGGCTGCATTTCTTTTCAACTTTATTAATCATTTCTACAGACACCTAACTCCTTCAATATCTAGACATCAAGATCCGGAACAAATACTTCTCATATCCACAAATCATACTCTCATTGCTGTTCCTACCTTCCTTCAGAAGCAAATCAAGAACGGTATTTTAACACAACAATTAATCAGTTTACTCGCTGTTAATCCATACCTCTCGAAGGAGTTGATACCTTTGCCTACCACTTCCTTTTGTCATCCAACTAGGTTTTGCTAAAGACTGTGAAGCTTCAGAGCCATCGTTAATTATAAAATTCAAAGGCGAATCTAATTGCTCCAGCTCCTCATCACTTGTGTATGACTTTTTGAGCAATGAAGATCCACTTCGTGTCAATTGAGAATAGCTAGAAATATCTCCCAACATATCAGTGACTAAAGAAATTGGAGGTGGAATATAAGCTACTGGGGCTGCTGCGCATGGGTAGTTTGTAACAGAATCATCCTCAGCCTCAAGAGGATCCTAACCAAGAAAAATCCATAAGCAGATCAGACTTGCAAGAGTTATTTCATCGCGTTTAAAGCTTAGCTGACATCATACTTCAGATTCAAAATCTAGCTCCGTGAATACACAAGATAAACTCTACTACGTAAAAATGAACAAAGACAGAAATGAACTTACCTCAGAGTGAAGAGCTCCAAGTACAGCTTCAGGTATTGGATCACGGCAAAATTCATCCGGGACAAATATATTAAGAACCCTTCTTATTAGCAATTGACCAAATGCCGGACAAACCTGAAGAAGCAAATAGCACCATATATCAAGGGCGAGAAAATAGAGAATACATCTTAATGCTTAGGGTTCTGAGGTTGACCTCTTTTCTTATTGTCCTGTCTAAAAGCATATCCTTTGGAAGCATCATAAGATCACTCAATGCATTAAGGAGATAGAACGCCTTTGCAGAGGTGTCAAGTTCTTTACTCCCATCCTTTTCATTGTTATCTGCCCCTTTTATATCTTTTAGTGACTCCCCATCATCAATGCCAAAAAGGTCAGTAAGCCATCTGGACCAACTCCCGATCTGTGATCCACATGAAAAAAATCATATACAGTATCTCCATCAAAAGATAAATAATGGAGTATTAATTTTTCATGAATGTTACCAATGACATCTAAGCAACGTGCATTAGAACGTATTTGCAGGAAAAGGGGTTGAATGTACAAATAGGGAAAAGATGAGGAAGGAAAATTTTCCTTTTTCTTGGATAAGAGGGGGAAAGTGAGGTGGCTGAATAAGTAAAAAGAGAAGTCTATTGAAATAAATAGTTTTTCCATCCATCAAAGGCTGCTATGACACAATATTTTTCTGTAACAGGCAAAATTTCTTCCATGTATCATGAAGAGTATTAGCTATCCAAGGTCACGTCTAGACTCTAGTACTCCATCTAACTTGGCAAAATCCAACCATAATTCTTACCGTATTTTTCAGTTGTGCCCCCGCCCCAAAGCTAGCCTTTCCAGCTGGAATGGGAAGAACATCAGCATCACTAATCGGGTCTGATATAGGATCTGAAGGAATCTCATCAGCAGACTCTCGAAGGATGGCGTTGAACATGGCTACATCCAATCTAGCCACACATTGTTCCATTATCTGGTTACAAGAATGGCATTCTTAGCAACAAGATAGAAATGTTTTAGAATATCAAGCATGATGCACATTAAAACAATTCAATGGAAAGGCACTGCTGAAAATTTTTGGAGCTTTACTAGATGCTGAACCGTAAAGCATAACAACAACCACTTATGCCAAAATATCATAATTCAACCAAAGTAAAAGTAGAACTAGAAGTAGACTACAATCTCAGTCAACAACATTTTCATACATTATAAGAAAAGATGCAAACGAAGTTAAGGAGAATTCACATTTGTTGTAGCATAGATTTTCTTATCCAAAATTATCTTACGTGAGCAGTGTCATATAAGTCAGTGTTTATGAGGTAAATTCAAATGTAGTAATTTTCAAAAATTGCCTGTGAAGTTCTTCTCAGACTGATAGTATTTTCATGTAATAATTAGGGAAATTTGATATTGAAGGACAATGTGCCAGCTAGTACCAGTTTAGATAGAAAATGCAAACAACCACATTCGTGACCTCCAGCTCGAACAGGGCAAATCCTTTCACACGCATCTTTGAAGGCTTTCTTCCAAAGCTCTGAAGAGAAACTTCCACGCTCTTCATTATCTGAACTTGCTGTCCTTCTATGGACATTGTTTATCAAAGAACTCATAATTTCACGAATTTCTTTTGCAGCACCAGATTGCATATGTGGAGTGAGAGTCTGAAAAAAGAAAAAAGGGCAGTCGTATTAATCAATCAGATAATGATTCTTCAATTTTAAAGTTCGATTGGACCTGGAAGAGAGACCTGCCACCAAATAGATTCAACAATACGGGAGAATATCCAAGCTTCTGTTCTCTGAAGTGCTCTTGTAAATGTACGCGGGTCCTCCCAATTGCCAAAACTTTCACAAATATCATCCCTAATACCATTGCTGGAGAAAGACTCCCACTTAAGCGGAGAAGATATCTGTTTCTTGTCCCTGGAAAAGGCATTTCCAAGCATAGTTTCAGTAGAATGAGGCAAATACTGCTGCCGCTGGAATTTGCCTATAGTTGCTCTCAGCACCAGCGAATTTGATAACCAGAAAGTTAACCTGTGCGCAGAATTAATATAAGAATAAGTTCGGGGAAATGGTAAATACTTTCTTAGGCATACAACTTAGCTGCCTTTCACAAAAGGCGTCGATATTACAGTGCTTTGAGCGAAAAATAGGTTTTTGTGTACTCATGTACTGGATTTAGGACTAAGAGATGAGCCATCACAGGTCTGCAAAGTTGCTTGAAGATGATTAGATAGAAGAATTTCAAGGAACTGTGATATGGTTGCAGCTAGGTTTTCATATCAAAAACATACTTGCTATTGAACAGCTTCTTCCAGTAAGAAAGAAATGCATCATCATATATGTGGAGAGGAAAAAAGCAAGACTGCTAGTCGAATGCAAAAAAATGATTGGAAACTAAGAAGTACCTAGAAACATCATTTCCACATGCCCTTGCAACCAAAATTAATCCAGAGACGGCACTTTTAGCAGCAGTTCCCCTTTTCAATGGAGAGTCATCTTTACAGGCATGGAAATAGAACCTCGAGAGGCGTCTAGCAGGAGCATGGACCTTATTTTTGGAACTTCCATGCTCTGCAATAACGGAATAAAGGCCAGCTTCAATTGCAGCAGCTTCTCTCAATTCTCCTTCCGCCATTTTTACTCTTTGCTCCAACTTATGGAGTTTGCTTTCCAAAAGAATTGTTGATGTGTCAGTTGACTGTGCCTTTCGATCTTTCCTCTCGTTTGCTAAACCTCGAGCACGAATCTGTTTGTCTTGTGCTAAAAGCTGATTGCCTTTGACAGACCCGTTTACTCTATTAGGTTCTGCTGATGACCTGACTGACTTTACATGCTTTAATCTCTCATTGTTTTGGATACTACTCTTTGCTCCATAACTATCCGTGTAAGCAGAAATTACATCACTTTCTTCTGAGTCATTCTTCATAGCATCCTCACTTTCTTCCTCTTCCACAATTTCTTTTACTTGTTCATTTTCCTGATAATTCTCTCTGTTATTGGCACTAGATTCTTGTCTCCTCTCCTGATACTTCTCACTGTTTTCACCCTCATTAGACCCATTCTCGGCAACAACAGCTCTCGCATCCTCATGCCCATTCCCAACCGGAGTCGAAGCATTCTCAGCATTCTCAGAGCTGGAGAAATGACTTGCTGAGTTCATAAAGCTCTTACTCTCATCTATATGTGAAATTGGAAGGCCTGCTTGATCTAGATGACTACTGACCCTCTCTTCATCAGAACATTGCTGAGTAGATATTTCACCACCACTTTCACTATTAGCCAGTATTCTTTCCCTTTGTTGTACTGGTTCGACGTGTTCGGTTATCACATATGGATTCTGAGTGTTTTCAGTTATTTCATCCGCATTTGACATTGCCAATTTATTGCTACCATTACCACCAATTTTCCTTGAGAGCCATGCCAGATCAGAAGACAAATCAGTTGGAGAGTGAGGCAAACTTGGCTTCGAATTCGATAATGACTTCACCACTTGCTTCTCATCCAAATCCGCAGACTTGTTCTTTGAATATAGGAGGACATGTTCATCTTCATTTTGTCCAGGATTACTTTTCACTCCCTCAGCTTCATCCTGCAATAAACACAACACAAAGGAAAATTCTTTGCATCATGCAATTTGGAAGCAATTGGAGAGGACAAAAACTAAATTGGAAAGTAAGCATTATACCTCTCCTTGTGGTAGTGAACCACAGTTCGATCCATTAGCAGCAACAGATGAGTGTGAGGAAACGTCATCATCAGTGAACGAGGCAATTTCTGCTTCCTCAGCGTATTCTTCACTCGTCAATGTAGAAACAGATTCAACACCAGTACGGTCTATCGATGCTCCTCTTGTTAATCCGTCCCTTGAGGACGAGCTCGCGCGACTCCTATCAAATTGCTGGATTTTCAGGAAGATAAGGGGTTGTACAGTGTTCCTATAAGCCCGCGTGCAATTAATAGGGGCACTAACATTCAAACCCTCTTTATTAACAACACCATATTCAGCAAAATTGATAATAGCTGTTCCTAATGGTTGACCTTTCACCATCTTATCACGGCGTGGTTCATACAAGTTGAACTCAATGCAATTTTTCTGGAAAGTGTCTCCATCTCCACCTTTAACGGAAATTTCCCTCAATAGTGTCACAGGAAGTTTAAAGGACTCATTGAACCCAATGCTTCCGTCACCAACACCGGAGCCTAAAGACGGAACAACTTGACTAGTAGAGCCACTCCTATCTCCATGTTCCCATTGGATTAGAATAGCGCGGACCGTCCTCAATGACTGTGAGGGCGGCCAAGGTTTAATCTCCTGAATATGAATTAGATAATCAACTTGAACTGAGGGGCCTTTCCTAGTTTTCGCCCGACCCGAAACCATGATTTCAAATGATCTTCGGTGAAACGATACAATCCTGCAAATGCTAAAGCAAAATCCTCTGAGACTTGAACTACAGTATAGCTAGAGAGCACATTAACTCTATCTTTTTCTACAATGGCTTGCAATAATAAATGAAAACCTAACTTGGATAATGAAAGAAAGTAGCATTAGTAAGTGAGAGTAGAACTTCCAGAATTAAATGACTTCACGTGATAAGAATATCAAGTTAATTTCATATTCCATGACATACTATTCTATGCTTGCACATGCTCAATGCTTTTCTACAAAGCTCCTTTTTTCATTCAGGAAACAATTATAGTGTACTTTTAAAACATTTTAACACTCACTTTAAATGCTTAAGCCAATCAATAACTCATGAAAAAGAAAGGAAACATATTGTAGAATAAGAATCTTAACCTGTTAGAAGGAAAATCAAAGTGAAACAAAGCCAAATCAGATTACTAAAATGAAGCATTACAAAACAAAATATACACAAACAAATGCTAGCAAAGATTTAGCAGACTTACAGAGGAATTAGATACTGGGAATATAGGAAAAAGGCATAAGGCCAAAGGGGTGCGAATTTTCAGCAGACGGTTTGGTCATTGAGCATTGGGCAGAGAAAAGAATGTCTTTTCTAATTGAAAACTGGGAACAGGACAACATAAATTGAAATAAAATGAGCTTAAAAAATGCAAAGGTCGAGTGGTGGAGACTACTATTTTTGTGCTCTAGAATCTATGGTGCTTTCCGGTTGTCCGGAATAGAAAGCCAACTCGCAAATGAGAAGGTGCAAAACAAACACTAATACCGTTAACATGTAAAAATAGTTCTTTTAGTTATAAAAGGAAAAAAATAAATAAAATGGATTTAGTTATAAAACAAACCTTTACGACCCGTTTGGTTAAAATTGAGAAAATGAGAATTTGATGTTGAAGTTGAAAAATACTTAGTACTATTAAAATTGTTTGTGTATATAAAATTTCTTTGGAATAAGTTAAAATTTTATGAGTGAAAATCATTATTTCACTTGAAATTCACCTCAAATTAATATTTCAACCTATATTTTATGTCAAAGTTTAATAATAATAATAAGAAGTACTATAGTATGTAAATCAAACTTTGCTTTTTATAAAATTTGAATTCTTTTTGGTTCAAAATAAGTGTTGTTATACCTAAATCAATTTGATCTAATATAAATGTTGCATTAGAAAATTAAAAAATATTTATCTCTTTTCAGCTAAAGGCTGAAGTGAGAAGGGAGTGCGATTAATGTAATTTGAAAGGCGCGTGGAGTTACACTGCATGACAAAAGGTGGGGTAGTGCTTTAGGTTGTATTACTAATGAAATTGGGCATTTGGATGATTCCGCCGACATTATCAAACAGCTATAGGGGATTGAGGGGTCATATGCCAACTACTCCTATTTACTGCTCCTAAGTCCAAGCTCGAGACCAAACACTATTTGGATGGAATTGCAATCAAATATATTTCACGTTACGTGTTTTCGGAATTTGAGTTATATATTGATATATAACTTGTGAAGAACAGTGATAAAGTTGTGAAACGCAATACAACCCGCAAACACACGAAATAGGAAAATGAAAGGTGTAAATTGGTTCAAGGTTTTAGTTGGTTGGCACGTCTATATCAAGGATGATGAAACGAAATATGGCCCCACGACCGAGTAATTTTAGTGTGTGCTTCACACATCTGATATTAGTTGTGTGAGACTTTTTTTTATCTCACATATTTGTGAACTCATATATTACACATCTGAATCTACGAAATTCTGGGACTACAAAATTATGAGACAAAAAAATACCTCAAACAACTAATATCAGTTGTGTATGCACAAAATAAAATTTCTCCTGCGACCCATCTTAAACATATTGCTTTTTCGCCCTACTTTGTTGGTCTGTGTGCAAGTTACATAGTCTTGTCCCTCAACCAATTGCTCCAAACAGCAAGCCACCAATAAATCACCAGGTGGGATTCTCGAAATTTTGAGTTTAAACCATTAATTAGAGATTTCGAGTTTTAGCCTGAAATAAAAAAATTCCTCACAGGCAGTTTTAGTGGGCTCTAGGGGATAAATCAAAACTAGTTGAGCCAGTAAAACAGTATAACAAATCTCCAACCATTATGTTATCATGTACCATAGTCATAGGGAATGTTTTGTATGATGTATAAGAATAGTGCTAAATAAGGTGTATTAATAATGCAGGAATTAGTAATGCATAAGTTAGTAATGCATGGGTTAGTTATGCAGAGATTATTTCTTACCACTATTTGATGTGGTATATTAAAAATTAAAATGCATTGCATAATTTTTAAGAAAATTAGTTATTTACAAAAATGACCTCCACATTCTTTATGGACAATTTTGTCTTAAACCATGCTAATGCATACATTAATAGCCATGATATTGCTAATACCATGGTTTGCTATGTATTAGTTATACATAGGAATTAATTACCAAGTAGATTATATAACTAATACTTGCATTAGTAATACATAAGTTGAAAAAGTGTACCAAACAAGAGATTAGTAATACCAAAAGCTAATGCATGCATTATTTTCTCTAATGAATCATGCCAAACGACCCCTAATCTCTTACATGTCTTGTATCTGCGATATCCATACTTTGGCTTTCCGCTTTACCAAAAACGTGATGACAAAAATATTGACTTTCTCTGAATCTAAATTAGAGATGTCAAACGGGTCGAACCGGCCCAGACGGGTTTTAGCCCGGATCGGCCCGGTAGTAAGGGGCGGGCAGGGCTGGGTTGGGACAAGGACCGGATTGTGCCGGGTAGTTTTTTTGGTACCGGTTAACCGGACCGGTACGACCCGTTATGGTCAAGTCACATAGGAACCGGTTAACCGGACCGGTTCAATGGCTATTTTTTGATATTTTTTTAATTTTATAAAGTTGACTATTGTTATACAAAATACAAAATACAAAAAAAAAAAAAAAAAAAGCCCGGCCCGGCCCATTAGACCCGGAACAGTTCCGGTTAAATTTTGCTCCGGGGAAGCCCGGTAAACCCGGTAAAAAATAATCGGAACTGGCCCGGTAACGTAACCGGTCGGTTCCCTTTTCCTCAACCCCTGACCGGACCGGACCCTTGACACCTATATCTAAATCTCCGCGAGTTCAATTGCCTATTTGCAATGATGTCTGTACCAGAAACTTGATCTCTCACAAGAAACAACAAATTCACCTAACTACTATTGTTCCAATTGTACGAATAAGGTCTATGCTATGCAAATTCTCACTTATTACTAGAATTAAAGAATCGACAAATTTACACATCTATGCAAAACAAAGAAAATGAGGACTAGTAGCTTAAACATAAGCCTTTAGGCTAGCATACCGTTTTGTACGCCTATAACCATCATCAAATCAGCTAACTTTCTCCCATGCTAATGCAGTTGGACTTCTGAAATAGCTCAGGACGGTGAAGTAGGACCGGATTTCTGATCAGTATCAGATGTGGCTTGGACTTGAGCTGCATATTGAAGGTTCCAAAGAACATCCTCAAACGAGGGGCGATTTGATGACTCGGGAGATATGCATTTGTTTGTGATGGATATTACAATTGACAATGACTCTTGGGAGCTAGTGGTTAGCACTACTGGATCCATAATTCTGCGTCGACCATCTTGGCTACCAAAGGATGCCTGCTGTTCAAAGAGCAGACCCAAGTGTTTATCTTCCAACTCAAACTACGTGTCATAGACATATATTAGTATAACACCATTGAAAAAATCAAGCCTTTTGACTGCTGTAGGCATGTGGCTATTGACAAGTACAACTTTACTCCTTTTCCTTATAAAAGTTGAATACTATGTAGCTCAATATCTGTTCTGTTAATCTATATTCGTAGTGATTGTAAAGTATAGGTGGCAGAGAAAGAAAATTTTGTTACTTTACTTATCCAAGATTGCAAGAGATGTCAAGAAAGTTTAGGATCCTAAAATGAACAAAATGCTGAAGATTACTGTCAATAACACAGGAGTTGCATAACAATTTTAGCAGTTTCATACCATTTCATTAAGCAAAAATGCTTCTCCTTTTCCACTAACAGTAGGGCCAACCAGTGACTCCAGTAATATGAAACCAAAGTTATAAACATCGTCCTCTTTCTTTGTCATACGCCTACACAAGAAAAGGAAAACCACTGATCTATACCTCGCAAACAGCTATAATAGATGATACATGCATCTATTTGACATTCTCGAAATAGAATGTAGTGAAAATCTATCCCAGTTGGTTTAGCAAAAGAAAGTTGCCAAGAGACGCTGAGGAATATATATGAATAAAAAGTTTCTTACCAGGAGGTGAAGTCATCTCCTTTTGCCTGAAAAAAAACATATTGAGTATGAGAAATTACTGTCTATCCTAGAGATTTTGAATTTTCACCTTCCTCACCAAAATATTTAAATATATTTCTAACCTTTTCAGTTTCTTCCATAAGGATAGACATCCCATAATCACTTAGCTTTGCCATGTTATGTTCATCAAGCAATATATTACTTGTCTTCAAGCGGTTGCTAAATGAAGAAGGAATTACGCCTGTGTGAAGGAAGTGCACAGCCTTGGCAACACCAATCAGCACTGACAACCTGTCTGACCACTTGAGGACCTTTCTTGGACTAGTTTCTACAAATACAAATGTTGTTTGAGATGAGCTGAACATGTAGTCTCATTTTTTAGGGCGCTCGTATTTTCTGTAGCTTAATAGACATGCAGAGTTAAATGAAAGTGTATAATAACAAAAGGAACGATAAAAATCAAAGGTTCAACTGTTTTTCAGTATGAATTTCAACCAACAGAACATGCGCTGAGCATACATCTTGTTTTTCTCCAGATGTAAAGTAAACATTACGTTGTTGCTCAATCAAACTACTAATTGCAAAATGAATACCACTATCTGTAAAGTCAATATGATGAATCAGATGTCTAATGCTTGGGTATAAGATGAATTCGCATACTTCTTCGACCAATTCCTCACCATAGAGATTCTTCAACAAGGATATCCCAATCATTTACCGTAGAAAAAATCAAATTAGCACTCCATATGTGCATATACTATTTCCATATTCAACCAAGCATCGAAACACATGAAAATGTTCATGCTAAAGGGTTTACATCACTGACCTGATAGATGAGCACGGAAGTTTCCATTAGAGATATATTCATAAATGAGAAAAATTCTGGGCACAGCTGAATCATCTTGGGCTCCACCATCAATGCAGTGACCCAGAAGGCTAACTAAATGGGGATGACGAAACTTTGACAGTAAATCCAATCGGAGTTTGAGGTTCCGGTTAGAGTATCTTCTGTACACATTTAATGACCTCACAGCAATGTAAGCTCCATTTTCTAATCTTCCCTTGTATATCTGAAATGGAGATAAATATTGAGGGAGTTGTTGAAAACTAAGATAAGTCTCTTTTTCTAGCAAGATAGAATACGGCTTAAACCTGTTTAAGTCACTCAAAATTGAAAGTATGCGATTATATCTAGTTTTGCACTTAAGGGGATTCTATATATTGCTATGAATTTTCATGAGTTGACTAGATACCGAATCAAATAATGGTGACCACCAGTTTTTATCATCAAAGGATGTCATAGATGCACATGTGTAATACGAATATAAATCAAATAGGCAATAAATTAAAAAGAGAAGCAACTCTTAAATCCATTTTGTAACTTTGGTGGACTTGTGCATGAGTGCATCCATTGCATTTTCATCATTGGGCATGGTATATGCAACAAAACTACTAACATAGAAAAGTTACTGTTACTGTTAGTAATTATCAAGGTTTAGAGCAAGTATCTAATTTTGAGGCAAAATCTACTTTGACCATTGAATGGAAAATATAAAGATATATAACTATCAATAAGACCATTAAATTTTGTTTTGAAGCCATACTTTTCCAATTGACCCTTCACCAAGTAATGCCGACTGATCAAAATTTTCTGTTGCTTCTAACAATTCTTCCATGGAGAACACCCGATACGATGAAGCACCTTGTGATCCTAAGTTTGCCGCGTGAGAAATGATTCCTGATGATTCGAAGATTGAGTTCAAGCCACGGACCTTCATATAGAATTGAACTGATAAAAAATGAAAAAAATCAACTTACTGGTATTTGCTAGGAATTCAGAGGGAATCCCAGGTTGTGTATTACGTTGCACAACTTTCGGAAAGATGTGCTGATCCACCGTGTTACGTTCATTTTTTCTTCTACAAAAGATGAGAAACCCAACTAACAGAAACACCACAACAATTGCAATTCCCAGAATAACACCTGCCAATAATGCTATTTCTTGTCCTTTGATATGTTTCTTCGCTTGTTTGCAATAGCCCTCTGAATGCTGATATTGAGTTTCAAGAGACAAGCAATTTCCACCAACCTTAACAATTCGCTTATCCGAAATGGTGTTCAAACAAGAAGGAAGCCTACCAACCAATCTATTATCAGAAATATCAACAAAACCAAGTTCACCCCCACAACTAAGATGATCAGGAAGTGAACCACTTAGAACATTTGATGCTAAATTCAAGTAACTGATGTTTGGCAAAGAGAATAAGTCAGCAGGCGGCATTCCATCTAGCGAATTATTCGACAGATCAAGGTGTTGGAGTTGATTCAGTGTGCCAAATTCTACCGGGATTTCACCCGAAAAAGCATTACTGCTTAGAAGAACTGTGGTAACTCCTTTAGGCAAAGGTGGCAGTTCAGAATCCAAATGATTTTCCCTTAAATCCAATAAAAGCAATTTAGACAAGGCAGTTAAATCTGGTAATTTACCAGAAATCACATTGTGTGACAGAACAATGACAGTGAGGGTTGTAATTTTAGACACTGAAATTGGAAACTGACCCTTCAATCTGTTATTTTTCAAGCTTAAAATAGTAAGATTTGTTAACGAATCCAACCAATTAGGAACAGTATCATTGAAAAAATTGCCATCAAATGTTAAAGTATGAAGCTTTATCAATCTTGACATTTGAAAAGGAACAGAACCAAAGAGAAAATTTGAACTCATATCCAAAAGTTCAAGTGAAGATAACCTATGAATTTTATCAGGTAGGGGTCCCCAAATACCAAGAGAAACTAAAGTAAGAACCTTTAAACTATTTAACCTTGTCAAAGTTGTAACAAAAGAATCAATTGAAAAAACCTCAGATAATGTTTGATTTGGAACTGCAAATCCATGAAATTCATTTAACTTAACCAACTTATCGCCTTTAATTTTGAGCTCAGTAACAGAGTTGTCTTGACAGGTAATACTCATATGCAGTGTTGAAGTCAAACTGCAAAAGTCTCCATTGTAATTCTCCCAAACATCAAGCTGAATTGGATATTCTAAATGCTTTCTCAACTGAAGTAAAGCTTGAGTTTCATAGGACTGTAATAACTGGTAACTATTTGCTATAAAGAAACCCCATATAACTAACACTATCACAAAAAACTTCAAGAAACCCATTTTACAGTTCTCCAAATGGACTGAAATTTCCAAATACTAGCTAGTCAACTAAAACTTTTTGACATTCTTGAATCATGCCAAAACCCCATTTATGAAATGTGAATAAATAGCCTATAATGGCAAATTAAAGGAATGTTCTTTTTTTCTTGGGAGAAGGAGAATATTAAAAAGAAGAGGAACAGACCAAAACATGGGAAAGAGAACCAAAATAATTAAGGACTATAAAATGAAAGCAATAAATGGGGTGTGTAGCTAACAAACTGGAATTAGAAGAGAAAAATGGAAGGTAGTTGACAAAACAGTACGAGACAGAGCGAAAGCATTTAGTGCAAGCTGCATGCAGTCAAGGAGAAAGAACATGGGGGACCAAAGTAGGTTTCGTGAGAGGTTTTTGGCTTTAATGGTGACGATTCTTTTTACACACACACACACACTGAAAGAAGCAGTGTGCCACTGCCACTATTTCTCACGACTTACCAAAATTTGGAGACCCCTGCCTATCGGAAACTTCCTTCTATTCTCATGTACGATAGTTCTAACCTCCTTTTTTATTTTGTGAACAACTTATGGTTAGATTATAATATTGAATTAGTTTGAACTTTGAACGATAGTTTAATTTTTTTAACTAAAAATTTAATATGTGAGGTATAAATAAACTATATGTTTGATTTTGCACTGATAAAATAAAAAATGTATTTCTAATTTTAACCTTAGCTTTAAAAGATTCCGGATAAATACCATTTTGTTATTTTACATCGGGATTCGTAATCTCAAGATTATTATCTCACATTAAGTTAGAGGTGGAGTGGAAATTTAAAGTTTATGAATTATGAATTTGACATCCAGCCCCTAGCATATCTTAATTACTACCATTGTAGTTAATTATGTATGCATATTTAATGAATTTCATAATATAAATATAAAATATAAGTAAAAACTATTTGATTCGTTCAAACCCACAAGCGATACTCTATCTTTGTCCCTGCATAAAGTGTCATATAAAAGTAATACCACAATTATGGCATAAGTAACTCCATGTTGCTTATGCTAGAATTAAAAATTTCAACCGAAGGATAAAATAATCTCATGTTTTATATTAACCCTTATCCTTAATCCTTATAACCTAGAGACCTCTAAGAGTTTAAATTTTATACGCTTAAAGTATAGAATAAGGCAGTTATTTGTTACACGACGTTAAAATACATTAATAATGTGACTTTTATTTACACTTTCAAGTTATATAGGTTAATTTTTTGTTGTAAATAAGATTTAATTTATACGACGTAAAGTAAATTTTTACTGTCAATGTAGTTTGATATAATTTACTATCAAATACAAAAATTTACTTGTAATTCTCTTATAGATAATTTCATTAATGTATAAATATTTTCTTACTTAAAGGCTATTAAATACTGTAGCAAGTTTTAATTGTTTAATTATCTTCTTTAGCTTTTGAATGAGTTTAACGACTGATTAAGCATCACCAAAATTTCAAAACTAACTCAATGAGTAAATCTTTTCAAAGTTAAACCACGAGAAACTAACTGCAAAGAGGTCAAAGACCAGCTCTTCCGAACAAGGCGGGTCTGTTCTGTTGTAAAGCAAATCTAAGAGTTCAAAGATGGACTTGAGAGTCATTTTAAACTGTTTACCGAGAGGTATCGGGTTAAACTTGATATGAAGTGTTTCCCCCGAAAGTGCGAATCCGAATATAGTCGAACTCTAACGCGAGTACTGCACACCAGATGAGAAACCAAAAAAAATATTAATCACAAATATTCTTTATTTAAAAAAAAAGTTTAAATATAAGAACCCTTTTGCCGTTAATAAAATTTTAAGGGCATGAATTTCTAGTATAGAGGTTGCGTACTTGCGTCAATCGCTTCATTTTGAGAAATGAGGAATTTTTAGAAATGAGTGTAGTGATTATTAATATTCTATAGTTACCATATATATATTTATTTTCTAGAGCTAATATTTCGTTGTTGCACACTTTATTCGTTATATTCACGCTATTATATTCATGAATTCACTCGCGGAATCGCCTAATAAGTAGGGAGTCTAGCTGTTTAATAACGAAATAGGATCAATTAGCATATATCACTCCTAATTTAACTCAACAAAATCAACTCTACAATATTTCTTTGCTATTGTGTTGTATTCCAGGTATTCGCGTGACTTATTTATAAATATAATGAGGTAATCCGCCTAAAAAATAGTGATTGCAACTATTTAATTATGTATTCCACGTATTCGTGCGACTGTATTTATTAATTTTGTAAGGTAATTTACCTTAAAAATATGGATTACGACTATTTAATTTTGTATTGCATGTATTCGCGCGAATGTATTTATAAATATAGTGGGGCAATCCGCCTAAAAATAGTGATTACAGGTGTTTAATAACAGAAAGCGCAATATTAAATTGTATTCAAACAATAAAAATCAAGAAATATGGTGTATACCGTTCTATTCAATTTGACTGTATACATTGTATTCAATTCACCGATATTCATTATTCACTATTGTACATTGTATTCAATTCACCGTATACAATTCGACTGTATTCAAATAATAAAAAATCATAAGAACAGTGATATTCGGCTGCATTAAAAAAATACAGACCTTCGAAATACATAAATATAGGTAAAAATATAATATATTTATACAAAACACATTGTATTTGAGTGTATTTGTATTATTGTACGGGACCCAATAGCAAAGAAGAGAAAAAAGTTCGTCGGAGATGGCGTTTTTCAACCAAGAAAAAGACTGTATACATTGTAAAACTAAAAATGGAGACGAACAAAAATCTAGCACTCAAATCTTCTCCGGCGACTCTTCTTCAGATTTTCAAAAGCTCAATTTGTAGTCATGGCCAGATATGTTCGCCTACTCCCTCTTTGCTTCAAATATATTCTCTTCGCTTCAAAAAGTTTACCATCGCCACCGAAAATGGCTGCTACGACGGCTGACTTGACGGAAAAGGGAGAGAGATTTGAGGGGAGAAGAAAGATGATTGAAAATCTTGATGATAGAGAGAGAACATAACTCACATATTTCACGCCTCAATGGTAGGGTATAGAATAAATACTTATTTTGTTATAAAATAGAAAAGGTAGCTACAAATAATAATATTTTAAAATTATTTTGGTTTATAA
This sequence comes from Nicotiana tomentosiformis, assembly GCF_000390325.3. NCBI lineage: Eukaryota > Viridiplantae > Streptophyta > Magnoliopsida > Solanales > Solanaceae > Nicotiana > Nicotiana tomentosiformis. The sequence continues at coordinate 99,063,518 of NC_090813.1, read as the reverse complement.
TAAAAATAGTGTAATAGTTTGCTATAGAGGTAAAATTTCCTTTAAACTATTAGAAAAACGCTTTTATTAATTAATTTCATGTTCAACACACTCCATATTTCATTCGAATATTCAAAAAGAAAAATACTTATGAAATCTTTCCTTTATATTGTGTAGAGACATTAAGAGACTCTAGCTTAGAATCTATTGCTTTGTTACTCTATGAATATTTGATGGTGTGAGTTAGGGGTGTACAAATCGAACCGAAAAATCGCACCAAATCAAAAAGTCAAATCAAATCGATTAAAAAAATCCGATTAGGTTTGGTTTGGTATTGAGTAAAAACCCCAGAACTAAACCGACATATAAACATATAATTTTTGTATATATTTTTAAGATTTTATATAGAAATTTCTTTAAAAAATATCTAGAAATATTTGGGATTCTGTTGCGGGAGATAATATTTAAGAGTGTATGAAGTACTCCATATTTATTAACCTTAAATAATGAGTTGTATTATCACTTTCTCATCAAGTATTATTGAAATGTGTTAGTCTCTTTGTTCTTCCATATTTATATCATATGATAAGATCTATTAAATTCTTATATCTTTTTGGAATGTGAAGTGATTATTATTATTTAGGTATCATATTGATTTTTATGTTTAATTATTAAATTTAGTTAACCTTGAAAGTGTATATCAAAAAATATTATTATAATGCGACAAAAAAATTTAACTATTATGTGTTACAAAGAAAATTTTCCCATAAGAATATTTTAATAGATAATATGTTTGTCTATTTTTTATATTTTTACTAAACATATATTTACTTACCAAAAATTTAACAAAGTAAAATTAAAATAATATTTAAGTAACAAAAAACCCGAAACCTCAAAAACCCGATAAAACCGAACCAATCCAAACTGATATAGTTAATTTGATTTGATTTTGATAAAAATTAAACCAACCCGATCCATGTACACCCCGTGAATCACTTCAAAAACCCATCAAAGAATTCCCTTTGTCCGTGCATATGCTTTCGAAAATTTTAGGTCGCTTGTAGAAAAATCGACTGCTTTCTTTTATGTTTCTATTTATTTTTTAAGTTTTTTAATTTTCTCGTGATGCTTTTAAAAGCCTATTCCCAGTAAAGTTCCAACGCAGGTGGTGGTGACTGGTAATATATGCTTGGCCTTTTTCTTCTCTTCTTTAATGCTTGTTCCGTTCACATTTACTTGTCTATTATATTAAAATATATTTTCACTTCTACTTATTCATTATATTAAATCAAGAGAAAGACAATCTTTTTTTCCTGTTTTACCCTTATAATTAATTATTCATTTTCAAACTTATTTCCTAAAACTTTTTTAAAGGCGCATTATTAGGGGTTGTATGATAAAATACATACTATATTTATTATTTCTAAAGTCTAAATTGGACAAGTAAAAGTGAACGGAGTAAGTAACTGCATCCTCTTTTTCACCATTATAATTTCCTTTTTCTCTTGGAGAAATAGTTACCACTTCTTGTAATTTATTACTTCTCTTGAGATGTTTGAATTTCTCTTTTTTGCTCTATATATTTCTATTTTAATTATTGAAAGAAGTGCAATCACCATGCTCAAAGATAAAACTATTTTTCAGTTACTAGTCTTGTATCTTGTAGATTAGTGGTATAGCACATGATTGTTACTCGTTAAGTGTGAAGTTTGAGATTCAAATCCCTAAAAGAAACACACTGTATAATAAATTCCATAATAAAAGTTACTTAATATCTTTGGGATAGTGACTGAGATCATAAATCACATTGTTATTACTATAAAAAAAAAGAAAGAAAATGAAAGAAGAACATAATATAAGGATCATCTTATCCTTTTTTGGGTTTACTACAGAGAAGGGGGAAGGTGCAAAGTGTTGGAATTTGGGCCGACTGGAAAAGGACATCCTTCCCATAGCAGGGCCCATTCAACAGCCTGTTCTGATTCCGAGGTTTACGCTGTAGAGATCAACTTGGCCTTCTTGACATAATCAAATCACGAGAAAATAATCGAAAAAATAATTTTTTTAAATATATTTTGTGTATATATATAAAAAAAAATATATGTTATATACATTTTTTCGACTATCGAATATAAATAATTTCTGAAACAGACTAAAAATAAAAAAGTCCATAATTAATTTTACAAGATATTTATTACTATCTTTTTTCATCATAAATATTAGCTAACTTTATCCATCAAAACCAGATCAGATAAAAAAATTATGTAATATTTTTATTTTTATTAAAATTTAAATTTAAGACATCATTATTTATCTCCATCATAATAATGGACTTTTGATTTTTTTTAAAAATATATCATAATTTTCAATTTGTTTGATTGACTACTAGGACACACCGACGAGCGCTTGCTAACATAGTCACATAGGGATGTTTGGGTCTAAAAGAAAATCTTGGGAATGGGGGTTCTTTTATTAATATCTTTAATTTTGTCATCTTTTAGTTATTATTGCAAAATGACATGCAATCCTATCTTATATGAAAAGATGGACACAAATACTTCTTATTTGTTTAATATTGCTAAGGACCCAGTGGTACCTAAGTAAGTTAATACAAATTCAAACTCCAATCTGAATTTAATACGTATTGGTAATCCCATTCTTTGTTGAAGTGCTGTTAGTAAAGTCTGTCAAAGTTAAAAGCAGATTCTGACCTCCCAACTTGGAATCATCCTCGTTACTGAAACCACAGTTTTTCCTTCTTTTTAGAGCTGTTATTCAAATGGTTACTCTTCTTTTTGGAATGCTTTAGAGGTAAACTTACTTTGCACTTTGAAGTTTTGAGCTTTATTCCTTTTGCCCCAGAAAGTTGCTACAAATTATAATTAGGAAATCCCCTGTTATATATATCTTCTGAATATTATACCTCTTGGGAATCTGCATCAGTTAATCACTCGAGATAAATAGATGGAAATTACGGAGTAAATAGGGTAACAAGTTGGAAACTTTCAAGTTTAGACCATGCATTGGAATTTATTTAAGGGAAAAGGTCAAATTTGACTCATATACTATCCACAATTAAGTAAGATCATCCTCTGTTGAACTTCTGGTCTAATATGTCGTTAACAAATATGCTTCAATTCTATTATTGACTCCTACAGAGTTCCAACATAATGGTAAATATAAATTCTAATAAAATTTTAAGAGATAAATTAGAAAATATTTTTTCGAACATTTTAGACAGGTGGAGTCTACCCATTTCACGCATAAAGATAAGTTAATTATCAGAGTAAATATAAGACAATTTATTGAAGACATGATATGAACATATCAAAAGTGAAACAGATGGCAAAATGTGAGTAGCATGCAACCGATTCTATTCGATGTAGCGTACAATAGACTCTTGTGGTCCAGTGCTATTCCGAATCTTGCACATAACAGAAGTTTAATGCACCGGACTGCACTAGGAGGAATAGTTAGTAGTTTGTAGAGCTGGTATTATTTGTTGAATATGTCCACTTTTTTCTCAATTCTTTTGGAACTATATGAACTCGTGAATAATAAAACAAGAAAAAAAACTTTGGTGTGATAAAAAATTCTACCTCTAAATAAAAGTAGAATTGCAACTACTAAAATGCACTTCGAATCTGATGCTCTTTTCCCTTTCTTTCTTTCCCTATTCGCAGAAAACAAGAGGAGTATCTTCTGCTTTTTCCCCTTTTGCTAAGGTGACAACAAGAGAAGCTCACTCGAGCATTGTTCCCCAGTTTCTTCTATTTACTATAAGGAATGAATCTCTAATTCCAATTTTTGTTTGAATTTCACGTGGCCTAGTTTCCATAATGTTGCATTTATTAAAACGTATGATCAAATACCAAAGACAAACATATAGACAACTATAAGATCTCGTTTCATTATGCTAATAATAGGCCTAAACATTTTTCTTCTGTCTTTAACTCACGTGACAGTCAGGGTCATCCTTAATTTGTGGGCAAACGTGCAGCACCACTTTTTTATTGCATTTTTGGCGCATACTTGTTAAGTCGGCTAAAACCCGTGAGTTAATTTTGTTTTTGGTTTTCAATTCTGAGTCCGGTTTCCGCTTTTGGGGCCAACTAATCTGGATTCGCGTTATAAAATCTCAATTTCGGAATAAAACGCTTCCTACCAAAAATGAGTTTATATTCAAATTCGAACTCGTACCTATGATTAAGAGGAAAAAAGTAATTATTACGCTAAACCTTTGACTTAATAATGACATGTTGTACGTACTGGAGTATTTGGTTCTTGGAAGAAGAACCCTCCTTTTGTCAAATTGCATTCAATATTGCCTAACATGTCGGGCAAGACAAGCTAATAAGACTATTAAAATGACAGGGAACTATTTCATCAACTTGACATTACAGATAGCAATATCAGCCAAAAATCCAATAACTAGATATATTCATAACGACCACGAGAGTATCTAATGAAACGTATTCATAGTTAATTTCTCAAAATTGCTGATTTATGACAAGATAAATTTCATGTTTGAGCTATGTAACATTTTAATTCTACTTCATCCAAATGTATGATATAAGAGCTTTGATTGCAACTTGGTCTCGAGGATTTACATACAATACACTTCTACTTAATTAATTATGTCTTTAAAATATCTTTCACATGCTCCATTCCCATGGACCGAGCATTGTTTGACCAAATATATATATATATATATATATATATATATATATATATATATATATATATATATATATATATTGGTTCAAATAATTAAATTTATATAAACGAGGGTTAATCTTAGCTAATAATAATATTCCTAGATGAAGTTCTTAAAGAAGCAACAGATAATACGTAGATATGTTCGAACAGTGGCAGTGACATACAATAAATATTCTAGAAATCATAAGCAATAATGTAGCATTCCATGATAATGGATAACAATAAATGATATTTAAATAAATAGAATGAATGAGTCACCCAAAAAAGGATGAGATAAATAAATGTTCTTTCTGACAATGATAAATGATAGACAATCCCTTGAATATTCGAGTTATTCTCGGATATGGTGGAAAGGTATAGATAAGAATCTCAATGAAAATGTGATGGTTGTATCTTAGCAAAGAAGATCTGATTCTCTTTTTCAAGTCAAAGTGTTTCTTTTACAAATGAATATCACATGTCCCCTATCATTGTGTATCTTTCTATTTATAAGAAACGTGCTCCTAAGAAACCCTAATAGTACAAGTGCAGAGAATATCCACTAGAATATTCTCCTTATTATCCTATCTTGAAACTAGCCGTTATAACTCTGTTAAGGGTGTTCGACCTCGACCTTGATGACAACTCTGCGACTTCGATCTCGCTCATTCTTTCATCACGTTCCCGCTTACTCTTCGAATGGCCTTCGTTGATAATTAGATCATTTTGACGCGCGGCATCGCATGAATGTTTCATTAGCACCATTTCGACTAAAATTGGATTTTGACCATACAAGAATAACAGATAGTGAGATCTGAATCCAAAATCTTTGTCTGCACTGATTTTGAACTCGTTCATATGAATCTATGAGTCCTTAACATACATTATTTGTAATGCATATGTGTCTCTTAACCAATAATGGATCATTATGCAAGAATACTTGGCACTTGCATTGGACCCAATTTCTTTCAAGTAAAGGAATGAAGAGAACTGTCAACGGTACTTTGTTTATTTAGTTGGGCTCCATCGTGTTCGGCCATATTCAAATGGGCCAGAAGGAATTTTGTGCTCTTTTTTTCTGTGTTGCAGAGTCCGGACAAGTGTACTTAAAGGGGAACTCCAAGGATGAGTTTGAGATGAAATAAATAATATTCAATCAATTAATTTTTTGGGGATCTTAAATTAATTGAAAATGACTATAAGAATCATTTGTACTATTTGTACCTTTCATGTTAGTAAATCGTAAAAATAGCACGGACTAGCCAGTTTTCGGACTGGTAATTGAAAAATATTCAGCGTTTGCAAAGTCATTAAAAATAGCTACTATTCTACTGCAACACGGAAAGTTCCAGCATAACATACCGGGGATTGTGCACCTCTGTATGAACTTCCAGCATATTATGCTGGAACTCCAACACACAGTAAGTTCCAGCATAATATACTGGAGATTGGAGCACCCGTGTATGAACTTCTAGCATATTATGTTGGACCAGTATATTATGCTGGAACTCCAGTATATTATGTTGGAAGTTCACACGTAAAAATTTCGAACTCCAGTATATTATGCTGGAATATTTTCGGGATTTTGAATAATATTTTCGTTCAGATTTATCTTTACATGTAAAGTGACTAAATTTCGATTACTTTTAAAACTGTGACTATTTATCAATTACCACTTGTAAATTTGATTATTTTTGAATTTCACCCTAGTAAATCATCTTATATTTGCCTTTAATGCTAACGAGAGCTACAGCTTAAGCCGGTGAGCCCTGAAGGTGACATGCTATAATTTTAAATCATCTAAAGTACATGTGTAAATTTGAACCTTTAACTCGAAGTATTTGACATGTGAAATTCACTTATTCTACCGTGAAGCCCTACTAAAGTCAAGGATAAGAAATGTCAAATTCAGGAACAACCTCTAAGTATAATGGAGAGTCAACTAATATATATCATATGGTGAAAGGATAAATTTGGATGTTTTTCCATTTCTCTTATTCAAAAAAGATGCCTTGTGTCTAAATGAACACGTCCTCCAAATTTATTACATACTATATGTTTTTTTTGGGAAAACTCACAATCATTGTGTACACCGGCGGAGATATTGTGATAGTTATAGGTTTAAGCGAACCCATTAGCTTTTGTTTAAACTTTATATTTTTATTAGAAAGTTCATTAAATTTGTAAAAATATTCAATTCCAAACCCAGTAACTAAAACGAGTTAGAATTTACTGACAAGGTTAGTACCCATAATTTTCAAATTTCGGCTCCGCCACTGGCTCACTATGTAGTAGTTCGCAAACCACACATAAGATATAAACTGCACTAGGCAAATTCGGTGCGACGAGCTCTGACTGAGAAGACTGTTAGTGAAGGAAAATCGATCTCAGGTCTCTCATGTAGGAAACCAATCACCCAAGGTCTCCCATGTAGGAAACCAGTCACCCAACCAGCTCAGTCAATTCTTTCATGCACTACACGTACTTATTATACAGCGGTTTAATTATATTTTACAGGTTATCAAATAAATCTTGTTTATCCGGATCCATTAGGTCCAAGGACTAAGAACAGCTATCCAAGAGTATATTTTAGTGAAGAAGTCATAAGAGTTAGACATGATCGATTATGTACAGGGCCTAAAATGTCAGAATCTAAAATTGCGTGCCCAATATACAATACACTGGTCTGGAGTCTAGGTTAATAGTTTCACTTATTGAACATGCTGTTTGGTTTCGAATTGAATCAGTAAATTTCGGATACCAAATAAAAGAAAAAAGAAAAACTAGAGATCCCTAAATAGAAAAAATTGATTCCATAAGTTTATTGATACCCCTCAACTGGATAAGAGACTTTGCGTTAGATGAAATGTAGTATTTAATGATAGCAGGGGGCATGGCTATGGCAATTCTTTCAGAAATTGGATCTAGAATGTAGAATCCACGTTTTATATTCAAATTCTAGCTGTAATAAGAGAGGCAAACAAGACGACGACAAAAACGCCTGAGCAAATTATTGTAACCCATTCTGATAATGTTGGATATGTGCCTTGTATTGGATATCTAATCTGACACAAATGTTGGACTTGGCCTTTCCTGTATATCTAATCTGACACTTCAGTAATACAAAGGTTTAGGACAACTTAACATCCTCCATTTTCAAGGTGTTTGGTCATATGCTACGTGGGGCTTTTATAATCGTCGCCTATTCTTTACTCTCTTTTTTTCTTTTCTTTTTACCCGACCTGTTATGGTTTTTAATTTCTTCTTAATTGGTTTTTATAAATCATAAATGGTTTTTAGGAGTCTGCCTTTTTTGTACATCCATATGAATGGCAATGTAAAATAAACTTGTAAGCAGCCGCTGATGATCCATTAGATACAGGGGTAGAGCCATAGTGCCGACTATGAGTTCGACCTAACCCAATAACTTTGATTACAATTATGTATTTATCTTAGAAAGTTCATTGAATATGTACAAATTATTAATTTAGAACTCAGTAAGGCAGTAACTTAAAAGGAATCGGCCCTCGAACTCATAAACTTAAAATTCTGGCTCCGCTTCCGATTAGATTAGTGTAACAATATTTCATTTTGCGGCAAATACTTAGTCGTAGCTGTGTTAACATCAAATCACTGTATACAAGACGTTTGTCTTTCATACTAACATTTACTATAACTTATAACTGCTAAGGTTAAGTAAGATGTGTTCTAGCTTTAATTTTTAGATGTATAGGTTGCATTGCTTGGTTTGATATAAATATTGAGTTCCGATAAATATTTAATGTTGCAAAATATTGAACTCAATAAATATTGCATGCTTAGAGACTGGCGTGGGATGAAGAAGGAAACTAAGATAATATGGCTGTACACGAGCATTGTGCAGAATGAAAAAATTAAAATTAAAAACTCAGTGAAACCAACTGCATATTAAAACAACTTGAAAGCTGCTAATTGTGCTCGTAATATAGCAATTTTTTTTTATAATTGTGGTGTCCGGATAAGTTTGCGCTCATCTCGACTAATTCTACGGGATATCTGTCACCTCTCACCAGCAATTCAACTGGTTTTAGGTAACTCTACTATCAATGCTTGGATAGGTGGGAAGAAATCACCTAATGTTTTTGCCTCCAATGAAATTTAAACATGAGACCTTATGATTCTCACTCACTTTATTGACCACTAGGTCACACCCTTGCGTACACAATATAACAATTATATAATTAAAAGTTTAGTCGGTATAGCAATCATGTCTCAAAACTAATAGATTACTAGCTAGTATCACTAATTAAGTGGACGGTCATGATTACCTTTGTCTTAATTCTACTTGTGGGATTTATATATCTTGCTTCCAAGTTGAGTATATTTCTTAGACGGGGAAAACATAGGACATAGCTTGAAGTGTGGACTACCTTTTTATTAGAAGAAAGAAAGATTCTCCAAATTAGTCTCTTTAAATATATGCATTGAGGATAAATAGCAATAAACAAAAACGAAATCATATTTGCTTGAAAATGGGAACTTTGAGAATTAAGCAATTCAAATGCAACAGTGTTAGTTAAACATGATAGTGCACTCTTTCGTAAAGTCTTACCTACTTTACTTTTCGATGCCTAATTTCCAATCCAAACTCTAAATTATAGTAAAGGATCAACGAGTTAGGCAAGACCATTTTGCTTTTGCTTTGACAAAAAGGCACTGCTTTGCTGGGATGATTATATAAATTTCTTTATTAAGTGGCGCTTAAACAGTTTAAAATCATGTTGAATTTCCATGGGACAGTTGGGTAATATTATTTTAGTATACCATTCCCTAGGAAAAAAAACAAGGGCAATGAGCACAAAAAAGGTCCCTTTCGTCCCATGTGCCGAGGACAAATGAATTAGCTCCACTGAAGTAGGCAAATTGGGTCAAGACGGGGTCCAAATTTGAGAATTTCAAATGTCTCATACGTTAGTGGAAACCTGAAATAAATGGGACCAATTCAAGGGCTTAAAAATTAGGGTTTTTTTTTTTTTTTCCTATTAGCATGTGCCAGAAACTATTTATATTTGTAAGTAGAAAAAATGTATAAAATTTGTACAATTTTTGTAATATATATATATATATATATATATATATATATATATATATATATATATATATATATATATATTTTTCGATTATTATTTTGAGAGCGGTTATACAGTATCATTTTCTCCAAAAATTAAAATTGAAGGTCATCGATCATCATGAGCAAGCATCGATGGCGCAAGATAACTCTCAAAACTCGGCAAAATAGCCCCGTAACTTTAAGATAAGGGGTGTTTCTTGACAAAGAGGTCGCAATAATCAAATCCGACAGTTTATAAAAAACACAAGTTAATTTGAATAACTACTAGACGTTTCTAAATTTCCTCGTTAAGTCAATTGAGGCTGTTGTTCGACTACTAACTAAATTAAACACAATGATTAGCTGACTTACGCACATATTATCTGCTTTCGCCCAACAATTGCGGTCGAAGGTAACTATTGTTGGAAATGGCGTCCGGAATTGTTTCTCCAGAAACAAGAAAAGATAAGTTATAGAGTGAAAATGATTAGCTGACTTGAAAAGTGGGTGGCCAAAACATGCCATTCAAGAGTACCATAAGATATACTATTAATGTTTACGCTAAAAAAAAGGTTCATAAAATAAATTGCTAATTATAACATGTCTTCTGCATTATAAACTATTTCTCAGGTTAGAGCACATGCCTTGTCAAAATACATACACACAAAAACTGAAACACGCATGTAAAGCACATGAATACTAGAAAAAAAATACTTATTATCGGCAGTTTCTTGATTCAGATCAGGATTGACTGCTGAGTAATGTGAAATGAATATAGACTAAATTATTATTTTTTTGTCGAGTCAAAATCTGTTTGGTTCTTCGGAACATGCCACAACTCCAACATTTCTTCCTTCTTAATTACTTGCTAGATTTCCACAATAGTATTTTATAATAGCCATGGAAGAATCTCTATGTTAGCAATGAATGATCTCTTTGTCGCTGTATGACCAAAAAGTGTAAACTCTTGATTAAATTAATTAATATTATGTAATGAGGGGTTAAACTTAATTAGTGATAATAATCTCAGATCTATAATTGGTTAATACAAATAACGTAGAATAGTGTTGGTAGGAGATTAAATGCGGTGTACATTCAATGTTTCAAGATGAATAATGATCGGAGAATGTTGAGCAATAAATCACAATAAATGACATTAAAGTAAATAAGGAGAATGATTCACCTAATATTAAATGAGGTGGATGATTCTTCCTTCTAACAATGATGAGTGATAGATAAATACTAGAATATTGGAACTATTCTCGGATCTGATGGAAAAGTGTGGAATAATAGACAATCGAATCTCTTTAGAAAGGTACTGTTTGTATTTTATCTCGGGAGTAAGTCTTCTTTTCAACGAGTGTTCTTATCAGAGAATCTTGCCCCTCTTACACCTTATTTTTCTCTCTATTTATATGTGACATATCTCCAGTTAACCATAAAAGCACAAGTACAGAGAATATTCAATGAGATATTCTCCTAAAGATCCTATTACAAAACTAGCCGTTACTACTGCCCCTAATACTTGACCTCAGCCGTTATTGATTGCTCGGCTTTGAGCCCTGTCGTTTACTAATCGACCTCGGCCAATTTACTTTTCGTAATACCACTTCATGTTGAATCTCCTTGAGGAAGATTTTGGCCAATACAATTAGTCCCTCCGCTTATTGAGGTCGACTCTCAGACGACCTCGATGAGCGGACTCTGCTAGTCGTGGGTGGGAGATTTAGGCGAGTAGGTCGAGTAGTAACGTTCTTGACGAGATGGTAACGCGACACTTTGTGAGCCGAAACCTATGGCCACGTCGATTCTGAATGACGTCACGACATCATACGTCATTATTATGCGTTTTTTCGATGTATTACGTCGGCTGCAGTTTCGATAGTTGCACTGGGCATTGACGGTTTGTTTTCTCGATACTGATGCCCAAGTTCTTATAAATAGGGATAGGAGACCCTTTGCTTTATCCTTTGCATTCGCAAATATTAAATCCCTATATCTCTTTCTTCCTTTTTCATTCAGAATTTCTGCTCTCGTTACCTTTACTCTCGTATCCCTGTTTTCACCGATTCTGGTGATCTCTGCTACTCACGATTCTTCCGTGCTTGTATCTTCTTCACATATAAACAAAGATAGTTAATGCATCTTCTAATTTTGGGGGAGTATCTGATCCTGTTCCGTTGGGAGTGCGCGCGCCTTCCTATGACGATTGGGCGACCATTGTTGCTAAGGATGACAGTTTCCCTACGGTGGAGAAAATAATTCCCCGTAGTGAGAAGGCTAGGTCTGACTTCTCCAAGATACCTGAGGACGATCCCGAGATCTCGGAGTCGTTGGTGAAAGAGGTGCCCCTTGCCGAGTTTAGGGCTAAATTCAAAATTCCTGCTCAAATAGACCTAGTCCATGTAGGGCATGATGTGGTGCAAATACACCGCCCTGGGTACTGCGCCTTTTACACATACCCCTTCCATGTAGGTAATTCTTTCCCTATCTTCCCCTTGGACGAAGAGTTCCGCCGGTATTACAGAGTTTGCCCGGCTCAACTTTTCCCATACATCTATAAACTCATCCGTATGATCTTGAAGTATGCGGAGTTAGCCGGGGTCGAGGTGACCCTTCGTCACTTGATGCATCTCTTCGCTCCCAACTTTTATAGGGGGCGATGTTATATCTTCGCCACCAAGGCAGCAAATGTCTAGAGGTGAAAATGGATGACAAGGCAAACCGCCAGTTTTAGCTCAATTACTTCTACATCAAAAATGAGGACGTGGTGGTTAATGCAATCGGGTTCCCCGAGATTTGGAACTACGCCCGTAAGCACCTCTTCTGTCACGACCCAAACCGATGGGCCGCGACTAACACCCGGTACCTTACTCAATCGAGTACCAATGTAATGTATCTTTCGTATCATACTATCATAGGTAATTGAGCCGGAGAGGCTGTCGTGAGATAAGTAGAACCAAATATGAGGAAATACTCAATATAGGGTGACCCAACTTGATATACCGACTTATACATATTGCGTACTGGCCTATAAGGCCATACCAGTATCCGTATATATGTCATCTGTCTACAAGTCTCTAAGAGTAAATAAATATCATAAAGGTTGAAACAGAGCCCCGCCATACCAAACAATACATATTCAAATCATACTGACCAAATAGGCAACTCCGGAGCAAGTGGAGTGCACAAACACCTTCTGCTGAGCTGATAGCCTACTAGGAGATATGTCAACCTGTCTATCGGGACCTGCAGGCATGAAACGCAGCGTCCCTAGGCAAAAGGGACGTCGGTACAAATAAAGTACCGAGTATGTAAGACATGATAGTAGTATATAAAAGACATGAAAGAAACATGGAGTAAAGAACTCAATCTGAAATTCTGAATAGCTCTATGAATCATGAACATTTATAATGTCATGCACCTGCATGTAAATGCCGTATCATGTATAGGTATAGGTGTACATAACATCGTCAAGCCTCTGAGGGCATCCCATCATATCATCTCGGCCACTGTGGACAAAATCATCAACATATACCAGTTGATCGGGTGGTGGTGCGTATATAACGCAATAACCTTTTCCCATATCCCATATATCTATATATAATATACGCGTATATAACGCCTTCTGATCATGGGTCAATGTACATGTATAAATGCATGAAATGCATAAGAAATACGTTAATAAGATTTCTCGACTATCATAAAATCAATATGCCTTTCGGACAAACTTTATCAAATACGTATTTTTCTGAGACCCATGAACAGAGGATATAATAATAATTCACATGGGGAATCAAGAATATAGACACCCCTAGTATTTCTATGAATAGAGTCATTTATGAAAGTTACGTATTTTGCTCGTTTCGTTTGTATCATTTGGATCATGCCAAAAAGAAAGAAGGGAAAGCCTTAACATACCTTAACTCAGTTGAGTCCTTAATACCTTCCAAGAAATTCTTCAAACAACTCAATTCAATCTACCACATCATAAGGAGATTCAAAATCAGTGCTGAGTAAAGGCTAAGTCCGCAACTTAAACTAGTAGCTCGTTTACATAAATTTGGGCAGCATCTCCCGTGTAACTAAGCCCTCCTCCAATACCATATGCCAACAATAAGAACACAACAATAACAACATGTAAGCAGCATTTCCCAACCTTATCTCCATCACAATATACCACAAAACAGCCCACACACCCTAATCACTTCATACATAAAACGACACCAAAGTAGTGTCAAACAACTTTAAAAAAATGTAAGGACAAACGACCAGCCCACCATTCCGTCATTATGTGGTGTTTTTCCTCACAATTTGTCCTCCAAAACTCCATTAAACAGTAGAAAAATATACAGCCCAAAGGCAACACGAAACAACCCACAAAATAGTCTACTACAAGTCAAATAACTCAAACCCACGGCTTTCGATCACCGTCTCGTGAGTTCTAACTATTAGAAAATGAATTTATCAACATTACTTGATATTTAAACACTTAAATACAGAAAGTACACGTTTTCTTAAATATGAAGTACCTTCCAAAATTCAAACTACAAAGAAAAAAAGAGGCGATATAGCGATACTTACGTCGTAGGGATCGTTTTAATGCTTTCGCTTCTTGATTCCGTGCCCGGGATGATAATCTTGTTTGAAACACTATTAGAGAGATCAAGGATAAGTTTTATGGTGTTCTCTGGTCAGGTTCTATGTAGAAATGAAGAGAGAGAGACGAGTTAAGACATATATATCAACTTTTGAAAAGTCAAAAGGTGCTATCTTGTCACCTCTCATTCGCCCGTTTTCCGATGCTTATATCTTTTTATCCGGGTGTCGTATGAATGAACGGTTAAGTGCGTTGGAAATTAAATTCCAAGACCTTCAATTTGGTATATAATATGTCTCAAAAATACCTTATATAGTACACGAAATATATTTCTCAAAAAGCTTTGTTACATGGCATATCCTTAGTCGGTGTTTCTACAATTTTAGTCCGATTTTTCCCAAACTTCATATTTTCTATCCAAACATCATATATAGCCATATTATGACTTTAAAATCATTTAAATCATAATTAATAAGTCTCATATTCATTACGTCATCTGGAGTTCTGCTATCAACGGGGGCCGTGGAAAGTACACTTTTTCCTGAGGCTGAGGTTGGAGTTGGCAGATCGCCGGTGGAGGTTGTGGGTACCGTGCTGAGAGATGAGCTGTCATCCTCGAGACCGGTTGACGTTCCTTTATCGGTTTAGGGGAAAGATAAGGTCATTGCCGAGGATGACTACGAAACCGGCTCTGACATTGATGCTAATGAGGTGCGGATACTGAGTGAGGGGTCCACTCGAGTGTAAGTAAGGTTGGAAAGGTCCACTCGTGCCATCATGGTCCCTATGTATCAGGACCTGCTAGTGAACAGGGAAGACGTGGTTCCTTCCTTAGGTCCTCTTTGCTCTGATGTGGAGGGCAGGACCCTAGAGACATTGAACGATGCAGCCCTATCGACGGGCATAGCCGGCCTCGCCCTTAGGGTATGTATTCCGACCTTTATAGTTTTCGTGCCTTGCACACTATATTTTTGATTGAGTGATTTTCTTCCTCTTTTCCTTTTTTCTTTTCAGACCATTATCTTGGAGATTGAGAGTGCTCGGCGAGAGGAGAGGAGCAAAACCATTTTCAAGATGATGGAGAAGAAGTATCGTGAATACCACAACAAATATTGTGAGATCTGTAGGCGGTTTGGCGATAGTGGCAACTTCCAAGCTATCAGGGATGAGCTGAAGCAGAAAGATAACGAGTTAGTGAGGGTCATCGGCAAGTGCATCGTCCTTGAATAGGCGTTGAGGGACAGAGAAGAGGAGCTCGAGGTGAGAAAGAGAGTTGAGGCCCAATGTGCGGACCTTCAGGCCCAAGTGATCTCTCGGCGGTCTGAGCTCGAGCAATGTTTGGTCTGGGCTGATGCCTTGAGTGGCGAGGTCTCCGAGAAGACAACCGACTTGGAGAAGGCTGAGTTGGCTCGGCTGGAGGCTTGGACAAAAATGGAGGCTTTGGAGACTGTGATCCGCGTTCTTCGGTTTGAGCGGGCAAACGATTTGGAGATGGCTAAACTCAGAGAAGAGCGGCTTGATGAGAGGATAGGGGAGCTAGAAATAGAGGTTTCTAGCCTTGGCGACCAAGTTATCATTCTTGAGGCCAACAAGGCGCAATTATCGGCATAACCGTCCTTCTCTCACGCTTCTGCTTTCCCTGATATTCAGCGAGATTTATATGAGAAGTTGATCCACGTTGAGGCCCAACTGGATATATTTAAAAGTTTGATGACGACGGGGAAAATTCTTGAAGCCGACTTTGAGGATGCTCGTACTAAGATGCGTGCAGCTCGAGTCGCTTGCGGCTATGATCCTTCTACCCCTGAGGCCAGTGATGGTGAGGAAGATGTGCCTAGGATTGAGCAGGACACCTGGTATAAGGATGAGTATCCCGATGGCAACGACGATGGTGGAGATGGTTCTGCTGGGTTAGGTGGCGAGTAATTATTCTTCTTTTTGTTTGTAAATTTTGTGTATACTTTTGCGGGCGTATGTATTAACCCTTGTAAGGAATATATTTGAAGTATGAAATGTTATTCTTTTCTGTTCGGGTATATATGCTTCTTTCTTTTGTTCTGCCGTTTGGCTGCTTTAGTCGTAGAAGCTTGGTTTATGTGTGTTGAACGAGGTTGAATATCGAATTTAGTTTTGGTTATGAACGGGGGCCAGTAAGTGTTAATTCGAATGAGGTCAAGTTAGTTAAGTCGATCGAGGTCGAACTTAACTTAAGCTTAACAATGGTCGGGGGTCGTATGGGTGTTAATTCGAACAAGGTCGAAATGTGACCCGTAGTTAATTTGAGCGAGGTCGAATGTAACTTAAACTTACCATGGCCGGGGGCCGTATGGGTGTTAATTCGAACAAGGTCAAAATGTAACCCGTAGTTAATTCGAGCGAAGTCGAATGTAACTTAAACTTGGGGCCAGTAAGTGTTAACTCGAACGAGGTCGAATGTAAATTAAACTTAACCATGGCCGGGGGCCGTATGGGTGTTACTTCGAACGAGGTCGAATGTAACCTGTGGTTAATTCGAGTGAGGTCGAATGTAAATTAAACTTAACCATGGTTGGGGGCCACATGGGTGTTAATTCGAACGAGGTCGAATGTAACCCGTGGTTAATTTGAGCGAGGTCGAATGTAACTTAAACTTAACCATGGCCGGGGGACGTATGGGTGTTAATTCGAATGAGGACGAATGTAACCCGTGGTTAATTCTTATGAGGTCGAATGTATCTTAAACTTAACCATGGCCAGGGGTCGTATGGGTGTTAATTCGAACAAGGTTGAATGTAACCCATGGTTAATTCGAGTGAGGTCGAATGTAACTTAAACTTAACCATGGTCGGGGGCCGTATGGGTGTTAATTCGAACGAGGTAGAATGTAACCCATGGTTAATTCGAGTGAGGTAGAATGTAACTTAAACTTAATATGGTTAGAGGTTGTATGGGTGTTAATTCGAACGAGGTCGAATGTAAACCGTGGATAATTCAAGCGAGGTCGAATGTAACTTAAAACTTAACGATGGTCGGGGTCGAATAGATGTTGAGACAACGTTGCTCTGGAGGAAACATGGACGAATATACATTTGTGTTTTTCTCGTATATTTTGAGAAATTTACATGTTTTTCGGGCTGGTATTCCAATGCCAGTCTATCTAATCCCTTCATTGGGCGACCTGAAGACATGTCGAGAGTTGGGGCAATGAATTGATCGTCCGAGGCCTTTTTCTGTCCGTACTCCGTCTTGAAGTGTCCCCCTAATCGCCTCGTTAAAAATCTCCTTGAGAAAACCCAATTGGGATAAAACGCAAGTGCGGGAAATAGAGTACGACTTGGAGGATGCTTATTCTTAAAAGTTTAAGTACTTGAGGTGGGCGACGTTCCAGTTCTTTGGTAGCAGTTTTCCTTTCATTGTTTCTAGTTGAAATGACCCTTTGTTTGCTACTGCCGTGATTTTGTACTGGTCGTCCCAATTCGTTCCTAGTTTTCTTTCCCGCGGGTCTTTGCTTGCTTGTGTTTTGGCCTTGAGCACGCAGTCCCCGACTTTGAGTGGTTTGAACTTGGCCTTTTTTTTTTTTTTTTTTATAGTAGCGTCCGGTCTACTGTTTTTGGGTGATCATCCTTATGTAGGCCATATCTCTTCGTTCTTCGACTTCGTCGAGCTCCTGCCTTCTGATTTCGTCGTTCCTCGACCCGCTCTCATGGGAGTAACTTAAACTGGGCTCTCCGACTTCGACTGGTATTACCACATCAGTCCCATAGACTAATGAGCAAGGCATCTCTATTGTGCTCGTCTTTGGCGTTGTGCGGTAGGCCTAGAGTACTTCTAGTAATATCTCTGGCCATAGTCCCTTGGCGTCCTCCAGATTTTTCTTCATGATGTTCAGTATTGATTTATTAAAGGATTCTGCTTGTCTGTTGCCCGCGGGGTGATATGGGGTCGAGAGTATTCTTTTGATATGCCATTTCTCCAAAAACTTCGGCGACCTTTTTCCTAGTAAATTGGGGTCCGTTTTCGCAACTGATCTCTTTGGGGAGGCCGAAGCGGTACACAATGTTTTTCCATATGAAGGCGATCATTTCATGTTCGCGTATCTGGGCGAATGCTCCTGCTTCTATCCATTTAGAAAAATAGTCAATTAAAACCAAAAGAAAACGTATGTTACCTCGCCCCGCGGGGAGGGGTCCGACGATGTCCATTCCCTACTTGATGAAAGACTAAGGGGAAGTGACCGAGTGGAGGTGCTCGCCCGCTTGATGGATCATTGGGGCGTATTTTTGGCATTGCTCGCATTTTTTCACGGAGTCTGCGGCCTCTTTTTTCATAGTAGGCCAGTAGTTACTTGCCCGTATGAGTCATCTGACCAGCGCTCGGTTGCCGGAATGAGCCCTGCAGTAGCCTTCGTGGACTTCCTCTAGGACGCGTCCCGTTTGATTCGGGCCTAAGCTTTTCTCTAGGGGGCGCCGTACGTCCTCTTGTATAGATTGTTGTGAATGATATTATACCTGGCCGCTTGCATCCGAAACTTCTTGGCTTCCTTTTTATCATCTGGGAGTACGCCATCCTGCAAGTATGTAATAATACGGTTGCAATAGTCCTAAGTTAGATTTATAGTCCTTACCTCGGTTTGATCTATCGACTAGTGGAGAAGGGTGACCACGTTTCCTTCCTTGGTTATGTTTTTAGTGGCCGCCGCTAATTTGGCGAGGCCGTCTGCTTCGATGTTTTGTGCTCTAGGGACCTAGTCAAGCTGGCACTCCTCAAATTCGGGCAGTAATTTTCAGATCTCGGTCTAGTATTTTTGCAACCTTTGCTGTTTAATCTGGAAAGTCCCTGTGACTTGGTTGATAACGTGTTGAGAGTCACAGCGTAGGATGACCCATCTCACCTCGTACTCGAGTGCTAGCCTTAATCATGCAATCACGGCCTCATACTCGGCTTTGTTGTTAGTCATGTCCGGGCATCTTATGGACTGGCGAATTACTTCGCCTGTTGGGACTTGGAGCACAAGTCCCAGTTCGGACCCTGACGCATTAGAAGTGTCGTCGGTGTACAAAATCCATAAATCTTGTGTTTGTGGAGAAGCATGGGCGGCTTCTTTTTCGACTTCGGGCATTATTTTTGCACTGAAGTCGACGATGAGGTCGGCAAGGACTTGTGATTTTATCACCGTCCGCGGTTGATATGTGATATCGTGCTCACTTAACTTTATGGCCCACTTGGCTAACCTGCCCAATAGATCGGTTTTATGCAAAAT
The DNA here is from genome assembly GCF_000390325.3 of Nicotiana tomentosiformis. Classification (NCBI taxonomy): domain Eukaryota; kingdom Viridiplantae; phylum Streptophyta; class Magnoliopsida; order Solanales; family Solanaceae; genus Nicotiana; species Nicotiana tomentosiformis. The sequence goes on along the minus strand of NC_090813.1, from coordinate 99,043,913 downwards.
ACTCCTCAAGGGGAAGGTTGTGATAACCGAGATGTGATGTCATTGAAAGTAGGGTCTAAGCTTTCGTGAAGCTACGACCAAGGCCAAGGCCAACTTTTCGAGGTGGGGGGTACCTCGTCTCGGCGTCGATTAAAGTTTTGTTGATGTAATAGATGGGAGATTGGCGTACCTTTATCTTCTCGGACCAGGACTGCACTCACTGCTACTTCAGATACGGTAAAGTAGATGAGAAGGCGTTCACCGGGTTCTGCTTTGGACAGCAACGACGGTGATGATAGATAAGCCTTTAACTCTTTCAGGGCTTGGACGTACTCCAAAGTCCACTGGAGGTCTTTGTCCTTCTTGAGTACGCCAAAAAACTTATGGAATATGTCAGACGATCATGAGATGAATCTCAACAGGGTGGCAATACTGTCGGTGAGCCTCTGAACCTTTCTTTTGCTGGTTAAGTGTTCAGGTATTCCTTCTATGGCTTTGATTCGGTCGGGGTTGATCTCGATGCCTCTTTGTGATACTAGGAAGCCCAAGAATTTTCCTGAGGTCACGCTGAATGCACACTTTTCAGGATTCAGCTTTATCCCATACTGCATGACTATATTGAAGGCTTCTTTCTGGTGATCGATGTAATTTTCTTTCCTTTTGGATTTGACCAACATATCGTCTATGTAGACCTCCATGGTCTTGCCGAATTGGTCTTTGAACATTTTGGTCACCAACCTTTGGTATGCCGCCCCTGCGTTTTTCAGTCCGAAAGGCATCACTTTGTAGCAGTACGTTCCTTGATAAGTGATAAAGGTGGTCTTTTCATGGTCCTCCTCGTCCCTGAAGATCTGATTATAGCCCAAGTAGGCATCCAAGAAGCTCAGCAATTCGTGCCCGGCGGTAACTTTAAATCTGTAAATTCTATGCACCTCCGCCACTTTCCGTTCTTCTTTTTTACCATGACCACGTTGGCGACCCATTGAGGGTATTTTGAATCCCTGATGGAGCTATTTTCCAGCAATGTTTCGACCTCCTCGCGGATTGCATCATTTATTGCGGAATTGAACTTCCGCCTAACCTTCCTTACCGGGGGGTAGAATGAGTCGACGTTTAACTTGTGTGTCGCGACTTCCTTCGGGATACCTGGCATGTCTGCATGGGAAAAAGCAAACAAGTGTGCGTTATTAGTTAAGAATTGACGGAATTTACCTGGTTTCGGAAGCTTGCATCCAATGTAGGCTTTCTTGTTGTGGTCGTTATCATCAATTTGGACGGGGTCAAGGTCCTCTACAGTTGATCCTGTGGCCTCTATTGTTTCGTGATCTCTGATAACGTCCGATCTTTCGTCACAACTCTACCTCGACCTTATTAAATGCTATGCATCTTTTGTTTTGCCCTTCATTTGTTGGGTATATGTGCAATCTTAGGCGATGCGATAACATTCTTGGGATGTGCGTTGCTCTCATCGTATGATGAACACCCCCCACGGGGTAGGGAATTTGATAACTTGGTGCAAGCTGGAAGGGATGGCCTTCATGGCGTGTATCTAATAAGTAAGGATTTTGACCGCTTATTTGCTCTCTTTTACTTACGTTTTAGCTCAAAAATGCTTAAAAGTATTCCCAAGAACTAATGAAATGTGCTTTCTTGCAAGAATATTGGGAAACAAGCTAAAAAATAAAAATCAACTCAAAAAGGAGTAAAATTGGACAAGAACCAAAACAAGGAAAAAAGGGCTACAATGCGAACTGCACAACACTGTGTGCGGCCGCAAACTCTGAAGATGTACTGATAGAATTTCTTCACAGAGTGCGGACCGCAAAATTATTGTGCGGCCGCAGAAGACTAGATTCAGAGACTTGTAGTTTGGGAGTTTGAAGATGTGCAGACCGCACTATTATTGTGCGGCCGCACTCATATATGTGTGGTCCGCAGAATGAAGCCCAGATTCAGTCCAAGAGCAAGAGTGCAGCCGCACTCAGAAATGTGTCGTCCGCACAATTAGAGAAAGTGCGGCCACATCTCACTTTAATGCGACCGCAAAAAGCCAATCTGACCAGTCAGTCTCAAAGTGCGCAGCGCATACAGAATTGTGCGACTGCACAACTTTCGCAGGGGCAATTTTGTCAGATATTTTCAGCTCGGTATAAATAAATATTTTGTCATTTTAGCTTAAGTTTGGTGCACCTGAACACTTAGAGTCATTTTTATTTACTGTATTGGGTAACTTTGTACTAGTTTAGCATTTGAACATTAGAATTTCTTTCCTTAATCAATTATTATGCATTTTATCTTAGTTTCTTCTTTAATTTCTTCATTTTCAATGAGTAACTAAACCCTTATCTAGGGTTGTGACCCAACCCTAGTATGGGCACTTAAAGGGTGATTGATTTAGGGTTTATTTATGATTGGGTATATGCTATTTAGCCTAGTTCTTGCTTGAATTTGAGAATTGATGGTTGCAAACATTGATTCATGCCTAATTGACTTAGTCTATACTTGAGAAAGTGAGACTAAGTCTAGGAAAACTTGGCTAACAAGAAATTAGGGTGAGCTCAAGAAATTGATAGCCCCAATTAAAGGGTCGAATCTAGAGATATTAAGACCCGACTTGAGCATTTATCACCTGTTTCGTGAGATACCCATTTGGACTTGAGAAAGCCAAATTGGGCAAAATCACTCAAACTATCGAGAGGTATAGAGTGAGTAATTGCGTGTGATTGCTATATTGTATCCCGATCAATCAAACATTCCCTAAAGCTCTAAATCCGTTATGCAACCAACTAGGTGGAAGTCGCAACCCTAGATATTTTATAACTTGAAAAACAGCCAAATCCAAAAAATATTGTCTCTTAGCTTTACAATTACAAGCATTGGCGTAAAAGTAGAAGTAGAAACAACAATTGAAAATGTGGATGTGTAATCTTAGGCACGTCATACATTCACACTAGGTATAGACCTAATCCCACATCAAACTCCATGTGGAATCGACCCCGACTCGCGTTGGGTTTCTATTATTGCATCGACCGCCTCGCAACCTAAATTTATGGTGTGAGTTTGGGCGATATCAATTTTGGCATCGTTGCCGGGGAAGCTAAACAGATTTAGCTATATATCTAGGTTTGTGTGTGATTTGTCTTCTTTTGCTTCCGAGTCACTAATTTTGTTTTGAATTGATTATAGGTACAAGAATGGCTCTCAACAATGTGCCTCTCGGGAACTTGCCATTGGGGGAGGAAGTGGGCGATGATCAAGGTGATGAGGTTCATCCCGAACCTCAAGCAAATAGGCGATGCCGAACGAGGGTTATGCAAGTGCCATAGTCCCGCCCGCATTAGGGTGGGCAACTTCCAAATTACCAATGTGATGCTTACACTGCTTGAGCAACGGGGATTTTTCACCGGGGCTCCGAGTCAAAATGCTTACAAACATCTCAAAGGGTTCGTAGATACTTGTTGGGGGAGCAAACAAACCAATGTTTCTGAGGATGCGTTGCGGTTGAGGCTATTTCCCTTTTCTCTATGGGGAAAGGCATTGAACTGGTTAGAGAGATTGCCCAATCATTCCATCCATACATGGGATGAGTTGGCGGAAAAATTCATTGCCAAATTCTTCTCTCCGGGGCATATGGCTACACTTCGGGATGAGATTCTAGCGTTCAAGCAAGAACCTAATGAGCCATTGCACGAGATTTGGGAAAGATATCGTACCATGGTTAAAGAGTTCCCGACTAATAATATGACTGAGCCCATGATCCAACAAACCTTCTACAGGGGGATCAACATGACAAATCAATGTGTGGTAAATCAACTCGCTAGTGGGAACTTCATGACCACGCCATATGCCGAAGCGTGTGAAACCTTGGATGAAATGGCGGATACCTCATAGGCATGGCAAAGTAGATCCAATGTTCCTCAAGGTGACCCAAATGTCATTCACCTACACAAGGAACCACATGATCATGGGAAAGCTATTGCCGAGTTGACAACCACAATGAATCAATTGGCCAAAACTCAGCTTCAACAAGTTCAAGGGCCGAAGCAAGTGAATGCGATGGAAGGTGTGGATATGATGATGAATAAGAGATGGAAAAAAGGTCAACAAGTGCAAAACTATCCGGAACAATTTGTGCAAGATGGTAGTGGGTATGACCAAGGTGCTTCATACAATGAGCAAGAAGAAGAAGTACAATATGTCAACAATTATCAAGGCCAAAGAAATAATGCTCAAGGCCAACATCAACAACAATGGAGATCACAAGGAAATCAAGAAAATTGGAACAATCAAGGCCACCAAGGCAATTGGAGTGGTGGTAACAAAAATAAGGTAATTAGGGGAATAACAATAATTAAGGCAATTGGAATAATCAAGGTAACCAAGGCAATTGGGAAGGCAATAATCAAGTCAATTGGGGTGGCAACAATAAAAGGGGTTGGAATAATAATAACCAAGGGAATCGAGGGTCAGGCTTTCAAAGGCCCCTGATGTGTCAACAACCAAGCAACCCGCATCCTTATCCATCTCAAGGTCCTAGTTCTTCCAACAATGAAATGCAACGGATTGAAAATATGTTCAAATAAATGATGGAGAAAAATGCCGACTCCGATGCTCAATTAGCCTCCCACAGCACTAAGGGGGCACTACCTAGTGATACGGCAGTGAACCCGAAGGGTGGGAACAACACGGTACATGCCATGGCTGTAACCACAAGGAGTGGAAGAGGTGGAGTTGCAACCACCTCAACTCAAAGAAGAATTATGATGATGATGTGTTGGTTCAAGAAGATGAGACTCCAAGCAATGTGGTTCAAGCTAATGAAGAAGTGAGGATTGATAATGACGAAAGTGTGAAGGAGACCCAAGATGAAATGAACCTGTCTAGGGAGCACGTGATTGACATACCAGAACCGGTAGTGCCAAAGGCCAAGGTACCAATACCAAGGCCTCCTCCTCCATACCCTCAAAGGCTCGCCAAGCAAAATAGTGAGAACCAATTCAATAAGTTTATTGACATGATGAAGAGTTTATCCATTAATGTGCCGTTGGTTGAGGCGTTGGAACAAATGCTCGGTTATGCAAAGTTGATGAAGGATTTGGTGACAAAGAAAAGATCAATGAATTGTGAGACTATCAAGATGACACATTAAGTGAGTGCTATTGTGCACTCAATGGCTCCGAAATTGGAAGATCCGGCACTTTCACAATCCCTTGCACTATTGGGAGCGCCGACTTTGCCAAAGCTTTATGTGATTTAGGGGAAAGTATCAACTTGATGCCTTACTCGGTGTTCAAAACTTTGGGAATTGGGTAATCAAGACCCACATCTATGAGGTTGCAAATGGCGGATCGGACTATGAAGAGATCACTGGGTATTATTGATGATGTGTTAGTTCGTGTTGATAAGTTCATCCTTCCGGCGGACTTTGTGATTCTTGATTGCGAGGTTGACTATGAGGTGCCTATTATCTTGGGTAAACTTTCCTTGCTACGGGGAAGGCTCTTGTTGATATAGAATCCACTGAGCTCACCTTCCGAGTGGGCGATGAAAAGGTGGTTTTCCATGTGTGCAAATCTATGAGATAACCGAATAGCAATGAAGTTTGTTCGTTTGTGGACTTAGTGACCGAATTGGTTGTTAATGATGCTAGTGCTGTGATGAATGTTGATGATACATTGGAAGCCGTATTGCTTAATCATGATGATGATGAGAAGGAAGGCTTTGTGGAATGTGTAAATGCTTTTCAAGGAATGGGGTCGTACACCTATGAACCCCGAAAATTGTCCTTAGATCTTGATAACCGAAAGACTCCTCCAACAAAGCCCTCAATCGAGGAGCCTCCCACTTTGGAGTTAAAGCCTTTGCCTTCACATCTCAGGTATGAGTTTCTTGGCCCATGTTCTACTTTACCTGTTATTCTTTCCTCTTGCTTGACTAACGTGCATGTAGATTCTACTTTGGCGGTGCTCCAAAATAGAAAGAAAGCTATATGATGGAGATTGGCGGATATTTGGGGTATAAGCCCCGCCTTTTGCATGCACAAGATTATTTTGGAGGAGGATGCCAAACCCTCCGTTGAACATCAAATAAGATTAAATGAAGTAATGCAAGAGATAGTGAAGAAGGAGATCATTAAATGGTTGGATGCCGGGATTGTTTACCCCATTTCCGATAGCTCGTGGACCTCTCTGGTGTAATGTGTCCCAAAGAAAGAGGGCATGACTGTGGTAACAAATGACAAGAACGAGTTGATCCCCACAAGGACGGTCACTGGGTGGAGAATTTGCATGGACTATAGGAAGCTCAACAAAGTCACTCGGAAAGATCATTTTCCACTTCTATTTCTTGATCAAATGCTTGATTGGTTGGCAGGACGTGCTTTTTATTATTTCCTTGATGGATACTCCGGCTATAATTAAATTCTTATTGCTCCTAAGGACCAAGAGAATACTACTTTCACTTGTCCCTATGGTACTTTCGCATTCTCGCAGATGCCATTTGGGTTATGCAATGCACCGGCAACTTTTCAACGGTGTATGATGGCCATCTTCACCGATATGGTGGAGGATTTTCTTGAGGTCTTCATGGATGACTTTTCCGTAGTGGGGAATTCTTTTGATGAGTGCTTGTACAACTTCGACAAGGTATTGGAAAGATGTGAGGAAACAAACTTGGTTTTGAATTGAGAGAAATGTCACTTCATGGTCGAGGAAGGCATAGTCCTCGGCCACAAAATTTCAAAGCATGGTATTGAGGTCGATAAGGCCAAAATTGAGGTGATCTCCAAACTCCCTCCCCCTACATCCGTGAAAGGAGTGAGGAGATTTTTGGGTCATGCGGGGTTCTATCGCCGATTCATCAAGGACTTTTCTAAGGTAGTAAACCCCTTGTGCAAACTTTTGGAGAAGGATGCCAAGTTTTATTTCAACGAAGATTGTATGAAGGCATTCAAATTGCTCAAGTTTAAGTTGACTACTACTCTTATTTTCACTACACCGGATTGAAGCTTACCTTTTGAGCTCATGTGTGATGCAAGTGATGTGGCGTTTGGATCAGTGTTAGGGCAACGTATCAACAAAATCTTCCATCCGGTCTACTATGCTAGTAAGACCATGAATGATGCCCAAGTCAACTACACAGTGACCGAAAAAGAGCTCATTGCTATTGTATTTGCTATGGAGAAGTTTCGCCCGTACTTGATGGGTACAAAGGTTATTGTTCACACAGACCATGCGGCACTTTGATATTTGATGAGCAAGAAAGATTCTAAAGCAAGATTAATACGGTGGGTGCTTCTTTTGCAAGAGAGAGATTCAAGACTGCAAAGGTAGTGAAAACCAAGTGGCGGACCACTGGTCTCGTTTGGAGGAGGATGGGTGGCCACATGATGGCCTTGAGATAAATGATTCATTTCCCGACGAGCAACTCCTAGCCATTTCTATGACCGGGATGCCATGGTTTGCCAACCTAGCCAATTATCTTGTGAGTGGCATTGTACCGAATGAGTTCTCTTCAAACCAAAGGAAGAAGCTCAAACGGGATTGGCTTGACTATTATTGGGATGAGCCTTATCTCTTCCCAATAATTGTGCGGCCGCAAAATTATTGTGCGGCCGCAGAAGACTAGATTCAGAGACTTGTAGTTTGGGAGTTTGAAGATGTGCGGACCGCACTATTATCGTGCGGCCGCAGGATGCCAAAATGCGGCTGCACTCATATATGTGCGGTCCACAGAATGAAGCCCAGATTTAGTCCAAGAGCAAGAGTGCAGCCGCACTCAGAAATGTGTCGTCCGCACAATTAGAGGAAGTGCGGCCACATCTCACTTTAATGCGACCGCAAAAAGCCAATCTGACCAGTCAGTCTCAAAGTGTGCAGCGCACACAGAATTGTGCGGCTGCACAACTTTCGCAGGGGCAATTTTGTCAGATATTTTCAGCTCGGTATAAATAGATATTTTGTCATTTTTAGCTTAAGTTTGGTGCACCTGAACACTTAGAGTCATTTTTATTTACTGTATTGGGTAAATTTGTACTAGTTTAGCATTTGAACATTAGAATTTCTTTCCTTAATCAATTATTATGCATTTTATCTTAGTTTCTTCTTTAATTTCTTCATTTTCCATGAGTAACTAAACCCTTATCTAGGGTTGTGACCCAACCCTAGTATGGGCACTTAAAGGGTGATTGATTTAGGGTTTATTTATGATTGGGTATATGATATTTAGCCTAGTTCTTGCTTGAATTTGAGAATTGATGGTTGCAAATATTGATTCATGCCTAATTGACTTAGTCTATACTTGAGAAAGTGAGACTAAGTCTAGGAAAACTTGGCTAACAAGAAATTAGGGTGAGCTCAAGAAATTGATAGCCCCAATTAAAGGGTCGAATCTAGAGATATTAAGACCCGACTTGAGCATTTATCACCTGTTTCGTGAGATACCCATTTGGACTTGAGAAAACCAAATTGGGCAAAATCACTCAAACTATCGAGAGGTATAGAGTGAGTAATTGCGTGTGATTGCTATATTGTATCCCGATCAATCAAACATTCCCTAAAGCTCTAAATCCGTTATGCAACATACTAGGTGGAAGTCGCAACCCTAGATATTTTATAACTTGAAAAACAGCCAAATCCAAAAAACATTGTCTCTTAGCTTTACAATTACAAGCATTAGCGTAAAAGTAGAAGTAGAAACAACAATTGAAAAAGTGGATGTGTAATCTTAGGCACGTCATACATTCACACTAGGTATAGACCTAATCCCACATCAAGCTCCATGTGGAATCGACCCCGACTCGCGTTGGGTTTCTATTATTGCATCGACCGCCTCGCAACCTAAATTTATGGTGTGAGTTTGGGCGATATCAATGTTGGCGTCGTTGCCGGGGAAGCTAAACAGATTTAGCTATATATCTAGGTTTGTGTGTGATTTGTCTTCTTTTCCTTCCGAGTCACTAATTTTGTTTTTGAATTGATTATAGGTACAAGAATGGCTCTCAACAATGAGCCTCTCGGGAACTTGCCATTGGGGGAGGAAGTGGGCGATGATCAAGGTGATGAGGTTCATCCCGAACCTCAAGCAAATAGGCGATGCCGAACGAGGGTTATGCAAGTGCCATAGTCCCGCCCGCACTAGGGCGGGCAACTTCCAAATCACCAATGTGATGCTTACACTGCTTGAGCAACGGGGATTTTTCACCGGGGCTCCGAGTCAAAATGCTTACAAACATCTCAAAGGGTTTGTAGATACTTGTTGGGGGAGCAAACAAACCAATGTTTCTGAGGATGCGTTGCGGTTGAGGCTATTTCCCTTTTCTCTATTGGGAAAGGCATTGAACTGGTTAGAGAGATTGCCCAATCATTCCATCCATACATGGGATGAGTTGGCGGAAAAATTCATTGCCAAATTCTTCTCTCCGGGGCATATGGCTACACTTCGGGATGAGATTCTAGCGTTCAAGCAAGAACCTAATGAGCCATTGCACGAGATTTGGGAAAGATATCGTACCATGGTTAAAGAGTTCCCTACTAATAATATGACTGAGCCTATGATCCAACAAACCTTCTACAGGGGGATCAACACGACAAATCAATGTGTGGTAAATCAACTCGCTAGTGGGAACTTCATGACCACGCCATATGCCGAAGCGTGTGAAACCTTGGATGAAATGGCAGATACCTCATAGGCATGGCAAAGTAGATCCAATGTTCCTCAAGGTGACCCAAATGTCATTCACCTACACAAGGAACTACATGATCATGGGAAAGCTATTGCCGTGTTGACAACCACAATGAATCCATTGGCCAAAACTCAGCTTCAACTAGTTCAAGGGCCGAAGCAAGTGAATGCGATGGAAGGTGTGAATATGATGATGAACAAGAGATGGAAAAAAGGTCAACAAGTGCAAAACTGTTCGGAACAATTTGTGCAAGATGGTAGTGGGTATGACCAAGGTGATTCATACAATGGGCAAGAAGAAGAAGTACAATATGTCAACAATTATCAAGACCAAAGAAATAATGCTCAAGGCCAACATCAACAACAATGGAGATCACAAGGAAATCAAGGAAATTGGAACAATCAAGGGCACCAAGGCAATTGGAGTGGTGGTAACAAAAATAAGGTAATTAGGGGAATAACAATAATTAAGGCAATTGGAATAATCAAGGTAACCAAGGCAATTGGGGAGGCAATAATCAAGTCAATTGGGGTGGCAACAATAAAAGGGGTTGGAATAATAATAACCAAGGGAATCGAGGGTCAGGCTTTCAAAGGCCCCTGATGTGTCAACAACCAAGCAACCCGCATTCTTATCCATCTCAAGGTCCTAGTTCTTCCAACAATGAAATGCAACGGATTGAAAATATGTTCATATAAATGATGGAGAAAAATGCCGACTCCGATGCTCAATTAGCCTCCCACAACACTAAGGGGGCACTACCTAGTGATACGGCAGTGAACCCGAAGGGTGGGAACAACACGGTACATGCCATGGCTGTAACCACAAGGAGTGGAAGAGGTGGAGTTGCAACCATCTCAACTCAAAGAAGAATTGTGATGATGATGTGTTGGTTCAAGAAGATGAGACTCCAAGCAATGTGGTTCAAGCTAATGAAGAAGTGAGGATTGATAATGACGAAAGTGTGAAGGAGACCCAAGATGAAATGAACCTGTCTAGGGAGCACGTGATTGACATACCAGAACCGGTAGTGCTAAAGGCCAAGGTACCAAACCAAGGCCTCCTCCTCCATACCCTCAAAGGCTCGCCAAGCAAAATAGTGAGAACCAATTCAATAAGTTTATTGACATGATGAAGAGTTTATCCATTAATGTGCCGTTGGTTGAGGCGTTGGAACAAATGCTCGGTTATGCAAAGTTCATGAAGGATTTGGTGACAAAGAAAAGATCAATGAATTGTTAGACTATCAAGATGACACATTAAGTGAGTGCTATTGTGCACTCAATGGCTCCGAAATTGGAAGATCCGGCACTTTCACAATCCCTTGCACTATTGGGAGCGCCGACTTTGCCAAAGCTTTATGTGATTTAGGGGAAAGAATCAACTTGATGCCTTACTCGGTGTTCAAAACTTTGGGAATTGGGTAATCAAGACCCACATCTATGAGGTAGCAAATGGCGGATCGGACTATGAAGAGATCACTGGGTATTATTGATGATGTGTTAGTTCGTGTTGATAAGTTCATCCTTCCGGCGGACTTTGTGATTCTTGATTGCGAGGTTGACAATGAGGTGCCTATTATCTTGGGTAAACTTTCCTTGCTACGGGGAAGGCTCTTGTTGATATAGAATCCACTGAGCTCACCTTCCGGGTGGGCGATGAATAGGTGGTTTTCCATGTGTGCAAATCTATGAGATAACCGAATAGCAATGAAGTTTGTTCGTTTGTGGACTTAGTGACCGAATTGGTTGTTAATGATGCTAGTGTTGTGATGAATGTTGATGATACATTGGAAGCCGTATTGCTTAATCATGATGATGATGAGAAGGAAGACTTTGTGGAATGTGTAAATGCTTTTCAAGGAATGGGGTCGTACACCTCTGAACCCCGAAAATTGTCCTTAGATCTTGAGAACCGAAAGACTTCTCCAACAAAGCCCTCAATCGAGGAGCCTCCCACTTTGGAGTTAAAGCCTTTGCCTTCACATCTCAGGTATGAGTTTCTTGGCCCATGTTCTACTTTACTTGTTATTCTTTCCTCTTGCTTGACTAACGTGCATGTAGATTCTACTTTGGCGGTGCTCCAAAACAGAAAGAAAGCTATATGATGGAGACTGGCGGATATTTGGGGTATAAGCCCTGCCTTTTGCATGCACAAGATTATTTTGGAGGAGGATGCCAAACCCTCCGTTGAACATCAAAGAAGATTAAATGAAGTAATGCAAGAGGTAGTGAAGAAGGAGATCATTAAATGGTTGGATGCCGGGGTTGTTTACCCCATTTTCGATAGCTCGTGGACCTCTCTGGTGCAATGTGTCCCAAAGAAAGAGGGCATGACTGTGGTAACAAATGACAAGAACGAGTTGATCCCCACAAGGACGGTCACTGGGTGGAGAATTTGCATGGACTATAGGAAGCTCAACAAAGTCACTCGGAAAGATCATTTTCCACTTCTATTTCTTGATCAAATGCTTGATTGGTTGGCAGGACGTGCTTTTTATTGTTTCCTTGATGGATACTCCGGCTACTATCAAATTCTTATTGCTCCTAAGGACCAAGAGAAGACTACTTTCACTTGTCCCTATGGAACTTTCGCATTCTCGCAGATGCCATTTGGGTTATGCAATGCACCGGCAACTTTTCAACGGTGTATGATGGCCATCTTCACCGATATGGTGGAGGATTTTCTTGAGGTCTTCATGGATGACTTTTCCGTAGTGGGGAATTCTTTTGATGAGTTCTTGTACAACTTCGACAAGGTATTGGAAAGATGTGAGGAAACAAACTTGGTTTTGAATTGAGAGAAATGTCACTTCATGGTCGAGGAAGGCATAGTCCTTGGCCACAAAATTTCAAAGCATGGTATTGAGGTCGATAAGGCCAAAATTGAGGTGATCTCCAAGCTCCCTCCCCCTATATCCGTGAAAGGAGTGAGGAGATTTTTGGGTCATGCGGGGTTCTATCACCGATTCATCAAGGACTTTTCTAAGGTGGTAAACCCCTTGTGCAAACTTTTGGAGAAGGATGCCAAGTTTTATTTCAACGAAGATTGTATGAAGGCATTCGAATTGCTCAAGTTTAAGTTGACTACTACTCTTATTATCACTACACTGGATTGAAGCTTACCTTTTGAGCTCATGTGTGATGCAAGTGATGTGGCGATTGGATCAGTGTTAGGGAAACGTATCAACAAAATCTTCCATCCGGTCTACTATGCTAGTAAGACCATGAATGATGCCCAAGTCAACTACACAGTGACCGAAAAAGAGCTCATTGCTATTGTATTTGCTATGGAGAAGTTTCGTCCGTACTTGATGGGTACAAAGGTTATTGTTCACATCGACCATGCGGCGCTTTGATATTTGATGAGCAAGAACGATTCTAAAGCAAGACTAATGCGGTGGGTGCTTCTTTTGCAAGAGAGAGATTCAAGACTGCAAAGGTAGTGAAAACCAAGTGGCGGACCACTGGTCTCGTTTGGAGGAGGATGGGTGGCCACATGATGGCCTTGAGATAAATGATTCATTTCCCGACGAGCAACTCCTAGCCATTTCTATGACCGGGATGCCATGGTTCGCCAACCTAGCCAATTATCTTGTGAGTGGCATTGTACCGAATGAGTTCTCTTCAAACCAAAGAAAGAAGCTCAAACGGGATTGGCTTGGCTATTATTGGGATGAGCCTTATCTCTTCCGGATTTGTATCGATGGTGTGATTCGACGATGTGTACCGGAGGAGGAACAATTGAAAATTCTTGAGGCTTGACACTCTTTGCCATATGGTGGTCACCATAGTGGAGCTAGAACGGTAACAAAAGTGTTGAGTTGTGGATTCTATTGGCCTACTCTTTACAAGGACGCTAGCGATCTCGTCAAGCGTTGTGATGAATACCAAAGGGCTGGTGGGATTTCTAAGAAGAATGAGATGCCCCTCACCACCATCTTGGAGACTGTCATTTTTTATTTGTGGGGTATTGATTTCATGGGTCCGTTCGTGAGCCTTTGTGGGAATACTTACATATTGGTAGTTGTGGATTATGTGTCAAAGTGGGTTGAAGCCGTGGCTTTGCCCAACAATAAAGCTCGGAGTGTGGTGTCATTTTTGAAAAAGAACATCTTCACAAGGTTTGTACTCCAAGGGCCATTATTAGTGATGGGGGATCACATTTTTGCAACAAAACTTTTGATACCTTACTTACAAAGTATGGTGTTACTCACAAAGTGTCGACCCCCTATCACCCTCAAGTAAGCACGCAAGTTGAAGTTTCCAACTGGGAGATCAATAGTATTTTGTCAAAGACCGTGAATGCCAACCGGACGGATTGGTCAAAGAAACCTGATGATGCTCTTTGGGCTTATAGGACGGCTTACAAAACACTGATTGGTATCTCCATATCGGTTAGTGTTCGGGAAAGCTTGTCACCTAGCGATAGAACTTGAGCACAAGGCTATGTGGGCATTGAAGAAGCTTAATATTGAATGGGATGTCGCCACTAACTTAAGAGTGGGACAATTGAATGAGCTTGATGAATTCCGGTTCCATTCATATTCAAGTTCGTCCTTGTACAAAGACAAGATGAAGTACCTCCATGACAATTACATCCGGAACAAGGAGTTCAAAGAAGGCGATCTTGTGCTATTGTTAAATTCTCGGTTGCGGATGTTTCTGAGAAAGTTGAAGTCCAAGTGGAGTGGTCCATTTGAGGTTGTACATGTGACACCCTTTGGTGTATTAGACTTAAAGAACAAGAATGATGAAGTGTTTAGAGTCAATGGTCATCGGGTGAAATATTATCTTGGCAAGGTTGATGATGTCCATGTTATGGCGTTGATTCATTTCAAGTGATTAATGGTAACCTGCGTCGTGCCGCGACATTAGATCGGGCGCTTCTTGGGAGGCAACCCATGTTTCTTTTCATTGTTTTTCATTTTCTTCCTTTTTAGATAGGTTTTGTATTGAGCTAACTGGTTTTGAAGTGATTGCAGGAATAAGTGTGCATTGCAGGGACTATAAGTGAAAAAATTGGCCAAGTGTTGAAATTATGCAGATCGCATCAAAATTGTGCGGACCGCCTAAAAATGATTTCAACCGCAGAGAAGGCTCTACGGCCGCACAATTCTTTGTGCGGACGCATAACTGGAGACCAAAAAAACAAGAACTCTCTGAAGTTTGGATTTGCAGAAAATTGGCCAAAATGCGGCCGTACTCAAAATTATGCGGACCGCACAAATTTATGCAGCCTCACTCACTTTTGTGCGGACCGCAGAAGTTTAGTTTAAAGAGCAGGTAAAGAGTGCGAACCCCACTCAAAATTATGCGGCCACACTCATCTAACTTTTTGACCGACTTGGTCAAACTATAAATAGGGCTTTTCAACACTATTCACACTTTATGCTCTCTGAATTCCCAAGCCCAAAGAAAACACGGTGCATCGCAAAAGAGTTCACAAATCACACTCAGTTCATCAAGTTAGTTTCTCACCTGCATCATTCAGTACTGGTATGATCAATCCATATTAGATTTTTGTCCATTTTTCTTAATTTTTGTTTTTGTTTTGTTTGATTAGTTTAGTTATTTTTAGGCCTAAAAATGTCAAATGTTCTTAATATGTGCTTAAAACTCATGTGGGTAGTTTCATATATATTTATTATGAACTGGGTAGATCATTAATCATGTTAATTTGTGCATGCCATGTCTAAATTATGAAAAATTGCATGAACCCTAACCTTACTGTCGTTAATGTTTAAATTATGCGGCCGCACACAAATTTGTGCGGTCTGCAGACCACTTGATTAGGGAAAATATTGTGCTTGAAAAGTGTGGACCGCACTCAAAATTGTGCGGTCCGCAGAAAAATTATGTGGCCGCATAAAAATGCGTGCGACCGCACGTTTGAATTTCAGAGAATCAATATCTCAGGATTGGACTTGTGCGGCCGCACTCAAAATTGTGCGGTCCGCACTTCAGGATGTGCGGCCGCACTCACAATTATGCAGTCCGCACTTCAGGGTATGAGACCGTACTTCAAAATTATGCTGTCCGCACTAGACAGTTTGCGGTCGCACTTAGAATTCTACGGTCCGCACTGTCTCCTTTGATGACTGTTGTGCTGCAATTGTTCTGCAAATGTTTGAATTGTTTTGAACTCAACTGAACTATGTACCTTGTATTGCAGACAATGGTTAGATCACATGGTAGAGGCGATACATTAAAAGGGAGAGGTGAATCCTCCCGAGATAGAGGAAAAGGCACTCACCATCTGGGAGTACAATCGAAGCCTATTGCTAAAAAGCCGACCACCAGGAGAGGAACGGCCACAGAGCCCTCAGAATCCAGTTCCTATGCCCCATCCAGGGAAGCCTCCTAGGGTCATTCAATGGAGGTCCAACCTGAGGCCCAGTCCCAACCATCCCAACCCACTGGGCGTTATTAATTGCACAACGAACCTACATCTAGTTCTTCTGGGGGTTCTGATGCGGGAAGCCAAGGTTCCGAGCCCTCCTCTACACCTACCCCTCCGGTACCAATAGCTATTGATGTCGATGATGATGATGTCCCGGATGATGGTAGGGGGGGACACTCAAGTGGGCGGCCTTCAGAGGTCGAAGAAAAAGGAAATATGGGAGGATCGGTTAGTGAGCTTGACATCCTTCAATATGTTCCGGGAATTGTGGCCCCAAAGGTCGCTCACATATGAGCGACAGTTCTTAATAAAGGATTTGGATATTCATTATCCAAATGTCCTTAGACAGTATCGGGAGCACAAGTGGTGGAAGTATTTCACCCACAGTGTCATCGATGCAAATGAGCACTTGGTCAGGGAGTTCTACGCCAATGTGGCTCACATCAAGAAAGGGACAAAGGTGACAAAGGTGAGAAATTTGAAAGTTCGCTTCGACACCTGCTCTTTGAACACTTATGTGGGATTCGAAGAAGTGGAAGCAGTCCAGTACCTAGAGCAGTTGGCTCTGGGTGATGCAGCTCGCCCTTGGCTAGCTGAGATTTTGGCCGCCCAAGGACCACCACCACCATGGATTACAGTAGGAGTTCCTATCCTCCGGGCCACCCTCAATTTTGAAGCTAAAGGGTGGCAAACCTTTGTGTGTAGCCGGATTGATCCGAGTTTGAATGAGAACAACCTCCCACTTCCCCGGGTAGTTGCGGTGGCGTCTATTATGGCGGGGTACCCGATCAATGTGGATGCCATCATGTCAACCAACATCATATTGGCGGTCCAAAAAAGTGAAAATTACTACCCTTATCCAAACACCCTCACAGAGTATTTCAATGATGCCAAGGTGGAGCCGAGGATATATGACACAAAAGTAAAGGCCAAGAAGCCTTTCTCATGGTACCACCTGCAGGGAGCTGACAACCCAAAGTTCAAGGGTAAGGTCACAACCACCGTTAGTCAGTCTTACGAGCCATCGGTGGTGGGTTCCGAGGCTGCTGATGAGCTATATACAGCTCTCATGCCTTCCACAGTAGGCGGGCCTTCCACCGGGATAGCCGCCATGCCACACTTTCATCTTCTGGGCCATCAGTTGTAATACCAGTACCAGCCTCATCCACTTAACCTCTCACTGCACTGCGAGTCTCCCAGACTTTGGCGAGCCTGAACAACTGGATGCAGACAACCACTTCTAACATGTCTGACATATCCAGTACTGTTGCAGCAAAGTCCTCTACCCCAGCAGCACCACAGGTCCCTCCGTCAGTGGAGAAAACATTGAAGAAGATTCTGGACAACCAGAAGACTATTATGGATACACTTGTATCTCACGGGGGTGCTATTGAGGAGTTGACCAAGCAAGTGAAGAAGATGAGGAAATCCCAGGCTTCAAAGAAAGTAGTGGAGAGCTTGAAAAAGGAGGTAATGAAGATAGCAGCAGCAGGTGATTTGCCTTTTGACCTACTGATGGAGACAGATCCATCAGTACCAGCTGACCCAACAGCACCATCAGCAGAGGCACCAGTTGGCCAGTCTGACGATCCAAATCTCACTGCCCCCACTGCTGAGGAGATGCTTCAGATGTTCACCAACCCTTTTGTCCCTCAGCCCGGTGATGATGAGATACATTTGGAGGAGACTGAGGGTGGTGATGCTACCAGTCACCCTAAGACCACATAGGGAGTTTTATTTACTCTCTACCCTCTTTTGTTTTGATTTTGCTAAGCATTGAGGACAATGCTTGTTCTTATTTGGGGGGGGGAGGGTGGTCTATTTTGGTTCATTTTGGATGACTGTGATGACATTTTGATGACATTTGATTACTTTTGGGCCTGTAATGACTTTAATACTCTTTTTATTTTTTTATTTTTTTTCTCCCTCATTATGTATATATTCATCCCTCATGTATATATTCTATTTCCCTCGGTTTGTATATTCATTTGCCTTACTTTCAGTACCTTATTTCAAAGCTTATTCATTTTGTTTTCTTAATATTATAGCTTCTTTTTGATTTGTTAGCTTCTTTTTATGTTTTAGTGAACAATAAGCTTTTGGTTTTCTTAATGCTACGGTTCTTTCAAAAGGTGGGTCTTGTGTGAACTGGGTGGCTCTTCCCAACGATGGATGACGCGACAACCTTCTTAAGGGATCGAGTCAGTGTTTGATGATTAGGTAGAAACAAGTAGTATTAATGAATAAATAAGGGTCAAACATGCTTCACTCGGTACCAATACACTTAACTACGTGCTTATGGTTAAAAATAAGTTTTTGTACAGATATAGCCCTAGTTAGTGACCTTGTGACTCTTGTGTTAACTTAGATAATCACCGGGTGGTTTAGTTGAACCATTAACGATTTTCAATCTTGAATGCGGTTGTTGTGGGCCCTCGACTCTATTCTCTTTGACAATCCGGTTGTGTGAGAGGTGAGGTATTTTGTTACAAGTCCAAGTATCCGTGCGAGTGGTTTTGAACTTGCCCCAAATGTGTTTTTAGGCAAAACTCTAAGTTAGCCTGGCTTGAGAAGTGATTGTAGGCTCTCCTTGACCCGTTTTGAAACCTTCCATGGCCCACCAATGATATCATCCTTAGTAAACCCTTTTGAGCCTAAAGCCTTTTTATTCGATAACCACATTACAAGCCTTTACTCGTTTTATAGTGACTCTCTCTTCGCACCCGAACTTTCTTTAGCACTTATGTGATTCAAATGGCAAAAACATAAGTTTGGGGGAGAGGCAAGGAGTTTAATGATGGTTTCAAGGCACAAAAAGAGAAAAGAAATGAAGAAGAGGAAAGGCAAAGAAAAAGAAAGGAAGAACAAAAGAAAAACACAAAAAGAAAGTGAATAATGTGAAAGGGTTGAAAAAATGCAAAAGAAAGCAAAAGTTCAAAGCATGGAGAAAACAAAGAAGGAAAGTATGAATAGCATGACAAAGAAAGAGTGATGTCAAATCTCTCTAATCCCCCTAAGGGAAAAGAAAATGACTCAAAGAATCAGCAAAGTAAGAGCCAAAAGGCGAATATGAAGTGCTAAAGGAAAGATGAACCAATTCTATTCTGATATTTCCCTCCTTAGTCCAAAAGCCTTCATTACATGCCGAAAAATCCCTACGTGATTTCTAGCCGAGCAAGCTTACATTAGTGGTGATCTACATGAGGGGCAAGAATATGGTACTTAGAGCCGGGCTTGTGACATTCTTTTGAGAGTGATGAGCGAATCTTTCTCGAGTCATTAAATTGAATTCTTCATTCGTGAGTGAGATGAGCTTTCGGAAAGTATATGAGGAGGAGTTTGGGATCCACAGTGACCTACATGAAAGTGCGAGCTTCCTTGATAAACAAAGTCAACCCTTGATGCTCAAGCGTCATATTAGAGCCATTTGTGCTTTAACATTCAAATCATAGGCATGTTAATGATTCATGAGCGTGTGGGTAATTGTTGGTGCCAATTGATTTATGTTTGATTCAACTTAGGCCAGCTAAAACTAAAATAGCCCTTTTCTAGTGGAGGTGGGAAATTGCCTTAATTGTTTGAGGACAAGCAAAAGCTTAAGTTTGGGGGTGTTGATAAGTAGGGATTTTGACCGCTTATTTGCTCTCTTTTACTTACGTTTTAGCTCAAAAATGCTTAAAATTGGAATGAAATGTGCCAAAGAAGTGAAAATCAACTCAAAAAGGAGTAAAATTGGACAAGAACCAAAACAACGCAAAAAGGGCTACAATGCGGACCGCACAATACAGTGTGCAGCCGTAAACTCTGAAGATGCACTGATAGAATTTCTTAACAGAGTGCGGACCGCACAATTATTGTGTGGCCGCAGAAGACTAGATTCAGAGACTTGTAGTTTGGGAGCTTGAAGATGTGCGGACCGCACTATTATTGTGCGGCCGCAGGATGCCAAAATGCGGCTGTACTCATAAATGTGCGGTCCGTAGAATGAAGCCCATATCCAGTCCAAGAGAAAGAGTGTGGCCACACTCAGAAATGTACGGCCCCCATAATTATAGGAAGTGCGGCTGCATCTCACTTTTATGCGACCGCAGAAAGCCAACCTGACCAGTCAGTCTCAAAGTGCGGACCACACACAAAATTGTGCGGCCGCACAACCTTCGCAGGGGCAATTTTGTCAGATATTTTTAGCTCGGTATAAATAGATCTTTTGTAATTTTTAGCTTAAGTTTGGTGCACCTGAACACTTAGAGCCATTTTTATTTACTGTATTGGGTAACTTTGTACTCCCTCCGTTCCAATTTATGTGAACCTGTTTGACTGGGCACGGAGTTTAAGAAAAAATGAAGACTTTTGGATTTTGTGGTCCTAAACAATTCAAAAAGGGGCCTAGAGTATTTGTGTGGTTATAAAAGCTTCTCATTAAGGGTAGAATTGAAAGTTTAAGGAAAATTATTTCCAAATTTAGAAAGAGATCATTCTTTTTGGAATAGACCAAAAAGGAAATAGGTTCACATAAACTGGAACGGAGGTAGTACTAGTTTAGCATTTAAACATTAGAATTTCTTTCCTTAATCAATTATTATGCATTTTATCTTATTTTCTTCTTTAATTTCTTCATTTTCCATGAGTAACTAAACCCTTAGCTAGGGTTGTGACCCAATCCTAGTATGGGTACTTAATGGGTCATTGATTTATGGCTTATTTATGATTGGGTATATGATATTTAGCCTAGTTCTTGCTTGAATTTGGGAATTGATGGTTGCAAACATTGATTCATGCCTAATTGACTTATTCCATACTTGAGAAAGTGTGACTAAGTCTAGAAAAACTTGGCTAACAAGAAATTAAGGTGAACTCAAGAAATTAATAGCCCCAATTAAAGGATCGAATCTAGAGATAGTAAGACCCGACTTGAGCATTTATCACCTGTTTCGTGAGATACCCATTTGGACTTGAGAAAACCAAATTTAGCAAAATTACTCAAACTACCAAGAGGTATAGAGTGAGTAATTGCGTGTGATTGCTATATTATATCCCGATCAACCAAATATTCCCTAAAGCTCTAAATCCGTTAGGCAACTAACTAGGCAGAAGTAGCAACCCTAGATCTTGTATAACTTGAAAAACAACCAAATCCAAAAAATATTGTCTCTTAGCTTTATAATTACAGGCATTAGCGTAAAAGTAGCAGTAGAAACAACAATTAAAAATGTGGAAGTGTAATCTAAGGCACGTCATACATTCACACTAGGTATATACCTAATCCCACATGAAGCTCCCTGTGAAATCGACCCCGACTCGCGTTGGGTTTTTATTATTGCATCGACCGCCTCGCAACCTAAATTTATGGTGTAAGTTTGGGGGATATCAATATCCAGGGTTGACCTATTATGGCATTGTACGTCGTATCCTAGTCCGTGATGTGGAATGTGGTTTCCAGGGTGACGCCGCCGGCCAGAACAGGGAGCATGATTTCTCCGGACGTTCGTTCAACTGCATTGTTAAAACTTATTAGTGTGATTCAGCGTCGCACTATTTTATCCTCGCGTTTCATATGTGCAAGTACTCGAGGGTAGATAATGCACGCGTTACTCACATCATCCACCATAATGCCTCTTACATCCGTGTCTAGAATTCATAAAGTAATAACATAGGCTTCATAGTGAGGGAAAACCAAATTGTGGGTATATGACTTATCGAAGATGATACTTTCTTCGAGCTCATCATACCGTTCATGAGTGATCGACCGCTTGAGCTTGTGGATATTGGTGAATTTTACAGTGTTGATCGAGGCATCGCCGCCGCCTACGGTGATCATTTGAATGGTACGAGTCGGTGAGGGTTGTTTCGGTAGTCCTTGGTGTTGTTCACGTCCTCGGGCGAAGTTGGTTCTCCCTCGGTCGTTCAACAATTCTTTGAGGTGTCCTTAATGAAGCATGTTCACGACCTCCTGCCTTAGAGCGATGCAATCCTCGGTTTGTGACCTTACTCTTGATGGAATTCGCAGAGGGAGTTTGACTTCCTGGTGCTTGGGTCTGACCTCATTTTTTGTGGCCATTTCACTTTTGGTCCGAGCTTCTCCAACGCGTAGACTATTTGTGAAGGTGAGACACAAAAAGTGTGAGCAGATAGTAAAGGGGACATACCTTTCTCGTTCCGGTGAGTCCTTGTCCTTGGCCTAGATGGGCCTTCTTCGTGGCGGGAGGGGGGCATGATGGCGCTCCTGATATATGGCTAATGCCTTTCTCGGTTGGGTCGTGGAGCTGCTAGATCCCTCCCGGCATCGTTTCTTCGATATTTCCTAGATTCAGCCTATACCGAGGTCAGCCGATGGGTTGGCCCATTCCGATCGTCTTTGTCGGCACGGACTTCGACACAATAGGCATTGTGTATTTCATCCCAAGTGGTTGGGGGATATTTCATGAGCCAACTTAATAATTTTTTCGTCGCCCTCGAACCGTTCCTGTTCAGTCTATTTTGGAAAGCTGCTACAACCATGCCTTCTGATGCATTTGGCAAGGTCATCCTCACTCGGTTGAATCGAGCGAGGAAGCCCCTCTCTAGGATATTGTTTGATGGTAAATATATCGTTCACTCTTGCCTCCGCCTTTTTAGCCCTGGCATGGGCCGTTACGAACTTGTCGGCTATTTCTTCGAATGTTTCGATGGAGCACGCGGGCAACTGTGAATACCAAGTTAATGCTCATCCAGTGAGGGTTTCGCCAAAATTCTTCAACAATATGGAAGACACATGTTCATTGGTGAGATCGTTGCCCTTTACCGCAGTGACATAGTGAGTCACATGGTCTTCGGGGTCGGTCGTGCCGTCGTATATTTTCAGGTAAGGCACCATCTTGAAGGTCTTGGATATGGCGTGTGGGGCGGCTTCATCACTATAGGTTTGCTCAACGAATCGACCGGCATCTCTTTTTGGCAAGAGTTTTGGGGCACCCGGTATATTATCGACTCTTTCTTGGTGCTCTCTCATTTGGTCTCGCAGCACTTTGTTTTCATTTTCCATTTCTTCCATATTCCTCAGAATGGCTGTGAGGGTGTCGTCACCTGCATTATTAGCATTGTGAGTGATCCCTGTTACTAGAGGGGGAGGGCCATGCTGCTCGGCCGTTGCTGGTGTAATGCAAGTCTTTGCATTTTCTCTGATCGCCTCTTGGGCGGGCTTGTCGAGGATGTTGGTCAGTGTGTTTATCAGCCAAGCCTCAAGTAGTTTCTTCACTGATGGTGGCGCCTCTTCTGTTGTAGACGTGGATGCTCCTTTATCGCGGGATGTTATGATGCTGCCATAAGGGAGGGGCGAGCCACTTCGTCTCGGATAGGCATTAGGCGTTACATCTTCGCCTTCGGTTTCGAAAATCTCATTGATGGTGTTTAAGAGGTTGGTGGTGAGGTCGTCCACTACCTTCATCCTTTCTTCTTCGTTACCTGCCATGTCAGATCCGTGTGTACAAGAAAGTACGGGTTTTGTGTTTTTTGTTTTTACCCTTTTTTTGGGTAAAGTGTGCCCGTTATAGATCTGAAAAAAACTAAAATTTTAACTAAAAAATCACCACAGACGGTGCCAAATTATTTGACCAAAAAGTGTAAATCCTTGATTAAACTAATTAATATTATATGACGAGGGGTTAAACTTAGCTAGTGTTAATAATCTTAGATCTATAATCGATTAACACAAATAACGTAGAACAGTATTAGTAGGAGATTAAATGCGGTGTGCATTCAATGTTTCAAGATGATTAATGATTGGAGAATGTTGAGCAATAAATCATAATATATGGCATTAAAGTAAATAAGGAGAATAATTCACCCAATATTAAATGAGGTAGATGATCCTTCCTTCTGACAATAATGAGTGATAGATAAATATTAGAATATTAGAACTATTCTTGGATATGATGGAAAAGTGTGAAATAATAGACAATCGAATCTCTTTAGAAAGGTAGTGTTTGTATTTTATCTCGGGAGCAAGTTTTCTTTTCAAAGAGTGTTCTTATGAGAAAATCTTGCCCCTCTTTCACCTTATCTCCCTCTCTATTTATATGGGACATACCTCCAGTTAACCCTAAAAGTACAAGTACAGAGAATATTCAATGGGATATTCTCCTAAAGATCCTATTACAAAACTAGCCGTTACTACTGCCCCTAATACTTGACCGCAACCGTTATTGATTGCTCGGTTTTGAGCCCTGTCGTTTACTAATCGACCTCAACCAATTTACTTTTCGTAATACCACTTCATGTCGAATCTTCTTGAGGCATATTTTGGCCAATACAGTCGTATTACTCTTGCACTAATTCTGAACAACAACAACAACAACAACCCAGTAAAATCCCATAGGTGAGGGGTCTGGAGGGAGGATAGTGTGTACGCAGACCTTACCACTATCCCAATGGAGTAGAGAGACTGTTTTTGATATATTTTCGGCTCAAGAAAACGAACAAGACAAAAAGAGACAATATATTAGTACCTTCAACAGAAACCATAGAAATAATAACAGAATCATAAGAACCAGAAAATAGATAAAACACAATAATAATAACCAGTAAATAAGGCCCGGTGCTATAAAAAATGGACGAATAGAGTGAACACATCTTGCACTAATTTTGAACGAAATGCAAAATTAAACTACATGGAATGTTGTAAATTGAACCTTGTTTTTAAATATAAAAAAAAAAAAAATTATCCGTTGGATACCTAAATAATTTTAGCGGGTATTTGGATTGGCTTTTAAAAAGTAGTTTATAAGTTAAAAGCCAAAAGCCAAAATTATAAATTGGTAATACTCAACTATTGGTTTTTGGTTTATTTTTTGTATTTTTTATGTCTAAAAGTAAGTGATTTTAAGTAATTTTTTATCATTGCCAAACACAACAAAAAAAAACTAAAAGTGCTTAAAATCCAGTAAGCACTAAAAATAAGCCGATCCAAACACCCTCTTAGTTCATGAATATATGAATTAGTCTTAAAATACATGTATTATTTTGTTCATTAAAGAAGAAGAGGGAAAAAGTTAGAAATTAAATTAACATACATACATGTACTAGATTAGGTATATGTGTCCCACCTCGGCGTTATAGTGATTGAGAAGTATTTTTATATGGACTTTGACAATCCTATCGGCTTCGGACCGAAAAAGAGTGAGATGGAATCCAGAAGAAATAAGGCATTAGACAATCTTTCTAAGAAATTTCAGTCATCCTCAATTCTTTAGCTAACTTTTGAGTTTGAGTTATGTTTATTTTCTTTATCAATATCTCAGAAGGATTCCTATCAATGACAACATATATAGTCATCTTTGTAAATTGAGTTGAGGAAAATAAAGAACCTCTACTTGTTTTTGTAGAAAAAAATACTCCTTGAGAGTGTTCCTCCTCCTTATATTTCTATATGTTAGTTTTGGTACTAAGAATTAAGAAAGCTGGTCAAAGAAAAGGTTGACTGAGGTCTCTATCGTATCTTAAACCGAAAAAAAGAGAAAAGATTTGAGTTCAATGGCTTCTTCAATACTCGTATTGACCGAGTAGTGGACGTGGACTAATCGCGTGCACAAACAGGGAAATTTTAGCTTTCACAGTTAGTAAAAAAGAGAAAGTAGTTCCAGACTGCAGTGCAGAACTGCATTTGCACATCTGTAAACTTTCACCAATTCGGATTGTTCATTATTACTCTTGATTTTCTCTCAATCTCTCTTGCCCATTTATATGACCAGACCCTGTCCCCTAGGCCTAGCCATACCAAATTATATAATGGAGTACACATCTCCTTGTCTATCCCTGTTGGGCGGTGAACGGTGTTCTAGTCCCGTTCTGCCCATACTCTCTTGTCAATATTAAGACAGATAATTTACGAGTACCTTAAAAAAATAATACTTTGGTAAATATTGAAAGTGTTTATATAAGTTAAATCAGCTAAAAGAGTGTTGAGTAATCATTTTTTAACGAAACATATCTACTGATTATTAAGTATCATTTTCAATATTTCTATTCAATTTACATCACTATTTATTTATAAAAATAATTTTCAACCGCACAAGTATTTTTGAACTTTGATGCTTAGAAATGGAGTAAATTGTTTCCCTTCATACAAGCTAACAACAAGCTAAATGGAGTAAATTACTTCCCTTCATACAAGCTAACAAGTAAAAAACAATAATGACGAAAAAAGATAAACAACTATATGTGAAATTTATTGCATTTGAGATAGCTATTGAGACTAGCATGTATTGGTTATTTATTTCAATTATAATACTCGACTTTGGGGGTGCGTTTGCTCTTGGCTAATTATATTCCATTGAGCTGGAAGTCGTCTTAAATCCAAAGAGCATAATACGACATGTGTTGCAAAATTTAGGCACTCAAACCATATCTTAAAAAGTAAGATGATCAATATGGCCTAATTTCCGGCTTCCGTCTGCGGAAACGGTTGCCATAGTAGCTGGATCAAAGCCGTCCCTATAGTTGCTCTCGATGAGATCAAAGTTCACGCAATTGCCGTCCTCTACTTATATTTTTTTGTTTGTCATTCGGTGTTTGGTATCAGTTTTGATATATGACTAATTCGAATTTGCACCGCCTGAGCCCATTAAAAAAAAATTGTTTCCTAACAAAAAAAAAAAAAATTTTCAAATTTAAACTTGAACCTCTAATTAAAAATAAAGGAATTATACCCCAATCCTTAGTGGTCGATAATGCCGTTCATCCACTTACCTCCAAAATCCTAACGTCCAATTTCTAACCCCAACAAAATCATGGCCCACACTAGATACAGCATCTATGCAGACGCAGATAGAGGGATTTACTAGTAAGTGCGGTTTACTGTTTCATCTAATCTACAGTAATTGATACTATTTCATTTTGAAAGTGTACTGCTCCCTCCATTT
Source organism: Nicotiana tomentosiformis (assembly GCF_000390325.3). Classification (NCBI taxonomy): domain Eukaryota; kingdom Viridiplantae; phylum Streptophyta; class Magnoliopsida; order Solanales; family Solanaceae; genus Nicotiana; species Nicotiana tomentosiformis. The sequence continues at coordinate 99,016,955 of NC_090813.1, read as the reverse complement.
TAATTTACGTCATTTTTTTTTAGTTCGTGCAAAAAAGAATGATCTATTTTCTTATTTGAAAATAATTTACCTTTATGCAATGATTTATAGCCACATAAAATATATGTGCCTCATTTTACACTACAAGTTCAAAAGTCTTCTCTCTTTTTTTAAACTCCGTATCCAGTCAAATGAATTCACATAAATTGAAACGTACAGAGTATTTCAAATTCATTGAACTATTAAAACCTATAAGTATGCAATAAGTTGAACTTTTTTTTCAAAGTATTTTGACACCTGGAATCTATTCGATCCATGTCAGAGCTTCATTAAGGACATAGGTAAGTACACGGCGATTTACTACAAGCAACAATATAAACGGAACTAGAGTAGGACATATGATAAAATTGTGCAATTTTACATTGTCACTAGCAAATTTAGACTATTCCTAAAAAAATTGAACTATATCATTTAAATTTTTTTCACTAACATAACCTAAAGTGACCTCATAATATAGGAGACCTTTTTAAATAGGAAACTTTTTAACTATCATTTAAATTTTTACTAATATAACTAAATTAACATCACAATAATTAGATGGAATCAAATATCACAATATAAAATGAAAATAAAAATACATCTATGCGTAAAATAAATTACTGCTACAATAATAGGTGCAATTAGGGATGTACAAATGAAACCGACAAACCGCATCAACCCGATAATTCAAATCAAACCGAGAAAAAAAACCCGACTATGGTTTGGTTTGGTTTGATATTGGGAAAAAAAACCCGATCATATTTGGCTTGGTCTGATTTGAACTAAAAAAAATTAAACCAAAACCAAACTAACCCGACATTATATGTATAGAATGTTTTAAATATATTTAATACATAAAAATATTTATTGTAGCGTAGTTTATAAATAGTTCTTAAGTTTTTTCATAGTTTTATCTTTTAACGTATTATTTCAAACTTGGACTTATAATTTTTGGATGCTCAAATAAGTTTTATAGTCCATAAATATTAGTAACTCAAATAAATCCTAAACCAAAATCAAATCAATACTAATGCTAATAAAAAACATTCAATTCAATTGTACTATGAATGAAAATAGTGTTGGATATCTATTTTTTTAGTTTATCCATGGTTTAGATAAAATACATAACTTATTTTTCTTTTAGTGTTTAGTCATGTAAATAATCGTACTTATTAGTCATACTTATTTTAGCAACTTATTAGTAATTTTAAATTATGTTTGTTTTTATTATGGCTTATTAATAATATTTATTTTATGCAATTTATTATCTTTATTGTTGAATATTTTAGTACAATGCCTTGACTTATCTCATATTTATGTTATTTTATTAAAAAACACCTTATATAGTTCTGTTTTATTAGGATTAAAGAAATATTTGGAACACAAATTTTATGGTTTATGCTATGAAGACTTTATGGAAAAATAATTAAAAAATATAATATTAAAAAATTTGACTTTTATTGATTTAATTTGATATTTAAATTTAATAATTCGATATAATTAATTTGATTTGATAATTAGAAAATGCAAATTCGTTACGAGAGCCTAGATCCATCAACAGAGAGTAGCGGCTTGTGGGTCAACTACTAGTAAAAACCAGTGTTTTAACCATGGTAAAAGAGTGAGGTCAGGCCCAATATAACGCTGTCTCAACCCTCACTACTCTCCTTAACTCTGGCGCTCACTTCTTTCAAGTTTCCTCTTTTGAGTTTCGTATTTTCCAAAACTATTAAACAAATAAAAACTCACACTGCTCCATTCTTTTCCTGCTCCTCTGCTTCTTCTGCACCTCCTCTGTAGATGTGTCGCAGATGCACGTAAAAAGCTTGTGAGAGACACAGAGGAGAAAGCAGTAACTTCTCGTTGCGCTACAACTTTTTTCGTCGGAAATGACTGTGTTCGGACATTCAGTTGTCGGAGGTGGTTTTCTCGCCGGAAAACAGGTTTTTCCGGTGAACTACGAGGTTGAAGTTTCCCGTCGTCTTCTCGAAGCTTCGCATTCAAACGATCTGACATTGGCTCTCGAATGCATCGCCGATCCGTTCGTTGACGTAAATTTCGTCGGCGATGTGTGCTTGAAGGTGAGAAAGGCGGAAGTCGTGACACACGACGAGTTGCCGAACGAAGTTAGGATCGTATACGAGGAGTTTAAAACCGACGTTACGGCATTGTTCCTCGCCGTTCAAAATGGAAATGTTGCTCTTGTTAGAAAACTACTGGTAAAATAACCTCAGCTTTGCTCTCCATCTTTCAATTAGTAATAAATTATTGTTGTTGTTCCAGCGTTTTGCGTACTTGATTTGAATTGTTTATTATTTAAATTACTGACTATTCTTTCGTGTGATATAGCACTAAAGTCTTTTAATTATTTTTTATCCATAAACTTTATAATTATTACTTAAAAGTTATTTTGCCTCAAACCCTACCACAAATATGATATGACATTAAATTTTATGATAAAAATCCAAAAATAAATGACACATAAGCTAATATGGGTTATATCCATTTTATATCCATTTATCCTTTAATGTTATTTGATTCATAATCCAAATAACAACAAACAACAACAACAACCCAGTATAATCTCACTAGTAGGGTCTGGGGAGTGTAGTGTCTACGCAGACCTTATCCCTACCATGAGTTAGAGAGTCTGTTTCCAATAGACCCTCGGCATACTTCCCTCCAAGAACTCCCACCTTGCTCTTGGGGTGACTCGAACTCACAACCTCTTGGTTGGAAGTTGATCCATAATCCAAATGAGTTTCGATAAAAAAAATATTAATTACACGTTAGTTTAAAATGATTATTCTATATTATAAATTTTTGCATTTTCTGTAAATGTCATCGCACATTCATTTTTATTCTATATTAAAATAATCTATGGTAGAAAATTTTTATCACGTCAGTGAATTTAGCTGAAACTTCTCCACCTGCATTTCTGATTATCTTAAATGCAGAGCTTTGGTTATGACTTATGATATGACTAGCCATTATGGTGATCTTCTCTAATTAATGCTCCGTTAAAAAATTTAAAGACTTTACATTTTGCATCGCCTTTTATAAGTAATTTGAATTTTGAATTTTGCTGGATAAGAACTACATCTTTCCGTCCGGTCTTCTGTCGTTATCATAAAAGTAGTGATAAAGCTCGTAGTTAATATCGAGCTTTTTTTCCTTACAATTTTCGTTTATTATTTCTGCATTTGTTAACTTTTTTGTCCCCGTCTTTTTTCTTTTGTCCCTTTCGACCATATTATCGCCTGTTTTCTCTCGACATCTTTGGTTAGAAATTTTTTACCTATCAAGGAAACAAAGAAACTTAATTTTCAACTACTTGATTATGGAAAACGATGTCACCTATTTTCTCAGTACTTGATTTAACCATCGTCGCTGTAACTTGTCTTTTAAGATTCCCTACAAAGAAATTTGCTTTAATTAATTACTATTATGGGAGCGTTTGTTTGAGGTCTATTATTTGCCATATTTTTAATGTAATTTTCTTTTTGTGTACCTTTTTTTTTGCTCTCCGTGTTTATTACTTACTTACTACTCATTTATTTGCGTTTCCTAGTCTTACAATTTTTCGTCTCGCTGCTAGTGGTTTTCAGCTGTTGTTCAATTTTGGGTGATAACACTTGGGTGTTCATTTAACACTTGCTAGTGGTAAATGAGTCAATCAAGAGATTTCACTAAAATTCTTTTCAAAAGCAACATTCTGCTTTCAACTACTTAGCTCCTTTATTCATTTTTTAGCTGAAACAAGGTACTAAATCATGAAATCAGCAGAGAAATGTTGTAAAAGTGAATACAGTAAAGCTCAGTTTGAGTGCTCGGTTCCACCGTGACATTTGTACCTTGACTCACTGAGGTCCCGCAACTTATGACTTGCAATTTTCCTGTTGCAGCTTTTCCCATAACAGTTTTAATTTCTGTTTGTATCAGACTCTAATGGAATAATATAGCAAAACTAGGATTAAAAGGCATTTACTGGAATCATTTGAAAATTGAAATGCGTAGGTAACAACGAAAATCATTCATGCAGTCCTAACTGTGAAAAATCAAAACACTTGAAGCTGAATGTTTATCAAAAGAAAGTTGATAATCATGTGTGATTTTATTTTTGAAGCTGATTAGGACAGAATTAGGCCCTGTGCTTTTCCCGGTGGCTCATTTTCAGTTCACTGATATAAGAGTGCAAGCAATTAGTCCTGGAAACTGAATAACATAGTGTTTATCTTTCTTATCCCTCTTTCTTTGTGTATGGTTGTCTCCACGCACATATTTGCAAGCTGAATAAGATTCCTTGTCAACTGTGAGGTTCATCAATTTTATCCTTTGGAGTTTTTCGCTTCCTTCTTTTCCTCATCGAATCAAACTATGCGGTCTGAGTAACTTAGTCTGGCATTTTTCTAACATTGCAGAGTATCGGAGCCGATGTAAATCAAAAACTTTTCCGCGGATTCCCAACCACAGCAGCAGTGAGGGAGGGACACCAAGAGATCTTGGAGATGTTAATCAAAGCTGGGGCATCTCAGCAGGCTTGTGAGGAAGCTCTGTTGGAGGCCAGCTGTCATGGGCATGCAAGATTTGTCGAGATGCTCATGGAATCAGAAATGATTCGACCTCGGATTGCTGTACATGCTTTCTTCACTGGATGCTGCCGTGGATTTGGAGATGTTGTGGACACTCTCCTTAAGGTGGAACATTAGACTAGCTTTATGATACTATATTTGTGCAGGTTATCACTAATGATAATATGACACTAAGTGAACTGTTAACATTAAGTCAGATGTTTCCAACTCAAGTTCAAACTACAAAACATTTATGATAAGAGAAAATCTTGTCATCATTTTTGCATTGCTCTCCTTGCTGATACCCTTAAATGCTATTTGCTACAAATTAGCAAATTCAAGTGGGTTCACTGCTTTGAGCTGCTTGAGATATTTGAGAATGATATTCGTGTACACATTTTTTTTTTCCTCTGATGACGGTGATGTCCAATCCAACTTGTGTGCACCTTGATCTATACATCCAGCTACCTCTTTAAGTGTTTTACCATTGTACTGTGCCTTGGTTGCTTGTTCTGTACTACTCTTGTATCTTTCTTCTTGGGAGCAACTGTGGCCACCATATGCATGTCGTAAATATCTTGACACTATTGTTGCTTGCTTGATGCAGTGTGGAGTGAATGTCGATACTACAAATCGTGTGTTGCTCCAGTCATGCAAACCTTCTCTGCATACAAATGTTGACTGCTCGGCGCTTGTGGCTGCTGTTGTTAGTAGGCAAGTCTCTGTAGTCCGTCTACTCCTTGAGGTAATTGCCTCGAAATGGATCACTAGTTATTGACTAAATGCTTCTCAAATGCAACGCTTGACTTCCTTAATATACTCAGCAATTAACTAGAATCTTGTATAATCCTAGTTAAAATTTGGATATGGTACTCAAGAATTGAACCTGATGCTCCAGTTAAAAAAAGAAAAGAATTGAACCTGATGCAATGTCTTTCATCCCGTAGGAAACTGATAGGGCAAGCAGATCACTATTGTCTTTGAGAACTTCACATTGAGCCATGTTTATTTTTACTATTGACTAACTTGGCCTTCCCCTTCGTTTTTGGACTCCCAAGGCTGGCGCAAAAACTGATGGCCCAGTCCATCTTGGAGCTTGGTCCTGGGATGCAGCTTCAGGTGAAGAATTTCGAGTAGGTGCTGGATTAGCAGATCCCTATGCCATTACTTGGTGTGCTGTGGAGTACTTTGAAGCTAGTGGCTCTATTCTGCAAATGCTCCTCCAGCGGCTCGCCCCCAGTACACTCTGTGGAAGATCTCTTCTCCACCATGCTATTCTTTGTGGTAATGCAGGAGCAGTTTCAGTGCTTCTGAAATGTGGTGCTCATGTAGAATCTCCAGTTAAAACCTCTCGGAATGTTGAGTTCCGCCCTATACATATGGCAGCACGACTTGGGTTCTCAAGCGTTATTAAATGTTTGATTGACTTCGGCTGTGATATAGACTCAAGAACGGACACAGGAGATACAGCTTTAATGATCTCTGCGAGATTCAAGAGGGAAGACTGCCTCAAAGTATTGACTATAGCTGGTGCTGATTTTGGTTTGGTTAATGCAGCTGGTGAATCAGCAAGCTCCATTGCTGCATCCAGTCGATGGAAGCTTGGTTTTCAAGGTGCAGTTCTGGAAGTCATTCAGAGTGAAAAGATTCCCAAGTCAAGCAACATGTCTGTCTTTTTGCCATTACTGTTTGTGGCTCAATCCAGGGACCTTTTATCCTTAAAGGCTCTGATTGCACGAGGAGATATTGATCTGGATAGCCAAGATGACCAAGGTTTCTCCGCTGTAATGATCACCGCTGCAGAGGGTCATGTAGACGGCTTCAGATTGCTTGTGCATGCCGGGGCTAATGTCAAGCTGCAGAACAAATCTGGGGAGACTGCTGTTACCCTCTGTGCACTAAATCAAAATCGTGATCGGTTTGAAAAGGTTCTGCTCGAATTTGCTCTTGAACAGGGTAGTCGAAACGCTGCAGGTTTCTATGCACTGCATTGTGCAGCTCGATGTGGCGACTTGGATGCAGTTAAACAGTTAACAACCAGGGGTTATGATGTAAACATGTCCAATGGGGACGATTACACACCACTCATGCTTGCAGCAAGGGAAGGGCATGGCCGCACATGTGAATTCTTAATCTCTTGTGGGGCACGATGCGATATCAAGAACGCATTGGGTGAAACTGCACTTTCCCTTGCTAGGAAGACACAGAAAAATGAGGCAGAGAGGGTGATACTGGATGAACTTGCTAGGAAACTGGTCTTAACCGGTGCCCAAGTGAAGAAGCACATAAAGGGAGGTAAAGGGTCTCCACATATGAAAGTTCTTAAAATGGTTGAAGCTGCTGGAATATTGCGTTGGGGAAAATCAAGTGGGCGTAATGTTGTATGCCGGGAGGCAGAAGTGGGGCCGAGTTTGAAGTTTCAGAAGATCAGGCAAAGAAAAGGTGATGCTGAGCTACCTGGAATATTTAGGGTGATCACGACCAAGAACAAGGAAGTGCACTTTGTGTGTGAGGGTGATTACGAGACAGCAGAGCTTTGGGTGAGGGGAATAAAGCTTGTGACAAGAGAAGCTATTTTTAGCAAGTAGAGATATTCCTCAGCGATAAGCAAGAGGGTGTAGATGTATAGTTATTAGCTTACTACTTCATTGTCATATGCTTAAAAGAGTTATTACTCAGTGTAGAGTTTTTCTCTTTTAGTATCTGTAGTACTTCATCTTGTAGTACTTCGTCTGTAAATGCCATCTTAACGAGAAAAAGAACAGTTGAGAAGATGATAGCTTTTATTGCCGCCCAGTTTCATCATGTAGGGAGTGGGGTTTTAGTTTTCTTTCTATCAAGCTTCAGTTACTTGAGATACTGCAGATCGACATGTTCCCACAACATAATCATCTGCTTTCTTTTCAACTTATGATAACTTAATTTTCTATTTCATGTAAACCTACTTACCGTTGACGTTCCAATGAAAATTGAACCAATATGGTTGGGGCATCTAAGGAAAATTTCATAACATAATAAATATATTTTGGGAGGGTGATTTAATGGTCAATGAAGTGGGTTGAGAATTGTGAGGTATCAAGTTCAAATTTTAGGTGTGACTGGTCAATGAAGTGGGTTGAGAATCAAGAGGTCTCAAGTTCAAAACTTCAAATCCCACATGAAGCGAAAATACTAGTAGGTGATTTTATCTCATTTGCTTTTATTGCCCGGATGCCACGGTTATTTAAAAAAAAAAAAATACTTTGGGATGATATGGTAACTTGAAGCATATGTCGAGTATCACTTTTGACATTTTACCTGGTCACGTGCAATGCACACGCTTTTTCATCATTAATCAAATCAGCGAACATCTTATTGCTGCTTCAAAAGATTGTGTTTGGCACTAGAGAACTTGCGGTCCAAAACCCTCCTCTCTCCGAAAATCTTGTAATACACCCGAAACCCAATTCCAAGCAAATATCTCAAAGTCCGCTTTACTACACTTTCTTGTATACTCAATGCTTCACACTGGTTTTCACAGTAACAGGATTGGCTACACTAGCAAGCAGCTGAGAAATGATATCTTTAATGCAAGTCCGAACCCCAAACCCAAAGCTTGCCTTTCTTTCAAGAACGCGACTACCCCTTTATCGGTAACGTTATCTTAGACTTATATCGCAATTTTACTAGTCTTCTAATGATTTTTCTTTGTGGGATGCTACAGCTTTGTGTATGATCCTCTAACTAGGGATGCCTCTTTCTTTCCTTGTAAACTTAAACTTGTCCCATGACTTGAGGGCAGAATGCTAGCTATTATCTGTTTATTTCCCTTGTCTGCTTTCTGCACTGATGTTTTGGTGCTGTAACCTGTTAACTAGGTTACCACTTTCCATTTGCAGACCGAACATGATAGGACATTAGCTTAGTTTCTTAGAACTAGCAGGGCTAGATATTACCAGTTTTAATTAGTATATAGTAAAGGATATTCTCCAATTGCCTTAATTTTATAATACTGCTATCTTTATGCTTGAATTATGAATTATGAGCAATTTGCTTTGGTTTAGAAGCCACTCAAATCTCTGGTGTTAAGTTTCTGTGAGAACATGAAACAAGGTGTTTGTAATGAGCATCACTCATGGATTTGAACTCTGCGGGGACACTTTCTAGGATTTGATTCCTATAAAATCGTGCAGCTGTAGACTGTAGCTAATAAAGCTTTACGGCCAATGGAGAGAAAAGTTGTTTTGTTTATTATTTTCCCTTCCTATTTTGGGAACTACGTATGCCTAACTCTTAAAAAATTGTCGAGAAAGACCTACAATCGCCTGGAATCCTACAGACCTAAATAGAGTACAATGGAAGAATTTTTTTATATGTAAGCGATACCAATTAGTTGAGATTAAGTTTTAATCAAGTTAGTATATTTTACTTTAGGTCCATGTTTGCTAAGAGTATTTTCAAGTCTTGCTAAAGATTTATGTGTCCGTAGAAAATGTAAAGAACTTCTAGTGATGGATAACCTATTTTTTTAATAATATTGTATTGAGGTGGACTTAAGATTTATGTTATGTTTATAGAAATGTAGAGAACTTCTACTGCCGGAGAAACTAATTTCTAACAGTGTTGTACTGATATGGACTTAAATGGAGAGATAAGGGACAGTGAGGATTCATACAACTGGCCCCAACTTGCTTGGGGTTGGGGCATAATTGTTCTATGCCAATTTTCTCTTACAGCTACATTCTCAGTGGTTGTGTGATGTGACAATAACACTTGTCTAGGATAAGAACTCTGAATGCCTCCTGTTTTCCCCAACCATATGAAAAGAAGATGTAATATAAGCAGTATATGGTTTTACCATTACACAGGCATAAGATTTGGTTATACTTTTATATAGACATGTAACTCTTGGTTTTGTGGCATATCTTTTTCTCTTTAAGTTGGGCTTGAATAATTAGTTAAACTTTCTTCAGGATTGAACTGTCTTTTCCTCAGAAGGTTTTCTTTTGCCGAGCGAAGTATTGTAAGTTTCTAAATTTTGAATATCAATTGTGTTACCCCAAATTGACTGTTGGAACCATCATTTGGAACTCCTCCAACCAGCGCTGTTATTGGTTTGCCATAACGTTTGTACATTTCCTTTGATTGACAGCTGAATCCGAAATAGATGGTTCTTTTAACTTAAGGGTGGTGCCCTCAAACCTTGTAGCTGCAGAAAAGGAAGAAGCAAAAGCTGTCTTGACATTGTTTCTGAAGAAACACGGTTTAAGCAATGCTCTTTCAGCAAGAGTTATCAACAAATCAGAGCCTTTTATTGATCACCTCGTCTCTCGGCTGCATTCTGTTCACAAGTCTCGCTACCTCGTAGGTTCGGTTTAAATAGATTCATTCTCTTGCTCCTCCACTTTCTTCTTTGCCTGTACATCTGTGAATACGCAGAACGCGTACTGCCTACATTCACAGCTTTGTTCTCTGTTTAAGTTCATCTGTCAACTGTGAATTTCCTTTATTTTGCAGGACGAGAACTAACAACTCTTGAGATTAGGGATGCTCTCATTCCATACCTTGAGGCACTCCACGAGGAATATGGAAGTATTCTAGTGGATGTTGTGGAGAGCTTTCCGAACCCACCTGTTCTGGAAAAAATAGAAGAAACTATTGAAAAAGTACCTCTTCCTGTCACACCAGCTTCACCTCCTAGTGCTGTCCTCGATTCCAAGAAGCTGAAGGCTCTGGCACGAGTCAGTGATATTGGACCGACTGGAAAGCTTCCTCCACATATTTTATACCTTGTTGAGCTGGGCATGGATATTGAAAGGATTAGAGTAATCACACGCAAGTTTCCTGCTTTTGCCTACTATAGTCTTGAGGGAAAAATCAAACCAGTAGTTGAGTTTCTCCTTGATCTTGGAGTGCCAAGATCACAGGTTCCAACCATTCTCAGCAAAAGGCCTCAACTATGTGGAATTAGCCTCTCAGAGAATTTAATTCCAACGATGGCATTCTTGGAAGAACTGGGCGTTGATAAAGAACAGTGGGCTAAAGTAATCTACCGGTTTCCTGCACTTCTCACTTACAGCAGGCCTAAACTGAGAGCAACAGTCGACTTTCTTTATGAAATGGGTTTATCTGCTGAGAGTGTGAGCAAGGTTCTAACCAGATGTCCAAACATCATAAGTTATAGTGTGGAGGACAAACTAAGGCCTGCAACTGAGTACTTCCGTTCAATGGGGGTTGATGTTGGAGTTCTTCTCTACCGATGCCCTCAAACTTTTGGTCTTAGCATTGAGGCCAACGTTAAGCCTGTTACTGAATTCTTCAAGGATAAGGGGTTCAGTATGGCAGAAGTTGCTGCAATGATTTCAAGATACGGTGCTCTATATACTTTTAGCTTGGCTAAGTTGATCTTAAAATGGAATTTCTTTCTGACCATGGGTTATCCAAGAGCAGAATTGGTCAAGTTTCCTCAGTATTTTGGTTATAGTTTAGAAGAGAGAATCAAGCCCAGGTTCGCCATTATGACTCAGACGGGTGTAAGGTTGTTGCTGAACCAGATGTTGTCACTGTCGGAGGATGCTTTCAATAAGGCTTTGAAGAGAAAATTGAAGAAATTATTAGATAACTAGCCAATGATGGCTTGTGGAGATTTTGGCATTTAGATTTTCAAGTCCATTGAGCTAAAAGTTATGGTTTTCAGTTATTGCTAAGGTGAAGATAGCAGTGTTATGTTTATACGAAGTTGTCTTGATGGATGCTAGGGAAATTTGTTTCCTCTTCTCTTATTGAGTGTGTGGACACCTCCGGTGCTTGGTATACAAGTTGTATAGACTGATATTCGTAGACTAGCTCTTAGGCGACGTGCTTTATCTGTATTTTGTACTCTAGTATAGTTGGTATGTCCAACCAATTTGTGTTTATAGGTTAGAATATGATGCAAGTTTTGTTGACAGGATTTATTTGCAGTCATTCATGTTCTTAACTGAGTGACTGCTCTTTGGGAGATCAACACTATATGTGAGAACAATAAGGCTTTCGACAGAATCCTTTGCTAGAGCTATGTTTTCTTTTATTCCTAGACAATGTAACACCTCTTAGTCACTGTTTAGTTCAGGTAGTTATATGTACTATGTATGGAGAGATCAAGGGAAATTTGTCTTCCTGTATTATTATGTAATGAGGCCTACAACTCAATTTGACTGCTTCTTTCTATATATCATGTTTTCATGTGGAAAATAGATCGAATGTTAAATTTTAAGATTTCTTCCTTGATTTGAAATAGCCATTGTGGAGTGTGGAGCATCTGCAAAGTCTCATATATAGCATCACAAGTGTTGTGGAGAGTGGAGCATTTTCAAGTCCAAATCTTAAACTAAATAAACTTTCTAGATGTTTATTTGGCACTCACTGCTACGAAGAATGTGATGGATGGTTAAAATTATTTTACTTTTAGTTCGAACTTTTAAATTCGAATAAAAAGACTTTCAGTAGTGGGGGTGTTATCTGGTTAAAAAATTTATTCAGCATAATATGAATTAGCCAAGCAAATAGATATGGAATAACGAGTAAATCAGGAAAAAAATAATAATATATGACTCTGCTTCTATCCAAAAGAAAGTCCTAATTGCTAAAAAAATTCTTTGACTTTATTAAATCAGAAAAAGGAAAAAGAAGCATGACTATGAGCTTCTATACAAAAGAAAGTCCTAATTGCTAAAAATATTCTTTGAATTTTCACTTGATTTTTGATATCTATGTAGATTTTTTTACTTTTAGAGCTCTACCCCTATACCTCTAGTTGTGGACGATTTTCTTTTTTTATCTATCCCGTCATAATACTTCTTGGTTTATTTCTCAAAGTTTTAGTGTTCTTTTCCTTGAGAATAAAGAAATTTATTTTATATCACCCCAAAAACTTATGTCGGACATCCTTTTCTTCTTTCGGAAGCATTGCGTGTTCTAAAATAATAAAATCAATATACATATTACTGTTATAAATAAAGATTATAAAAGAAATAAACTATAGACAAGTATAGAGGGAGATTAATATTTTATTCAACTTTTAAAATTATGTTCACTGAAAACTCCTTTATTTATAAAAGAAAGGAAGCAGCTGCGATACTTTTCAGGAAGCAGCTGCAAGGCTTTTTTTTAGCTGCTACTAAGCTGTCTGCATGAGCTGCTTGCAACCTGCATGTTTAATAAGAAACTGTTGCAAATTATTTCATTGAGTTGCTTGCAACCTGCCTGCATGAGCTGCTTGTAAGCTGTCTGCATGAGTTGCTTGCAACCTGCCTGTTTAATAAGAAGCTGATGCAAATCATTTCATTGAGTTGCTTGCAACCTGCCTGTATCAGCTGCTTGTAGATAAATTTCAATAAAGTACTAAATGGATAATCTTATTCGGGAAGATTATCTATAGCGGAGTAATGAATGGACATCCACAATATAATATTTTCATAATATTCCCCCTTGGATGTTCATTAAAAGATAATGTGTCTCGTTAAAACCTTACTAGAAAAAATCCAGTGGGAAAAAATCTAGTGGAGGAAAAAGAGTACACATATTTAGTAATACGTATTTCTAGCTGCCTCATTAAAAACCTTTCAAGAAAACCCCCATGAAAAAAAACCTTAGTAAGGAAAAAAGAGTACAATGCGTATTTCACTCCCCCTGATGAAAATCTTGTTTCAAATATTTGAGTCTCCGCATTCCAATCTTATATACCATCTTCTCAAAAGTTGAAGTTGGCAAATACTTAGTGAACAAATCTGTCGGATTGTCACTTGAACGGATTTGTTGCATATCAATGTCACCATTTTTCTGAAGATCACGTGTGTAGAATAATTTTGGTGAAATGTGCTTCGTTCTATCTCCTTTTATAAATCCTCACTTTCATTGGGCTATGCATGCAGCATTATCTTCGTATAAAATTGTGGATCTTTTATCACATTCCAAACCACATTTTTCTCGAATGAAATGAATCACTGATCTCAACCATACGCATTCCCTACCGGTTTAAAATCGAGCTTTATGGGGATCAGATAAATAACGTGCATCTGCATAACCAACAAGATCTGCACTACCTTTGTTAGCATAAAACAAACCCATATGAAGAGTTCCCTTTAAATATCGCAATATATGCTTAATCCCATTCCAATATCTCCGTGTAGGAGAAGAGCTATATCTTGCTAGTAAATTAACAGAAAATGCTATGTCAGTCCTTGTAGCATTAGCAAGATATATAAGTGCACCAATTACACTGAGATAGGGTGTTTCAGGACCAAGGAGTTCCTCATCCTCTTCTGGAGGTCGGAACGAGTCCTTATTTACTTCAAGTGATCGAACAATCATTGGTGTACTCAATGGGTGCGCTTTGTCCATATAAAAGCGTTTTAAGACCCTTTATGTGTAGGCAGATTGATGGGTAAAGACCCCGTCTGCTAAATATTCAATTTGCAAACCAAGACAAAGTTTTGTCTTTCCAAGATCTTTCATCTCAAATTTTTTCTTAAGATATTCAATTGCCTTTTGGAGCCCTTCTAGAGTTCCAACAAGATTTATGTCATCAATATAAACATCGAGTATAACAAATTCTGATGCCATTTTCTTTATAAAAATACATGGATAAATAATATCATTTATGTAACCCTCTTTCAAAAAATATTCACTAAGGCGATTATACCACATACGCCCAGATTGCTTTAAACCGTACAAAGATCTTTGTAATCTGATTGAATACATTTCCTGAGATTTTAAATTTGCTTCAGGCATTTTAAATCCTTCAGGGATCTACATATATAATTAATCAAATGAGCCATATAGGTTATGACTTACATTTAAATGGCGTGACATCTTCAGGTGTCTGGACTACAGGTCCGATCCTCACAATCTTTTATAATATTGTGCACTATATTGTATCAAATATATCGTCGACGATCATTTTGTATCAATTCGCAAGCGACATAACTTGTTGAGATTTCATCACTTTCTTTATTTTTAGGTACCTGAACTTCTTCTAGAGTTTCATGAAATATTATGTCGTGGGCTCTTCCAGAGCTTATTTCCTCCTTATTATGATCATTTGCTCCTATTTTTTTCAAGAATTGTTACCTTTGGAACCGATTGGTCTACCAAGCTTCATGCGTACAGTTAACTCTATCCTTCAGGGACTTTAATTTTAATAGGAGCATTTGCAGCTAAAATATGATATTTAATCTTGGATCAGCAAATGATTCTGGAATTTGACTTGAATTATCTTCTAAGCAAGGATCATATTAATGATAATTCGATTCATATAGCATATTTTCCAGCTATTTTATTCCATCCCCCAAATGTTAGAAAAACTAACTCATATTCCCAATCTTCTTTGGGAAACATATCTTTGTGCATTGTGATAGAGAAATTAATCACATACCACACATCAAAAGTTATTAGATAGTAAAAATATTTGATTTTTAATCCTAAACCAATTGTGAGGGGAGGACTTATCATATTTTGTTGGTCTGATGCATATAAGTGTTGTTGTATGCAATTTAGAAAATCTTAGACTAACACATGAGGCTTTATTCTCATAAGCAATAGTTTAGCCATTAATAGGAGGTATTTAATGCTAAACTAGCTTGGATATAAACCAGCATCATCAAGATGAACTATCTTGATTTCATAATCTGAAAATTATGCTCTTAATTGAGAAAGGCAATTTCAAATGTCAAACTGCAGGTTGACAATAAACATACATGTAACCATTGCATATATGCATCTATAAGTGATTTACATGATAGGTGAATGTGCCCATATTCACCTTTTATATATTCCAGAATTCAGGGATTTTAGTCCCAATTTTAGCTGGTATAATCAATTTATTACGAGAACAAGCAACACAAGAGAATTCTTGAAGAATCTTCTAGTTCTTCAGTATATGCTTATCTAAATTCTCAAATGGCTCATTTAAAAATGACAAATGAAAACTTCAAGTTTATCATGACACGTGCTATCTCTAAGTAAACTTCTGGTTTACTATGGCATAACTTTTGCATCAGTAAACTTCTAATTTACTGTGGCTACTTTTGTATCAGTAAATTTCTGGTTTACAGTAGCTACTTTTGCCTCAGTAAAACTTCTGGTTTACTGTGACCACTTTTGCATTAGTAAACTTCTGGTTTACTGTGATATATGATATAGTACAAATTGAAGAAGAAGGCGGGTCACTTCTCACATACATATTATTTTACCTTCTATAACTTATCTTCATTGTAACCATAACAAACCTAAATTATCACTTCTAGTGATTATCAAAATTTAGTTACAATGAGATATATGAAACATAGCCGCTTCTGGTGGCCGTACTCTGCTGGAGTTCAAGTGAACCATGAAGTTAAGTCACAACGAGACTTAGGAAATACTGTTGGTAATTATATATTTGTCATAAACTTTGCTGGAGTTTAGATGGATCTGGCATTGTTATTCACCTTTTAATCCTTCACTAAACGATCAAGGAGGAAAATAAGTACAAAAATAGCAATTGTATATGTATACATAGTCCCCAACTGTTTGCCACATAAACTACATGTGTAGTCTCGCGACCATATAATAGCTTAAGTAAAATTAATTTTTCTTTCCAATTTTGCGAGACCGCATCCAAGTAAAATGACATCTGCATCATTAGTTGGCTAGAAAGACGTGATGAACATGCATGATAAACATATATTTAGAAAAAGAAACTTCGTACCTTGGAGTATTTGCTTGAGATGGCACAATCTCGTGCTAATAACGTGTAATAAAATAAAGACTATAAAAGAAATAAACTGAAGACAAGTATAGAGGGAGATTGATATTTTATTCAACTTTCAAAGTTATGTTCATAATGAACTGAAAACTCCTCTATTTATAGAAGAAAGGAAGCAGCTGCGAGACTTTTCAGGAAGCAGCTGCAAGGGTTTTTTTAGCTGCTTGTAAGTTGTCTGCATGAGCTGCTTGCAACCTGCATGTTTAATAAGAAACTGTTACAAATTATTTCATTGAGTTGCTTGCAACCTGCCTGCATGAGCTGCTTGTAAGCTGTCTGCATGAGCTGCTTGCAACCTGCCTGTAACCTACCTGTTTAATAAGAAGCTACTGCAAATTATTTCATTGAGTTGCTTGCAACCTGAATACATTAGCTTCTTGTAGATAAATTTTAACAGAGTATTAAATGGATAATTTTTTTCAGAAAGATTATTTATAGTGGAGTATTGAATGGACATCCACAATATAATATTTTTATAACAATTACAGGATTAACTCTTTTCTTTAACGGTAATAATATAATATAATTAGTCAATGATTCTGGAAGTGTACTAGGAATTGACAGAGGGTGGGTGATAAGGGTGTGTCAAAATGACACGTATTGCAGTCAAAAGATGAGCTGGCAAGCAGAGGATAAAAACATTTTCGAATCGGGTCAGAGCCCCGAAAAACACCGGACATCGAAGTTACCGTTTGCCCCAAAATAGATAAGCACAAACCTGTCTCTTTTATTTACTGCCGATAAATCAGACAAATGAAAGAAAAAATTTCACTTTACAAATTTAACCTTCCCTTTTCTCTTCAAAATTAAAATTCAGTGTGTTTAGTAGATGCCTAAATTAAAAAAAAATGTATACCAAGACAATAGTAGTTGTTTCATTGCATAAAAAAACAGTGAAGATTTAGACGACAAAAAACAGGAGTATCAAGTAGTATTATGGATTATTATCGAATTGAATGTCATTAGGGTTAATTATAAAAGCATTTAATACTCGATTTGTCACAAGGAAAAACAATTACTCCGTCCGTTCCAATTTATATAAATTTATTTCTTTTTTTATCCGTTCCAACAAATATGATTCCTTTCTAAATTTGAAAACAATTTAGCTTAAACTTTCAATTCACCCTTAATGAGAAACTTTAATAACCACCCAAATACTCTAAATCTCTTTTGACTTGTTTAGGACCATAAATTATAAAAATTTTATTTTTTCTTAAACTTCATACTCAGTTAAATAAGTTCACATAAATTAGAACGGATATTTATTTTAGTACAGAAAAGAGCGAAAGAAGGTCAATATCGTCATGTTGGGTCTTTTTGGTTCGAAAAATGAAATCAACAAAAAATTGGGAGACTTCTCTGACACACTACCAGGAACCATTTCCTTCTTCAAAACTCAACTCCTCCTCCTCCTCTTCCCTCTCTGTGTGAGACCCTTCGCAGCGGTTTTTCTCTTTTGAAATTTGAATATATCCACAGACTACACTTTGATTCATCTCCTACACATATTTATTTTAAGTGTAAAGGGGAGGCATTTGCTTCTCTCTTTTGCAATAGCAAATATAGGTAAAGAGACAAACAACATGTTTTACTCTCAGTTTCTACTTTCAAAGAAGGGGGCTTTACGCACCATTTGGTTTGCTGCTCATTTTCATAAACGCCTCAAGAAGGACCAAGTTCAGCAAACCAACATCCCTTCTTCTGTTGGTACGTTTCCTTTTTCTCTGCTCTTTCCTTTCTCGTTTTTTTCCTTTTCATTTATAGAAAGAAGTTTAAAAGTAGTCTTTTAACATTGCTGGTTTTTTTTAACCCTTTTAGTAAAGGATTTAAGCCATGTACACTGACAGTTTAACGATTTTTTTACACCATCAGTGTAATTTAAGCTGTTATAGCGAGTTATCTACCGTTTATGCTAGTTTACGAATCAATATTATTAAATAAAGTTACTTCCAATTACCTTTTAAATGACGTGATGGTGTAGATATTTCTTACACTCTCGGTGTTTACAACTTAAAACTCTAATTTTTATTGGTGTTCCGCTGAATTAGTTAAAAAAAAGTAGTTTGTTTATATTGGTGTTGAATGCACAGTTCATGTAATTTGTTTGTGTGTCCCAAATAGCAGCTTATTTTCTGTACCCATTGTGTTGTATGTTTGTTTACTCTCAAAATCGGATAACAATTGAATTTGTTAGTGGTTTAAAAGATAATGCGGATTAACTTGATACAAAGCGATAAATAAGATTGCAATTGAAATAAATAATGATAAATTAACCGTAAAACCACAAGAAATGCATGATTTCGGCTTAGGAAAGCAGGCCACCCTTGAATTGAATGCACTTTATTTGACACCAAAATATCAAAGAGCAAGAACTTAGAGAATGTATTGCTTATCAGTGTATATTATATTGCCCCTTATGATTTGTCAAGTCCCCTTTATATATTAGGGGAGATCTACCTTTTAAAAAGGTATTATTTTATTGTTCTATAAAAGGCAAAAGTCCTTGATTTGCTTACCGTTGGTTCCCTTTTTGAGTCGTTCCGTGATTTGTACCATAATGATTGGTTAATGGCGAGAATTACGGACCCTTGTCAGATGAGTTGGCAAAGCTTTCTTCGAGACCGCTAGAAACATGACCGGTTACGCTTTCGGTTAACTCGAGGGCAAATCTGATGGTTTCGATGGCTAATTTCGACAATGCTTTGGGTTCGATCTCAATCACCATATTTCGATCTTGGCTGATTGTGTCGGATGTTAGATCGATTTTCAAGCTCGACCTTACCCGATCACAGATATTTTGACCCCGGCCTAATCAGGGAGTCTTGGAAGCTCGATCGAATATCGAGCTCGGTTTTACCCGTATACAATGTTAATCAGTACATTGAATAAGCCTTCTAATACCGGAGTATGGTATGGGCAGTTGTTCCTAAATTGTGTGCTAGCAGTACATTTTGTCATTCATTTTTGTAATTTTGGCCAGGAAGGTGAATTGGATTCAATTCTCATACTGGTTATTCGGATATTTCACAGGATTCAATTGTGTCATACTGGTTATTCGGATATTTCACATAGTTTGTGACCTAATATGTTTTAGGGGCAACGAATGCTATAGTTATAACAGACTTCGCAAGACACTGTAAAAAAATTGTAAATACACGGAAAATAAGAATGTCCTCCAAGCCAGGGGAAAAAGTATCTGGGCATTACATTGCAGTGTGAACGTTTACTTCAAAATTGGGTGATAATCGCTGATGTTAAATGTTAAATCTCTAGAATTCCTTGGATGAGATTTCGGTATGGGGTTTTATTTATTTTTTTTTTTTTGGGGTGGGGGGGTGGGGGGTGGGGGGGGTTTAATATGTTCGTTAATAGTGTTTTCAATTCACATCTTCACGATTTGCTGTGTCTGTATGTAAGTAAATGCTCATTCCATCTTTTTGATTTCAGATTCTTGTTGCTGTTTGATTGGGGTACTAAATTGTAGCACCTAAAAGTAGTTCTTAAAAGTGTTAACAATTACTTGACTGATTTTGTTTTTGCCTCATTTACTGCTTTTGTTTCTTTTCAGATAAAATTCTGAAGGATGGAGCTCCTGTGGTTACTTACAGAATTTTAGGTCCCCTGCTCCTGGGTGTGGTGAGAATATACTCGAAGAAAGTAGAATATCTTCTACATGATTGTAATCATTTTCTTGTTAAACTTGGTGATTTTGCAACTCACAAGAGATCAACAAGCAAACTATCAGCTCTCAGGATTGAGGGTCTGCGTGCTCCTAACTGCTCTATCAAACGACCAAAGAAATTTGAACTGGATACTTTTGAATTGGAAGTCTTGGAAGATCAAAATGCAAGCAGGTGAAATATGTATACTGTGCTGTCAAGTGCCAATTTGTATATTTTGTTTTTCTTTTTTCCTTTCACGGTTTCCTGATTGTTTGTTTGGGGTTAATCATTTCAATCTTGGTTTGCAATATGCTGGTTTGAAGTGGTCATGTGGCATCTCGTGAAGAAATTATGCTTTCAGGTACTGCACATCTCTGTGTTTTTTCATCCGCGGGTACTTGGTTATAACTTTTCTGCTTTATGATCAGATGCTTGGAGAAGTGAGCAAACACGCTTTGGCTTATCTAGCAAGGTAATCGTTTAATTTATTATCACTTTTTGGTCTTTTAAAAGCATATTTCTCTGCACGTGGAACTACTAACTAGGTTTTATTTCTAAAGAAGAAGGCAGAATACCTCACTTTCTGCTTTCTATTCACTAATATCACTTTTACGCTTGGCAAGAAATACTTCTGTTCCTTGGATATTCAGTGGTTCTTGTTAAACTCTTTGCCAGGACAAAAAATTAGAGGATTACTAGATCACCTGGATTGTTGTAGTGTATATTATCGTATCAGTTTACTATTTGTAGATTGTTGTGTGCAAACTGGTCAGTGTGATTTGTACTTGTCAAGATATTTCATTTATTAACGTAATTGCTTTTCTTTGAACATGTACCGGAAAGTGTTAGTGGTGCCTGTGTTCAATTTGAGGAAATAATTTGATTGATCAAGCTGCTAGTTTCTAATGGTACTTGAATAAGAGAGTTTAGTGCTGGTCACCTTTATTAGTTTTTTCTAATGATGTCATGAGTTGCTTGGAATTTCTCCTTAACTGC
Organism: Nicotiana tomentosiformis; assembly: GCF_000390325.3. NCBI lineage: Eukaryota > Viridiplantae > Streptophyta > Magnoliopsida > Solanales > Solanaceae > Nicotiana > Nicotiana tomentosiformis. The sequence continues at coordinate 98,995,944 of NC_090813.1, read as the reverse complement.
TTCCTTGTCTTTTTCTTTTCAATGGATTTTCTTGCATACATGACAATTAAGCTGCTTCTTACAGAACGAAGAAGATGTCTCTCGTTCAGAGACTTTGACCACAGATCACACTCCAGTTAGAGAGTATGCTCTGATTCTATACTTCTCTTAATAAACATTGTAGTTCTAGTGCTAAGAGTGTTAACTTTTCATGGTGTAGCGTATGTTCGCCTCATCTGATGGACAAAGATGTTCACTTCCGCCCATCACTTGGCTCAGGCCACTCGGCAGCGCTGTGGCACCTTAATGGGACTAGGTTCTCCTTAGAAGAGCGCTTTGAACCTATGACATTTGGGGACCTTGATTTTCAGATGACCTCTGATAAGACAGCTGATCACCAGACTGATGAGCAGATGAAAGAGTCTAATGCTGGGAACTTGGTAAATGAGGAGCACTTTTTTGAAAAGAGGTCATCATTGGAAGAACACGCAGAACCAATGATTATCGTAGACACTGAAGCAGGAACCAATATTAGTCAACAATCTGAGAAAATTCGTCAGCCAATTGGGCTCTTAAAACACCCTGATACAGGAGGGGATTTAGATGATGAAGGACCCGCAGGCGTTGGTGAATCATTTTCCGTGGAAAAGCAACAAAAGAAAAATGCTGAAGCATCTTCCTCTAGAAAAGGGAAGGATCGGACTGAACATGATCGTTCAGTGTCCCTCTGTATTGATGTACACCCAGAGATCAAGCTCTCAGGTGATTCTGGTGGATCCTTATGTGCCCCCCCCCCCAACCTCCCCCCCTCCCCCCCCCCAAAAAAAAAAAAATATCAAAGAAAAAAAGGAACCAGAGTCCCCTTTTCAATTTATTTTTGGTAGCTTGTTGGGTACAAATCTAATTTTGTTCACTTTCGATACTTAAGCAGATAGGTTATGTTTCTTAACACAGCTTTGTTGTTTAACCAACATCACTTTCTTTCAATTCAGGATCTACATCACCAGATTTCATATCTGTTCGCACCCCAGCTACCAAAGAGCGTACTCGGATTTCAAGGAAGCGGAGGTGCATATTTGATGAATCTATCGTCATCCCAAACAAGTATGATCCTTCTTGTCTTTTTCAACCATTCAAGGTCTGCACTAAGATAATCCTGTGCAGGATAGATTCGCAGAGATGAGGCTTTTCATTCTGCGGTTCCATCAGTAGGATAACTGACAAAGATGTAGCAGTTTGGAAAGTCATTTCGGCATATAGAATAATGGACAGTCATTATAGTTTCTTCTGGAGCTCTCAATTTCTTTAGATCTGGACTGCTATTGCCAGTGGCATGTTGAGTTCTGTGTCTTAACATTTAAATGCTCTCTTTTCACACTTGTACTATTCATCTTATTGTGGTTATGTTATGCAGTCCTACACGAGAGTTTTCAAATGAATCCTGTTTAATTGATAGTATGAAAATAATGATGTTGTGGATGCCCTCCATGAAAGCCGCTTTTTTGGTTTCTGCTGATGATTCTTCTTGTTGTAACCTTCTTTACAAAGTCTTGTTAAGTTCATTGCATATTTAGAAAAGATTGGTGTGACACAATCCAACCATGCAGGGTATACAAGCGCTGGATCGGTGATGCGAATGATTTGGTATGCAAGAGAAGAAAAGCCCCTCATACCAGTTATCTTGCACGGAAAGTGCATAAAATTTCCTCACTTCCTCAGAGTTTCGAGGAGCCTTTAATTCCTTGTGAGTAAGCTTTTCGATGCTGCTGCTGCCATTTCCGTGTTTTACGAAACTTAACTAACCAACCATGGCAATGCAGGTGGTGATTCAATTGATATTATATCTGCAATTTGCAAAATTAGATCAACAAGGGATGGGCCTGCTGAAACAGTAGAAGTTCCTCCGCATGAGGAAATACCAGGTTCTCCTAATACACTCAGATATGGGGAACAAATACCTGGTTCTTCTGCAACATCTATGCAGGAGGACATACCCATTGCTCCATTGTCATCTCTGCGTGAGGACATACCTGAATCTCCTGGTAAACTCAGATGTGAAGAACAAATACCTATTGCTCCTGCACCACCTCTGCATGTGGGTATACCAGAATCTCCTAATACACTCAGATATGATGGTGAACAGACACCTATTGCTCCTGCAACACCCGTCACTGGCTCAAGCTCGTTGAGATTTCATGACATGCAAGGAATTTCTAGATCACACAACGAACCAGCAAGTTCAACTGAAAGCACAAAAGAAGGAGCACCCCAAATGGAGGATCAAGAGTTGGAGATGGATTTGATGGATGAGGTATAACATGATTGAGTAGTCCGATTCCCGACTTGAGTGCAGGAGATTGTGTTGAGTTATAGAAGTGCATTGTAAAGATTAATCTGTTGTTTGTTTCATCAGAATGTGTTGTCGTCCATATCTGTTATTTTAATGCTAATAAGCGCTAACTGTTGCAAATGCCCTCTTTCTTCAGGAGATAAATTCATCTGAAGGGGATATCTCAGAAAAATGTAAGACAGTACTGGCCTTTTTAGGTTTTTTGGAGGGTAGGGGGTAATATGATCTAGTGGATCATAATACTTTAGTTGGATGCCATTCTTATAAGTTCTTGTTTTGGTTGCAGATAAGTTTTCCTTGAGAACAAGGTATGATGAATGGGGGATCTCACTGCCAGTTTATTCCCCCTACCCCTATCTTTTTGTTACAACTCCCAGAATCTTGCCGAAGATTTCTTTCTTCTGCTTTTGCTAGAGATTCATTCTGTTGCTTTCTTGCATGCAGAAAAGTTGCCAGATTTCTGCTTGAAAATTTTCTTTCTCGAAAGGGCAAGGAGAAAGTAGAAGTTGTTAACTTGTCCTCCCTTCTGCAGGGGAAAACAAAGAAACAGAGTTCAAGGGCATTCTACGAGATACTGGTATTGTTTCTGGCATCCATTAAGCTTTTTAAATCTTTCAAGTTTTGGTACATACATTAAAGAGCTTTCGAGCAGGAGTTCGTGTCCCTTCTGTCGATCAGCTGTCTGTACTCGATTCATTCTGTTCATGTTCCTCTCCTTAACTTTTCCAAACCATTTAACTTGTTTATTGGTACCTCTGTATGTGCTTGCTTCACTTGTAGCCGTTCTAAACCTTTTCTCTTAACCTCTTTTATGGAGAAAAGGGTTTCTTGGAGTGTTCTTTCTTTTATTTTTGTTTGCATCTTTTGGTGTTTAGTGACGTGGTCATCCAGCAGCTAAGATCCTCACAATAGCATTCAGCAAATGATAATTCATAGCTAGAATTGAGGTGGTAATTGAATCTGAAGTCGTGAGAGTCCCATTTGGATCACTTCTTTTGAGCTCCATACTGGTGCTTAAACCAGATGTCCTTATTTCTATTATGGTTGGAAAATCATCTGCCTACTTATTCTTGAAAGATTTGCACCTATAGAGCACATGTAAAGCACCGTTGGGTTGCACACACACAGCAGATCTCTCTCTATCTATACTTATTCTTAACTATTCTTGACGTGAGTGTCCGTGTTCTTTGCGTACGAGCAGCTTACCAAATGCTAATGTCAGATAGGGTGGATATGTAGTTATATATTTGTCTTTGTATATATCTGGACACAATGCGATATGCACATAGACATATTGTGTATTAATTACTATGCTGAATTTTCTTACAGGTTCTGAAATCAGGAGGATGGATAGACGTGCGACAGGATGATGCCTATAGTAGCATTCTTTTGCGAGAACTTCCTAGACTAAAGCAGACATTTGAAGCTAAGGGCATCCACTCAAAGTCCTGATCTGTAACTATCTTAACATAGGTTGCAGTGTGGGTAAATAGTAGTGCAGGAAACGATCACATGCTTACGCCTTTTCTTAGAGCAGTGTATGTAAAGAGTAGTAGATGGATCAATCACTTGCATATTCCTTTTTGCAAGTACCTGATTCTCTTTAGAGTCTGTAGTTGGGTGAGTAGGAGGATATAGAGTGAAAGAGGAAGGAACAGTGACAGATTGCATCGTGCTCTGTGCTCGGCTCTTTCACTTGGGAGAAGTGAATTCAACAATCTCCTATGAGTAGAGTTGGATTATTGTAAATTATCATGTGTAGGATCTTCTAACTTATGAATGGTATAAAAAAAAAAAAAAAAAAGGAAGGGTCGGACTACAAGGGTCTATTGTACGCAGCCTTACCCTGCATTTCTGCAAAATGCTGTTTTCACGGCTTGAACCAGTGACCTCCTGGTCAAATGGCATCAACTTTACCTGTTACGCCAAGGCTCCGCTTTTAACTTATGAATGTAAATTTCGGAAAAATTACTTGAATTTGTTGTCAATAATTGTGTAGCACTTTGACAAGTACTGATAGCTACTGCACCTACTAATAGTGATGGATTACTGGAATTATTGTGTACATTTGAATGAGTAATATCGATGGATTCTAAACTTCTAATAGTAGTTGGAGTGAGATCTACATATATTGAACGGTAAAATAAGCATTTTACAGCAGGTTAAAACTACTGAAAAATACAACTTAAAAATAAGAAAATCGTGGATCCTAGTTATAAACAAACAGGGTTTTGGGGTTTGGTACTATGTGGCATGAAGTAGTGTGTTAAGTCTTGAATATTTTGATCGTCATGACTAGTGTCTATGGGGGCATTTAATAAATTTTTGGGTAGAGATTTAAAACATTTCGTCATTAAGGTTTTGGTCATATTACTTTGTCATAATCTTAATTTGAGACTTTCTGGAATTGCTATCGTACCTAAGGTTTAGTTGTGCTTTAAAAAGCTAAATAACCGACTATGAAACTAGAAGCAAATTCTTATTACTATATGTTAATTTTCTAAACGAGACATTATAAGATCTTTATGCCAAGCATGTATTGAGGTGCTTATAGAAAAGTTTAGAAGATATTTCCTAATTGCTCTATTAAAAAAAAATAAAAAATTATCAATTCATTAGCATTTCTAGTTAGTAATCTACCATTTCGAAATTATGTTAATTGATAGACTTTTAGGTTGATCTAAGCATCTCGAATCCCATAAACTCACGTTTTATCCACAAAGTGATCAATTTGTGATTAGATATTTCTTGGCAATCAAGTGTTTCACGAAGATCCATTATATTGTTTCACATGGATCAAATACATCACAACTAAGTCTTTATCATTCAATATCAGATTAATATAATGATACTCATAATTGATTAATAAAATTATTTTTCTCTTTAAAAAAAAGGTTGATCTAAGCATTATCATAACTTCAAGAATAAAAAGAAGTTTTATACATGCTTAAAAATAGTTATTCAAGTAGCTTTCTCTTTTTTTTCGTTCTTCATTTTGGGTGGGTATTGTTTAAGGCCCAATCGTAGCCTCGGTCCTTAAGAATCACAGAAGTTAAAGAAACAAGAATCCGCTGATATCGTCCTTTAATCAGTTCGTTGCATAGCTCGGTTGTGTGTAAGAAGAGATGAATCTGAACATGAATTCAGTAGAATCACTGGTGGCTCAAATCCAAGGGCTATCGAGCAATCCATCAGACGTAACTCAGCTCCACAACTTCCTCAAACAATCGGAAGAGCTTCTCCATTCCGACTTCGCTCGTCTGTTCTCTTCGCTCGCTGAACTTGACCCCAACACTCACTCCCTCGGCTTCCTCTATATCCTGTAAACTTCCCTTTTTCCTTTTTATCTTTTACTATGTGTTTATTCCCAAGTTTTAGGGTTTATGAGGATTCCCTTATTAATTTTGGATTTGAGGCACACTTGATTAATTAGTTGATTACATAATCTTTAATATCACAGAATTTAACCATCTGTGGAATAAAGCGCAGTGTGTGTTTAACAGCAATATTGCAGGCATTGTTCCCTCAACTTTCAGTTTATTGCACTATGTCGCTAAAACTAGAGTTCTAACTTGAAGTCACTATACTACTTTTTGTAACCAGAAAGTCACTTACCTATGCCCAAGTGTCACAGAAAATCATTAGGAGGTAACAAAGGAGATATTTTATGTTATACTTAGGCAAAGTTGAATGACTCTTTGGCTGCAAAAAAAATTGTCTAGTGACTTTTTGTGATACTTGGGCAAAGTTGACTGTTCTTTTTCTTTGTTACCAAAAAAAAAGTTTCGTGATATTTGTGCAATAAACAAAAAGTTGAGTCACTATAGGTGAAATTAACCCTTGTACTTTGTCTAGTGTGTTTTGCTCATATGGTTATGTTTGTTAACTATAACAGGGAGGCGTGCATGTCTTTCCCAGCTGCAAAGGAGCAAGTTAATGAATTGCTTGTTTCTGTCGTAAGATTTATCAATTCATGTGCTGCAGAGCAAATTCGTTTGGCGCCTGATAAATGTGAATTGCTTTGATCTCTGGAATAGGTTGTTTTTGTGAATATTCATGTTCATGGCATGAGTTATATTGAGGCTTGTATGTTATTTTGTGCTTGCAGTCATTTCTGTTTGTAAAAGGTTTAAGGATCAAGTTATATTGCTGGAAGCTCCAATTCGTGGTGTGGCTTCAATGCTGACTGCTGTTCGCAAACTGCAATCCTCATCTGAGCAATTGACGACATTGCATCCTGATTTTCTTCTTCTTTGCGTATTAGCAAAGTGCTATAAAACCGGAATCACTGTGCTGGAGGATGACATATATGAGATTGATCAGCCACGGGATTTTTTCCTTTATTGTTACTATGGGTCAGTAGCTTCAGCTTTGAGTTCATTTCGGTTGTGGTGGCTTTGTGTGTCCTTTCCCTTTTGCTAAAATTTCCCCTTTTCTTTTCTGGCCCTCGGTTCTGAACACGGTGGATAATGGGCCCCGTCTACTAAGGAAAAAATAATGTACTTCAGTCAATTATCTCCCAAAATATTTTTTGGTTCAACAATCTCCCAAAAGAATTTAATATTGCTCAAAATGGGTTTGTCATTCTCAGCTTTGGGCTTGGTTGCATTAACTTAAATAATGTGTTGGATGTGCTATGATATTGGAATTACTTATTTACCTCTGTCTCTCTTGACATTGTGTAGCTTCACAAGTTTCAACAACAAAGCTTTTAACACCCCCATCCTCAATCATGTGTTTTGCTGATGTCACCATTACTAGAGGACCTTCATTAAGTGCATCATGGCAAGGGGTGCTCCCTAATACATGATCTTTTAGTTACTCATGCAATATTTATGGATTTATGTCTTACAATTGTCGATATGTCTTATAATTTTGACATAACAACAGGGGGATGGTTTGCATTGGACAAAAGCAGTTCCGCAAAGCATTGGAACTCTTACACAATGTATGTGATTGTTTTCTCATTCCAATTTCTTTTGTTGGTATTTGCTTTTGTTTTTTCATAATCTCAAGTTACCTTACATAGAATATGACTGTTAGTTTATGCTGATTCTTGCTGATATTTGCTTTTAGGTTGTGACAGCACCTATGTCTACTTTGAATGCAATAGCAGTTGAAGCTTACAAAAAGTACATTTTGGTTTCACTGATTCATGTTGGGCAGGTTCGTTTTTTCCCACTGTTTTTACTTGCTTTAAATTATATAATAATTTCTGTGAGCAATATACTATCTTGTTGAGACATCTCTGTTGGAGGGCAGTTTATAAGATTTATGTGGGTTCTTTTCTGAGGACGGAGCAGTCATCAAATGACAAATATAACCTTCTTTTTTCAGGACATGGTACTATTACTCATGTATCTTATTTAGGTGTAACAGAAAGAGTCATAATTTTGGTGCCTAGGGTAGTCTAGGGCTCTAGGCCATGTAGTGAGAACTGACTGGTGATTGGATTGGATATGAAAACATGTTTTAGAAAATCTCATGTAAACACCACCTATCCACCTCACATCCTCATCGCCATTCTGCACACACGCATACACACCAATAAAAGAAAAAGAATCTGGGGGACCATGTTTGTGCTGTTCATCCTGCCTGGTTTTCATTGTCCTGATTAAATTGATGTTTACTTCTACTGGCAGTTCTCTATCAGTTTTCCGAAGTACACTTCGTCCGTGGCTCAAAGGAATTTGAAGACGTACGCTCAGGTAATTATGTCATTGTGCAAACATTGGATCCAAGTAGCAATGATCTGCTCGCAGCAAAATGAATGGAATTTGTGTTTTTTTCCTCGTTTGATTTTGGACAATGCAAGATCTGTTGAGCACACACAGTTGGTATTAGAAATGATGTATTGATCTGGGTGATGTTTCAAAATATAAGCATTGCATTTAAATCGGTATTAGTGGGGATAATTGAAACGAGAACATACAGCAAGTGCTTTCAAATTAACAACATTAAGTTAAACTGATGAAAATAAATTAAGGAGTTTGAAGAAGTGGCATCTTTTGTTGGCTCATGGCATTTAGGAAAACTGTGCTCGCTTGTATGTATAGCCAGTTCAAGTTATGAGACTTTCCTTTCAAATCATTATTGAGTTGGTATTGCAACAGCTTTAGGCAGTAGTCTTTTCTCTATTTGACGGTCAGTGGCCCTCCTAAAGGTAGTCTTGCTATAGCAAGCTGGAGGATGAGGGATAATGGGAGCAGGAATAAAGCAGCATGGGGAGCTAGTCTGCCATCCTTTTTTTGGACGAAATGAGAGATAGGAGGATATCTCAAGGAGTGAAAGCAGCTTAAGACCTTTAACACCTTGTGTTTTATTAATTATTTTTTTTGCTTTAAAGGAATAACTCATTTTTGGATAGGCTTGACAGGAGACCGAGAAAGTCTTTCGTACACGAGTACATATGCTTTGGCGCTATCTCGGTGATTAATACAATAAAAATTTGATTTATCAAAAAACAAACAAACAGGTGAGTGGTAGAAATCTGATTAGGGTATAAATGGAAAGAGATTAAACAGACAACAAGATCTAGGCCAATTCTCTAGCATGTATGCTCTTCTTGTGTAGAATATAACATGGACAAGATTATGCACTTCCTTTTTATGTACATTTAAGTTAATGATTCGGTTTGTTGGCATAGTCATTGCATGTAATGTTAGTTGCTGTAGTGTGATTCAAATTTTACCAAGATGTTAATTAGGCAGTTAATGCAAGAAAAATAGATTGCTGGCTTTTGTTTTGTTTTGGAACACATAAAAACCTAAGTGAGTGGATTTTCAAAATACCAGCTAAATTAATTTTTATTTTTGTTGTAATCTGGCCTATTAACTGCTAATGACATCGGGAGAATCCTACGTTTCTTTTATGAAGTCTTATAAGGAGGACTAGTAAGCATACAGTTTCTTAAGTTTTTTGTCTGCCAAAATTGCTTAGTTGGTTTTCACTTTCCGCTTTGCAATTCTGACTTGTTAACCTTTATGGATATCGGAATTCTATTTTTGTTTCTTATATTAAGATTTGTCACCTCTTATGCTAAGAGCAGGCTTTTACTTATAATTATTGTCTGTCTAAATAGTCTTCCGCTTTTCTGGGGAAAATTACACCTGTTATGATCTACTAATTTGTTTATTTTTCCCTTTTGAGCAGCCCTACCTGGAGTTGGCAAGTAGTTATGGCAGTGGTAAAATTGCTGAGCTTGAAACATTTGTTCAGACAAACAAGGAAAAGTTTGAAACTGTAAGTTCTCTGAGGTCACACTGGTGCATTTCTTTGTCTTAGAGGTGTTAAGATGAAAGCATGGGTGCATAGTAAAGCTCTCTTATCTGGTATCTCAGCTCATACTCCCCATGAGAGTCTATCTTTGGTGAAAGGTGTAAATTTCGATAATCCTTTCCTTATTTTTCAGGACAATAATCTTGGATTAGTGATGCAAGTAGTGTCTTCTATGTATAAGCGTAATATTCAGCGGTTAACTCAAACATACCTAACACTCTCCCTTCAAGATATTGCTAACACTGTCCAGCTAAGAGGCCCTAAAGAGGCAGAAATGCATGTGCTTCAGATGGTAGGTGGAGATCTACTGGGTTGTGTTAGTCTTCAAGGCTGAATCTTGAAATGTTGATGTTTCACATTTGGTTACAGATTGAAGATGGTGAGATATATGCAACGATCAACCAGAAGGATGGTATGGTTAGATTTCTGGAGGATCCTGAGCAGTATAAAACATGTGGAATGATTGAACACATCGATTCATCAATTAAGAGGTGAGACTTATGTTATTTTGGTCATTGGAAATCGAGTTTCCAAGAATTTAATTTCCCTTAAGCAGCTCATTAGGTGATGTATCCTAATAATTGCACCTATGACTCTTAAGAACTTGATATGTTCTCATATTCCTTTTTAGATTACTTTCAGGATCAAGTCAATGTTTTTTCTTGTAATTAGGCTGTCATTTTTTCTGTTCAATGTGGTGGCGACTGCTACTGAATACTGATTGGCATTTAAAATACAGTTTAATCAGAACTTCCCAATAGATTTGGAATGAGGTTAATCTTCTGCATGTGGTACTAATGTTGGATGATATGATGTGTATAGAGGGATAACGATTTCCATCCATCACGTGTATATCTGCACCATTTGCCCACATAAGGAGGCATTTCTAAAGTTAGTGGGTAAGGGGAGGGCGATATTGAATTGAAATTTGCATCATTTACTGATAGTAGGTTGAGGGTAAAGAATTTTCATCCGGCGCATAGGATGAGGTTTTTCTATCGACTTATGATACTCTTCGTCATAGACATCTCTCACCCTGCGTACGTATGTTTTGAAGAACCAACAATATGCGAATCCTGCTTATTATTAGTGTTCTTATCAATTGCTATACAAAGATATCTGAAACAGCAGTGATGTATGCCTTTTGTTTTCTATTGCAGAATTATGGTGCTGTCGAAAAAGTTGACTTCCATGGATGAACTTATGTCATGTGATCCTATGTACCTAGCAAAGGTAGATCTGTCACTAGCTCTGTAATTTTCTCTAAATTTAATTTGTGTATACTTGCTATGCAGGTTGGTAGGGAGAGACAGAGATTTGATTTTGATGATTTTGATAGTGTTCCTCAGAAATTCACCATCTGAGACGAGCAAAGTTCAGCTTCTGAGTAAATATGGCAAATGATGCTAGATCTGTTCATTTGAAGTATAAGCAAACTTTGTTTCCTGTGCCCCTCGCCAAAAGTAAGAAAATAGTTGTAGTTAACTCCTGGTTCAGTTAGTAAGTATCAAGCTTGTTTCCTCTGTCGCTTTGTCTCATTTTGTTTGGGCAGATTGCACTGCTTGCTCTAGTTTCTTTTGATCTGACAAGAAGGATACTTTCTCCTTGCAATGGGAGCCTAGGACTAGGAGGATCAGATTCATTTGATGTTCTAGTAAATTTATCTCAAGTAGTAGTTTGCGGAATGGTTAAAGATCTGCCAGCTTTGGGTTACGACAGACATGGATAGCTCTTTCTTTTTATTTTATTTTTTGGGTAATGATTTGGAAGTTGAGATGAGTTGTCCCGACTAATTCTGAGTCGCGCTGCGTAGGGCCTTAAAGAGGAAGTGCTCTTTACCAACAACAAAAAAAAATCATGGCTTGAACTCGGAGGTTCAGATTTGTTTCGTGTCTTTCTTTCAATGATTTAAGTTAACTTTGACAAGGTTAACTTTACAAAAAATCTAGTGTAATCCCATAAATTTGTTTCGTACAAAAAATTTTGTTTGCAAAATATTCAAACAACAAAGAGAAATACACATTGCATTCCCGTTCAAAATCAAGAAAATTCTATTTTCAAGGATTGACCCACTAATTTAAAAGAAACTTCCATTTGTAATAATAGCTTGAAGTCGATGGTGACTACTGCTCAAGCCACGAATTAGCAAATAATGCCTAAATGAAATGTATGAACCTACCTCTTCGTTTTCTCTTTTTTTACAACCATCGGGTATCTTGTACCCACAAATCCGATTAATTTGGATTTGCACTACATAGGGCCCGAAAAAATGCCCACCTCCAATAATTTCTCTAAACTCGAGATTTAATTAAGAGCGGAAGGATCTCATTCATTCCGCCACATTCATCGGTAGTAAAAACCTAACCTTGACATTACAAAAAATCCAAAAGGCAAAATGATACTAACCAACAAACCTAACATTTCCTTTTAACACTGAATGAAGGTAACCTTGACATTCAATAAAATTGTAAAGCAACATGGCCGCTAGGAATTGGTAGCACATCAGTCATCAGTGTGACAATCTCAATTTGGTTCTCCACATATCTCCTACTACTTTCCTGGGCTGTGGATTATCTGGTCCTCTATCCCGCTGTCCAGAGGTGAAGTACAACCATCCATCCCAGAACCCGGCCAATGTCGTCTTCGCACGGTATGGCATCTTTCCGATGACGGACCATGTCTGCAGAAATAGTAAAGAACTCAATGTTACAAATCTTGATTTTACTCTAAAAGTATGTGTGCCAAGTGATTAATGAACATACTAAAGATGTTTCTCATAATTATGTAAGACTAAGTATACGTGAGGACGAGCATTTGCATGAGAATTAGTTAAATGATTCTCTTTTTTTTTTGGCAGAGCCCGGTGCACGAGGCATCCCGCGTTCCCGCAAGGTCCGGGGAAGGGTCGCGCACCCAAGGGTATGTGATGTAGGCATCTAACCCTGATTAGTCAAATGATGTATTCTGAAATAATGCACATACGCTATGCGCGGTACAAAACAGGTGAATATTACCAGTGTGTTCAGGTCGAATCGGAACACCTCTCCGACCAAGATCATCCTTTTGGTCACAGGATGCTTTTCTGTTGTGCCTCCAACAATAACAATAGAATTATTTACAATAACCCAAGAACATTCTATATGCGAATTCGGCTTTGGCATAGAAGGCAACCCTTTCCATTTCATATCTTCATCCAGCATATAAACATCGCCATAAACCACCTGAAGCCACAGACATAGAAATTAAAGCGATATCCTGAAAAGAACTTTAAAAATAAGACTATAAATCAAAACCAGCAGATCAAACTGAAATAATAATACGAAAGATTTAATACCTCGAACCTTCGTGAGCATTTAAAGATAGGGGAGCCAGGTTTGGCCATGAAATCGCCCTCTTGACCACCAATTACATAAAGATGATCATCAACAGCAATACAAGCCCTGTAGGGAATAGTTTCATAATCAGATTTTGAAGTAAATTGCATTTCAGAAACCAGGTTTATACTTTTGAAGAAAACATGATGACCTTGATTCTCACAATGTGAATTATGTCTTTCATGTAAAATAAGAACAAAGGGATATCTGCTTCCGAGTTACAAAATCTTACAAAAAGAAGATATAGCACATTTAATCTTCTAATTGAAGATAGCATGAACAAAGACAAATCATTCCATATTAATAACTTAGATTACTTCCATCCCTAAGATATTCCAAGCAAATGGCGAGGGTTCTTACTCAAAATGCAGCCTAAAGCACTAGATTTTATGCAAGCAAATGAAAAAACATAGATACCTTATCAAAAAAACAAAAATGAACCAACATATACTCAAAAATCAAAATGCAGCCTAAAGCACTAGATTTTATGCAAGCAAATGAAAAAACATAGATACCTTATCAAAAAAACAAAAATGAACCAACATAGCTTGAAGACACACTAGCTCATCAATAGTTACAGTCCCAAATATGAAAATAATCATCCCTATGGACACAAAACAGATACATTGTCTTCCAACTAATTGGAAAAGAAATTTTCCAATATGACCTGTTACACAATATGAATTGACCTTTACCAAAATTATGTTACTGAACAGTTTCAAACTCAATCTTGAAACATTTGACCTCAACATAGTATCAACTTTAAATCTCCTCGTAAAATCCGTGATTAAATGGAAACAAGGGGCATTAGCTTTAGCTTTTTAAATGATACTTTCTGGCATAAGAAGGTGTAGAAAAAAGCAACAGAACAGACCTATGTGGTCCTCCACGAGGAATGGGTACTTCAGTGCGCCATTGCTTCTCTAAGGCTTTGCCATTTGCTACTGCAAGACTCCAATGATCTATTCCAGGAGTGTGACGATTCTCTTTACTGCCACCGATCACATGGAGTCTGCCTTTCCAAAGCTGAGTTGCTGGTGCATACCTGAAAACATGGAGTCAGTACTTTATTTTTGAGTATTAAACTCATCCTTAAAGTATTTATTACTTCAATATTGTATCACTATGATATGATGCTAATTAGGATCCTGAGGAGATGAAGAGTTTGAAATATGGTTTGGTGGTTGCTACCAAGACAATTTCACAAAGGACCCCGCTCGAGATGCTAATCAACAAATTTGTAATAAACAGGACACAATCGAAGAAAAAGATCTATATAGGTGATACTTACTAGTTAGGAATAAGCTTTAAATTTGTTAGAGGACCTTTAATGTTATGACTATTTTTTTTAATTATTATTCTTACTATCATTTTTATATATGTTCTTATTTTCACTACTATTATTTTATTTTGGCAATAATGATTTTTTTTTTTTTTTTGATAAGGATTTTGGCAATAATGATATATGAGTTGAGCTTAAAAAAAAAAGTGATGATTCATATCGCCGACCCTGACTTTGTTTGGGATGAGGCGTAGTTGTTATTTTTGTACACCGAACGAGTGAAATCCGTGTAAATACATCAGCTTCTTACTCGTGCAAGTGATAATAAGATTGATATTATATCAACAACCCCTATTTCCTGTCATATTGTGATCACTAAATATAGGACTATATCTAGGTTTAATGTTACAAAAGAAACACATAGGTAACAAACTTATGATACATAGGGTGTCTCCATCAAAATATAGGTGTTCTGCGCATAGTCAGTGAGGACACATACCTCGGTGCTGGCAATGGTGGCAAGCTTTCCCATTTTCTGGTTTCTGTGTCCAAAACAAATGTATTTGCAGTAGGGCCCCTGCATTGCGGACCATATTGTCCTGTCACAATATATATGTATCTTCCATCAGTAGCCACCCCTAAATGTGAGTTCGCCATATCTTTTGGAATTTCAAAACTCTCTGTCCATGAATCGGTTGAAAAGTTGTACACATCAACATGAGAATGCACCTATAATAAGCACACATACATAGTATATATTAACTTCCCAATTCTCAGATTTCAAGCTACTAACTCTACCAATTCACCCCAAAAAAAAAGGAAAAGGAAAAAAAAAGGGAAATCTTTACATGGTCTAAATCTGCATATCCTGCAAAAACATAAAGCAAATTCTTGATTTGAATTGAGTACCCATCCAAACGAGGCACAGGTGCAGATGGCATTAGTTCCCATTTTAATTCAGGAGCAGGCAAATCAGCATAGGTCATTGCTAATGCTCTCTCCGGGTAGCGATCCCTATTACTTTTTCCTACTTCATGAATCTACAAACAGCAAAATATGACAAATTTAAAACAACCGAAATACTAGAAATGACAACTTTTTGTAATATTGGCAGTCCACAGAGAAAAATGACAAATTAAAAACAACCCAAATCATAAAAATGACAGCTTTATATGATACTGGCATTCACAAAGAAAAATGAATTATATAAAACAACCCAAATCATAAGCATGACAGCTTTTTACAAATTTGACATTTATAGAGAAAAATGACGAATTATAAACAACCCAAATCCTAAAAAGACAGTTTATTATTATATTGACATTTGCAGAGAAAACCGTCAAATTAAAAATTACCCAAATCCTAAAAATGAAAGTTTTTTTAAGACTAACCTTTGGAGAGTCATTATTATTGGAGACGTTAGCAGTAACAATACGGTATTTGTCACGAGACCAAGAGCTAGCAAGGGAAATATAAGGAGAGGAAGAAGCGGAACGAAAATCCCTTGTTAAGGAAATTCCAAGAAGAGCAACGAATGCTAAGAGAAGAATGATGGGTTTTGAGAAACTGTGTTTTCCTCCTGCTGATCTTACCATTTCTGTTGTAATAAGTAATACAGAGAAGCTGAGGGTAGGGAATAGTCATTATTTGTTATGATTATAGCACTGATATATTGATAGGATTATCAGTGTAAAGGATTGTTTAAGAGGAAGAAGCGCGGGCGCTAATGGTTTTTCTCTTTGCTAGTTTGCTTCACCGTTGGTTTTCTGCCTCCTCTCTCCCTCTCCCTCTTTTTCTTTGGTTAATTTCTCGGTCACTACCTATCTTCCTCCCTCCTCTTTTATCTGAATATTCCTTGCCATAGAATTTATCTTATTCTTTAAACTTTACGGCTAACGTTTTTATTTGAACACTCAAACTAATTTTTTCCGTAACTAATAAACATATTTGTCATTTGATCGTACCCATGCCGCGTCAATTGGTCCTAATCAGCATGACGCGTGAGGAACACAACGCACATGAGTGTGAAAGCCCCGTTCCCAATGCCCAACATTACAAAATTGGCTGTATTTAAGTATCTTCTTATTCATTCCTTCTAAAATACCCTCTTCCTTCATTTTTTAAAATCTAAAGCTCCATTCCTCCTTCTTGTAAAATCTAAAGCTCCATTTTTATTTTTTATTTTCTTTTTTTCGGACCGTGAAAATGATGAAAAGTTGTATATCTTCTCATTGTGGAGTTTAAGCTAAGTTTTGCATCTTGGACCAAATGAAGCTCGATCAGAACAAGATTAACATATAATAAACGAAAATAAAATAATGGGGTGAGTGATTATGATCGATTTTAAAAGGGGGTGAGTGATTATGATCGATTTTGGAAGTTCATCCAGCACGGCTGACCTCACGCCATATCCACCACCGTAAACAAGTCATTTTTGAATGTTGGAGAAGGTGAAAAGAATCTAGAATATTCTGAAATTCAGTGATCGAAAAAGGTGAAAAGATTTTTTTATGCAAATGGCGATGGGGGTCTTAACCACGAGGAAATGACAGCTTTGGTGGTTGTTGTAAACCCTAGAGTCAAATTCAACAATAAGTAGATAAGTGCCATTCTCGACGAGGTTTTTCGAACTTATGGAGAATTCATCGATGGAGAGAATGGCCTTACATATGATGGCCTATTGAGTGCCTACTATGATGGCCTATGGGCCTTACATATGATCTTTCGCTTTCCAAAATCTTCTCACCTTCTCCGATCATCAAAATTCTGGAATGAACATGGAAGGGTTTGGTCAGAGAGAGGTTGAAATGAGGGGGGGGGGGGGTCTATGGAGTGAAATAGGGTACCAGGGTTAGGGTTTTCGCGCCCTTGACGCATAAGTCATCCATTGGTCATTTGCTCACTATATAGACACGTATGTGTATGTGTAATACACACACACATGGTCTCTTGTCGGATGCGTTTATTAGTTACGGAAAAAATGAGTTTGACTGTTCGAGTGTTCAAATGGCAAAATAGAAAGTTTATGTGTCGACTTTTAAAAATCCGACAAGTTTAAGTGACCAGGAAGCCAACAACAAACAACAACAACGAGACTGTTTTCGATAGACTCTCGGCTCCCTCCCTCCAAGAACTCCCCACTTTGCTCTTGGGGTGACTCGAACTCACAACCTCTTGATTGGAAGCGAAGAGTGCTTACCACTAGAGCAACCCCTCTTGTCAGACTATATCAAATGTGTGAGTGATAAAAATAGTGTTTCTGATTCTTGTGTCTAGTGTCGGCGACTCCGGCGTTAAGTGGCCAGGAAGCCATTCCGCCTATTTAGAACTGCATAGTAAAAGTACCATAAATCACGTGCATGGTCGTTTTAAAAATGTGGGTGGTACATCGGTTTTTAAGATCATCTTCTTCAATTCAAAAAATAACTGATCCATCATTTCCTTAATATAAAATAATCTTGTCAAGGTAGTTATATGGTCCATTATTAATGTTCTTTTAGTAGTATGATCTGAAAATTCTATGTTAAGACATAAGAAGATGACAATTAAATACACATGAGATTTTTGCATGATTTTTTTCTTCCCAAGTAGTTTTCTAAAAAGAAAGACTTTTGATTATGGTTTTAAACATGCCATAATATTCATATGACAATAAAATCATATTATTAAGATAATACGAAAAAATTTGAAATTAAATTATGTTCAAATATATAAAGATGTGTTTCCTTTTTAAACAAAGTAAAAAAAATAGAGACACATAAAATGAAGTAGAGAGTACCATTTATAAACACACACACACATATACACACACGAAAAAAAAATCATGTATAATGGTCTATGATCAATATATAATAGATGTATAATTGTATACTGGCCAGTAAAAGTATACAGTGAATTCATTTGCTTAAAGAGGTAGTCTTCATTTGGGCCAACTTCCATTGATCCTCCAAAGGCCCAAACTGGATCAAATTAACTGGGCTGTTTTCTTCTTTGGGCCGAATACCATTAATTCTCGGAAAGCCCAACGAGAAAAGATAGAACAGCTCGTACTGGAGCAAGCAAAACCTCGTCTTTGTATTCTGAGTTTTCTCGAAGAATAGTCTGGTTTTCCGGATCTCGCAGGCCCTTTTGTCCTATCGCCGTCGATCAATTATCTCTACAATCCCTGCCCGGTAAGCTTGGTCCTTCGTTTCTCCTCAAATACTTCGAAGCTCTTAGAATCTGCTTGTTTCATTTTGAAAAGCATCTTAGGATTCGTCTTTCTTGTTGACGCTGTTTTGAAAAGAAAAAAATTCAGATCATAGTAAGCGTATTGAGTTTGGAGTATAATAATCAGATCCATTGACTTATATTTATCTCATATTTCCTAAATTATTACCTTTTTGGTGCACTGACAGAGGGCTTGACTAAAAATGTTGGGAGGTAGAGCAGTCCATCGGTTATTAGGCAGGAAATTTCAATCTGAATCCTCGGTATGGCTGTACTTTGCTTTTTGTTTTTACTTTTTAGCAGATGTATATATTCCTGTTTGTTGGTTTATGTAAATAAAGAGACGTTATTGCCTTCAAATGCATACCTTAATTAATCTCTTCAAATATTGCTTCTAATCTCCCGGTTTTTGTGTGCAATGATGTCCGTATTTGAACTGCATTTCATTGGCCATTCTGGAAACAATTGTTTAGTTTTTATTCGATAATATGTTAGGTCATATTCTTGCACCCAAGGGTGTGGTTTAGTAGTCAATGAAGTGGATGAAGAACTATGACGTCTCAGGTTCAAATCTAAGCTGAGACAAAAAAAAAACAATAGATGATTTCTTCGCACCTGCCTAAGTCTTGGTGGGCAGAGTAACCCGGTGTTCGGTCTAGTGGGAAGTAGCAGGTAGCTGGTGGAATGGTTGAGATGTGCACAATCTGGCCCCGACACGACCGTCATAAAAAAGAAAGATGATGGTTCATGTTTTGACTTGTGTATGTACAAGAATAAAATATAATAGTGGATTGAAGTTTTTAAGACTAGTAGAAGTGGGTTATGTATAAATTTAAGTGTAGCTAGATTGTATTAAAATATTCAATCGCAAACTGGTGAGCATTCTGGGACAATGCAAATTGGAAAGAGGATAAGCATTTTGTGAATTCGAGTCACCCCAAGAGCAAGGTGGAGAGTTCTTGGAGGGAGGGAGCTGAGGGTCTATCGGAAACAGCCTCTCTACCCCAGGGTAGGGGTAAGGTCTGCGTACACACTACACTCCCCAGACCCCACTAGTGGGATTATACTGGGTTGTTGTTGTTGTTGCATTTGATTGTTTTTTCCATATTGGGGTCTGCATTTTCCTGCTTGTGTACACAGTTATATAGGTAAAAGTGTTGTACTGCTTGGTCTCATATAAGCCAAAAGGTAGCATGAGAAATCATGGCTGTTTGTCTTAAAGCTCATAGCTGATGTGGAAGATTTTGTGATTGCTACTGATATAGTTGAAAGACTTGGGTCCTATCAATATTTCATGTTGTTCAGATTCTTTCATTAAAACCACATGAATTTCAGGCCTCTCCAATTTTATCATCCATTGCTTCCAAACAAGCTCAAGAAGAATTTGGATCTTTTGGCATGAAGTCCCTCAGATCATTGGCACTCATTGGAGCAGGTGTATCTGGACTCTTAGGTTTTGCGACAGTAGCATCTGCTGATGAGGCTGAACACGGATTGGAATGTCCAAGCTATCCGTGGCCTCACGCAGGCATTCTTAGTTCATATGATCACGCGTCGTGAGTTACTCCTGAATCTCCTATTCCCTCTTGGCTCTCTGTTATCTTTTTTTTGTTCCCCCTCTTTCCTTGTCCCTTCGGAAGAAAGGATAAGGACTTCAGACTTTTATGTGTTTTTCTGATAATGAATGTTTTGTGAAGTGTATGTTTCCATCCCTCTAAATGATAAGGATTTCGGTGACTCTGTGGAATTTGTTTAGAGGGATTTTGACAGGTGCATCCCAACAATTATATGGCTCAATCACTTAAAGAGCACTACGTTCTGTTTGCGTTTACCTGTGGTTTTGTTTAGAGAGAGGCATTGCATGGAATGACCTTTCTAAATGAAGTGCTGTTCCACCCAGACAGAGAGTGGAAATGTTGTTCCATTCTCATGTTTGGCCCAAAAACATGGAATTTCCACATATGAAATGAAAAAAAATGCCAAAGGATTAGGATGAGCATTCCTGGAGAGGGCTAGAGGATAGTAGGACTTGGCTGGAAAGGGCTTTTCCTAGCATAACCTTTCCTACTCTTTCTTACAACCCACACAAAGGGGTGGAAAAGAGGAGATAGAGTGACGATATTGTTTTAAGAATTTCATGATCCAAACATCACATTGCTGTTGTGTTCTAAATGTTGCATCATTTCATTCCCAGCATCAAGTATGAAAGTTACTTCTTATCATTTGGTGACAACTGTAATTCTTGTCTCTCTAATTTCAAGACGCCAATTATAGAACATCATAGTAGTCACCTTTTGCATCTTTGCGTTTATGAGATATTCGGCATTGCTTAAGTTTATACTACTGGGATAAAAAGAAAGTGGTTGAGCCTTGCTTACAGAATTCAACTAGCTGTAGTCTCTTTTTTTTTGTTGATAATGAGCTGTATAATATTTTTTTAGTTGAATTGTTTTGGGTGCTCTTTTGGCAAACAGGATTCGTCGTGGTCACCAGGTTTATCAACAAGTATGTGCATCTTGTCATTCAATGTCACTTGTTTCATATCGTGACTTGGTTGGGGTAGCATATACAGAGGAGGAAGTAAAGGCAATGGCAGCTGAGATTGAGGTGGTTGATGGGCCTAATGATGAGGGTGAAATGTTCACTCGTCCTGGTAAACTGAGTGATCGTTTTCCTCAGCCATATTCAAATGAAGCAGCTGCTAGATTTGCTAATGGGGGAGCCTACCCTCCGGATCTAAGTCTTATTACGAAAGTATTGCCTCCCTTCTGTTTCTATTTTCAGTGTTAACTGTTACCAGCCACAGTTTTCTTATATTCTGTTTCTCAGGCACGTCATAATGGTCAAAACTATGTGTTTGCCCTTCTAACTGGCTATCGTGATCCTCCTGCTGGTGTTTCGGTATGTATCAGTGTCCTTTGTGTATCTTCTTCTAGGCACTAATTTCTTTTCTTAATATTTTTATAGCTTTTGCGCTGCTGGTTTACATACACAATGTTTTTTCCTCTATCTTCCTTTTGTTTTGTTTCTGCTTTATGTTTTTTCCGCAATGTTTAGCTGATTGTGTGGCCTGAGAAATTATGTAAATTGGGATTACTTCTCTAGTCTCACGTTTCTCTCAAAACATTTGAACCCACTAGTTTGTCTCTAGAGAAGTTACTCCTAACATATGACAACTGTAAATGGTGACAAAGTGTTTTCTTCTTTCCGTCTGTAACCAAAGTAGGATAACTTTCCAGCGCTTGTTGTGTGATATGTTCGATACTGCGGTAGAGGGGGCTGGGCTTTTGAACTGCTTTGACACTGATTAGGCTTCTCATTCTGTGTAGTGTGTATAATTTAACCAATTGCTAGTGGAATCGAGAAGTGGGAAGATTAGAGTAGGATTTATGTTTGATCACAATTACTTGCATAGGATCATATAGAATCTCGTATGAGAATTTAGGGTCTTGATTGTAGTATTGTATTAAATGCAGTTCAGACTGTAGATCTTAAAACTTCTTTGCAATCACAGTGATGCTACTAATTTGTCAATTTATGATCTTTTGTTGTATGTTGTTCAATTGTGCGGGCTGTGCGACAAAATCCAGGACCATGGGTGCAAATAAACCATGTCAAAAGAATTGACCTATGTATATTACAACTTTGTTTTTTAACCTCATTTCTAGCTTATGATCAAATATAGGTGGCAGAATTACCCGGTACATGTGCTGGTGGGATAGCAGGTATCTGGTGATATAGTCGAGGTGCACCCTAGTTGTCTCAGGCACCGCCGTATCAAAAGAATAAAAAATCAAATATAACATGTATACTATTTTGTTCTTTGTATATTTGCTTGGATCTTACAATCCTACTATGATCCAATCATTGGATCCTAAAATGATCCTATCTAGGATCTCCATTCTAGAAACATGCTTGATGCATTTGTTGATTTGTTTACTTAACCCTCCTATTTGTGGTTGTTTACTACGAGCATTATCTTATCAAAGTTAACCATTTAATTAGAAGATAATTAGAATTACCAGAGACTACTGGTCACACTTGCCCTCCTTTCCCTTTCCCCTTTCATTTTTTTCTCTGCTTTCTTTCTATCTTTTGTTAGAGTAGGAAATTGGTGTATCTTGTCTCTTTGACTGATCTGTCAAGATTCAACTATACTGTAGATTCGTGAAGGACTTCACTACAATCCTTACTTCCCTGGTGGAGCTATTGCGATGCCTAAAATGCTTAATGACGGCGCTGTTGAATATGAAGATGGTACCCCTGCAACTGAAGCTCAGGTTGGATCTCCTTGTCACTTTACTGGAGCTGGCTGTGTCTAGTTTCACAGCTGTGGCTATACTAATCTATTATGCTAATTTGTCCTTATATTATGCTGTAGATGGGGAAAGATGTGGTGTCATTTTTAACTTGGGCTGCTGAACCAGAGATGGAAGAGAGAAAACTG
The DNA here is from genome assembly GCF_000390325.3 of Nicotiana tomentosiformis. Classification (NCBI taxonomy): domain Eukaryota; kingdom Viridiplantae; phylum Streptophyta; class Magnoliopsida; order Solanales; family Solanaceae; genus Nicotiana; species Nicotiana tomentosiformis. Next base: position 98,973,025 of record NC_090813.1, on the reverse strand, counting down.
GTTTGTTGTTTTTGGTGTTTATACAGATGATATTTGTGCTAATTTTGGTAGTAATTTCTGATATATTTGTATTCCATTGCAGATGGGCTTCAAGTGGATATTTGTGTTGTCCCTTGCTCTACTTCAAGCTGCTTACTACAGGCGTTTGAGGTGGTCTGTTCTCAAATCACGGAAGCTGGTCCTTGATGTTGTCAATTAGAACATCCCCTATTCGAATGCTTGTTGAGAGACTTGAGCAGGCAAATAATATTTTCTTTCTCAAAATACTTTTGTTTTACCTCTTACTCTGGAATGGCCTGTTTCTTGGGCAAAGCGAACAGGCTATAAAATTTTCTTCTATTTGAAGTTAGAATAAGAAGCTCCTGTAACTTTAGTTATTTAAGTTTGGCTTTTATGGGGGAGACATTCTCACCTTGTTCAAACTTCTCCTGTGGTTTGCTATATTCCCAGGTTTCTGAGTGACCTCGTTTTCCCAAAAGGCATCTTTCTTTTTCGGCATTGTTTTGGAGGTTGTAACACATGTTGTGCAGCTTGTTTGGCTGTTCTCTGTTTGTGAAATTTTACACAACTTTTCCTTGCTGCATCTGTAGTTCTACGACTAAACTTGTTAAAGCTGCAATATTGCATTTGAAATCCTATTCCAAGGGGTAACAACGACATTGATTGAATAAAAATTGTAGTGGTAAGTTTATTGCTATTGGATTGGCGGATTTGCACTTTACGTGTGTTACATGTATTATCGAACAACTGAATATTAACGGGTTCTGGCAAATAAAAGTGCTTCGCTTGTTCTCATTGAAATTTTCTATTTAATGAGAAATGAATTTATTAGCATGGCGTACTTCTTGCTTAATATATAAAAATTTCTTGAAATCAGCAAAGATTTTGCCATTACTATAATGGTATGTCATAGGCCTTGTTTTATTCTTCTTTTTCCCCTTCTCTTAAAGTACGATGGTACTACTTAGTGGCAAAACCAAAATTTTCGATAAGGGGTGTCAAAATATATAAAAGTAAACATATCAGAAAATTAAGGGAAATCAATACATAATATATATATATATACATATAATTTTTTTTTTACCTACCTATATATCATATATTTCTCGCAAAGGGGTATTTTGACACCCTTTGTTATAAAGTGGCCCCGTCACTGGTACTACTAATATTTTATCCAAGTCGGACCACACTTGATAAAGTTGCTAGACAAGAGAAGGAAATCGATTTTCCTCCTTTTACCCCTTCCCAAGTCCTTTGCATGTTTGAAAATCTGATCATATACGTTAAAACGGAGGACAAGATAACTGTTTTTACATAATCTTCTTCCGTTGAAGAAATGATATATGAAATGTAAGTCACTATTAATTCGACACATTTGAGAGAGCCAAATAATGGGATTTTCTTGAAGATTGCAAGTTGTTAAGGGACCACATTCAAAGTATATATTGTAGATATAATATCATGAGTAATGTTCTTTTCTTCTCTATCACTTTTGTGAAGAAAAGGTTACCAATGGGAACGGAACTTGTCCGGTTGTCCCAATCAACACCAATTAGAAACTAGCCAATAGCCAAGTTCCACAAACTAAAATTATACTCCCATTTGTCCATTAACTTAGCGTATCACATCCGACGTCCAAGTACGTGTCCCTTCACCAATATCATATGGAAATGAGAATAGAGAAGAATTGAATTTCCTTAGATATTTTGATTGGCTGTCGATCGGTGAATGATTGAAGGAAACGAGTTGTTTATTGCGGACTGGAGGGACCATACATGCCATCGAAAGATTGGCTTGTTAAAGGTTTGGGGTACGAGATTTGATCTAATATAAAATTAGATTTCCTATCTTAGATAATTCGTAAACGACAACCGGACAAGTACTGGGCGTCTACTGTTTAGCCACAACACAATTTCAAGAAAAAACATGAAATTCTTCTATTGCTAAAACAAGTAACTTAAAAATCTTGAATGGAGATGCTAACTCATGATTGGCGGATGTTAACACGTAGTAGCAAGACAAATACACTTACGCATTCATACCAGAAAAAAACGCTTACTTACTCGTATCTGAAAAGTTGCTAGATACCTGTATACGCCATTGCACTTATTACTTTTAATTCAATTTAATTGATTGATCACTAGTTCTTTGCACCAACTTACTTGGAAACTTATATTTGTCTGAGCTCCAATACTGAATGATTCGACCTGTGAAATGTCTAGGCCTTACATAATCGATATTTTGAGCTTAATACACGAAATTACTTCCACAAAACATGTGATTTCAAGGAGTCATGTAACCAAACTTCCAAAGTTAGGTAAAAGTATATACAAATAACAAGGTGCGATATATATATATATATATATATATATATATATATATATACCACAAAGTTGAAGACTGTTCTAGTCTTTGGTAATGGCGCAAGGACAAATTTAAATTATGGCCTCACACTTAGGACCACAGAATTGTGGGGGGGGGGGGGGGTGGCAGCGACAGAGCAAAGGGATGACACCTGTTGTTGCATATGAAGAGATATCCTATAGGCTTTTACCAGCAATTCCTCTGGATTTTATTGTCTCGCTTTTCAAAAAAATATCATATCAGAATTTATGATTAAAAAAATTTAACGAGAATCTTTTAAAGTTTGTGATTGTGTAGAATAGTAGAAGCAGAACGATATTAAATACTATGTACAATGTTTCAAATTAAAGTGAAGAAAACGTCATATATATATAATATATATATATATGAAGTAAAACTGTTAAGCAATTCCTCATTTCTCTAGAGACTACAATTATGGCATGTGTAATGTGGATACCTCAAAGGAAGCATCATGTTATTATATCTATATACCCAAAGAGTGCTGGGCGCAACATATATACTTGCCTCAAACTCATAAAAATGAGCTTAGAAAATGATCACTGGACAGTGATAGCCTAGGGTTCATCTGTGTAATTACTGTCAATTTCCAAAATCTAAAGCTCATATATATATATATATATATATATATATATATATATATATATATATATATATATATATGCAGGAGGAGATCACAGCAGCAGCAACAACTCAGGAAGTGAATACACAACAGCATAACAGCCATCAACTTCAGGTAAAATCATGTTTCTGAAATGTGATAATATCCTGTATACAGTCATTACCTCATTAATCTATCTATTTATCTATATCTATCTATATATATATATATATATATATATATATATATATATATATTATTTTGCCCTTCATTCTTTTGCCGAAAAAAGGTTAGGAAGACTTATATATACGCTACTGGAAAACACTTTCCGATTAATTTTAGATGCTGAAACTTATCGGAACAGTCTTTAGCAGTGGCGGAGCCACCCTATAAGATGACACCCCTTTGCAAAAAAAATACACTGTTTAACTAGATAAAAAAATAAATTATATATATATTTATATTATGTATTAACTCCTCTTGATTTTCTAATATATCTTGATTTTCTAATATATTTAATTTTATATATGAAACCTTTTACCGAAAATTCTGACTCCGCCGCTGATCTTTAGTCAATCTTGTTGCCTTAAATACAATCCATTAATATTGTCCAAGGGTACAGCTGTAGTAGCTAGTAGACTAGTAGTAGTAAAACTGAATACTTTTTTAATGTAGATATTTGTATGCTATAATTAATCCAAAGAAAACCAAGAAAAAGTTTTACTGGACAATTATTATAATATCTGAAACAAACCCAAGCCAATTAGTTGTTGTAGAAAATAGCCACATATATACTTTTCCTTCCCAACCACATGGTTTACTGTCACTACTTCTACTCCTACGTTTTCAACGACAGATCACGAGATATCATAAAGCTATATGGAAGCAAAACAAGAATATAATTGTGGGAATTTTTTTTAAAAAAGAAGGAACATATAATTGTCTGATGCGTATATTTAATGGTGCTCAGCAGAAACATAAGAAAAAATTAAAGTAAACCTTCTCTAAGACAGCTAGAATTACATTTGATGAAATCGGGGGTGAGGCCTAAGCAATATACATTCTTTTAAAACATGTTCTTATGTTATTTATTTGATACCTTTTAGCTAAATATACTAATTCAGAACATGCATATGAGAAACAAATAAACAAGTACTCATACATCCATTTAATTATCTATGTACGTAGAATATTAGGGTTATAGATTCTTTTGCTCGAGTACTCTACCCGGCTTTTGAGCTTTCTTTTTCACTTCCAATGGTTTTACAGCTTTCATCATCATGATACTTTGTACGAATTAAATTTCCATATAGAAAAAGCCTATTCTCTTATTCTCCAGCTTCGGTAAGACACTTTTTTCATTGTTTAGTCAGTACTTTGCTGGTAGTACTTCGTTCATATTCTCGTTTGCTGATTTGGATTTAGTTTTTTAAATATATTATCTTGCTATTATTTGTTATCGGTACCTCTTTCATATTTTCTGTTGCTATTTTCGATTTAGTAATTTAATTATTTGTCTTGCTATTACTTGCTATCAGGGTTTCTTTTAACTTCTTTAGCCGATGGTCTACCGAAAACAGTTTCTCTCCCCTGTCAGGGATAGGAGTAAGGCTGTGTATATTATACCCTCCCCAACCCTCATTTGTGTGATTATAATAATATGTTGTTGCTATTGCTGGCTAGTACGGTGGGAGGCGTATGATTTTAATTTGGGTCTTTTTTCAATCTCATACCAGAGTTACACATGGAAGTTAAAATAGTAGTACCAATATTCCTTTGTTTTCGAACTTTATGAACGAATCAAATCTATGACTGAATTTCAAGTTTATGTATTTGAATTTTAAAACAATGATTTCAAACTCAGCAGCTAATCAAATCCCTACTCAGTGGAAAACCAAGAGTGAGAGAAAAAAAGAGAGGTATTTCCTAGAGTCTAGAGATAAGTTATTAAATAGTAGTAGTACTAGTTTTTAGAAAGAAAAAAAAAAGGCAAGAATATTTTTATATCTAAGAAGAACCTCATTATCATCGTAAGATAAATCTGAATACCCATTGAGCTATTCAAAGGCAGGTGGTGGCATCAGATTCTATTGGGAGCTAGTCTGTATTTTTTAGGTCTTTGCTCCAATATAATTAATTGTCGTTGTACCATGACCTCACCACTATTATTAAAATTGGATCCCAAAATTTCATCTTAACCATCCACGCGGCCGATTGTCATACCCTCTTAACCACAACCAAATATTTGCAGCTCCTTCACCACCCCCAACAGCTGAGAGCGTCCTCCTCACTTGCTTTTTGGGATTATTTGGGCTTTGGCCACCTTATTCTTGCCCATCCAATTCGACCTGGTCAAATCTTTGTGTCATGTGCTAAAGCCTGAAAGCACAATATTTTTGGACGGTGGTGTACAAATTAATTTTCTGTTTCTCAATTATATATCAAACATATTACATATTTCACAAACACACGTATCCAATAATTCTTTTCATTAATAAATAACAAAAGTTATTTTAAACCTCTCATTTCCTTTAGGTCAATAATCCTAGGAAGTACGAAGATCGACGATAATGACACACATCGTATTAGAGCAGGTTGAATAAAATGAAATTGGGTATCCTATGTGATAAGAATATGCCACCAAGAGTTAAAAGATAAGTTCTATAAAGTGATTGTGAGACCAACTATATTTTATGCGGCATATTATTGGCTAGTCAAGAACTCATAAATTCAGAAGATGAAAGTAGCGAAAATGAGAATGCTTTGTAGGCATAGTAGGAGAGATAAGATTAGGAACGAAATATGAGACAGGGTGAGAGTTGCATACGTGGTAGATAAGATGTAGAAAGTGAGGCTGAGAAGATTCGGACATGTGAAGAAGAGGAACACGGATGCCCAAGTGAGGAGGTGCGAGAGGTTGGTAGCGATAGGCCTAAGAAGAGGTAGAGAGGTAGACAGTGTAAAAATAGGAGAGAAGTGATTAGAGAAGACATAAAACATCTCCAGCTCACGAGGACATGATACTATATAGGATAGCATGAAGGTCAAAGATTAATTATAGTCAAACGATTTTTCTCTGGTAGAGTATGATTCTAATTTAGAGCACTTTATGTGCTTTATATCAGTATTTTAATATTGCTACTATTCTATTAATATTTTATTCTTCATATTTATTATTGCTATTATTTATTTTTCTTTGATTATCTTTATTATTTTTGCTGTAAATACATTTTACCCTTTATAGGTTTCAAACCTCTTTTGAAAATGTTTTTCTAGAGCCGAAGGTCTATCGAAAGCAGACTCTTTACCCTCCTTAGACCTCCCATAAGAACACACTAGATATATTGTTATTGTTGCCATCCTTGTGTCATATCATAGCATTTTTAAGATACAAGTTATAAAGATGCTATTTAAATACCAAAGGTCTTTTTTTTTCCTTTGCGGGATCAAAAAATACTTTGTCTACTCAACCATAGCCACATGAAAAGAGATAGAAGAAGCCTTCATTTTTAATCACAGTTTTCTTTTTTATTTGAATTTAAATCGGTTATATATAATCTCACGCCTAATAAAACTATCATATTATGAAATTCAAAGGTGCTAAAAAGAAAGCGAAAACGAAAAAATAAAAAAAAGGGGGGAAGAAATATCTGTGTCAGTCAACTGGGGGGGGGGGGGGGGAGGTGATTCACACGATCAAGCTAGGGCAGTGGGAATATTGGATACTCAAACAATTCAAACAACGGACACGCGTCCAGTTAACGGAACCTCCTAGAAAAAGCATTCCCACTTTGCTTCTACCCAGGTACATACGTGTCTCCTTCTTTTCCTCAGTGCTCTATACGTGACTTCTTCCCATTGGTTTTCACTTGGCACACCAATCACAGCAAAACTATTTCCATTTTCGCTGGATATGCTGCTTTACTATTGGGACCCACCTGATCTCATCCCACCAATCACAGCTCTTCTCGGCTTAAGGGTTTGCCCTAGACACGTGGTGTAATTTCCTAGCCCTACGACTATTGCCTGTAACTATGATAATCATCTCGGCATCCGGCTAAAGCCTATTTTTTTTTAGTCTAAAGTCCGCTCTTCGCATGTAAATAGAGCTAGATATTCATTTCATGGACATCGAAAACAATTGGGCCGGCCCAGAATACTCAGGCGCACCAAAAGATATGACAATAATCAACAAGATGATGCTAAGATTCCGGCCGATTGCGCCGAAACCCGTCGCTAATTCTTCAGGCTCTGGCTCTACGATCGAGACTCACGAGATTGAAGTGGTTAGCAAAAGAAGAACAAAGAGAAAGTACGTTAGAGTTAAGAAAAATAGCAACTACAAGAATAAAAAAGAAGACAAAGAAACAAAAGATGGATCCTTAGTTTTGGATGATCATGGAACAGTTGTAACACTACAACTACTGCCAGAAAGTAGTGGAGGAGTTAAACGCTCACCAGATAACAGATCTTTCCCAAAAACCATCAATTTTTGGATGAATTTTGATAAATCTGAGAATATCGATATTTTATCAATCGGTGCACCGAATCTGTTAGATCGGACGGCGGAGATGCGATCTGCGAAGGTAGTGGAGTCATGGGTGATGGTTGATGGTATAACAAACACTTTGGTAGATTTATCAGCCTTAGGAAGTACGGATACGGAGAAGATGAAGAATCTGGAAGCTGACACGTGTCCAGGTATGATATCGGACGGCTTAGATAGGGTACAGTGGGTGAATCTAGCGTATCGGAGAATGATAGATCCGTTAGAAGACGGAGGAGCGCCGCCGGAGATGGTGGTGAGGTTAGTTTTGAAGGAGAAAAAAACTGTACGATTATCAGCTTTTGCATGCACTGTGAGAGTTGTTTATACAATGAATAAGGTGAAACAGACAAGGACAATGCCTTGTGACGTGTGGAAGATGGATTTTGGAGGATTTGCATGGAGATTTGATGCTAAGGCTGCACTTACTTTGGGGATTTGAAGGAAAATAAACACTTCAATTCCTTCTTTCTACCAACAAAGGATAATCCCAAGCTTGCTATTAAGGTAAGGTAATATTATTATAATATATTATGGGAACCCTAGTGAGAAAAATAATGATCTCTAAAATTTGTGCTTTTGAAGATAAAATCTAGGGCAAAAATATGCTCTTGATCTTATTCAAACTCCTCTACTTCTAAGTGTAAAAAATGTTTGTTGGAAATGAAAAGTGTGAAATTGATAACAAACTATATATGCGGTTGTTATAATTCAGTTAATTTCAATATTTATTTGTTGAGCAAGAAAATGAACAACACATCACTTGTTAAAGTTCTTTCAAACGGAATGGTACCAAAAACTCTTCAAATGATGCACTAGCTTCTTGTTCCCACCTCTACTTCTAATTAAATATAAAGAAGTTTGCCGAAATTAAGAATTTATTGTCCACAGATGAAATCATATCCAACACTAATTAACCTCTAATATTACTTAATAAATTTCATTTTCTATCCCGTTACATATCATGTCATTTCCAACGTTTCTATCCACATTTACTACACATTGTATTTGTTTTGATATAGAATAAATGAATAATTGTATTGACAACCAAATACTACAAGAAACCGAGAAAGTACAGTAAACACAAAATTAACTACAGTTGTTATATTATAATGGAAACAAACTACGGAGAAAATTATATGCTACTACAAAAAACTAGCTATAGCAGAGTGAGTTTGTAACAAGTATGTGAATTCATTACTAGAAATTCGCTAAAAACCGATAAAAAAAATCGACTAACGTTGGTCGATTATGGATAATTACCGACCAAAACGCGACCATTACGGTGTGGACGGTGTTTTGATGGTCGGAATGGCTTACCGACCATCTGACAAGTTTAATTACTTACCGACCAACTTTGGTCGGAAACATATTTTATTAATTTAATTTTACCGACCAAAGTTGGTTGGTTTAACTAAATTATAATTTTTTTATTAATTATTAAAATTAAAAAAAATCAATCAACTTTGGTCGGTAATTAAAAAAATATATATATTTAAAATAATTAAAATTAAATATTACCGACCAACTATGGTCGGTAATCTCAACAGTGCAGGTAAAATATCGACCAAAGTTGGTCGGTAATATTGAATTCTGAGAATTCAATGTTCATTAAACGATCAACTTTGGTCGGTATTTTAGAATAATTTATTTTTTTATTAAAAACCGACCAACTTTGGTCCGTTTTTTCTGGGTTTAATTTTGGCATAAAATGCCTGTTTTGGCACCTATACCACCTGCCAGCATACAAATACACCTAATAACAACAACACAACAACAACAACAATAACAACAACAACAACACAACAACAACAACAACAACAATAACAACAACAACACAACAACAACAACCAAAACATTCAATAAATACTTTAAAACTAACAAATTAAAGTTTAATTGAACATAAAAATTCAAAACCAAGTTAAAACTAATTATAACTAGTTCAAAACTGGTTCTATTTGTCTAGTTCAAAGTATATAAAAGTCAAGGGGTGTTTTCTACAATATCATCATAACCGTCTGATGAACTTTCATTTACAAGACGATATAGAGAACGGTCTTGTGGAGGACGGGAAGCACGATCACGGGGAGGACGGGAGGAACGATCACGAGCAGGACGGGATGAACGATCACGTGGAGGTCGACCCTCTGGAGATGACTCACGAGATTGGGGCAACGAAAAAGCTCCACTAGATAGGAGAGTTCTGATCTGAGCTTGCATGCCAAGGAATTGAGAATCTCTAAGCCTTTCTCTTTCCTTTGCCGCTTCTAGCTCTGATGTGAGCTTTGTCACTGTCTCCCGCATAGCGGAGAGGCTCTCCCTATTAAGTTGTTCGCCTTGCGAAAAAGTCCCTATTTCTCGCATTCTACACTTATAGCGATGGAAGTTTTTAGTAGGAAGCCCGTATACCTTCCCCCATTTTGGACCGCCAACAGACTCCAACCATATTCTTTCAGCATCCTCGTCCGAAGGTTGGGTTGGCTAACCCGATTCACCAGCTGGATGACTACGGATGAATTCCTCCACGTTACTTTGGTAGCGACCCTATATTATTTTAAATTAAATCAGTATTTCAAAATTTTTATAAAAGTAAATTATAATACTTAAAGAAAATTGAAAGCTTACATATGCAGTCGAGGCCCGGTCCTCGACCCACCTATCTTGATCCCCCTCTTTCTTCTTCTTCACAATATGTGTCTCCTTGAATAGCTCATCATGACTCATTGGACGCCCATACTTCTTTTTCTGAAAACAAATTAATTTAGTTAATAAATAGAATAGATATACTTAGAAAAGTAAAGTAATTTAAACAATTACGTACCAATCTTCTTTTTATTGTCCCTAGGCTGATCGCACCTCCAGTGTGCAAGGAGCCTCCCTTCTCGGATGCGCGAGCTTTCTTTCCTTTTTCGCTCCTCTCTAAGAACTCTGCGGTAAGCCATTGCCTTTGCAAATCATTCCACAAATTCTCAAGTAACCAGCCAGGCCTCTTGTTCTTCTTTCTAGCATCCGAGAAAGCATCCGCCAATCTCTTGCGAGCTTTATGATGAAAATTTGTAGCCACTTCCGCGCTATAGCGGTCTTCCCATACACACTTGCTCTGTATTTCAAAAGTTAAATATTAGATGGAAACATCATAAATATAAATTATTAAACTGTTTAAAAGAACATTTATACCTTAAATTGATTGAAAATTTGCTCCTTCAGTGAGAATGGGCAATCAGTCCAAGTCACATAAGGGCCATCATAATACTTTCTGATGGCATTGGTGATTATCCTCGTAGTCTTATTACCCGTCCTGAACCTGTAATTTAACAATAAAAATATATTAATATCTTAGTAAAAATGTTACAAATCAATAGACGCAAAAATAATGAATAACACTTACCCATCACCCTCAGGGACTAAGATGATCCTGCCATATCGATCATAATGCACTACCTCGTCATCACCATCCGAAGCATGTGTATCAGAGGCATGTGAAGACGGTGTAGGCGGGTCAGAGCTACTGCCTCGCAGGCGAAGGTCTGCAATAGATAGAGTTGATGATGAAGATGGTTGCGATCCCTGTGAGTGCGACATAGCTGGATGCGACCCAAGTGGATGTGATACCGATGGCTGTGACCCGAGTGGCTGTGACATGGATGGATGCGATCCATGTGGCTGTGATATGTAGGGATGTGATCCATGTGGATGTGATGTAGATGGTTGTGAGGCAGCTGGATTGTATGTCAGACGTATAGTCCTATGGCCCTGTGATGGAAGACTGGGTGTCTGAATGAAGGTATACAGCTCGTGATGCTGTGGCAGCTCAGTATAGCCGTGTGGTGGAGGATAAGACATAGGCATCTCTGAAAAGGGTGGACAAGAGGGAGTATTATTTTTTACCCTCTTCTTTCCCTTCTTACCCTTTTCTCGACCCTGAGAACTAGTAGGGTCATTGTTACCTTGACCCTTGCCTACCATCTGCATAATATAATACACATTTAGATTGAAACATATAAGAAACTAGCTATAAAACGAGAGTGCTTTAAAAAACTAACTTTTTAATCCTCATCGACGTATTGTTCCTCGTCCGAGAATTCTTCGTCCTCACTTGTTTGAGCTTCATCAGTTGATTCTTCGTCCTCATTTTCTATAATTGTTACTTCTTTTATATCAACTTCTTCCAATATGCGTTCAGTATGTTCCAAATCATTTTCTAACTGATCGTCCACTATTTGGTGAACATTGGAGATATCATTTTGATATGCAACATCTAACACATTCTCGACTTCCACCCTACCTACAGGCTTAGTTTTTATTACAACCCGCCAATCGAACTTATTCCGCCGCAATGGATAAGGAGCATAATACACTTGCCTAACGTTATGTGCAATTATGAAAGGATCATAGCGATCATACTCCCTCGTATGATTAACCTCAATTATGTTGTATTGGTTGTGTACTCTTGTACCTCTTGTTGGATTTGGGTCAAACCACTTGCATCTAAAGAGTATTAATTTCTTATATGGCCAACCTGTATATTCTAGTTGTAATATTTCTTTGACCATACCATAATAATCGATATCTCCAACTTGGTTGCCATCACCACCTTGAACCCACACCCCGCTGTTGTTGCTATTTTTATTTTTAGAGCAATCCTCTGTATGAAACTTATAACCATTCACTACGTACTTAGAGGTGGAGAATCATATTCCACTTTATTCATTTTGAATGCATTTTTCATCCTTCTAAACTCATGATCATCAGGCAAGAATTGACGGTGACAATCAAACCATGATTGCTTTCGGCCATGTTTCAAAGTGAACGCTTTACTATTTTCCATGCAGTAAGGATAAGCTAGCTTCCCAGCAGTCATCTACCCAGACAACATTCCATACGCAGGAAAATCATTAATAGTCCACATTAAATTAGCACGTAAATTGAAATTCTGCTTGGTTGATATGTCATATGTTTCAACACCATCATACCATAATTATTTTAGCTCATCAATCAAAGGTTGCAAATATACATCAATCAAACTTTTCGGATTATGTGGACTGGGGATAATACAATTTAAGAATATATATGGACTAGTCATACACAACTCAGGTGGTAGATTATAAGGTGTAAGAAAGACAGGCCAACATGAATATGGTGTCGCAGATATAGAAAAAGGCGTGAAGCCATCCTCACACAGACCTAACCGAATGTTCCTTGGTTCACTAGCAAAATCTGGATATGTCCTGTCAAAGTGCTTCCAAGCTTCTCCATCTGAAAGATGACACATAACACCAGGTGGTCTTCTATTTTTAAAGTGCCATCTCATATGAGGAGCAGAACTCATCGACGCATATAACCTCTTTAACCTAGGTATAAGAGGTTAATAATTCATCGCCTTGACAACGACCATATTCCCACTGGAAAGCCTCTTGAAACGAGGCTTTTCGCAAAATTTACAACTGTCTAAAGTTGCATCATCTTTATAATATAACATGAAACCATTTTCACAACAATCAATTCTCATTGACGAAAGTCCTAACTTAGAAACCAATCTCTTTGCCTTATAGAAATCACCAGGTAAGTTGATATTAGGATCAACTAGTTCACTCATAAGGTCAATGAAAGAGTCCATAGCTGCTTGAAAAATATTCCAATTAGATTTGATACTTAGTAATCTAACTGCAACAGACAGCTCAGAGTGCGGACTTCCTTCACGTAGTGGACAACTAGCTTCCTCTAACTGTTCATAAAAATATTTTGCGTCATCATTAGGAGTTTGTTCAACATTTTCATTGGGCTCACCCCCGAAGTGCATCCCAAAAGCATCCGCAACCATATCCTGAATTCTAGAATCAAGATTTGTATTCTCCACCGACCTACTACTTTTACCAACAACCATGTTATAAAATATCCCATGGCTATCATCGATCTCTCCATGATTAGTCCACACAAAGTAATTCTCTATAAACCCCTTCCTATAAAGATGAAGCTTAACTTTCTCCGATTTTTTAAACTTCATACAATCGCACCTGGCACAAGGGCACCTAATTACTCCTTCACTTTGGTATGGTGGAAGTGACATTGCATGTCTAATAAAGTCATCAACCCCTTCTACAAAATTCTCCCGCAATCCCCGCCGATTAGGATAATTTCTATTGTACATCCAAGTACGATGTTCCATCTATACAAATAAAATAAGAACAAATTAATTTATTCTATAATTATAAATTAATTATATCTTTTTAGTTAATTCAAGATAATTATTTTTTTCTAATTACACCAATTTATATCCTAAAAGTTCAATTCATATCCAAAAGGTCCAATTCATATCCTAAAAGTTCAATTCACAAGAACAAATCCTAAAAACTAAAATTTCAATTCATATCCTACGAGTTTAAACATAAACTAACTAAACTAAAGAAATTCAACCCATACCCTAAAAGTTCGATTCACAAGAACAAATTAATTTATTCTATAATTATAAATTAATTATATCTTTTTTAGTTAATTCAAGATAATTATTTTTTCCTAATTACACCAATTTATATCCTAAAAGTTCAATTCATATCCAAAAGGTCCAATTCATATCTTAAAAGTTCAATTCATATCCTAAAAGTTCAATTCACAAGAACAAATCCTAAAAACTAAAATTTCAATTCATATCCTATGAGTTTAAACATAAACTAACTAAACTAAAGAAATTCAACCCATACCCTAAAAGTTTGATTCACAAGAACAAATTAATTTATTCTACAATTATAAATTAATTATATCTTTTTAGTTAATTCAAGATAATTATTTTTTTCTAATTACACCAATTTATATCCTAAAAGTTCAATTCATATCCAAAAGGTCCAATTCATATCTTAAAAGTTCAATTCATATCCTAAAAGTTCAATTCACAAGAACAAATCCTAAAAACTAAAATTTCAATTCATATCCTACGAGTTTAAACATAAACTAACTAAACTAAAGAAATTCAACTCATACCCTAAAAGTTTGATTCATAACTAATTGACTAATTAACAAAACTAATTAGTTAATAAAACTAATTAACAAAACTAAAAACAAGACCTAAACCCTAATCCTCAATAAAATACAATGTTCAAATAATTGAAACACTAATCAATTGAAACTAATTCATAACTAATTAACAAAACCTAGAAATAATAAATAAATGGGTTGTAATTCAAACCTAGAATTTTTAGGAGATGGAGAAGGAGAGGGGCGGCAGTGGCAGTGGCAGCGGCGACGGCGACGGCGACGGCGACGGCGAGGGCTGGGCGGTAGCAACGCGGGGTGGGGAATGAGATTTATGTGAGGGAAATAGAGAAGGAGAGGGGAAGGTTTTGAGTGAGGAAAATAGAGAAGAGAGGGAAAAATAAGAGAGAAATGGGGGTTTTTCCCGTTTTTCAATTCTCTGATTTCAGAATTACCGACCAAAGTTGGTCGGTAATTTTGGTCGGTACATTAAGTGTTGACCGTTTGACCAAAAACCGACCAACTTTGGTCGGTTTTGTTTTTTTTAAAAATTAAATTCTTTTTTTTGTGTGTTTTTTTCTTAAAATATTATAAACTATAAAAAAAATATTATAAACTACAAGCATTTATTTTATTTAACTATACAATTATTATAAATAATTATAAACTATAAGCATAATCTTTATAAATAATTATATTAACTATTTAATTTTAATAAATTATAATAGCATCTATCTAAGTAAATTTTCTAAGTTATAATTAAGTATGTGAGTAATTTCTCTCACACACACATACACTATATTGTAATTGATGCTAATAACTTCTTTTTTTATTTGTTCATCACTAATAATGCATGACATAGATTAATCGATATATAGGTCGAGACGTTTTGATGAATCATCGATTAATATTCATCGATACATCTAAGTAAGTTATAAGTCGATGAATCAATTTACAAATAGATATATTTGATGATAAAGTATATATACTAATTAGTATCTTCCCAAGTCTATCCCTAAAAGAACCCGACCCTGTGGTCCTAGCGCTTCGTGTTCTTATATATATATACACACACACAAACACACTTCACTGTAATACTTTAACTATATATATAGCTTGTTATAGTATATGTTAGTGTGTATATATATAGCTTGTTAAAGTTTGACCATGTTTGACCTATTAATTTAACTCGTTTACTTAATACTAATAGCTTCTTTCGTTTATTTAATTTGTGATCCATATATATATATATATATATATATATATATATATATATATATATATATATATATATATATATATATATATATATATATGTCAAAGATGTTTAGTATTAATTCTTTTATTTTTCATTCATTCATCACTAATAATGCATGGCATAGCTAGATTGATCGATATAAGTCGAGACGTTTTGTTTTTACTATTAGTCGATATAGGTCAAACGTTTTATTTTTAATATTCATCGATGCATCTAAGTAAGTTATAAGTCGATGAATCAATTTACAAATAGCATGTTATATATAGTATATGTTAGTGTATTCATTATTTGTATTACAAAAGTGTTAACGAATTACATTTATATTATTTAGATTTAGATAGTAAATATTAAAGTAATTCGAAAGTTTGATCAATGTTGACGTAATAACCGACCAACTTTGGTCGGTTATTTTACAGAAAATAACAATTACCGACCAAAGTTAGTCGGTAAATGCTTCCCCTACATTAACCGACCAACGTTGGTCGGTAATTTTAAATATAAATTCTTAAATATTATAAAATATTTTAAATAATAAAATAATTATTAAAATTTAAAAAACTGAATTCAGATTACCGACCAACGTTGGTCGGTAATCCAATTTTTTTTTGTCTAACCAGCTGGGTCAATTCGTTGACCAATTTACCGACCAACGTTGGTCGGTATTTAGTTTAAAAAAAATGTAAATTTTTTTTTCCCTATTTTTCGTCCAACCTGGACGGTTTTTAGACTGACTAACGTTGGTCGGAAATAATTGATCGATTTTTAGCAGATTTTTAGCAGTGATTAATCTCTTCTTAGGACTTTGCACTTACTCTAAAGAGGAAATTTCCTATTTACTGTGGAAATGTAAGCTGCACAGCTCCTTTCTCGAAAAGAATGGGCATTATTCTCCAACTTGCCTTGTAGTTTGTTCAAAAACCATCTTGCTAACGTTTTGGTAAAAGAAAACCAGCGAGTAAAGCACATCCATGATATTATTGAATAATTATATATCACATGGAAAACATTGATTTCTAGACTATTGAATAGAGTATCATTTTTTCTGCATTTAATTTGTTTCTCCCTTACCCTTTATGTCTAAGGATAACAGTTAACTTATTCATTTTAATTAGTGGAGCTAGGATTGAAATAATTGGACAAGCTAGCTAGATGGCAACTAAAAATAGATTATATTTGCTGACTGATCTGTTGTAATTTTTCAAAGTCCATGTTTAACTAGAGACTATAACATTGCTATACTGACTTATAGCGTGTTTGGCCAAGCTTCAAAAATTAGTTTATTTTGAAAAAGTTTTTTTCAAAAGCGTTTTTCTCAAAAGTACTTTTGATGAAAAGCAGTTTGTGTTTGACTAATTAATTTGAAAAGCACTTCTGAACAATAATTAGTGTTTGACCAAGCTTTTAAAAACTTCTTCTAAGTGTATTTTTCTCAAAAGTATTTTTCAAAAATTGCTTTTGAAGAGAAACTATTTTTTTCTGCTTTTCCAAAAACTGCATCTGCTTTCCCCTCAAAAACACTTTTTTTTCTTTCAAAAACTTGGCCAAACACTTCAACTTTTTTTAAAAAATATTTTTTTTGAAGAAAAAAAAATAGTTATAGGATTGTAGAAGCTTGACCAAACAGGCTATTAGACACCTAGAACCTGCGTAAGAGGAGCTAATAAAGTGAGCTTTGTCTATATAAGCGTTTGTACCTCATTATTTTCAGAACTTAACTCATTCTTACGCTAAAGTTGCGAACTATTTTTTGTCATATTAATGTTATCTTACTTTAACAGTAAAGTTATACAATTTTTATCGTATAACAGTAATTGTACTTCACCTATTACTTACTTTTTTGTCTTGACGACATGAATTTAGTGTTATAATAAATAAAGTTTGTGATGTTATTGTTATAGGTGGTAAAATTTTATTACTTGCTGTTATAATAGATAAAATTATGTGTCTTTACTGTTTTCGGGAATAAAGTTCAATTATGAAATATGAATTAGCATAAAATGTTTTACCGAAGAAGTTTTTCATTCCTAATGGGTATGCCTCTTATCCTGACATCAGTGTTTCGTTATACTATAGTACTACGGATAAGAACAGATAACACATTCAGCAGATTTCATGAATCTTATAAGTAGATCTTCTTTTGCTTGATAAGCTTAAACAATGATAGTGTTTGTCCAATAAATATAGATCTTTGATTAAATTAAAAAAAATCATATAACGAGAGGTTAAACCTAGTTAATGATAATAACTTCAGATCTATAATCGATTAATATGAATAACGTAGAGCAACATTGAAAGGAGATTAAATGCAACATGTATTTAATGTTTCAAAATCATTAATGAAGAAGAATATCAAATAATAAATAACAATAAATGACATTAAAGTAAATATGGAACACGATTCACCCAATATTGAATGAGGTGGATGATTCCTTCTTATGACAATGATGAATGATAGACAAATACTAGATTATTGGGGCCCTTCTCGGATCTGATGAAAAAAGTGTGGAATAATAGACAATCGAATCTTTTTGGAAAGATAGTATTTGTATTCTATCCAGAGAGAAAGTCTGCTTTTCAAATAATATTCTTATCAGAGAATATTACTCCATCCGTCTCAAATTAGATGAGGTACTTTCCTTTTTAGTCTGTTCCAAAATAAATAACACATTTCTAAATTTGGAAATAACTCAACTTTAAACCCTTCATTTTTACCCACTTTACTCTTAATGAGAAGCATTTATAACCACACAAATATCATGACCCCATAAAGCTTTTACCCCTTAAACTTTTAAGACTACAAATTTCAAAAATCTTCTTTATTTTCTTATACTCCGTGCCGAGTCAAACTACCTCATCTAAATTGAAACGAAAGGAGTACATGCCTTCCACCTTATCCCACTTTCTATTTATAGGGACATGCCCCCAATTAACCCTAAAAGTACAAGTATAGAGAATATCCAACGGAATATTCTCTTTAAGATCATGCTACTAAACTAGCCGTTACTGCCTCCTTTGGTACTCGACCTCGGCCATGATTGGCTGCTCGACGGTGAGTCTAATTATTTACTAGTCGACCTCGGCCAAATTACTTTTGGTAATACCACTTCGTGTCGAATATCCTTAGGCAGATTTTGACCCATAGAGTTAGTCCCTCCACTTATCGAGGCCGTCTTTCAGACGACCTCGATGAGCGGACTTCGCTAGTCGTAGTTCAGAGATTTAGGCGAGCAGGTCGAGTAGTAACGCTCTTGGCGAGATGGTAATGTGGCGCTTCGTGAGCCATAACCTACCGTTACGTCAATTCAGAATGACGTCATGACATCATGCGTCATTATTACACGTTTTCCTGATGTATTGCGTCGTTTCCCATGCCTCTGCCGTTTCAATATTCGTGCTAGGCATCGAAAATTTGTATTCTCGATTATGCCTGATCCTTTGTTTTCAAATATTGAATCTCTATCTCTTTCTTTCTTTCTTTCTTTCTTTTTCTTTTAGTGTTCTTGCTTTCGTTACCTTCACCTTTGCATCCCTGTTTTCTCCGATTTTGATAACTTCTGTTACTCATACCTCCTTTATGCTTGCATCTTCTTCATATATAAACGACTAAAGATGGTTAATACATCTTCTAATTCTGGGGGGATATCTGACCCAGCTCCATTGGCAGTGAGCATGCCTTCTCATGACGATGGGGCTGCCATTGTTGCAAAAGACGAAAGCTTCCCTACGGTAGAGGAAATAATTCCTCGCAACGAGAAGGCTAGGTCGGGCTTCTCAAAGCGGCTCGAGGAGGACCCTAAGGCCGTGAAATCTGAGATGGATGCGGTTGCCCTTGCTGACTTCAGGGCTAAGTTCAAAATTCCGGTCCATATCGACCTGGTCCCGGCCGATCGTGATGTGGTGCAGATTCACCGCCGTGGATATTGCGCATTCTACGCATATCCGTTCTACGTGGGCTATATTTTTTCTCTTCCCTCATTGGCGGAGGAATTCTTCCGCTATTACGGCATCTGCCTGACCCATCTTTCTCCTTACATCTACAAACTCATCCTTATGCTGACAAAGTACGCGGAATTGGCCGGCCGCGGAATTTCTATTCGCCACCTGATGCATCTCTTTGCGCCCAGTTTTCATAGGGGGACGATGTTACACCTTCGTCACCGTAGAAGTAAGAGCCTGGTAGTGAAGATGAATGTTAAAGCAAATCGTCGGTTCTGGCTAAATTTCATCTACGTCAAGACCGAGGACGTAGTGACAAATGCCAATGGATTTCCTAAGGCATGAAATTATGCTCGTAAGTATCTATACTAAGTTTTTATTTTGCTTATTTTGGCTGTAGCGTAATCTTTCCATTTTTTCTTTATTCAGCTGAGGCCGAGGCCCCTCAATTGGTTGCAGATATTCATGACTGGGTTTTCCAGGTCTTGCCCCATACGGTGGGGATCCGTGAATGGTCGGCCTTCCACAAGAAGTTTAGGCCCAAGCCCCCAACGATCGGTGAGTTGTTTGCTTTAAGTTTTTATTGCTGCGGCCTTCTGCTTCTTATCGTATTGTGGGGGTTGACTTCTTAACCTTCTTTTTGTTGTTAGGCCGGAGAGCTTCGAGGAGGTCGAGGGCTCTTACTCCTACGTTCCGCCAAATAAGTACTACGACGGGATCTGCCCTTACTGCGACTGCGGACAAGCCTACCCAGCCGACCACTTTTGCTCGACCTCCAGTATTAACTAGATCTAGCCGATCGTCGGCGGCCTCAGCAGTAGAGACTTCGGTCTTTCTCGTGCTGCACTTAATAGATGAATCATCGCCGAGTGAGGGAGATCTGATTCCTCGCAAAAGGAGGTCGGTAGATATGGGTGATGGAACCATCCGAGCAGTGGATTCTTCGAGGGATGATCATGAGCCGACCACTGCCATGTTGGAAAACGATGTTGTCCCTCCGTCTGAAGTCCCGCTATCACCGGTGGCCGTGGAAGGCGTGACTTTGCCTGAGGCTGGGGTCGGAGTTGGCGGGTCATCGACGGAAGTCTCGGGCACTGTATTGAGAGAGGAGCCATCGTCTTCGAGGCCAGTCGACATTCCCACCATGTCTACTCATGAGAGAGGCGAAGGAGCTACTGAGGGCCGCTATGAGACAGGGTCCGATCTAGATCCTGACGAGGTCCGGATGCTGAGCGAGGGGTTTACTCGCATTGAGGTTAGGTTAGTTGGGTCTTCGAGGACCATCTTGGTTCCTATGGATCGGGACTTACTGGTAAATACAGAAGATGTAGTCCCCTCCTTAAGTCCCTTTTGCTCTGAAATGGAGGGCAGGACCCTTGAGACGTTGGACGATGCCGCCATGTCATCGGGCATAGCCGGCCTCGCCCTTGGTATAAGTTTTCCGACCTTTCTAATTTCCGTGCCTTACATTCTACTCTTTGACTTTAACTGATTTTCTTCTTTTCCTTCTTTCTTTTCAGATCATTATTTTGGAGATTGAGAGTGCTCTCCAAGAAGAGAGGCGCAAGACCATTTTTAATAAGACGAAGAGGAAGTACCTTGAATACCGCACCAAGTACCGCGACATCTGTAAGCTGTTCGGTGAGAACCGAAACTTCCAAGCCATCAGGGACGAGCTAAAGCAGAAAGATGACGAGCTGATGAGGGTCATCGGCAAGTGCAGCGTCCTCGAAGCGGCGTTGAGGGACAAATAGAGGAGCTCGAAGTGAGCAAGGGAATTGAGGCACAATGTGCGGACCTTCAGGCCCAAGTGGTGTCTCTGCGTGCTGAACTCGAGCAATGTTTGGTCAGCGCCGATGCTTTGAATAGCGAGGTTGCCGAGAAGACGACGAATTTGGAGAAGGCCGAGTTGGCGGCTTCGACAAAAGTGGAGGCTTTGGAGGATGCAATCCGTGTCCTCCGATCTAAGCGGGCAAACGATTTGGAGATGGCCAGACTCAGAGAAGAGCGAATATGGGGGTTAGAGAAAGAGGTCTCGATCCTTGGTGACCAAATCGTCGCTCTCGAGGCCGAGAAGACGCAATTGTTGTCCCAACCGTCCTCTCACACTTATGCTTATCCTGATGTTTCGCGGGATTTATATGAGAAGTGGATCTATGCCGAGGCCCAACTAGATATATTCAGAGATTTGATGACGGCGGGGAGAGTTCCTGAGGCTGATTTTGAGAATGCCCGTACTAAGGCACGTGCAGCTCGGATCGCCTGCGGCTATGACCCTGCTACACTGGGGCCCGGCAATGGCGAGGAAGACTTGGATGGGATTGAGCAGGACGCCTGGTACGAGGATGAATATCCTAATGGCGATGGCGCTGCTGGATCTGGTGGCAAGTAATTATTCGTTTGCTTTGTAACTTTTGTGCATACTTTTGTGGGCGCCTGTTTAGCCCTTGTAAAGAATATTTTTGAAGTATGAAATGCTATTTTCGCTGCTCGTTTATGATTCTTTTCTCTGTTTGGTCTTGTATGCTTCTTTTCTTTGTTTTATCATTTGGTCGGCTTAATCATAAGAATTTTGGTTTTGGTCATGGCCGAGGCCGGTAGGTGTTGATTTGAACAAGGTCGAATGTGAGTCAATTCGAGCGAGTTCGAATATTAGTTAATCCGAACGAGGTCGAATATGTTAATTCGAGCGAGGTCGAATATTAGTTAATTCGAGCGAGGTCGAATGTGAGTTAATTCGAGCGAGGTCGAATGTCACTTTAGTTAATTCGAATGAGGTTGAATGTGAGTTAATTCGAGCGAGGTCGAATGTCACTTTAGTTAATTCGAGCTAGGTCAAATGTGAGTTAATTAGAGCGAGGTCGAATGTTATTTATTCGACTGTGGTCGTGGGCCGAGTGGATACTGAGGCAATGATGTTCTGGAAACATAAGCGAACCTACATTTGTGCTTTGCTCATACTTGGAGAAATTTTCATATTTTTTAGGCTGGCATTCCAGTCCCGATCTATCTAGTCCCTTCATTGGGCAACCTAGAGATATGTCGAGAGGTTGGGCGATGAATTGACTGTCCCGTGCCTTTTCCATCTGTACTTCGGCTTGGAGTGTCCCCCTTATCGCCTCGTCAAAAAACCTCCTTGAGAAAACCCAATTGGGATAAAACTCAAGCGAGGGAAAATGAGTATGACTTGGAGGACGCTTGTTCTTAAAAGTTGAAGTACTTAAGGTGGGCGACGTTCCAGTTGTTCGGTAGCAGTTTTCTTTCCATTGTTTCTAGTTGAAATGACCCTTTGTTTTCTGCTGTTGTGATTTTGTATGGGCCGTCCCAATTCGTTCCCAGTTTGCCCTCTCGCGGGTCTTTGCTTGCTTGTGTTTTGGCCTTGAGCACGTAATCCCCGACTTTGAGTGGTCTGACCTTGACCTTTTTTCATAGTAAGCCAGTAGTAACCTGCCCGTATAAGGTATCTGACCAGCATTCGGTTGCCGGAATGAGCCCCGCAATGGCTTTCGTGGACTTCCTCTAGGACGCGCCGCGTTTGATTTGGGCCCAAGCATTTCGCTAGGGGCCGCCGTACATCCTTTTGTATAGATCATTGTGAATGATGTTGTACCTGGCCGCTTGCATCCAAAGTTTCTTGGCTTCCTTTTTATCATATGGGAGTACGCCATCCTGCAAGTATGTAATGATACGGTTGCTCCAGTCCCAAGTTAGATTTATAGTCCTTACCTCAATTTGATCTATCGACGAGTGGAGTAGGGTAACCACGTTTCCTTTGCCGGTTATACTTTTGGTGGCTGCCGTTAATTTGGCGAGGCCATCGGCTTCAGTGTTTTGTGCCCGAGGGATTTGGTCGAGCTTGCATTCATCAAACTCGGGTAGTAATTTGCAAATTTCGGCTTGGTATTTTTGCAACCTTTGCTCTTTGATCTGGAAAGTCCTTGTGACTTAGTTGACGACGAGCTGCGAGTCGCAGCATAGGATGACCCGCCTCGCTCTGTACTTGAGTGCTAGCCTTAATCCTGCAATCACGGCCTCATACTCGGCCTCATTGTTAGTCATATACAGGCACCTTATGGACTGGCAAATTACTTCGCCTATCAGGACCTCGAGCACGAGTCCCAGTCCGGACCCTGACGCATTGGAAGCGCCGTCGGTATACAAAATCTATTGATCTTGTGTTTGCGGAGAAGCATGGGCGGCTTCTTTTTCGACTTCAGGCATTATTTTTGTGCTGAAGTCGGCGAGGACTTGTGATTTTATTGCCATCCGTGGTTGATACGTTATATCATGCTCCTTAATTCTATGGCCCACTTAGATAACCTTCCCGATAGCTAGGGCTTATGCAAAATACTTCTCAAGGGGAAAGTCGTGACTACCAAGATGGGGTGACCTTGGAAGTAGGGTCTAAGCTTTCGTGAAGCTACAACCAAGGCTAGTGCCTGTTTTTCAAGGTGAGGGTACCGCGTCTCGGCGTAGATTAAGGTTTTGCTAATGTAATAGATGGGAGATTGCGTACCTTTGTCTTCTTGGACCAGGATTGCACTCACCGCTACTTCGGATACGGCGAGGTAGACGAGGGGACGTTCCCCAAGATCTGCTTTGGCAAGCAATGGTGGTGATGATAGATAAGCCTTTAACTCCTTCAGGGCTTGAACGTACTCGAAAGTCCATAGGAGACCGTTGTCCTTTTTGAGTACGCCGAAAAACTTATGACACCTGTCAGACGATCGCGAGATGAATCTCGACTAGGCGATGCGACCGGTCAACTTCTGAACCTATTTTTACGCTGAACGCACACTTTTCGGGGTTTAGTTTTATCCCATATCGCCTGAGTATGTCGAAGGCCTCTTTCAGGTGGTCGATGTGATCTTCTTTCTTCTGGACTTGACCAACATATCCTCTATGTAGACCTCCATGGTTTTTCCGAGTTGGTCTTTGAACATTCTTTTCTCTAACCGTTGGTCCCCACAATTTTCAGTCTGAAAGGCATCACACTGTAGCAATACGTTCCTTGGTGGGTGATGATGGTGGTCTTCTCCTGCTCCTCCTCTTCCAAGAGGATCTGGTTATAGCCCAAGTATGCATCTAAGAAGCTCAGCAGTTCATGCCCGGCTGTTGCGTCAATGAGCTGGTCGATATGGGGTAGCGGGAATGAGTCTTTTGGGCATGCTTTGTTCAAATTTGTAAAGTCTATGCACATCCGCCATTTTCTGTTCTTCTTTTTTACCATGACCACGTTGGCAACCCATTAGGGGTATTTTGATTCCTTGATGGAGTCGTTTTCCAGTAATTTTTCAACCTCCTCGCGGACTGCATCGTTTATTACGGAATTGAACTTCCGCCTAACTTTCCTTATCAGGGGTAGAATGGGTCGACATTCAACTTGTGTGTCGCGACCTCTTTCGGGACACCTGGCATGTCTGTATGGGAAAAGGCAAACAAGTCTGCGTTATTAGTTAAGAAATGATGAAATTTACCTGGTTCCTGAAGCTTGTGGCCGATGTAGGGTCTCTTGCTGTGGTCGTTATCATCAAGTTGGACGGGGTTGAGGTCTTCTACGGTTGATCCTGTGGCCTCTATTATTTTGGGGTCTTTGATGACGTCCTCTCTTTCATTACTGCTCGACCTCGACCCTGTTAATTGCTATGCCTCTTTTGCTTTGCCCTTCAATTTTTGGGTATATGTGCAATCCTGGGCGATGCGATAGCATTCTCGGGATGGGCGTTATTCTCCTCGTATGCTGAACACTTCCCATGGGGTGGGAAATTTGATAACTTGGTACAAGCTGGAGGGGATGGCCTTCATGGCGTGTATCCAGGGTCGGCCTATTATAGCGTTATATGCCGTGTCCTGGTCCATGATGTGGAATGTGGTTTCCAAAGTGACGCCGCCGTCGAGGACGGGGAGTGTGATTTCTCCGGATGTTCGTTCAACTGCATTGTTAAAACCGGTTAGCGTGATGCAGCGTGGCACTATCTTATCCTCGAGTTTCATTTGTGCAAGTACTCGAGGGTGGATAATGCACGCGCCGCTCCCATCGTCCACCATAATGCGCTTTACATCTGTATCTAATATTCGTAAAGTGATAACAAGAGCTTCATAGTGAGGGAAAACCAAACCGTGGGTATCTGACTTATTGAAGATGATACTTTCTTCGAATTCATCGTACCGTTCATGAGTGATCGACCGTTTGAGTTTGTGGGTCATGGTGAACTTTACGCTGTTGATCGATGCGTCATCGCTGCCTCCGATGATCATTTGGATGGTGTGAGATGGTGAAGGTGGTTTTGGCGGCCCCTGGTGTTGTTCACGTCCTCGGGAAAAGTTGGCCCTTCCTCGGTCGCTCAACTGCTCTTTCAAGTACCCTTGGTAAAGCATGTTCACGACCTCCTGCCTTAGAGCGATGCAGTCCTCGGTTTTATGACCTCGCTCTTGGTGGGATTCGTAGAGGGCATTTGACTTCCTGGTGCTTGGGTCGGACCTCATCGTTTTTGGACACTTCACTTTTGGGCCGAGTTTCTCCAATGTGTAGATTATTTCTCAAGGTGAGACACAAAAATTGTGAGCAGATAGTAAATGGGGCATACCTCTCTTGCTCCGGTGAGTCCCTGTCCTTGGACTAGATGGACCTTCTTCGTGACGGGAGGGGGGGAATGACGGCACCCCTAATATATGGTTGATGCCTTTCTCGGTTGGGTTGTGGAGCTGCTAGATCTCTTTTGGCATAGTTTCTTCGGTCTTTCCTGGATTCGACCTGTACTGAGGTCAACCGTTGGGTTGGCCCATTCAAGTCGTCTTCGTCAGCACGGACTTCGGCACAATAGGCATTGTGTATTACATCCCAAGTGGTTGGGGGATATGTCATAAGCTGACTCAATAACTTCTTGGTCACCCTCAAACCGTTTCTGTTCAGCCCATTTTGGAAAGCTGCTACAGCCATGCCTTCTGATACATTTGGTAAGGTCATCCTTACCCGGTTGAATCGAGCGAGAAAGTCCCTCAGTACCTCTCCGGGTGCTTGTTTGATGGCAAATATGCCGTTCACTCTTGCCTTCGGCCTTTTAGCTCCAGCATGGGCCGCTACAAACTTGTCGGCTATCTCTTCGAATGTTTCAATGGAGCGCGCGGGCAGCTGCGAATACTAAGCTAATGCGCATCCGGTGAGGGTTTCGCCAAACCTTTTCAACAAGATGGAGGATACTTTTTCTTTGGCGAGATCATTGCCCTTTACCGCAGTGACGTAGTGAGTCACATGATCTTCAGGGTTGATCGTACATCATATATTTTTAGATAAGGAGGCATTTTGAAGGTTTTGGGTATGGCATACGGGGCAACTTCATCACTGTAGGATTGTTCCACGAACCTACCAACATCTCTTTTTGGTAAGAGTTTTGGGGCACCCGGTATTTTGTCTACCCTTTCTTGATGCTCTTTCATTTAGTATTGAAGTATTTTGTTTTTATTTTCCATTTCTTCCATCTTTCTCAGAATGGCTGTGAGGGTGTTGTCACCTGCATTACTAATATTGTGAGTGATACCTGTTATTGGAGGGAGAGGGCCGTACTGCTCGGGCATTATTGGTGCAACGCAAGTCCTCGCATTTTCTCTGATTGCTTTTTGGGCGGGCTTGTCGAGGATGTTGGTCAGCGTGTTTGTCAGCCAAGCCTCAAGTAGTTTCTTCACTGCTGGTGGCGCCTCTTCCGTTATGGATGTGGAAACCCCTTTACCGTGGGACGTTGTGATACTACCATGAGGGAGGGGTGAGCCACTTCGTCTGGGAGAGGCATTTGGCGTTACATCTTCACCCTCCGTTTCAGAAACCTCGTTGATGGTGTTTAAGAGGTTGGTGGTGAGATCGGCTACTACCGTCATCCTTTCTTCTCTGTTACCTGCCATGTTAGATCTGTGTATACAAGAGAGTAGGGGTTTTTGCGTTTTTGTGTGTGTGCTAGTTATAGATCTAGAAGAAACTAAAATTTTAACTAGGAAATCCCCACAGACGGCGCCAAATTGTTTGCCCAAAAAATATAGATCTTTGATTAAACTAAAGAAATTTATATAATGAGAGGTTAAACCTAGTTAATGATAATAACTTCAGATCTATAATTAATTAATATGAATAACGTAGAGCAACGTTGAAAGGAGATTAAATACAACGCGTATTTAATGTTTCAAGATCATTAATGAAGGGGGATATCAAGCAATAAATAATAATAAATGACATTAAAGTAAATATGGAGAACGATTCACCCAATATTGAACGAGGTGGATGATTCCTCCTTCTGACAATGATGAATGATAGACAAATACTAGATTATTGAGGCCCTTCTCGGATCTGATGGAAAATGTGTGGAATAATAGACAATCGAATCTTTTTAGAAAGGTAGTGTTTGTATTCTATCTAGAGAGAAAGTCTGATTTTCAAAGAATGTTTTTATCAGAGAATATTACATGCCTTTCACCTTCTCCCACTTTTTATTTATAGGAACATGCCCGCAATTAAATTTAAAAGTACAAGTACAAAGAATATCCAACGAATTATTCTCTTAAAGATCTTGCTACTAAACTAGTCGTTACTGCCTCCTCTGATACTCGACCTCGATCATGATTGGCTGCTCGATGGTAAGTCCTATTGGTTACTAGTCAACCTCGACCAAATTACTTTTGATAATACCATTTCCTGTCGAATATCCTTAGGCAGAGTTTGACCCATACAAGTAGGCTGAATCATTCTGCACTCCAGAAAAGAGTAGCTAGCATTGGTTGATAAGACAAGGCTTAACTTTAAGACATATAGTCTACTGTATATACAGATTGAAATGCAACATCTAGAATCTTCTCCTCGTGGATTTCTTCATATCCATTGTTTCTTTCATTTTGTTTTCCTTAATTTTATATTCATAGTTCCTCTCATTTTCTTTTCCGTAATAATAGAATAAGTGTGAGTAGATGTGAATTGACAGATGAATAAGTGGTTTTAGTTTCTTGTGGTGATTTTCCTTTCGCTTGTAAATCTGGTTAGTCAAAATAAGCTGCAAATTCGGGCTGTGGGGGAATTAAAATCATAGTCTCTCCGCCAAGCTACATATTTTATGTATGTATTTTCTAAAATTAGTTTAATATTATCTGTTGGCCTCTCGAGGCCTTGATTGCGCCGCCTGATGGAGACTTGGAGTTGAAAAGAAGTTTTTTTTTTTTTTTTTTTCGTTTTGTTTATTTGCTTAAAGAAAAGAAGTTTCTTAACATAAAACTATATTAGGACTTTTCTTCTTTTGGATATTCCAGAAAGGAGAAAAAAAGAAGAAGAAAGAGTAACTCAAACTTATTGCTTCTAATGTGAGGATAATAGATAAATATTTATACACCTATTATAATAGAAATGATTAAAACCAAAATTGCAATCCACTTTAATTTATTACCTGATAATATTTTAATTTTCATTGAACATGAAAAGACACATGAAATTCGTAGAAGTTTATTGTCTAAGATCCAAACTCAAAACTCCTCCAGCCTAAATAAAATTATTGATCCTGAGTGTGAGGGGTTAAGCATTTAATTTTGTGTGCGAACTCGTACATTGATTTTCTAATTTTTGTGAATGAAAATGTAAAGTACTTAAATCGGAAAATGATTAAGAAACCGTGCATTGCTAAATTACTAATCTATGTCTAATCGAGAATTAGAGAAGAGATGGATTCATGCCCCGATATTGTCATTTAGAACTATGAGTTATGCTCAGAAATACTTGCCCTCACTGCTACTTCCACCTTCCATCTCTATTTTGCTCCAGTAATTCTGGAATCAAATGAATTTACTTTAGTGTCTAACTAGTACGTAGTAAATGTATTAACCTTTTCTATAGATTCACAAGAGCTTTGATATCTTCTTGTAGTACTATCTTTTATTTAAGACTAGGTTACAAAACGGGAACTAATATTATGTCTAAATTAAATCTCCTTAGCTCTTTATTCTTTTTTCTCTCTCTCTTATATATATATATATATATATATATATATATATATATATATATATATATATATATATATATATATTAAAAGCACGAATGCCCTTAACGAAATGCCGTTCGCATTTTTTACCCTTTAAACATCAACCTCACATTAGACAAAATAGTCATTTTATTTTCCTAATATTTAGGATTACGAAATCAACTAAATCTTATAATAAATCTTTCCTTATTTTAACTATGTAATATAATAAAAAAAAAGTATACCCCAATATTAATAGTACACGAAAATCACACATTTTCCATAAACAATTCTTATTGATCGAGCACTTTCCCTTTCTTTTAGGTTTAGGAGTCCCTTTTTACTTTCTCTTATTTTTACATAATTATATGTAGTTATACAAAATATTAGAAAGAAATTTAAAGATAAACATTATCTACAACTACTTGTCAAGAAAATAAGTTCTCAAAACTCGGTGACGTGCGGATTTCATATTCAATACTGGAAAGTATTCAAATTAACACAGCTAATCAATCTTTCGTAACCGCACTTATGTTGGATTTGTAATAACAATTAATATTTAAAATTTTATTATTTTCTTTTATTTATTTTTTAACTTTATTATGTGACACGAATTTTGGTGTTTATTATAAATACACCACTTTGACTTTTCTAGATCTTTGCACCTAAATAAAAAAAACCATACTCTAATATTTAGGACTAAACTTATATTTTAGAATTTCAATATAACTACAATTCCTTCAAACCCGCGTATGAAGGAAACTCTCTATTATATGTAATAATATATCAAAAACTTTGCTGCTTATCAAACAGAAAAAGAAAATAAAAAAGGAAACTTTGAACAATTTTCTCTTCTTTCCTACAATCAAACGGTAGAATATAAGTCCTAGGCTTCTAATTTTAGAAGCCTAAGCGGACTTGTATTCTACCGTTTGATTGTAGAAAAGAAAAGGAAAATGTTATATAAGGTTCCTTTATTAAGCATTCATCATTTTAGAAACTTATCTACACTATATTAAAAGTACGAAGGCCCTTAGCGAAATGTCGTTTGCCTTTTTTACCCTTTAAACATCAACCTCACATTAGACAAAATAGTCATTTTATTTTTCTAATATTTAAAATTTCGAAATCAACTAAATCTTATATTAAATCTTTTCTTATTTTAACTATGTAATATAATAAAAACAATATACCCCAATATTAATAGTACACGAAAATCACACATTTTCCATAAACAATTCTTATTGATCGAGCACTTTCCCTTTCTTTTAGGTTTAGGAGTCCTTTTTTTCTTTCTCTTATTTTTACATAATTATATGTAGTTATACAAAATATTAGAAGAAATTTAAAGATAAACATTAGCTACAACTACTTGTCAAGAAAATAAGTTCTCAGAACTCGGTGACGCGCAGATTTCATATTCAATACTGGAAAGTATTCAAATTAACATAGCTAATCAACCATTAACCTTTCGTAACCACACTTATGTTGGATTTGTAATAACAATTAATCTTTAAAATTTTATTATTCTCTTTTATTTATTTTTTAACTTTATTATGTGACGCGAGTTTTGGTGTTTATTATAAATACACCACTTTGACTTTTCTAGATCTTTGCACCTAAATAAAAAAACCATACTCTAATATTTAGGACTAAACTTATATTTTAAAATTTTAATATAACTACAATTCCTTCAAACCCGCGTATGAAGGAAACTGTCTAATATATGTAATAATATATCAAAAACTTTGTTGCTTATCAAACAGAAAAAGACAAAAAAAGGAAACTTTGAACAATTTTCTCTTCTTTCCCCCACACCCACAATCAAACGGTAGAATATAAGTCCTAGGCTTCTAATTTTAGAAGCTTAAATGGACTTGTATTCTACCGTTTGATTGTAGGAAAGAAAAGGAAAATGTTACATAAGGTTCCTTTATTAAGCATTTATCATTTTAGAAACTTATAATTTTAAAAACATGAAGGTGCTTAGTGAAATATTGTTCGCCTTTTTTACCCTTTAAAAATAGATTTTATACTAGATAAAATAATTATTTAATTATTTTTCTAATATTTAGGAGTTCAAAATCAACTAAATTTTTTTTTTTTTTAAAAATTCTTATTTAAACTACATAGAAGGTCCTAATATTTGGGAATTCAAATTCAATTAAAATTTACTTTACTTCAGTTCTTTTCTTAAATCAACATTATATCCTGCGGACTTTAAACATGCTTTTGGAGTTTAATGCGTATCCTTAGCCGCTGATGTATATAATTCTTAGTATCTTTTTCTTTTACAAATACTTTCAATAATTGATTACCTAAAAGACATCACCAATGCATGTTATTTTTTTTCCTTTTATTTTTAAAAAGTTTTGATTTAACTTTAGGTATAAATTTCTAGAAGTCAGAATTATTGTTAATGTTAATAATTTTAAAAATAAATTAATCTACATACATACTATGTAAAATTATAACTATAACTGATATTTAAACTTTAAATAAATTAATATACTTGGAACTTTTAAATAACTATAAATTTGAAAAATTATTTTAATGAACATGATTTTAAAATTGCAAAATTGTCAATGGCAGAGTTTATTCAGAATGAGATTAAGGTAATATTAACTTTTATTTGGTCTTTGATGAATATGTATAGAAGGAATTTAGATTTAGATCAATACGAATTCTAGCCAATATTTTTACATAAGAGGTTCACTATTGTATATATAATTTTGATGACCTTTAAACGAACAAATAAGAGTTTTATGTACTTAAGATACAAAGAACAAATTTCACATTCCAAAAACATACATATAAATATTTAAATTAAAAATAATTAATGCTAGACTAAACCCAAGAAAGGAAAAAAAGAAAAGAGCAAAACACTTTTTTAAACTTTTAATATCTTTTGTTATAAAGTAACTTAACCTCATTTTTCTACATAAAATATTTATATTAGAACTTGATAAATTAAATTTAGATTTTATTTTTGTATTGTCCAATAAAATAGAAAATTAATTTATTCCTTACACGATGATTATCATAAAGTTTTTATACTTTATTTATACCAACTGAAAGACTGTGTGCTTAGTTGCGTTGAAAAAACTTGTTTGTCTAAAATTAATAATTAATTAAGTAATAATTAGTTTATTATTTTATTGTATTATGATATTATGAATATAACATTAATAAAAGAGATGTTGCGTGAGATATAACAACATAACATATATCAATATAATAATTAATACAATCCCAAAACTCCAAATACCATATAACTAATTCAACTAAATTCATCATCTTTGTATATTTTGAAGATATTGAATTTAATTATTGTATTAATGTAATAACATTTATTGTAATCACTTGAACAAATATCGCATTTATTGTAACATCAATTGCTATTTTTCAATAATTTATTCTTTTTTACACATTTTATACTAATTGACGCGATGTATATATATTAAAAGTATGAAGGCCATTAGCGAAATGTCGTTCGTCTTTTTTACCCTTTAAGAATTAATTTTGCAGTAGACAAAATAGTCATTTAAATTATTTTTCTAATATTTTTGGGCTTGAAAATTAATTACTATATTTTATGTATTAAATCCTTCCTTATTTAAACTAGGTAAAAAAATCCTAATATTTAGGACTTTAAAATCAATTAAACTTTTACCTTATATCAATCACTTAAAAAAAAAACCCACCAACGTACCATACTTTTACCACGTTTTCTCCCCTATCCTTTCATTAACAAGAGATACATTACCTATTGTATATTTTTTTAATTCTAAGTACCAATAAAATACTACTACCAATGAATTAATATTTTCCTAGAATAGAACATTGGAACTTAAAACTAACGGTTTTTTGTCTCATTTATAAATAAACAAAAACTGCAGTCCTTGGAATATGTGTCAAGTACTATAAGAAATAATTTGTTGAATAGTCAATTAATTATTTTTTGATATTTAAAAGTTTAAATGAATTAAAATTTTACGCATTAAAATCTTCTCATTTGAATTATGAGAAAGTCCTACCATTTAAAATTTTAAAAATGTTAAGAGTTTACTTTATACAAATCTATGTTTAGGAGTTTAAAATTAATTAAAATTTACTTATTAATTTTTTTTCTTATTTAAATTATGTAGAAAGTCCAAAACCTTTAAAAATATTAAGAGTTTATTGTATGTAAATCTTACATTTAAAAATTTATACTATATTAAAAGTATAAAGGCACTTAGCGAACTGCGTTCGTCTTTTTTATCCTTTTAAAATTAGAGCTCATACTAGACAAAAAGTTATTTAATTATGTCCCTAAGATTTAGGATATTTAAATTAACTAAATTGTGTAAGAATTTAAAATCAACCATTATACGTTGATTTAATTGTCCAACAAAAATACATCCAAGTACCATATTCTATTTATCTATGCCATATAACCATATTCTATTTACCAACGCCATATCTTTTAAGACAAGATAATTGCTTTTGTTGCCTTTTAATTTTGATACAAAGTTGGAAAGGTTGTGAGTCTATATGAACGAATGTTATGTTATGTACCTTGGTTACAAAAAATAAATTTTATCACCATGTAAAAAATAGACATATAAATATCATAATAGACTTATCTAAGGAATCTTCGCTCGAATGGTTGCTGCATATCCCTTCATGGACTTCTCGCATAACATAGTTAGCTTCGGAAGCCCCCAAGCACCAGGCTAGTAGGCCTTGGAGAGATTTTCCGTACAATTGGCCTTTCTTGAAGCTATATCGCGCTGCTTTGGCGCGTAGCGCCCGTGACACTTTGGAGTCTTTGGGCAGCTTCCCGTGCTCGAGGTAATCGATGATTTCATTCCTCCAGCCTCAAACCAAATTAGTCGTATTTACCTCATAGTAGCTATTTGCATCCAGGACCGAGTTTATCAGCTGTACTACAGTCCTTCCGATACTTTTATTTCCGTTGAAGAACCGAGGTTAGCCAATGCGTCTGCTTCTGTATTTTCTTCCCTCGGGATATGAGTAATCGACAACTCCGAAATCGAGCCAACGGAGCCTGGACCTTTACCACCAGCCGTGAGTCATATTTGATTTCTATGACCTCGAAACCGAGTCCCCAAGCCAGTTCGAGCCCTGATAAAATCCCGATAGTTATTACCTCGGGCTACTTTTATCCAATTCGGGAGCGGGCGCCGGTTCCTATAATTGCTATACTACATGTTCCTTCCTTTTACTACTGGAGATCGAAATTGCATTCACCTCCTTTGCCGCCGGTTAGTCACCCCTTATCAATTTAACTCCTTCGGGTGTTGGAAACTTCAGCAATTGATGATATGTTGATGGTACAACTTTAATCTCGTGCAACCATGGTCTTCCCAGAATAATGTTATATTCCATGTCACCATCTACTACTTCAAAAAGAGTTGTTTCCATCACTCCATTGGCTTTCGTGGGTAATAAAATCTCTTCTAGGGTTGTCACGCTCGCAAGGTTGAATCCCTGCGAGGAGTTTTGTTGCTGGAATGATGCTTCCGGTGAGTTTAGCTTGCTCCAATACTCTCCATTGTATGACATTGGCCGAACTTCCTGGATCCACTAGAACATATTTAATTTTAAAATCTAGCACATTTAAAGAAATTATTAGTGCATCATTGTATGGTAGCAACAATCCATCTGCGTCCTCCTCCGTAAAAGTGATATCGTCTTTGGCGACTTCCCGGAGCCTTTTGCTATGGGCTATTGATACTTTCGTCTTTTTTGTTGCCGAACAGGTGACCCCATTGATCTCAATCCCCCACCTAAGATCATGTTGATCATCGGGGGGAGGGGGGATCTTCCCCTTCTTTCGAGGGTTCCGTGTTGTCCCGGTTGTGACCATAATTGTTCTTAGCCTAGTCACTCAAGAATACTCTAAGATGACTATTCTTTAACAATGTCGCCACTTCTTCTCGGAGATGTCGGCAGTCCCCAGTCCGGTATCCATTCGTCTCGTGGTATTCACACCACAAGTTTGGATCCTTTTGGCTGGGATAAAATCTCATCAACTCTGGAAACCGTACTTCTTTGATGTTTCTCATAGTTGATACAAATTCTACTACGTAGACATTAAAATTATATACTGATAGCCTGGGGTAGGAAGGATCCCGCATATCTGGCGCTTCCTTATGCTGCAACGATCTATTTTTCCGGCCGCGATCAGATTTTCTGTCGGTAGTGAATTTATCCGCTGACCGAAAACCTCTATTGCGGCCTTCTGTTCGTTCATAGGGCAAAAACCGACCCCTTGAAGATCATCTGTTTGTGTCAAAGTCGTCTTTTGATTTTTCTTTATTCTTTTTCCGTCCCTTTGCCGACGATGGGAAACTGACCTGATCGTCTTCGATTCGTATCTTTGACTCGTACCGATTGTGTACATCCACCCAAGTGGTTGCTTGGAACTCAAGCAAACTTTCCTTTAGTTTCCGGGAAGTATCTGAACTTCTTGGATCCAATCCCTTGGTGAATTCTTCAACCGCCCATTCGTTTGGAACAACCGGGAGTTACATCATTTCCTTCTTGAACCAGATAACGAATTCCCGCAGCAACTCGGATTCTCCTTGTGCAATTCAGAATATATCGGCCTTTCGGGCCTGCACCTTTTTGGCCCCGATATGAGCCTTAATAAAAGAATCTGCGAGCATCTCAAAGGAATCTATGGAATGCTTGGGTAACTGTGAGTACCATGTCAGGGCTTCCCTCGTGAGAGTCTCCAATTTTCTTCAGCAAAACAGATTCAATCTCGTGAGGAGCTAGATCATTCCCTTTTACCGCCATCGTATAGGTGGTAATATGCTCCTTAGGGTCTGAAGTTCCATCATACTTTGGCACGTCGGACATTTTAAACCGCTTCGGGATTAATTCTTATGCGGCGTGACTATCACGCACAAAGCACACCTCAAGACAAGGTATGAAACGGTCAATTGCAATTATAGTAACCCAACAAAGTGTTGGGGTCGAATCCACAGGGAGCTAAGATGGGGGTTAGGAGTATATATTCTAGTACGCGAATTTGAACTATCTCAATTTGCACTTTCAAAAAATAGTGTTGTTGCTATTTCTATTTTAAAACTAAAGATTGTAAAATAAAGAAGTAAGGCTAGAATAATTATTTTTGTTGTTTTTCAAGTTTGTAAAAAGCCTAGGGCTATGACCATTACCTAGGTGTTTGCCTAATGGGATAAAAACCTTAATGCTTGTTTTGTTGATTGGGGTGTATTATAGCTATCAACTCTCAATTACTCACTCAATACCTCTCGGCCAGAGAGTGGTTTTGCCCAATTTGGCTTTCTCAAACCCAAATGGGTATCACACAAAACGGTTGATAAAATCTCAAGTCGGGTTATTACTATCTCTAGGTTGAACCCTTTAATTGGGTTAATCAATCTCTCGATTGATCCAATTTCTTATTAACCAAGTTTTCCTAGACTAAGTCTCTCATTCTCAAGTAGAGATTAAGTCAAATAGGCATGAACTAATGTTTGCAACCATTAATTTCACAAATTAAAATATGAACAAGGCTAAATAATAAATACCCAATCATAAACAAGCACTAAATTAGATACCCATAAGGTTTACACATTAGGATTGGGTCACAACCCTAGTAAAAATCTAGCTACCCATGCTTGAAATTGAAGAAATAGAAGAAAAAAAACTAATTAAACTCATGTTGTAAAGTTAAAATGATAAAATCTATAGTAAAATACTCCAAAATATAGAAAACTTCCAAAATAGGCAAAGAAAAACGGCTACAGGACTTGCTGATGTCAAAACTTGCCTTTCAGAAGGTTCTGCGGCCGCACAATTCCATGTGCAGTCCGCAGGTTTCTTCATCTTGTCAGGAACGGGAAGTCTGCGGCCGCACAATTCTGAACTGCGGCCACAAGGCACTAATTCTGCGGTCCGCAGATTTTGTACTGCGGCCACAAGGCATTCTTTTGCGGCCGCAAAATTCTTATGCGGTCTATAATTCTCAGAGGCTCTGGACTTGGTCTTTTTGCACACTCTCTGATCTTCAACTTCTAGCTCATCTTTGCGGCCATACAATTCACGTGCGGTCCGCAATTTGTAGAATTCTCTGCTAAAGTATTCTTCTTGTCTTGCGGTTGTAGATGGTATTCTGTGGTCCGCAATTTCTTCTTCAGCTGCAGAATATCATCTGCGGACCACACTTTTATGTTTCTGTGCCTTTCACTGCCTTGTGCTTTGAAAACTCCTTTTTGAGTTGAATTTCATCTCGGGAGCTCAACTTCCATCATTCGTGTAATTTCACACAATTTGATTAGTATCAGGAATATAATTCCATGCTTTTAGACTAAAATGGAAGCTAGAAGGCGTTAATAAGCAGTCAAAATCCCCACTTTTCACCGCACTCGATTTGTATGGAAAGTGAGTATACTTCTTTGAGTCCGGTTCAGCACTGGTAGTGAGCCCGGGATTTGGTCCATGCGGGCGTTTACCTCTCTCATTGTTACACCCCATGTTTTCATACGTAAGAGTACGTCGTAAGTCAATTGATTTAAGCTCAGAAATGAGATCATCTTTGAAAAGTTGATAAAGTATGTTAATAATGTTACCGTGGAGTTTATAAATATTTAAGATCACGAATGCCATGTACCAAGAAGGTTGGAAGGCTTAGAAGTTAAACGAATTGAAGAAAACAAGTTTCGTCGAAAGTCGACAAGTTGGGAATGTTATAACATTTACTTTTGGGGTGAGACTAGGGTGCTTAACATTATAAGGAGATTATGTTATGAGTTATTTTAGTCGTATGATATTCGTGTGTTATGTTTTGAAGTCAAGCGAGTTGTGGAACAAAAGTTGGAAAAGGTCATCACAAGTTACATTCCTAAATGTGCTAAAACTTAGGTCAAATGTAGATATGCTTTTATCCCAATATACTTAGAATTATGGGGTGATATACCTACCAAATTGAATATCTACGATTATTGTTTCTAAATCATTTAACCATTCATTGATACAACATCGGAGTAGAGAGATATTCACATTTTTGCGAGACTGCGCAAGCAGCTCCCATGGGACCCACAAAGTCGGTATAAAACTCCAGCTTGTATTTAAGTCAATTCTAAATCGCTTTAACTCATTTTTCTCGTCCAAAACATTTCTTAAACCCTCCTAAATTCTCTCCAAGGGTTCCTCCATGATTCTAAGGTGAAAACCTAAGATAAAAACATGAATCTAATGCTAGAAACCCCGTGGTGCTTGCTAGATCGTAGTTCTTCATCTTGTGGCTGTTTTGGATGGTTCTTCAAAGTGAAGTAACCTCAGGTTTCATGTTGTTCTTTTTGATTAAGGTAATAATCATTCCCTCCTTCATATATATTAGATTTTTAAGTAGAACTACAAGTGTTTACACACCAACTTGAACACTAAAAGTTGATTTAAGAAGAGAATACAACACCTATAGTGTTGTGATGTCATTGAAGATAATTGTGGGCTGTGTTTGGCTGAAATTTAAGTTGTTGCTACAGTCTAAGTTGTGTATAAATGCCTACTATTTGTGCCTAATCTTGCTTTTATGTTGGTTAAGTTGTTAGAATGATAAACTATAAGATAATACTTGGATTAACTTGAGTTGTTGTTGTTATTCTTGATGGATTGATTTGAAAGTTGATCTTATGAACTTTAAGTGGCTGAAAATTATGGAAAATAAGTTGGCTATGATATTGTTAGTATGATTATGTTGGTTTACATGTTAATCTTGTTGAGAAAATTAGTAACTTGAAAAGAAAATGGCTATAAAGCACTTGGAAGTTGTCGACAATGATATTATCTTGTGTTGGTTCGGGTAACTTTAAAATTGATTACAAGGTCTGAAATCCTTTAAAGGGTATTAGTTATTATAATGAATATATTACTAAGTTCAAT
Organism: Nicotiana tomentosiformis; assembly: GCF_000390325.3. Taxonomy (NCBI): domain Eukaryota; kingdom Viridiplantae; phylum Streptophyta; class Magnoliopsida; order Solanales; family Solanaceae; genus Nicotiana; species Nicotiana tomentosiformis. The sequence goes on along the minus strand of NC_090813.1, from coordinate 98,933,429 downwards.
AATGATTGATAATGGGGTTGAAGGGTGCTAAAGGGATTCAATCCGAGGTTGCCGCTTGTCGTGATATGTTGATGACTTGTTAATGAAATAATTTGTACACTATTGTTGATGTTGTTCTTATTGTATTTCTCTGGTTCTTGTTGTTGGTATATGGTATTGGAGGAGGCCCTTGTTACGGGGAGATGCTGCCCAAATTTACATAAACGAGCTACTAGCTTAAGTTACGAACTTAGCCTTTACTCAGCACTGATTTTGAATCTCCTTATGCTATGGTAGACTGAGTTGCATTGTTTGAAGATTTGTTTGGAAGCTATTAAGGACTCAACGAGGTTTAGGTATATGAAGGCTAAACCTTTCCTTAATTTTGGCTTGATCCCGTAACTACATGTGTTTGATAACGAGATATAAAGATAAGTTCATATTCCTTGATTTATGTACATTGTCCTAGTCTAATAAGTTACAGCATTCTCCCTTACCAGGACTTTATATTCAGTTTAGTATTGTCTTCTTTCATCCAAGAGAGCAGAGAGTCTATATATATACAGTATTATAGTATTTTCACCAGTATCGAGCTATACTCGGTGGGAAGGTCCCTATTGGGCAACCTCTGATCAGATGGTAAGTTATATACTGAGCCTACTAGGGCCGAGTGCCTATGAGTGAGCCCAGAATGGCCGAGACACAGAGCCTAGTATGGCCGAGCGCATATGAGCGAGCCTACTATGGCAGAGCAGTTATACGTACCGAGCCTTATAGGGCCGGACATCTACGTTACTTACTATATTGAGAGAGTTGTGTCTATATCAGCAGGTAAGCATATCTTCAGATCATCTTTGACTCCTAGTTACTTTCAGTTATTATATTATCAATTCAGTTTCAGCTTTCAGTTATTCTATTGCCTTACATACTCGATACATTATTTCGTATTGACGTCCCCTTTGCTGGGGACACTGCATTTCATGCCTTCAGGTCCTGATAGTTAGCTAGATAGACCTTCCCAGTATACTGAGTCAAACATTAGCTTGGTTGGTAAGCTCCACTTCCTCAGAGTTACCAGGTCTAGACCTTGGAGTCAATTTTCTTATACAGGTTTGATGGGTAGGTCGAGGCCCTGTCCCGACCATGATATAGTTTTGTTATCTCTAGAGGCTCGTAGACGAGTCATGTATATTTTGTATTTTTGTATTGTGGCCTTGCTAGCCCTGTGTGCATGTTTAGTTTGGTATTGTTGGCTGTAGACGTCCATGGAGGCCTCGTCGGCCTGCACTAGTTATGTATATGAGCTTTTAGGTATGTTTACCCCTCAAATGAGAGAGTTTTTATTTTTAGATTATATAGAATATGACCTCATCAGCCTTGATTGGTATTGTCTGTTTGAAGGTAGGCCTCATCCGCCTAAGTTGAGGGTTACTCCTCCAAAGTTCACAGTTACAGAGTAGTACGCTTGGGGCGAGTATGGCACCGGGTGCCGGCCACGCCTCCCTAGGTTTGGGGCATGACAAACTTGGTATCAGAGCAGTTCTATCCTAAGGAGTCTACAAGCCATGTCTAGTAGAGCCTTGTTTATAGATGTGTTGTGCACCACATTATATAAACAGGAAGCTACAAGGCATTTAGGAGTCTGTTACCCTTCTTTCAAATCCAAATCGTGCTATAGAGTTGAGTCATAAGAGTTTGAGACAACACTTATGTTTGCTAATTATAGAGATGCTTGCAATTAGAAAATTTATAGCTAGCCAAAGGGCTAATACAGCAACAGGTAAGGGCACTAATAGAGAGAGAGTTATTGACGACGTGGCCCTATTAGATCGTGCATACTAGATGGTTCACTCTAGAATAGTACAGTCGGATATGAATACTAGAATGTTTAGAAAGTTGAGAAGATATGCACTGGCATCCTAGAAGGGATAACTATTTACCTTAGTATGGCTCATATCCCTAGTAAAGAGAGAATGTCACGCAACCCGATGAGCAAGTGGGATGGAGCAAGGGAGCTAAAAGTGAAAGAATATTTTGTTGAAATTTTAAGAATAAGGTAATAAACATATATATTAGTAGGAGAATAAGAAGAGAGTAAATGAAGCATTACGAGTAAGATGTGATAAAAGGCTGATAACGGCAAATCATAATATGATAGGATAACAAAGTCTATAGTCAAGTAAAGAAAAAGACAAGAGGTGACAGGTCTTGAGACTATAAAAGAGTATATGACATAAAGTTATATCTTTATTTTGAGAAATGAGTTGGCGACTCCAATGTAATTACCAGAAGGCTAAGTTAGACTCCCCCGAGTAATAAAAATCAGCATATGCTAGTAAACGCGATAAATCAAACATGAATTAGGGACCGAGGATTTGATAATAGTCAACATAATGAGAATTTTAGAGATCGTGTTCTGACAATAATAGAATGGACAACAAAACAATAACCTTTAAAGGTCATTCAGGAAGGCGCTTCCCTAAAACAAGCACTGTGAACATGGTTAAGCTTAAGGGGCTAAGTGTGCCAGTTCCACTAGGTGTCGCCCTCGTGTATAAGAAATTCAGTTATCCTTGGTACAAAAGGGTTACCGCACAAAGAGTAAGAGTCAGTAAAGACGTGAAAAGACGTTGAAGATGAAGAGGTAAAATATTTTTAGGTAAATCTTCATATCATTAAATGTTAGTACTCCCCTAAAGGGGGAAGATAGTGTGATATGATATTAAGTCAGAGTGGTTCAGGTAACTATGAAATAGTTAAGGAAGAATGCGGTAAAAAGGCGAAAGGAATGAGATTGCATTTATTCAGATCCTACACATTTGTTATGACTCCAGAACATTATGCAAGCACGATGCCGGGGAGAGGCAGTAAGGGTTCCTAGACAGGATGTTATTGATAAATAAGTGTGAATGGACCCTTGATACATAAGGAGCGAGGGGTAAGTTAAGTCAAAGGATAGAACCCAAGAGAAGTTACGCAGAATATAAATATGAGCATGGACTGGCGAGTACTTAGTAGTTGATTCAGGAAGAGCCTAGTTATGGCTAGACAAGAGGTCTCAGATAAACCAGTAGATCGTGCAAGATAAACGTAGTGAAACCCTGCACAGGAAATTCAGTCTCACATATATGACATCGTAATCCTTGAGAAACATTCAGACATGAGTTGGGTTAGTTAAAGGTACCGTATAAATGTTATAAAAATAAAAGAAAGTGCCACTGAAGAGCATTAAAAATTTAAGTTTAGAAGAAACCCTACGAGTACAAAGGCGCGGAGGTAAGTAAGGGCGCGGAGGTAAGTAACTAAGGATAATTATAGGCGATTAAGAACATCAAAAATTCCTTTGGGTTTATGATGTAATAAGATCACAACTTTACAAGAATCAATGGGTCCCCCCTAAGTACTACAACGAAAGACTAGCTGAGGAAATAAGGAAGAAGGCTTCAACCTAAGCATAATGACCTGAAGAAGAAATAATCTTGTAACAACAATCTCTCTACAACATTATATGCACTCCATAAGAAAGTGGCACCTATCGTGACAATGAACGGGAAGTAAAATCAAAAGTAGCATTAGAGATCATATGAGTTGCACGAAATTCTAATATATGTGGGCACTAAGGTAAGCCAAGTATTCATGCAACAAGTGGCAGAACGACTAGGAAAGGTAATTGCTTACTTTTAAAGAAAACTGAGAAGGCACGAAAGGAATTATTCGATCAATGAACCAGAGTTAGTTATGTCATAAACGCACTTAAGATTTCGGAGTGTTATCCATGCAGCATATATATTGACATTCCTATAGCTATGGGAGACTCCAGTATAAGTTAAAAGAAATAATTGAGTATACCTCACAGACAAAGACGGTAATTGTTAGAAGATTATATTATGGATGTTCCATACGGTCCATGAAAGGCGAAAGTAATGACTAATACCCTGAGCCGCAGATCGGAAGATAGCTTAAGCCTACTTAAAGGCTGAGAGAGAAGAGGAAACTAAAGAGTTACATCAGCTAAGTGAATCGGGAGTTTTATTGTTAGACCTAGACAATTATAGAAATCGTGATTCAAAACACTGCAGAATCTCTTAATATCAGAGGTACAAGAGAGATAGTACAACATCCATATTCTATAACGGCTCTACGATAAAGCCAGTTAGAAAAGTACCAGCCTCATAAGGAGTAAGTACGAAGCTCCCACCGGATTGTGTATGCACTAGAGGTGCAAGTATTATAGTAGAGCTTCAAGTTGTGGACGTGAATTCCACCTATGTGGAAGGGTGGTTATGAAAGAGATAGAGATATGATGTGAGATTTAATGGTAAGTAAGGTAAAAGTGAAGAAGATACGAGATACTCAAGTGCAGAAGGTTGTGAATAGTCCATACTTCAGGTAGAGTGCTAGAAGCACTGTGATTCAATATCCAAAAATGATACTGGTGTCATCAGTAGCATATCTTCCAGCCTATGATTTCAAGGTACAGAGAGGTGTAGTTAAGAGAGTAAAGAAGAGTTAGAGACGATGTGATGTCTCGCTTGAGGTTCCAGAATAACATAAGGAAATTTATGGTGCTAGCAAGTTAAAGGAAGGTTGCGAGTAGTATAAATAGATATGTGTAGTTTGCAAGATAAATTATGGTAGAGAGACAAGGTTTTAGGTAGATAGGAGTAAGAATAAGAAAAAGTGAGTGAGGAGATGACGAGAATATGTAAGTCCTCAGGATTAACCCATCAAACAAGAGAGTGGATGGTTTCCGTAAGTGATAAAAAGCTCAGTATAGCCTAAATGAACTCAGAGGAGTTTGAGACTAGGAGCATTTAGAAGAGATGAAATGTTGCCCTAGTGGTAGAATAAGGGTGTGATTGCAATAGATAAGAGGATAACGTTCAGGCCTTTGATTGGGTTATGATTCAAATAAAAGGATTTTATAAATTGTACAGGATTAAAATACCCCCATAAGGTGAATCACATTGGGATGCTATGAAATACGGTTATTTAAGTGTAGTATTTCCATAAGTGGATCAGGCAAATAACTCCAGATGTTTCCCGATGAAACATGAGCCCTAGTGATAATATATTACATAAGAGGTTTCAAGTTATCAGTGGTAGATTATAGATCAACATTAAGGAGAATCAACAATAGATGGATAAAAGTTCCAAAGTATGAGATGAGATTAGGCTGTAATTCTTAAGATGAACAGTAAGGAGGAAGTATTAAGGGACTTAGATTTATACATATAAGATAAGCAGCGGGAGAGTAACCTGGAGTTAGGTAGCATGCCTTGGTAATAATAAATAAAAGTAAGTGTTATGGTATAGTATAAGATACCGAGATATAGTAAAGCCATAAACATATCTAATTGAGGCTATAAAATAAGATATAGCAATAGTCGTAAATTCGACAAGTGCCGAGCGAAGAACTTTATTACACCTATAGATGCCTAGAAGGACATATTGTCATAGTTTTGTATATGTTCACAAAGTGAGGCCTAGAGATTGGCTAAAAGCCGGAGGAAAAAGGAGAGAAGAGTCACATAGGTGCACATATAAGTTCAGAGTCGTACAGGCTACATGGCATAAGGTAGAAACAGTTACGATATTGGAAGAATTCCAACCACAAGTTGTGGTGTGAGAGAGAGGCCTAGAGGAGGGGGGGGGGGAAGGGGGAATGCACTGACCTTTGGATTTATTCACAAAATAGTTGCCTAGATAGAAAGGACAGCAGTAAAGTATTTGTAAAAGCTATAGGTTATGAGACTGATTAGTTCATCAGTCAACATTCGAGGATGAATGTTCTAAAAGGGGGAATGATGTTACACCCCATGTTTTCGTACATAAGAGTCGTCGTAAGTCAATTGATGTAAGCTCAGAAATGAAATCATCTTTGAAAATTTTATAAAGTATGTTAATCATGTTACCGTGGAGGTTACAAATATTTAAGATCACGAATGCCATGTACCAAGAGGGTTGGAAGGCTTAGAAGCTAAACGAATTGAAGAAAATAAGTTTCGTCAAAAGTCGACATGTTGGGAATGTTATAACATGTACTTCTGGGGTGAGACTAGGCTGCTTAACATTATAAGGAGATTATGTTATGAGTTATTTTAGTCGTATGATAGTCGTGTGTTATGTTTTGAAGTCAAGCGAGTTGTGGAACAAAAGTTGGAAAAGGTCATCACAAGTTACATTCCTAAATGTGCTAAAACTTAGGTCAAATGTAGATATGCTTTTATCCCAATATACTTAGAATTATGGGATTATCTACCTACAAAATTAAAGATCTACGATTCTTGTTTCTAACTCATTTAACCGTTCGTTGATACAACATAGGAGTAGAGAGATATTCGCATTTTTGCGAGACTGCGCAAGCAGCTCCCATGGGACCCACAAAAGTCAATTCTAAATCGTTTTAACTCATTTTTCTCGTCCAAAATAGTTCCTAAACCCTTCCAAAAATCTCTCCAAGGGTTCCTCCATGATTCTAAGGTTAAAACCTAAGATAAAAATGCTAGAAACCTCGTGGTGCTTGCTAGATCGTAGTTCTTCATTTTGTGGCTGTTTCAGATGGTTCTTCAAAGTGAAGTAACCTCAGGTTTCGTGTTGTTCTTGTTTATTAAGGTAATAATCAGTCTCTCTTTCATATATATTATATTTTTAAGGCGAACTACAAGTGTTTACACATCAACTTGAACACCAAAAGTTGATTCAAGAACATAATACAACACCTATAGTATTGTGGTGTCATTGAAGATAATTGTGGGCTGTGTTTGGCTAAAATTTCAAATTGTTGCTACTGTCTAAGATGATTATAACAGCCTACTAATTGTGCTTAAGCTTGCTTTTATGTTGGTTAAGTTGTTAGGATGATAGACTACAAGATAATACTTGGATTAGCTTGAGATGTTGTTGTTCTTGATGGATTGATTTGAAAGTTGCTCTTATGAACTTTAAGTGGCTAGAAATTATGGAAAATAGGTTGGCTATGATATTGTTAGTATGATTATGTTGGTTTACATGTCAATCTTGTTGAGGAAATTGGTAACAAGAAAAAGAAATGGCTATAAAGCACTTGGAAGTTGTCGACGATGATATTATCTTGTGTTGGGCTATTTCGGGTAATTTTAAAATTGAGTACAAGGTTTGAAATCCTTTAAAGGGTATTTGTTATTATACTAAATATATTACTAAGTTCAAGAATGAATGATAATGGGGTTGAAGGGTGCTAAATGGATTCAATCCGAGCTTGTCGCTCGTCGTGATATGTTGATGACTTGTTAATGAAATTTTTATACCCTATTATTGATGTTCTTCTTATTATAGGTATATGTTATTAGAGGAGGTCCTTGTTACAGGGGAGATGCTGCCCAAATTTACATAAATGAGATACTAGCTTAAGTTACGAACTTAGCCTTTACTCAGCACTGATTTTGAATCTCCTTATGTTATGGTAGACTGAGTTGAGTTGTTTGAAGATTTGTTTGGAAGCATTTTTTCATTTTGGCATGATTCCGTAACTACATGTGTTTGATAACGAGACATAAAGAGAAGTTCATATTCTTTAATTTATGTACATTGTCCTAGTCTAATAAGTTACAGCATTCTCCCTTATCGGGACTTTATATTCAGTTTAGTATTGTCTTCTTTCAGCCAAGAGAGCAGAAAGTCTATATGTATATAGTATTACAGTGTTTTCACCACCATCGAGCTATAATCGGTGGGCAGGACCCTATTGGGCAATCTCTGATCAGATGGTAAGTTATATATCGATCCTACTATGACCAAGCGCCTATGAGCAAACCTAGAATGGCCAAGATACAGAGCCTAGTATGGCCGAGTGCCTATAAGCGAGCCTATTATAGTAGAGTAGTTATACTTACCGAGCCTTATAGGGCTGGACATCTACATTACTTACTATATTGAGAGAGTTGAGCCAGTATCAGATGGTAAGCGTATCTTCAGATCATCTTTGACTCCTAGTTACTTTCAGTTATTATTATCAGTTCAATTTCAGCTTTCAGTTATTCTGTTGCCTTACATACTCAGTACATTATTTTGTACTGACGTCCCTTTTACTAGGGATGATGCATGTTATGCTTGTAGGTCCTGATAGACAGCTGAATAGACCTTCCGAGTAGACAGAGTCAAATATCAGCTTGGTTGGTAACCTCCACTTCCTCGGAGTTACCAGGTCTAGACCTTGGAGTCCATTTTCTTATACAAGTTTTATAGGTAGGTCGAGACCCTGTCCCGACCATGATATAGTTTTTTTATCCCTAGAGGCTTGTAGACGAGTCCTGTATATTTTGTATGTTTATATTGTGGCCTTGCTAGCCCTGTGTACATGTTCAGTTTGGTATTTCTGGTTGTAGACGTTCATGACGGCCTCGTCGGCCTGCACAGTTATGTATATGAGCTTTTGGGTATGTTTACCCCTCAAATGAGAGAGTTGTTATTTTCAGATTATACAAAATGTGGCCTCATCGGCCTTAATTGGTATTGTCAGTTTGAAGGTAGGCCTAATCGGCCTAAGTTAAGGATTACCCCTCAAGAGTTCACAGTTACAGAGTGGTACGCTCAGGCCGAGTATGGCCCTGGTGCCAGCCACGCCTCCCTAGGTTTGGGGTGTGACACACGTAAACCATAAAAGTTCATTTTTGAAGGGTCGTTTTCGTTGTTGGGGCCGGATCCACTCCCCCAAGCTCTATCGGAACCAATCTCCCCCCTCGGGTTGTTGTTATTGACCCTCTCCGTTGTTTGATTTACGGGAGCGCCAGGAAGAACTAGATCTCGTCTATTCACGTTATTGGAATCCCCAGATAACGCCTGCTTTAACTCTGTCATAACCTTATCGTGCCGCGTGAGGTGGCCTAAAATAATCACTTGTTGCTCTTATAGGACCCTTACCGCATCAACAACATGTTCCTCTTCAGCATCATCGGGAGTTGTCTCCCGAACATGTTGAGGATATCGTCTGTCGTACACCAGTGTGGCATCGTTCCCCTCATTGAGGGTGTCACTGATTAAATACTCAAAATGAGGCTGGTCTCCTCAAACCTCGGGATTGTATGTGTTGTTAACACCTTTTTCTGCCATTTCTTATGATTTTTTGCTAAGATGAATAACCAAAAACATTAGTAAAAAAGGCAAGGATCAACTTAACTATACGGTTATCTAGGCCCCATAGTGGGTGCCAAGCTGTTTACCCGTAAAATGGTACAGTTGAATTTATGATTTCTAGACAAGTGAATTAATTTGATCCTGAAATAATAAGATAATTGAAGAAATATATAATACTTAGCCTTGATGCGAGACGAAATGACAGAAATAAAGATTCCGGTAGTGAAGCCTCCAGGCGCAACAGTAATAAGAACAATAATAAGAACAAAAAATAAAAAGATAAAATTGTGTAGAGCTTTGAATAGATTGTAGTATTAGTTTGCCAGAAAATTCATGTCCTTACAATGATAACAGAGTTCGCTATTTATAGCTACATCTAGGAAACGAGGTCCTAAGATTGTGCCCTTCTTTAATGTCAATTATAAGGGCCATTGATGAAGATGTAACGGTGAGCATAAATGCCAAATTCCTTGTAACGGGCAACGTACTTAATGTTGTGGAATATTCTTCATTAATGCCACCGGGCGGAGGGTATTTATTGCTTCTTTATGAATGTCATTCCTTCCGATATCGGATGAAATAATTGTCTTCGGTTCCATGTGTCATTCTTCCAAACGGCCACCTGGCATGACATATTTTACTCTATACAAGGCTCATGATGTAGTCTAGTACTCCTTCCGTTTCATTTAGTGTGTTTTAGTTTAATTGACCATATAAAGTTTAAGAATATAAGAAAAACTTTTAAATATTTTTCGGAAAATATTTTTCAATTTTTCCATGTTTGGTTGGCTTAAATGTTTTGGAAAATATTTTCCTCATGAACTTATTTTTCTTCAATTGGAGAAAAATATTTTTCTTATTAAAAGAAGGAAAAATATTTTCCAAAACTCTTTGTCAACTTTCCCTATTCCCATCCCCACCAACTCCCATCAACCCACCCCCACAATCCCCACCCACCCTACCCACCCCACACCCATACCCTATCTCGCGACCCCTTACTTTCCTTCTAAATAAAAATATTACTAAAAGTACTTTCTTTTCATGTTGTAAATAGAGTACTTTTTTTTCCATTTCAACAATGAGTATTTTCTTTTCATGATATAAAAAAGTATTATATTTTTGTTATCGAGCTCAAATTTCAATGTTGTTCTTGCGTGAAAAAGTAAAGTAGCACATTAGTTTCTTTAGGTTTGTATGAATTTTAAAAAGAATAATTAAATTTTTTAAGAAAATAGAGTCCAGAAGGGGGGAGGAGCAGAGGAAACATGAGGATTTTGGGGAAGGTGAGTTGAGGAGAGTAGCACAAAAAATTATTTTCCTAAAAAAAAATTAGGGTTTAGGGTTTAGGGTTTAGGCAATTTTTTTTACTAACCAACCAAACAAGGGAAAATAAGTTAATAAAGTCACTCATTTTCCATGAAAATATTTTCATGGAAAACAAAGTAAAGTAGCACATTAGATCCTTTGGGTTTGTGTGAATTTTAAAAAGAATAATTAAATTCTTGAAGAAAATAGAGTCTCGGATGGGGGAGGGGGGAGCAGAGGAAATATGAGGATTTTGAGGAATGTGAGTTGAGGAGAGTAGCACAAAAAATTATTTTCCTAAAAAAGTTTTATACTCTCTAACCAAACAATAAAAAATATTTTCCGAAATTTTTTTTTCCACTCACCAACAAAACAAGGGAAAATAAGTTGATAAAATCATTCATTTTTTGTGAAAATATTTTCCTTCGAACCAAACACGCCCTAAAAGAAGTCGAACATGTAGGAGAAGGAAACAGCACCATCTTTATTTTAGTTAAAACCAGAAGGAGAGAGAAATACAAATTTTCACCTGTGCGGTGCATCCATTCCACTATAGTAGACAGCTCTGTGAAACAAAACCAAAAGCATCGGAAATTTCTGAAGTCAGTAACATATGTTTGCAACATAAATTCAAACCGAAAATCCAACATCACTACTTTATATTTAAAACTCAAATTTTAAAGACGCATTAATGTTTCTTGAGTACTTTGAAAGAAAAATTGTGAGATAATAGAAAGAACTTACAAGTAACTGAAAAGCAATACTATACATATATACATTATATAAATTTTATTACTAAATGTTTAATTTATTTAATTAATTAGATGATCCATTCACATAGGAGATTTGATGATCAAAATGTTATAATTCGAATAATAGTGTTACAATTTAAGGAAAATGGAGACTGTATGAGTATGTTTTTTTTTTTTTTTGGTCATTATGGTAGGGTCAATCAGGTAACATTCCTCGTGATATTGGCATTACACGAGCCTAATTGGCCTAAGGCACGATCAAATCCAAGACATGCACGATTGTGTTCGTAAGGAGCATTTTTTCAGCAGATAGACTACTCAATGAATACCCAATTACTTATTATAGTAAAATATGTTCATATTTAATGATCGCATGAGAAAACGACACGTGGTACCGAATACATGAGATAGCCAAACCCTAAGGCAATGATTCCACTTGTCATCGGAGAGAATGATACTCATAAAGATAAAATAAATGTCGTCATCCGGTAGCATTCAATGAAGAATATTCTACAGCATTAAGTGCATGATCTGTTACAAAGAATATGACATTCACTGCCCACCGTTACACATCCTTCAATAGCCCTCATAATTGTCATTAAAGAGGAGTTTAATCCTAGGACCTTGTTCCCTAGGTGTAGCTATAAATAGTGAGCTCTATTATCGTTGTAATGAGACGAATTTTCTGACAAGCATATACTATACTTCATCAAAATCTCAAATAACATTTTACTTTCTTGCTTATTTGCACTGTTCTTATTGCTCCTGTTAGCTCTGCGCCCGGAACCAAGATATTTGTCGTTTATTCCAATTTTAAGGCTAAGTCTTATATTTCTGTCTTATTCATCTGTTATTTTGGAATCAAATTAATTCACTTGTCTATAAATCACGTATAAATTCAATTGTACCGTTTTAAGGGTAAATAGTTTGGCGCCCACCGTGGGGCATAGACAGTTGTGTAATTGAATTGATCCATGCATCTATTACTAACTTGATTGATTCTTTGTCCTTAGCAAAAGTTATTAAAAATGGCAGATAATGGTGTTAACAACACACACAATGTTGAGACCTAAGGAAATCAGCCTCAGCATGAAAATTCTATTAGTAAAACCCGCAAAGAAAAGGACGAGGCCATGCCGGTCCATGGCAGCCGATATCCGCGATATGTTCGGGACGCGACTCCTGATGATGCTGAAGAAGAGCACGTCGTCGAAGCAATCAGGGTCTTGCAGGAGAAACAGGAGGCCATTATAGGCCATCTCATAGGACAGGAGAAAGTCATACGGAGCTGAAGCAGGTGTTGTCGGGCACTTCCAACAACGTGAATGGACGAGGTCCAATTCTTCCTGGTACTCCCGCAAATCAAACAACGCAGAGGTTCGACAACAACGCCCCGAGGGGCAAGATCGGCTGTGATGGGGCGGGGGAGCGAATTCGGAAACAACAACAAGAGTGATCCCTTTAAAATCGAGCTCATGTGATTTATGAGGGAAGTAAATGCCGAATGGATCAAATCTCGGGCGCACCACCAGTGCTAAAAGGGTCGGACTCAAAGAAGTATACATAATTGCCGTACAAACTAAGCGCGGCACCAGAATTGATCCTGAAGTGGTTTAAAATGTCAGACGTCCCAAAGTATGATGTAACTTCAGATCCTCAAAAGCATATCAACACCTATACAATGGCGGTGAAAGGGAACGATTTAGCTCCCCACGAGATTGAGTCAGTTTTGCTGAAGAAATTCGGGGAGACTCTTGCGAAGGGAGCCCTGACATGTATTCGCTTTTGCCCGAGTATTCCATAGACTCCTTTAAGATGCTCGTGGATCTCTTCATCTAGTTTTTGTCCCAATTGGGTTTTTCTGGTAAGGTTTTTAACGAGACAGCAACAGAAAGCATACTACGAAGGAAGTTTCAGCAATAAGACCTTCAAATGACAAGGCACACAAGCAAAGTACCACTACTGTAATGACCCGATCAGTCGTTTTACTTTCTAGATCCATGTTCCCCTAAATAAGACTCTCCATATGTACTTTTACTATTTTATGACTTGCAGGGATGGTTAGTTCGGGATTTGGAAGGGTACCGGTTAAAATCGGAACACCTAGTTTCTTAAGGTTGGCAAAAAGGACTAAGTTTGAATTTGGTCAATATTTTGAGTAAACGACCTAGGAATCAGAATTTGACGGTTTCAATAGGTTCGTATGGTAATTTCGGACTTGGGCGTATGTTCGGATCAGGTTTTGGGTGACCCGGGAGCGTTTCAGCGCTTAATATCGAAAGTTGGCACATTGAAGGTTTTAAAGTTCTTTAAATTTGGTTTGAAGTAGGATTTGGTGTTATCAAGATCCAATTGGGATTCCGAGCCTGGAAATAGCTCTGTATGGTGACTTAAGACTTGCACATAAAATTTGGTATCATTCCGAGTAGTCTAAGTATGTTTCGGCGCATTCGGAGTAAATTGGAAGAACTTGAAGTTCATAAGTTGATTCGAATTGGTTTGGGGTGTGATTCTTAGTTTTGATATTGTTTTACGCATTCCAAGGGTTCGAGCGAGTTCGTTTTATGATTTCAAACTTGTTGGTATATTTGGGAAGGGCCCCGAGGGGGCTCGGGTGTTAATCAGACTAGGCATGAACCAAGTTTGGACTTAGGAGAAGCAGCTAAACCATCCAGCTTCTAGTGGAATCGCATATGCGGAGGGCCAGCCGCAGGTGCGAGCTCGCAGAAACCGCAGAAGAGGCGCAGTAGGAGCAGCCCAGGAACCGCAGATGCGGGTGAGTATGCGCACCTGCGAACGCGCAGGTGCGATAAAGGAAACCGCAGAAGTGGCCTAAGCCGCAGGTGCGGCACGAGCGTCGCAGGGGCAGACCCGCAGAAGCGGGCCAGTGGTCTGCAGAAGCAAATGTAGGCCAACTGGGCAAGGTCCGCATCTGCGATGACTTTTCCGCAGATGTGGAGCCGCAGAAGCGGCAACCCTCATCAGGTGCGAAAATCACTGAAGGCAGAATGGTCCATTTAATGCGGGACTTAGGCTATTTTGGCGCATTTTTATTCATCTCTTGGGCGATTTTAGAGCTCTTCATAGGGGGTTTTCATCTAGCACTTTGAGGTAAGTAATTTCTATACAATATGAGTTTAAACATAGATTATGGGTAGATGTTAAGATGTAAAATGGTGAAAATCATGGGTTTAGATGAAAAACCTAGATTTTGATAAAAATGAGATTTAACCACGAAAATGGTTATGGAATTGAGTGAAAATTATATATTTGAGTTCGTGAGTTTATGGGTAAAACCTTTCTTCAAATATTTCGGGAATCTGGGCACGTGGGCCCGGGGATAAATTTTAGGAATCCTTCAATTGGGGTTGGGTAACCACTCTAATAGTTAGAATATAAACTTTTGAACATGTATTAATTATTTTATATAACATTTGACTAGTTTCGAGTCGTTTGGCGCCGAGTTGAGGATTTAAAGCATATTTGTGGATTGGAAGTGGACTTAAGAATGAGGTAAGTCTCTTACCTAACCTTGTAAGAGGAAACTCATCCCCTTAGGTGTGTTTTGTTGTAAATTTCTTGTATGGGGAACTACGTACGCACTAGGTGACGAGAGTCCGTGCATAGCTATATTTCATGTGATGTCCGAGTAGTCTTAGGTTTACATCATGCTTTGTTGACACCGTTATTTGATTATGCATATTAATTGTCTTGAGGAGGTCATGGGCCATATGCTACTGTTCATGGATACTATGACTCAGGCTGGTTTATTTCCAGCTGACCCAGCCACATCTGAGGCGGGAGGGGCATCACAGACCCCTACTGCTCAGGCTCCTGGGCATGCAGCTGTGGTATATCAGACCCCGAGCGCACTACCCATGGGCGGGGCACAGCAAGTGGCATCAGCTATATCTGAGCCCAGACCAACTGCGACCGACGAGCCATAGAAGCTATTGGACAGATGGACTAGGCTACACCCCCCAGTCTTCGAAGGTGAGAGACATGAGGACCCCCAGGACTTCATTGATCAGTGCAAGGACATACTGCACAACATGAGTATATTAGAGTCCCACAGGGTGGAATTCACCATTTTCCAGCTGTAGGGCAGGGCCTGTAGATGGTAGAAGTCTTATCTTCTCTGCATACCAACAGGTTCTCCTCCCATGACTTGGGATAAGTTTACACGCCTTTTCTTGGATAGGTATATTCCATAGCCCGAGAGGTTGAGATGGGGACTTCTTACGAGCTAGTTGTAGAGATAGCTCGGACGATCGAGGGTGTCCATCATGGAGCCGAGAGCAGATGTCGCGGGACTAGCGGTTCCGTTATTCTAAAGGGTCCAGTGATGCTCCGTTTGGGCATAGAGGTTAGTTTGGGAGAGGTCAGCCTAGCAGGCCCATATATCCAGCATTGCTGCCTCCTCGGAGTGCTCCAAGGGGTTGTTACGAGTGTGGGGACCCTGTCCATATAAAAAAGTTTTTTCCCAGACTTCAGGGCAAGGCAGTACAACAGAGTTCTCAGCCTATGATTACAGCACCAGCAGCCAGACCAGCCATCCGGCCGCCCAGAGGCGAAGGGCAGGTGGGTAAGGGTCGACCTAGAGATGGAGGCCAGGCAGGTGGAGTCCAGCCAGGTGGTGCTCCAGCTAAATTCTATGCTTTTCTGGCCAGACCATATGCAGTGGCTTCAAATACCGTGATCACATATATTATTTCTGTCTGCGGTAGGGATGCTTCAGTATTATTTGATCCAGGGTCTACATATTTATATGTGTCATCTCTGTTTGCTCATTTCCCTAATGTTCCTCATGAGTCCTTGGGTACTTTTGTTTATATGTCCACTCAAGTGGGCAATTCTGTTGTTGTGGATTGGGCCTATCGGTTCTGCATTGTCATATTCTGTGGTTATGAGACTAGAGTGGATCTTATGCTGCTTGATATGACAGACGTTAAGGTCATCTTGGGCATGGACTAGTTGTTTTCATATCATGACATCCTTGATTACCATGCTAAGACTGTTACCTTGGCGATGCCAGAGTTGCCTAGATTGGAGTAGAAGGGTTCTCTATCAGCACACCTAGTCGGATCATCTCTTTTATGAAGGCTCGACATATAGTCGAGAAGGGTTATCTGGCTTATCTAACTTATGTTCGGGATACTACCGCAAAGACTCCGACGATTGATTCAGTACCCCTAGTCTGGGAGTTCTCCGATGTGTTTCCTTCTGATCTTCCAGGCATGCCACCGGATCATGATATCGATTTCTGCATTGATTTGGCTCCAGACACCCTGGCTATATATATCCCACCGTATTGTATGGCTCCGAAAGAGTTGAAGGAATAACTTGAGGAGTTGCTAGCAAAGGGGTTCATCAGGACGAATGTATTGCCTTGGGGTGCACCAGTGTTATTTGTGAAGAAGAAAGATGGGATTATGCGGATGTGCATTGATTACCGCCAGTTGAACAAAGTTACCATTAAGAACAAGTACCCGTTTCCGTGTATTGATGATTTGTTTGACCAGTTGCAGTGTGCCAG
Source organism: Nicotiana tomentosiformis (assembly GCF_000390325.3). Taxonomy (NCBI): domain Eukaryota; kingdom Viridiplantae; phylum Streptophyta; class Magnoliopsida; order Solanales; family Solanaceae; genus Nicotiana; species Nicotiana tomentosiformis. The sequence goes on along the minus strand of NC_090813.1, from coordinate 98,916,743 downwards.
GGTGTTCTCTAAGATCGACTTGAGATCAGGGTACCATCAGTTGAAGATTCGGGATTTGGATGTTCCGAAGATTGCTTTCCAGACTAGATATGGCCATTATTAGTTTCTAGTGATGTACTTTGATTTGACTAACGCCCCAGCGGTGTTTATGCATTTGATGAACAGGGTGTTCATGCCATATATTTATTAGTTTGTCAGTGTCTTCATTGATGACATTTTGATCTACTCACGCCGCATGGAGGAGCACGAGCAGCATTTGAGAGTGGTGCTTCAGACCTTACGGGAACAAAAGTTATATGTTAAGTTCTCCAAGTGTGAGTTTTGGTTAGATTCTGTGGCATTCTTGGGAAATGTTGTATAAAGCGAGGTTATTAAGGTTGATCCCAAAACGATCGAGGCAGTTCAGAGTTGGCCTCGTCCCACCACAGTGACCGAGATCAGGAGCTTCTTGGGGTGAGCAGGTTATTATCGTTGGTTTGTGGAGGGCTTCTCATCTATTGCAGCACCTCTGACTAGATTGACCTAGAAGGGTGCTCCGCTCCGATGGTCCGACGATTGTGAGGCAAGTTTTTAAAGCTCAAGACCGCATTGACTTCAGCACCGGTGTTAGTGTTGCCTTCCGGTTTGGGAATGTATATTGTGTATTATGACGCTTCACGCGTTGGTTTGGGTTGTGTATTAATGCAGGAGGGGTGAGTTATTGCATATGCTTCACGTCAGCTGAAGCCCCACGAGAAGAATTACCTTGTACACGATTTGAAGTTGGCCGTGATTGGTCATGCTCTTAAGATCTAGAGGCATTATCTTTATGGGGTGTCCTGTGAGGTTTACACTGATCATCACAGCTTGCAGCATTTGTTCAAGCAAATGGATCTTAATTTGAGGCAGCGCAAGTGTCTTGAGTTACTAAAGGACTATAATATTACCATTCTTTATCATTCGGGCAAGGCGAATGTAGTTGTGGATGCCTTGAGCAGAAACGCAGAGAGTAAGGGTAGCTTGGAATTCATTTCAGCAGAGGAGAGGCCATTGGCTTTGGACATTCAGTCCTTGGCCAACAGACTTGTGAGGTTGTATATTTCAGAGCCCAGCCGAGTTCTTGCATGCGTCGTTGCCCAGTCTTCATTATTGTAGCATATCAAGTGTCGTCAGTTTGATGATCCGCACTTGTTAGTTCTTAGAGAGATGGTACTGCAGGGTGGTGCCAAAGAGGTTACTATCGGCGAGGATAGTGTTCTACGACTCCAGGGTCGTCTATGTGTTCCTAATGTTGATTGGCTGAGGGAAAAGATTCTAGAAGAGGCACACAGTTCTCGGTATTTTATTCATCTAGGTGCTACGAAGATGTATCGCGACCTAAGGCAACATTATTGGTGGCGGCGGATGAAGAAGGACATAGTTGAGTATGTCTCGGGGTGTCTAAATTGCCAACAGGTTAAGTATGAGCACCAGAGGCCAGGTGGTCTACTCCAGCATATGACTATACCTGAGTGAAAATGGGAGCGCATTACTATGGACTTCGTAGTTGGGTTGTCGCGGACCTTGCGGAAGTTTGATGCAGTTTAGGTCATTGTCGAGAGGTTGACCAAGTCATCACACTTCATTCCAGTTGTGACCACGTATACTTTAGAGAGGTTGGCCCAGAGTTATAATCAGGAGATAGTTCGGTTGCATGGTGTGCCTGTTTCCATCATATCAGATAGAGGCCCTCAGTTTACTTCGCATTTCTAGAGAGCAGTACGAAGTGAGTTGGGGACCAGGGTAGAGCTCAGCACAGCTTTTCATCCACAGACCAATGTGCAGTTAGAGCGGACCATTCAGATCTTGGAGGACATGCTCAAAGCATGTGTTATTGACTTTGGAGGGCAGTGGGATCGATTCTTGCTTTTGGCCGAGTTTTCTTACAACAATAGTTATCAGTCCAGCATCGAGATGGCTCCATTTGAGGCTTTATATGGTCGGCGATGTCGTTCACCCATCGGATGGTTTGAGCCCGGCGAGGCTAAGTTATATGGTACTAATTTGGTGAAGGATGCCTTGGAAAAGGTAAAGTTGATTTAGGAGCGACTTAGCACAGCACAGTCCAGACAGAAGAGTTACACAGATCAGAAGGCGCGTGATCTATCATTTATGGTGGGCGAGATAGTTCTCTTGAAAGTCTCACCGATGAAGTGGATCATGAGAATCGGGAAGAAGGGCAAGTTGAGCCTAAGGTTTATAGGCCCATTTGAGGTGTTGAGACAAGTTAGGGAGGTTGCTTATGAGCTTGCCCTGCCACCCAGTCTATCGGGGATTCATCCGATTTTCCACGTATCTATGCTCTGGAGGTATCATGACGAATGGTTGCATGTGTTATACTTCAGCACGGTTCAGCTAGATGAGAGCCTAGGTTATGAGGAGGAGCCAGTTGTCATTGTTAACAGGCAGGTTCGCCAGTTGAGGTCCAAGAAGATTTCTGCAATAAAGGTTCAGTGGAGGGACTAACCAGTCAAGGAGGCGACTTGGGAGGCCGAGGAGGACATGCGGAGCAGATATCCACACTTATTCAGCACTCCAAGTATGATTGTAGACCCATTCGAGGACGAACGTTTGTTTAAGAGGTGGAGAATATAACAACCCGACCGGTCGTTTTGCTTTCTAGATCCTCTTTCCCCTAAATAAGACTCCTCGTATGTGCTTTTACTGTTTTATGACTAGCGGGGATGGTTAGTTTAAGATTTGGAAGGGTTCGGGTTAAAATTGGAACACTTGGTTCCTTAAGGTAGGCAAAAAGGGCTAAGTTTGACTTTGATCAGCATTTTGAGTAAACGACCTCAGAATCGGGATTTCACGGTTCCAATAGGTTCGTATGGTGGTTTCAGACTTGGGCGTATGTTCATATCGGGGTTTGGATGAACCGGGAGCGTTTCGGTGCTTAATATCGAAAGTTGGCACATTGAAGGTTTTAAAGTTCTTTAAATTTGGTTTGAAATAGGATTTGGTGTTATCGAGGTCCAATTAGGATTCTGAGCCTGGGAATAGCTCCGTATGGCGATTTAAGACTTGCACACAAACTTTGGTGTCACTCTGAGTAGTTTAAGTATGTTTCGGCGCATTTAAAGTAAATTGGAAGAACTTGAAGTTCATAAGTTGATGCGAATTGGTTTGGGGTGAGATTCTTAGTTTTGATGTTTTTTTACACATTCCGAGGGTTCGAGCGAGTTTGTTTTATGATTTCAAACTTGTTGGTATGTTTGGGCGGTGCCTCGGGTGTTAATCGAACTAGGCACGGACCAAGTTTGGACTTAGGAGCAGCAGCTGAACCATCCAGTGGTCCGCAGAAGCGGATGTAGGACAACTGGGCAAGGGCCGCATCTACGATGACTTTTCCGCAGAAGCGGCTAACCCTCCGCAGGTGCGAAAATCGTTGAAGGCAGAATGGTCCATTTAATGCGGGACTTAGGCTATTTTGACTCATTTTCATTCATCCTTTGGGCGATTTTGGAGCTCTTGGAAGGGGGTTTTCACCTAGTCATTTGAGGTAAGTAATTTCTATACAATATGAGTTTAAAACATAGATTTTGGGTAGATGTTAACATGTAAAATGGTGAAAATCATGGGTTTATATGAAAAACCTAGGTTTTGATAAAATGGGATTTAACCACGAAAATGGTTATGGAATTAAGTGAAAATTATATATTTGGGTTCGTGAGTTTATGGGTAACAACTTTCTTCGAATATTTTCGGAATCCGGACACGTGGACCCGGGGATGAATTTTAGGAATCCTCTAATTGGGGTTGGGTAACCACTCTAATAGTTAGAATATGAACTTTTGAACATGTATTAATTACTTTATATAACATTTGACTAGTTTCGAGTAGTGTGGCATCGAGTTGAGGATTTAAAGCATATTTGTGGATCGGAAGTGGACTTGAGAACAAGGTAAGTCTCTTGCCTAACCTTGTAAGCGGGTAGTCTTAGGTTTACATCATGTTTTTTTGACACCGTTATTTGATTGTGCATATTAATTATCTTGAATAGAGCTGAGATTAAGGATTTTAAGATTTAAAGTTTTCAGTTGAGACTTCTTATTTTTTGGAAAGAATTGAAGAATTTTATAATAACTTTGAGAAATCTATGTTCACTCGCGTCGCAAGCATTTTCGTGAGCGAGGCAAATTTCACTATTCTCATGAGAGCGGGTTGTTCGCCTTGGCAGGTTAATAGATGCATCTATGATTCGTGTCATTCGACCCTCGGCAGTGCACACAGTTTATGTATATGTATTTTGGATCGGGTCGTACGACCTCGTCATAATTCGTGCGTAATAATACTTGAAGCCCAATTATTCTTGATATCGTTTTATTGGCTTGAGAGGTTAAATTGTTAAATGATGGAAATTGATTTGGGATATACTATCAGTGAAAGAATTGTTTATTTATTGCTTGTTATTGAGTTTTCATTATCATTTATATAGCCCATGCCTGTTTAGAATTTCGGTATTTTATTGTTAGCCCACAGTAAGTGTGGAAGTCGACCCCTCGTTACTAATTTTTTGAGGTTAGACTAGATACTTACTGGTACATGTAGTTTATGTACTCACGCTACACTTCTGCATTAACCGTGCAGGATCTGAGGCAGGTGCATCTGGTTATCATCCCGACATGCACTGCTGATACTTCGAGCCTTTGCTGTGAGCTGCCTTCCGAGCCCGTTCTGCAGCAACCGAAGTCTTTCTTTTGCTTTTACTTTCTGTCTACTTTATTTCACATAGTATTTTAGTATTTTTGTATATTCTACTAGTAGCGCATATACTTGTGACACCAGGTCTTGAAAATTATGCTAGTAAACACTTGATGATTTTTGATTATTTACTTCATCTCATTTGCTTTTAAAACTGTCTATTTCTCATGTTATTTAATTTTTCATTTTTTATTTATTCAATAACTAAAAATCAACTATTTATAAACTGTAAAAGAAACAATCACATGGTTAGTTCACTGTTGGCTTGCCTAACGATAACGTTGGGTGCCATCACGGCCTATAGGAGTGATTGGGTCATGACAACATGGTATTCGAGCATTAGGTTCACGTAGGTCTCACAAGTTATGAGCAGGCCTAATAGAGTCTTTCAGATCGGTGCAGAGATGTTCGTGCCTATCTTCGAGAGGCTATACGGTATTAGGAAACTACTCTTTCTTCATCTCCTATCATGCAGTTGATGTTATACTAAGAATCTTTCTCTTATTCTCTCACAGATGGTGAGAACGCACACAGCGGATATTCCAGACTAGGGAGGAGCTGCTCCCCCTATTGCTAGAGGCCGATGCAGAGGCCGAGGGAGGGCTCCCTCCCGTGGTAGAGGACGAGGACATCCCAGGGTTGCTCCAGCTATGCCACCAGCGGATCCAGTAGAGGATCCCATTATTGAGGAGCAAGGTGAGGTGCCTGCAGCAGAGCCAGCCCCGGTGGATTTTATGTCCGCACCGGGATTTCAAAAGGTCATGGGCCGTATGCTATGGTTCATGGATACTATGACTCAGGCTTGTTAATTTCCAGCAGACCCAGGCACATATCAGGCGGGAGGGGGAGCACAGACCCCTACTGCTCAGGCTCTTGGGCATGCAATTGTGGTATATCAGACCCCGGGCGCACTACCCGTGGGCGGGGCCCAGCCAGTAGCAGCAGCTATTCCTGAGCCCAAACCAGCTGCGTCCAGCGAGCCGCATAAGTGATGGTAGACTATAATTTCGTGTTTTAGTCGCTTATTAAACTCTAATTTACTACACTTTAATTGAGTTTGAGCTTTAATCGTTAGTATTTTGCACTGATTATGTGTTTTATGCCTTGTAGGAGTGATTCCGAGTGATGTAAATGTTACGGAATAAATTTGAGTTATTTTGAGCTTTAAAGTCTGAGTAAAATCCCAAGGGATTAAGCCGGGATCGTGTTCGGGGATCAAGGACCAAGTCAAGATGTCAAAATCAAAGCAAAATCCGTACTCTAAGAAATTTGCACTAATGCGACGCACTGTGCGATGCGCTAGTGCAAATTTTGGCTGCCCGTCAGAATTAGCTCTCTAAAGTTTCCCACTAACGCCCCGCCTGGTGCGTTTCCCCATGCAGCACGCCTGTACAAATTTTATAGAGTAATTGTCCTATTTCGCATAGGAAAAGGTATTTTCGTTTGGGCACGACCCTACTTATTATATATACATGAAAAAATATTATTTTTGGGACTTTGGACACATCTAAGACCTAAGAAAGCTAAGGAGGTGGGGGAGAAGCAAAAGCACAAAGATTTCATCATTCAATCCTCACTCAAGAAACGAGTTCGGATCATTTTATTTTTGCCACAACTTAAAGTGTGTGGTGGGGGATATTTGTATGTTGTATGTATGTTAATTCTAGTTTTTGTTTTTGTTAGTTGTAGTAGTAGAGAATTGTTTTTTGGAAAAAACATAAAAATTTGAAAATTTTTTGACTTTTCCCGACGATGGATATCATTCGACGGGTTTCTTGAGGGATTTAAGTCGAAGGAAAAAGACAAAAAGATTTTATTTTGTTAGGTAGTGTAACAATTCCCACTTGATTTTTCTTTGTGCCACGGTTCTTTTTCAAGGGTTTTGTTTGAACCGGGTGCAGTTAGTTTTTATTTTTGTTAGGTGTAGAAAACCTTGTGCTATAATTTGAATTGGAAGCAATATCTCTTAACTTTATTGTACCTTGAGAATAGTGAGTGCTTTAGCTGTGACGCTTAGGCTCAGTTTTTGACTCTTGTATAAGTACCTTAAACTTTATAATCTTGACTTTGCTTAACTGCTTTGACTAGAGTATCTTGATAGTCCGATCCTGAGTGAGTTATGTGCCATGTGTGTGTGAGGTTTAGTGTTATTCTGTGCATTGCGTTTGATGTCTAGAACTTGCCCCGTGTGTTTGCAAAGCGAAATAATAGTTGTATTCGGTCTTGGATATAATATAAGCGTTTCTTTGTTGAGCCAGTTATATGCTTTTACCCACCTAATTGAATATATCTTGGTTAACTACTTTGAGCATGTAATCCTGTTTTTTACCAACCATATTACAAGCCTTACCCATTTATTTGAATTGACCATCTTTTGAACCTTGTACCTCTTATGAGCACTTGAAATTATTATGAACTTTGTAAAAGTTGAAGTATGGGGTGGTTGGTTTGTCTTTTGAGTGGAACTAAGGAAATAAGGACAAAGGTGCACTGTATTGAAAAAAAAAAGTAAGAGCCACTTGAATTGAAAAAGAAAAAAAAAATAGTTGTACTGTTGTGAAAAATATTCTTTGACAAGTGGTAACCTTTGATGTAATTATACTTAAAGAAATAGGAGTTGATGTATATTGATGTGAAGGTCGAGTTATGATTTGACATAAGTGTGGGGTCTTGAATGTTAAATTATATGTATTAAGAGTGCTTAGGGTGGTGTAGTCACTCTTATATCTAAATGTATCCTACCTGTCCCGCAGCCTACATTACAACCAGTTAAAGTCCTACTTGATCCTTGACTGAATGAGCTCAGATTAGTAAAGTAGTACACTAGGGGCAAGTCTATGGTGCATCTTTTGTGGCATATGAATATTATTTTTAAGAGTGAGTGAATTCTTTCTATCTTGAGTTCCTAATTGTTCCTAACTTTTATTGTGTGTGGAACTACTATATATTGTTGTGTGAGGGCACTTGATTCACGAAGGAAAGGTAATGTCGTTGACCTCTGCATTAGAGTAAGTGAGCAGATTATAAAAAATACGTGGTCCTTGTGAGTCAAATCTTGAGGCAATGATGTTACACTATTGTGCTTAGTCTATTTTAAATATTCTTGGTGTAATGAGTTAGGAGAGTTGTTTAAAAAGGTCATGCCTTTATAAAGTATAGTTTGATTGCTCGAGGACGAGTAATGGTTTAAGTGTGGGGTGTTGATGGTATACTACAATCTTGTGTTTTAGTCGCTTATTTCACTCCAATTTACTGCACTTTAATTGAGTCTAAGCTTTAATCGCTAGTATTTTACACTAATTATGTATTTTATGCCTTATAGGAGTGATGAATTACTCCATATCTATGGAGTAGTTCTCTTAAGTGTTTGATGGATTTGGTGTTTTGATACTTGTTTGTGGATTATAACTCTAGTTTTATGTATTGAATCATTTTGGATGTTTTAATTGTTGCATCTATATTCATTAGTTCATGTAATCGAGAGAGGCATAACTTGTGATATTTTTGCATTCTATGTTGTTGGTTGAATTCATTAATTCTTCCAAGTAATCGGAAGAGGCTAGTTGAATTGTTGATTAAACCTAGATAGAGGGATATTCGAGAGAGGTTCTCCTAAAGACAAATCAACTACGAATTCTTGCATATCTTCACGTACTTAAAATTGGTTCATCTTGTGAGGTTGAGACTTAATCGAGAGAGGAGTTTCTACTAAACAATTGAACTAATAACCAAGTGAATTCGAGAGACTCACTTGAATATTAGAAGTGAATTATCTAGAGTTAATCCCCAAACATTTGTCTTGCACCTATCCTATCAACCCTATCTTCTCCCATTGATAACCTTATTTTCTCATTACTTGTGTCAATTGTCATTAGTCCATAGTTTAGACTCTTAGTTAATTTTAGTTTAATCACATAAATCTCAACTGTTGATCATCTTGGATAGGAATCAAGCTAGAAACTCCAAGAATGATGTTTAAATCCAATCCTTGTGGATACGATATTATATTACTATATTCGACTAGCGAGCATATTTAAGTGTGTGTGTTGTGCTCGTCAAATTTTGGCGCCGTTGCTGGGGATTGACAATCAATAGTGTTTGAAATAGTTTATAGTGCTAATTCAGGAATTTTTTTATTTTATTTTTCTCTTTTTACGTTTGGGTGTTCTTTGATTGTGCGCAGGCTACAGGTTTAGAGTGGTGCATGACTCGATCTTCCGGGAAGGAATTGCTACCATACGAACCAGAAATCGAGAAACAACTGGGACAGTTGAGGAAGGAAAGAAATCTCCCCGAGAATATAGGGAAGGTTGGGCAATCCTCAACCAAAGAAATTATGGTCGGAAATGATGATAATGTTGATTTGGCTGCAAGAGAGGTAGCCTAGCAAAGAGAAAACGTTGCACAGGATGCGGAGGAAGCAGCTATTAGAGATGCACATATTGCATATGAAGAAGAGAGGGCTCGGAGAATTGCTAAGAATCAGCCTTTGGTTCCAGACCAGTTCAGAAACATAGCTCCCGGTGCTGGGAGACCACTTGGCTATTATGCTAGATCGGTCTACAACCAAGGCTTATCAAGTGTGAGACGACCTCCAGTTGCAGCCAATAATTTCGAGTTAAAGAAAGGGTTACCCCAAACCCTCCAAAACAGTTGTGTCTTCCGAGGAAAGATGAACGAAGATCCAAACAATCATCCGATGGACTTCGAGGAGATTATGAACACCTTTCAATACAATGGTGTGTCATAAGATGCAGTTTATCTAAGGGTATTCCCCTTCACACTCAAAGATGATGCAAAGCACTGGCTTCGAAGTTTGCCCTAGGGATAAATTAGAACATGGGAGGAGACGACCAGAAAATTTCTTGCTAAATATTTCTCCTCAGCTAAGACTGGAAAGTTTAGAAGAGAAATCCATAACTTCTGCCAGAATGAGACTGAAACTGTGTTTGAAGCTTGGGAGAGGTTTAAGGAGATAGTGTGAATGTGTCAACATAGCGGAATTGAACTCTGGATGCAACTCCAGGACTTTTGGGATGGATTGACACCAGCCTCACGGAAAATATTGAGTAATGCAGCTGGAGGCCCGATAATGAAGAAGACACCAGAGGAGATAGTCACTATTCTTGATGAGTTATCTAAAGATGCAAATCAGTGGTCCTCTGAGAGTGCTGAAAGAAGAAGATCAACTGGTGTTCACCAAGTTGATGCTAGCACATCTGTACAGGTACAACTTGATGCCATGGCCAAAGAAATAAGGAAGCTGACCATAGCTTCGTTACAAAGTAAGCTTCATGCAGCATATGACATATGTGGAAGAGGACACCCTACTCATGAGTGTCAAGCCTCAATTGAGGAAGTTAATGTTGTGGGTAATTATAACTTCAATGCAATGGGTCAGAAGCACCCCGATTTTTCGTGGAGTTCACCTGGGGGTACAGCAAATGCATGGCAACAAAATAACTCCAGATTTCAAGGATAGGGAGCCCCAAGCTTCCAAAATCAACAGAGGTCGCAGTTTCAGCCTCAACAGCCAATTCAATCTGGGTTAGAGGATCTGATGAAGTCATTCATTGTCAAAACGGATGAGAGGCAAGATACTCATGGTGCAGCTATCAAAGAACTTGGGACAAGTTTGCGTTACTTAGAGAGACAAGTCGGACAAATTACAACTATATTGTCTGAGAGAATCCCAGGTACTCTGCCAGATAAGACTGAAAAGAATCCCAAAGAAACGGTAAATGGTGTGACCTTGAGAAGCGGACAAGTGTTGAAAGATCCCACTCCAATCCAACAAGAGGTGATACCTGAAAAAGAAGAAGAAGAAGAAGAAGAAAGGCAAGAAGGGAGTATAGAAAAGGAAGAGGGAGGAAACTTCGAGAAGGGAGGAATCTAATGAAGAGAGCAAGCACATGTATACTCTACCTTTTCCCCAAAAGCTCTATAGAGAAAAGCTGGACAAGCAGTTTGAGAAATTTCTAGATATGGTGAGACAGGTTAATGTAAATCTGCCATTCATAGAAGTTCTCTCCCAAATGCCAGCTTATGCCAAGTTCTTGAAGGAGATCCTTACAAAAAATAGGAAGATAGAGGAAACCTCAGTGGTCAAGCTCACAGAGCATTGCAGTGCAATATTGCAAAATAAACTCCCACAAAAGTATGGAGATTCAGGGAGTTTTACGATACCTTACTCTTTAGGCACTCTTAACTTTGATAAATCTGTATGTGATTATGCTGCCTCAATTAATCTAATGTTATTGTCTGTTTATAGAAAACTGGAGAATGAGATCAGAGAGATAAGGTGTGCACCAATATCCTTGCAGCTGGCAGATCAAACAACTATAATACCCGAAGGGATAGTGGAATATGTCTTAATTTGGGTGGATAAGTTGTATTTCCTGTAGATTTTATAGTGGTGAAGATGGAGGAGAATAAGGAGGCCACCTTAATCCTAGGAATACCATTCTTAGCAATGGGTAGAGCAATATTAGACATACATGATAGAAAACTCATGCTTAGAGTGGGTGATGAGACCATAACTTTCGAGATGAATGTAGAAACGGGGTTGAAAAAAGAGAAGTTAGATGCAAGTTTTGAGTGGAAAGTGCAGGGCATGAAAGAAAAGGTTGTTGTTAGTGAAAAAGATAAGTGTAGGGTGTACCCCAAGAAGGCTGAGAAGAAGTTGTCTGCGTGGATGTGTTCACTAGTTCGGGTGCGTGGAATGGAGCCGACTTTGATTCAGACCCCGACTAGAGATTCAAGGAAGTTTCCTCTACCTTATGCTTTTTAATTGTGTGTCATGGTAACATGCCACAACTTAAAGTGTGTGGTGGGGGATATTTGTATGTTGTATGTATGTTAATTCTAGTTTTTGTTTTTGTTAGTTGTAGTAGTAGAGAATTGTTTTTTTGGAAAAAACATAAAAATTTGAAAAAATTTCGACTTTTCCCGACGATGGATATCATTCGACGGGTTTATTGAGGGATTTAAGTTGAAGGAAAAAGACAAAGATTTTCTTTTGTTAGGTAGTGTAATAATTCTCCCTTGGTTTTTCTTTGTACTGCAATTCTTTTCCAAGGGTTTTGTTTGAACCGGGTGCAGTTAGTTTTTATTTTTGTTAGGTGTAGAAAATCTTGTGCTATGATTTAAATTGGAAGCAATATCTCTTAACTTTATTGTACCTTGAGAATAGTGAGTGCTTTAGATGTGATGCTTAGGCTCAATTTTTGACTCTTGTATAAGTACCTTAAACTATATAATCTTGACTTTGCTTAACTGTTTTGACTAGAGTGTCTTGATAGTCTGATCCTGAGTGAGTTATGTGCCATGTGTGTGAGAGGTTTAGTGTTATTCTGTGCATTGCATTTGATGTCTAGAACTTGCCCCGTGTGTTTGCAAAGCGAAATAATAGTTGTATTCGGTCTTGGAAGTAATATAGGCATTTCTTTATTGAGCCAGTTATATGCTTTTACCTACCTAATTGAATATATCTTGGTTAATTCCTTTGAGTCTGTAATCCTGTTTCTTTACCAACCACATTACAAGCCTTACCCATTTATTTGAATTGACCATCTTTTGAACCTTGTACCCCTTATGAGCACTTGAAATTATTATAAACTTTGTAAAAGTTGAAGTATGGTGTGGTTGGTTTGTCTTTTGAGTGGAACTAAGAAAATAAGGACAAAGGTGCACTGTATTGAAAAAAAAAGTAAGAGCCACTTGAATTGAAAAAGAAAAGAAAAAAAATAGTTGTACTGTTGTGAAAAATATTCTTTGATAAGTGGTAACCTTTGATGTAATTATGCTTAAAGAAATAAAAGTTGATATATATTGATGTGAAGGTCGAGTTATGATTTGACATAAGTGTGGGGTCTTGAATGTTAAATTATATGTATTAAGAGTGCTTAGGGTGGTGTAGTCACTCTTATATCTAAATGTATCCTACCTGTCCCGCAGCCTACATTACAACCAGTTAAAGTCCTACTTGATCCTTGACTGAATGAGCTCAGATTAGTAGAGTAGTACACTAGGGGCAAGTCTATGGTGCATCTTTTGTGGCATATGAATGTTGTTTCTAAGAGTGAGTAAATTCTTTCTATCTTGAGTTCCTAATTGTTCCTAACTTTTATTGTATATGGAACTACTCTATTTTGTTGTGTGAGGGCACTTGATTCACGAAGGAAAGGTAATGTCGTTGACCTCTGCGTTAGAGTAAGTGAGCGGATTATAAAAAATATGTGGTCCTTGTGAGTCAAATCTTGAGGCAAGGATGTTACACTATTGTGCTTAGTCTATTTTAAATATTCTTGGTGTAATGAGTTAGGAGAGTTGTTTAAAAAGGTCGTGTCTCTATAAAGTATAGTTTGATTGCTCGAGGACGAGCAATGGTTTAAGTGTGGGGTATTGATGGTAGACTACAATCTCGTATTTTAGTCGCTTATTGCACTCCAATTTACTGCACTTTAATTGAGTTTGAGCTTTAATCGCTAGTATTTTGCACTAATTATATATTTTATGCCTTATAGGAGTGATGAATTACTCCATATCTATGGAGTAGTTCTCTTAAGGGTTTGATGGATTTGGTGTTTTGATACTTGTTTGTGGATTATAACTCTAGTTTTATGTATTGAATCGTTTTGGATGTTTTAATCGTTGCATCTATATTCATTAGTTCATGTAATCGAGAGAGACATAACTTGTGAGATTTTTGCATTCTATGTTGTTGGTTGAATTCATTAATTCTTCTTAGTAATCGGAAGAGGCTAATTGAATTGATGATTAAACCTAGATAGGAGGATAATCGAGTGTCATGACCCAAACCGATGGGCCGCGACGGGCACCCGGTACCTTACTCAACCGAGTACCAACATAACATATCTTTCTTATTACATCATCATATACACGTGACATACGGGCCTAATAGGCCAACATGATCATTTATAAACTCAAAACATAGGCTGACAAGGCCGTACAATATTTCACGTACACGACATATGTCTACAAGCCTCTAAGAGTACATAAATATTATAAAGGTCGGGACAGAGCCCCGCCATACCAAATCATACACATCTAAATCATACTGGCCAAACAAGCAACTCCGGAGCAAATGGAGTGCACCAATATCTTCTGCTAAGCTAATCGCCTACTTGGAGGATTCTCAACCTGTCTATCGAGACCTGCGGACATGAAACGCAGCGTCCCCAGGCAAAAGGGACGTCAGTACAAATAATGTACCGAGTATGTAAGGAATGAGAATCAGTAAATAATAGACATGAGAGAAACATGGGGTAAAAGACTCGACATGTACGTCTGCATAGCTCTGTGAATCATTTCATCTATATAATGTCATGCATATGCGTATAAATGTCATAGCATGCATAGGTATATGTGTCCATAACATCATCAAGCCTCTTAGGGCTTCCCATCATATCATTTCGGCCACTGTGGGCAAATCATCAACATATACCAGCTGATCAGGTGGTGGTACATATATAACGCCATAACCTTTTCCCATATCATATATATATATATATATATATATATATATATATATATATATATATATATATATATATATATATATATATATATATATATATATATATATATATACCCATCATATCATTTCGGCCATTGTGGGCAAATCATCAACATATACCAGCTGATCAGGTGGTGGTACATATATAACGCCATAACCTTTTCCCATATGTGTGTGTATATATATATATATATATATATATATATGCATAAGAAATATATTAATTATATTTTCTCGGAATGTCATAAAAATAATATGCCTTAAGAAATACTTTAATAAGATTTTCTCGGAATGTCATAAAAATAATATGCTTGTCGGATAAATTTTATCAAATACGTATTTTTCTGAAACCCATGAACAGAAGATATAATAATAATTCACATGGGGAATCAAGAATATAGACACCCCTAATATTTCTATGAATAGAGTCGTTTATGGAAACTGTGCGTTTGCTCGTTTCTTTCAGTATCATTTGGGTCATGCCAAAAAGAAAGAAGGGATAGCCTTAACATACCTTTAAGGCCAACTTTCTACTTGTATCCATGAACAATCTCTTCCACGCCTCAATCATAATCACATAGCATGCCGGCTATTTTGGTAAAGCGTTGTAACAAAAGTTATTTAGAGGCTTTAGAGCATAGTGCTAGAACATTTTCAAAGGTGGTTAATATTATTTTGCTTTTTATGATGTAAGGTTATTGATAATTGAATGAATTATACTAATATTCTGGTAGTAGTATAGAAAATGAGATAGTTTTACTTGTTTTCAATTTCCATGATTACGTGTAACTCTTGTTGACACGTGTTATAATTTAGATCCATTATGTTGTCAAGCATCCACGTCCACCTATTTGTCAAGACCAATGAGTCACAATGACTTAACTCTTTACTGCCATGTTCTTGGCTTAATAATCTTATCCAATAGCATTCAAGACTTGCTTAGTCATTATTTAATCCTTACTTGCTGCCACGTTTTTGCCTCTTAGGCTTATCCAATCCAAGATCCTAATTAAGTATTCACTAATTATTAATCTCCCACTAAAATTAATAATTATCTGATTATCCATATAATTAAGAATTATCTCAAATTACATAAAATACTACTCACTTTTAATACACTTTATACACCTTACTATCATAGCCATATGGTACCTTGTATGGTACTAGTCCATAAATATCGGGTATTATCGCTCGGCCCGTATTTGATCCCAAATCGACAACCTTTAATGAAACTCATTTTCTTCTATTTGCTTACCTTCTCTCCTTTACGAATTTACTCACCATATGTTTGAAATAGCATAATACTTATAATCTCAAAAAAATCTCATCCCCGAACTTACGTCGATTAACTTACGATGAAACTTTGACACACGAAAATGCGGGATGTAATATCTCATTTTTGAGCTTCCATCAATTTACTTATGGCGTACTTTCACGTACGAAAATATGGGGTGTAACATCGAGAGAGGTTCTCCTAAAGACAAATCCACTACGAATTCATATATATCTTTACGTACTTAAAATTGGTTCATCTTGTGAGGTTGAGACTTAATCGAGAGAGGAGTTTCTACTAAACAATTGAACTAATAACCAAGATTCGATAGACTCACTTGAATATTAGAAGTGAATTATCTAGAGTTAAATCCCAAACATATGTCTTGCACCTATCCTCTAAACCCTATCTTCTCTTATTGATAACCTTCTTTGCTCATTACTTGTGTCAATTATCATTAGTCAATAGTTTAGACTCATAGTTAATTTTAGTTTAATCACATAAATCTCAACTGTTGATCATCTTGGATAACAATCAAGCTATAAACTACAAGAATGCTGTTTAAATCTATTCCTTGTGGATACAATATTATATTATACTATATTCGACTAGCGAGCATATTTAAGTGCGTGTTTTGCGCTCGTCAAGAAGCTATTGGACAGATGGACTAGGCTACACCCCCTAGTCTTCGGAGGTGAGCAAAATGAGGACCCACAGGACTTTATTGATCGGTACAGGGACAGACTGCACAACATGAGTATATTAGAGTCCCACAGGGTGGAATTCATTGCTTTCCAGCTGTAGGGCAGGGCCCGTAGATGGTAGAAGTCCTATATTCTCAGCAGACCAGCAGGTTCTCCTCCCATGACTTGGGATTAGTTTACATGCCTTTTATTGGATAGGTATATTCTACCATCTCAGAGGGAAGAGTTATGGTTTATGTTTGAGCAGCTCCACCAGGGTCAGATATTAGTGACCGACTATGAGGCGATATTCTCTGAATTGTCTCGCCATGCACTTATGATACTTCTTACTGATGAAGAGAGAGAGTGTGGAGGTTTTTTGCATGGTTGCACTCTAGTATCCATGCCGCCATGGCCCGAGAGGTTGAGATGGGGACTTCTTACGAGCTAGTTGTTGTAAGGCCCCGTAAAAGTTTTCTTATGATTTAAGATTTAAAATTGCGCCAACGGTATTTGGGAATAACGTATTTGAGTATTAAAGGAGACCTATGGGATATATCCACATCATGTTGAATTGATAATGTATGTTTAAGGTGTGTTGGAATATACTAAGGAGTTTTGGAATTGGCAAGAACTTATGTGGAACAAGTTGGACATATTAAGTGGAAAGGATGTTTCAATTAGCACAAGACCCAACTTCAAATGAATAGAATTCCCTCAATATAATGACTTAGGTGGTGATATACCTATCAAATTAAAACCATTTGAGTATAGTTTCCAACGCATCAAACTGTTCGTCATTTGGATATTGCTACAGAACGTTATGACCATTTTACTGGACCTGTATCATATGCACGCCAGATGCGCGTCCGCGCATATTTGAGAGTTTCTGCCTCAGGTGCGCGGCCACTTGCCCAGGTGCACGGCCTCGCACGTAGGAGCTCATTTAATACCCCCAAGGCCGGGTAAAGAGAAGGGTTAATTTATTTTTGAGCTAAAACCTGATATTTTTAGAGAGAAGTGAGAGTGTTCTAGAGAGAGAAAGAAGCTCAAGTGTCTTGCTCATCAAATCTTGCTCAAGCCTTGAACTCCAACAAGAAATCTCTCATGTTCTCCATCTAAGAGGTAAGGTTTCATACCCTAGTTTTCAATTTCGGATTTGGGTAGAAGATGATTGATTAGGAGTATAATTCTTGGGTGTAAGAGTATTATTTATATATGCTTGTACCAATAAGGTTTGTGGGAAGATTGTTGAGCTCAAATAAGTAAGGATTGGGTTGTGGAGTGAAAGAAATCTTGTAGAAGAACCTTGTAGTTAAATTTGCACACCTAGTGTTTGATAAAATGCTCAAATGAGCTGAGACCATGAATATATTCCTAACTATGGTTCAATTTTGTTATGTCTCAAAATAGATTGGGATTGCTAGAATTTTCGAAATGTTGTAGTAATTTAATGAAAGCTCAAAGCGAGGTATATTGGCTAAACTTCTTTCCTAGAATTGAATTCCATGATGCTCTTGTAAGTCCCGAGTTATTCTTTATAAATCAACTATTCCGAATAAGCTTTGTGTTGAAAGGTATATGTTCAAAATGTATTCCGAATACTCTTATTATATGATATTATCCTTCGAGAATGTGTTCAAAGCATGAGTTGGGTATAAAAATGTTATGACTCCAAGTAGTGTTTCAAGTGAAGGTTATTATGCCAAATTGTGTAAGAAGTCTCAATGTGCATAAGACTCTTAATTGCTCAAATGTGTACCTAAAGTGTTTATTGGAAATATCATATTGTTGATAACCTATGAAGATGGTTGGAAGTGAAATAAGTGAATTGGGGATATAAAGTGTGGCCAATGGTGCCAATGAAATGAGATGATGTGAGAAAGATAATGAAATGAGTTTCGATTCAACTATTCTAAAATTGACTTTGAAAATAGAATTACCTAAAAGCTTATGAACTCAAGTGATGCCCATATGTGGTTGTTTTAGATAATGCTATGTTTAGTGAGTATTTTCAATGTGTTTTGCATTCTTACATATTCGTGAATGGAAATTGTGTATTGTCCTTTTTGGGAAAAAGTATTTCAAGAATAAATGATGTGCTACTTGTTTATGATTTTAACTTGTGCTTCGATTGCCAATCATTTTACTCCATTTCCTCGAAAGAAATCCATAGTATTTAAAGTCTTCATTACTAATGAACCTAAAGTTGTGATTTCCGGAATGTTGTATATGTTGATATTTATGATGATGATCCATGAAAGGAAAGATATGAAAGTGTGAAATATGAAATACGGTCATTGTGCCATGAAATAAGAATCATATGATTGGCCAAGAGAGCCAATGAAATAATGATATTGTAAGTAGTTGACAGTAATTGTGAAGTGATAGTATGAACACGAAATGTGGTCGTTGCCTAAATGAGAATTATAAGGTGTTGTATGTCCCAATGGTTTCAACTATAGTTGTATGCTTCTGAATTAATGTGTGTAAATGACTTTGATTGTTAAGTCCCCAAGAGTCATGAATCTAGCTAATGGCCTCAAGATGTCAAGTGAGTGAATAATGAGATGAAAGCGAGATGTCTGATGCTAAATGATGATGAACCTTAAGGAAAGAAATTGGGCTCATGTGCCATTGAAATTGACTTATTGATTTACCATGCATGTGCTAATATAATGATCTGCGTTTCTCCATGATGAGCATGAGCATGAAGTATTCCAATGATATGAGAAATTACGACCTTAAATGTAATGACAAACTATGTCGCTTTGAGTTTATATATGGTATTGTGATTAGGATTACACCTCCACCCGCATATATTGGGGTGAGGCGGTAGGGCCTCTGTCACGACCCAACTGGAGGGTCATGACTAGCACCCGGGCCATACTTGCCGAGCACCAACGTACATTTTATCTAACCTTCCTTATTATCTTTAAGGGCTGACAAAATCAATATAAATAGTAGAGATGGATCATGAACATCCAACAATGAAAGATAATGTCATGAACATACATAACATGGGACGACAAGACTGTTAAGAAACTATATATAAGGTACGAGCTATCATGATGCCATGAAAGACTATACAACAAAAATCAGCCGAAAAGGCATTCTAAACCATACATAAGTCGACACCTGTCTATGAGCCTCTAAAGAAACATAAGTGCTACAACATTGCCGGAATAGGGCCCCGACATACCCATAATGTCTATAACAAAAATGCATACCAAGACCACGGCAAGTCCGGAGAAGGGATCTCGCCAATAACCGCTGAACTGGACAGCCTACTGTGGTGGGGGAGCTACGTCTACCTGTCTATCAGGACCTGCAGCACGACATGCAGCGTCCACAAATAAAAAGGACGTCAGTACGAATAAAGTACTGAGTATGTGAGGCAAGAAAGCATAAGTAAGAACAGTAATGTAAACAGGGATAGAGAATATACAACCTGTGACATCTGGGTACCTCTGAGGGCTACTGACATGAAATACATGATACATACATATATATACATAAACTTTTAAAACATACGCCTTTGTGGGCATCACCATCATCATATCGTACCCGGCCATAATAGGCTCGGTAAAATGTACCCGGCCATCATAGGGCTCGGTAGAATCGTACCCGGCCACGTGGAGCTCGGTAAAACCCAACTGATCAGTGGTTGCACAATAGGTGCCATACCCGGCCGACTATAGCGCGGCTCGGTAGAGTAAAATAGATACATATATATGATGCATGCTGGACTCATTGGAATCACATTTTGAACCTTTCGGAGTGACGTAAGGTCGGTATCCTTCGTACACGTTATTAGGATTAACTCTTCATCAAGAATCTTATAAGAATCAGGAACTACCAACAACATTGATAATATAAGAATAAGAGAAGTAACATCAATATCAATCGTTTCATAAGAAGGGCAGCAATGTAAGTACTGCTAGCTTCTAAGAGTAGAGTATCTTTGGGAGCTCGTTCATTACATTATGTACAATCGGAGTCATGCAAAAGAATGAAGGGGATAGCCTCACATACCTTGTATATACTGCCCAACCTCAAGCTATGCAAATGTCACGACTCCTTAGTCTACAATAAGACAAATGACACTATCATTATCGTTTAAGCGTCGTAACTATTATGTATCGACCACAACCTATTTTACGATGAAACGGACAGCACCTCCCCTATTTATATGACTTCCCACAAGTCAATACAATCACCAAACAGCCCAAACAACATCATTAATAATCATATTGAGCCTCCAAAACAGTCCACCAACCAACAACATTACTACCAAGCCTTTCGATATATATTTCACAAGTTCTAGCTTCAACGACTTAGCTGCAACTTGGATAATCTTAAATATATATAGAGTAAGAGGTTCCTTACCTTTAAACAGAAAGAACAACTCCAATTTGACCTTAATTTTCCACGAAATATCCCTTCAATTCTGCCACAAGAACAAGGAAGCGAAACTAGCAATTAATTCGGGTTTTTCGGCACTAGAATTACTTTAGAAGACTTGAAATCACCTAGGGTTGATATTAAAAACTTGAAGGTGTATTTACAGGACATAAAACACTTAAAACAACCTCCCACACGAGCTGGAACAACACAAAAATCAGCAACAACAAGAAGAACAAGAAACTTACTAGCGCCACGGGATTCCCGACATTTGATTTGTGTTGTTTGCCCTTTGTTTGGGTCTTGGATCATGAGAGAACCTTGAGAGACTGTTTTTAGGGTTATAAGGTCTGAATATACTGAAAAATAATGACTTAAAACGGGGTTGAGGTATCTTATATATGTCCATATGTCTTAAACCGCCTTTGTGGGCCCCATAGAGAGCAGCTTGGCGCACTCTCGCGAAAATGCGAATATCTCTCTATTCCGAGATCCTATCGACGAATGGTTTAATGCGTTGGAAACTAGACTCATAGATATTTAATTTGATAGGTAGATCACCCCATAATTCCAAGCACATTGGGAGAAAAATGCAGTAACATTTGACCTAAAGTTTAAGTAAAATTATAAACCTAAGTTGCGACAACTTTTATCGACTTTTGTTTCATAACTCGCTTGACTTCAAGACTTATGATGCGGATATTATATGATTCAAATACATTAAAACAAGACCTCTTGGGACAATTAATCACCTCTAGTGTTACCCGAAAATATGGGTTACAACATCCTTGATTCATTTAACTTCAAATACTTGTTAACCACTCTTATACACCCTTGTATCGTTTAAGACCAATAGGATTAACTTCTTATCATCTCAAAGATAATCTCTTCTTGGATTTACGTCGACTAACTTACGGCGTGATCTATGGTATGCGAATATGGGTTGTAACACCCTCTCCCCCTTAGGAACATTCGTCCTCGAATGTAAGGGTTTATGGGGTGTCTAACTCATTGTGGATTCCGACGGAGATTTACGGCTGAGTTTCCCCTATAAAATGGACACTAGCCAAACTTGCAAGCAGTTAAACCTAACCTATGGCCTTACAAGACTATACAAAGCATTATGGATATGTACATTATCTGCATATTACCATTTTGTATTTAAAAAAAGAGTATTCACAAGCTATTGCTTACCTCATAGAGCCGTTTCACCTTATAATGCGTCCTTCTTTCCCTCGGCATCCTCGTTATCTTCACTCTGGAATAGGTAAGGGTATTTAGACTTCATCTCCTCTTCTGCTTCCCATGTCATTTCTTCTATATTCTTGTTCCTCCATAATACTTTCACGGAAGCTACATCCTTTGTTCTCAGCTTGCGGACTTGTCGATCTAATATAGCCACTGGCACTTCATCATATGATAGATCCTTTGTAACTTGTACATCTTTGATAGGGACGACCCGAGAAGGGTCTCCAATACATTTCCTCAACATAGATACATGGAATACCGGGTGGACAAATTCCAATTCAGATGGCAATTCTAACTCGTAAGCAACCTGTCCAATTCGTCGAAGAATTTTGTACGGCCCAATATACCGCGGACTCAACTTACCCTTCTTCCCAAAACGCATAACACCCTTCATCGGCGAGATCTTCAGGAAAACCCAATCACCAACCTCAAATTCCAGATCACGACGTCGGACGTCGGAATAAGACTTTTGCCTGCTTTGTGCCGTCCTCAGTCGCTCTTGTATCACTTTCACCTTCTCAATGGCTTGGTGAATCAAATCTGGCCCATATAATTCTGTCTCACCGACTTCGAACCATCCAACTGGTGATCTACATCTCCTCCCGTACAGTGCCTCATACGGGGCCATTTTAATACTGGAATGGTAGCTATTATTGTAGGCAAATTCTATAAGTGCCAGATGGTCATCCCAATTCCCCTTGAAATCTAGAACACATGCTCGTAGCATATCTTCAAGCATCTGGATGGTACGTTCAGCTTGTCCGTCAGTCTGCGGATGGAATGCAGTGCTGAGATTTACTTGTGTGCCTAAACCCTTCTGAAAAGACCTCCAAAAGTTAGCCGTAAATTGAGCTCCTCGGTCTGATATAATAGATACCGGCACACCATGAAGCCTAACAATCTCCTTGATATACAACTTCGCATAATCTTCAGCCGTGTAAGTTGTCTTAACTGGCAGAAAATGGGCAAATTTTGTAAGTCGATCAACTATCACCCAGATGGAGTCAAACTTATGATAAGAGCGAGGTAATCCAATAATGAAGTCCATATTAATCACCTCCCATTTCCAGGTCGGAATCTCTATATTCTGAATCAATCCACTAGGTTTCTGATGCTCGATCTTTACTTGTTGACAATTAGGACACTGGGCTACAAATTCTGCAATAGACTTCTTCATGTTATCCCACCAATACTGCTCCTTAACGTCATGATACATCTTTGTCGAGCCAGGATGGATAGAATATCGGGACTGGTGAATCTCAATCATAATCTTCTCTCGCAACCCTGCCACACTAGGTACACATAATCGGCCCTGGTATCTCAGTGTCCCATCTCCTCCGATCTTGAAAGCTGTAATCTTACACTGCTGAATTCCCTCTCTCAATCTTACTAAGGTAGGATCTTCATATTGCCGTGCTTTTACCTCGGCTACCAAAGATGATTCTGTTGTATTCTGTACAGTAACACCTCCGTCATCAGAGTCCAACAATCTGATTCTCATATTGGCCAGCTGGTGAAGCTCTTTGGTCAACCCTTGTCTACCTGCCTCAATATGTATTAAGCTTCCCATTGACTTACGGCTGAGAGCGTCTGCCACAACATTAGCTTTACCGGGATGGTACAATATCTCGACATCGTAGTCTTTCAGTAATTCAAGCCACCTACGCTGCCTCAAATTCAACTCCTTCTGCTTGAAGATGTATTGTAAACTCTTGTGATCTGTGTAGATGTCAACATGGACGCCATATAAGTAGTGCCGCCATATCTTCAAAGCATATATTACTGCAGCCAATTCCAAATCATGAGTCGGGTAATTCTTTTCATGCTTCTTCAATTGTCTTGATGCATAAGCAATCACCTTCCCATGTTGCATCAATACGCACCCCAAACCTATACCTGAGGCATCACAATATACCACATAACCTTCTGTTCCTTCTGGAAGAGTGAGCACTGGCGCGGATGTCAATCGATTCTTTAGCTCCTGAAAACTATATTCACAAGTATCAGACCACTGGAACTTGGTAGCTTTCTGTGTTAACTTAGTCAATGGTGCTGATATAGAGGAAAACCCTTCTACAAACCGCCTATAATATCCTGCTAGCCCCAGGAAGCTGCGGACTTCTGACGGTGTTGTAGGTCTCGGCCAATTCTTCACTGCATCGATCTTCTGAGTGTCGACACTAATACCCTCATCAGATATCACATGGCCAAGGAATGCTACTGAGTTCAGCCAGAATTCACATTTAGAGAGCTTAGCATATAACTTATGATCCTGAAGGGTCTGTAATACTATCCGCAAGTGGCCCGCATGTTCCGCCTCCGAACGAGAATACACCAGAATGTCATCAATGAATACGATCACGAACACATCAAGATAGGGCCTGAATACACTATTCATGAGATCCATAAAAGCTGCTGGGGCATTTGTTAGCCCGAACGACATCACCAAGAACTCAAAATGCCCATATCTTGTCCGGAAGGCCGTCTTTGGAATATCCTTCTCCTTAACCCTCACCTGATGATACCCTGAACACAAGTCAATCTTGGAGAAATACTTGGCACCCTGGAGTTGGTCAAACAGGTCATCAATTCTTGGAAGTGGATACTTGTTCTTTATTGTAAACTTATTCAACTGTCGATAATCGATACACATCCTTAATGACCCATCTTTCTTCCGCACGAACAAGACTGGCGCACCCCAAGGTGAAGTGCTAGGCCTAATGAAACCCTTATCCAGCAAGTCCTTCAACTGTGCCTTCAACTCTCGCAACTCTGCCGGGGCCATCCTGTATGGAGGGATAGAGATCGGTTGAGTGTCAGGCAATGCATCAATGCTAAACTCAATCTCCCTTTCAGGAGGAAGGCCTGGGAGTTCATCTGGGAAAACATCTGGAAATTCATTGACCACGGGGATTAATTGTAGAGTAGGCGGCTTCGCCTCTCGCATCCCTAACGCGAACAAGATGATAAATGTAACCTTTTGAGATCATCTTCCTTGCCTTAAGATAGGAAATAAACCTACCTTTCGGCGTAGCAATGTTCCCCTTCCATTCAATGGCGGGTTCACAAGGAAATTGAAACCTAACCATCTTCGTACGACAGTCAACATTTGCATAGCGTGAGGCCAACCAGTCCATTCCCATTATCATATCGAAATCAACCATTTCTAACTCAAATAAATTTGCCGAGGTTTGACGACTACAAATCATCACAGTGCAACCTTTATATACCCTTCTAGCAATCACAGAATCTCCTATCGGAGTGGATACCGCAAGTGGTTTACTTATCAATTCAGGTTCAATGCCAAACTTATTAGCCACAAAGGGTGTAACATATGATAAGGTAGATCCTGGATCAATTAGCGCATATACATCATAAGAAAACACAGACAATATACCTGTAACAACATCCGGAGATGACTCGAGATCTTGTCGACCTATTAGAGCATAGGTTCGATTTTGAGCACCACTCAAACTCAGCACTGAACCTCTACCTCTACCACGACCTGTCGACTGTTGAAAACCTTGTGCTGGAGGTCGAACTGATGAGGAAGAACCAGACACAGATCCAGTCGGTTGAGCCATACCACCACCTCCTCTGTTAGGACAATCCCGCATCATATGGCCACGCTGTCCGCAAGAATAGCACACATCGGAACCTCGACGGCACAGTCCAAAGTGGGCCTTGCCGCACTGATCACAACGAGGTGTTGGGGGTCTCGTCTGACTAGTATCTCTATGAAATTGTGAGCCTGATGCCCTCAAACTCTGACCTGAACCAGAATAGGTAAATTGATCATACCGAGGCCTCTGAAACTTTGGAGGAGCACTAGCTACAGGTGGCGCCGAACTCCTCGAAGATTGGGGCCTGATACTGCCTCTGAACTCATCAGAATACCCTGCAAATCTCGCCCTCTTATGCTGGCCCCTATCCTGCTCCCTATCTGCCCTTTGCTGGCGCTTACGATCCTCTAGGGTCTGGGCATAAGCCTGAATACGGGAAATATCCATGCCCTCTACCAAGGAGGCTGTTGTGCACTCATTTATCAGATGTGGTCCCAACCCGTTCACGAACAGATGCACCCTATCACTCATCTCGGCCACCATATGGGGAGCATACCTTGCTAAAGAATCAAACTGTATACTATACTCTCGTACACTCATATTACCCTGTCGAAGGTTCAAGAACTTATCAGCTCTAGCTCGTCGTATCTCAACTGGCAAGTAGTGACGAAGAAAGGCCTCAGAAAATTCCTTCCACACGGCTGGAGGAGCGTTCGGACCCCTAGATCTCTCCCAACTATCATACCAGAAAACCGCTAAATCCTGTAACCGATAAGAAGCCAACTCTACTGCCTCCGTATCACTAGCATGCATAACCCGCAATGTACGATGAATCTGATCAATAAATGTTTGTGGGTCCTCCTTGGGGTCTGATCCGGTAAACACTGGAGGGTCTAGATTAATAAAATCACGAACTCTCGCACTAACCGGTTTATCAGCAGCACCGGTATTCTGCCTCTGAGCCTGAGCAGCTACCAAGCTAGTCAACAATTGCACCGCACTGCGCATATCGTGGTCTGTAGTGCTAGACGGAGGAACTGGATGTACTGGGTGCCTCCTAATATCCTCTGGAGGAGACGGAGAGGTATGAGACGGCATCTCACTCTGAGCCTCACTTTGGCCTGCTCTGGCTGGAGGCACCTGAATGTTACCCTCTCCCACAGCTGTATCAAGCCGTTTACTAATTGCTTGCTTCCTAGTCGAAGGCATCGCTGAAAGAAAACAAGGTGAATATTAGATATGAACACTTACTACTCAACTCTACGCACGATCTAGATTCAGGAAGAAGGTAACAACCCTAGATGTCACGTAGCCTCCTGATTATAAATGTGGCGCGCTACACATCCATAATCAAAACTCTACTAGACACGGCTCATAGACATCCCCTAGGACAGACTTGCTCTGATACCAAGTTTGTCACGACCCAACTGGAGGGTCATGACTAGCACCCGGGCCATACTTGCCGAGCACCAACGTACATTTTATCTAACCTTCCTTATTATCTTTAAGGGCCGACAAGATCAATATAAATAGTAGACATGGATCATGAACATCCAACAATGAAAGATAATGTCATGAACATACATAACATGGGACGACAAGACTGTCAAGAAACTATATATAAGGTACGAGCTATCATGATGCCATGAAAGACTATACAACAAAAATCAGCCGAAAAGGCATTCTAAACCATACATAAGTCGACACCTGTCTATGAGCCTCTAAAGGAACATAAGTGCTACAACATTGCCGGAACAGGGCCCCGACATACCCATAATGTCTATAACAAAAATGCATACCAAGACCACGGCAAGTCCGGAGAAGGGATCTCGCCAATAACCGCTGAACTGGACAGCCTACTGTGGTGGGGGAGCTACGTCTACCTGTCTATCAGGACCTGCAGCACGACATGCAGCGTCCACAAATAAAAAGGACGTCAGTACGAATAAAGTACTGAGTATGTGAGGCAAGAAAGCATAAGTAAGAACAGTAATGTAAACAGGGATAGAGAATATACAACCTGTGACATCTGGGTACCTCTGAGGGCTACTGACATGAAATACATGATACATACATATATATATACATAAACTTTTAAAACATACGCCTTTGTGGGCATCACCATCATCATATCGTACCCGGCCATAATAGGCTCGATAAAACGTACCCGGCAATCATAGGGCTCGGTAAAATCGTACCCGGCCACGTGGAGCTCGGTAAAACCCAACTGATCAGTGGTTGCATAATAGGTGCCATACCCGGCCGACTATAGCGCGGCTCGGTAGAGTAAAATAGATACATATATATGATGCATGCTGGACTCATTGGAATCACATTTTGAACCTTTCGGAGTGACATAAGGTTGGTATCCTTTGTACACGTTATTAGGATTAACTCTTCATCAAGAATCTTATAAGAATCAGGAACTACCAACAACATTGATAATATAAGAATAAGAGAAGTAACATCAATATCAATCGTTTCATAAGAAGGGCAGCAATGTAAGTACTGCTAGCTTCTAAGAGTAGAGTATCTTTGGGAGCTCGTTCATTACATTATGTACAATCGGAGTCATGCAAAAGAATGAAGGGGATAGCCTCACATACCTTGTATATACTGCCCAACCTCAAGCTATGCAAATGTCACGACTCCTTAGTCTACAATAAGACAAATGACACTATCATTATCGTTTAAGCGTCGTAACTATTATGTATCGACCACAACCTATTTTACGATGAAACGGACAGCACCTCCCCTATTTATATGACTTCCCACAAGTCAATACAATCACCAAACAGCCCAAACAACATCATTAATAATCATATTGAGCCTCCAAAATAGTCCACCAACCAACAACATTACTACCAAGCCTTTCGATATATATTTCACAAGTTCTAGCTTCAACGACTTAGCTGCAACTTGGATAATCTTAAATATATATAGAGTAAGAGGTTCCTTACCTTTAAACAGAAAGAACAACTCCAATTTGACCTTAATTTTCCACGAAATATCCCTTCAATTCTGCCACAAGAACAAGGAAGCGAAACTAGCAATTAATTCGGGTTTTTCGGTACTAGAATTACTTTAGAAGACTTGAAATCACCTAGGGTTGATATTAAAAACTTGAAGGTGTATTTACAGGACATAAAACACTTAAAACAACCTCCCACACAAGCTGGAACAACACAAAAATCAGCAACAACAAGAAGAACAAGAAACTTACTAGCGCCACGGGATTCCCGACATTTGATTTGTGTTGTTTGCCCTTTGTTTGGGTCTTGGATCATGAGAGAACCCTGAGAGACTGTTTTTAGGGTTATAAGGTCTGAATATACTGAAAAATAATGATTTAAAAGGGGGTTGAGGTATCTTATATATGTCCATATGTCTTAAACCGCCTTTGTGGGCCCCATAGAGAGCAGCTTGGCGCACTCTCGCAAAAATGCAAATAGCTCTCTATTCCGAGATCGTATCGATGAACGGTTTAATGCGTTGGAAACTAGACTCATAGATATTCAATTTGATAGGTAGATCACCCCATAATTCCAAGCACATTGGGAGAAAAATGCAGTAACATTTGACCTAAAGTTTAAGTAAAATTATAAACCTAAGTTGCGACAACTTTTATCGACTTTTGTTTCATAACTCGCTTGACTTCAAGACTTATGATGCGGATATTATATGATTCAAATACATTAAAACAAGACCTCTTGGGACAATTAATCACCTCTAGTGTTACCCGAAAATATGGGTTACAACATCCTTGATTCGTTTAACTTCAAATACTTGTTAACCACTCTTATACACCCTTGTATCGTTTAAGACCAATAGGATTAACTTCTTATCATCTCAAAGATAATCTCTTCTTGGATTTACGTCGACTAACTTACGGCGTAATCTATGGTATGCGAATTTGGGTTGTAACAGCCTCTTTGTGTTGGGATTGTGGTATTGTGATACACCTCCACCCGCATATATTTGGGTTAGGCGGTAGGGCCATTTTGTGTAGGAATTGTGGTATTGTGATACACCTCCACCCGCATATATTGGGGTGAGGCGGTAGGGCCACTTTGTGTTGGGATTGTGGTATTGTGATACATCTCTACCCGCATATATTGGGGTGAGGCGGTAGGGCCATTTTATGTTGGAATTGTGGTATTGTGATACACCTTCACCCGCATATATTAAGGTGAGGCGGTAGGGCCGCTTTGTGTAGGGATTGTGGTATTGTGATACACCTCCACCCGCGCATATATTGGGGTGAGGCGGTAGGGCCGCTTTGTGTCGGGATTGTGGTATCGTGATACACCTCCACCCGCATTTATTGGGGTGGGGAGGAAGGCCGCTTTGTGTGAAGGTGGTTATAGAGGATCCCCGAATTAATATCTATAAATGATTAATGGAAGCTCTTAGTAAATTGGCTCGACGTTGACGGTTATCTAAGCTCTTTTACTGTTACCATGATTCATCATAGTCATGTTGAATTTCAAGCCCTTGAATTGGTGTATTTGTATTGTGTAAGTAAACACTATGAACGGTCTATGAGACGCATAGGTGTATAATATGATATGTGAACACTAAGAACGGTCTATGAAATGTATATGTGTAAAATAAGGGAGGAAGGTGCCACTGTCATTGGCCTTATTTGTACATGTTGTTACAATTACATTATATTATGTATTCCACGTATAGTTCATATAGCTCAGTTTATCCTAAAAGAAGTTTAGAATGATGCAAGTATAATAAGACTTGAAATGTGATTCTATGGGATGTTTCATAGTTACTGGATGTACTTTATTTGCCTCTATTTTGAGTGCATATTTTCATATGTTGTTTTGTATACCTTACATACGAGTACTATTCCACATGTGCTCATGTCCCTTTTGTCGGGGACGCTGCATCTTTTAATGGATGCATGTATACTTCTACACGATGATATGGATCTTTGATAGGGATCTTCTTCACTACTCAGCTTATGGTGAGCCCGCTACAGTTCTAGTGGGTGTTTGGGTCTAGTTCATTTTATGTATTTAGGTATCTATTGTCATAGAAGCTCCATGTACACTGTGGGTCATGTAATTAAAGATTTGAGTTTTGTCATGTATTTATGATCACAGTATTTACAGTTATTTATAGAGTTGTGTAACCACCACGAGAAAGAAAATATAGGCCATTGAGCCAAGCGTATTTAATATGAAAGTCAAGATCTTATTATGTTATGGTAAATCATGCATGAGTAATGATGAGAGGTTAATGTAAATTAGGCTTGCTCGACTTGGTTTACTCGATTAAGCGCCGACCGCGCTCTTCGATTTTGGGGCGTGACAAACTTGGTATCAGAGCATGGTTTAGGAGTCCTAAGGTGTCATGGAGCTGTGTCAGTAGAGTCCCTCTTATCGGTATGTTGCTGGCCACACTTATAATAGGGAGGCTACAACGACATTTAGGAAATGTTTCTCTTCTTCTATCCCCGATCGTGCGTTAAGGTTCCGAGTTAGTCTCAGAGTTCCCTTGTTAATATCAAGGAATATTTGCATATATGGCTATGAAATGAGAAAGGCCTAAGTATTAAAGGAATGATGCACATAATAGGCATAATGTGTGAGGTGCCCAATTGTCCTCGTAATGGAGGAAGGAAAATTCAAGGATACGACCAAGGTAAGCAAGGTCATATAGTTGGTCTCGAGAGTCATGGTGGTTGTTTTCATGTATATGGAGAAATGTGGTGTTATCTATATGTTGTTTAGGATTGATTTTTGAGAGTCTTTAGTAGGTGGATAGGCCCCAATTACAGGGGAGACTCTGGCAAAATTTCTGAAACTTTGGGGAGTTTGCCAAATTATGGAGCTTTTGGTATGTAGATAAAGATTTAAGTCACATTAGGTGTCTATGGTATACTCTAACCCTCATTAGAGGACGAATGATCTTAAGTGGGGGAGAATGTAAGGCCCTGTAAAAAATTTCTAATGATTTAAGATTTTAAAGTGCGCCAACGGTATTTGGGAATAACGTATTTGAGTATTAAAGGAGACCTATGGGATAGAGCCACATCATGTTGAATTGATAGTGTATGTTTAAGGTGTGTTAGAACATACTAAGGAGTTTTGGAATTGTCAAGAACTTGTGTGGAACAAGTTGGACACATTAAGTAGAAAGGATGTTTCAATTGGCACAAGACCCGATTTCACATGAATAGAACTCCATCAATATAATGACTTAGGTGGTTATCTACTATCCAATTAAAGCACTTTGAGTCTAGTTTTCAACGCATTAAACCGTTTGTCATTTGGATATTGCTACAGAAAGTTATGACCATTTTACTGGACATGTGTCATATGCGCACCTAGATGTGCAGCCGCGCATATTTGAGAGTTTCTGCCTCAGGTGCGTGGCCACTTGCCCAAGTGCGCGGCCACACACGTAGGAACTCATTTAATACCCCCAAGGCTGGGTAAAGAGAAGGGTTAAGTTATTTTTGAGCTAAAACCTGATATTTTTAGAGAGAAGTGAAAGTGTTCTAGAGAGAGGAAGAATCTCAAGTGTCTTGTTCATCAAATCTTTCTCAAGCTTTGAAATCCAACAAGAAATCTCTCAAGTTCTCCATCTAAGAGGTAAGGTTTCATACCCTAGTTTTCAATTTCGGATTTTCGTAGAAGATGGTTGATTAGGAGTATGATTCTTAGATGTAAGAGTATTATTTATTTATGCCTGTACTATTAAGGTTTGTGGGAAGATTGTTTAGCTCAAATAAGTAAGGATTGGGTTGTGGAGTGAAAGAAATCTTGTAGAAGAACCTTGTAGTTAAATTTGCACGCATAGTGTTTGATAAAATGCTCGAATGAGCTGAGACCATGAATATATTTCTAATTATGGTTCAATTTTGTTATGTCTCAAAATAGATTGGGATTGCTAGAATTTTCGGAATACTGTAGTAATTTAATGAAAGCTCAAAGCGAGGTATGTTGGCTAAACTTCTTTCCTAGAATTGAATTTCATATTGTTCTTGTAAGTCCCGAGTTATTCTTTATAAATCAACTATTTCGAATAAGCTTTGTGTTGAAAGGTATATGTTCAAAATGTGTTCCGGATGTTCTTATCATATGATGTTATCCTTCGGGAATGTGTTCAAAGCATGAGTTGGGTATAAAAATATTATGACTCCAAGTAGTGTTTCAAGTGAAGGCTATTATGCAAAATTGTGTAAGAAGTCTCAATGTGCATAAGACTCTTAATTGCTCAAATGTATACCTAAAGTGTTGATTGAAAATGTCTTATTGTTGATAACCTATGAAGATAGTTGGAAGTGAAATAAGTGAATTGAGGATATAAAGTGTGGCCAATGGTACCAATGAAATGAGATGATGTGAGAAAGATTATGAAATGAGCTTTGATTCAACTATTCTAAAATTGACTTTGAAAATAGAATTGCCTAAAAGCTTATGAACTCAAGTGATTCCCATATGTGGTTGTTTTAGCTAATGCTATATTTAGTGAGTATTTTCAATGTGTTTTGCATTCTTACATATTCGTGAGTGAAAATTGTGTATTGTCCTTTTTGGAAAAAAGTATTTCAAGAATAAATGATGTGCTACTTGTTTATGATTTTAACTTGTGCTTCGATTGCCAATCATTTTACTCCATTTCCTCGAAAGAAATCCATTGTATTTAAAGTCTTCATTACTAATGAACCTAAAGTTGTGATTTCTGGAATGTTGTATATGTTGATATTTATGATGATGATCCATGAAAGGAAAGATATGAAAGTGTGGAATATGAAATACGGTCATTGTGCCATGAAATAAGAATCATATGAATGGCCAAGAGAGCCAATGAAATAATGATGTTGTAAGTAGTTGAAAGTAATTGTGAAGTGATAGTATGAACATGAAATGTGGTCGTTGCCTAAATGAGAATTATGAGGTGTTGTATGTCCCAATGGTTTCAACTATAGGTGTATACTTCTGAAATGATGTGTGTAAATGACTTCAATTGTTAAGTCCCCAAGAGTCATGAATATAGATAATGGCCTCAAGATGTCAAGTGAGTGAATAATGAGATGAAAGGAAGATGCCCGATGCTAAATGATGATGAACCTTAAGGAAATAAATTGGGCTCATGTGCCATTGAAATCGACTTATTGATTTACTATGCATGTGCTAATGTAATGAGCTGCATTTCTCTATGATGAGCATGAGCATGAGCATGAAGCATTCCAATGATATGAGAAATTACTACCTTAAATGTAATGACAAACTATGTCGCTTTGAGTTTATATATGGTATTGTGATTGGGATTACACCTTCACCCGCATATATTGGGGTGAGGTGGTAGGGTCGCTTTGTGTTGGGATTATGGTATTGTGATACACCTCCACCCACATATATTGGGGTGAGGCGGTAGGGCCGCTTTGTGTAGGGAATGTGGTATTGTGATACACCTCCACCCGCATATATTGGGGTGAGGCGGTAGGGCCTCTTTATATTGGGATTGTGGTATTGTGATATACCTCCGCCCGCATATATTGGGGTGAGGCGGTAGGTCCGCTTTGTGCTGGAATTGTGATATTGTGATACACCTCCACCCGCATATATTGGGGTGAGGCGGTAGGGCCGCTTTGTGTAGGGATTGTGGTATTGTGATACACCTCCACCCGCGCATATATTGGGGTGAGGCAGTAGGGCCGCTTTGTGTTGGGATTGTAGTATTGTGATACACCTCCACCCGTATATATTAGGGTAAGGCGGTAGGGCCGCTTTGTGTAGGGATTGTGATATTGTTATACATCTCCACCCGCATATATATTGGGGTGAGGTGGTAGGGCCGCTTTGTGTAGGGATTGTGGTATTGTGACATACCTCAACCCGTATATATTGGGTTGAGGCGGTAGGGCCGCTTGGTGTTGGAATTATGGTATCGTGATACACCTCCACCCGCATTTATTGGGGTAAGGCGGAGGGCCGCTTTGAGTGAAGGTAGTTATAGAAGATCCTGAATTAATATCTATAAATGATTAATAGAAGCTCGACGTTGACGGTTATCTAAGTCCTTTTATTGTTACCATAATTCATCATATTCATATTGAATTTCAAGCCCTTGAATAGGTGTATTTGTATTGTGTAAGTAAACACTATGAACGGTTTATGATACGCATAGGTGCATAATATGATATGTGAACGCTAAGGACGGTCTATGAAATGTATATGTGTAAAATAAGGGAGTAAGGTGCCACTGTCATTGGCCTTGTTTGTACATGTTGTTACAATTACATTATATTATGTATTCCATGTATAGTTCATATGGCTCAGTTGATCCTAAAAGAAGTTTAGAATGATGCAAGTATAATAAGACTTGAAATGTGATTCTATGGGGTGTTTCGTAGTTACTAGATGTACTTTATTTGCCTCTCTTTTGAGTTACCGTATTTTCATATGTTATTTTGACTGCCTTACATACGAGTACTATTCCACATGTACTCACGTTCCTTTTGCCGGGGACGCTGCATCTTGTAATGGATGCATGTATATTTCTACAGGATGATATGGATCTTTGATAAGGATCTTCTTCACTACTCAGCTTATGGTGAGCCCGCTACAGTTCTAGTGGGTGTTTGGGTCTAGTTCATTTTATGTATTTAGGTATCTATTGTTATGGAAGCTCCATGTACACTGTGGATCATGTAATTAAAGATTTGAGTTTTGTCATGTATTTATGATCACAGTATTTACAATTGTTTATAGAGCTGTGTAACCACCACGAGAAAGAAAATATGGGCCATTAAGCCAAACGTATTTAATATGAAAGTCAAGATCTTATTATGTTATGGTAAATCATGTATGAGTAATGATGAGAGGTTAATGTAAATTAGGCTTGCTCGACTAGGTTTACTCAATTGAGCACCGGTCGCACTCCTCGATTTCGGGGCGTGACAGTTGTAGAGATAGCTCAGAGGATCGAGGATGTCCATCAGCGGAGCCGAGAGCAGATGTCGCGGGACAAGCGGTTCCGTTATTCCGAAGGGTTCAATGGTGCTCCGTCTGAGGGCAGAGGTTAGTTTGGGAGTGGTCAGCCTAGCAAACCCACATATCCAGCACCTTTGCCTCCTCGGGCTGCTCAAGTGCTGCCTTATTTCAGCGCTATGCCAGAGAGTTCCTACCGCCCACCAGCTATTGAGGGTTCTCCCGGTGGGTATTTAGGCCATCACGGTCAGACTTCAGGTTAGCAGCCCACCGCTCAGAGGGGTTGTTACGAGTGTGGGGACCCTGGCCACATGAAGAGGTTT
Organism: Nicotiana tomentosiformis; assembly: GCF_000390325.3. Lineage (NCBI taxonomy): Eukaryota > Viridiplantae > Streptophyta > Magnoliopsida > Solanales > Solanaceae > Nicotiana > Nicotiana tomentosiformis. Next base: position 98,881,033 of record NC_090813.1, on the reverse strand, counting down.
TGTCCCAGACTTCGGGGCAAGGCAGTACAGCAGAGTTCTCAGCCTATGATTACAGCACCAGCAGCCGCACCACCAGCAGTCGCACCAGTCGTCCGGCCCCAGAGGCGGAGGGCAGGTGGGTAGGGGTCGTCCTAGAGTGAGGCCAAGCAGGTGGAGGCCAGGCAGGTAGCGCTCCAGGTAGATTTTATGCTTTTCCGACCAGACCAGATATAGTGGCCTTAGATGCCGTGATCACAGGTATTATTTTTATCTGCGGTAGGGATGTTTCGGTATTATTTGATCTAGGGTCTACATATTCATATGTGTCATCTCTGTTTGCTCATTTTCTGGATGTTCCTCGCGAGTACTTGGGTACTCATGTTTATGTGTCCACTACAGTGGGTGATTCTGTTATTGTGGATCGGATCTATCGGTCCTGCATTGTCACATTCTGTGGTTACGAGACTAGCGCGGGTGGTTACGAGACTAGGATCTTCTGCTTGATATGACCAACTTTGAGGCCATCTTGGGCACGAGAGGTGTGACATAGTTTTAGAACTCCGGTCTAAACTCAATCGCTTAGTTTGGACCGTTCCTCCCGGTTTTGGTGCTCGCCGCCTTTGGTTGGCCTTTACTGCTCTTTCAGCATTCTCTGTTGGTAGGAAACTTTGGTTTAATTTCCAGGGCGGATTCGGGTCAGGTGTCGGTGGATGAATTTGGATCTTCTTCAGCGGTTTGGGGTCCGGTTCCCGGTGAAGGGAACAATGATTCCATCACCAGGTATGTTTTAAATTTGATAGTATCATTTTTCATATAACAGATACATATGCATGTTTTTATTTCTAGGGCTTCGATCCTTAATTGCGGTTGCATTTACTGATTCATTGATACTTTGAATTTTGTATGCTGTTGCTTGTAAGTGTAGGTGGATTCAACCAGTAGAATTTTTAGGGGAATGGTAGGACATTAGTTGGTAGGCACTGCAATGGATAAACTGGAAAGATTAAATGAAAAATCATTTCGAATATAGAGTTAAATTTGGGGATCGATTACATTACACTGTGGTCTATGATGGTCGTTGAAGAAGGACAAAACGGCTAAGATGAAGTTTCTTAACATTGCCTTTGAGCTGATCTTAGCTGATTGCAGTGCTTTCAACGCCTTATCATCATCTTGTACATAGTGTACTAATCATGGCATACCTTTTATGTGACAGTAAATACTAGTACTAGCTTTTATAGATGTTGCTCAAACAATTTTTCAATGTCGTATGATGCTTGATATCCATTTATGCCATGTGGATCTGCATTTCATCTTTTTAAAGCATATGTTTAAAAGTTTGTACGAACTCTGACTAATTAATGTTGATTTGACTTGAGTTGACCATGAGATACAAGTCTGGAATTTCCATTACATTTTGCTTTTGGATATATAGGTAAAAGCATTAGCTAGCTCAGAAGGACTATTGAAAATTGAAGATAAGGACATACATTAATCAGAAGTAGTTCAAACTTCTGGTGAAGTGGTTGTGCTATGCAAACACTATCATTACACTCATCTCTGAGTTTCTAGATCTTAGCAACTCTTTTGCCTGCTCCAAGTGCAAACATCTTCTATTACTCCTGTATGATGCCCAGTACTGACAAATATGATTCCGTCAATAATGATCTTTTTCTTGTCAATCTCTCTGCCTTATCTCTCTCCCTGAATATCCGTAGTCTGACGTTTCTCTTATTCACCAGATACTAAGTCCAAGGAACCAGTACCTTCATTGGATGACTTAGTTTTGATCTGTGCTATCGTCCTTCCGGATTTAACGCATACCTGCTTCTCCACATATACCTTACTAAGGTTGAGAATACATCTCATGAAGAAGTTCTGTGTTGGAGACTGATTGTACACAAATTTTTCCCAACATAGTTACGGAAAAAAAAATAGAAATAATGTGTCGCTGCCAGGGCTTTGGTCCAGGGGAAAGACAACGCTTTATGTGTTGGTAGGGGGCATGTCACAAGTTTTCACCCTGCCACCAAATGAAGCTTGGTATTTAAGTGGGAGCTGGGTAGAGGTGCGTGCCCATACTTCTTCCCAAAGTTTCAAACTTGAGGAACAATTGAGGTTGGGGCAGCTAACTTGCAGTACAAATAGATAACATTTTCTGTTTGTAGCATATGTAGCTTTTCTTCATTGTATGATGCAATAAGTAATTTGGAATTATATTCATATGGGAATAAATTGTGATCAGCAACTGACACTATTCAATTTTTGCCATACATGGAACCGTTCACTTCACCTGTAGTTCAGTATAACATTCGTGGTACATTAATTACCATCTCTTCTTTTCCAATTAGGTACCATCTTCATGTGCAAATCATGGTTCTCAAGTATTCGCAAAGAATAAAAAGTTTCTCTTTCTGCATTGAATAACTTATCTACAGTATTTAACCAGGTAGGAGAGTAGTTGTGTAAAAGTCATGTAAGGCTATAGGAGGATTACTAGGCTGGCACAAATTAATGAGAATGCTATAAAAACTAATTAACGGACTCCTAGTAATATGTGTTCCTAATGAGTGTTGAATGAAAATTTCAACTCCGCAGTACTTTCTTTCTGGCACAAATTATCATCACCCTTTTAGATGATTTTGGTCCCTTTATTTGGTAAGACATTAAAGCATCTACTTCGTTCCTGCAGGCATATTACTGGAACCTCGAAAAATGAGGACATTGTGACAGAGAAAGATCTGGAGCATTTTCTGCATCTTCTAGATGGTAAAGATGGAGAGATGGCATGGCAAACCATGATGGACCGCTCTACTTCAAACTTCACATATCAAGCTTGGCGGCATGAACCTGAGGTAATGTTTACCTAACTTGTGATATGGTTTTCTCCAACATTTCTGATTTCTAGAACCATTTTCTTGAGAATTGCTTGACCCCATTTTTTACTTATATTACGAAACTTAATAAGCTATAAGTCTAAGACCGCAAGTGCGTGGCACATACCTGCAGGAGAAGCATTATGTTTCCTCAGAAACTATTATCTCCTTTTTGACATGTGATGCGGCTGGTATATGAGAGCATTTAGTCCAGCTTCTAGATAGTTACAGTTTAAACATTTCCATAGCACAATCAATGTTATCAAAGGAGAAAAGCGCAAAATGGCTCTAAGGTCCGTTGGGGCTTTAAGCGCAAAGCGCAATTAAAAAGTGGACTTTAATGAAAAAAGGCACAACTGGAGAAAAGTAAAAATATGTATATGTAATCCAAGACTAATAATTATAAGCATGAATAACAAATATATAGACAAAGAAATTGAAAATAATTACGATAAAGTGAAATATCAATTGTTTAGTATCGCTTTTTCAGGATTATACTTACTGGCAAGGAAAAGTATGCCTTAGAGCCTTAATGTGACACTGAAGCGCCCACAAAGCGAGGCAAAGCGCTCAACATATTTTGAGCCTCGCTTCAGGGCTTTAGCGCGCCTTTGACGTCAGTGAGCACAACATAATCTTCCTTGAGCTATTTATATGTTTAGTACTTTAGTATGACTCATGTCTAAGCTATGTTCTTTTGTCAGCTCAATTTTCATTTGATGTGTTGATGTTTCAAATTATCCTAAACTTTTTCCAATTCAAGGATCAGGTTATTTTTTCTATTAAGGGTCAGGTTACATAGGTAGGGGTTCTTGTTTCTGGGGCAAACTGAAGATGTCGTCTGATAAATGACTTTATATCAGTTTTCCTTCTTCCTGCAACTTTTAGATGCATGAATTAGTAACATAATTTCCCGTATTTCATATAATTGGACGGTCTCTTGTAATAGAGTCGCTGCTCTTAAGCAATGAGTCTTCTTGCTGACGCAGTTTAGATGCTCATTTTAGCAACCTCGGAATATATTATCATCTTTGCTTTCATTTGGATACATCTTAGGTACTGTTTCCTAAATAAAAACAGGGGGAAGATCTTTTAGGTTAACTTCTTTCATCTTTGATTTATAATATGTTCTTTCTTCCTCCTTGGAAATGGGGAGCACCTGTTTGTGTTCTATTTCTACTCTATCCATATTATTATTTTGATATGGGAAAATAACATCAGGGACCTAGCTTGAGGATACGTGCCTGCTTTTTGCTCCTTTTTCTATTTATGTTTTTGTAGGTGTATCACTGCATGATCTTTATGGCTTTTATGATAGATTAATTCCTTTTGCTACTTTCAAATCATCATATTAATTTGAGATATTACAGTTATGTTACTGGGAAATTATGAAAAGTACAAAAAATGTTTTTTTAGCTCTTTTAATCCTCCATTAACCAAGACTGTTTCTATGCTCTTCATCTAAATACTAATATCCAATATTGTGTCGCTGGAGTAAGTATAAACTATTCTTTTTTAAAATTTTGATCTGTATTTCCCAAGCCATAATTGCTTGTTTTGCTGCATGATTTGCTTGGTGGCTTTGTCTATGACCATGTATTTTTCTATCCGTACAGTTAATTTGGATTTTCTTTTAAGCTTCTCTGTTCTCTCTTAGTGATTCTAACAGAACCAGTCTATTTGTCAGATGGGACCAACAATCTACCGAACCAAAACTGTTTTCGAGGATGCAACTCCGGAGTTAGTCAGAGATTTCTTCTGGGATGATGAGTTCAAGCCAAAATGGGATCCTACGCTTGCTTATTTCAAGATATTGCAGGAATCCCCACATACAGGATCTATGATTATCCACTGGATTAAAAAGGTTTGTAGGTGCTTTGTAGGTGTATTGTTCAATTGTTGTTATTCATGGTAATATTCACAGTTGTTACCAAAAAAAAAAAGGTTTGTTAATCATCAAAGTGTGTTAGTATTGCTATGAGAACTCCTTATGGTTCATTTCTTCCATCGCTTCTGCACTCACAAAAATTGTTTTTGCTGCTACAGTTCCCGTTCTTCTGCAGTGATCGTGAATATATCATCGGTAGAAGAATATGGGAATCTGGCAAAAAATACTACTGTGTGACAAAGGTAAGCGCTACAGCACCACGTGTAAATTTGGTTGTTCTGGATGCTTCAAATACAAGTTTTAAGTGATTGATCTGTGCATACAGTGATTCTTTTTATTACTGCTTCCACCTAGCATATTTCAGGCCTTCTTGGAGTTGCGAGGCTTCCGTGTCTAAAACCCTTTAATAGTTTCCATGAAGTTCATATATTTATTTATCTGCACTTGGACAAAGTTCTCCAATATTACACTTTCTCATGGTGGCTTGTTTAGTTGGTTTGTTAACAACTCTATTTTTCAGAAACCATGTAATTACACATTATGCTCATATTTTTAACATGATCTTCCACAGAGTGTTCCATACCCAGCTCTGCAAAGACGTGACAAGCCAAGGCGTGTGGACCTGTACTTCTCAAGTTGGATTGTTAAGCCGAGTAGGTAAGTAACGCCATTAACACTGGGTCTGGGTGTTCAACAAGGATTAACTTTGCAAAATTTCCAATTGCCTGTTACTTAAGTTGATTTTTACTCAAGTTTACACTGCTAAAATGGAAGAGGAAATCAATAACGAATAGAATGCAAAGAATACTTCGTAGGAAACAAGAAGTAAACCTCACCATGGTTCTTGGCCTCCCATCTGCCTTTTGCCAAATCACGCCAAGCGCGCTCGACGTAAGAGGAGGTCGAGGCTAACTTCCAAACCCAGTCCTCGAGGTCGGGCACCGCTTGTGGCATCCAAGGGGCAGCTGAACATCAGGGAAGGACATAAGAAAAAATCGGAAAAGCACCTGAAAAGTGAACAAAAATCACTTACGGTCAAAATTCCATTCTTCAGGGAACGACATCTTCTCTTCCGCAATGAGATCACGGGTCCTCACTCGGATATAACGACCCATCCAACCTCGATTCTTGTCTTCATCGATGCTCGACATCAATGCCTTCGATGCCCGACGATGAAGTCTGATTAGTCCTCGAAAGATCTGAGGCCGATACAGTCGAATGAAGTGGTTCAGAGAAAAATCCAACCCTCCGGCTTTGATAGAGAAGAAGCGCAATAAGATCACTATACGCTATAAAGAGGGATGGATTTGGCCAAGGGTGACTTGATACCTTTTGCAGAAATCAATAATCACCGGGTCGACGGGTCCCAGTGTGAAGGGATAAGTGTAAACACTTAAAAACCCCTCCATGTAAGTGGTAACATCCTCATCGGAAGACGGAATTTGCAGCACGACCTTGGAACCCCAGTTGCAGTCTTTTCGGATGGCCTCGAGGTGATCCTCCGTTATAGAGCATGTATACATCGATACATGTTCACATCGACCCGAAACAGAGGAAGGGTTCTCCACCGTAAAATCGGTTTTCAAAATGCACGGGCCAAGAACGTAGTCATGAACTAACGGCTCCACCGGCGCCTTATCATCAGATGGCCGTGAGGAAGAGGTTTTTTCCTTCTGAGGTACAGTTTTGGAAGTTTTCGCCATTGATATGAAAGGAAAGAGTGCAAAGGAAGAAATAGACAGCACCAAGATTCTGGTATGAACAGCCCCGTAGCAGCAAAGTAGAGAGGATAAATAGGAAAGTCTGGAAGAAGAGAAGGCGTAAAAATGGTAAAAGTTGTGTGAAAAGATTATTTATAGACTAAGGCCTGATGATTCGGTATCAGCGGTGGCCGACCACCGTCTGACATACATTAAATGCCTCGGTAAAACCGAGTCGATGGGACAACCATCACATACGTCGAGATCGGGTTCGATAGAAACGTCGGCATAAATTTGATCGAGCCGCAGGGAAATCATATCATTCCTCGCCACATCCTCTTCGAGAAATGAGGGGACTATCTGTGTACGGTCAAAACCGATTCTCAGTCATAAAGATCGGTCGAGACAATGACGTTTCAATCGAAGGGTATCCGCATGGCGAGCTCGGATGAATTCCGAAGTAGAGAAGTCGAGCTTCGAGCTATAAGACCAATCAATCGCAAAACTCGATATCATCATCGAGCCCGCGTCCGAATCGGACTACGGGGTAACGACGACCGACACAGGCCCCGAATATCAATGCTCCAAGGCAAAACCGAGCTCGAACTAAGACTGGGGATTCGATCTAGCACCAAGCTCGAGTCAGTGCCAAGCTCGCAGACAAGAGCCGTTACAACCGCACCAAGGGAGAGAATCTTGGCGAGAATCAAGGGAGAGACAAACCATCATGGGTTCTCTACTATATGTATTATTTTATGTTGTTACAAATAAAGTAGTGATCCTCTACTATAAAAAGAGAGATAGACTGCAATAGGGGGAGGAAGATTTCATTGTACTTGTTCTTCTAATATTTTTCAGTCTTCCCGTCCATCATTTTTCCATTTCAAAGCAAAAAATACCTGTATCGTCATTTTGTATCAAAGAAATTTGCATACCCTTAGAACCATATCTAAATCTAACGTTATCCGATTTTTCGGGTAAACAATATTCACTAGCAAGACACAAGGTATTGTAACGATTATGAGTAGCAAACTGATATTGGGTATATTTTCATATGTTTTGATAATATTTACTCTATATTTTTACCCTTTTTTGATTGTATTTTATACTATATATGCCCAACTAAGTTAAGAATTTAATTATACACTAATTGAGTGTTGATGTAATATTTTTAGGAATAAAGAATGTCAAAATTCGAGACAAAAGGAAAGTTGAAAATTCTAGGTGTTGTTGGGCGAGACGTAAGCAACTTTGATGTTGAAGTTGATGCATATGGCGTTAAGGAAGAAACAAGCATCTGACAAGGCAACTTTGACTCCTAACTTAATTGTTTTGTCCCAAGCATTATGTACTTAGTATAAAAGAACAAGTTAATTTCTTAGAAGAGGAGGCGGCAGACCCACTGGATTCAGCGCCAGGGCCAACGCGGGCTTTGGATGCTGCGGTTGCATCCTACCTTAATTATTTGATTGCTTGATCACCAATTGAATACTATCTATGAATCTAGGATTGAACTCGAGAGAGGGAATTCTAGATTGCATATAAGATTGAATAGAGCGAGATCTTGAACTCGAGCATCGGGAACAAATTCGCAGTTAGGATAGGAATATACCTAATCGCTGCTTGGTTACTATACAGGAATTATAAACTCGTTCTTGTTAATTCTAATTCCATAGGAATATAGGCGTTAGGTTAGCTTGAATAGACGAGTAGTACTTCGGGAGAAGGCTACGAGTAATATTAACCCTGCCAATCAATAAACTAGATAAATTAATTAGACAATTTAAGTAAAAAACTCAACGAGATTGTTAGCCAACCCATAGCTCTAGAATATCGTCTCTAATATTCGCCAGATTGTTTCCTTTAATCTCTTAGTTTGTTACTCTAGATTAGTTGTAGTTAAATAATCACACTTTAGAAAATCGCTTGAATAGATTAATTGTCTTAGTTTGATTTAGTTGATAGTTTATCACAAGTCCTTGTGGGTACGATATCTGAATTTACAATACTATATTACTTGTCGACTGCGTATACTTGCGTGTGCGTTTGGGAGCAACACCAACTACAATGTATTGAATATATTTTTCTTTCGTATGATTTGATTTATCTTTTTGAATGTTTTATCTTTTATAGACTTTATTCTTGAAATCCAACTTGGTTAATATCTTTTCACTCGTGTGATTTATATATTTTTTGTATTTGCTTAGTTTATTTTACGCTGGTGTAGTATAGTTGATGGATCTATACTCTAGCCATCTTTCATATTTTCTTAATTCACCTTTTAAACTGTAAAAGTACACTAAAGAGTTTTGCTAAGTCTTATAAAAGTATGTATGTTATTGCATTCTACTTCTACTTAGTGACTTTTGCATGACATTTAAAAAAATTACCGAAAATTAACCAAACTGTACCGATCCGAAGAAAAACTGACATAATTGAGACGGTTTCGAAAAGTCTAATTTTAGTTATATATAATAAAATAATCAAAAAATTGATATGGTACAAATTTTATAAAATAACCGGCCGAACCGAACTATTGACACCCCTACTAGCTACCACTCCTCACCATGCATTTCTGCCTCTCCGAGCAATCCTTTCCCTGCTCCAAATAACACCGCTTTTCCTATCATTCCGTTACGAAGGCCGTAGACTACAGCAACTGTTGCTCCAATAGCTACCCATTTCCAATCTATCCCACCATCTCCTCTCTGGCCTTGGATTTCCACAACTCTACCTTCTTCAGCAGAAACTCGCTCCAACGCATCAACGCCTTCATCAAGAGAGATTTTTGTAGTGATTCGTGCCATCATTGCACACCTAGAAACTGCTGCTTCTGATTTTCTTGCATTCTGGTATGCTCTGAAGCCGTTGTGCAATTTCTTGACAGTTCCCCACATTCCATGTCGAACTCCCAATTTAGGGATGCCCATATCTTCATAGTGAGTAAGCGTGACCTCGCATGCAGATAACTGTCCATCTCCCTTCTTCGATTCCACTACAGTGCAGGTGTAACCAGGGATGCCGCTTTTAGGCCTTCGAGCGGCGAGGAAAGAAACAAGTCCCTGGTCCCTAAACAGGGGGAAGATAAGAAGCGAAAAGCTTCCTCTCGGTTAGAGGACCCAAAGCCCAAAACTCGCACGGTGAAGAGAAAAATAATTGCCCTTTCGATTGACTCGGTCCAACGACTGAGAGAAGAAGAAGAAGAAGAAAATAGCTCCTCGGCTTTGGTAGTTCGGTCTATAAAGGCCATCGAGGTTGCCAGAGCTCCCGAGCCGATGGCGGTTGTACATGTCGGGGTTGTTCCCGAAGACCAGAATCTAGACCGGAGTACTCCGAGCGATTTGCTCGGGGCTATGACAATGGGTGATTCACCTTCTCTTCCATCTTTTTTTAGGAGGCGCTGAAGGAAGCTCGAGAATTGAAGACTCCCGATATCAGCGCAGGCTCTGGTGTAGGGGATCCTTTCAGGGATTGTTTTACTGGAGTCGACGATGGTTCCGATATCGGTGATGCTTCTCTTTTATTAGAGGAGGCTCAGCGTTTCATTACTCGGGTAATGATTCTTCCATACTTCGTTTATTTGTTTTTTTCCATACTTGACTCGTATTTCTTACTATGCATGCCATTAGTAGGTTTCGAGTCGATCTTAGCCAGTGTGAGGCCGAGCTCCGGAAGGTCTCAGGTGAGAGAGATGCCCTACGGCTTCTTTGCAGCCAAAAGAACGAGGCTATAAAGGACCTCCAAGCGGATTTGGCTAAGGTCTGTGAAGAAGGGGTCGAGGTCGATAAGCAGGTGAGCCTCGTTCTGTTAAAGTATGGGTCTGATTAACCCGTGGAAGTTAACCCTTCGTTGTCTCAGTTGCAGCAGAAGATAGAAAAGATCGGGTTACTTCGAGAAGAAGTCGATCAAATCCGAGTTGAATGCAATCGGTGGAAGGAGACCCTCGACCGCCTGGCAGCGGAAAAAGAGACCATTTTGACAAAATTATTATCGGCCGACGTTCAACTTCAAAGTGTCAAGCAAAAGGGGTCGGTTCAAACTAAGAAGATTGAGGAGCTTGAAATACGACTTGCTGAGGCTAAGGCGGAGGTCGAGTCATCGAAAGTCTTGGCGGATAAGTCCATTGTTGGATATTAGGCTGATGCAGAGGCTGCTCAGATAGAGGCATGTGTAGCGTCGAAGGTCGCCGATACTCGAGCTCATTGGGTTGCCGAACTTTCTAAGTGTATGTCTCGGAGGGAGACCCTCGAGGAGATACACGCTCGAGGTTTTGACCTTACCGAAGAGGTGAAAAAGGCAAAAAAGCTCGAAGTGGAAGCTGAAGCCTTGGCTTATGATGACGATGATGATGATGGTAGCGAAAGCGGATCCGAGGATGCGGAAGAGCTCGACCAGGAAGCTTAGTTTCGAATTCTTCATGTTTGTACATTAATCTTGTAGGCAATTTTCTTATATATATGTATAATCAGGTCGACTTGTTTTTGTTCTGTGAAGACTTTTAATTGAATGTTGACCTTGTAGTCTCTCTGATCGATCAGGTTTGTAGCCCCTGAGTTCGCTTGTTGAGTCGATGATTCACACTTTGAAGGAACATAATCCGTAGATGTAAAAAGTAGCTTATTAGCCGTCGAGTGAATGTTTGGAACTTGAAATATTGTAGCCCGTAGGCGTAATGGTCGAGTACGTGCTTGCTCGAACTTAGAATAATAGTAGCCCGTAGGCTTAATAGTCGAGTGAATGTTTCGAACTCGAAATTTAAGTGGCCCGTAGGCTTAAATGGTAGAGTGAGTGCTTTGCTCGAACTCAGAATAACAGTAGCCCGTAGGCTTAACAATCGAGTGAATGTTTCGAACTCGAAATTTAAGTGGCCCGTAGGCTTAAATGGTAGAGTGAGTGCTTCGCTCAAACTCAGAATAACAGTAGCCCGTAGGCTTACTAGTCGAGTGAATGTTTCGAACTCGAAATGTAAGTAGCCCATAGGCTTAAATGGTAGAGTGAGTGCTTTGCTCGAACTCAGAATAATAGTAGCCCATAGGCTTAATAGTCGAGTGAATCTTAATTCTAGTTCCACAATAAATCTCAAGTCATTGCACATGTGTTTATGTTTGGGCCGATCTACATGAGCATGGTTCATTTTGACCATTTGGCTCTTACAATTTTTCCTGTTGGAACCTTGTTGTGAGATGACTATCTTGCATCTGAACTCGATGTATTTGAGGGCCCTGATGCTCCCCCGGTATTCGAGGTCTATCGAAAAGAGGCCTCGGATATTGTTAAAAGTGCAGCACGATCGATGGTTGCCTCATTAAAAACCTTGCCGAAAAACCCATTTGGGAAAAAACCGGTCTAAGGAAAAAAGAGTGCAACGCGTGCTCTTGATCGGAAGATCTTCTTCAGCTCTTGTTCGGACTTCTGCATGGGTTAGTTAGATGAGTATGGAAAGGTCGTGCCTTAGCAGTAGTACCGTTTTAGATGTGATACATTCCAACTGCTTGATAGTTGTTTGCCGTTTATGATGCCGAGCCTATATGATCCTTTTCCAACGTTCTCGAGCACCTGGTATGGTCCTTCCCAATTTGGTCCCAATTTTCCTTCGTTTAGATTCCGAGTATTGATGGTGACCTTTCTTAACACTAAGTCCCCCGGGCTTGAAATGGCGGAGTTTAGTTCTTTGATTATAGTACCTTTCGATTCATTGCTTTTGGGCGGCCAGTCAGATGAGGGCAGTTTCTCGTCCTTCGTTCGATAATTCAAGGCTGGTGTTCATGGCCTCGTTATTTGATTCTTCTGTCATGAATCAAAATCTGGGACTAGGTTCACCGACTTCGACTGGTATCAATGCTTCGGAACCATATACTAAGGAGAACGGGGTCGCCCCCGTACTGGATTTTGACGTTGTTCGGTATGCCCAAAGGACTTCGAGCAGGATTTCTCTCCATTTTCCTTTCGCGTCGTTCAATCTCTTCTTCAGGTTTTGAAGAATAGTCTTGTTCATTGATTCGGCTTGACCGTTCCCACTGGGGTGGTATGGTGTTGATAATATCCTTCTTATTTTGTGATCTTCGAGGAATTTTGTGATTTTGCTGCCAACGAATTGCTTCCCATTGTCGCATACTATTTCGGCGGGTATCCCGAATCGGCATATGATATGATCCCAAATAAAGTCTATGACTTCTTTCTCTCTTATTTTCTCGAACGCCTGCGCTTCAACCCACTTAGAAAAATAGTCAGTAATAAATAAAATAAATTTGGCTTTACTTGGGGTCGACGGCAGAGGGCCGACGATGTCCATCCCCCATTTCATAAATGGCCACGGGGATAGGACCGAGTGAAGTTGCTCCCCGGCTTGATGGATCATTGGCACAAACCTCTGACATTTATCACATTTACGAACAAATTCTTTCGCATCTTTGCCCATATTGATCCAATAATACCCCGCTCTGATCACTTTTCGGACTAATGTGTCGGCGCCGGAGTGATTGCCACAAGTGCCCTTGTGTACTTACCGGAGGATATAATTGGTATCTCCCGGACCCACACATACCGCCATCGTTCCATCGAATGTTCTTCGATATAGTGTTCCGTCCGCAGCTAACGTAAATCGAGCAGCTTTAGGGCCCTGGAATCTTTAGGGTCTGAAGGGAGCTTTACGTTTTTTAAGTACTCAATATACTTGTTTCTCCAATCCCAGGTTAAGCTAGTAGAATTCATTTCGGTGTGCCCTTCTTCGATTACTGATCTTGAAAGTTGGACGACAGTCCTCGAGCTCAAATCACCTACCTCGACCGACGATCCCAAATTTGCTAGAGCATCGGCCTCATTATTCCGTTCTCGTGGGACATGCCGTAGGGTCCATTTTTTGAAATGGTGTAAGGTGATAAGCAGTTTGTCCAGATAGCTTTGCATCCTACCTTCTCGGACTTCGAAGGTTTTGTTTACTTGACTCACCACCAGGAAAGAGTCACAGTGCACCTCAATGACTTCTGCTCCTAAGTTTCTAGCTAGTTCGAGACCTGCAATCATGGCTTCATACTCGGCCTCGTTGTTAGTTAACCTGATAGTTTGAATAGCTTGCCTAATAATGTTACCCGTGGGGGGTTTTAAAACTATGCCTAACCCGGACCCCTTTATATTCGAAGCACCGTCCGTAAAAAGGATCCATACCCCGGTCGATATACCTGATTTCAAAAGGAGTTCCCTTTCGACTTCGGGTATGAGGGTTGGCATGAAGTCGGCCACGAAATCTGCCAAAATTTGAGACTTGATGGTCGTGGGGGGTTGATATTCGATATCGTACCCACTAAGTTCGATGGCCCATTTGGCCAATCGGCCTGATAGTTCGGGCCTATGTAAAATATTTCGGAGTGGGCAGGTGGTTAATACGCTTATGGGGTGACATTGGAAATACGGCCTTAACTTTCTAGATGCGCTTACCAAGGCAAGTGCCAATTTTTCTAAGTGCAGATACCTAGTTTCCGCTTCTCCTAAGGTCCGACTCATGTAATAAACGGGAAATTGCGTACCTTGCTCTTCTCGAACTAGGACGATGCTTACGGTGAATTCCGATACCGCCAAGTACAGGTAGAGCTGCTCGTCCGCTTTCGGAGTATGAAGCAGTGGCGGGCTCGAGAGATATCGTTTCAATTCATGTAACGCTTGTTGGCATTCCGGCATCCAGGCGAAATCGCTCTTCTTTTTGAGTAGGGAGAAAAATTTGTGACTTCGATCCGATGATCTTGAAATGAACCGGCCTAAGGCTGCAATTCTTCCCTTTAACCTTTGTATAGCTTTCACATTGTCCACGATGGTGATGTCTTCGATGGCCTTGATTTTGTCGGGGTTGATCTCAATTCCTTGATTTGAGATCATGAAGCCGAGGAACTTGCCCGATCCGACCCCGAAAGCATATTTTTCGGGGTTGAGTTTCATGTTGAATTTCCTTAGAATCTTGAACGTTTCCTGCAAATGGGCCAAATGGTCCTCTGCGCACAGGGACTTAACTAGCATGTCATCAATATAGACTTCCATCGTTTTACCTATTTGTTCTTCGAACATTCTGTTTACTAGGCGTTGATAAGTAGCTCCTGCATTTTTTAGCCCGAAGGGCATTACGTTATAACAATATGTTCCATATCGGGTCATAAATGAAGTCTTTTCCCGATCGTCCGGGTTCATCTAAATTTGATTATACCCGGAATAGACGTCGAGAAAGGTGAGAATCTCGTGGCCGGTCGTGGCATCGATCATACGATCGATGTTGGGCAGTGGAAAGGAATCTTTGGGGCATGCTTTGTTCAAATCCTTATAGTCCACACACATTCTAAGTTTGTTTCCTTTTTTAGGTTGAACAACCACATTGGCTAACCATTCTGGGTATTTTACTTCCCGAATGGACCCTATCTTGAGAAGTTTGGTTACCTCGTCCTTTATGAATGCATGCTTTTCCTCCGACTGGGGCCTTCTTTTTTGCTTCACCGGTCTCAACATAGGGTTCAAGCTTAATTGGTTCACCGTTATGTCCGGCGAGATCCCTGTTATATCTAGATGGGACCAGGAAAAATAATCGATGTTATTGATAAGAAATTGAATGAGTTTCTTCATGAGTTCGGGGCTCAAACCCGTTCCCAGGTATACCTTTTGTTCGGGCCAGTGTTCGATCAGTACGATTTGCTCCCGTTCCTCAATTGTTGATTTGGTGGTATTGAAATCATCGGGGGATACGAAGGATCGAGGGATCCATCGATCATCATCGTCCTCTTCAACGTTTTGCTTACCTGGCCGGGTCGAAGCCGATGTCTGTGATTGCTATTTGGCGCTCTGCTTTGAACTTGATCCTTTTATTGGTAAAGGTGAGGATATTGATTTTGCTTCTTCGACGGAGAACATTTCCTTTGCGGCCGGTTGTTCCCCGTACACTATTTTGACACCTCCCGATGTTGGGAATTTGAGGACATGGTGTAGGGTCGAGGGTACGGCTCTCATTCTGTGGATCCACGGCCTTCCGAAGAGGGCGTTATATCTCATATCACCTTCGATCACATGAAACTTTGTTTGATGGATGGTTCCGGCCACGTTTATCGGTAGGGTAATCTCACCTTTAGTGGTTTCACATGCCATATTAAATCCGTTTAGAACCAAAGTTGCAGGTACGACCTGATCCTGCAGGCCGAGCTGTTCTACAACCCTCGATCTGATGATATTGGCCGAGCTACCTGGATCAATTAACACACGCTTAATCTTAGTTTTATTCATGAGTACGGATATTACCAGCGCGTTGTTATAGGGTTGGATGATTCCCTCTGTATCTTCATCACTGAAGGATAAAGTCCCTGTGGGTGTATGATCTTGAGTTCGAGATCGCTTCACAATCGACGTTTTAGCGTGTTTAAGCATCGATCCCTGGGGGGCATCGACGCCGCCGACGATCATGTGAATGACGTGTTGCGGTTCTTCTGGCTCGTTTCACTTACCGAATTCCTTGTCTCTAAAATGGTTCTTCGCCCTATCGCTCAGAAATTCCCGAAGGTGCCCTTTGTTAAATAAGCGGGCCACTTCCTCTCTTAGTTGCCTGCAATCTTCCGTCTTGTGACCATGGGTGCCATGATATTCGCACATTTGATTGGGATTCCTTTGGGCAGGATCGGTTTGCATGGGTCGAGGCCATCTGGTATCTTTGATGCGTCCGATGGCCGATACGATGGTGGATGTACCAATGTTGAAGTTATACTCCGATAGTCGAGGGATTTCTATAGGATCTATATATTTATCAAAGCCGCTCTTGATCATAAGTCCCCAAGAATTTTGCCCCCGATCAATCCTTCGGTTGTTCCGAACTGTGTCACGTGCTGAACCGTTGTTCATCCGATCTGTGTCGTACGGTTGGTATCGATCTCTGTTCGACCTTCGTTCTCTGTTGGTTTCCCTTTGATTTTTAGTGGTTGTGTGGTTCTGACATACGGTCCCATACAGAGCTCCCAATTGATCATCTTCGACCCTGATTTTTGATTGGTACCGGTTGTGTACATCTGCCCAAGTTATTGTTGGGTACTCGATCAAATTTTGTTTCAGTCGATGTGATGCTGTCGAGCTTAGCCCGTGCAGTCCTTGGGTGAAAGCTTGTACGGCCCAATCGTCTATGATCTGTGGCAAGTCCATACGCTCTATTTGAAATCGGGATACGAATTCCCTCAGCATCTCGTTACCCCTTTGCTTTACTTTGAAGAGATCTGATTTCCTTGTTACAACCTTTATGGCACCAGCATGTGCTTTTACGAACGAGTCTGCTAACATGGCGAAAGAATCAATGGAATTCGGTGGTAAGTTGTGATACCATATCATCGCTCATTTTGCGAGGGTCTCTCCGAACTTTTTCAACAACACGGATTCGATTTCATCATCCTCCAAATCGTTGCCTTTGATGGCGCATGTGTAGGAGGTGACGTGTTCATTAGGATCGGTCGTATAGTTATATTTGGGAATTTTGGGCATACAGAATTTTTTGGGAATTGGTTTTGGGGCCGCGCTCGAGGGAAAAGGCTTTTGTATGAATTTTTTCGAATCGAGCCCTTTTATCATTGGCGGAGCCCCCGGAATTTGATCGACCCTAGCGTTATACGTTTCCACTTTTTTGTCGTTGGCTTCGACTCGCTTTGTGAGTTCCTGGAGCAATTTAGCAATTTCAGGAGCAGTCCCCGATTCCTGCTCGTTTGATTTCACTACGGCGGATTCCGTTCTAGGGTGACTTCTCGAAGAAGCGGATTGGAGTTCGGTCCGCTTTGCATATGAGTTTGGCTCTGCAACTGAGCTATCGCTGCTTGTTGGGCTTGCAACATTTCGAAAATCATACGCAAGATGACCCCGATTTCCCCCGTGCTGTAGGTGTCTCGGGCTATGGATCGAGCACCGCCCTGAACGCTCATCTCCGGTTCAGAACGATGATTCGCTTCTAGAGCTATTTGCGAATTGATATCCAGTGGTACTTCGGCTCGAATTTCGGGCTCTTCGATTCGAGCCTCGTTGCCGTTGTCAGGTAGCCTTCCGGCCCCGGGCACCAAGTTGTTGGTTTCATCTTGAAGGCCGGCTTCGAAGTCGATAGGTAGAGCCATTGGTGATTCGAAGTTGTAAGATGGAGTGTACTGTAGATTTATATCAAACAATCACCGTTACCCTTAGCCCCACGGTGGGCGCCAAATTGTTTACCCGAAAAATCGGATAACGTTAAATTTAGATATGGTTCTAAGGGTATGCAAATTTCTTTGATACAAAATGACGATACAGGTATTTTTTGCTATGAAATGGGAAAATGATAGACGGGAAGACTAAAAAATATTAGAAGAACAAGTACAATAAAATCTTCCTCCCCCTATTGCAGTCTATCTCCCTTTTTATAGTAGGGGTCACTACTTTATTTGTAATAACATAAAATAATGCATATAGTGGAGAACCCATGATGGTTTGTCTCTCCCTTGATTCTCGCCAAGATTCTCTCCCTTGGTGCGGTTGTAACGGCTCTTGTCTGCGAGCTTGACACTGACTCGAGCTTGGTGCTAGATCGAATCCCCAGTCTTAGTTCGAGCTTGGTTCTGCCTTGGAGCTAGCATCGATATTCGGGGCCTGTGTCGGTCGTCGTTACCCCGTAGTCCGATTCGGACGCGGGCTCGATGATGATATCGAGTTTTGCGGTTGATTGGTCTTATAGCTCGAAGCTCGACGTCTCTACTTCGGAATTCATCAGAACTCGCTATGCGGATACCCTTCGATTGAAACGTCATTGTCTCGACCGGTCTTTATGACTGAGAATCGGTTTTGACCGTACACAAATATGCTGAAAATAATTTAGTTTGAATAGAAGTAGCATAATAGGTTTGGGAATTAGGATTTTGGGTTAATTATTTGTTGGCTTGTAATTGTTTCATAATTCCAAGGCCTAAGAAAAAAAGTTGATGTTTTATTATTTTTAAACTTAATATATAAATATATTTTTCACATTGTAAATTTATTCGGTACGGTTCGATATTTTTTCGATTTATTTTCATAAAATAAAAGGCATACCCTAATTATCGGTATGGTTATAGATTATGTAAAAAACCTATGATTTTATTACAAGTAACTTAAAAATCGATTCGGTACGGCACGGTTCAGTTGATTTAGTTGATTTTTAAATATTCATTAACACCCCTAGTAGCCAGCAACTATTTGTAGCAATACGACCTTGTTATTATGCTATTATTCTTTATTGTTTTACACTAAAGCTTTCGTGCACACAACCAGGCATTGTGAAATTACTTTCAACTCTTGGCATAAATATTTTATTTTATGTCAGTATGAATATGACTGATTGAATCAAATCTTACATAAAGTCTGAAAATCGTTCAAACCTTGATCTTTTATTTTTCTTTAATATTAAATTCTAATTAATAGTATCCTCCTTTTCCCGATCTATCTCCCTGTAGAAGCACAATATTCATGGCGAAGGACTCCGCAATCTCCCTCTTCATATCTCACATCTCCTCAGGCGTCAGCTCAGTAGATGAATTAAATTACGGATCCAGCCTCTAACACAAGGGAAGCAAGAAACAATAAATGGAAATTGCCACGACCATCCATTTTCAGTTCCTTTATCAATTTCCATTCACTGTGACAAACATGACCAATCAGTCAATCAACTCCAGCAGGTGCTCTCTCTCTCTTTCTGTGTGTGTGTGTGTGTGTGTGTGAGAGAGAGAGAGAGAGAGAGAGAGAGAGAGAGAGAGAGAGAGAGAGATTTTAAGCTTTTAGCATCAACACAGAAGTAGTTTATAGAAAACATATAAACAAATCATGGAACAACAATTAAACATGCCATAGATCCACACCATAAAAGAAACGAAAATTTTAAAGTATAGTTTGTTCCAACTTGGTTTTTCGTCTGCCAATCTAACTGAATCTTTCAAAATGCATTCCTTCCATTGAGAAGCAGTCCTTCACTTCTACTCGGGAAAAGATGGCTGTGTGCTGAAGAAGAGAGATACTCGTCACCATATTTATGTAGTTTGCATTCAAGGTGAATAACAGGAAGAAACATGAGGGAGCAAAATCACACCTACCGGACTCCGGACCTAATTGCTCCAAACAAAACTGATTCCTTGAGCTTTACGAAATTCATCAGAGAATTTAGCATCCAATAAACAACGCGCAGGTTCAAGTATTTGATTCACTCCCTCATGCTATCATTGTCAGCTTCCTCTTCACTTAAATCAAGATCAGCCAACAATTCCTCCAATGCGACAGTAGGGGCATCATCCCCATCAGCCACAGATGCCATTTCTGATGGCTGATACTCCCTGTTGCGATAAAGAGATATGTTGAATCTCAAATCAGGATTCTCCTCTAAATCTCTTAAGAATTGTTCATACTCAGAGCTCATCTTCTCTTCATGGTCTCTACCCTTTACATTGTCATCAATCTCCATATTTAGAGATTTCAGTTTCCATGAACGAGGCTTCCCACACTTCTTCTGCCATTTCTCTTCATAGCTTTTCTTAACAAGTATCACATCTGGGAGAACAAAACCTTTATACTTGTCCAGCTCATTATCATTACTATTAGCAGCATATAAGTCATACCCAAGTGCATAATCCCCAGGATTTAGAAGATGCCCCAGATGTGTTCGTACATTGAAAATTGTATCATTCTTGCCAAAATCAGATACACGAGCTACTTGGGCATCTGCCAAAGCGTACTTAGATCCACCAATATTGACCTCAGAAGAAACACTCTCAACATCTAGAACTATATATTCCACAAGCTGCCTACTCGAAAGTAGGGACTTAAAAGACGCCCTCCAATACTGTTCCGCGTCCAGAAAACAGTTCCTGAGAGTAAATGGGTCAAGTAAAGCAATGTTATTACTCACCTTGGTGCAGATCACAAGTGGCCCTAGATTCCCCAAACCATCTTTAACTTTTGGCGGAAGACAAATCAAGTCCTCACGGCAAACTGGGCAAATTTCAACTGAAAAAGTATACTTGTAGTTGTAAATGCTGCTCTTGGTATCATGAGACACCAGTTGTTTGTCATTACGGCTCCGAATTGGAACCACTTTCCCTATAAACTCCACAAATTTCACAGCATGACTACGATTAGAGAAGAAAATATCAATTCCTTGATCCATTTGCTTAATCCTTATAGCACGAGCAGCGGCATCATGCTTAAGAATAAGCTGTTCCAAATAGAAGAACGTCCGCCTGTGAGAAACATGCTGTCGCAGTTGCACTGCAGCCACCCACTGGTCGGGATTAGCCTGAACCCTCGTACAAGATTCACACATTTGGTCTTGGATAACATATTCAACAGTATAGGCCTGCTCAAGGATAGCTCCGTGAAGAACCTCTTTCTGAACCTTCAGCTTGACTTTGATTCTCTTGGAATGAGGCTCGGTCCAAATAAACTCTGCATGTACTAAACGAACTTTATTCAAATTCTTCAACCTCTTCACACAGAATGTCAGTAGCTCCTTTGATTCTAATTGGGCTTTAAGCCAAGTCCTCGGAGGCTGCAAATAGCCATCACATTCAGGGCAATGACATATGATAACATGCTTCTGGAGACCTTCTGTTAT
This sequence comes from Nicotiana tomentosiformis, assembly GCF_000390325.3. NCBI lineage: Eukaryota > Viridiplantae > Streptophyta > Magnoliopsida > Solanales > Solanaceae > Nicotiana > Nicotiana tomentosiformis. The sequence goes on along the minus strand of NC_090813.1, from coordinate 98,859,991 downwards.
GTCAACTTCAGACCTCAAGCAGTTGGCACACATATTGGCAGCATTTGGTTGCATAGAAATACCACATTTGCAGCATAAAACACTTCCAATTGTTCGATGCACTGTAAACATGCCTGTGTCTTGTGCCATGGCTGGAAAGAGATACACAAGACAGCAGTAAGCATAATAAGGACCAAAACATTATGAAATATGCATCAACAATTTTAAGTTACCAAATCAACCTAACAAGTATGTGATATATTGCAACACCAAAGTCTAATGTCATATCTGGTTGGTAAGAGATTCCTTTTATGTACTGCGGCTCCAAATTACCATAGAAGCTGCAAGGCGCCAAGGACAAGCTACTGGAAATTTAATTCCAGTAATCTCAATGCTATGGCTTAAAAAATAAGTGAAAAGGAAATATAAAGGTGGCCATGATCAAGAGTTCTTTTATTTTCAGGTAACCTTTAGGCTTTAGTCCAAGGATAGAAGAAGCACAAATAAGTGCACTTCTTGAACAGATTTAAATTAAAACCAGATAAAACTTCAAACATCACCTACATTTTAGATTCCCCATTAATTAATATCATCTATCTTTCCTTAGACAACAGCTTAAGATAAAAAGGAGAAAACCGTGATTATGGCTGTAAAAAAGGATCTAACTTTATGTTTCCTTTTCACTTTGTTTTAGAAAAAAAAGAAAACCTTCATCAGAAAATTGTACGTAGATAGAACCAAATATCTTTCCTTTTTAGTTCAACCATTCATTTCGAAATTGAGGCCACGTAAATATACAAACACATGTAAGTGCATTCTTTTAGAAAAAACAAACAAATAATAGCATTTCTTGTTCTGAAAGCTCCAGCAACACACATAGGTCGACGTCTTTGTTCTAGTACCTCAAAAGCCAAAAAGAAAAAGTGCCACCTTCAGTACTTTATCCAAATGCTAAATGAAATTCCAGTATCACCCAAATTATACAGCAATGGTTTGGGCTGATCCTAAATATAACCACCAGCTGCATAGATTTCGATATCATACCTAAAATGGGTTTCAGGGGACAAAAAATAGCCACAAGGCTTTGGTCCAACAGAAAAGGTAATACAATGTGATATGTATAGTACTCGCACATTGCAACTTTAAATCATGACGGGTATTTACGTGGAGAGGATAAAGGGACACGCTCATTATCCACAGTGTTCTGAAACTAGAAACCATGGATTTCTCAGTTATCAAACAACAACACTACATCTTGTCACACCTTTTTCCCGAAGAATAGAGAGTTTTTCCAATCAAAGTGACATCTGAAATGGGGATATTTATTTAATTAGAGTCGTCACTTGGAATAATTATATGGTGTCCCAAGTCACCGGTTTATTTTAAATCCCAAATCGAGGAAATTTGACTCTGTTTTAAAGTCCGCGAAAACCAAAAGATCAGGTAAGGAATTCTGTTAAACCGGGAGAAGGTGTTGGGCATTCCCGGGTTCCGTGATTTTAGCATGGTCGCTTAATCATACCTGGCTTAATTAATTTGTTTAATTATGTGTTTTAAAACCTGTGTGTTTTTTTACCTTTTATCGCTTTTAATTATGGCGTTTATGAATTTATCTTTGAAACGGATCACGTGTGTAAATCCGTTTTATTTGGGGCGCTAAAATCATGTCACGCGTATGTGTACACAATTAATCACGCTTTATTAATTATTAAGATTGTTTCGCTCAAAGTTGCGTGAATGCATACTTTGATCTTAATTTTGTAACCCGTAATTATGTCACGTGAACGTATACATGATCACGATAATTTGATTAATTAAAAAAAAAGCGTACCTAAAGCATTCTAACGCATTCATGGATTATTTTTTTCTACTTTGAGATTATTGTGAGGCCATGACTTATGGATCAAATATTATTGTGGAGAAAGATGTATGATTGTCGATAATTTTGACAAACTTGTGTATTTGGTTGACTACATGCTAGCGTTTGATACTTATCTGTTAGGATGAAAGGAGCATGGTCCAACTCACTCATGTCAGGCCAAATAAATGGCCAGATTACCTCCAGATTTCAACTAAACTCCGCGGCCCATTAATAATCAAACTTAACACATTCCAATTAGCTCTATCCAGCACCCACAATCCAATAACGTTACAATCAACTTATACCCCACAACCTTTTAATTTCTAACAAGCAAACACATGGCCCATTATTACTAATCCCCTCATTATTCAATTAATCTTTGCAATTTCCATGATTAACGAGAAGATGCAGTAACAAACATGAGACAACACCAAGCGAAAATGACGAACCAAACATAAGGCACTCAGAAATAATGAAGCTGAACGCAGATAAAATACACAAAGCTAAAAGGAAAATATCTACAAGAAACTAAACAGAAAAACAAATCAAGCATTTAATTAAAGCGATACCAACTAAAGCAAACATAATACCATTGAAACAGTAGATAAAGAAACAGACCTTTGTAAGTGCCTCAAACTAAACTTTACTTAACAGAAAACTTCCGAGCAAAGTTTGGTACAGAAACGATGACTGTTCAGCTAGCAACGACCAAAGCCGACAACAATTCCGGAGCCAAAAATGCTAACCGCAGTTCGACTAACAGAAGCGCAGCGGCTCCGGGACCTCGAATGCGACCTCCAAATCACAATAGTGTTTTGTGGGTTGAGATGAAGCTGTTTTGCTGCGTTTGTTTCAGCTGAGTATTGCAGTAGTTTCAGGTGTTTTAGAAAAGGTTTGTGGGTGCTTCCATTGAGGAAAATGGGTGGTGAACATTAGGCTAAACTAAGGTGAAGAAGAAGGAATTTTTGGGGCTTCTGCCGGTAAATTTTAAGACCTCTAGCTCTAAGGTTTCTTTGCCTTTTTCCCTATGTTTTTTCAGCCTTTTTTCCCTTTTCCGTTCTCTGTTATTTTTTTTTTCTTTTTCGTGTGTGCGTGTGTTGAGGAAGAAGAGAAGGCTCCTAGGGTTCTTTGGGTGTGAGGGGAATTTTGTTCTTGAGAGAGTGAAAGAGGAGGAGGAGGAGGAGGCTAGGGTTTAGTCAAGGGGGTATCCGTTTCTGTCTAGGTTTTGGGGAATCTGGGATGTTTTAACGAAGAAGGGGGATCCGGTTGGGCCAGACGGGTCGGGCAGGTGGGTTTTTGGGCTGCCGGAATTGGGCCAATTTAGAACAAGAAGCAAAAGACCTTGTTCCTCTTTTATTTGATCTTTCAAAAGTAGCCACATTACTACTAATTGAATTTGTTTTGCCAAAACGACCTAATTAGCATTTTAACTAATTAATTAAACTAATTGATCAAAGCTAATGTATATATTTTTTTTGTGATTTTTGTTTTACTCATCCTTTTAACCTATGATTAATTCTCAAATGCAATTAATACACTAAATGAAAGATAAAAATTATTTTTGATGATTTTTTTATAATTTCAAACATTCCTAAATATGCATGAACAATGCAAATAAATGCAAAACAAATTAAAGAAAAGTTTCTAAAATTCTATAAAATCAATTAAAAATATTTTGGACTATTTTTAGGAGTACATTCATATGTGGGGCAAAAATTAAGTGCTCACACATCTCAATTTCAAGCTATTTGGGGTCACCTATATGAACTCTCACTATTCATGTTGCTCCATTTAGAATGGTCGCAATCCAATATTCAATAATTTCTCTAATCAAGAGACTCCTAAAAGATATTGGACCTAAAGTAGCTAAAATAAAGTATTAATAATTAAAAAATTAAATAATAAATTATCAAGGTCGATGGATAAGAGAAATATTTACAACAATAGACAAATTTTCATTAAAATCGATTATTTTATGTTAGAATATGGGTGAAAATCATTTTGATCCCCTAACTTCGTCTTAAAAATCAAACTCCTCTTCCAATATTAAACAATAGACATTTTGCTCCTTCAAATTCAATTATATTTTTAAAATATCTATATATTTTTTTGTTTACTTCTTTAGTATCACAATATTTTTCTTAATCTATGTTATATATTTATCTATAGTGAAAGTAATTTTTAAAAAGAGATTATCATATATTAATAATAAGTAAACAGAGTTGTGATTGTTAGGGGGTACTGGTTTTCCCCACATAAATTATTCCGAACTATCACTATTATAATCCAAAATAGTTCTAGGTACTACAGTTCCTAGGATGTCTGCCCAAAAGGTTTCATTTGCAAACACCGGAGGAACTTTCAGCATTGTTGTTCTTCTCAAAAAATTAGTTTTTGCTCATTCCATTGCTAGCATGTGAGCCACCTTATTATGTTCCATGTAACTGTGTTTCATTATCATGCATGACATACAAGTTGCATGATATTTTCAACTGAATCTAACATAAACATGAAAGATTTGAGTTGGAGCAAAAAGGAACATCAGCTAATAAGCAAAAAGAAAAACCAGCTAATAAAAAGCCACATCCGTTTTAGAGGATTTTCCTGTTAGATAAAATTTATGAAAACGTTTAATTGGATTCTTGGGTTCCAAGCAAAGAGGATGTTTGTAAGGAGCCACCGCATTAGGTGACTCTTGGGCTTCTTTAATGGTCACAAGAAGAATAAACATGTCTTCCTTGATTCTTTTTGAGATCTGGAACACAATTAATATGAGCAACATTATTATAAGAGGTGCAATCAAGTAGATCGACCCCACAATTTTGATTGCGGATACTTCCTGTATCAAAAAAGAAGAAGATAAATACATGATATTTAAATCAATGTATAAATAACTAAGAGTAAAGCCTATACGGACAAAGAAAAAAAAGAACCTAAGAGAAGACAAGACGGCGAAGAAGCTGGAAACAAAAAAGACGAAGAAAACGAATGCAAAAGTCACTTACATGGATTCTTAGAATACTACTGGGTTTAGGGTATGTTGTATATTGTTATAGAATACTACTGGCAAAAGAAAAGAAATATTATTGTTTTATTAGGAGATATATATGATAAATTGGTTATATAAAAAAATATTTACAGATTGTCATATTAAAGCTGAAATGCTAGCTCTAAAAATTGGTTAAAATTAACAATCTTTAGCTCACTGCTGGTAAATTCGTAAGTTGGTAAGATACATACGACTTCAAAACTATTGTAATATACATATATATGGCTTGCATAAAAATTACTGGTATCATAGCCATATATATATATATATATATACACAACAGAGGAGTATTTATAGTTAAATCTGTATATGGGAACTAGAACAATTCTCTCAAATAACTGAAGCTGTGGCCATGGAAACACATAAGTAATTTTAGTGAGAAATTTATAAAACATGAATGACCTTCTATGGAATCAACTCTAAAACATGAATGACCTTCTATGGAAATAAATACAAAACAAATAAAAGAAAAGTTCCTAAAATGCTATAAAAGCAATTAAAAATATTCTGGACTATTTTTAGGAGTAAATTCCTATGTGGGGCAAAAATTAGATGCTCACACATCTCAACTCCAAGTTATTTGGGGTCAGCTATATGAACTCTCACTACCCATGTTGCTCCATTTAGAATGGTCGCAGTCCAATATTCAATAATTTCTCTAATCAAGAGACTCCTAACAGATATTGGACCTAAAGTAGCTAAAATAAAGTATTGTGTCTTAAGGAGCATAATGAAAAATAGAGAGAACACATACAAAACAAAACAACAAGGCGAGTTTTCAGTTATGTAGAGCATACATCAATCAACTACGGCTTAATCCAAAACTTGTTTTGCTCCGCTAAATGAATCCTTTATATATATTCAATGTTTCTTAATAAAATGAACATTATCAAAGAAACTCATGAATTAACTGTGAAAGTAACACTAAAATTAACTCAAAATGAAGGAAAATCAAATAGAGAAAATTACATGTGAAAGTAGAGTCGTAAGCGGCGGAAGAGAGACGGAGAGAGGCTAAGAGAGTAGAACCGAGAAAGAAACCTAAGTCATGGGTTTGGGAGATTTTAGTAAAATAGGTGAATACCTTTATTCACTTTTTTATTTTTGTAAAATCAGGATAATTAAAAAATTAAATAATAAATTATCAAGGTCGATGGATAAGAGAGATGTTTACGACAATAGACAAATTTTCATTAAAATCGATTATTTTATGTTAGAATATGGATGAAAATTATTTTGATCCCTAACTTCGTCTTAAAAATCAAACTCATCTTCCAACATTAAACAATAGACATTCTACTCCTTCGAACTCAATTATATTTTTAAAATACATAATTTACCCTCGATCTTATCAGTCTTGGTCTAGATTTTTTTTGTTTACTTTTTTAGTATCATAATTTTTTTCTTAATCTATGTTATATATTTATCTATAGTGAAAGTATTTTTTTAAAAAAAATAAAAAAGTAAAAAATGATAATCAATCATATATAATGTTAAAATTAAATAATAAATAAATAGGCATTAAATACAAGAATAAAATATCTTATTAATATCAATCAAATAAAAATTAGTGCAATAATATAAAATATAAGTAATTAATTATAGAGATAGATTTTATAATAAATTTCTAAAACATTAAATATTTACCGACTTACGAATTTACCTTTTCATTTTTTGTAGTATATATTAAATTACTGGTATCAGAGCCGGTACCGGTAATTTTTATGCAAGTTATATATATACATAGCAAATTCTTTTGAAGGTAATCAAGTTCTTCAGCTGTTTTGGACCAACGGTTGAAAATTTTATGGAAAAGAGACAGAAAGGGTTTCTAATCTGTTTCATAAGAATCAAGTGTCTAGGAGGAAAAACATGAATACCCATAGAATGAGGTTAGAAAAAGAATACTTGCAGATAAAAATAAATTAAATTTGAAAAAAGGTTAAAAGTGAGCATGGGATCCGCACCTCAGAATCATATTGAGGGAAATTGGAGGATTTGGTTGAAAGACCAAAACGCCCATGAAAGTCCTTATTTTAATTAGGTAACAAGTCGATAATTGCAAAAGTATTTTAATAGAATATTTATATAATTCCTTAAAAATATTACTCATTGAGACCGATTACATGCGCAACATGCGTACTCGTTTGGACCCATAGTGGTCGTTTCTTACTGTCATCTCACTGATTTCATTGATATTTCGTACTCAGTCATATTCTTGCTTTCATATCATATCTCGGTCTGAGTTATTTATCGATACATCATGTCATTATTGTCGGGCTAGTTTCATGACACTGTGAGTCCGTGAGTGAGATTGGAGAGATTGATGACTCAGTGAGGTCAGGGGCCTGTTTGTGAGGATGTTGTCACTATAGCACGTGAGTTGTCAGTGCGATTCCAGATGTTGATATTATAGCACGTGAGTTATCCGTGCGGCATGCGAATTGTCCGTGCGATTCCATATATTGATATTATGGGACGCGAGTTGTCCGTGTAGCACGTGAGTTGTCCATACAGATTATAGCGCTTGGGCTGAAAGGAGTGAGTGCAATCGACTATAAATAGGGATCGGGCTGCACGCAGCAACATGTATGATACAGCGTTGTATGATTGAGTGTGCTGAGCATAATAAGAGAGAATGTGAGACAGTGAGATTGAGTACTCTGGGAGTGTGAATACATGAGCCCATCATCGAGATGCATTGCATTTGACATGCGTACTTGAGATACATGCATAGAGGTGCATTTTCTTCTACTACCCAGTTTTGGGGACATTTGTATCTTGACATGTAGGCACTTTCCTCATGCTATCTAAAAATGAAACATCTTACTATTTGTTGAAATAATTTTTGAAAAAAATTATAGTTTTCAAACTTACTCGTATTTTGGCTTTTTCGGTAAAAGATTTTAATTTTCACGGAGATACTTGAAAAGAAATGCCTATTTTCTGGAACTGTGAACGGACTGAGCCTTTTAAATTCCGAGATACTCTTTTGTTACGTGTTTTATACTGTTATGAACTGTTGTGGGATATTGGTGTTGGACCCGATTTTTCTGTTAGCTCGTCACTACTTTCAACCTAAGGTTAGGTTTGTTACTTATTGAGTACATGGGGTCGGTTATACTCATACTACACTTTTGCACCTTGCGTGCAGATGTTGGCCGTTGATGTTGTTGTATTCGATGGTAGCTGGATTTGAAGATGTACCTGCGTCTCGGTTGTAGCTGCCTCTTGTTCATGGTAGCCTTAGATCTATAAAACTCTGTTTATGTACTTTTCAAACAAACGATGTATTTATTTCATTTCTGCTTTGTAAACTCTATTCTTAGAAGCTCATAATTTGTACTACCAATTCTTGGGAAATGTAAAGATTCAGATAATTTCGTTGTTTAATTGTCTTATTAATATTATTGAAATTGAATCATTATTAGTTGGCTTAACTAGCATGATTGATTAAGTGTCATCACGACCGGTGGATTTTGGGTCGTGACACTTCCGCATGCTTTCGGTGGAAGTTTTTTTCGCATGTGTCAAATTTGTGGATAATTTTCAAATACCGACACGAACATAGCTTATCCGTGCAAATCACCAGAGCGCCTCTTTTTGTTTCCTTTTTTATCTCCTTTTCTCTTAAAAATCCATTTTTGTTTACATAATCTCAGCAACTCTCTTTATTAATCCTTCAACAATGGAATCAATTAGCATCACCAAGGCCTTTGTACTCGTCAGCATTCTCGCGCAAGAGCCTAGTCTTATCACTGCCTGGCGTTGGAGCAGCAAAACGAAGGCCTTGAATTTTTAATTATTTTCTTGAATTGGCAGTGGCATTTATTTGTTATGTTGCTCGGATAGTGCGTGTGGATTTGATGGTTGAAATTTGAAACCATTTTCGCTTAATTTGTTTTTGTTTTTTTGTAAATGTGATTGTGTAAATTGGCGACATAATATAACTATTTGATCTTCTCTTTTTCTAGAAAAGAGAAAAAGTGTAATATTGAGATCATCTTTATCCTTAAAAAAAAGAATATATTGGACAAAATTATAACTATAATTAATGTTTTTTTTACCTTAAGAATTTTTATGCATTATGAATACATTAGCACTTGTAAAACGTAACGAACACGAGATTGAAGAGGTATATTTATAAGATGAAATAAAACAATAAAGAAAAGGAGAATATTGCAAGGAAAAGAGAGAGGTAATTCTTATTGAATCGGATGATTTACGATGGAGTAAATCCCCTCTATTTATAGAGGAATAATGACTTAGCCACAAAGTAACAAATTTTTTAAAAAATAGAAACTCACTCTAAGTACAATTCTATTCATAACACTCCCCTTGAATGTCTACTCAATAGATAATGTGCCTCGTTAAAATCTTAACTAAAATAAAACTCAGTGGGACAAAATCTTGTAAGGGAAAAAGAGTACAACGTGTATTAACTCTCCTTGATGAGAACATCAATTCACATCCTTGAGCCTTTGCATCTCAATCTTGTAAACCAATTTCTTGAAGGTTGACGTCGGTATAGATTTGGTGAACAAATCAACCATATTATCACTTTAACGAATCTGTTGCACATTGATATCATCATTCTTCTGAAGCTCGTGTGTGAAAAATAACTTCGGTGAAATGTGCTTTGTACTATCTCCTTTTATGAATCCTCCCTTCAATTGGGTTATGCATGTTGCACTGTCTTCATACAAAATCGTGGGTAGTTTGTCATATTTCAAAAAATATTTGTCTCGAATAAGGTGTATTATAGACCTCAACCACACACATTCTCAACTTGCTTCGTGAATAACAATTATCTCAGCATGATTAGATGAAATAGCCATGATTGATTGTTTAGTCGATTACCAAGATACGACAGTGCCTCCACAAGTAAACACATAGTCTGTTTGAGATCGAGCCTTGTGTGGGTCCATCAAACTATGTAGAGAACCAGGTTCGCTATTAGTTCCCACATAACACACGCACACTGCAGTAAGTAAATGACGTAAAGAAGTTTTACGTGAAAAACTCCCAGCTCATGGAATTAAAAACCATGACCTACCCTTGTAGGATTTCAACTTTACTACTAAGCAAACTTTAGATTACAATCTATTGTAACCTATGAATTAATCTCTTAATCTCTCACTAACTTGTAACACTTCTATTACAAGCCACTTTATAATAACTCTATTACAAAAACTTACAACACGACTAAACCAAGCCAAGACACAAACACAAGGGTTTATGATTTTCAAAGGTTTCCTACACAATGCTTCTAACTAAGTTAAGTATGAATTACAAGTAAAGAACTTTAACAAATATGCAACACAACTAAGGACATGTAATAACTCAATACAGAGAACTGGTCCGTTGTTATGTTGTTCTTTGTTCTTGATGCTCTTGAGAATCGCTTGCCAGATTGATTAATCACTGCCGAGGGTGCTTGATAGATTCTTCAAAAGTTCAGTAATGTTTTGTCTTTGGCTTAATGTTAATATAACATTGGTGACAACACTTGAATCATGCAAGCATGTTTGGTACATGAGCATTCCCAATGAAGTTGACTGATGCACTGTGTTATACTGTTGCATGTGCAGACAACAACTTTACAGCTGTTGGGAAGTTGACTAGTATGGTGACCAAGGGAACAGATGTCCATCTATTCCCCCTGCTATTTCTCTAACTCTGAAGAGTTGAATGATAACCCGACTTTGAGACTTGTTGATCTTAAGTACTTGAGAATGTGTAATAGGTTCCTTATCTGGTTCTTAGCATTAAGTTTGTTAGATCATCAAAATATAACATGGATACATATAACAATAGGGATACATAGAACTTATCAATTTCCCCATTTTTGATGATGACAAACTCATAATTGAAATTTCTTCTGAGAACCAGAATGACATACGCATAACCTGTATTCCCCCTAAATATGTTCCCTATCTTGTTCCCTTCAGTTTATTATTCCCACTTTTGGCATCATAGAAAGATTAGCATCAAGCAATAAGCAAAAAGAAGTCCATCTTGGTTAACTCATGCCACATATGTGCACACAATCATGACTAAAGACAGAACATAAGAGCAAGGCATACATAACAAAATTAGGAAGCTTTCATTAACATTTGGATATTAAGCAGGGAGCAGTTCCATTGTACTAACACATCCACAAAGTAAAAACAGTAAAAACACAAGTATCAGTCATAGACATCATCATAACTAAAACAAGGGACATACACTAAGACTTGACACTGGAAAGGGAATACTTTTTAGGGAGCACTGGAAGGGGAAGGCTTATATGTAGATGCAAGGGTTTTAAGAATGATGCCCATTCGAGCATTGGCTGACATCTGCTCATTGAGCAGTTTCTCCTTCAGGTCCTCAACCTGTTTCCTGAGGTCGATATTTTCCTTGATCAGACGGGCAACCTCTGTGCTTTGAGAACTGCTGGAACCCGGTGTTTCCTGAAGCTGACTTAGCTGACCCTCAAGAATGGCATTCTTTGCCTTCAGTTTCCTTATCTCATCAGTGGCATTGTTTTGGGCGCTGATCAATTGGGAGATAGTAGAAGTGCTGCCAATCCCTCTAACCTTATCAATGCACTCACATTCCTCGAGGGTGGTCTTGGAGAAGGTTTGCTTACGAGTACTTACTTTAGTTTTCCCAAAGGGACTTTGAAGAACTCAAAAATCTTAGTAAGGAGAAATCCGTAAGGTTACCCATGATTACCATCCTTGAACCCTGCCACCTTCTGCGTGTGTTCTATCATAATGCCAGGAAGGTTGATAGTTGTGTAGCCATCTAGTGCTTCCATGAGAACCAGGTCTGCTCGATATGTAATGGACCTTCTCTCTGCACGAGGGAGCAAAACCTTGTTCACCAATTCAAACAGCAATTGATACATAGGAAGGAGGGCCTTCTTGTGTACCCGTTCCCCTTGTTGAACAACCTTATCCTTCAAGATAGCATTTCTAAAGTTTGAAAAGCAGATTCCCTGAACAGAAGACAAACCCTTAGCAGGCACTCCCAAAATAGTTCCCAGCATAACAAAGTCCATCATAAAATTAACATCATTTATCATCATACAAATATGATCATCATCAACTGTAAAGAAATCGGCATAAAAACTGTGCATTTCTTCCTCATAAACTTTGGGATTATCATCTGTGAACAGGTGTGTCCACTGTTGGAATTCACAGATCTCTACCAATTGGCGCATGCCAGCCAAATCCAGAATATCAGGGCAAATGTACGTCCCCACAACACCTTTTGATTTTTTAATTTTTCCTTATCAGCATCCTGGGTATCATCAACCTTGGCCTTTTTGGAGGAACCAGGTTCCTCACTGGCATCACCCTTCCTTTTCAATGATTTGCGAGCACTCTTTCCTTTCTCAACAGATTTCCCAAACATCCTCTTCTTAGACACTTTTTCAACTGATTCTTCTGTCACTTTTTCTCCAGATTCCCCAACTACCTTTTTACCAGAGTTGTCACCTTCAACTTTGAAAAACTCTTCGTACTCATAGAGGACCCCCTTTTTTGACTTGGGGACAACGTGCTTCTGTGAGAACTTGTGAGTTTAGGAACCAGGTTCCTTATCCACTTCATCATCAACATTGACAACAATCACTACTTTCTCACTCACAACCTTCCCATCCTTCACCAATCTTCTCCTTTTTCGTTGTTATTGGCTTTTCTTAATAACAGACTCAAGGGCCTCCTTCTTTTGCAACCTAGTGGTAGGTCTCTTAAGAGTTGGCACTTGAGTAGTAGCATATCTACTCCTAGCCTTGATAAAGCTAGCAATAGCCACATTATCATAATCATCTTCATTATCCTCATTTTTCTTCTTGAGATAAAGATCTTATTTCAGGAACAATCATGGACAAGGGCTCAACGTAAAAGTGAGGAAAGGGAGCAGGGTCAGTACTAACCTGGGTTGTCTGCGAGGAACCAAGGGTTGGCTCATCTTGGCTAGAGGGATCAGGTCCCTCAGTTGGTGCCCCAATAGTACTGGCCGGTGCTGATGATTCAACAGGCACAAGTTCCCTATTCTCCACTAGTGTACTATTTTCTTCCCCCTAAGACTCAGACACACCTTTGCCATCCTCAATAACACATCCCTCAGCAGCTATTGACAATATATTTTCTATGGCCTCTTGTTTTTGTAACCCTATGGTAAACCCAAAAGTAGGAGGAGTATTACATGTAGACTCAAGGCCAGGGGCTGTCATTATCGATTCATCATGGATATGACCAACATCTTGATCTTTGCCAGAGCTTTCTTCCATTGGTGGATTGGAAATTTCTTGATTCTTTTCTTCTTCTACTATATCTTCTTCAACCATTTTTTTCGGCGAGGCAGAAGGAGAGGTCACAACCACAAACTTCTTGGGAGTCGAAATTTTGCGACTCTGATGAGAACCAGTACTCGATTGGGTTAGAGAGGAAGCAGAGGGTGGTTGTGACTCTATCTTAGGGTGTGGACTGGTCGAAGTTGAGTGTGTGGGTTCTATCACTGGCGTTTCAACAGGTGAGGACTCAGTGGGGATGACACTAGGAACATCTTGTGTTTCCTGGTGTTCAGACATGGTAGAGTCCAGTGAGTTGAAGAGGAGAGATTTTGGTTTGAAGAAAGAAAAAAGGAAATTTTAGATTTTTTGATGTAAACAGTGATGAAAATGATTGTAAAAGGGTGCATTTAAGAGGGGTGAGGGACCGGTTAGGAATAGGTGGCAATTTAGGTAGTTGGGTCGCTTCATAACAGGTGAGACGTTTGGGTTCACAAATCGGGAAAGAAAAGAAACTGACAGCGTAATGACGTGGCACCGTTTCAACTGTTTTAAAAAATTATGCATGAGAGTGCATAGAAACTACTAACCTGTGTCGAGGGAACCAGGTTCCATGAAAAAAAAGTTCAAAATATAATCTTCATCCTTTGATCAACGTGCAATGCATTAGCTACTTGTTTGCTCTGTAATCATCATGCGTGTCTACCTATAACGGTATAGAGATGAGTTAGACTTTGCCAGAAAATACTTTTTAGCTAATTTACCTATAAATTTCTTTCATAGCCAATCATCGAGGGATCAGGTCCTCGGCTTGGTTTTATCAACCCTAGCTCTAAGCGATTCTTTCAAAGTGTTCTCTGCTCAGTGCTTTGGTGAATATGTCTGCAATTTGATCTCCTGTGCTGCAAAATTTTAAACAGATGAGCCCTTTTTCAACATTGTCTCTGAGAAAATGGTGTCGCACATCGATGTGCTTTATTCTCTTATGTTGAACTGGATTCTTGGCCATGTTGAGTGCACTGGTATTGTCACACAGTAAGGGTACGCAATCAGAGAACACTCCAAAGTCTTCTAGCTGTTACTTAATCCACAGTAGTTGAGTACAACAAGAGGTAGCAACCACGTATTTAGCTTCTACAGTTGAGAGGTAGCAGCCAGAAGTGCTTTTCCTATCCACCAGATACCCTGCATAGTCAGCATCAACATACCCGACTAAATCAAAATTATCTCCCGAGGGATAATGGAGAACTAGGCCCTGTGTTCCTTTGAGATATCTGAGGATTCTTTTGGCTGCCTTCAGATGAGATTCCTTTGGATTCGATTGGAACCTGGCACAAAGACCCATATTAAAGACAATATCTGGTATGCTTGCTGTGAGATACAAGAGTGAACCTATGATAGCTCTATACATGGTCTCATTCATAGAGGAACCAGGTTCATCCATGTCCAGTCGAGTGGTTATGGCAATGGGAGTATCAATAATTTTTTATGCTTCCATGTCAAATCTCTTCAGCCGCTCCTTAATGTACTTCTGTTGGCTTATCATTTTCCCCTTGTGAATTTGCTTCACTTGTAATCCTAGGAAGAAATTCAATTCCCCTATCATGCTTATTTCAAACTCACTTCCCATGAGTTTTGCAAATTCCTCACACACAGAGTTGATTGTTGCTCCAAAAATGATGTCATCAACATAGACTTGCATAATGAGTAGGTTCCTCCCTTGTTTCTTTAGAAAAAGTGTGTTGTCAATTTTTCCTCTTGTAAAGCCATTTTCTAGAAGAAATTTTGATAACCTTTCATACTAAGCTCGATGAGCTTACTTTAGCCCATATAAAGCCTTGTCAAGTTTAAAGACGTGCTCAGGATGCTCATGATTTTCAAATCCAGGTGGTTGCTTGGCGAAGACTTCTTCTTTTAGATAACCATTCAGAAATGCACTTTTGACATCCATTTGGAATAATTTGAATTCCATATATGATGCAAAGGCAATAAGAATTCTGATTGCCTCCATTCGAACAACTGTAGCAAAAGTTTCGTCATAGTTAATCTCTTCTTCGTGATTGTAGCCTTGAACTACTAGCCTTGCCTTGTTCCTAGTTGTGTTTCCAAACTCATCAAGTTTGTTCCTGAATACCCATCTGGTTCCTATAACAGTGTGATCCACAGGTCGTGGAACCAGGTGCCATACCTTGTTTCTCTCAAATTGATGGAGCTCTTCTTGCATAGCTGTAATCCAGTCTGCATCTTTTAATGCTTCTTTGATATTTTTGGGATCTATTTGAGAGAGAAAGGCTGAGAAGGCAAGTGAGTTTCTAGCCTTTGATCTGGTTTGAATTCCTGAATCAAGAGGAGTGATTGTGTTTTCAAGAGGGTGTGAACCTTTGTGCTTCCAATTTGACACATGGATCTCATTGATAGATGATCCAGGTATTTCTGACTGTGGTCCTTGGCTGCTTCTCATCTCAGCATGTGGGGTGCCTCGAACAACATCGACAACTTTGTTCTCAGCTTCAGTTGTTGTAATTGCGGGACCAGGTTCCTCTCCATCAGTTGGAGATATAGTTGCGCCATCCTCATTAGACTCCTTGACGTGACTCATCATGTCAGTCTTTCTATTTGCCATGTCAATGACTTCACCAAGGACAATTGAATGTTCTCCGTCTTGATTATTCCTATCATGCAAGTCCTTTTCACATGAGTGGTGAGATTCATCAAAGATCACGTGTATGCTTTCCTCAACACATTGAGTTCTTTTGTTGTATACTTTGTAGGCTTTGCTTTGTGATGAATATCCCAGAAAGATTCCTTCATCTCTTTTGGTATCAAATTTCCCAAGCGCTTCCTTGCCATTGTTGAGAACAAAACATTTACACCCAAAAGTCCTCAAATTTGTCAGCTTGGGCTTCCTTCCGTTCAACAGTTCATATGGTGTTTTGTTCAGAAGGGACCTGATCATGCACCCGTTTATCAAGTAGCATGCAATGTTGACCGTTTCTGCCCATAAAATTTTTGCAATCTCACTATCAATCAACATTGTCCTTGCCATGTATTCAAGAGTCCTATTCTCCCTCTCCACAACACCATTTTGTTGAGGTGTTCTTGGAGCTGAAAAATTGTGAGTGATGCCATTTTCAACACATAATTCGTCGAATTTGGCATTATCAAATTCTGTCCCATGGCCAGACCTGATACATACTGCATTATTACTCATCTTCACCTGGATCTTCTTGACAAATGCAACAAACACTTGGAAGGTTTCATTCTTGGTTTTGAGAAACAGAGTCCAGGTGAATCTGGAATAGTCGTCCACTATAACGAAGATGTACCTCTTTCCTCATCTACTTGGCACCCTCATAGGTCCACATAGATCCATGTGGAGAAGATGAAGTGGCCTTGAGGTACTCACTTCCTTTTTAGGCTTGAAAGAAGATCTAACATGCTTTCCTTTTGCACATGCATCACACACCTTGTGATCCTTGAAGCTTGACTTGGGCAGACCACGAACCAGGTCATTCTTGACTAATTTGTTCAGCAACGTAAAACTTGCATGACCCAGCCTTCTATGCCATAATTCATCATCATCATCAATAATACTTAGACATCTGAGATCACCACTCTACAAGGATTCAAAATCAGCAACATAGATATTTTTATATCTTTTCGCTACTAACACCACTTTACCAGTCACAAGATTAGTGACTGTGCATATCTTTGACACAAATTCCACTTTATTTTCCTTGTCACATATTTGGGAAATACTCAGCAAGCTGTACTTGAATCCCTTAACATAGTACACATTTTCAATAGAGTGAGAAAAAGACTTCCCAATCCTTCCAACTCCCATAATGTATCCCTTCTTGCCATTTCCAAAGGATACACTCCCTCCTTGCAGGGCCTTCAGTTAAAGGAAATCGTTTGTCCTTCCAGTTATGTGCTTTGAGCAACCACTATCCATGTACCATTGTTGGTTGCTCCTCTTCACTGCTCCCTGTATAAGAAAATTAATTGTTAGACTTAGAAACCCAAACAAGTTTGGGTCCCTTGTAATGAGGAAAGGGATGAATGAGGGTTCTTTTGGTCCAAGCATGCATTATGCGTCTTTTATACGAGGGACCAGATTCTCTAGCAGTAGTTACCTTTTTAGCAAAAACTTTATTTTTCTGTTGAGATTGAAACTTGGCCTTACATGTTTCCTTAAAGTGCCCAGTATTACTACAGTGAGTGCAGAGCCAGTTGTCAAGTACAGTAACGTACTTGTTATGAGGGTTGTAAGGAGTTTTTTCCCTTTGGAACCCGATTCCCTGCCTATGTTCCCCCATTGTTCCTGTACATGGCAGTGATAGCATCAGAGGACCCGGTCCACTTGAGTGATTTTTCAAGATCACTCTTGACTCTACCTAGTTCTTCCTGAAGTTATTTATTTTTCTCGAATTCGGGACACAAACTAGATTTCACTGATTTTATCTTATCTTCAAGCCTAAGATGTGTTTCATTCGCAACTTTATTTCCTTTTTGAAGAATCTCAAGCCTACCTTCTCCTTTTAGTTCCTCAATTGTATCCTTCAGATCTACAACTACTACTAATAGGTCATCTCTCTCAAGCTCTATGTTAGCAATCTTTTCGGTTAAGACTTCTTTTTCTCTTTCAACATATTCAATGGTCTCTTTTAAATCGACCATAACAACTACTAGATCATCTCTCTCATGTTCTATGTTTGCAATTTTTTCAGTTAAGGCATATTTTTCTTTCTTCAAACTCTTAATGATTTACTTTAAATCTACCACAACGACTACTAGGTCGTCTCTCGATTGTTCTGCTTCACCTAGTTCCACAATTAATGCATCTTTATCATATATAAGACTGTGATAGGCATCAATTAAAACATTTGCAAATGACATACGTTTTTTAGGAGAATACGACTTCATATTTCTTTGAATATCTAGAAAGTTTACCTCATCATCATCGTCGTTATCTTCATCATCATCAGACTGTGCCATCAAGGCGAAGATAGAACATACTCAGCTGCTTCACTTTCCACTGCCATCATGGAGCTATCACCTTGATCATCATCATCTTCGAATTCGCTGGAGGAGTCTCCCCATGCAGCAAGAGCTTGTTTCACAATATTACCAGCGATATTTTTCCTCTTGAAACGTTTGTCAAGAACCAGGTTCCTCTTCGTTGCTTTGTCTGTGTTATGTTTGTATTGATCTTGCTTGAGGAGGAGGAGAGGACAATCCTTGATGAAATGTCCTAGCTTACCACACTTGTGACATAGGTCATAACCTTTTGGCTTGCTGGAGCTGGCCTTCTTTGGAAAACCTCCATTTCTGCGAACCATTTTCTGGAATCTTTTTGTCAGGTATGCCATATCAGCATCCTTACCACCTGAATCATTGTTGTCCGTCTTGAGGACCAGGTTCTTCTACCTTTTGGGCTCTCTTCTCTCATTATCCTTCTTCTTCTTCTTCATTTCATAAGTTTTCAGATAACCAATAAGTTCATCAATGGTTAGCTTCTGCAAATCCTTTGCCTCCGTGATAACATTCACTTTGCTTTCTCAGGAACTGGGTAAAATACTAAGTATTTTCCTGAGAAGTTTGTTTCTTGGAATGATTTCTCCCAGAGAATGAAGCTCATTGATGATGAAGGTGAACCGATTATGCATGTCCTAGATAGACTCATCGTCTTTCATCTTGAAAAACTCATATTCTGTGGTAAGCATGTCAATCTTTGATTGCTTAACCTGGGTTGTCCCTTCATGAGCTGTTTGGAGAGCTTCCCAGATTTTCTTAGCAAATTGGCATGCCGAGATCCTGTTGTATTCATCAGGACCAATACCACAGACAAGAATTTTCTTTGCTCGAAAGTTTTTCTCTATGGCCTTACGATCAACATCATTGAATTTTTTTCTTATTTTGGGAACTGTTACTGCTTAGTCACCACTGGCTTTTGTAGGGATGAAGGTTCCATCGCAGATGACGTCCCAGAGCTCTGAGTCTTCAGCCATTATGAAGTGGTGCATTCTTATCTTCCACCATCCATAGTATTGGCCATTAAATCTTGGTGGCCTGTAGGTAGATTGACCTTCTTCAAAGTTTGGTGGAACAGCTATGAGGATCCTTTCTAGGTGTTAGCCTGATAGAAAGAACCCGCACTGATACTAATTGATAGAGTTTAAGGGTCCACCAAACTATATAGAGAACCAGGTTCGTATTAGTTCCCACAGAACACACGCACACTTCAGTAAGTAAATGACGCAAAGAAGTTTTACGTGAAAAACTCCCAGCTCACGGGATTAAAAACCACGACCTACCCTTGTAGGATTTCAACTTCACTACTGAGCAAACTTTAGATTACAACCTATTGTAATCCAGGAATTAATCTCTTAATCCCTCACTAACTTGTAACACTTCTGTTACAAGCCACTTTGTAATAACTCTATTACAAAGACTTATAACTCGACTAAACCTAGCCAAGACACAAATACAAGGGTTTATAATTTTTAAAGGTTTCCTACACAATGCTTCTAACTAAGCTAAGTAGGAATTACAAGTAAAGAACTTTAACAAAAATGCAATACAACTAAGGACATGTAATAACTCAATACATAAAACTGGTCCGTTGTTATGTTGTTCTTTGTTCTTGATGCTCTTGAGAATCACTTGCCAGATTGATTAATCATTGCCGAGAGTGCTTGATGGGTTCTTCAAAAGTTCAAGTAATATTTTGTCTTTGGCTTAATGTTAATATAATATTGGTGATAACACTTGAATGATGCAAGCATGTTTGGTATAAGAGCATTCCCAATGAAGTTGACTGATGCACTGTGTTGTACTGTTGCGTGTGCAGACAATAACTTTACAGCTGTTGGGAAGTTGACTAGTACGGTGACCAAGGGAACAGATGTCCATCTATTCCCCCTGCTTTTTCTCTGACTCTGAAGAGTTGAATGATAACCCCGACTTTGAGACTTGTTGATCTTAAGCACTTGAGAATGTGTAACAGGTTCCTTATCTGGTTCTTAGCATTAAGTTTGTTAGATCATCAAAATATAATATGGATACATATAACAACAGGGATACATAGAACTTACCACAAATATTTTTACAATTGAACTTTGATCCGAGTTTGCTTTGTGAGATATCCATATTTGCTTAATCTTCTCAAAGAGTTTCTTGAGACGGTAGAGTCTCGTGCTGATAACGTGGAATAAAACAATCAAGAAAAGGAGAATATTGCAAGGAAAAGAGAGAGGTAATTCTTATTGAATTTCAGATGATTTACAATGGGGTAAAGCCCCTCTATTTATAGGGGGAATAATGACTTAGCCACAAAATAACAAACTCTCTAAAAGATAGACATTCACTCTAAGTACAATTCTATTCATAACATATGAATCATTTTTACCTTAATTTATACACTTGCTAGTTAAGATCAACTAACTAATAACTACACACAACTATCCATAATAATAAGTAAAACTAGTAAACATGGTAAATTATACTGTCCTTTTTAATACAATTCGTGCATTTAATTGAAAATAAAAACAACTAAGTTGTACTTAGTAAATTATATGCATACAAGTTAAACTGAAAAAAAGACCAAATAACCTGTAAGGTATAACGTAAATACTAGTTGGTGCTATGCTTATGCACTCAAGTTAATTGAACCCACATATGTTGTTCGATGTTTCCGCATCTTTCGAAGGAAAGCTCTACTGGAGACTGGAGTTGTAGTGAGAAGAATAGACCTATTTAAAATGAAAGATACACGAAAAATTTACATTTTACTAAAGTTTTTCCTAACAAACATCAGAATGATTAGAGAGAGAATTAAACGAAACTAGACTATTTTAATTAAAAAGAAGGTTTTAAAGTAACTTATTGAATTTACAGAGTTAGTTCATGTAACTTTCCAACTAGCTAGTGGAAAGATATTTTAAGTTACTATAGAATATAAAAGGTTGGACAACGTTGCCAGGTGATTTTCTACTCTTACGTCATACTTTGCACCTTCGAAAGAGTTGATTCCAAGTGTTTAATTAGGAAGCCAAAGCTTGCCAACATGTTAAAAGTCAAAAGTGTGGGAGTTTTTTTCTCAAATCGATAAGGAAATGTGCGAAGATACTTGGATCAAATGCCGGAGAGAAATGTTGTGTTTGGAATGCAATATTGTCAGGGTGCGCTCAAAAATAATGATGGGTCTATTATAAGGTTTGTTTATAATGAGATGGTGAATTGTGGGATTCACCATGATGAAACTACATGAGTTACTGTCATCTCTGCTTGGTGATGCTAGCCTTGCCGAAGCCCTTGTCAAGATGATAAATGAGAAGGATGATCGCTTAAATTGTTTTGCCAAGACTGCGCTTCTTGACATGTATGCCAAACGTGGGAACCTAACTATGGCTAGGAAAATCTTTGATGAATTAGGTACATATAAGAACTTAGTTACGTACATGAAAAGCTAAGATTCAGGTACAATGCTCCGATTTTCATAAATTCCAAGTGCGTAAGTATGAGAGATGCTGAGAAAGTAGTTCAATCAATGAAAACTAGAGATATAGTTTCCTATAACACATTGATTACCGCAAAAAAGTATTTTTGCGGGGGTGGGGGTAGCAAGGTGGGTGGTGACGGAAAATAAACTAAAATTTGAAAAAAAAGTCTTTTTGGAGAGAAGGGTGGGTAGGTGGGGGGTGGGATTGGGTGGGTGGGTGGGGGGTGAGTTGGTGAGGGTGTGGAAGGTTGAAAAGGAATTTTGAAAAATATTTTTCCTTTTCTTGATAAGAAAAATATTTTCCATGACATTTTCAAAACATTTAAGTCAAACGGAAAAATTGGAAAACATTTTTAGCTTCGTACCAAACACACCCTAAGCTCAGGTGGTTTTCACCCGTCAGATCAAGATATGTACAGAAGCCCTATAGATGATATCATCCGTTGGATTAGCCGCACGCAAGATCCAACGGTTGAGATTTGACTTAGGTCGGTAGGAAAGTCAACAATTCTCGTCTATTTAAAGGCGTTAACGGTACGACAAACCCGCTTGGGTACTTTGCCCACGTTTCTCACTCTTAACAGAAATAAAAGAGCGAGAGAAAAAGAAAAAAGGAAAAGAAAAAAAAGTTATCTGCTTTCTAGTATTGAAGAAGAGCTGGTGCTTCGTGCTTTCAGCTTCGCTTGTGATCCGCAGCGGCTTGCCCTATAATTTGCTCAATTTTCATTCTAAGGTTCGTAAAAATTCAACTCCTCGCGTAATTTCATTCTTCTTGCATGTGCTAGAGATCAAATTGGGGCTTAGGTTAACAATTCTAGGGTTTCCTGTTTGATTTTGCTTTATTTCATCGAATCATATAATCTTGGTGGAATTGGGCTTTGCCTCTGGTGATCAACTGGTGATTAAGCAAAAGGTAATTAATATTAGCGAGTGAGTCTTGATAACTACTCCTAATTGTCCTGTTGTATTCCTTTTTCGTGGAATAACAAGTTCGGTCAAATTGAAGCTGTAAAATTAGTGAGCACTCTGTAATTAGCTTGTTCTGTAGATTGATTAGGTATCTACTCAATTTTTGGAATATCTATTATGTTAATTTTACATGATAAAGTTCTTCCCATGATCGAGTTAGGTTTCATTTACCATGAAATTAATGGGAAAAGCTTGCCCCTTTGAGTTTTCTGCGGTGTTTACCATATATGTAAGAATTTGTAACTACAGCTGAAAGATCAATCATAATATAAAAGATAGACTGATATTTGAAAACATAGCAGAAGTAACCAAGAGAATAAGGAAAGATTTAGAAAAAGTAAAAAGACATATGCTCAAATCACACCCAAAGTGATAGTGGCTGTGGCAATATCCATCGGTAATGTGTGGAAGAGAGTAAGATTTCTATGTAGATAGGATCTCGAGAGAAGGACATGAGAGTAAGATTCGTATGTAGATAGGATCTCGAGAGAAGGACATGAAGTTTCTCCAACGAATGTGCAGTATGTGAGATCTCGAGGACCCGAGCTCCTCGCTCCATCCTATCTCCTTCTAGATCAAGGCTAGGCATGACCCTGAAAATAGCAACACCTTGAATGAGGGGTTGCCAGCTATGTTGCTCGAACTCTTCAAATTTTCTGCCGCACCTGTGACGACACGACATGGGTGTGTCCATATCGTATTTGAGGGCATTTAAGGAAATTAGAAAGTGTGTACAGTGCTAATATACTACCTTCATGTAGTATGTCAGCAAGACCCTATGTATGTAGGTCTTACCTAAGTTACTCGGACTCGGGTAGGAGTATCCGACGCGGGTACGGATCCAAAGGTCGGATCCTTCATGATCTAAATTTAGGATTCGAGGATATGGATCTAGGTACGGGTACGGGTGCGGGGATTCGGCGAAAAATAAATTAAAAATCTAGAAATATAGCTATAAATTGGATGAAGAAAAAAATTTGATTTTTTTTAGCTTTGGTCACAGAAAGTCGTGATGAAGCAGAGAGAGAATGGCTTCTTTGTCCATTTTCTTGGTCTTTTGGAGGGAAAGTAGATAGAGAAAAGATAGGAAGGATGTATTTTGCTGTCAAGAAAGGTCACTCTGTACCCCACTTTTTAGACAATAAAGTTCACTACCACACTTTTTTGACAAGAAAGTTCACTATATACCCTACTTTTTGGACAAGAAAATCACTTTTCATGGGATAGTACAATAAAAAATATAAAGAGATTTGTACCACTTCCTTTACTTACAGAAATTTTCCTTAAAATTTTGGTCAGCACACCCGATCTCGTCTGACCGGATCCGACACAGATCCCACAACCTTACCCATGTCAGTGTCGTGTCGACACGGGTACAGTGCCCAAATTGCCGAGTCCGAGTAACTTAGGGTCTTACAAACATACTACATGAAGGTAGTATTTTAGCTTTGTACCCTTTTTTAAATGGCCCAAAATACCCATGCCAATACATTAAAACAACACAATGAGATGGACTATTTTATCTTTTCACCAAAAGTTAAACCCACCTTTTAGTTCTTCTCCTCTACTCTCTATTCTTTCCCTTCCCATCGTCCATGGCGAACCAAAGGAATAAAGAAAAAACTGATAAAGCTTGAATCAAACACAATAAGTTTTTTAAACAACATTCTAGCCGACAATGTAGCATGGGAGTTTTGGAGATGGTGATCAATTTAGATCAATTTAGCATGAGATTCTAGCCGACAATGTAGAAATAGATGACATCCAATTCTGTTGGTTCTATGGTGAGGAAATTTCATACCAACTCTCTGTCTCTTTTTCTCCTAGTAAATATCCACTCTTTTGTTATGGCGGGAAGGAGAAAGGTGGTTGTGAAAAATAGAGAGTGACGGTGGACACTAGCCGTCCCCTGAGTAGAAATGGCAAAATAAAGAAAATTGATTCGCCATCGAGAGATTACAAATGCGTACTTGGCTAGTCGCCTGATTTGGGGAATGTAACACATCTCATTATGTTGTTTTTAATGTGCCCTATACAGATACACACATATGTGTGTGTAGTTATAAAGTATGAGAATGCTTTGCTATTACTTGAGATATCTTATGAATAAAATATAAGCGGATCGTCTAGTTCAAAACCAGGATATCTAGATTATAACCAGGATTTAAACCTAGGTAACTTATCCCACCTCTATATGGGATAAGTTATACCGAGATTTTGGTATTAAAAAAATACTTATTTTAACTATACCTCCAACTAAACCTGGGATAAATTTAATCTCAAAATTTATATCGAGATAACCTACCTAATCCCTTGAACCAAATGACCCTTAGGTATGTATAAAGAATTACATTTTGTTAGTTTTAATTCTATAACCTTAATAGTCGAAATATATACTTTATATGTTGTAATATACATTTATTGGCTGTATCACAACACTCATATCCGCACTCTAATCATAACCTCGAATCCTAAAATTTATGTGACAGAGAATTCGACCTCTAGATCCGCATCTGTATCGGATACCTCACCGTAGTCAACATAGGTCACCAGGAAACAATGATAATAGGTCACCATCGCTAAATTCTTAGGAGGACTTTGACGAATGTATGAGACTGCTGGACCAATTAGTCTCGCTATTCTTCTTAGAACCAATGCCTTCTTTTTATGGAGTTTCTTTCTTGAAAGTTGGTGAAAAATAGGCTTGCCCTTCTACGCCTCTCCACATAAAAATTAGTCTTGGTTCACTAAACAAGATCCGAACTCGCGACATGCGCCTATCATATATTTTGCAGTATTGTTAAACTAAACTCCCAGGTGCTGTTAAACCAAAGCCCTAAACTTTGGGCCGCACTGATTCCACGGGAAAGCTTGCAATGAGGTAGTAAAATAAAAGGAAAATTTTAAATGGGACTAAACGACAAAATTTGGAAGTTCGGAAATTAAGCTTCATTCTTAACTGCCACAATGGGTACATGCTATCCTTCGAGCTCTTCGTTGGATCCTTCATTTTGCTTTCCCTCCTCCCTCGGTTGTACCTTTTCCGAAAGGTTTGAAATCCGGGAATGGGGGGATAAAAAGTTGAAATCCTCCAATTTAGCTATCTCTTGTAACCAAAACTTCATTGTTGCAGCATATTCCTTGGTGACCAATCTCGATTGAGTACGTCTATGGGTTTCACTTATGGTTGTCCATTACGAGTGCACACTGTTAGCTCCCTTATTAAAAAGGAAGTGCTCACTAGTAGCTCGACTGAAGCAACGATGTGATCTTCAATCTCTTTTTTAAGTTGTGACGCGTGAAAGACCATATGTCCCTCGTTTTTTCGCCAGTAGTACTTTGGTATAGCTTAAGGGTCCTTCTAATAGCCATGGTTGTTTGCCCTTTCGATTGTAATATAAAGGGAAATCCAATCACCCACTTCAGCTTCTTCCTCAGGAACTCCTTTGGTCAGCTTGAAGTTTCATTCCATTTTGGGTTTTAGTGAGGTCGTTCGGTAGGACTTGGCAGTCAATTGCCTACTAAATCTGTAAAGCTTGTAATGGTCTGAAATGGTGTCATCCCTGGAGCTGAGGGGTTATTTCTTATTCTACAAATATTATGTGTAGGACATCCAACCGGATTTGTGGCTATTCACACATTTCAGTAGGTCTTTAGGAAGCTGTCGAGTTGCTTGGGCATTCCATCTATTTGTGGAGGGTTGACTAAGCTAAGTTGTAATTTGACCTGTATTCTTGAAAAAAGTTCCATCTGAAAAAAGGTTTTAGAAGATCTCGTTGGTAGAGAATCTGCTTGTAAGTAGTCCATGCTGTTTATTATCTGAGAATATTCTAGCCACTTGGACAACGGAGAAGAGTATGTTAATGAGAAAATATTAACATATATGCTATAACAATCTACAATCACAGAGATCCTCTTACTTGGCCGCCCCATTATAAAATTCATAACTGCATATTCAAGTGCTCTCTCAAGAATAGGCAGGGTTTTGTAGTAACATAGATATGCCACATTCTCTACTTTACACTTTTGGCAAGTATCACGCACTTATAACCTGCTTTCTGCCGTCCTCGAATAATGAAGGCCAATAAATGCTGCTCTGTCTCTTATGAATGGCTAGGAGACATGGATCCCTTCTAATGAGTCATGTGTTGAATAACTTACTGTTGTACCAAACTAACCTATTCTGGAAAGAGGTCTCAGGTATAGCTCCCTCACGTGATGCTTTAATCAGATTCTTGAGACTTTCACCCCCTTTATAGCTAGTGTTATCAAAAGCGAATCAACTTAGAAAAGCAACAAGTGTTTGTTGGGGTTTTATTGCAAAGGCACAATTAAAGCACGAGTTTTAGTGAGGATTGCATATATTTGATGCAAATTTCTAATTCAGCATGGGACCGATCTTCTTATACTAAATTTCTAATTTTTATTCCTAAACATCATCATTCGAGAAGCAAGTGATATCATATTCCTAATGAGCATCATACTTATCCATTAAGTATTTACTGTCTTTTTAACCATTAATGTATTCATAAAGGAGATTACTTCTTAACCTTGAATAAGTTGTACCTTGATCCACAAGAGCTCCTTCGTAAGGAGAAAGCTGAAAGTGGTAAGTAGGCTATATTTCCTTGTTCTCTCCCCCTTTTGCACATTTTGAAGCAGTGGGAAGACCATCTTCTATATCTAGGTGTGATCTTTGGAGTTGGTGGTAGAGAATCGGCCTTGTATTTCCACCCACAAGGATTGTTGCTTATATGTCATCGGAGTTCCTTGAATAACTATTATCAGAGCAGGATGAGAGTTTTCAGCAAGCCCATTAGTGTCTATCCAAATAAGCATAGTCTCCATCCTGCAATAACTCTCTTCTCTCTTCCGATTGATTCCAAATTGTCCTTAACCAGCACAGCAGAAAGAGAGGACTGGC
The DNA here is from genome assembly GCF_000390325.3 of Nicotiana tomentosiformis. Taxonomy (NCBI): domain Eukaryota; kingdom Viridiplantae; phylum Streptophyta; class Magnoliopsida; order Solanales; family Solanaceae; genus Nicotiana; species Nicotiana tomentosiformis. Next base: position 98,832,422 of record NC_090813.1, on the reverse strand, counting down.
AACAAAATGAGAGTGAGCAGTTCACAGCAGCTTGAACCTTTTGTCGCTCTCGATCACAAAAGCTTGAAATTCTGATTTAAGCCTTGTAACTCCATCAATTCCTTTGAATTCCTAGTTGTCCGCCCTGGTTTATATTCAGAAGCTCCAGAACGATGCTGGTGCGAGCTGAAAGATCAAATAAAATACAAGAGAAAAAATGAAATTTGGAAACAGAATTGAAGAAACTGAGAAGAGAAGGGAGAAAATAATACGAAAACGTGCTCAATTCATTCATTCATGTAACACATTGCAAAAAAAAAGTATTAAAGGCGATGGAGCTTGTAACTACCTCGCAGCATACTGATTTCAGATGGGACAGCTAGCTACAAGGTTATAAGAGAAAAGAGGAAATTTATTAACTGACTTAAATAGTTAAATGTAAAGTTGAAAATGTCTAATTAAACTTTATTCTGAACTGTTGTAACAGCTATATTCTACACTTAGAGCTCTTTGTATCATGCTTCTGTTATATAATCTAGGACTTTCTGCCAATGTAACTCTTTTGGTTTTTATGGATGGTTTCAGGATTGACTTTCTGAGAACATCTCTTCCTTTGTGATAGGTTGGGGAAAATCTTTTTTTAGCTAAGGTCAAATAGTACCTGTTCTACAGTCTGAATGGCAAAGAAAGATAAGTTGCGTGGAGGTGGTTCTGTTGCATTTGCCACTAATTACGAATCAGAAGGCTCTGGCAGTTCATGTAGATTCGATGCTGGAATTGCTGTTTCAGGACATTCTTTTGCTCCTCAGCAGAGATGGATAAATACAAATTCTTCTTCACATGATGGTTTTGCTGTGCCAATCCAAGTTATCTCGTTATCCAAGCTGTCACCATCTGAGAGGAAAAACTTGGTTCTGCAGTTGAGATCTGATCTTGACCAAATAAGAATTCTGCAGAAGAAAGTTGAGTTTTATAGGACAAGTGCAGTTGCAGTTTCATCTTCTAGCGATATTGTTAGCTGTAGCAATGCACACAAAGGGCCTCCTTTAGCAAGCAAGAAGAAATCTGCAGGAACTGGGCCCGGGAAAAAGTCAAACCTTCTTGGTCAGAAGGCGTCGGCCCTGAACAGGGAGACCTCTGGCAGGTTTAAATCTGCTTCAGCACCATCCACTTCAAAAGCAACATTGATGAAACAGTGTGAGAACTTGTTGAAAAAGTTGATGTCGCATCAGCATGGTCCCGTGTTTAATGAGCCTGTTGACATAGTTAAGTTAAAAATACCCGACTATTTCACTGTGATTAAACATCCAATGGATTTGGGGACAATAAAGAAGAGGCTTACTTCAGGTGCGTACTTGAGTCCACTGGAATTTCTTGCTGATGTGAGACTGACATTCTCCAATGCAATGATCTATAACCCCCCTGGTAATATTGTCCATATCATGGCTGATACAATGAGCAAGTTTTTTGAACTAAGATGGAAAACTATTGAGAAAAAGTTACCTGTTAACCATGCTGAATCAGTGGAAGAAAAATCCGGTTTGCATGAAGAAAATGAAACTGCTTCAAAGAAGAGGAGACTTTCTCCAATGCAGCATGTAATTATGCCAGAACCTCCTAAATGCAAGATGACTGATGAAGAGAAACATAAACTAAGCAGTGAACTAGAAGCTTCACTTGGTGATCTACCAGACAACATCATTGAGTTTTTGAAGGAACAAAGTTCAAATGGAACAGCAGCTGGAGATGATGAGATTGAGATTGACATTGATGTTCTTCCCCATGATACTTTGTTCACGTTACGGGAGCTTCTAGATAAGTTTTTGCAAGAGAAACAAAAAGGCAATGCAAAAGCTGAACCTTGTGAGATAGAGGTAGTTTAGAATCAAAGAATACATCTTCAAATACAAAGTAGAATTAGGCTGTCCCCGGGTGGTTGATGTTAATGAATTATTGTGCCCTCTTATTTGTTTTTTCAGCTGCCAAATGAATTGGGGCTTAGTAATTCATCCATGCACGTAGACGGAGGTTCTTATTCTTTCTGTTTGATTTCATGCACGCTGTATATGGTTTGGTGTTAGATTTCAAACTTCAATGATTTTCCTTCTAAGTACTGGAAATGTACAGGTAATGACCATGTCGATGAGGAGGTTGATATTGGTGGAAATGAGCCTCCTGTCTCTAGTTATCCTTCAGTTGAGATTGAAAAAGATACAGATCTGAAAAGAGATGAATGTATAAATACAGGGGGTCCCAATGGTAATTCAGATTAGTCATCTATACTCTTCATCTTATTTGTGCTGGTTCGTTCTTATAGTGCATCCTACATGTTCAATCATCTCAAATCTTCCCCGTCTTATCTTCTAGGGCCAGCAAGATGAAATTAAAAGCCTTTTGGTCATAAGACTAGTTTTACCATCTTGTGGGATGTGCTTTTTCTTTTTTCCTTAAATTTTTATTACCTGGAAATCTTTAACACTCTGAATTGTTTTTGCTTGATGAATATTTTATATTCTGAATGTTATTTTTAATAACTTAAAATGTTTTATAGGAGTATTAGATCTTCTATTGTTTGATCTTATATCCTCTTTACAGGTTCTTCACTGTACTACATAGTGAGGATTATCATTAAGTTGCTGTATTGTTAATACTTTTGGAGAAATCTTTTAAGTCAAGCTTGTCATAGTCATATCATAACCTTCTCAGTTCTCCCTTGCGGTACTCCTCTCAATGATAGTCAATCAAAACACCGATTACTTGCTGTTTTATCCCTCTTTTGGGTACTCATCAATTTCCAGTCAAGTGTTTTGCCATATAAGTGATGATCCTGGCTGGTAATGTTGCATAATTGCTAAAAAAATGGGGTGCTTGTGGCCCCACATTTACTTCATTCAAGAAATTCATAGATTTTGCTTTACGTTTGAGCTTGAAGTTACCTTAATTTTATGTTCCTCTATGTTGTAGGCTTTACTTATTTCTTTTTTGAAGTTTGTGCTATGCTACTATTTTGTTTTGTACTTCTCTTGCCCAGTGGTTCTTTTTTATCAAGACTTGATCATTGTTTGCTTGTGTCGCTTGAATTGAGTTTCTTCTTCTTCTTTTATTTCATTCATATTCAAGCTTCTTTGACAATGCAACTTTTTTGGAAAAAATGAAAATTCATTCCAGCATCATTTGCGCGCATGTTTGTCTTCTACAGACCTCCATATTTGCTGGAAAAGAAACTTAAATACTTAATTGGTGTTACAAATTCATGTTCATCCATAGAAGTGTACTTTAGCGTTATTTCTCCATATAAAAGCAACTTGTATCTGCTGATTTAGTAGGAAAAGCTTTCGTTGTAAGAATTCCCAATGCTTTCTTAACTCTAGTTCCTGCATCTCCCTTCCATCCAGATTCAGATTCTAGTAGCTCTTCTGATGATGAGTCTGAAGCTCAAAGAACATCTGATCATGCTGAGCAGGTGAAGAGAGCTCATTGTAGTTTCTACTTGAACCCTCATGATGATTATTGTCATCGGACCTGCTTTTAGAGTAATTGGAAACCTAATACGTCTTTTTGCTCTGGTGTTTGACCACAGAATCACAGTTCGCCAGCAAAGGTAGATGGGAAGGAAGCTGGCAATAGTTTAGCTGATGGAGATCGTGAGTTTCTTTCTGATTTTTTTTTTGGATAAGTAGTTCTTTTCTGTTTTATATAGCAGAGGATCTTGTTGATGGTTATCCAGTAGTTGAAACTGAAATCTAGTAAGTGGATACATCTGCAGAATACCTACAAGGTTTGGAATGTGTGGCGGCTGGCGACTAATAGTTTTTGTTGGTTAATCCTGTATTTGAAACTGAGCACTTATCTGATATTTAGGAAGTGGATATATCTGCAGAATACCTACAAGGTTTATGAAGGGCGGCGACTAGTAGTTTTGTGGAATGGGTTTAAGGGATCTTTATTGTCTCCTAAAGCTTTGTGCTTCGCTGTTGTTAGGAGTGTCCTGAATAGAGCATGTATAGAATTGAAAGGGAGTGTGCTAAGAGATCAAACCTCAGGAATGAGGAGGAATTTTTTTTTTTTTTTTTTTTGGGGGGGGGTGGGAGGAGGGGGGAGCTCTGTAGGTTTTGATTTTCACTGGTGCAAGAGGGTATATTGAGGTTATGTTATTAAATTATTTTAGCTCTGTCATGTGGTCAGAGTTCCTGTAGTCAGGTTATTGTCTTATGTTTTTCTATCCCTTGACTTGGTAGATGTTGCTATTTCAATCCGTGTTTTAATCTCCAGAGTCTATCAGTGGCATGGACCAGCTGGAACAAAGTTCTCAGCAAATGCCAATATCTGTTGAGTCAGAAGCATATCAAGACGGTTAGTTTGAGAAGTGAAAAGTTGGTCTAATTCCTTTGCCTTTTTTGTTTTGTGGGTTCATCCGTTGTGCTATTAACATTTTAGGGGAGAGTGTGCCGGACAGGAGGGTCTCCCCTGAAAAGCTCTATAGAGCTGCTCTCCTGAAGAACAGATTTGCAGATACAATTTTAAAAGCTCGAGAGAAGACACTTGTTGAGGTGAGTATATCTGCTTGTTATAGGACTTGCTACTGCTTTAGCCTTAATATTTTGACCAGCTTGTCATTCCATCCTGTAATTTGCTATAAAGGTCGAGAAGGGCGATCCAGAGAAACTTCGTCGTGAAAGGGAGGAACTTGAGATGCGGAGGAGGAAAGGTAGCCCCCCTCACACTCCCAATATCTAAAAAGATGGAGGAAATTCTTTGCATGTGAATTGGTAGCCTTATAAAGTTAATTTCCATGATCAGAGAAAGCTAAGTTGCAAGCAGAAGCCAAAGCTGCTGAAGAAGCTCAAAGACGTGCAGAAGCAGAAGCTGCAGCTGAGGCTAAGAGGAGGAGAGAGCTCGATAGAGAAGCAGCAAGACAGGCATTGCTCCAGGTGAGTAGAAACTATCCCATGTTGTAGAAGGTCTCGTGCTTAACGTTGGACGCACTTCAGCTAAAGAATCACATGAAACTTCCATTGCTTCGTGCAGATGGAAAAGACTGTAGAGATTAATGAGAATTCAAAGTTTCTTGAGGATTTGGAGATGCTGACTGCTGTCCCACCCGAGCAATTACCTAGCTCGGTAGATGAGACCAGTCCAGATCATTCCCAGGATGGGCTAGGTGGCTTCAAATTTGGAGGCAGTAATGCTCTGGAGCAACTTGGGTTGTACATGAAGATGGATGATGATGAGGAAGAATGTGAGCCCGCTACTGTCCCAAGTGATCCTAAGGATGTTGAGCCCGAGGAAGGTGAAATTGATTAAGCTGCCCTCTATAGCTGTATCATAGTGTTTTAGAGATCACTAATAGGTTAATGACATAAATCCTATTCCATATTGAAAGCCGAAAAAAGAAGAAAACAGAAAAGAAAAAAGAAAAAAATAACATATAAGAAAAAAATTTGGAAAACATTGACTTGGCATTCAGTTTGTTATTGGATGTGGAAAAGAATTGTGTGGAAGTGCTCTGCAGTTGCCTTTTCTGATCTTTCAGCTTCGCATTTATATTTATATTTTAAATCTTTTTATCCATGATTTTAGTTATGATGATTCAATTTTTGAGGAGACTTCAAAATTTGACAGGAGGACCCAAAATAGATTATGTAAAAATTAGAACTGAATAAAGTCGCCAAAAGGTTAACACAGTTTTGTTGTTGGAATATCGCTGGAGTGGTTGGAGAAAAGGGCAAGGGATGTTTTCTTCATGTTTTTTATGGGTGATTATAGGCTGTAAACCATTTTAAGGTCAAGATCTTGTTCATCTTTTGATATGAGAAAATTTCAGTTTGGACTCGGCCTAGATAGGACTCTTTTCCAACTTCTAACTTCAAATTCGGCCTTTTCAAATTTCAACCAAATCATATGTTTCAATAAATCTATGAAGGAGAACTTTACGTGGAGGACACTTAATATGTTTCAATTTGGGGGTTCAAATCAGTGGCGGAGCACCTTATTCAAGGGGGTGCCAATATTGTAGCTACAATATGTTGATACCCCGATGAAGGAAAATCAATTGTGTATATACGTCTACTTTGACTACTCTTAGCGAAAATCCTTGTTCCATCACTAGTTCAAATATACAATTTTCTTCTGGGTCAAATCAGCAGATGAAGTTAAAAAAATGACACGTATGGGACAGTGATCGAATTTTGATCTACTTAAACTTCTTTTTCCCCGAATGATTTTGTTTCAGTTTCAGAGATTAACGTTCTGAAAAGTGAGAAACTGCAAGCCGAACGGCTGACTTTTTGGTTATTTCTCAAGAATTGTAATAGTCTATTTCTTTCGACTCCTGTAACAGTCTTATTCATGAGCTTTTTTCACTTTTAGCCCGCGCCCCGAAAAAAAATATAAAATTTGTATAATTTACAATGTCATTTTTCCAAAATTCAGCTGAACGAGGCTATAGCAGCCTAATTAGTACCAATTCTTAGGCTTAAAAGACTTCGAATAAACATTTACTCTTTAAGCAATGAAGATTCCAAAGTCTTGAACCGTTGAACGCGTATGCATCAATTTCATGTTTGATTAGAAAGACAGAACTAAACGATGACGATCACAAAGTGTTGAGTGCGTTTGCATCTTTTTGAAGTTTGATTAGAGAGAGAAAACAAAGTGCTAAATGCCACTTTGAAAATGCTCCTGACAGTAATATAACATTAATTATAGTTACATGACACAAGAAGCAACACGAAAATGTATACTGAAACTAGTACAAGCCCAAAACACAGAGAAGTATCTTTGTGATGTAACACACATCTTCTATTTAATAGAAACATAAAATGAGACCTCCAATTATCACCCTTTTCTCCGAATGTGTGCCATACGAGAGATGCCTAAGAGAAAAATTTGTAATCCTTGGCTTGCATAATGATGGTTCTTAAGCCACCAATTGGCGCTAAAACAGTCAACATTACTCCCACTATTATGCAAATCTGTAATAATTTGTCCAATTAGTTTTGGTTTTTAGCTTATAAAAACAGAATCAGATAAAATGACTATCAAAAAAGCACAAGAAGTTGAACCATACCCAGTTAGTCGTCCAAGAGAGACCCCATCTCTTTGGTTTGTAGATCGAAAGCCACATGATGCAAGGGAGCTGAAAGAAGGGTAAATAGTACATTGTGTTAGTGCTGGCTATCATTTTCTCCTGTCGACGCTTAGTGGCGGAGCCAAAAATTCAATAAATACAAGAATGGTCACATCTAGAATTTAACCAGACCCCAAACTTATTTTTGAATCCCTTACGTCTACCTAGCTCTGCCTCTATTGGCACTACAAAGTCTACAAACCAAGAACAGACAAGGGAACTTACAAAATAGGTTGTTGGGGCAAAAGCAAATCCTCCAAAGAAACCAAGAAGCCCCCCAAAGAAAGGGAAGATGATTCCAACAAACATTGTGAAAGCTGCAATAAAAGCAAAGGCATTACAATGTACTCGAACTGAAAGCAACACCACTTTACCACTTCGAATTTTTATTACATAGGACAAAATGAAGGCAAGTTTACTTACCAACATAAAGGTTTCTGGTAATAAATCGCAAGTACCAAGTTGGCTTGAACCTAAGTTTCTTAACAAGGTAAGTCTCAAGCATGTCAAACACCGGAATTGCATACAACTACAATAACACAAAAATAAGCACATTTCGTTAGATAAAAATGTTACACTCCACTCATAACTAAACTGTTCTAATATATATGGGAACTCAATCAACAAGAATGTTTCGTCAAAAATGTCATCCTTCAAAAGTAGTATATTTTTGAAGGATCTGACACGAGTACGACATCATTTTTGGAGAGTCCGAGCAACATATGTTTCATGTCATACCTGATAGCTCCCAATAATGTGGATAACGACAAAGGCATTAGCCAAGACAATGAGCCAAGTAGGTTTCTCCAAAGAGATAAGAATGTTGTCTGATACTGAATTCCCAAATATCCAATAGCCAATAATAGCAACAGGGAAGTAACATAGAGCCACAATAATATAAGCAACAAGGACTCCTTTCCACATAGGTCCTTTAGAAGGTTTCTCAGGTGTTGAAGGGATTGTAGCTTGAATTTCTAACACAACATTATGACCTGCATATGCAAATGCCACTTCTCCCAATCCACTGAAAAAGTTGAAAACACCTTCCCCTGCGTTTTCAGCCCTGTATTCATATTCCACATCTGGTTGCACACCCTTGTCAATTGAAGCCCCCCAAGCAATGGTACAGTAACTGTTGAAAACATCATTAAGTAAATAAAATTGTCCTATTTCTAACAGTTTAAACTTTTAGATTAGATAGTATATGGTACTATAAGTGTAGGAAGAGATCCTCAATTCGAGTCTCACCATCGCCTAGAGGCGGATCAAGATTTAAATTCTACGGGTTCAATCTTTAAGGTTCTTGATATAAAATTAGTTATATATTTAAAGTTATGAGTTCATATTTACTATTTTTTTTTATAAATTTAGTAGATTTTTACACATAAATTTATACTTCGCGCTAAAAATATTGGGTTCAGTTGAACCCGGTAACATTATACTGGATCCGCCCCTGCCATCGCCCCATTATCAAAAAGAATTTCCATGTGTTTGACATATGAAAAAGAATGTGAGGGAGCGCATTGAAAACATACATAAGTAAATAAAAATGTGGCTTTTAAGCCAAAATAGCTTTTAAGTCATTTTGTAGTGTTTGAATAAAGTAAAAAAGTGCTTTTAAGCACTTGTTTTTAGGCTAAAATGACAAAAATAAGTCAAAAGACAAAAACTAGAATTCCTTACTTATGACTTTTGGCTTAAAAGTCACTTACAACAAGCCCATCCAAACAGGTATACATAAGTCAGAAAGTTAGGAGCGCGATGTCCTAAATATTAATGGAACAAGAACAATAACAATAAGCTAAAGGAAGTAATTTCTATACCTTAAGGACATGATAGCTGCTACCAAAGACACACCAGATATGGCATTGAAGTTGGGAAGATGAGAAAGCACAAAATGGACAGAAGCAAATATCATGATGTAATAGGTCAGTTTGATGTCTTTGCAATTGTCTTTGCAGACTAAATCATGGATTTTCTGGAACGATTTTCCTCCGGTCACCATATAAACAATGTCAAGGCCAACTTCAACAACCAATTGCTGAGGCACCACGATCCATAGGCCAAGCTTGTTACCAAAAACATGCTGCCCCAACTCATGATATCTATCGAAACGTTTCCCTGGAACCATTTCGTGCATCTCAACCATTTGCCATAGCGTGTATAAAGTTATAACCCATGATACCACCATCACAGTTACACCAGGTCCCCTGAGATTACGTCCAAACTCATTTCAATAACTAATTAAGAAATGAAATGTATTATAAGATAGAAATTAAAGTATATGAAAAGTTAGTATCGTCGAATACCCTAAGATATAGATAAATGTACGTACCATCCGAGCTCTGACATGGCATAAGGAAGACCGAGGACACCAGCTCCAACCATTGCAGTAACATTGTGAAATGCAGAATACCACCATTTTGCATTCCTAGAGGAAGTAATGGGAAGCCATTCGTCTATCGCCTTTTGTTCTTCAGTTCTTCCATCAGCCTTTCATTTGATTATATTCCCATTAAACAAGGAATTGAAACATTACGTTAATAACGATTCACACAATACAGTATCTATCCAAACTCTCAATCCATGCACAAGAATGTATCATAAGATCAATTCCCATTGCGGAGTGCTCAACTATTTTTAATCTGAAACTGGGTGCTCAATTAACATATTTGTATGAATTACTAATTTTTCTATACAAGTAATAGTGTGTGGCTGCAAAAGTAATGGGTGCTCAAGCACCCATAACTCAATCCATAGATCTGCCACTGCCATTAATAGTTGTCATGCCTTGCAACTGCTATTTGTATAAACGATAATCATAATAATTATTTTTCTAAAAATTGTTTCTTTGATTAGATGTAATCTCCTAAGAAAAATCCGCGAACCATGTATCCACATTCATTTTTCATGTAAATTACAAGAAATATGTACTTACTAACAAATTAATTGTTTTAAAATCACTATTTCCCTACAGAGACATGCATAAGTTTGAAAGCTAATACGTTTGTAATATAAAACATTATCTGAAATTAAGTGAAGAATACCACATTGTTGTCTGGTGAGGCTACCATATTGTTGTGTTACGAGGGCTTGAAAAATGAATAAGATTTACAGTTATTTGATGGAAGGTATGAAGATTGAAGCCAGATTTGAACCAGTTGTGATTATGAATACCCAAGTTGTAACCATAACACAGATTAATTTCTCAATAAATAACGTCTACATACAGTATTAGAAATTTTATTGAAGAAAAATTTTCTTTTGAAAAAGTCCGAATGTGACTCCCCTCCGTTAAACATACTCTTCATTTCCTCTATGCCACACATGCCCTATTTAAATTCCAAAGGTTCAGATTAAGATTAACTAAAGATAAGGAATGTATATTTTACATACACAGTTATTCCAATACCCGAATTCCCAAAAAAGAAACAATATCAGCTCATTTCTCGGAGATAATACACCTGTTTTTTTCCCTCTCTTATCATACGTTCTGTTACGCGGCGCCTTCCTGAAGTTCCTTGGAAGGGCGACGTAAGGCTAGGCAACCGATGTCAGTACGGTTGCTGTCCGCCAACTGAGGTCCCCTCCGTACGCTAGACTAGATTGTCAGTGCCGTACGGAAAAACCAATGTCATGAGCAATTGAAAGAGAGCAGAAAAGAGAATTGAGAATTAAAGAAAGCTTGATTGCATTGAATGAAAGCTATTACAGAAAACAAGACGGTGTCGGGGGAGAGACACCAGTACAGAGAATTGTTTGCTTGCTTGAAAGTTTTGATTGCTTGGTCCCCCTTAATAATGCTTAAAAAAAATAAACCAAAGTTACATGACTAGACCTATGAAAGCTGAAAAATCACACTTAAAGAAAATGCAGCAAAACTACTCTATATTTACAATGAAAAGGACTTAGTCTTCTACAAAGCAGCAGCAAGTCCGTTGGCAGCAACTTTGTCTTTAGCATCAGGGTCTGCGCGCGCGGCATTGTCTGCGCGCGCGGCGCTGTTGGCTTTTGCCTGTGGCTGGGCGCTGGCGATGGCTATCGGTGGGGCGACAGAGGCACATGCGCGCTTGTCACTTGGAGCTGCCGAGACCACGGGGCCGACCGTGGCGACGGGCGTTGGGAGGCTGGCCAGGACGCCACGGGGCGCGTCCAAGGGATCATGGGGCATGGCTGGAAAGCCGCCCATGACATTCTCCCCCACCTGAGTTGGCGACGTCCTCGGCGCCTTCCTTGCAAGGTAATCATCAATCAGGCTCTTGTAGGCTTTGAGGTTTGTTCCCCTCTCCCAAGTATTCTCCTCTGCATCACATCCCTGCCATTTCACCAAGAACTCCTGGTGATCTTTTCTTGAGGCGTGAATCACTCGATCATCAAGAATAGCTTCAGCACGCCTTTTCCCGGTTGAATTGGGGCCTCGAATACTTGGTATTGTGAGTTGGCTTCGTGAAGGATCCTCCATATCTTCCCGAAAAGGTTTCGGGAGACTGACATGGAAAACAGGATGGATTTTCCACCAAGCTGGGGTATCCACCCGGTATGCAACTTTCCCAATGCGCCTTTCAATGGACAAGGGTCCAATATATTTTTGCAATAGGCGAGGGTCATGGACCCCTGCAAACAAGTACCGCTTTGGGATTTTGACCATCACTTTGTCTCCCACCTGGTATTCCACAAAGCGGCGATTCTGATCAGCATGCCTCTTCATCCGCTTTTGGGCTTTGACAAGATAGCTCCGCACTATCTCCAAATTTTGCTTCCATTCTTTTGAGAAGCTGGCAGCCCGAGGAGATTTTGACATGTTTGGTGCGTTCACTGTGTGTGGGAGTAGCGGTTGCTGTCCGGTAACAATTTCAAAAGCGCTTTTGTTGGTACTTGAGCTCTTTTGTGAATTGAAACACAGTTGAGCAGCATCCAGAAGCTTCACCCAATTCTTCTGCGATCCGGTCACAAAGTGCCGGAGATATTCCTCTAGCATGCCATTGAATCGCTCCGTCTGGCCATCAGATTGCGGATGAAAACTTGAGCTATGACTCAATTTTGACCCGAGGCACTTAAAGAGTTGGGTCCAAAAATTGCTAGTGAAGCGTGAGTCGCGATCACTAACAATGTCTTTAGGTAAGCCCCAATACTTGACGACATGAGAGAAGAATAGTCGAGCTGTATCTTCTGCTGATATATATTGTGGGGCTGCTATAAAGGTAGCATACTTGGAAAACCGATCCACCACAACCAAGATAGTTGTGAGATCTCCGACCTTGGGCAATCCGGTGATGAAGTCCAGGGAAACGCTTTCCCAAGGTCTTTTTGGTACAGCTAGTGGTTTCAAGAGCCCTGCCTGCGTCAAGCGGTCTGACTTATCTTTCTGGCATACTAGACAAGTCTTCACATACTGAGCGACGTCATCGACCATTTGAGGCCAATAATATGCACGGCGAAGCAATGCCATGGTGCGTTCCTCGCCGGGATGACCGGCCCACAAAGTATCGTGGCATTCTGCAAGAAGAGTCCGTCGCAGATCTCCTCCTTTAGGAACATAAAGTCGGTTCCCTTTCACCTTCAGGAACCCATCTTCGGTGTAGAACTGGCGAGTCTTGCCCTGTCCTACCAAATCAACCAAATACTGTGCAGCAGGATCCTTGATGAGTAGATCCTGTATCTGGTCTTTTATGGTGGTGGTTACTTCGCTTCCCTTTAGGGCGGCGAGTACACACATCGATGCTAGATCAGCTCTCTGACTGAGTGCATCAGCAACATGATTGGTCTTTCCACTTCGGTACTCCAGGTTGAAGTGAAATTCTGCTAGGAGTTCCTGCCACCTAGCCTGTCGTCCATTCAGCTTTGGCTGGGTCATGAAATGGCTAACGGCTGTGTTGTCTGTCTTGACCACGAATGGGGCTCCCAGTAGATAATGCCTCCAAAGGCGTAAGCAATGAACGACAGCCAATAATTCTTTCTCATGGGCGGCATAGCGTCGCTCTGCATCCTTCAGTTTCCGGCTCTCGTACGCTACGGGATGCCCTTCTTGTAGCAATACTCCACCAAGTGCATAGTCGGAGGCATCCGTTTGCACTTCGAATGGCTTGGCCAAGTCAGGGAGGGCCAAGACTGGGCTACTAGACATAGCCATCTTCAATGCGTCGAAGGCCTCTGCCCGCTTGGGGCCCCAATCCCACGGGGTGGCCTTCTTGAGAAGTTCTGTCAGCGGCACTGCAATGAGGGAGTAACTTTTCACAAACCGCCGATAGAAGTTGCATAGGCCAAGGAACGACCTCAAGGCATGTATATCCTTAGGAGGCGGCCATTCTGTTATGGCCTGAATCTTCTGCTGGTCCATCTTGATCCTCCCTTCCTCGATGACATGTCCGAGGAAGTCAATTTGTTTCTGAGCAAAGGAGCACTTGGATAGCTTCGCATATAGTTCGTGCTCCCGCAATCGGGCTAGGACCTTCCGCAAATGCTCCAGGTGTTCTTCTAGTGTCTGGCTATATACCACAATGTCATCCAAATAAACCACGACGAATTCATCAATGTATTCTCGGAAGACTTGGTTCATCAAGGTGCAAAATGTGGCTGGCGCGTTAGTCAAGCCAAAGGGCATAACCAGGAAGTCGTACGACCCATATCTTGTCACACAGGTCATCTTGTGCTCATCACCATCGGCAATCCGAACTTGCCAATAACCTGTCCTCAGATCTATTTTGGTGAATACCGTCGCACCACCCAGTCTATCAAACAAGTCTGCCATTAGCGGAATAGGGTACTTGTTTTTCACGGTGATTTTGTTTAGAGCCCGGTAATCCACGCAGAGTCGCAAACTACCATCATGTTTCTTTTGGAATAACACGGGGGACCCGTATGGGGACTTAGAGGGCACAATGATCCCTGTGTCTAGCATTTCCGTCAATTGTCTCCGAAGCTCAGCGAGTTCGGGTTGTGACATTCTGTATGGCGCCCGGGCAGGTGGCTTCGCACCCGGCACCAACTCAATCTCATGGTCCACAGTTCGCCTAGGCGGAAGACGCTTTGGCATGTCTTGTGGCATGATGTCTTCAAATTCCAGAAGTAACTCCTTCACGGGTGCAGGAATGGGACCCGAGGAGCGTTCTATATCTTCCATGCAGAGGGTAGCCAGGAACGTGGGTTCATGTCTTTTTACCCCCTTCTTCAACTGCAAGGCCGAGATGTTCTCGGCTGCCATCTTCATGGGAATGCACGGAATAATGCAGGGCTTGGCCCCATTTGCCCCCATCATCAGTAGCATGTCTGCATATGGTGCGGGCATGGTATTGGTCTGTCTCAGGAATTCCAACCCCACGATTAACTCAAAGTCATCTATGATCACTACGCGCAGGTTGAACTTTCCTTCATAAGGGCCAAGCTTCACCGGTACTTCTTTGGCTATTCCACCCACTGGTTGAGGTGGTGAGTTGATAGCCTTCACACGACCTTTGCCCTTTCCTACAACTAGTCCAAGACGCTCCACCTGAGTCGAGACTAAGTAGTTGTGGGTGGCACCCGTGTCTATCATTGCCCGAATGGGCTTGCCATTTACCTTCATGTCAACGAACATTAGGGTCCTCTCTTGATGAGGAGGAGTCCTCAAATTCGCCTTCTTATTTCCTTTCCTGGCAATTGGACAGGGGTCCTTCTTCTTGCGGATACCGGCACTGGTACCCGCTAAGGGCTCAGAAATGGAGCCAACAATTGCATTGAATGCACCTACTGGCTCGGTCTGGTCCGCATCATCGGCGTCGTCATCCGTCCCATCCTCAAAAGCTTGATGGGCATTCATCTGTGCATGTGGACATTCATTATTCCAATGTGGTCCGCCGCAATGGCGACATCCTGAGGGGGGCTTCCTCCCCCGATCATTGTTGTTAGATGCAGCACTAGTACTGCCGGAAGAGGGAGTCTTGGATTTGGGTGCACTCCGGTCTCCTCCACTTCTGCTAGGGCCACTAGTGTTTGGTTGGCCCCCTTTGTATCCTCCTCGGACAGGCTGTTGAGGCCTATCCTTCCGGGCTTCCACTTGGTAATCCCCAAGGCACTCTGCTGCTTGGATTGCCTTAGGCAACGTGTCTACCCTTTGTCTCTGCAACTCCATCCGGGCATAAGGTTTCAACCCTTCCAGGAAGGTGAAGAGTTTGTCTTTGTCCCCCATGTCACGGATGTTCAGCATGAGCGCGGAGAATTCCCGCACGTAATCTCGCACTGATTTGGTCTGGCGGAGCTCCCGCAACTTTCTCCTGGCATTGTACTCAACATTTTCGGGGAAGAACTGTAGGCGTATGGCTGCCTTCAGTTCCGCCCATGTGTCGAGGGCATCTTCACCTGCCTTGATGGCTTCGTACTTCACCCGCCACCAGAGTTTGGCATCACCCTGAAGATACATGGCAGCAGTTGCTACCTTCTTAGCTTCTTCCAGGCTTCCCACGGCATCGAAGTATTGCTCGATGTCGAAAATGAAATTTTCCACTTCTTTGGCATTCCGAGCTCCACTGTATGGCTTTGGCTCAGGAATTTTCAGCTTTTGTGCCATGGGGGCGAGGTTCACACCACCCCCAAATTGGTTTCCGCCTCCTCGAAGTAGGCCTTGTAAAGCAGCATTGACAACATTGAGCTGGCCTGTCAAGTTGTCAATGGTTTGTTGCATGGCAGTCACCCTGTCTGCCTCTTGTTCCCTGTTGGCTAAATCCTCGGCACGCTCCTGCTGGAGGACCTCAAATTTACCAAAAATTTCAGCTGCCTCTGTGGCTGCTGTTTGCCGGTCTCCTTCAGAGTCGCGGCTGATGTTTTCTATGTCAACTTCGGCCTGGATGAGTCTGCGGTCCAGGTCGTCCAACCTTTGCACTAGGCTGGTTTTTAGATCGGGCACCATTTCCACGATGGGCCGTAATGCGTCAACCGTTCCCTCAAGGGTCGCGATGCGATCCCCATAATTCACCATGGTCAGAAATGGTGGTAATTGCAATGTGATCCCTCGTCCGATGTCGAGCCTAGGCTCTGATACCAACTGTTACGCGGCGCCTTCCTGAAGTTCCTTGGAAGGGCGACGTAAGGCTAGGCAACCGATGTCAGTACGGTTGCTGTCCGCCAACTGAGGTCCCCTCCGTACGCTAGACTAGATTGTCAGTGCCGTACGGGAAAACCAATGTCATGAGCAATTGAAAGAGAGCAGAAAAGAGAATTGAGAATGAAAGAAAGCTTGATTGCATTGAATGAAAGCTATTACAGAAAACAAGACGGTGTCGGGGGAGAGACACCAGTACAGAGAATTGTTTGCTTGCTTGAAAGTTTTGATTGCTTGGTCCCCCTTAATAATGCTTAAAAAAAATAAACCAAAGTTACATGACTAGACCTATGAAAGCTGGAAAATCACACTTAAAGAAAATACAGCAAAACTACTCTATATTTACAATGAAAAGGACTTAGTCTTCTACAAAGCAGCAGCAAGTCCGTTGGCAGCAACTTTGTCTTTAGCATCAGGGTCTGCGCGCGCGGCATTGTCTGCGCGCGCGGCGCTGTTGGCTTTTGCCTGTGGCTGGGCGCTGGCGATGGCTATCGGTGGGGCGACAGAGGCACATGCGCGCTTGTCACTTGGAGCTGCCGAGACCACGGGGCCGACCGTGGCGACGGGCGTTGGGAGGCTGGCCAGGACGCCACGGGGCGCGTCCAAGGGATCATGGGGCATGGCTGGAAAGCCGCCCATGACAGTAAGTATGAACAAATTCAGACTGTGAAACTGCGAATGGCTAAAATAAACCGGAAAAGGGTCAGAAATACCCTTTAACATATTAGAAATGACTCAAAAATGCCCTCCTTCCACCTATGGGTTCAAATTTACCCTTAATGTTATTTTTAGGCTTAAAAATGCTCCTCTCTTAACGGAAAGATGACATAACATTGATGAGCATTTTAACATTAAGGGCAAATTTGAATCCATAGGTGGAAGGAGGGCATTTTTGAGCCATTTCTAATACATTAAGGGCATTTCTGACCCTTTTTCGTTTTAATTAAACATGTAGCATTTATTTAGTCTGGAAGAAAGTGAATTTTTTTTTACTAAAAGCTGAAAAAAATAAAAATATTTTTTCCCCAGTTTTTACAAAAAAACTGCTTTAAAAAAAGTTGAAAAATATTTTCTAAAACAATATTTTTGTAAAAACTGAAAAAAAAACTGAAAAGTAATTTTCTAAAGCAATATTTTCGTAAAAGCTGAAAAAAAATATTTCCTCTTCTTCTTCCTTCCTTGTTTATCCATATGCTTTATGAGTTCATTTTTTTAATATATTTTAGTTCTTCTAATGAGTCAGTATATCAAAACTGAAATATTTTTATTTTTTTCCAGTTTTTAGTAAAAAAATAATTCATTAGTCTCAGAAAATGTAGCATTTATTTAGTTAAACATGTAGCATTTATTTAGGAATAGATTGACTTTCTGAGTTCTGAAAAAATAATATTTTAATTAAACATGTAGCATTTATTTAGTCTGAAAAAAATGAATTTTTTTTACTAAAAACTGAAAAAAACAATTTTTTTAAAGTTTTGATGTACTAACTCATTAGAAGAACTAAAATATATAATGAACTCAGAAAGCATATGGACAAACAAGGAAGGAAGAAAAGAAAATATTTTTTTTTCAGCTTTTACAAAAACATTGCTTTAGAAAATTGCTTTTCAGTTTTTTTTTCCAGTTTTTACAAAAATATTATTTTAGAAAATATTTTTCAACTTTTTTTAAAGCAGTTTTTTTGTAAAAACTAGAAAAAAATATATTTTCATTTTTTTCCAGTTTTTAGTAAAAAATAATTCACTTTTTTCCACACGAAATAAATGCTACATGTTTAATTAAAACGGAAAAGGGTCAGAAATGCCCTTAACGTATTAGAAATGGCTCAAAAATGTCCTCCTTTCACCTATGAGTTCAAATTTGCCCTTAATGTTAAGATGCTCATCAATGCCATGTCATCTTTCCGTTAAGAGAGGGGCATTTTTAAGCCTAAAAATAACATTAAGGGCAAATTTGAACCCATAGGTGGAATGAAGACATTTTTGAGCCATTTCTAATACGTTAAGGACATTTCTGACCCTTTTCCGTAAAATAAATAAAATATGAAAGGGAGCCTATATTGCTTTTAAGATTCTTAAGAACTAAGGGTGTGTTTGGTACGAAGGAAAATGCATGAAAAATGAGTGGTTTTATCACTTATTTTTTCTTGTTTGGTTGGTGAGTGAAAAACTTTTTCCGAAAAATATTTTCTAGTGATTGGTTAGAGAGTAGAAAATATTTTTTTAGTAAAATATTTTTTTATGCTACTCTCCTCACCCCTCTCCTCCCTTCCCCCAAGTCTCTAAAAATTCACAAAAATCAAAGGAACTAATGTGTTGCTTTACTTTTTTTACGCAAAAGTAACGTTGAAATTTGTGCTCCATAACTAAAAAGAAAATATTCTTTTTTTGATTGAAAAAGAAAGTATTCTTTCTACAACATGAAAATAAAGTACTCATTTTATTGAAATAATAGAAAATACTTTTTCTATATCATGAAAAGAAAATGCTCATTTTGTTGAAATGAAAAAAAATATTTTTTCTGCATGAAAAGAAAGTATTTTTTGGTTAAAATAAAAATAAAAATACTTTTTTATATCATGAAAAAAAAATTCATTTGTTGAAATGAATTTTTTTTATCTATAACATGAAAAAAAAGTACTATTAATAATATTTTTATTTAGGGTGGAGGTGGGGTGGGGGGTTGGGATTAGGGTTGGGTTGGTGGGGATGGGGAATAGGGTGGGGAAGGTTGAGAAGGAGTTTTGAAAAATATTTTCCCTTCTCTTGACAGGGAAAACATTTTTCTCCAATTGGAGAAAAATATTTTCCAAAACATTTAAGCCAACAAAACATGGAAAAATTGAATTTTTTTTTCTGAAAAATATTTTCTTTCATGCCAAACACACCCTAAGAATAGCAAACTGTCATTTAAATGAATAAATGATGTTAAAGGGATAGTTTGGCCCGTGGCGGTGCTACAATTATTAAGGGGTCAAATTATAAAAAAGTAAACACACAAAATTTTTTAGAGAATTTAACATATAGTATATACATATACATAACTTTTTTTTACCTAATTACACAATGTAATTCTCGTTGAGTTATTGAGTGTTTGGATAAAGGTGGCTCCACCACTGGTTTGATCCGTAACAAATTCAATTTGATAAAACAAGTTTGAGAAGAATTTATTATTAATGAATGAAACATTGAATCTGGCAAATAAGAAATTAAGAATACTATAAATATATAGACACGTAGAGAATTGCATATGCTCATATTAGATTTAAGAGCAACGGAGTTCGAATATTGAACATATAGGTAAAATTAATACAAATTGGTCGGTGGACTTTGCTACGCTGTTATAAGCAAAATATTATTAAAAAGGAAAGAAAGAAAGTCTATATTCAATATATTGTCTATCAACAAGTTTTGGTCCACGTAGTTATGATAAAAAACATAACTAAAAGAAGAGTAACAGAAATTCAATTGAATTGGATAAGTCCAAAAGTAAAATAAATGATGAAAAAAAGGGAGGTGCTAATGTCTGGCAAACTTTTGAGGAAATGAGATATTATTTCCCCATTATTAGAATGTTAGGTTAACTTATCCTGAACCTTTTAAATTTAAATGAACAAATAGAAGCTTGGCACATCCAAAAAGAATATATTAAAAGAATGTAAATAGAGAGGAGCTAGATACAAAATTTTCGCCATATTTATATTACTCTGCTACTTTGACTTTTTCTCATTTTTACTTTTTAGTAATTTTTGTTGTCTTTTATAGCAATGTATTAATCACAGAGACACTCTCTCATTAAATTATAGTAATTGCTATATTCCAAATGAGGAAAATTTGAAATTGTAGTGCTACTTAATATCTGATTCTATATATTGTACCATAATTAAATCTCTTTAAGCTCTATGAATTCCAATTTTTAAGTTCTTAACATTAACTCACTATATTTTTAAAATTATGAATTTATATCTTCTATTTATTATAAATTTAGTAGATTTTTACGTATAAATTTATGCTCTGTATCAAGAGTATTGAATTCAGATGAACCTAATACGCATGATGGAGGAACAAGAATTTATAATTATATGTACAAGAGATATTTTAGATTGTTTGTCTAATGCTAAATACAATATGAGATAGCGAGAAACTGCAGGCTGAACAACTTTCTTTTGTCTTGCCAGAAGAGGTATTAAACATGACAGATGAAAGAGTTTTTTATAATTGCTTTTGTATGTATTATTAGTGAACAGGAAACAATTGGTACGTTTCAAGTGCAAAATTCACAAAATCAAAAGGAATGTAAACTGCGAGCTAATGTTGCTCATAAATATCTCATATTCATATTTAATCATAATAATTTATCATATGAAAATCTGCAGAAGTCTATATTGTAAAAAGTGCTCAACCAAAACAACCTTACTAGAAAGTCCTCTATAATAAAACACACTTCAGCAGTTTAAGAAACTTAATCAGAAAAGATTTTTCCTTAATTAATTGTCTAAGAGAAAAATTTGAGGGACTTGGCTGATAAGATGATCGATCTTAAGGCGCCGATTGGTGCTATAACCATCAACAGAAGTCCCAGTATTATGCAAATCTGTCATTAATAGTATCATTTTAGTTGTCATTGTATATATAAAAGGCAGAATCAGAAAACTTTAAAATGCGAATAATAGACTAATTTGTAACATACCCAGTTAATAATCCAAGATAGACTGAATCTCTTTGGTTTATAGATTGCAAGCCACATTATGCAGGGAAGCTGAAGAAGGAAACATAGTCAAAAATTTGCACTACAAAGTCTAAAACCAGAAAATTAAGAGAAAATTGTCAAAAATCTCTTACAAAATATGTTGTTGGGGCAAATGCAAATCCTCCAAAGAATCCAAGAAGCCCACCAAAGAAAGGGATCGCGATTCCAACGAACATTGTGAAAGCTGCAATTGAACCGAAGAAAATCATACAATTCTTGAACTAAAAGCAACACTAAAGATGAAAACAAGCTTTAATATCTTACCAACGTAAAGGTTTCTGGTAATAAATCGCAAGTACCAAGTTGGCTTGAACTTAAGTTTCTTAACAAGCACAGTCTCAATCATGTCAAACACTGGCATTGCATAGATCTACAACATCACAACATCAACAATGTTTGCGTTAGTAAATCTTAGGATCTAAATTATAGTACTAACTTAATAAGACTGGTTATTTTTCAGTACCTGGTAGCTCCCAATAACATGGACAACAACGAAAAAGTTAGCCATAACAATGAGCCAAGTAGGTTTTTCCAAAGAGATGAGAATGTTATCTTGCACAGAATTCCCAAACACCCAATATCCAATAAGTGCAACTGGAAAATAACACACAGCGACAACAATGTAAGCAACAACAACGCCCCTCCACATTGGTCCTTTGGAAGGCTTCTCAGACGTTGAAGGGATCGTAGCTTGAATTTCCAACACCACATTGTGACCGGCATAAGCAAAAGCCACATCTCCTAACGCGCTGAAAAAGTTGAAAACAGCTCCCATATTGGTTTTAGCATTGTATCCATAGTCCACATCCGGTTGCACGCCTTTCTTAATTGAAGCCCCCCAAGCAATGGTGGAGTAACTTCATTGTCACGTACACAATAAAAGTTAGGAGAACAACCTTGAAATAAACAGTAAGCCACAGATACTAATAGTTTTGTATATATACCTTAAAGACATAACAGCTGCTGCCAAAGAAATGCTAGATATTGAATTGAAGTTGGGAAGATGGACGAGACAAAAATGGACAGAGGCAAAGATCATGATAAAGTGGCTAAGTTTCATATTTGTGCAATTGTCTTTGCACAATAAATCATGGATTTTCTTGAGAGATTTTCCTCCAGTCACCATATAAACAATGTCGACGCCAACTTCAACGATTACTTGCTGAGGCACTACGATCCATAACCCGAGCTTTTCTCCAAAAGCATGCTGCCCCAATTCATGATATCTATCGAAACGTTTCCCTGGAACCATTTCGTGCATTTCAACCATTTGCCATAGTGTGTATAAAGTGATAATCCAAGATAACACCAGTACTGTTACACCAGGTCCCCTGAAATTGCACCCAAACTCATTAAGTAATACTTGTGAACAAAAACTCTGCACTAATTAGCGAGCTATATAATTGAGTTTATGTTTTGTGCACTGACAAGGTAAAGAACGTTTAGGCCATCTAAACATAGAGCAATAACATGCAATTATCAGTTAAATTAAATTGACACACTATCAATAACATAGAATTGAAAACTAGTACTACGTTCAAACAATTTAATTACCATCTGGTGGTTACTTCTAAGGCTAATCTCATCTAGTAATAACATCTTGATCAGGTTGTTAAAGGGGGGCATATTAATAATGGGTTCAATTGAACCCACGACCGTATAATAATCATTAAAATCTTAAAAAAGGTGAAATTTTGAATACATCAAGGCTGTTAACAAGGGTGAATGTAGCATACTAACATGTTAACAATGGGTTCATTTGAAGCCAAGGCTGTAACGATATAGGTATAATAATCACTAAGATATGAAATTTCGAATAAATCAATTTTAAATCTTGAATTTGTCTCTGGCTGTTTCTAAAAATAAAAAATAAAAAAGAGTACGTACCACCCGAGCTCTGACATAGCATAAGGGAGACTGAGAACACCAGCTCCAACCATAGAGGTAACATTGTGAAATGTTGAATACCACCATTTTGCGTTCCTAGAAGAAGTAATGGGAAGCCACTCGTCTATTTTCTTCTGTTCTGCAGATCTTTCATCAGCCTGTCATTTGATTATAGCCCCTTTAATTTTTTTTCATAAGTGAATATACAGTAGCAATCCGAGCGCTCAATCAATGCACAAATATGTATCAAAACTTTGTCGACAAACATATGCTAATTAATTCACACTAATTAAATTCCAGAGAGGACACTGAGGATTTTCCTACTAGTTTGCATCTCTTGCAATTGATATTTGCACATGCGATATACCAAAATTTGTTTTCTAGCTATATTCTTTTAAGAAAATTCAACCAACTACGTATACTCATTTAAACGTTACAAAAAATAAATATATTATACTAACAGATACTATAAGTTATTTTACATGTTATGAAGGAATTAAACTGTGATATAAAATCATGTAAAAGTAAGTAAAGGAAATGGAGTACCATATTGTTGTGTGATGAGAGCTAGAAAGGTGATTCTTCATATAAGAGAATCAGTTCTCTGATTAGTTTGTAACCACAACAGAGGTTGAACACCCAAACAACAATGCTTTTCTTTTTTATATTGCCTTCGGTTTACTGTTATGGAAAATGCATTAAAGAAAATATATTTTTTTAAAGTTTTTCCTTATATGTTTCTCTGCTGATTGCCTTTGTAATCTTTTACAGCAATGAAAATTTATTACCAAAACAGACAAATAGGAATATCATTCAATGCTTCACACACTCATTTCCAACTTTTATTGATCATCTCATTAACCTATATAGTAATTGTTTTACAAATTAGAAAGAATATGAATGCAGTGCTACTTAATATGGCATTCTATTTAGTATTTATATATATTAGAATCTTCGTTGAAATTGCAGTGTGACTTAATATGTCATTCTATTTATCCAAATTGGAATCTCCTTTTTTGTTTTGTTTTTTAAATTTAAAAATTGTCTTGCTTAGCCTTTTTTCAACTTCATCAACGAAAGTAACACTTTTGCAATTGCATCATAATTGTTCCCTTTTTTTTTTTTACTTTAATAATTAATGTGTGCTCAGTCGATTTCAAGGAAAGAGACCCACATTGGACGACATGGAAGATAAAAACATATTGTTTACGCTATATATATATATATATATATATATATATATATATATATATATATGTGCGTGTGTGTGTTTTATATAAGTACATTGACTTCAAGTACTTGATCAATATGGTTAATCATATGCATTCTCACCTCATTTTGAGAGACGTAGTGAAAAGCAATTATTTAATCAGTTAGTATAGGTGATTATAAAATCTGATCTTTAAGAAAGAAAAGAAAAATGAATAGATTTTTCGGGAAAGGGCCAAAATTGCCCATAACCTATTTGCTTTGGTCTAAAAATACCTCTCGTCTATCTATTTTGTAAATTTTTCTTTTACCTCATATAGCAAAGGTATACACCTTATTTATTATAAATTAAAATAATTTTAAAATATTATTTTCTATAGCTATCCTTTATATTTTATTGTAAAATAAATATTTATGGTATATACCACCATTGGGGCATGAAATAAGGCATGAAATACGCTATTTATGTTTTTCCTCTCTCTTAGACAACTGGACATACCTATTTTAAGGTGATTGTCGTTACTATATTCATGAATACATGGCGCGAATACATGTGAATACATGCGCATACAGCTGGACTGCCCTAATTTTAGGCGCTTTTTACTGCTGTATTCATGAATACAACAACGCGAATACATGCGTGTACAACTGGATTGCCCTGATTTTAGGCGCTTTTTTGTCATGCCCCAAACCTGGGGAGGCGTGGCTGGCACTTGGTGCCGCGCTGGCCCGAGCAAACCACTCTGTAACTCATGATCGTTCGACCAAAACTAGAACATACATAGGTCGAGTTAACTGAACTCATTCCTTTTGTAACTATCATGGGCCTACATGACCACCACTCATAATGTACAACTGTAAGTGGGAAAATACCGTAACAATGAACTATCTTTCTTAAAACATGAATACATATGGGCCGTCAAGGCCTCTGACATACTATACAAAATGAACCTATGTCTACAAAGCCTCTAAGATTATTTGATATCAAATGGGACAGGGTACCGGCCTACCCATAAATCTGTAGCAAAACTCTGACACGATGACTTATAGAATCAGCTGCACTCCGAATGAAGTGGAGTCTTACCGATCCTTCGCTGAATGCTAACCTCGTCTACTATGAGGGCACGTCCAACTGATTATCTATACCTGAATCTCTGAAGTGCCACCGTATATGCATACTTAATATACTTAGATATATATAATTCTTCTCTTTGAGACTATTGTCCATATCTTATGATGCACGACTGCCTAACTAATTAGAGGTAACTGCCCGACCGGCCGTAGCACGGTGGTAAATGCATGACTGCCCGACCGGCCGTAACTCGGTGGTAAATGTGTAACTGCCCAACCGGCTGTAGCACAGTGATAAATGTATAACTACCCAATCGGTGGTAAATAATGATACATAACTCTCCAACTAATCAGTGGTAACTGCCCGACCAGCCGTAGCGCGATGGTAAATGCATGACTGCCCGACCGGCCGTAGCTCGGTGGTAAATGTGTAACTGCCCAACCGGCCATAACACCGTGATAAATGCATAACTGCCCAATCGGTGGTAAATAATTATACATAACTGCCCAACTAATCATTGGTACCCGACCGACCGTAGCGCGGTGGTAAATGCATGACTGCCCGACCGGCCGTAGCTCGGTGGTAAATGTGTAACTGCCCAACCGGCCGTAGCACGGTGGTAAATGCATAACTGTCCAACTGGTGGTAAAATAATGCTACATAACTGCCCAACCGGTGATAACTGCCCGACTGGCCGTAACACGGTGGTAAATGAAGATGCATGTATCACTATATTATAAACATTAACATCTTTATTAAATACCTCAATAGAAACTTAGGAAGGTACTTAGACATGCTTGAATATCACTTTACATGAATGAATAACATAGACATCCTTAACTGCTAAGAGTAGAATCATTTATGGAATAATATTACGTTTACGTATCATTACTTGGATCATGCCAAAAGGAAAGAAGGGATAGCCTTAACATACCTGAACCGATTCTCTTGAGAAAGATTATACCGGGCTCCCTTAGAATTGTAAATCCCGTTGCTATTGTATAGTAGAACTTGGTATGAAATTTTGTTGTAGCAAATCACGTTGCTATCGTCTAATCTTGTATGAATTTCGTGGCTTCTTATTGCTTGTCTTGGACATACTTTTGTATAAGTTTGCTGAAGAAAATCACGTTGCCATCTAAGCCTTGTAAATGATTCATATGAATTCCTTCTTTGATAAATCCCATACGTTACTTTGTAGTAGGCATCTCAATGTTTGTAGTTTAGAGAATCTTTGTATATTAGTGGGTGTGGACCCCACTTGTGGGGATTATTTTATCCAAAAATTCTCCTAACATGCCACCATTTTATAAAGACTAATGAGTCATTTGGTTGAATAGCCCATGTTGCTAGGTTAATGCACTTAAAATTATCCAAATTTTCACCCATTTTCCTTAATTAACTTATTAATCCCCACTAATCCAATAATTAACCGATTACCCACATAAATAAGAATTATCTCAAATTACTTAAAATACTACTTTATACATCATACTATCATGGTCATGTGGTACCTTGTATTGCACAAGTTCATCAATATCGAGTATTATAGCTTAGACCGTATTTTATCCCAAATTGTCAAACTTCGACGAAACTTTTTTTTAACTCGTTTACCCTATGACCTTCACAACACATACTTATCACTTGTTATAAATAGCATAAATAATTATAACCTCAAAAATAGTCTTATTCTTAAACCTATGTCAATTATCTTACGACAAATCTAACGTACAAAATTACGGGATGTAACATTCTTCCCCCTTTAGAAATATTCATCCTCGAATGTTAACTCTTAGAGATTTATAAAATTTTTGCTAAGGTATCCTTTGTAAACTAAACTAAAACCCAAACTATATCTTAAGTCTCGGCTATTCACAACCTTTTGTACTTGAGTATCTCATATCTTCTTCACCTTTACCTTACTTACTTTTCAATCTCGCATCGTATCTTCTGTTCTTTCATAACCTCCCTTCCATATAGGTCAAAATTACACCTTAAAGCTCTACTGTGATACCTGAACCTCTAGTGCATACAAAATTCGGTGGAAGCTTCATACTAACTTCTTACGACTTCGATATATGGCACGATCTGGAAACAAAAGATGGGTAACATTTCCTAAATGCCCTATAACCTCTCAGTTATAAATGTGGCATACAACACACCCATAACTGAGACTCTACTAGGCACGACTTTGTAGACTCTTTAGGACACAACCTGGATCTGATACCACTTTGTCACGCCCCAAACCTGGGGAGGCGTGGCTGGCACCCGGTGCCGTGTTGGCCAGAGCGAACAACTCTGTAACTCATGATCGTTCGACCAAAACTAGAACATACATAGGTCGAGTTAACTGAACTCATTCCTTTTGTAAGTATCATGGGTCTACATGACCACCACTCATAATGTACAACTGTAAGTGGGAAAACACTGTAACAATGAACTATCTTTCTTAAAATATGAATACATATGGGCCGTCAAGGCCTCTGACATACTATACAAAATGAACCTATGTCTACAAAGCCTCTAAGATTATTTGATATCAAATGGGACAGGGTACCGGCCTACCCATAAATCTGTAGCAAACCTCTGACATGATGACTTATAGACTCAGCTGCACTCCGAATGAAGTGGAGTCTTACCGATCCTTCGCTGAATGCTAACCTCGTCTACTATGAGGGCTCGTCTAACTGATTATCTATACCTGAATCTCTGAAGTGCCACCGTATGTGCATACTTAATATACTTAGATATATATAATTCTTCTCTTTGAGACTATTGTCCATATCTTATGATGCACGACTGCCTAACTAATTAGAGGTAACTGCCCGACCGACCGTAGCACGGTGGTAAATGCATGACTGCCCGACCGGCCGTAACTCGATGGTAAATGTGTAACTGCCCAACCGGCTGTAGCACAGTGATAAATGTATAACTGCCCAATCGGTGGTAAATAATGATACATAACTCTCCAACTAATCAGTGGTAACTGCCCGACCAGCCGTAGCGTGATGGTAAATACATGACTGCCCGACCGGCCGTAGCTTGGTGGTAAATGTGTAACTGCCCAACCGGCCATAACACGGTGGTAAATGCATAACTGCCCAACCGGTGGTAAATAATTATACATAACTGCCCAACTAATCAGTAGTACCCGACCGACCGTAGCGCGGTGGTAAATGCATGACTGTCCGACCGGCCGTAGCTTGGTGGTAAGTGTGTAACTGCCCAACCGGACGTAGCACGATGGTAAATGCATAACTGCCCAACCGGTGGTAAATAATAATACATAACTGCCCAACCGGTGATAACTGCCCGACCGGCCGTAGCACGGTGGTAAATAAAGATGCATTTATCACAATATTATAAAAATTAACATCTTTATCAAATACCTCAATAGAAACTTAGGAACATACTTAGACATGCTTGAATATCACTTTACATGAATGAATAACATAGAAATCCTTAACAGCTAAGAGTAGAACCATTTATGGAATAATATTATGTTTACGTATCGTTACTTGGATCATGCCAAAAGGAAAGAAGGGATAGCCTTAACATACCTGAATCGATTCTCTTGAGAAAGATTATACCAGGCTCCCTTAGAATTGCAAATCCTCTTGCTATTTCGTAGTATAACTTTGTATGAAATTTTGTTATAGCAAATCACGTTGTTATCGTCTAATCTTGTATGAATTTCATGGCTTTAAATTGCTTGTCTTGGACATACTTTTGTATAAGTTTACTGAAGAAAATTACGTTGCCATCTAAGCCTTGTAAAGGATTCATATGAATTCCTTCTTTGATAAATCCCATACGTTACTTTGTAGTAGGCATCTCAATGTTTGTAGTTTAGAGAAGCTTTGTATATTAGTGGGTGTGGGCCCCACATGTGGGGATTATTTTATCCAAAACTTCTCCTAACATGCCACCAATTTATAAAGACTAATGAGTCATTTGGTTGAATAGCCCATGGTGCCACGTTAATGCACTTAAACTTATTCAAATTTTTACCCATTTTCCTTAATCAACTTATTAATCCCTATTAATCCAATAATTAACCAATTACCCACATAAATAAGAATTATCTCAAATTACTTAAAATACTACTTTATACATCATACTATCATGGTCATGTGGTACCTTATATGGCACAAGTTCATAAATATCGGGTATTATAGCTTAGACCGTATTTTATCCCAAATTGTCAAACTTCGACGAAACTTTTTTTTAACTCGTTTACCCTATGACCTTCACAACACATACTTATCACTTGTTTAAAATAGCATAAATAATTATAACCTCAAAAATAGTCTTATCCTTGAACCTATGTCAATTATCTTACGACAAATCCAACGTACAAAATTACGGGATGTAACATTTTTGCTGCTGTATTCATGAATTCATGGCGCGAATACATGTGAATACATGCGCATACAGCTGGACTGCCTGATTTTAGGCTCTTTTTACTGTTGTATTCATGAATACAGCAGCGCGAATACATGCGCATATAGCTGGACTTCCCTGATTTAGGCGCTTTTTACTGCTGTATTCATGAATACAACAATACGAATACATGTGAATACATGCGAGTACAACTGAACCCCCTAATTTTTAGGCACTTTTTGCTGCTGTATTAATGAATACCGCAGCGCGAATACAATGAATACACTATCGTAACAACTGAATAGTAGCTATAGGAAGTTAATAGCCACTAAACAATAGTGGTTTCTGAAAATTTCTCTTTGTAAAAACTGGCCTCGCTGTTAAAAATCTGGCGCATTCATGCCCTTATTTCTGACGGACCTTTACTGAATGAAAAAATATTTTATTATATATGACTTGGCAATTGCTTATTGGTCAAAATTAAAAAATCACACTTTAACCCAAATCTAGTCCGTAAATAACCTACTCACGATCCATCTTAATCGTTCCAACCCGTCAAACCCTTTTCTTCCATATCCAACTCACGATCCAATCGCTATTTAGGTTTCATTTTTCAAAATTTCATATTTTTTTTTATTAATTTATTATTTGGTACCCTATCCCTTTCCCTGTTTATCTTCCCCAACTTAACCGCCAACAGTTTCCCAACCAAATCACCGCCGACGAACTGTGAAGCTAATTTGCTCTCATGATTTCAATTAATCCTAAAAAGCTACATGGTGGCACAATAAATATAACTTTGGCAGAAAGATAACTTATCAAACCATAAAATTTTTAATTAAATCATTAATTTAATTCCAAAGAATACCAGATTTACTCAGATTAATTTTACAAAAAAATATTAATTTAAAAATTAAATTAAGGCCTAAAAATCTGAGTGGGAGAGGGAGATCTGTGGGTGCTAAAGGGTGAAGATCTGAAAATAGCCGATGGTGGTCCTTCGTCGGCAATGGTGAGTTATTGTATTTTAGCCATGGAGGAGGATGATTAGGCAAAATATAGAGTGGGAGGGCAGAGAAGTTGAGAGGTGAAGTTAGGGCATTTTAAAAAGAGTAAACTACCCTGTATAGCCCCTAAAAATTTTAATAGCCCATATTTTCTCCTGCACCCGAAATGTCCCTCCGTCCCAAACATATTACATCTAATGGCCCATAATCCATAATACACTCACCCGCCTCTTAACTCATTTTTCTATTGCACTCGGCTCTTAATGCACTGACCCGCCTCTCGAAACACCATTTCTTCTCAAACACAGCTTCTCCATGTTTACTCTTGCTCTCAATGTAAGTAAAAATTTTAGTAGGTTTTCCAATTTTTGTTCATAGTCGATTCTATAATAGAGGAAAAGAAGTCTTTGAAGAAAAATAGGAAGTTGAGGGCATCTCCACATTCTATGAAATTAGCTGATAAATTAGTAAAATATAACCCTAGTTTTATTAGGAATGATGATGACGATTTTGAAGATTTACCAGAGTTTGGGTGCGATTTGGGGCATGCAATCCCTCAATCTGTGAAGCAAGGCAAAATACCCCTATTGAAGGAATGCAAAGAACCCCTATTGATAGAAGGACTCGTTCACATAGCGGGACTCCCAGCGATTGAGTAACGAGGTCACAAATTGATCAACGAGTAGTTGTTGAAAAAGGCACAAGTTCAAAAAGAAAGATCAAAATGGTGGGAAAGGATGTTGTGAAGGATAAAAGAGTAAAGGTTCTAAAAGGAAGGCTAAAACAGATGGGGATGATGTTCCATCAAAAAAGAGAAAAGTTCATGTTGATCAAAAATGTTCTAGCTCATCTGATTTGAAGGTATTTTCTAATGATATAACTCTGACTTGTGTGCGCTTAGTTTATTTTAGTATGTAGAAAATTTATCCAATATAGTAGTTATATTCCAGATTTGAATATAAAATGTATCATTCTTTTTTATATTGCATATAATTTGTATCAAGTCAATAAGTAATGTGCAATTTGTATATAAAGTATATCATCTATCCACATAGTGTATAAGTAATGTTTAAAGTGCGTATTTGTGATTGTTATGAAGCTTATATATATTTATATTTTTGTGTTGTCTGCAGATTTGGGATTACTATGTTCCTTTGGGTGATCATTATAGTACTCGTATCAGTGTGCATACAAACTGTAGTATAGTGAAACATTTGAAAGATACTTTGGATGATCAACAGATTGAGATGTTTAGAAGAACATGTTTTGGTTATTTTGTGAACTTGCCCGAATTTTTGATACAGAACCAACTTATCCATTCACTATTGCTTAGGGAAGTGGTGTCACCTAAAGATGATGAGTTATGGATTAAAGTGAATAGCATCAAGTTGCACTTTGGACTTGCAGAGTTTTGTATTATCACAGGTTTAAAGTGTAATGGTGATCCCAATAAGGATTATGAATTTGTCAAGTCGAGTCGGTTGATGGAATTGTACTTTCCAAGAATGTCGAAAGTGTCTAAGAAATTGTTAAGTGACTGTTTCTTAAAAAATATGTGGAAATCTGATGAGGACACATTAAAGATTGTAGTATTGTATTTCATTCACAGTTTTCTATTTTCTATTACGAATGATGATTTGATAACAAAGAATGATTTTCTGTTGGTTGATTCTAGTGATTTTGAGACTTTTCCTTGGGAAAAAGTGGTTTTTAATGCTACGTTGGAGTCAATGAAGAATAAGGTTCGTAGCAGGAGAGAGATGTACCGATATGGTGGTTTGCCTTTGGCATTCCAGTGTTGGTTTTATGAATGCTGCCTCTATACTCACAAAAATCTCGCTTACCGGATTGGAGATCTTGTGCCACGCATACTAAACTGGACTGTAAAGAAGAAGGTGACCTTCAAGAGGTTGAGGAAAGAATTTTTTCTTTTAAGTCAAGAGCAGGTAAAAAACATTTTTGTTTAGTTTACAACATTTTGTAGCAATACATATGAATCTACTTTTGATACATAAATTATGCATTTCTGATACATAAATTATATATTTCTAATACATAATATCAATTAACTGTATGATGTGTAGTTTCTACAAGTAATATATTGCTTGTCTTTTATTTTTTAAAAATTTCATGATTGCTAAATTTTTTTTTATTTGTAGTTGGTGTTTGATAATATTGCCCCAACAAATGCCGAACAAACAAGGCTTGAATTGTATGATTTTGTCCCTGTGTATGAAGATCAAAATGCTGAAGTTAATCCAAGAGATGATGTTGATGATTTCAATACTCAACCTAAAAAAAATGCTAAGAAGCACCCCAAAAATAAGCTGGAATCACAACCTATTAACAATGAGAATATGGATCCACAACCTAGTAACTTGAGTTCAAGCGAGAATGAGCTGAAACTTCTGAGAAGTGAAATCAACACGGTACAGTTCTATTTTGACCCTGCGTTGACACAAACCAGGCAAACTGAAAATTAAAACTTGAAAACAAATATCTAATAAAAGCTTAACTTAGTCACGTAGCTAATTTCTAAGTCCCCGGCAACGGCGCCAAAAACTTGTTGCGACCAAACACACTCACGCAAGTATACGCGGTCGTCAAGTAATAAAGTGACTAAAAGTCGGATGTCGAACCCACGAGGACTTATGATTAGCTATTAACTAAATTAGCCTATCTTAATTATCTAAACAAGAATTAAATCTAAAAATATTTTATTCTAACTAATTAAATAAGAAAAATATAAATAATAAACTTTGAACAGAGAAAGAGCAGATTTTAATGATATCAATGTAATGAAAACGATCTAGGGTTATGGTCTATCTAACAATCCTATTGTATTCTTCAATTGAATTGACCGACTAATTTATCTAGCTTATTGGTTGACAGGGTTAATATTGCTCATAAGAATCTGTCGAGTTCTTACTCGCCTATTCCAGCTAACTTAACGCCTATATGTCTATGGAGTGAGAATCAACAAGAACGCATTTATAATTCCTGTAAATCAACCAAGCAAGGCAATTAGGTATATGTCTATCCTAACCACGAATCCGTTCCCCGATGCCCGAGTTCAAGAACTTGCCCTACTCAATCCTATATGCAATATAGAATTCCCACTTTCGAGTTCAATTCTAGATTCGTAGATAATATTCAATTGGTGATCAAGCAATTAAATAATTAAGTGCAAGATTGAATAAATAAACTAATATGATAAATCAAGTAGTCAAAATCAATATCCGAATAACAATAGTCATGAAAGAACCACAACCCTAGAACGTGAAGTTTAGCTCCACATAGACATGGTAGCCAAACAACAAATCATATAAAGAAACATAAAAATTACTAAGTTTGGTGGGAGAAAAATGAAACTTGATGAATTCCGGCCTCCACAGCTTTGTCGTGGCTTTTTCCCCCTTCCCAATATGTTAGATAACCTAAAGGAGACGTTTTTGGCTTATATATTGCGTATAAAAGTCGTGGGCCAAAGCTCTCCTATTCCTAGTCCAAATCGGCTTCAGGGATTGATGCTAAGGTGGATGCGACGCATCCACCTTGTCCTCTATTTCTCAGCTTTGCATGCGAGGGTGGACGCGACGCATCCAGCCTTCTCTTCTACTTCCCAGTTTCGCACGCGATGGCGAACGCTATGGCCCAACTTCACTGCTAAGGTTGCATGCAGGATGATGTTTTCCTAGGTTGGATGCGACGCATCCAACCCTTCTTCCTCTGGCTAAACCACCTTTTCTTCATATTTTGCACTCCGAACACCTTAAATCGTCACACATAACTTAATTAGTCATCAAACCAATAATTACACCATGTTGGGTGTTTTAAAGATTAAATAACATCAAAAAGTGGTTAAAACATGGGCAAAGTAACATCAACACATATCGAAATATGCCAAACATCACTACCCCACACTTAAACCTTTGTTCGTCCTCGAACAAACCATCACTATAGTAAACAAAATAAAATTAAGCTCTTATCATTCAAAGCACACTACATCTATGACCATGGTTATTTGCTACAATTAGGCTCTAGACTATGCATCAACACACTTCCCTTTTCTTATGCCCTTCTTTAAACATATTCGAACAAAGACAACATGCTCACAACAATCCTAACCTCAAAAACCGACTCAATGTCACAATGCACTCATGGCTTGAACAACCAACATCATAGAGAAGTCTAATAACGTTACCTATCCCTCGTGAAACCATGTGCCCTCACAACAAAAGCAGAGAGAGTAGAATCAATCCACACATTCGAATCTCATGCTCACAAAGAAAATCGCTCACTCTCACAAAAGAAGTCACATGCATGTAGTTGGTACCATAGGCTTGCCCTTAATGTAAATCTCTACTAATGTAAGCTCGCTCGATCTAAAATCAATTAGGACTTTTTCATGGTTGTAATGTGGGCTAAGGGAAAGGTAGGATATATTTTAGGAATAGTGGCTCAACCTCCTAAGCACTTTAACACATCATCAAATAACTTAAGCGCAAATTCTTCAACACCACTTCAATTTCACAAATAATATCACCCCAACAATATTTCCTCTTTCTTTAAGCACTACTTTAATTCATTCCCACTAGCAAGAATAAGACAACAATTTATTCCTCTATATTTTTCTTTCTTTTTTTTTTTTTTTTAATTTCCGCTAGTGGTGTATTATTTTACAAAATAAGTGTACCCTTCTTTCTTTCATTGGTTCCACTCAAAAGTCACCCCACACTTAGTCCCTTCTTACTTCTTTTAGCGCTCATCTAACAATTAAAGTGCTTTAAGAGGTAAAAGGATCAAAATAATGTCAATTAAGAATAAAAAGGGTGTAGGCTTGTAATGTGGGTACCAAATAAAAGGTCTACAGGCTCAAAAGGTTTAACTAGGGATAGATTTTATTTGTGATAAGCAATAAGCTCAAAAAGATCAAAGAAAGCCTAAAATTATTTTTCAAACCGAGCATCACCTAAAATTTCGCTTCAACTCACATACCGGGCAAGTTCTAGACACAAGTACACTACATGGACTACACAAAAACCTCACCATACATGGCACATGACTCGCTAAGGACGGTCACATTCCGACTCTCAAACAATGCAAGTATTCACGGAGCAACGAGATATTAAGCATTAAGCGCAAAGTGAACACAAGTCAAGAAAATGAGAAATAGGCACCACAAAACATGCTATCCGTTTTAACAAGGCATCATCAATAATTTCAGAGTGAGAAGGGAAGATATTACATATGTAAAAGCCTAAATATGCCATTATCAACCAAGTCAAGGTCACCTAGGTTCATCATTCTTCCTCCTTTTATTCCCTACATTCCTACTCTACTCTAAAAAGAAAACAAAATTACCCGGTTCAAACTACATCCCATGAAAAAGAACCGAGGCACAAAGAAAAACCACAGGGGATTATTACTATCTACAAAGATACTATATATATATATATATATATATATATATATATATATATATATATTTATTTTTCTTTTATTTTTATTTTTTTATTTTTATTTTTTTTTCATAATGATAAACTGATAGATAAACTGATAGTTACTCCATATAGATGAATTTACTGCTATTTTATGCCATTAATCCAGTGAATATTTTAGTACATTCATCCATACATCTAACATGAATCACCCCCACCCCACACTTAGGACTGTGCGTTGTCCCCAACGCACACAAACAAGGTAAAGTAGGGTGAGAAGAACTCCCTCAAGTCAAGGTGGAGGGCTCATCCGCAGTCTGTGGAGGAGCATCTGCATCCATAGCATTCCTATCATCAACAACTGGTGCGGATTCTGTATCAGGTGTTACAGCGACCTCAGTAGGCCTGTTGAGTGGAGCCTCGGTGACTATGGGAGGAACAGGAGTGGATGGTCCGGCAGTGGATGATGCAATCAGCTGGGAGATGTCTGTACCTGCACATTGAACCAGAGCTCTGAGGAGTAATGATATCTCCTTCATCATCGTGGCCTGCTCGGTCTGAACTCGGCTTAGATCCGCACGAGTCTGTCTCAACTCATCCCTGGTGGCACTCAACTCGACACGAGTCGCTATCAGCTCAGCCCTGTTCTCTTGCATATCTGCTTGCATATGCTCAAATAATTGTTGGATGGTGAGCTTAGAAGACCTTCCCTTGTTCGGCTCTAGAACATGAGTGACATCATATGGTCCTGGAGCTTTAGCCTCAATGTCGTCATTCTCCTTGTCCCATAGTACTCCCCTCTCTGTTAAAAAAGCCGTTAGGGTATTAGCAAAGAACAACCTCCACTTGTAATTCATCCTGGTTCGCTGCATTTGATCATGCATGATGGCTCCGAAGTTGAGTGGTATCCCCTCTAATAAAGCATATAATACGAGTGCGCGGTAACGAGGGACATCAGTTTTATGTTGGCATGGCAGCAGGCGGTTACAAATGAAATTTAGAGCCACACGTGCTAACGCACTCATGAATTCCTTTGCTATAGAGTGGTACTCCATACTCCCATGCTTCCATTCTGCATCCTTCCTGGTAGGGCATAGGACAGACTTAATGTGTGCATAATCTGGTGTTTTGCATATGGCGTCAAACCTGTCTGTAAGTGTGTGTGGCACCCTTAAGAAGTTATTCAGAGCTTCAGCTGACACATTAATATCTACCCCTCTTACTCGCACAATGTTTCCCCTTGCGTGACGCCAATTGGCGTAGAGCTCTCTAACAATGGTGAGGTTGGCTTTGCCGTGACCTTTCAGAATGGGTCCCATTTTTGCACCTCTCGAATTGACTTTAGAAACTCTGAGTACTTTGTCTTAAGTGGTCCGATGTTTATCGGCTTTTCCGGAATATACTTCTTTGAAACCAGTATCTTCTTATAGGCTCGGAATGCCTTCTCATTAACAAAGTATTTCTCCCAATCAACTCGGTCTA
Organism: Nicotiana tomentosiformis; assembly: GCF_000390325.3. Classification (NCBI taxonomy): domain Eukaryota; kingdom Viridiplantae; phylum Streptophyta; class Magnoliopsida; order Solanales; family Solanaceae; genus Nicotiana; species Nicotiana tomentosiformis. The sequence goes on along the minus strand of NC_090813.1, from coordinate 98,795,011 downwards.
TGGGTTCACCCTCGTCTTCATCACTCATGTTGACCTGTAGGTGGTCATTGTCCGAATCGGAATCGGATTCAGATTCTGTAGTAATCTTCTCCTTCCCTTTATCAGTCGGAGCACTCATTCTCGAAGCTTTTCTTTGGTATGTCACAGGCTCTCTTATCTCTATTCCTTTGCTTGGTGTAATACCCTTCTTCACTGTCCTCCTGACCAATGTTTCCTCCTCCTCTTGCTCTGAATCATCACTTAACTGCCTAGGCAGCAGTTCCATTTCCTTCTCCGTCCGCTTCCTTTTTTTCTGTGGATTTGGACCGCCCGCTGCCCTTCCGGTAGGCTTTTTGGGCGGTTGCTTGTTACCATCTTTGTCTTGTTGCTTGGATGGTTTACTCACTGCTGTCATTTTACGAATCTAAGTACCTGCAATGCAAAGAATTCAACAATTAGCAGATGAAACAGCGAAGTTCAGCTTGAAAGCAATTGCAACAGCTTGCAGACTTCAATTTATTCGTAAAGTCATGCCATTCACTCTTCATGGAATTGTAGCTCATGACTTTCAGCAAGTATGTGATAACTCTCTTCAAAAATTCAATTTCACATAGCCCCTCACTCGACCCCACACTTATTCTCAAGCATACACCAATGTTGCTCGGTTACTCAGACTTCACCGACGCCTAAATTTTCCTCAGGGACAATTCGTCGAACATGTGGTATGCAACAAGTGTGCCTAGTTCATTCTATCAGTTGAGCAATGCAACTACCCTCCCAAAGTTGGACGAGATGAAGGGAATTATAGTTTATCATCTCGCAACCATTACAACTACCAAGAACGACAGCCCTAAAAATTTTGAAATTGCAAAACCTACTTGTTGCTATCATTGAAGGAGGGAGGAGAGACGAATTAGGAGAGAAGCCAACGGAAGAACGAAGAGGATGATGCGTACCTATCGCGTTTGAGCTTATTGCGTTTGTATGCGTTACAATTTCGATGAGAGAATTCTGTTCTGCATTCGTAGGCGTCGCCAAAAAGAGACGAGTGGATGCGTCGCAAGAAACGTTTTTTTTTCGAATAGGTTATCTTAAGATGTGTTAAAATATATATTACTTACCTGTGCGTGCGAGCTTTGACGCGACGCATCCCCTTGTCTTCCTTCAAAAATTTTTGGACGCGATACGGGCGCGATAGGCAGACTTCACTGCCTTAAGCAATTGGCCCGTCAAAAATTTTTTTTTTTTTTTTTGCTGAGGGGGACGCGACGCATCCGCCTCGTTTTCTCATATCTGGGGAACTTTTTAGTTTTATTATTATTATTTTTTGAATAAGATCTATGTCCTACGAAAAGAAAGAAAAAAAAAATTTAAAAATAAAAATAAAAATAAACTAACTAACTTGGGTGGCCTCCCAAGAAGCGCCTGATTTAACGTCGCGGCACGACGCAACATGTTCTTCATGCCTCCACTAAATCCATTGTGGTCTTGTGACGTGCAATGTCACCACCCCAATAGTGTTTTACTCTTTGGCCATTTACCAAGAATGTCGTATTGGACCCCTTATCACACAATTCTATCGCACCATGAGGTTTCACACTAACCACTTCAAACGGACCCGACCATCGAGATTTAAGCTTTCCTGGAAAAAGCTTTAGCCTTGAATTAAACAGTAGAATTTCTTGACCTGGTTCAAACTCACGATGTTGGATATGCTTATCATGCCATCTTTTGGTCTTCTCTTTATACAATTTGGCATTTTCATACGCATGCAATCGAAACTCATCAAGCTCGTTGAGTTGTAGCAATCTCTTCTCACCGGCCAAGTCCATCTCCATATTTAGCTTTTTAATCGCCCAATATGCTTTGTGTTCAAGCTCGACGGGCAGATGGCAGGCCTTCCCATAAACCAACCTGTACGGAGAAGTGCCTATTGGGGTCTTGTACGCAGTGCGATATGCCCATAATGCGTCATCCAGCTTCCCGGCCCAGTCCTTTCTATTCATACTTACTGTCTTTTCCAAAATCTGCTTGACCTCTCTGTTGGAAACTTCTACTTGACCACTCGTTTGGGGATGATAGGCAGTGGAAACTTTGTGCTTGACTCCGTATTTTGCAAGAATATTATTCAGCAGTTTGTTACAAAAGTGAGTTCCCCCGTCGCTTATCAACACTCTTGGGGTCCCAAAACGTGTGAAGATGTGCTTCTTTACAAAGCCTACCACAACCTTTGCGTCGTTAGTAGGAAGAGCTATGGCCTCTACCCACTTAGAAACATAGTCGACCGCCACCAAGATGTATCTGTGTCCGTTAGAATATGGGAATGGTCCCATAAAATCAATCCCCCAAACATCAAAAAGTTCTACCGCCAGTATATTTTGCAAGGGCATCTCGTGCTTCCTCGTGATAGTTCCAGTTCTTTGGCATCTATCACAATTTTTAACGAAGGCATGTGCATCCTTAAACAATTTTGGCCAATAAAAACCTGATTGTAGCACTTTTTGGGCGGTTCTATCCCCGCCGTGATGACCTCCATATGGTGACGCATGGCAGTCATGTAGTATAGCCTTCATCTCTTCCTCAGGAACACACCTTCTCACCAACTGATCTGCACACTGCCTATATAGGAATGGCTCATCCCACACGTAGAACCTTACATCATGTAGGAATCTTCTTCTATTGTCAGCTGTCCATTCTAGTGGCGTCACCCCACTTGCGATAAAATTCACATAATCTGCATACCATGGGGCTTCACCTGAGGTGATTGCTAATATTTGCTCATCCGGAAATGTTTCTTTAATTGACCCTCCTTCAGCTACATGGTTCCGACTCTCTAATCTGGACAAATGATCGGCCACTTGATTTTCTGTCCCTTTTCGATCTCGGATCTCTAAGTCAAATTCTTGCAAGAGGAGGACCCAACGAATCAGCCTCGGCTTGGCGTCTTTCTTTTCAAATAGGTATCTGATAGCTGAATGATCTGTGTAGACGATGACTTTGGTTCCCACTAGATAGGATCTGAACTTGTCAAACGCCCACACCACTGCAAGCAACTCCTTTTCAGTCACTGTATAATTCATCTGAGCTGGATTCATAGTTTTGCTTGCATAATAAATGGAGTGAAAGATTTTATCCCTCCTTTGCCCCAACACCGCTCCAATTGCTATGTCACTTGCATCGCACATCAACTCAAATGGTTGTGCCCAATCGGGGCCAATGATAATTGGTGCAGTCACCAATCTTCCCTTCAGCTCCTCAAATGCTTTCAGACATGCATTATCAAACTTGAAGGTAACGTCTTTCTCTAGAAGCCTGCACAAAGGGGAAGAAATTTTCGAAAAATCTTTAATGAAACGACGATAAAAACCTGCATGACCCAAGAAACTGCGAATGCCTTTGATGGATGTCGGCGGGGGCAATTTTTCGATCGTCTCCACCTTTGCTTTATCCACCTGTAGACCATCTTTTGAAACCTTGTGCCCCAAAACTATACCTTCACGTACCATGAAATGGCACTTTTCCCAGTTTAGCACCAAGTTCGTCTCTTCACACCTAGCTAGCACTTTATCAAGGTTCATCAAACAACTATCAAAAGAACATCCAAACACAGAAAAATCGTCCATGAATACTTCTACATATCTTTCAACCATGTCAGTGAAAATAGCCATCATACACCTTTGAAAAGTCGCAGGTGCATTACAAAGACCGAAGGGCATTCTCTTGAACGCATACGTGCCATAAGGACATGTAAATGTAGTTTTCTCTTGGTCTTCTGGGGCTATAGCAATCTGATTATACCCCGAATAACCGTCCAGGAAACAGTAGTATTCCTGGCCAGCTAATCTATCAAGCATTTGGTCAATAAAAGGAAGGGGAAAGTGGTCTTTCCGGGTGGCATTGTTCAGTTTTCTGTAATCTATGCAAATTCTCCATCCAGTTACAGTTCTTGTAGGAATTAAGTCATTATTTTCATTAACTACTACGGTTATCCCCCCTTTCTTCGGCACACATTGAACGGGGCTTACCCATTTACTATCAGAGATTGGAAATACAATACCTGCATCAAGCCACTTAATCACTTCTTTTCTTACCACTTCTTTCATGATTGGATTTAGTCGGTGTTGGTGTTCTACACTTGGCTTGTGTCCGTCCTCCATGAGGATTTTGTGCATGCAGAAAGCTGGACTAATGCCTTTAATGTCAGACATTGTCCACCCAATTGCTCGCTTGTGCTCACGTAGCACCCTTAATAGCTTTTCTTCCTGTAATTTAGACAAGTGAGCAGAAATAATAACAGGTAAAGTGTCAGAACTTCCCAAATAAGCATATTGAAGGTGAGGGGTTAGGGGTTTAAGTTCCAAATTTGGAGCTTTTTCAATTGACGGCTTTGGTGGGGGGCCACTTGGCCTATTCAGGGGCTCAAACGGGATTATTCCTTGCATGTAACCACATGATGTATCTAGGATATGCATCATCTCCTCAACCTCATCATCCATCTCCAAGCTATCAAACATCATGATTGCTTTTTCTAAACAGTCGCCTAGATATACACTCGTGTCAAGAAGTTTCTCATCCACCTCCACCACAGATATCATAGAGAGCTCCTCATAGTGGCGGGGGAGTTGGATTGCTTTGTAGACATTGAAGACTGCCTCCTCGTTGTCCACTCTCATAATCATTTTCCCTTCTCTCACTTTAATTATTGCATCGCCAGTAGCCAAGAGAGGTCGTCCCAATATGATTGGAACTTGTTCATCAGCCTCGAAGTCTAGAATAATGAAGTCAGCTGGGAAGATGAATTTTCCAATTTGCAGCAGCACATCTTCAATCACTCCTTCGGGGTAGGCTATGGACCTATCAGCTAATTGCAACATCACGGTGGTTGGTCTCGGAGCTCCCAGACCTAATTGCTTAAACAAGGATAAAGGCATCAGATTTATGCTTGCACCCAAATCACACAGAGCACGTCCCACGTTAATATTACCGATTTGTACTGGAATGGTGAAGCTGCCAGGGTCCTTAAGCTTTTGGGGAAGCTTGTTTTGGACCCTTGATGTGCACTCCTCAGTAAGTGCAACCGTCTCGAACTCAGTCAATTTCCTCTTATGAGCCACTATGTCTTTTATGTACTTAGCGTACTTTGGAATTTCACGAAGTGCAACCACTAATGGAATATTTAATTGAACCTGACTCAACATGGAGAGAAATTTGTTGAACATGCGATCGTCATTCCTTTTCTGCAATCTTTGGGGGAAAGGTGGTGGTGGCCTTGTAACCTCCATTCGCTCTGAACTTGCATCATCTTCCTTTGACTCTTGTGTTGCCTTAGGTGTCAACTCCCCCCAGGTATAGGTTTTTCTTTTATCTTCCTTGGCACTTCCTCTAGTTCCCTCCCGTTTCTAAGTGTAACTGCATTAATTTGAGGGTTCTTCTCTGTATCACTGGGAAGTGAGCCTGTAGGTCTAGTATTTTGGTTTGCTGCTAACTGCCCCATTTGCCTCTCAAGATTTCTGAAATCGGTCCTGAGCTGTTGATTGTCTAGTAACAACTTTTTCAGCAAGTCATTCGTACTTTCTTCCATTTGTTGGGGTGGCTTCTGAGGTTGAGTAAAATTCCCTTGAGGCCTATACTGATTCTGTTGACTTCCGCCCCATGAGAAGTTAGGATGATTCCTCCAGTTTGGGTTGTAAGTGTTCCCATATTGCGCATGTTGATTCATAGGACCTCTGAACCGGCGGCCTTCTGTTTAATTCCCCTTCGTGAATCCCCCTCTCCTTGCCAATTATGGTCATTAGCAGTGAAATTATTTAGCAAGAGTTGTATTTCACTATACGGTCTTGCCATGCAACTACCCCCACAAGCTGAGTCAAGATTCATCTTTGATGCTTCATCTAACCCATCAACAAAAGTGTGACCCAATACCTCATCAGTTTGACAATGATGCGGGCAGTCTCTGAGTAGCTTCTTGTATCTTTCCCAAGCTTGACGAAGTGTCTCGCCATCCCGTTGTTGGAACCCAAGAATTTGGCTCCTCAACGACTTTGTCTTCTTAGTTGGGAAAAACTTGATCAGGAATTTCCTTGCTAGATCATCCCAAGTGTGGATAGAGTTCGCGGGCTCCTTTTGCAACCATTCTTTAGCTTCCCCCAACAGTGAAAAAGGGAATAGTGTCAGCCTGACATAGTCCTTGGAGACGTTCGGATAATTGTAAGTGTCCGTGATTTCCAAGAAGTTCTGAATATGCCTCTGCGGGTCCTCATGAGATAGACCCACATATTGTCCTGTGGACTGAATCAGCTGTACCATGTACTGTTTGAGTTCAAAATGCCCAGTGATATCAGGCTTCACAATAGCCTGAGTCATATTCGCAAGATTGGGCCTTGCGGCTTCAATTACCGGACGCTCTTCATTGCCTGCCATATCTATTGGCTGTGGTTGGACTGCGATGTCCAAATCTCTTTCTATTCTCGTTCTAGCTTCGTGTTCCCTTCTCACTCTATGTAGTGTTCGTTCGATTTCTGGATCAAGAGGAATGAGGTTGTTTGCACTTCTACTCCTCTGCATTCGAGAGAAGACCCTGCGTTGACACAAACCAGGCAAACTGAAAATTAAAACTTGAAAACAAATATCTAATAAAAGCTTAACTTAGTCACGTAGCTAATTTCTAAGCCCCCGGCAACGGCGCCAAAAACTTGTTGCGACCAAACACACTCACGCAAGTATACGCGGTCGTCAAGTAATAAAGTGACTAAAAGTCGGATGTCGAACCCACGAGGACTTATGATTAACTATTAACTAAATTAGACTATCCTAATTATCTAAACAAGAATTAAATCTAAAAATATTTTATTCCAACTAATTAAATAAGAAAAATATAAATAATAAACTTTGAACAGAGAAAGAGCAGATTTTAATGATATCAATGTAATGAAAACGATCTAGGGTTATGGTCTATCTAACAATCCTATTGTATTCTTCAATTGAATTGACCGACTAATTTATCTAGCTTATTGGTTGACAGGGTTAATATTGCTCATAAGAATCTGTCGAGTTCTTACTCGCCTATTCCAGCTAACTTAACGCCTATATGTCTATGGAGTGAGAATCAACAAGAACGCATTTATAATTCCTGTAAATCAACCAAGCAAGGCAATTAGGTATATGTCTATCCTAACCACGAATCCGTTCCCCGATGCCCGAGTTCAAGAACTTGCCCTACTCAATCCTATATGCAATATAGAATTCCCACTTTCGAGTTCAATTCTAGATTCGTAGATAATATTCAATTGATGATCAAGCAATTAAATAATTAAGTGCAAGATTGAATAAATAAACTAATATGATAAATCAAGTAGTCAAAATCAATATCCGAATAATAATAGTCATGAAAGAACCACAACCCTAGAACGTGAAGTTTAGCTCCACATAGACATGGTAGCCAAACAACAAATCATATAAAGAAACATAAAAATTACTAAGTTTGGTGGGAGAAAAATGAAACTTGATGAATTCCGGCCTCCACAGCTTTGTCGTGGCTTTTTCCCCCTTCCCAATATGTTAGATAACCTAAAGGAGGCGTTTTTGGCTTATATATTGCGTACAAAAGTCGTGGGCCAAAGCTCTCCTATTCCTAGTCCAAATCGGCTTCAGGGATTGATGCTAAGGTGGATGCGACGCATCCACCTCGTCCTCCATTTCAATTTTGCCTGGGAAGGTGGATGCGACGCATCCACCTTGTCCTCTATTTCTCAGCTTTGCACGCGATGGTGGACGCTATGGCCCAACTTCACTGCTAAGGTTGCATGCAGGATGATGTTTTCCTAGGTTGGATGCGACACATCCAACCCTTCTTCCTCTGGCTAAACCACCTTTTCTTTATATTTTGCACTCCGAACACCTTAAATCGTCACACATAACTTAATTAGTCATCAAACCAATAATTATACCATGTTGGGTGTTTTAAAGATTAAATAACATCAAAAAGTGGTTAAAACATGGGCAAAGTAACATCAACACATATCGAAATATGCCAAACATCAGTTATGGAGAGAAATAATGGCAGTGAGGAAGTTGTAAAGAAAAATGTTGACACTGAGGTAAGTCTAAAGCAAACTGTTGTTGTTATGGAGGGTGTGGTGAAGGATTCTATAGAAGCTGGTAAAAGTAGTGACGGAGTTGATGATGACGAAGTCTTGATTGAGGATGCCGAGCCTAAAATCACTGCAATTACCCATAAGTTTTGTGACAAGTTATTGGTGGAGGATTCTGTACAAGTTGTTAGTAAAAACAGTTGTGAGGAAATTGGTGAGGACAATGGTTGGACTAGTGATGCTGAGGCTCAAATAACTGCAATCACCCAAAAGTATTTCAATAAAAATATTGTACATGGTGATTGTTTAGGAGTGGATACAAATATTGCTACTATGCAGGAAGATCGTATAGTTGTTGTTGATCATGACACACATGAAATGATCCCTAGAGAAAGGAAACCAGCAGGGGTCATGAAGTCACCATTCATGACAAATTTGACTCTGGTGGCACCATCTAAGTTGCTCAAGATAAGCCGACTAAGTCAAAGAAGCCCTTCTTGACAAATAAGTCCATCTTCACTATAAAGTATCCTTTTCAGGGAAATGTTGACAATCCTGTTGATGTTAGAATATTGTATAAGTGGAACACTTTCATCGATAGAGACTTAAGGACTAATGCACCGTAAGTTTTATGTTTCAATTTTTTTTCTTTTTTTTTTCTTGTTTATTTTTCGTGTTTCGTGTTATGAACCATATCTTCTTATCCTGATTCATCAGGGACGGTGTTTATACAGAGATTAGCAATAAGCTAAATAAAATCTTTGAATTTGGAGTTGATGATATTGGAGAAAAAAAATGATTCTTCACATTTGCATATCCCGGCCTACCCTTGTGTGATTCAGTAAGTCAACGTTATAATGGTTCTTCATATTTTCAGCATATTGATGTTAATTTGTTAGCATAAATGACATTTCTTTTTCTTTTATCCATGTTGTAATTACATATAGATTATATCTATAATAAAATGAGAAATGGGACTTGGTAACCCATGGATAGTAGGCGGAAGAAAGGACTAGAACAATAATGGCAATAAAAAATATAGTATCAACTTGGAAGAGTATCTTTTTATGTATATTTGCAGTATCTTCTATAAAATGTATAATCGGTTTATATATAAAATATACATTTTAGTTTTCTCATACTGTAATTTTCTGACAATGTGTGTTTATTCTTCATATTTCAGCATATTGATGTTATTTTTTACTATTTGAGAAAGAAAGAGAAGTACGGTGTTGATGCTCCAGTTACATTCACAATTACCGACTGTTGGTTTAACTGCTTGATTTCGAATTTGTACAAGAGGTTTTTGGAGAAAAAGAGAGACATGAATTTGATTACTGAAACAGATCCAATTGTTGAATATATACTTGGGTATTTTTTAAGATGTAATATTCCTTGGTGTACTGTTGATGAAGTCATTTTCCCTATAAATCTGTCTGATAAGTGGCACTGGATATTGGCGAGACTGTCATTCAAAGATCTGCGCATTTATATATACGATTCTATGAGTGGCGCGCTGCAGAATATTACAGTTCGGAGATTAATTGATCCATACTCAGTGTTGCTCCCATATTTCCTTCATCGTATTGGTTTTTGGGACACAAAGGAGAATCCTATGGGAATCCCCACCATAGATCCGTTTGAGATTCATGTCATTGATGGGTTGCCAACGCAAGATAACACGTAAATTATTATTGAATATTTCTGATTATTATTCATTTTTTTGTACATGAATTCCTATTTGGATATTATACTAACTTATTCGTTTATGTGCGACCTTGTATGTAGTGACTGTAGTGTTTATGTTGCTGCATTTGCTGAGTACATCATTCAAGGCAGCAGTATTCCTGAAGCTATTGATATTGATGGGATACGGAACCAATATGGTATATTGCTATGGGATTATGGAGTGAAGAAACAAAGAGCACATGCACTTAGTGATGACGAGTCTACTGGTAGATTGAAGGGTCTGGCCAAAAAGGATAACAAGAAAAAGGGCAAGTCGCATTCCGTTGTTGATGACAAGGATTTGAAGGATAACAAGAAAAAGGTCAAGTCGCATTCCGTTGTTGATGACAAGGCTTTGAAAGATAACAAGAGAAAGGGCAAGACGCGTGCCGTTGGTGATGACGAGACTTTGAAGGATATCAAGAAAAAGGGCAAGTTGAAGGGCAAGAAAAAGTAGTTTGGGATAGTTTAGCAGAAAATTCACATGTAGTTTTAAGACGAAGTAGTTTGGTTATGATATTGTCTTATGATTGGATACAGTTGCATACTTATATCACATTTTGTGCTTTTTATTTGGGATGTTTTTGAACAATATGTTTGAAATGCTAATGTTGAATATTACTTTTAATTGCGACTTGTTTGTTTTCAGTTAATAGTGAAATTATGTAAGTTTAAGATTTTGTGTAGTTTTGACTTTTCTACAGTTTTAGTTTTGTAATTTATACAGATAATTTATTTCGATAGGTTTTGCAAATTTAGCTGGTGTTGCTAAGTTGTTATAGGAAGTTTTATGAATGAAGTTTGGGGGGCAGCTAAACTGTATATAAATTGTATAGCGACAGTCTATTTTGTATAATTTTGTATAGTAACAGTCTTTTTGTATATGTTTTGTATAGTGACATCTATTTTGTATAGTGACATCTATTTTTGTATATTTTTTGTATAGTGATATCTATTCTGTATATTTTTTGTATAGTCACAGTCTATTGTATGTAAATTGTATATACAATAGTGACGATCTATTTTTTATTTTTTTGTATAAATATACAAGTTCTATTTTGTATATTTTTTTGTATAGTGACAATCGTTTTTGTATATTTTTTGTATAGTGACATTTATTTTGTATATGTTTTGTATAGCGACAGTTTATTTTTTTATTTTTTGTATATGAATAAAATATTATATATAAATTATATAGTTACAGTCTATTTTATATATTATTTTTTTGTATAAATATACAAGTTCTATTTTGTATATTCTTTGTATAGTGACAGTATTTTTTGTATATTTTTTTGTATAGTGACATCTATTTTGTATATATTTTGTATAGCGACAATTTATTTTTTTATTTTTTGTATAGGAATAAAATATTATATATAAATTATATAATTACAGTCTATTTTGTATATTATTTGTAAAGTGATATTTTTTTTTGTATATATTTTGTATATTTTTATCTATTTTGTATAAGTTTTTGTATAATGACATCCATAATAGTATTTGGAATAAAATTTCTACCAATACTTTCATTACGACAAAAAGTAGCATCTTTATTCATACATCAGAGAGAATCTGATTGCAAATCTCATTATTTTTTTATTATTCTAATTGTAATATTCACAAGGAAAAATGTTACAAAATACTAAATTATTGATGGTCATCTACTAGTTGTCTTGAGTATTCCTGCATGTTCTTCTATTGTGTTCTTATTTTCCACACAGTCCACGGATAACTGTTTCAGTATACAGATATTCATAAAGTCCCTTGCGTCGCGACTTCGTCGGTCTTCCTGATTTTCCCTTTACTATCGGTGGTAGCACCACATTATCTAACACTTCTGTTGGAAGGTCCCATGTAGTTTCATCTGGAAGTGGATTAACTGGCACTTCATATGTCTTCTTAAAGTATTGGTTGGTGTAATAGGAAGAACAATATTTGGGTGCTTCTATGTGTGTATAGTCCAATACTGCCATAGCATATGGACAAGGAATCTCATCCACTTGAAATTGTTTATACGAGCATTCTCTTTTTTGCAAGCATACTATGTTCCGCCTTTGTTCAGCATCTATTACTACATATACATAATCGGTTGAAGGCCTCACCTAAATTTAAATAAACATCATTAGTAAAATAGGGATATGACAAGTATTAATGTATGAAGTAAGACATGATAAAAGAATATTTACCGTCATCTTCTGCGACAAATAGTTATTTTCCTTCAGTACTTCGTTATATTTTTTTTCTAGGCCAGTAAATGTACTCATTGCAGTCATTCTATTTGTATTATTCCATTCCATAACCAAATTCATCATGTAATCTAGCAAACTCATGATTGGTAGCTCTCTTGCCTCTCTGTTTCTTGCATTGAGTAACTCGACAATATTTGAAGTCATCGCCATGGATCTATTAACAGTGGAATGCGCTATGGACCATTTTTCAAAACCAACTTGGAACAGGTAACCCCTTACCCTCTTATCAATGCTGTCCATATCTTGCATGAGGTGATTAAAATCTTCAATTTTGTATGCTCTGGCCATTGCAAAAAAAAACTTCTCTCAGCCGGTCATGGTTCTTCTTGAACTGCTTCTTTATGTTATTCCAAAGATGAAAGATGCATACACAGTGAGATACCTCTGGATACACAATTGAAGCACCCCTCAATATGCTTGCATGATGAACGGATACGATGCACATGCTTTCTCTTTCCCCAAAAGCCTGTCTAAACATTTCAAAAAACCATCCCCAGGAAGTATCATTTTCAGAATCGACAACAGCATATGCTAATGGAAAAATTTTACCTGGTTAGGCAAATAAGAAAGCATCCACATGTTATTTTTGTTATATACGGATAAGAGCTATCTATACCATATATAATTATTATATTAGTCTGCGACATATTCACCTGCCGCATTTTGTGCGCTAGCTGTTAACATTGTTCCCCTGTGTGATGATTTGAGGAATGTCCCGTCAACCACTACAATAGGATAGCAGTATTTTCATCCTATGATTGATGCATTTAGTGCGACAAAAATATACATGAAGCGCCCGTTCTCTGATTTATGTAATATTGTGACAGAACCAGGATTTGTCATATTTATCATATACAAGTGACCCGACAGTTTACTATAAGATTCGCGTGGTATCCCTCTTAGCAGTTCAAACGCCTTTTCCTTTGTTCTATAAGCTTTTACGTAACTCATATTAATCCCATACTATTGTTTCATGTCGCTCATGATGTCTGACGGAGTGTATATTGTTTTTGGATTGGCATATTTATTACAAATCATTTTTGCAATGGCTGACGAAGTAGCATGACGTTGTAAAAACAGTCTACTCATCTCTGGGCAAGTGTGAACATCATTGGACCGTCTAACCTTGAAGAAATTTGATTTGTGTAGACTTGACGATCTAAGACTCCATTTATAACTTTTATCCACGCATTTAAGACAATACCTATTTAATATATAGTGTTATGATAATGCACTTCTTCAGATTTTTACACTTGTGTCTCTAATAAACAAGCAGTATGTATATGCAATCTCATTATACAATAATACAAGCAGTATACACACAATTACAGAGAAGTTCAATCTCATACGTAGAAATCATACCTTGTTGTAGATGATCTATCCAATATAAATTGATATTTTTCTCGTATTGCGTATGCTTCATTACACTAATAAGTGTATCTTTGTCCCAATATAACTGACCTTCTGCAATTTCTTCATGTTGTGGATAGTCTATTATACAATTTCCCTTTATTATTTCAAATTTGTCTTCTTTTCCATGATTATCCATCATCTCAACAATATTAGTTCCGTGTACTTCTTCTACGTTCTGACATAGTAAACCAGCTGAAGTTGTTACGAGTAAGTTGCCACCCAAGTATGAACTTGAATATGAGCATTTAGCACTTGAATACAAAGTTTTCAACGTTATGCATAATGGATATTCAGTGATATCCAGATTTTTCTTTTTCATCTCCATATACAAGCGCACACCCATATCATTATATATTGAAATTGCTATATAGCCATCCTTCACTTTATATTTTATCTCCATCGCACTTGTAATTGAATCTATATCCAATTGCTTGTATATCTCATCAATAAAATACTCATAGCTATATCCTGAATTGATCAGCACGCCATTAAAAAGGAAATTAATAAATTTACTTTCACTTACCCATTCACCACTGTGTTGAAGTAAAATCAAAATCAAAATTAGAACAGTAGTTCCAACATTCACAATCTCCATAGACATTAGTTGAGTTTGTCGATTTTGTATCAATTTCACAATTTAAGATCAAAATCTCAACTCTATTAAGCTGATTGTAGGCAGCAATTGAGCAAAAACTTTGAATTTCACCGTGAATTTTTTGAAGCTCTTCTCTGGGTTTAATCTTCAGAAACCCTAGAATTTTTTTGACAATGTGAATAATTGGGAGACTTTTATAGTGTTTGGAGATTGAAGATCCCATACTGAACGCGTGAATTTAGGTAACAAAATCAATTAGGAATGCTTTCCTTTTCGTTTGAGTTGAGCGTATGGTTTCAGCTTTTTCACTTGCTAGCCATTATTATTATTTTTAGGCTATGACTTGTAAAGGGCTATTTTGTGGCTATTAGATGATATAAGTTTGGCCCTAGTAGCTACAAATGAACTTCACTCTTTTAAAAAGTGGGTCATGGGTCGGGTATAGATATTTTGGGTCATGGGGTGGGCTAATAAGTGGATGTGGGGTGGGTTTTCATTTAAGCTAATAGAAAATTGACATATAATAAGTAATAAAACTTTTTCTTAATCAAATTAGGGCTGTTAGTTTACAGGGTATGACCGGGTCAGAAAGTTTACGTTAGGGGCATTTTTTACAAAATAGTTGGACTAGGAGTATTTTAAATCAAAGCGAATAGGTTAGAGACAGTTTTGGCCCTTTTCGGTACGATTTTTGATGTACAAATGCAATATTTTAGTTTATTGATCATTATAGGTTAGGAAAAGTATCAATTAATCTGTGGCTCTATAAAGAAAGTTACTTTAAGCATTTCAAATTTTCACACCGTTTAAATTTTATTCTATGTACTTGGAGAAATTCTTGCAACAAAAAAATTAAACTGAAAGCATGTTCAGTATTCATATCTACATTTATGTTTAGGAATTAGGATCAATTAAAAAGTGGTAAAAAAGGAAAAAGAATCAAGTGGCTGAATTATGTAACAGGAGATAGAGAAAAAATTTTATATGTTAAAATTTTCCAATTGTCTAAGTAGTTTGTAATGGCTAATTTTGGGTGCTAATTGACACATAAGCCCTTCAGTTTTTATTTTTAATGTTGACTTGTTGTGTACTCATTAGGTTTCAATGGTGCCTTTTTTCACCTTTGGTCACTTATTTATTGACTTATGCATGTGTACTATAACGGTGTATAACAGTGTACAATTTACGAATATTGAGTAGAAAAAGTAAATAGTAAATTCAGCCGATTATTTATGTAAGGATCACAATTATATGTATAATAGCCGTCCACCAGACTGCTTAAAGTAATAAAATATATGTATAATATGTGTATAACTATATATACTCCATGTATAATCTAGGATTACTGACTGGAAAAAGTAAATAGTGGGCTATTCGTGTAAAGATCCCAAAAATATGTTATTTGATGGACATGATATAGATATTTTTTTATCCACATGTGTGTTTACACCTAATTAAATAATTGAACTTAAGAATCAACAAATCATGAAAATGCATGTTAATGTGGACAAGTAAATAAATGAAAGCCCACGCATTTACACAAATGGAGAATGTAAGCTGTATTCAGTGGCGTAGCCACGTACATGGAATGGTGGTCAGTTGAACACATTTCACCGAAAAATCATAATGTGTATACAAAAAATCACCGCGTATATAAATTAAACGTTACTTTGATAAATGATATACAAATATACAAAGCATGTTGATGTCCCCTGTTTTCTTTGTGAATTAGGACTGCTTGTTTATGTGTACTGCTTTCTTAGACATAGGATCTAAGGTTGAAGCATGATAAAAATTTATTTACACTTAGGGTTTACATTAATCTAATAAATACTTGACACATATTTTCACAATTATTATTATTATTATCAATAAATCAAAGTTAATTCATATACATTTTCACCTTAATTTAACACTTACTATAGTAGATTAGCATAAATTGTTGTAGTGCAGGTAAGTTTTTACCGGCAGGATCCTTTGACCACTTCAATCAACTTACTTGGATATCTTTAACTTGATATAGATTTGGTGTTGACAAGTTCATCTTAAGAGTCCCCTACCGTCCCTGGTTTCTGTTTCTTACGTAGGGGAATGGGCTTGAAGTCTAAGTTCTTGTATTCTTGACATTTATTAATCAAGAAAGACACGCAGCATCCATTAGTTGAATTTTTTGACTTGTTGAGTATGTTATAGCAGAATGGAGGAGGAAAGGAACAATCAGATTTCCATGTAACTAGTTTTGAGATTGAGGTGATACCACATTGGATGAGTGTAATACCAAGAATCGTTGAGAACGATAAAATACTAAAGTACATATCGAATTACTAGAATAGAGATTTGGATTACCTTCGTAGAGATTGAATTAACTCAGTAGAGATTGGATTATTCGCACAAAAGTCTTCCTACAAGGGATGCTAGACGAACTTAATTGGTAAATCTTGGCTTAAAAGACTAAAGATTGAATCCAAAGTCTAGAATGCCTACGATATCTTAGATGATTTATTAGAAAGAAAGAGAGAAATTGAGACACCCTAAGATGCCATTTGACAATGATTTCGATATCAATATGATATTAACCATAACTTTACACATGAAGAAAACCTATACTGTAAAAGGTTTAAGCCAAAACACACCAACGCAGTATCTAGCCAGAAATTTCTTTCCGATAATAAAACATACTCCACTTCTATATAAGAAATTTAATCAGTTTCCTCTCGTTTGGCATAATCGTCGCCATTTTCTTGGACTTGAATAATGATACAAACTTCTCCTTACCAAGAAGGAGATGCCTAATTGTAAAATTTGTAGGTCTTGGCTTGTACTATGATGGATCTCAAACCACCAATTGGTGCTAAAACCATCAATAAAACTCCAAAAATTATGCAAATCTGTCATAAAAAGAACATAGTAATTGTCATTTTCAAGTGTATAAAAGGCAAAATCACAAAATTGAAACTACCAACGGCAGATTAATTAAGTTGCACCATACCCAATTAGCAATCCAAGAGAGACTCCATCTCCTTGGCTTGTAGATTGCAAGCCACATAATGCAAGGGAGCTGAAGAAACAAAAAACAAAGTTTCCCAATAAGACATCTGAAATCTACACTACAAAGAGATTGGAAAAAATCTTTTGTAAATTACGTACAAAATATGTTGTTGGTGCAAAAGCAAATCCTCCAAAAAATCCAAGAAGCCCCCCGAAGAAAGGGAAGGTGATTCCAACAAACATTGTGAAAGCTGCAATAAGTCCAAAGGCATTAATATAAGTTCTAAGTACTTAAAATTTTTGTAGTAAATGAAGGCAAGTAACATACCAACATAAATGTTTCTGGTAACAAATCGCAGGTACCAAGTAGGACTGAACCTAAGTTTCTTAACAAGCACAGTCTCGAGCATGTCAAACACTGGCATTGCATAGATCTACAACATCATAAGATAAACAAAAACATTTTGTTAGGTAAAGGTGTACTCGTGCAACTAAACATAACTGAAACTTTCCGACTCAGATCAGAACATTGATCATACCTGATAGCTCCCAATAACGTGAACGACGACAAACATGTTAGCCATGGCAATTAGCCATGTAGGTTTGTTCAAAGACACGAGAATGTTGTCTTCTACAGAATTCCCAAACATCCAATAGCCAATAAAAGCAACAGGGAAGTAACAGAGAGCCACAACTATGTAAGCAACAACAACTCCTCTCCACATAGGTATTTTCGAAGGTTTCTCAGGTGTTGAAGGGATCGTAGCTTGAATCTCCAAAACCACGTTATGACCCGCATATGCAAAAGCCACTTCTCCCAATCCACTCAGAAAGTTGAAAACAGTTCCTGACGTGCTGTGAGCCTTGTACCCGTAATCTACATCCGGTTGTACACCCTTCTTTACTGATGCCCCCCAAGCAATTGTAGAATAACTTCATCGTCCGACACAAAAAAAAAAACACGTTAATAAAAGTATCAACATTTAAAGAAGTGAACAAATAAGCGAATTTCTAACTTATTTTAGTAGCTTTTATGTAGGGCCTTTTGTCTACTGGCAGGGGCGAAGCCACCTTTTGCTAATGATCACCCTTCGTCGAAATATTATGAAAAATTACACTATGTATATAAGTAAAGTATTAATTTTTAGATGTATAAAACATATATTGACACCCTTTGCTGGGATTTTTTTTTTTACTTCTTTAAAGTCTGAACAACCTTGGAAAAAATTTCTGGATTCCCCACTGCCTATTTGGTTTAGTCGAATCTTATTCTAGAGGAGGTCAGTGGGTTCACCGTTTATTTTTCCTACCCAATATACATAAAATATACATTGATCATACATGGTTATACGCATATTATACCTATCTTATACATGATTGAAATGTTAATGAAAAAAAGAAGAAGAAGAAACAGTAAGCTAAAGATAAATTTCTATACCTTAGGGACATTACTGCAGCTGCCAAAGAGACACCAGATATGGAATTGAAATTGGGAAGATGGGAGAGCACAAAATGAACAGAGGCAAAGATCATGATGAAGTAGGAAAGTTTAATATCTTTGGTGCAATGGATATTGTCTTCGTTTTTTGTGCAAACCAATTCGTGGACCTTCATTAGTGATCTTCCTCCGGTTACCATATAAACAATGTCAACACCAACTTCAACAATTAATTGTTGTGGCACAACAATCCATAGGCCAAGTTTTTCTCCAAAAGCATGTTGTCCCAATTCATGATATCTATCGAAACGTTTCCCTGGAACCATTTCGTGCATCTCAACCATTTGCCATAGTGTGTACAAAGTAATAATCCAAGATACTACCATCACTGTTACACCAGGTCCCCTGAAATTACAGTACTGTCAGTGTATATAACTTAAATCCAATGTTGATATCGTATAGCAATGTTGGTAACTTTTAAATGTTAAAAAAGATAAAAAGAGAGTATTGTACCATCCAAGCTCTGCCATGGCATAAGGAAGACTGAGAACGCCAGCTCCAACCATAGCAGTAACATTGTGAAATGCGGAATACCACCATTTCGCATTCCTAGAGGAAGTAATAGGGAGCCACGCATCGATTGCCTTCTCTTCTGCAGTTCTTGTATCGACCTGTCATTTGATTATAGTTCCAATTCTAAGTTGAATTTTACAAAGATTTGAACATAAAGCTGAAGACGATAAACACAGTGCAGTAGCACACCAAAAAATATAGTAAAAAATATGGCAAGTAATTTACTACAATCAGTTAATTACACTATTGCGTATCAATTTATTTTTACATTGTCTGTGCATATAACTTAAGTTTGAAAAGTAATTGCTTTAAACAATAAATGCAATGAGAAAGAAACTTCCCAAGACTTCATAGGTATGTAGTTTGCAGACTGCAGAGCCACTCAAAGGATATTTTCGTGATATTCAAACCTAAGTAACAGATAACTTTGTTTCAGTTTTTCCTATTCCATTTTTTAAACCATTTTTTCATCTAAGAAAAAATAAATAAAAATTTCCCCAATTCTGATTGTTGCAAATGGATACAGATGCAAAGCAACGTGAAATTCGGCTTAACATTCTGGAAAAAGACAAACGGATTTTAAATCCATAATCCATGTGACCCACTAGTAATAAACTAATAGTGCTTCTTATTAGCAGTTTGTATAGTATGGAAAGTCAACTGAAAAGTTGAAATGATTTGCTTATCGCACGTCTCTACCAATTTGCCGTGTATTTAACGTCGTTATTAATTTTTTTTTTTTTGAAGTACCCTACTCATCTAACGTGATGTACACACATGCACGTCAACCATTTAACACATAGCTTAAACTTAATTTAAAGGTCGAAATTAAATCACCATATTTGAAGGAAAAAAAAAATAGAAATGATATAAGTTTGACTGGTTCAAAATTGATTCTAGACCACCAAACAAACAAGAAAAAGGTAGGAAAGTTCACATTTTTCTCATTAACCAAAGCATCTTTATTTCGTAACCCGAACAGAGAAAAAGCTGGAAACAATAAATGAACACAGAAATTAGAGACAGGTTTACTTCAAGATCTAAAAAAACTCAACCAAGTTTTTCAAATATTTAGCAAATCTCAAACAATATTTATGTAAATTCTTGATATCCACGTCATATAAATTTTTATATAAGATTTTTTTATCTATCAAATAAACTAAATGATATATAACTACATGTAACTCGATCATGTCGAAAATGTAGGAAGAATAATCAAAAATAAGGAAAGCTAACAGGTAAAATATACTTAAGTATAAAAATGTATATAAGTTAAATTCGTACATGTTTTGCAGAGAGACACAGAGAAAATTAAAGAGAGAGACTTACCTTGTCATTGTTGTAGTTGGGATCTGAGGGAGCTTGAGTTCCCATGGCTACAGGTTGTGGAATTGTGATTGTAGAAATTAAACTTCCCAAAATTTAAAAAGGGAAGAAACCGAGGAGACGAAGGGGACAGAAAACTGAAGACTATAGAATGAAAAACGGAACACTACGAAAAATATCGAAGCTGTGTGTCTTATATAAACAAAACTGCATATACTCTTAGCTGTCAAAATTATTATGAATTCTCAGTCGTTAGCTGGTTTCGAGTATTTAAAATGGGGAAAATAAATCCAGATAGGAGGACCTGCTATATATAAATTAACAAGTAGAGATTGAAGGTGACGTTTTTGTTTGACTTTGAATTTTAGAAAAAAATACTAGTAGTCATTAACGAAGGCGATGAATTTGATACTACTATATACTACAAGTTGCCATCAGTCTCTTTGCTATTTGCTTATACTAACTATTTTGACTCAAGAGTTGTTTTCTGTATAAGTCTCCTACGAAAATTCCACGAACTTTGCATTACTCATTTTATTCTCCGGCCTGCAACTATTTGTTACAAGTTGTATCATATAATGTTTTGTATGTTACAAAAAATATATTCATACTAACTCAATTAATTATTGCCTTTACAATATACAGGTGATTCCGTGATAATGAAGGAGAAATTCCTGCGTTCATACTCAATTTAATAAATAACTGAGATATACACATCATGCCTCAAAAATTCAGTTTTGATATTTTTAAACGCAAAGAAAATAGAATATATATATATATATACAAAATCATAATTTTCTTAGTCTCCAATTTCTTAATTACATGTCACGACCCAAAATTTCTCCGAGTAAGTCATGATGACACTTAGTATCTAAAATTAGGTAATCCTAACACATGCTGGGCACTAATGGAATTTAACTAACTTAACTACAATAAATTAAATAATTTCCGTAACAACATAGTCAAACCAACAACAAACAACAACAACATACCCAGTATTATCCCACACCGTGGGGTCTGGGAACATAGTCAAATCAACCTCAGTTAAAAAATTCCAAAACCAGTAGTACAAGTCACAAGCCTTCTAAGGGTAAATATAAATAAGGAGTACATTATTGTTCCGGAATAATAGGAGACAATGAAAATAAAATACAACAGAAAGTGACTTCGGGGTCAGTGAACGTCGAACAAGTATACCTCGAAGTCTCCAACAATGCAGACATAGGTCTCCAACCAACTCAATCATAAGTACCTGGATCTGCACAAAAATGTGCAGAAGCGTAGCATGAGTACACCACAGCGGTACCAAGTAAGTATCAAGCCTAACCTCGGTAAAGTAGTTACGAGGCCAGGTCAAGATACCTACCGGACATGATAAAACCTGTGCAGGATATGACGTAAAACTAACAAGGAAGGAATATCAATATAATGCCAAAAACATAAAGATTTCAAATCACCATCCATAATGAAAATAAGGGGAACATGAATGGCAACGAGAACAACCAAGTAATTAAGCAACAACATAGTCGGGGTATAGATGAAATATGAATGTGTTCAAGTAAGGGCAACCGATGACAACTCAGTCAATCAAATCATTCTAAATGCACAAATTTCAATAAGAATTACCTCGTGTATTACAGCTTGTAATCTCAGATTTTTAGTCACAACTTCCAAGCCTTACACACATGGCAATTTGTGCCCATATTTTTTCGAATCACTTTCGCACGGCAAAATTCACGTGCTACCATGTATCTTGTGCCCGTATCAAATACTACTTTTAAATATTTATGAGATTTAATCGCATACATTAAAGCACAATAACACCTAGTAATAAGTAGGAAATCAATTGAGAAAAATGAGTTTATTTTTTTTGAAATCATTTGTGTGAAGGAAATAATATTTTCAATTAAAATAAAGCATTGGGTAAGATACTCATTGAATATAGAATTTATTAAATTAAAACATAATAACAATTCATTTTCAAGTAAGGTAGAAACATCAGATTGGGTAAGGAGATTTAGTTGAGAAATCGATTAATGTGAAAATGGCGACTATTAAAAATAGTAAGGTATCGAATGAAACAACGAGTTATAACCTAAGAGCCACATAAGGTAAGTATGTTATTAAATTCTTTTATTTAAAACTGTTATGTTACTAACAACTCAGCAAGACATGAGATAATGACTCAGCGTAATAAATTCATCTTAAAAATTTAATTCATCAAAATAATAGTAATACGAAAAGAAATCAGGAAATGACGCCAAGGCGGTAAATCAATGAAAATAGCACAATCCTCAAAAATCAGTAAAAACCAGAAATACCAATCATCAGAATCTCATACGAAAGAACTGAAACCAACACAATACAACAAGGAATACAAAACACATAAAATATTGCGACGTGCAACCCGATCCCACCGTACATCACTATCCACCCTTATTCCACCATGTAAATATCAATAATAATAAATAAATATATGTTGCAGCGCGCAACCCTATCCCACCATATCATCAGAGTCAATATCATAATTCACCCTTATTTCACCATATTAATTCTCCCTTATTTCACATGTTGCGGCATGCAACCCGCTCCCATCGTACAATATCAATATCACAATATAAATGTCCTCCCTTATTTCACTTGTTGCGGCATGCAACCTGATCCACCATAATTTAAATCAACAACAACAATTCAATAACTCAATTTACAGGAATTTCTACAATCAAGGGTTTGTGTACACGACAATAAAGGAACCACGTAAAATCAAAGGAATACAACAAACTTTACAAAAATGACAAGACAAGTAAAGTACGTGATAACTAAGGTGTACAATCACAACAATTATGGCAGGTAGCAGATAAGCACAGAGTCATAGAATTAACTCAAAAATTAAGAGGCCGTGATACAATAAGGAAGGCAGCATCTTCAACTAAAGCATAAGAATGCAAAATATCAAGTAAAGGTATGTAAAGTATATAGATACTCGAAAGCCGGTCAATTACCACATATAGGTTGGGTACCCACTTATCACCTCGCGTACATGGCTTTCACATAACACAAATAACACAATTATCTCAAATCATAAGGGGTAGTCCCCCTCCCTCCTCCCTCCCCCCCCCCCCCCCCCCAAAAAAAAAAAAAATTAGGCCGATACTCTAAAATGGCCTTCTCGCGTGAAGCGGCCTCCGGACGGATCAAATCTAGCTAAAATAATATCATAAAATAATTAAAATTCATAGGAAATAATTTCGGATAATAAAACGTCGACTTTTAATTTTATACTAAAAAGTCAACCCCGGACCCGCATCTCGGAACCCGATAAAAATTCACGAAATTCAAACACTCATTCTGATACGAGTCCAGCCATATCAAATTTATTAAATTCTGATATCGGATCACCTTTCAAATCTTCATTTTACATCTTTGAAAGGTTTAACATTTTTTTCTCAATTTCTTCCATTACATTCACAAATAAATGATGAATATAACCATGAAATCATTAAATATAATTACTTTCGAATATAGTACACTTAACCAAATCAAACTCGTGAAGAACTCCTCCAGAATCGCCCAAAATCGAGCTCCAAAATCCAATAATGAACAAAAATACTAAACCTTCGAATATATGTTCTGCCCAGCACTGTTCGTCTTTGCAAATAGTAGGTCGCGTCTGCGGCAATTTTCTTGCTTATGCGAAAACAGCTTGGCCTAGCAACCCTTGCACCTGCGGAAAAATTTCACTTTTACGACGTTGGAGGTGCGAGGCTATTTCCCGCTTATGTGTAACCTTCCGCTCATGCGTTTTCATTCATCGCACCTACGATGTCGTAGGTGCGCACAATTGCTCGCTTCTGCGAGCTTTACCCTTGCAGTCCACTTTTGCTTCTGTGACCAGTATGCCGCATCTGCGACCAACCCTTCGCAGATGCGGACACACCAGAATAGGCGTGCCGAGCCTTAGCCAAAATGATCCCATCGATCCGAACCTCGTCCAAAACTCACGCGAGCTACTTGGGATCCCGTTTGAATATACCAACAAGTTCCGTAACATAACACATACCTACTCGAAGCCTCAAATCACAGCAAATAACGTGAAATTATGAATTGCACTTCGAATCGAACTTATGAATTTTTAAATCTTTCAACTTCTATAATTTGCGCTGAAACATATCAAATTGATTCGGAATAACCTCAAATTTTGCACACAAGTCATAAATGACATAACGAAGCTATTCAAATTTTCGGAATCAAAATCCGAGCCTGATATCATCAAAGTCAACTCCCGGTCAAACTTATGAATATATCAAAATTTTAACTTTCTAATTTTCGCCAAAATGCTTCAAATTAACCTACGGACCTCCAAATTCAAATATAGACGCACGCCTAAGTCTGAAATCACCATGCAAAGCTATTGAAATCATCAAAAACTGAACTCAACCACATACGCAAGTCATAGTACATAATATGAAGTTGCTCGAGACCTTACGCCACCGAACGAGATGCTAATTTCCAAAACGACCGGTATGGTCGTTACATTATAAAATAACATATTATATAGTTATAATCAATTAATTAAAAGAAAAAAGCGCACATATATAGAACGTTATTAAGAAATAATCGCATTAACTCCTTTGGATCCTTTTGTAATTTGCCTTCGATCTACTATAAAAGATATCACATTCTGAAAATGTATTGAAGCATTTTCTCTCTACAAAACTTTCGTCATATTTGTAGTTCCTCTCCTTTCAATCTTTTACAGTAATGAAGACTTTATTAGAAAAATGAAAAGTTGAATGTTCTCCGATTAATGCAGTAATTTGTTAGTCACTGAGGCATACTCGTGACCCTTATCTATTGGTCCTCACTCCTCTCATTAATAGTTATTCAAATGAGGAAGATGTCGAAGCTTGAGACTGAAATTGCAGTGCTACTTATTAGTATGTATTGTACGCGTACACCCCCAATTCAAAATCTCGTTTTCCTTGTATTTTCTCGCTTATTCAACCTTAGTTGATAATATCTTATCAACGTAAGTTTCTTCGTAGTTGCCTCTCCCTCTTAAATGTTAATTTTTTTTTCTTTTTTATTTTCTTCGTAGTTGCCTCTTAAATGTTAATTTTCCTTTTTTCCCTTTTTTTCTATTTCCTTAACAGTTAATTTACTCCAGTTAATTCGATGAGGACAAAATAGAGTTGCAGTGGAGTGATAAACTACAAGAAAATCATAAATTTATTAAAAAATATTTGTGATGGATTTGCGACAATTTTAACTTAGTGACAAAATCATCAATTTGAGACGGAGTTGACAGAGTTGTTTCGATTTTATTCTTACGTCACAATTTTTCTGGCACATGAATTTGTGGCAAAACTGTAGCGAATTTTTTGTCACAAATATTATTGTTATAGTGTTATAGCTCTATCCTACACCATATACGTATAGAGTTTAATAAAGACACTCACCTCACAAGTAGAAAAAAAAAAAGACCACGACATTTAATTCTCTGGATATTATACATTTGTGGTTGCATCAATATTGTTTTACTTTGTTATCTTCGTTTAGTTTAATTTTGTTCCAGCTCAAGTTATATAGTATGTAATTATTTATGAATCAAGAGAACATTCTATCAGTTTTTCACCAGTATATTGTGCTCCACAAAGTATAAATGAGGAACAAGAGTATTTCTTTTCAAGTTTTTCTAGTCCTATGCATTTGGTTGCATGCAAGGTTGGAGCTAAAGTAGCTATGTGTTTGTTCGAATTCAGTAGCTTTTGCTTAAAAATTCATTAAATATGTTGAGAGCTATAGGCCCCACCTATTTGACTAGACTATAGTAAGAAGAGTAGCTAGTATTAGACTATACTATAGTTAGTTGTTGAATTCGTTATAACAGACACATGTATAAATAGAAGCTTAGATAATCAGATCAACATAACATTGATGAATTCTTTTTTGTGCATCACTATGAAGTAGCTGCTTCCTTCTTCTTTCTCTCATTTCCTTCTTCTCACCACCATAACTGAAGCTTCGTGACATGGTATCAGAGCTCGGTTAAATGAGTGTTAGAGCTAAGATGTGACGGATTTCTTAAGCCTCGTCTGTATTTCCTAAATCAAATTGATCAATTGGGCCAATTCTCAATTTGAATCTCACTCCTCACAAGCTAGGGTTTGGGGATTTGTTTGATTGTGCCTTGATTAACTGTAAATAGATGCATTTCTTTCAATTTCAAAAATCTCAGAGTTTCTCCTTCAATTTCTGCAACAATGTTGGTTAATGAAGAAGATGCTGATAATCAGTTCACCACTCAGACCTTCGCACAATCAATTGATCAAGTCGACCATCATCATCATCTGTACATTCACACATACTATACATAAGGTTCAGTTCTCATCTCTATTCAGCTACAAGGTTCTGAAAATCGTTGAAAATCGTGTTGCATGGTAAGAACAAATTAGGCTTTGTCTTAGGCACTTGCAGAAAGAGTAACTATGATGTTAGTCTTCATGAATGATGGGTTAGGTGCAATGCAATAATGTTAGCATGGATTATGAACACAGTGACACCAAACTTGATTAGCATTGTCATTTATGCCTCTGATGCTTATACTGTTTGGGAAGACCTAAGGGAACGATTTGACAAAGTAAATGCATCTAGAGCAGCTTATTTACATAATTAAATTGCTACCTTAACTAAAGGAGTATCCTCTGTATCTGTGTACTTCTCTCGACTATGGAAACTCTGCGATGAGTATGAAACACTCACTCCTCTACCTACATGTGGTTGTCTTGAGTCAAAGAAGCATGTAGAACACTATTAGTTTCAAAAGCTTTATCAGTTTCTTACATGTCTTAATGACTCTTATGAGAATGCCAAAAATTATGTGCTAATGACTCGACAATTACCTAACCTAAATCAAGCATATGCCATGATAATCAATGTAGAAAGTCAAAGGATTATTGGAAAAAGTGTGTATGGTTCTAATGATAACAATGAAGTTGTTGCTATGATGAGTAATAAAGCTCGAAATGGTGGTCACAATGGAGGATTCAACAACAATGGAGGATTTAACAATTATAGAGGTTTTACCAACACTAGCTATTCTGAAGGTTACAAACCTAAGAATTTCTTCAACAAATCAACAATTCAGTGTGACTACTGTAAGTGTAAAGGCCATACAAAGAAAAACGGTTTCAAGCTCCATGGATATCCTAATGATTTCAAGAACAAGAAAAGATGAGGAGGTTTTAATGCTCAAACAAACAATGTGAATCACAATGAGAACAACTATAGGAATCTAGCCTCAAAAACACAAGGCAACCAGTTGAACTGTGCTACTCCAGCTCAGTTCTTTACTCTAGAACAATACCAGTAAATTATGCAGATGCTGAAAAAGGGCATGGATACTAAACCTATTGCTAACTCAGCTACTGCAGGGACAACATGTATACTACATGCTTTCATGTCTACATTGGTGTATCATAATTAGATAGTAGACATAGGAGCATCTAACCACATGGTACATAGTTTAACTTTATTGGATTCCTATGAAGAAGTATCAGAGAAGGATAAAAATAAAGTACATTTGTCTACTGGTGAACAAGCTTCTATTACACACACTGGGATTGATTCTTTCTTCAGAAATAAGAAAATTCAGAATATACTTCATAGTCCAGACTTTAAGTATAACTTGCTCCCAGTGTCTAAAATCACAAAAGAGTTAAGGTATTGGGGAACTCCCAGTGTCTTTCCTGGCTTTTGTGTCTTTCAGGAACTCTTCAGTGCGAAGGTATTAGGGATTGGTAGAGAAGAACTTGGACTCTACATCCTCAAGGCTGCAGATAGACAAATCCCTGAACATCATATACCCCCAATTGTAAATACCATTGTTAGTATAAATAAGAATGTTAGACTGAATAATACAAGTCTTTGTAATGATTTATCTTTGTGGCATAGGGGGCAAGGACATGCTCCTCTAAAGGTACTGCAGAAACTACATAGTCTTCATGAGTTACATCTAACTGATCATTAGTATTGTACGGTATATCCTATTGCAAAGCAATCAAGGTTACCCATTCCTCTTAGAACCACTTGTTCTACTTCTATTTTTGATCTTGTGCATACAGATGTTTGGGGTCCATATAGACTACCAACTCATGACAACTAGAGATATTTTTAACCTTGGTGGATGATTTTTTTGAATATATCTGGACTACTAAGGCAGATACTATTGTAGTATTGAGGAACTTTCTTACAATAGTGTCAAATCAGTTTAGGACTGCAATAAAGTGCCTCATAACTGACAATGGCACTGAATTTGTGAATGATCAAGTTCATTCTCTGTTGTAAAGTCTGGGAATCCTTCATCAAAGTTTTTGTGTTTATAGACCCCAACAAAATAGGGCGATGGAGAGAATAATACTATCTTAGATATAGCTAGAGCACTCAGATTTCAGCCTTTATACCTCTGAGATTTTGGGATGAGTGTGTGTCCACAACAATGTACTTACTGAATAGATTGCCTGCTGGACTTCTTAAAGGCAAGTCTCTATTTGAAGCCCTATTTCAGAAGATACATTTTATACAACATCTTAGAGTGTTTGGTAGCTTATTCTATGCCAAAAGAGTGCAGAAAGGGGATAAGTTCAGTCCCAGGGAAATCCCAGCAGTCCATATGGGATACTCATTTTCTCAAAAGGGCTACATTCTCTATGATCTACACTCCAAGGGCTTCTTTGTCAGTAGAGATGTTGTCTTCAAGGAAGATATTTTTCCTTTTAAGCATATGCAGTCTGGAGTCTCTCCTTTATTCCTTATACTAGAGTTCACAGATGCACAGATTAAAAAGAGTACTAGTCACCCTGCATCAGTCTCAGATTTGTCTACTCCAGGTATTCAGTGTTTGCCTTCTTCTCCTAGTCCTCTATATGATGCTCATTCTGCACCAGGCCCCTCTATTTCTTCTTCTGCACCCCCTTCCTTTCCTGAAGGGCTCTGAAGATCTTCTAGGCCTTCTAAACCTCATATTGACTATGTAGTATAGCCCAAGAAAACCACTTGTCACTATCATGTATCACATCATGTCTCTTAAAATCAGCTGTCTTCAGACTACAGGGCTTCTCTTACGACATATTCAGCTATTGTTGAACCTAGAACTTTCAAAGAAGCCAGTGCTGATCCAAAGTGGATTGAAGCTATACAAGCTGAGATTTCAGCCTTGCAAGACAATAACACCTGGTCCTTAGTTGATCTGCCTCAAGGGAAAGTTCCTATAGGGTACAAGTGGGTCTTCAAGGTTAAGTATAAGTCTAATAGTGGGGTGTAAAGAAATAAAGCTAGACTAATAGCCAAAGACTACAGTAAAGAAGAAGGCATGGATTATACAGAAACATTCTCTCATGTGGCCAAGATGGTCACAGTGAGGGTTGTAGTTGCTCTAGTTGTTGCCTCTAGCTGGTACATTTTTCAGATGGATGTCCATAATGCATTCCTTCAGGGTGACCTTCTAGAAGAGGTCTACATACAAGTTCCTGATGGCTTTTTAAGCCAGGGGGAGAATCAGAAGGTGTGTAAGCTACATATGTCTTTGTATGGATTGAAGCAAGCACCCATGCAGTGGAATCTTAAACTAACAGAGGCACTTCTAGACATGGACTTTGCTTAAAGTCACTATGACTATTCCTTGTTCACCAAAATGATAGGTGTTGATCTTGTGATCATCTTAGTCTATGTGGATAATTTGTTGGTAACTGGCAGCAATTTACTTCTCATCCAGCAGGTCAGAAAGGATTTGCAGGAGAAGTTCAAAATGAAGGATCTAGGGGAGCTGAAGTATTTCCTTGGTATTGAATCCTCAAGATTTCAGGAAGGTATTCTAATGTGCCAAAGGAAATATGTTGTTATATCCCATGTTTTCATACGTGAAAATATACCATAAGTAAATTGATGAACGCTCGAAAATGAGATATTACATCCCGTATTTTCATACGTTAAAGTTTCATCGTAAGTTAATCGACGTAAACTCGGGAATGAGATTATTTTGAGATTATAAGTATTATGATATTTCAAACAAGTGATGAGTAAATTCGGGAAGGTGAGAGGGTAAGCAAATCGAAGAAAATGAATTTTGTCGAAGTTTGACATTTTGAGATAAAATACGGTCCAAGCTACAATACCCCATATTTATGGACTAGTGCCATACAAGGTACCACATGACCATGATAGTAAGATGTATAAAGTGTGTTAAAAGTGAGTAGTATTTTAAGTAAATTGAGATAATTCTTAATTATGTGAGTAATTGATTAATTATTGGCTAATGGGAGATTAACTAGTTAATGAAGGAATTGGTGGGTGATTAATTAAGGCTTTGGATAAGCCTTAACGTGGCAGCCCATAATGTCTTGATCAAATCATATACAATGAGTCTTATTCTATGAAGCAAGATGCACATTAAGAGAGATTAGGTGGCATAATTTGGACATTATTTGGCCAAGTCATCCTTATCAAAGTGGGCCCCACACCACCAAGACTTAAAAACTTCTCTAATTCACAAAATGAAGATACTTATATCTTCTAAGTAACAGATGAGCTTTAGTAAGAAAAGTCATACAAGAATGTGATCAAATTCACAAAAATGGAGATGTTTTACATCTACCAAGTAACGATCTTCAGCAAAGGAATTCATGGGAAGTTATATGACGTAATAGTTACGGGATTTACAATTCTAAGGGAGTCCGGTATAATCTTTCTCAAGAACATCATACGGATTTTCCTTACTTCGTTTCGTCGTTATGTGTTTTATCACAAAAGACGTGTGTTAGAGGGATTGTCAAGAGAATCGGCTGAGGTATGTTAAGGCTATCTCTTCTTTCTTTTTTGGCATGATCCATACGATACAAACGAAACGAGTAAACGCATAATTTTTATAAATGACTCTATTCATAGAAATACTATGTGTGTCTATATTCTTGATTCCCCATGTGAATTATTATTATATCTTCTGTTCATGGGTCTCAGAAAATACGTATTTGATAAAGTTTATCCGAAAGGCATATTGATTTTACGATAGTCCGAGAAATCTTATTAATGTATTTCTTATGCATTTCATGCATTTATACATGTACATTGACCCATGACCAGATGGCGTTATATACGCGTATATTTTATGTATATGGGATATGGAAAAAGGTTATGGCGTTATATACGCACCACCACCTGATCAGCTGGTATACGTTGATGATTTGCCCACAGTGGCCGAGATGATATGATGGGATGCTGTCAGAGGCTTGATGATGTTATGAATGCATATACCTATGCATGGTATGACATTATAAACATTAAATGATTCATAGAGCTATTCAGACGTACATGTCGAGTCTTTTACTCCAGATTCCTCTCATGTCTATTATTTACTGATTTTCATCCCTTACATACTCGGTACATTATTTGTACTGACGTCTCTTTTTCTTGGGGACGCAACATTTCATGCCCGCAAGTCCCGAAAGACAGGTTGAGAGTCCTCCAAGTAGGCTATCAGCTCAGCGGAAGGTGTTGTACGCTCTATTTGCTCCGGAGTTGCTTATTTGGTCAGTATAATTTGGTCATATATTGATTAGTATGGCGGGGCCCTGTCCCGACCTTTATGGTATTTATCTACTCTTAGAGGCTTGTAGACATATGTCATGTACGTGAAAGATTGTATGGCCTTATCGACCTATGTTCAGTATACGAGTGATTATTTTGGTCTTATAGGCTCGTATGTCATATGTATAAGTTTGTATTACATGTTGGATCATCCAATGTTGAGTGTTTCCTCATGTTTTATTCTACTTATCTCACGACAGCCTCTCCGGCTCATTTACCTATGATAGTATGATACGAAAGATACGTTACATTGGTACTCGGTTGAGTAAGGTACCCGGTGCCCGTTGCGGCCCATCGGTTTGGGTCGTGACATATGCCCTAGAATTGGTGTCTGAACTTGGCTTACCAGCTCCTACACCTCTTTAGTTTAATTAGAAACTCACTTCTGTTGAATTTGATCAAGTAGTAAAAGACAATGACTCTGATGATGTGCAAATTGAAGAGAAGGGAAATTGTCAAAGGTTAGTTGGGAGGCTCATGCATCTAACGATGACAAGGCCATATATAGCCTTTGTAGTTCATGTACTCAGTCAGTATATGCATGTACCTAAAGCTTCTCATATGGAGTCTGCTAGAAGAGTAGTGAAATACATCAAGTCTACACCTGGACTTGGTCTGTTTATGCCAACTGGAAGTTGCAATCAACTAATAGCCTCTTGTGATTCTGATTGGGGAGCATATGTGGAGGTCAGTCACTGGATATGTAGTTAAATTTGGAGAAGCGTTGATCTCATGGAAGTCAAAGAAACAAGGGACAATATCTAGGAGTTAAGCTGAGGCGGAGTTTAGAAGCATGGCAACCATAGTAGCTGAAATTGTGTGGCTGGTAGGACTATTCAAGGAGTTAGGAGTGGATATTGTCTTGCATGTGCCTCTACACTGTGACAGTAAAGCAACAATCTAAATTGTTGCACATCTAATATTTCATGAACGGACTAAGCACATAGAAATTGACTGTCACTTTATAAGAGAAAAGCTAGTGTAAGGTCTAATTCAAACCTAGCATGTTGGAACAACAGAACAGATAGCAGATGTGTTGATAAAGGCTCTGTGCAAACCACAACATGACTACTTACTAAGCAAGCTGGGAATGAAGAATGTATTTTATCTCTATGCTTGAGAGGGAGTGTTGAGAGCTATAGGTCCCACCTATTTAACTAGACTACAGTTAGACGAGTAGTTAATATTACACTATACTATAGTAAGTTGTTGAGTTAGTTATAACAGACACATGTATATATAGTAGTTTAGATACTCAGATCAACACAACAATGATGAATTATGTTTTGTGCATTGCTACGAAGTAACTGCTTCCTTCTTCTTTCTCTCATTTCCTTTTTCTCACCGCCATAGCTGAAGCTTCGTGACAAAATATGTATAAATACTTAATTTTAAATTTAATAACTATGACGAGCAACAAGTTGCATAACAAGTTCAGAACTCATAAACTTTAAATTTTGATTTAGATATGAGTGCATGTGTTGTAATTTTATTGAGACAGCAAATCAATTTGCATGACGGTCCAAACAAGAATATTGTAGCTTAATTAAAGCAATGCGGTCTGATTCTTTTTGGATCGGCTATTTCCAAGTGGCTACACATCTTTCGATTTTCATTCTTTGTGGTCGTACGTATACTACATGTTTATATGAATTTATTTTTCTTTATTTACGATTTTAACCTTAGCCTCAGCCAAAAGGATAAGAAAAAGGTCCTATATAGTATTACTATATATATAATTTATACGAATGTGGCATGCAGTTTACTCTCTTTAACCAAACACAAGTATGAAATGTGACTTTTCTCTTCTAAAAACTTAGGATCAAAATGAAAAATCACTGTAGTGATCTTTTGGATATACCTTTGGCATTGCTTAGGGAGCAGATTAGAGATTGTAGATGCACATTTACATTAAATCAAAATTTGCTTTGTATATAAGGCGTCAGTACTAATATATCACTATTTTTTAAAAAGATAAATATATAAATAAAATTTTTACCGAACTTTACGAGCGTCGATGACTCCATATTTTATAATATAGGTCGGCCTCTATTAGGGAGTATTATCTATTTCTCGTAGTCAACCTTATTTAAGTTGTTCATCGTATTCACGCCATCCTTTCTATCCATCTTAATAACCTATTTAATTTATTGAAGTGCGTTTCCCGTACAAGATATTAAAAAAATGGTCCAAGCTTACTTCTCCTGAAGAATATACGGTAGTTATTGATTACTCATTTAGAAAAAAAAAAGAGATAAATAATAATTTAGCGAAGTACTTCTTCTCAGGGTTAATTTCACTGATGGTTATCCAACTTATCATTTATTTCACAAAAATCACTTATCTATTTTTCATCACTAAAAAGTCACTCAACTTTACTTTTGTAACTTAAAAGTCATTTTAGTTCAAACCCTATAAAATATCCTATAAAAATATGACATAACGTTAAATTTAATTAAAAAATCTAATTATAGTGCCACATAAGCTTAAATGGACCATACCCAATTTAGACCCATTTCATCCACTATTTGATTTGACCCATAACTCAAATGGGTTTAAATATTTTGAACATTAGACATGGCATGGACCTATAAAATATCCAATAAAAAATATGACATGTCATTACATTTAATTAAAAAATCTAACAATAGTGTCACATAAGCTTAAATAGACCATATCTAAGTTAGACCCATCTCTTCCCGATTTGACCTATAACCAAAATGAGTTATTAATATTTGAACAATTAACTGGACTAGCACTTTGATTTTGTGGTTAATTTGTAGAAAAAGAAGTCTAAGAAATTTAAGAAAAATTAAGTTTTTTTAATTTATATTTAAGTTTTGGTTGTACATTTACGGTCAATGACACAATACGTTATCTCTTTCTTTTGTCCAAACTATCGCTATAGGTTGTCTACGATTACGGTGTGTATTGAAAACTTCTACTATGCAATTTCATTGTGGGTGTTTCTTACTGAGCAGTATTTTTGTCTGTTAGTATTGATTAATAAGCAATATTTTGATTTTAATGGAATAGTAATTTGTAAAAATAGGTTCTTATTAGCTTGTTATTCTTGTCTTTTAGTGGTACATTTATATGTTATGTGAAATTGATATGGTAGTATATTTTAACTTCATGAAAAATTATAAAATGATATGACGGATGCAAAAACTGGTTTTGTACTAGTTCTGTTTACATTTTTAATGAAATTATAGGTGGTGGCATTAAGGTTATTACGTAACAAATAAAGTAAGATATTTTTACACAAAATAATTGTTCTCTTCTTTTCCTTCTAATGGTCAAAATATTAAAACCTATTTGGGGTATGGGTCAAATCAAATTGTGGATGAAATGGGTCTAAATTGGGTATGGTTATCTAAGCTTCTTCTTTATTTCCTGCTAATTTATCTGCTAATGTCTATGGGGCACTATAATTAGATTTTTTAATTAAATTTAATGTTATGCCATATTTTTATAGGATATTTTATAGGTTTTGAACTAGAATGACTTTTTTAAGTTACAAAGGTAAAATTGAACAACTTTTAAGTGATGAAAAATAAATAAGTGACTTTTTTGAAATAAATAATAAGTTGGATGATCAGTGAAATTAACCCCTCCTTCTTATTAATGTTACGAAATAACTTTATAGTGAATATAAGAAAACTTGCATGACGGAATAAGTTTTTTTTTTAAAAAAATTGTGTCTCTAACTTCGTATCAGTATTGGATATCGGTTAATAAAGTTAGGTTTTAATGAATATATACTTGCAATATAATATACTCTACCAGCTTCGTTCTTTTTGTTGATCAGTTTGACTAAGGATCTTTTAGTGGTAGTCATGACATCTAAATTCAAAGCATATGAATATGAAAATAAACGGCATCCAATTTAAAAAAACTCCAGATCGAGTGTACACATGTGACGCCATTAAAGTTGGCATCTAGCTTTGTTTTGCTGTCATCTTCTGATAATTGTGCTCTCGTTGACTTCTTATTTATTTTTTTGAATCATATATTGACGGAATCTGCCCTTAGCCCACCCAGATTCCCTTGAATCAGGGAAATGAATTTCTCTTTTTTCCATTTATTTTATGTTATTATAGTACAGAATATTGGCTTGAGATTAGGTTATACGAAATTGACATAGTAGTAGTTGTTGTTTTACTATTTTTAAATAAAATTAAATCATTTATTCTTAAACAAGTAGTTTGCAAAATGAAATATTTAGGCATTTGAAACTTAACATGGTCTTCCTAGAATTTGTTTTCCAAAGCTTTAATTTTGAAACGTAACATCACTTTAGTTAGTAATTTGATCACGTCTATTTATATTGCTAATTATAATTAAGGACCAACCAAGCTGGAATATAGTGTGAGCATAATCTCAAGGCTGCCGCACACGAAATATTGAGTTACCTACTACTTGCAGCGTATAGCTCTTTGTATTGCAGTTTTGCTTTTTCACAATTAGGTAGCAAGTTTACAAGTCAACTTCTCAAGTGAAAAGTGGAGATCAAATTTGTATTTCTTTATTCTAAATCAGATATTTTGAATTCGAGCCTTGGATATAAAGTTGTGTTTGTTAGGAAGTGTTTTTACTCCCAAATATAATTTTTTTTGTACGAATCCGAATTTAAGCCCAATACGAATAATGGACACAAAAAAGATTGTAATATGAAACCGAAATGTGGAAAATTGCGTGCGTTCATACTCCGTAAAGAGCATAGGCGGAATTTTCCAAGAAGTTGTACAAGTAATGACGTTTGAGTGTGGGGAAATCTTGAATTAGGCTCGTCAGTCATCATCTCAAAGTAGCAGTTGCTTTTTAGTTTATGTTCTTTATCCCAAATTCGCTAGTCCAATTGGGAGTTAAAAAAACAACCAACAAATATTCTTGATGCATTTTATACTTGTCAAAATAAATCAGTTAAAATTGAAGGAAAAAAAAAGGAGAGAATTGTTAGTTGATACTCAACATACTTCTCGAAAATTGAAGAAAGAAATTGTTTAAGAGAAAAAGGGAGCCGACATAACATTTTGCCAAAAAGGCCGTTTGCTCCATTTTGGTTTTGTTATACTAAGGACCGTTTATCCATTAAATTTTTATTTTGATTTGTCCATAAAATTTTGAAAGTTTTTAGAAATTTCAAAATTTTCAGATTTTTTTTTTCCACACTCACAAAATTGCAATATTTTTTCAAGTGAAATGCATATCCAAATATAATTTCAGATTTCAAATACTATTTTTTTCAACAATTATAATTTTTATGTTCAAACGCCTAATAATATTTTTGGTTTAAAAGTCAAAACATCCACTACCTACACAAATGATTTTTGAGTAAAAATTATATTAGTCAGGGTCAAGATAACGTGCTAATTGCAAAATTAACTTTAGACTAGAGTTCTTGTATTCTAAAAGATAGCGACAGCAGCCCTGCCCAAAAAATACGTCTGTATTGACTTTAATTTGCTACCTTTCGTTAATAACATCTATGTAAGTGATTGCTCATTGTATAGCGATTTCAAGGAATAAGAAGGAAAGAAATTTGTTTGTATATATTCACCTTTGCTCTAGTCATTCCCATCTTCCTATAGTATATCATTGACAGTTCAGTGTGAGTGTAACATATGCCTTTTTGTAAGTTTCCTCACATTGTCTCATTCTTGATTTTACTCTTTAATGACACAATTAATTGCCCACGAAAAAAAGAAAGAAGACAACTGAAATAAATCCTAGAGAAAAGAAGAACTTTGGAAAGGCAAAGAAATATGAAAAATGATGTTTGTTGTATAGATAAATTCCCTTTTTCTTGTTTTGGTTCCTACTATGAGGATCTAGAGCATAAACTAAATGTTCACAAGGACTCAACAGTTTTGTATTCAAACTATATATATATATATTGCGAAACTTACTAAATATTTATAAATATTTAATTATAAATTTAATTATTATTATATATTGACTTGGGATCGTGGTAGAAACTCAAAAGTTTCAAATCTTGAATCCGACTTCCGACTCTAAGTACTCGGTCGTACAAGGGAAGCAGATATTTCTAGTTGCTAACAATTGTGGACTTGTCAAACTTGTTGGTCAGACTGGTTTAATACAAGTCAACTAAGCATCTTCCATGGAACTAGAATTACTGCAACTAGATAAACTTAGACGCAACTTAGGCCCCTTTTGATTTGTGTTCAGAATTCAGATGTCTGACTTTTCCTCCGCCATTGGTTCACTTAGAAAAATTGTCCCCATCTTTCCACTTTTGTTTCTAAATTCTAAAAGTAGTGCAAAAACAGAATTTCTCCCAATTATGTTCACATTCCATGGAACAGTTATAAGATAGCTAGTCTGATGATCAAGAAATTATATTTTGAACCAGAATGTCACGAGTTTAACTTTCCACTGGCCTCTGGTTATTGCAGTCTAATTGATTTTCGCTCTCACTTGCATAGGCGGATCCAAAATTTAAAATTTATGGGTTCCTACCGTAATCACAATTAAATATTTATAAATATTTAGTAGATTTCATAATAGAAATATAACGTATATCCAAAAGTAACTGAATTCCCGAAAACTCAGTAACACCACTCTAGATCCGCCACTGCTCACTTGTTGTTATTATTATTATTATTATTATTATTATTATTATTATTATTATTATTATTATTATTTTGTTAGTTGCTTAAATGTCCAAGTTCTGATAATGCTGATAAAATATAAATGTTCAATTACTTATATCGCAGGCTTCATCACTGTCTTTATCCAAACGAGGATAATGGCAAAAGAGAAAACGGAAAGGATTATCGATTTTCAAAGGTTTAGAAATTCCAAAATGCCGTGACGAATTTACTCGTGGAATTTATTATTTTTACATTTAAGTCCAAGTCTTAAATAGTTGTTTTTTTTGGGGTACGAAGTCTTAAATAGTTGTGGTACCACGTAACGAACGAAAAGTGCTTACTTACGTCAATGTATACATCAAATTATACTAACTTAAAATGATAAGTGCTAAATAAAAATATATATTAATCAATTATAATTTAATAATATAAATTTATATATTAATACATATTATTCATTTTTTTTACCTTACTATAAATTCTAGGTGCAAGCAAATTTTTTCAAATGAATGGCCTTGAAGGAAGATATAGATCACTTTGGTATTTTTGTAAAGTCTGCTTGAAATTAGTTTGTAAATGGGTAACTAAGCTTGGTTGAGCTACTGGATTTTTACTTGGTCAAAGTTTGTAAATTCAATCTTGGAAAAATAACAATGTAAAAATAATAGCCAAAAAGATGTATAAAATTTGTATATCTTTTGTATATATATACATTATGTATGTTATATACAAAAATTATACAAGTCTTATACACTTTTTCGACTACCAGATATAAATAATTTCTGCCGCGAAATAAAAGTGATAATAACCCTAAATTCTTTGTCGTGACGTGTAGCCACGAACTTCCTCACCAATAATTCTGAACCACTTTCTTTTCCTTTTCTTCTAAGTAGTTTTGTAACTAATGAAGTAAATATCTTTTTTATTTCTCAGGTCATTGAGAATTATGTGGTAGATTGGACTTCATTAAAGTCATAAAGAAATAAACAAATAGAAGTAAATTTACAAAACTCAAAAGATACGCAAAGTGATAACAGTGTGTATTAGTCTCTGTTTGCTAAAGATGCAAGACTTTGAAAAATAAAATCTTGAAAAGGTGTAGTGTTTCATGGAACTTACAGCAGAAATAATGTCTTTTAATATGATCAGAATGTGCATTTTATAAATTTGTTTAAAATTGGAATCAAATTTCCAAACCAATATTCCAGAAATCAACTGTTGGAATTTGAACTTTATATTTATCCGTTATAACTTGAAAAGATACCGATATGCAAATTCTAAATACAAAAGGTCTTATTCCTAATTGTGCGTAGGAAAATTATAGACCGTAATTCTATTATAAAAATTTCACGAGACGCCCTATTTGGTAGCTACTATTTAATTTGTACTTAATTTTTAAAAATTATTAATGGATGCCCAATATTACATACTTTCGGACAAAAACGCTACTCCTCTTCACTTGTTTCTTTTTCTTCTTCTTCATCTCATTCAACAAATAATTTCAGCAACTAGGCTGTTTGTGTTTTCAATCGAATTACAAGTTCATTTTCTATTCTTTCGTTTCATGAATGGAATTACTGCATATACACTATTTTCACTATGTTGTATGTCATTCTCGGCCTTTCTAAGTGTAATATTCCATCATTTATTTCTTGGGGTAAATTTTTGCCACGAATAACTTTGGGTTCTAATGGGTGTCAAGGTACAACTGATTTATTATCATCTTATAAAGCCAACACAATAGTGCGACAAAAAGAGAGATTCTTGAAGATGATAAAATGGTTTGTTAGATTTATTATTGTTTCGACAAATTAATGATTGGGGTTTATTCTTTATGATATTTGAAACTTTTGTTTCAAATTTGAGCTTATTTGGAGAAGATTTGGGCGTTGAATCATGTGTTAAATTGTTGAAACTCGAAAAACAAGTTTTATTTCTGGGAGTTTGAACTTCAGATGAAAACGTCTCAAGTGTATGCAAAAAATTGGCTGCACTTCAGAGTAATTAATCTTAAGTGCACCTTAAGAGCAATTTTACGCTTTGAAGTTTACACTACATAACTTTACACGCGATTTTCTGAAGTTTGCACTGTTGGGGGAGAACTTCAGACGCGAACATTACCCGAAATTTTGTTACTTCGATCTGAAGTTTGTACTGTCACGAGGAGAACTTCAAACACAGAACTACTCGAAATTTCTAACTTCAAACGCGAATTTTTGGAACTTTAGATGTCGTTTAAAGTGTATTCCAATGGGGGTTAAGTTATCATTTTTGTGCAATGCGGGTATAAGTTCAATAGTGGCCCCAAGATCAGGACACATTTGACCGATTGACCAAAAATAATTATATTCGCTAGCCAAATATATCAAAAATATGATAAAATATGTATATTATATGTGTATTCAGGCCCAGATACGAGAGTGAACTACGAAGAAAGCTGCATTACTGTTGCAACTTACATCCCAATCTCAATGAACGTAAAGCAAACCGAAATATTTATAGTCGATTTGGTGCTTTATTCTTAAAGGAATAGACAACTTTGTTAGTCTCACTTATGCATATTCTTAAAGCATGTTTATTATACAACTTTTTTCAAGGAAAACTTGCACACAACTAAGAAAGCTTCATAAATCAGTTCTAAAGGTCCAGGAAATTTCTTTAAGTTACAACTCATAGAGGAGTTACACAATGTAATTAAAACATCAAACAGATTTACATTTCTTCTAGAGCAAAGAGACTACTACATGGAAGTTTTAGTAGCTACTACTAAACTATAGGGACATGTAGATTTCTTAAGGATGAAACTAAGAGCTCACGAAACTGCCAAATTACTGAAGTCCCAGTCTAAAAGATCAAGCTGTGGATAGAACAGAACGCTCATAAATTGCATATGGCTGCAGCCTACTTGAAGTAGCTTCGACAGTTTGTTCTGAAGCACCAAAACACAAGTATTGGTTCACCAAACTTTTGTTTCCAGTGATGTGTTTGAACGTCGAATCTGATGATTTAGCTCGTACGTGATTAGAACAAGAAGCTCTAGCAAGCTCATTCTCAATTTGGGTGGCTTTTTGTTGGTCCAAAGAAGTAAGTGAAGATATTGACGAAACTGAGAATGAACTAGAGCAAGATGATCTACGACGGACACTAAGATGTGGTATTGCCAGCATAACACCATTTACTAGCCCCGACGCAAGTTTCTTTTTCGCTGTTGGACTTGGAACGTTACTCCTAACGGAGAGTGTTCGTTTGTTGTTTGGAAGAGATGAAGGCTTGGAGAATCTTTGTCGAAGAGGAACAGGTGCTGCTTCTGAATTTCTAGCAGAACTATGATCCACAAATCTCTTGTCTCCTTTCCTTATTTTTGGCCAATGGAAAAAGCTTTTCAGCCTTTGTGCAGCATTATTTGCAGAACTTGGTTTACTCCCATTTCCAGGACAACAACTTTCAGTACTCAAATTGTGTTGACTTTGTCCTGTTGGGATGCTCGGCTCTGAGCTTTCATAGCCATCGCGCTCAATCCCCGTGTATAAGAATATTTCAGTGTCAGATAGTCTGAATGAAGTGCCAGGACTGCTACCTATGTTTTGCATTTTTAAGTGTGATGCTACGGCTCTCCTTGCTGAATAATCGTGATGACTTAAAATTCCTCCAGCAGAGATCAACTGTTTCGTAAGGAGTTCTGATGAAGCAGAAAGTGGCCGTTGCCTGAGGATATCAAGTGGTGTCATTCCATCCTTATCGCGAGTGTTGACATTAACAGCAGGGACAGTCATTAGTAATTCCACAAGTTCAGAATGAATGTTTCCAGTGACAGCTAAATGAAGCGCGGTTCTACCATCATTATTTTCAGCATTAACAATTTCTTCAATGTTGAAAAACTTCCCACAAACTAACTGTTTCATGAGCTGGATTTGATGGTCCAATCTACGGAAACAAGGAGTTTCGAAACCAGTAATCGCGACATGGAGAAATGTTTCACCAGCATTGTTCCTTAAACAGACCAATGAGGGCAGTGCAACAATTAAAGCTTCAACAACAGCTAATTGGCCTCTAGAAGCAGCAATATGTAATGCAGTGTTGCCTTGATTGTCTGTGGAGTTGATAATATCAAAACATTTTATAAGATGTTTGACAACCTACATACATGAACAGACTGAATTAAGGCACTAAGAAAATATTAACCTAACTGCTAACATTAATATTAGCTCTTTCAAATACACAAGATTTCCTGATCACATCAATTACAACATCAAAGCTTGTTCTGAAGGTATTCTTCCAACATGAGAAACACACAAAAGAGAGGTAACACCAAATGAGAAGTAAACCATTTATTATTAGATGATAATACGATCCAAAAATTCAACTCATCTTTTTACTGTTTTAAAAAGACGTAGGTAGACCCTGACCAAAAGCAAACATCAGTGCAAAGAAAAGTTAATTTGCTCACCACATAGAAATGTGAATCACTATTTAGACAAAACCCTCTTAAATTGTAAGTCAATTACACAATTGATCATATCAGTTTGATATATCGCGTCTTGAATTGGAAATCACAAGCTAGGGAAATCTGATACACAGATTTCTGAACAGGAGTACTTTCTAAAGTAGACATATTAACTAATCAAGACTCTATGAAGCAGTAAGGCAAAATAGATGATTGTCAAAGTTCTACAACACTCTACTAACATACAGTATAACATTATAAGAATAGTGTTCTCATTTCAAAGCCTCAAATTAAGACTGACTCGATAAAGCGGCTAGAACAAGAGCCTCATACAATCAATGGTAAAGAATTGCTGGCTGAGAAAGAGAAGTGCTGAGTTTAGTTGGCATGCAGACCATCAAATTTAGTAGTTTTGTACTAAGCAGTTATTTTCTCCTTCATATAACGAACATATAATGCAAAATGCTGAAATTAGTACACAAGCAAAGCAAGTCATACCTCAACTTGGCCCTTTCCAGCAGCTGCATGCAAAGGCGTCGCGCCCTGAATATCTCTATAAGTCAAAATATCATCACAACAATCAGCAAGAAGCTCCTTTAGTACCTGCAAATTACCTCCTCTAGCAGCAGCATGAATTCCTCTATTCATCATCTCCCATTTATAAGCAGATGGAACCTCACCACTATGTTTATTATCCAATTCTCCACCATCACGCGCCAAAAACCTCGGTGATACAGCAAAATCAAACAAAACCCTAAAAAGATCACAACTTTTACTCCTAGCAGCAGCATATAATATATCAGTAACACCATATTCCCCTTCTCCAAAAACCAAAAGTGAGTTCCTTTCTAACAATTCTTGAACAAAACCCAAGTCTCCAGCAGAGGCAGCGGTATATAAAAGCCATCCACCATATCCAGCTTTAAGTAGGGAATTTTTCCCTTTCTTAGTATCACATTCAAGCATCAATTTTCT
The DNA here is from genome assembly GCF_000390325.3 of Nicotiana tomentosiformis. NCBI lineage: Eukaryota > Viridiplantae > Streptophyta > Magnoliopsida > Solanales > Solanaceae > Nicotiana > Nicotiana tomentosiformis. The sequence goes on along the minus strand of NC_090813.1, from coordinate 98,750,953 downwards.
TGCAACTTGTGACCGGCATCTAGCCACATCATCAAACTGTTCTTCATCATCCCAAACAGATTCAAGCCTTCTAATCCTACGTAGTGAAGTGAGCTTAATAAGGTGATTACCATCTAATCTAAGAAGCTCACGGACCAAATCATAATGACCATTAGCAGCTGCATAATCAATTGGTGAAGCATACCACCATTGGTCCCCTGTACTCTCCCAACGAAGAGGAAAATATGTTGGAGGCATTTTAAACAAACAGTTTTTCAATATACAGAGAGAACTTGAGCCACAAAGATAGAATTTTTCTAACTGAAAAATGTCCAAGATTGCTCTTTTCAACAGCTTCGAGAGGGAAAATTAAAGATTCTGCAACAAGAAAACTAAACAGTTAACTATCACAAAGAGATAGGAATGAATGACATAAAGGAATTTGACCCACAAAGCAACAATTATGAGTAAGACCCTACTGAGATACAAGCAATAAACATGTATTCAAGAAGAGACGCAATGGAGTAAATGAGTTATCTTTAAGCTTAGAGTACACACAATGATCAAATAATTGGTTACAAAATAGTTGAACTACCTCCAAGTATACGAATACTAACTAAAATATCCAAGAAAATGGTACAAAAATGTGAAGAATGACAGGAGAAACACATGGATAAAGAATCATTTAGTTATAAAAAAGAGAAGACAAAAACCAGAAAAGGTTTGATATATGAGAGAGAAGATAGATTGAGACCATCATTAGTTAGTCCTGTAAAAATTGATGTGTACTCTACCACTAAGAAATGTTCAGAGGTAGTTTCTCACATAATTAAGAGAATAAAATTCATGGAAAGAATGAACAAAGTTATTGGAAGTGCAAGAGTAAATACGTACCAATTCATGAAAAGGAGGAGAGATTCTTCATAGAAATATGGAATAGGGAAGTGCAAGCGAATGCAAGAGTTAGGTGAAGGAAAAGTATTTATCTAGGCCAATTTTTGTATCTAAATCAAAAGTAGTTTATATTAAAGGTCTTAAATAAAATTATTTACTGAAATATTTTATATTTATTATTTGATACAAATATTGAATAGTATAGATCTTTTTTAATTGAGTGAATAAGGAATTGTGACTCTGAGTGAAAAGGCTGCTAATTCAGAAGTGAAAGAAAGCGCCAAAACTGATTCCGCGGAACTATGGTAAATTGGTAATTAGTATTACCAATCATGCCCCATTTTTAACTTCTTTTCTTCATGTCGGTACTAATTTTAAGGAGGGCAGAATTAGTGCATGTAATTAGTATTAATGTAGTAGAGAAAATATCAAAGATTTCTTTCCAAATCTGCATTTTCAAAATTGATCCCCTTTATATATGATTATAAATATTACAGCGTATTCATTATTCGTCTGTTTTACTGAGATCAGTTTCAAATGATAGTTTTACTGTATATAACTAATACACCAAAAAAGAATTTGTGGCATTAATTGTTGGAGGATCTATATTTTGTAATAACAACCTCCCTTGAAATTTTCTTTACGTCACTTTATCGAATAAACTTGGATTATTTCAGAGATTTTTCATTTGGTCATCTTTGATCTTTTAGGGGTCGTTTGGTTGGAAACAAGTTATTCCATGATTAATTATTCCAGGATTAATTATCTTATTCTTCCATAAGGATAAAAAATACTATAATTTCGAGATAATTAATTTCGAAATTAATTATACCACGATTTTATCACAACCAAAAATAGTATAAACTCATCTCAATTTTAATCATGAGATTAATTATCTTTTATTTCTCGTACTCAAACGAGCCCTTAGAGCCAAATTATTTGATTACTAGACACCAGGTGACCACCTAACCAAAAGTACTTTTCCTTTGCATAGAAAATTAGCTGACATGACTAAGGTAGTAATTAGGTTCTCTTTTACTTTTCAGTTTTCATAGGGGCAATTACACAGTTGAAATTAACAGGATTCGTAAAACTAAGATAGGTTCTTAGCTACCGACGACAATAAAAAATGTTGCATAAAATTTTATAGGCAATTAGTTACTTGCAACTGTATTGATAGACACTGACGATTTAGCAACAAAAAAAAGAGTGTTCATAAAAATTTCAATAATTTCCAGTAAATAAATGACTTTTAGCGGCATTTATTTGCAGGCAATTACACATTAAAATCGCCCAAGAAATGTCTTACTTAGCAAGCGGAGTTAATTTTTCAAAACAAAAAAAATAACATTTGATATTGAAAAATATCTCACAATGAGTGGATTTGATTAATAGATATTTGGCCAAGCTTCTACAAGGCCAAAAAAATTCAAAGTTGAAGTGTTTAGTCAAGTTTTTAGAAGGAAAAAAGTGTTTTTGAGTAGAAACACAAGCAGTTTTGGAGAAGAGAAAAATGTAGTTTCTCCCTAAAATTACTTTTTTGAAAAGCAATTTTGAAAAAAATATACTTAGAAACACTTTTTAAAAGTTTGATAAAACTCTAATTGCTGCTCATAAATATTTTTTCAAATTAATTTGTCAAATATAAATTGTTTTTTACCAATTGAGAAAAAAAAATTAAAAATATTTCTCAATATAAACTGATTTTAAAAGATTGACGAACTGGCTATAAGTTATTTCCGGAAAATGTATTATCTACAAAATGAGTGCTTAATTCATGTCTTCTCTGTCCAAGAACCAAAGAAGAAGAAAAGTTGGCCATTTTGCGCAAATCTCCCATGCCTAAGTTAGAGGTTGCGACTTGCCGTATTAGTTCTTTGCCAAAGTCAGAGACTTGAAACTATACCAAACACGACATAATGGACCACCAATCGCTGTTCCAAAACCTAATCAACACTCTAAAAGAAGAGATTGCCCATGTGAAAAAGCAGCTTTTAATTTAGCTTTTCCGAAACTAAAAGTAGTATTGATCAAAAGTAAAGAGAGATACTCCTATTTGGTTATACTTGTAGCTTTCTAGCAGCAATAATAATGCATGTGAGATTGCCCAAATTTTAGCTCAGTGCTTATACTACCTTTTCCACTGTCACATTTTCACAAGTCCTGTTTTTTCCCCCCCTTTTATGTGTTCAGTTAGAAAGCAACATTATAGCATGGGCACATAAAAAGAGCTGAAAATAGAGAGAGCGATATACAACATATATCTCACATTAATTAACCGTAAAGAATTTCAATGTTTTGTTGTACTTGTCTTGTTACAGTTATACTACGTACTATCTTAAGATTTTCAAATAAATGTTTAGATTCCTTTACCTAGTATTAGAATTATAAACCTTTATAAACTTGTGTTCTCAATCGCTAATTCATTTTCATAACCATTTTCTCTGCTTTCGGCCTAAGCATAAATTGTTTTTAACTTTAAGGCTGGTTCGTTCTTAACATAATGTGTTAAGCCTTCTTTCTATTCTTCGGGCCTTAATTCGACTTTTTATATTTATCTAGTTTGTTCTTCAATATGTTGAACTTTCCTGAAAAAGTGCTCCGTATAATTGTAATTTGTATGAATCTTTCATTCCACGTGATGTAACTAATTCGAAACTTAGTGATTACATGCACATTCCACTCTAATTACCAATTAGGGTGCAATCTCAGACTAGTAAGCTAAACCTTTCACCTCACCAATCAAATATCAGTCATTTATTTATTAACCTTATCCTTTTCTCCAACCTTATCAACATATTAAAGAGGAAATAAGCATAATATTAGAGAGGAGCATCGGAGCATAACCCAGTGGCCAGTGGCAATCATCAAAGAAAATAATATGAACATAATTCATATCTTTGACATCTGAATTCTGATTGTAACAACAAATTGGGCTTTCTTAACATCCCAGCCGTAAACGCATGCACTTGAATTTCGATGGGTCCGATCGTAACGATATGTTGTTGTGTTATCATAATCAATTGTTGATGGGTCCGATTGTATTATTATAAATAATTATTATTATTAATTTTATCATTACTATTACTATTAACTTGTATTCATATCCGCGCGTTGCGTGAAGAATATTAAATATAATTTTTCATTAAAAAATATTACTTGAAAACTACGACGCAAAAAAGCATGTAAATGGTATTATTTTATGAACATGTAAATACACTGGATATTCATACATTCAAGTCTATCCAAATTCTACTATTTTTCTTGAATTACAATTTTGTTATTTATGTACTTGAAGAAATTGAAAAAAAATCAGGATGAAATTTTTATTTAAAATATTTTGAAATATTTATCATCTTTTTATTTTCTTCATGAAATAGTAGATAATACTATTATACAAACCCGTCGACTGATAAATAATGTACAACAATATGAAAATAGATGAGTCATGATATAATTAGTATGTTGAAAAGTCGCCTAATTTGATTGATAGATAGATATCCCTTGGAGAATATTTTGGCCGACCAAGAAACCTTTGTTGTTGTACGCAATTTTATTTATATATTATTTGTAATAATTATCACTGTTTGTTAGAATGCTGAAATCTGATGGCATAGTTAGATAAAATAAAAATTTTGAGAATAATAGATTTTTAATTAAGAAAATATTGGTGATGGAGTTAAGGGCAGTAGTTTTTTTGTTTGAAAAAGATGAGGGTTTTGTGGTTAAGTGTTTTCTAGGAATTGTCTAAATTTACCAATAAATTTTTTGAGTAATATTATTTAAATTATTTTTCCAATTAATTCAAATTATACATATCCTAACATTATATTTATTCTCTTTTGGTATATTTTTCTACTGCTACATTTGATTAGTTTTTCCATTTAGTATTTTACATATAATTTAAATACCCTTATTTTTTTAAATTAAATTATAATTTTAAATTCATTAAAATTATAAAGAGAGAAGCCTTTTATTATTTTGTTCAAAAGTCTAAAGAGAGAAGCCTTCTATTATTTACATTCGTCACGTTGTCTAGATTTATAAATAATACTTCTGTGTATTATTCAGTGACTTTATTATTGTGTATTGGTTTTTTTTTTTTTTGGTTTTTAAAATTTTTTATGAATAATTGTAAAATTTATCAAGTGACTTTATAGTACCTTGACATTTAGCTTAATCTAATGAAAAACAATATTTAATCCTAAAATTGCCAATTAGTGACTTTTAATTATGATGTCACTTGACTTAATATGGTATCTTTGCCTCTCCTTTTATTATGTATAGATAATATAATATATAATACATAGGTACCTCATTTAATATAACATAGATAATATAGATTTCTTACTTCGTCTAAAATATGTTCTTTGATTATTTTGTATAAAATGTATCAATATTTTAATTATTTTTTGCTGCATTATATAGATTAAGCAATTAGAATTTTTTTCTATTTTATTTTCAATATAAAGTATCGATTTTTACATTTTTACTTCGTCCAAAATATAGGTTATTTTATTATTTTATATAAAATATATCAATATTTTTAGATTGTTTTCACATTATATGGAATAAGCAATCAGGCTTTTTTCTATTTTATTTTCAATAGAAAGTTTTGATATTTATAATTTTTTACTATATTGCTTGTAATTGTTTCGAATTTAAAGTAGACTTTTCTTTTATGTTTAAATTTAAATATCAAAAATAGTAACTAATTATTAATAACACATAGTGCATAATTTATTTATTTTAAATTTAATTAAAAAAAATTAATTATTATCTAACCTAACTAATTTTGTCCTAAAATTGCCAAGTGGCTTTTTATTATGTTGTCACTTGGCTTACTATGGTGTCTTTGCCTCTCCTATTACATATAGATAGAAGATATTATAAATATTATCATTGTTATTTTGTATTACTATTATTGTCACTACTATTATTATATTACTACTATTATTTTGTATTTACTATTATTTTGTAAAGTCTAATTGTGCAAATAAAACCTTATCTTTTCTAGATATCTCCGAAGATCCATATTTTGTTTGAAATCCTATATCCTCTTCTTCTTCGATTGACTCTCCATTTCTCTCATTTCTCCGATCAATTGAGTGAAAATTAGAGGGTTTCTTCTCAACAACCCCCCTTAAGTTGGAGGGTAAAGAAGTTACCCCCAACTTGCATAGAATGGAACTATGTGAAGGCCCGGAAAGCTATTTGGTGAACAAATCAGCTAACTGAGAGGAGGAAGGAATGAAAGAGAGAGTGATGAGACCGGAGAGGAATTGTTGCCGGACAAAGTGGCAGTCAAGTTCGACATGTTTGGTTCATTCATGAAAAATGGGGTTTCGGGCAATATTGATGGCTGCTTTACTATCGGAGAGAACGGGGACTAGTAAGGAGGGAGAAATGGAGAGATCTTCAAGTAAACGGGTGAGCCAAGTCAATTCGGCGACAACTCGACGCATTGAACGATACTCTTCTTCTATAGAGGAAATACTAATGGAGTCTTGTTTCTTAGACTTCCAAGAAATAATAGAGCCACCAAGGGAGATATAAAATCTGCTCACAGAATAGCGAGTTTCAGGGCAAGAGCCCCAGTCGGCATAACAAAAGGCAATTAAATTGAGATAGGGTTGAGAGTTCAAGATAATTCCCTGGCCTGGATCTAATCTGAGGTAACACAATACTTGGAGAGCTACATTGAAGTGAGAAAGGCGAGGACTTTGCATGTATTGACTGAGCTTGAGGACTGCAAACGACAAATCAGGTCTGGTATGGGTGAGGTAATTCAGCTTACCCACAAGATGTCGATATACAGTATGATTTGGAAGAAGAGGGTCTGCATCTGAATGAAGTTTTGAAGATGGTTATAATGGGGAAGACACATGAGGAGTTGCTGCAATATCAAATTCCTTCAGCAAATCTAAGGTGAATTTCCTTTGACACAATTATGCCTTTTTTCTTACATAAAATCTCCACACCTAGAAAGTAATGTAGTTTCCTAGGTCCTTCACTTTGAATTATGTGTGCAAAAATGATTTAAGACTTGCAATCTCGACTGAGTCATTCCCACTAATGAGAATATCGTTCACATATACTGCAACAATAGATGTCAAATTGCCTTGTCGTTTAAAAAATAGGGAATAAGTCATTCATAGAGGAGGAATAGTCTTTGAAGCTTAAGGCACCAGCAAGCCTGGCATACCATTGCCGAGAAGCTTGTTTAAGCCCATACAAAGACTTTTTGAGAAGACACACATGATTAGTACTGGGATGAGATAGGCCTGGTGGAAACCTCATGTAAACTTCTTCTTATAAATCCCCATGTAGGAAAGCATTGCTGGCATCTAGTTGATAAATAGGCTAATGTTTCTTGGTGGCTACTGCCAGTAAACATCTGATAGTAGTCATTTTGACTACAGGTGAAAATATTTATGTGTAGTCAATACCCTCTCTTTGTATATCCACCCTCACCACCAATCTGGCCTTTAATTTTTCTATAGTTCTATCTGAATTGTGCTTTACTTTGTATACCCGCTTACAAGGTAAAGCCTTTTTACCTGTTGGTAATGGAACCACATCCCAAGTGTGGTTTCTGTCCAAAGCTTCAATTTCAGAATGCATAGTTTATTTCCATCCTGGGTGTGCAAAAGCCTAGGAAAAACTAGTAGGTTCTGAGATTTCTGAGATGGATTGCATAATATGTTGATTCTGATGAGATAAAGCTCCAAAAGAATAGATAGTAGGGTGACTAGGTTGAGCAAAGCAAGAGGAGGTAAGGTATGTCAAGTACACACTGTTGCAGATGTAATCATTTAGATGTGTAGGCCATTTGGAGATCCCAAGGGATTTTCTGATTACTGGTGATGGTGATGGTGTGTGAGAACTGGAAGGTATGTGTATAGGAGATAGCTGGGCCGTTTTCAATAAGGCTCACGCTAGGCGCTCACCTTTTTTGGCTAAGCTCTATCGTATCTTGTTGGTAATGGATTGAAAGGAAGGCGTAGTGAGATGAGAGGGAGAAAAAGATGAGTGAGAATCTGGTGAAATGGGAAGAACATGTTCAGTAGGTTTTTGAGTTGGTGAGGGATCAACAGAGGTGAATTTTGCAGGCTTAGGATAAGGAAATATGGGTGATGGAGTTGAACTGATTGAGGCAAAAATGGTACTTGTCTTCATGAAAAACTACATCTCTGTAGACAAGTACCTTCCTTGAATCTAGCTCCAATACATTGTATCCTTTCTGCCCTAAAGGGTATCCCAAAAACACACAAGCTTTTGCCCTGGGCTCAAACTTGTTTCTCCCACTAGACAATGTGGACACATAACAAAGACATCCAAAACTTTTAAGAAACTTGTAAGCATGTAACTTATTGAATAGAATAGAGTAGGGTATCTGTCCTTTGAAAACTTTAGAAGGCAACCTATTGATTAAGTAGAGGTGGCAGTCAACAAACACTCTCCCCAGTAAAAGATAGGAACATGTGATTGAAACAATAGAGCCCTTGCTATTTTCAATAGATATTTGTGTTTCCAATCAATAATGTCATTTTGTTGAGGGGTTTCCACACAACTTGTCTGATGGATGATGCCTTGAGAACTTAGAAATGTTGCTTCCTATGAACTTTTTCCTAGTTCAAAAGCATTGTCAATCCTTAACTTCTGCACTTTAACACCAAATTGTCTTTCAACCATGATGAAAAAGTTCTTTAAAACTGCAAATGCATTTCCTTTGGTACTTAGCAGAAATGTCGAGATACCTCTGCTAAAATCATCCCCTATGGTTAGGAAATATTTGAAACCATTATAGGTAGGAATCTTATAAGGGCCCCAGGTATCAACATGAATCAACTCAAATGCTCTTTTGGATGTTATTTGACTAAAAGGAAAAGAGAGTCTAGTTTGTCTAGCTCTAGGACATACATCACAAAAACAATCAGAATCAGAAGAGATTGAAATAAAATTGAACTATTTTATTGAAGGAAAAGGCAAATGCCCCAATCTATTGTGCCAAAGAGTTACATTAGAGACTGCACTTGCAGAAAAGGAAAAGGAAACTGAAACTTGACTAACATCATTATGATTAGAAAAGGAAACTACATTAGGTTGTGAACTATCTCTAACTCCAGTAGGCTCCAACATATATAGCCCTTCTTTTGCTTCACCAAAAATTTGAGGCCTCTTCATTAAAGGGGCATGCAATAGACATTGACTAGATGTGAGTAAAATAATGCAATGAAACTGTAGACAGAACCTATTGAACGATAGTAGATTATATCTAAAGCTAGGGACATGCATAATATTTTTCAAAATGAATTCTGGAGATATAGGAATTCTGCCTGTATGAGTGACTGTTAACTTGAAAGAATTAGGAAGATTTATATGCAATGGAGTGGGTAAAGGGGTCAGAGATAGAAAGGCATTTGAGTCAAAGCACATATGTTCTGAAGCCCCTTAATCAATAATCCAAGTACTAGAATTAAAAACTGAAAAATATGAACCATTGTACTTGATAATAGTACCAGCCACAACATTTGCATTGATCTCTGAATTAGAAGTTCCTGCATCCCCAACCTTAACCTGCTTGATCAGCTGCACTAACTGTGAAAATTGATCTTTGGAGAGGTGCTGAGTTAAAGGCTCATTGTAGTTGTTGTTGTTTTCTTCTGTTGGCTCAGCTGGAAAAACCTCATTTTCCCTAACTTGAAACTGAATTCCTTTGGTATTGGTAAATTCAAAGTCCTCAGGAAACCCTATGATTCTATAACAATCATTGATTGTGTGACCTATCTTCTTAAAATAGGTACAAGATGCATTAGGATTGAATTTGGTTTTCTTTCCTTTGTAGGTTGGGTTCTTCTGTGTTGGGTTTTCAAGTTTCTGCATGGGAGTTTTCTGGAATTGTCCATAGTTCCTTTGTGTCTGTTTTTCATTTTTCTGTGTGTAGTTACTTTGAGCTACAAAACTTCCTTGGTTCCCCACCATGAAAGATGAAGAATCAGTAGAGATTAGAGGGTTTGCATAGATTTCTCTCTGATTTTCATCTTGTAGAATCAAGGAATAAGCATGGTAGATGTTGGATAAAGGGTTCATTATCAAGATATTTCCCCTAGCTTTTCCATAGCAATCATTCAATACCATGAGGAATTGAATAAGTATTTCATCCTCTAAGGACTTCTCTAGCTTTTACTTTCCATCACAGACACAAGTGCATAGGCACTTGACATCACAGTTCAAAGAATCCAGCTCATCCCATAATCATTTGAGCTTTGTAAAGTATCCTGCTATGTTAGTTGTTCCTTGAACTAACCCTGATAATTCTTTGCGCAGGTGATAGAGTTTGGCACCACTTGACTGTCCAAACCTATGTTCAAGACTGTTCCACAGATCCTTGGCATACTTTGAGTAGATAGTGTTATCTACTCAAAGTATGACATGGTGACCTCTTGGCTTATAAGCTCACTCTCCAAAGACATTGGAGATAGTGTCCTTGGCATACTTTGAGTAGATAACACTATCTCCAATGTCTTTGGAGAGTGAGCTTATAAGCCAAGAGGTCACCATGTCATTGCATCTACTCCAAGGCTGAAAATCCTTGGAAGTAGCAGCTGGAGCTGGACAGGTTCCATTGATGAAGCCTAATTTATTCTTGGCTAAAAGTGCAATTAGCACAGACCTCCTCCATCCCTGAAAACCTCTGCCAGTGAATATTGTATTGACTAGGGTCATTCCAGGTGCATCAGAAGAATGGAGGAAGTAGGGATGATTTGGATCGAAGGTTACTCCACTTCTAGATCCAGTTTGGATGATAGATGTTTCTGTATTATCATGCATGGTGAGGAAGATGAAGAGAAAAGAAAGTGAGATAGAACAGAGAGATGATTAGATCGAGCTTCACTGCTCTGATACCATGAAAGATTTTAAAAGGAAGAAGACGTATTTAGGAATTTTCTCTGTTGCATTCCATTGTGTAGTCATCAATCTATATATACAAATTATCCTATCTAGAAAGAATAAAGAGTTGTACACTTGTCTAATTTCTATAGGCTATGAGAATAACTAACTAACCACTATTATTATTTACAATGCCTAATCACATGTCTCACCCATGTGAGAATAATATGATGATTTAATGAGTCCACTTTGATCTGGACGGTCATACACCATATCAATTGCTGAGGGTGCTCCACGTGTAAGGTCTAATTGTGCAAATAAAACCTTATCTCTTCTAGATATCTCCGAAGACCCATGTTTTGTCTGAAACCCTATATCCTCTTTTTCTTCGATTGACTCTCCATTTCTCTCATTTCTCCGATCAATTGAGTGAAAATTAGAGGGTTTTTTCTCAACAAGAAACTCTTAGCTTTCCGATTCCGAAAATACTTGAATATCAATCCTTCAATACCATCTTACATAGTCAAAATATACCGAAGTTTTACATGATATAGAGTGGCATTTATTAACAACATGGTAACATGTAACTATGTGATCAAAGGTCACATAGTTAATGTTATCATGTTGTTTATAATGACAATCTTACAAAAATCAAACTTTGGACTGGCGAGTAAAATCTAGAGGTATGGATACAACTCTCTTGTGTTGTGAAATCATCATTTACTTCTAGGCTATGGAAATCGAAATCGTTAGAACATTTTAGCTTTGAGTATTTTCAAAAATCGATATTATTTTTCTTTGGAAACATTCGAGTATTCTGAAAAACTTTGGGAAGTAGTGTTATACATAATTTTAAATTGGTTTAATAAGATACAACATTTTGGCAATTTTGGGTTTGATTAAAGTAAAGGAAATCTCCCATCTAATTTTTAGGTACCTAAAATTAATTATATTATTCAACGTCAAATTCCATTAAAGTCTATTTTGAGAAGGGCATGTCGTTCGAGCCTAACAATGGTGAGTAATTTATGATTGCATTTTTTGACATTTTAAAGGAATAAACTTTGGATTTGAAGTGTAAAGAGTATTCTCTAGGAGCCAAAGAAGGTTGCAGTCTTTACATTCAGGTTTAGTAACCTAGATGTTTCATTCAATCTTTCTAAAACTTGATGTTCTGTGGTTTATTTTTCTATTGAATTCGTAAGATAAGATAGACCTAAAGTTATTAGTTGTTTGAATGTGAAGTAAATTTAACACATTCAAGCCTAGCACTCTGTTATTAAAAGGTCACTCTTGTAATATGTCTGGTCGAATGTTTATATCAGAAGTCCTCTGCAGAGATGCTTTCTACTAGGGAAATAAGCCTTGTTTGAAGATTGAATTCAATCGTTTGAAGAAAACCTCAGTATTGAATTTACTATTTTCCCTCCTATGTAAAAGTTATTGAAGATGTTGATGAGTTACATTGCATTTCGTAATCTGAAATGCACAGATATTGCATTTCCATACCCTTTTTTGCTTTCTGTTATTTCTCTTTTCTCATCACATATGTCTTGAGTCATTTAATTTCGTAACTGTTTGCAGACTGGTGGAAATACTAGTGCCAATCTGATATGGGAGATGATGCGAGCTCCTAAAATTACACCATCGTTTCCTGCTGTTCAAGCATATTTTGATGGCTTCTCGCTTGAAGGTGAGTTTTCCTTACTTGATGACAAATCCATTGGTTCTTCTATCACCTTAGGAAGGGCAATTATTAGATAATGCTAAGGTTTGTAGATTGCAAGCAGCTCTTAGATGCTGTGACAAAGTCATTTGCTGCTCTTGAACCAAACAATCCAAGCATCCTGTTTTACCAACTCTACCTGATAACCAATTAGGATTCATTCCCAAGTATATTCTTGTCTTATGGTTTGTCTGGATCAGCACTAAACTGCATGTACTTGCATTCTTTCAATTTGATTTCGTTGAAAGGTTGAGATAGAATGATGCAAAAGCTGTGAGCTAGTCCACCACTATTTTGTGTTTTTAACTTCTCCAGGCGAGATGCATCTGGAAATAGGACACTTTCGTTCTGATGTATGTGGTCATAATTTTTGGTAATCCATTTCAGATTCTGGATATACCAGCTGATGATCCAAGACTGAACTAGTTTCTCGAACCTACAATAATCTGAGACAGAGGTTTGGTGGGTGAGGTAGTACGGGAGCTGGATGACCATAGACAGAAGATTGAGGGCATGCAGCAGCTACATTGCCGTGAACCATTGGGTTCTTTTTATACCCTAGAACTAGAATGTCTGCCTTTTCCTGTTATTCCATAATTTGGCCCGTCTGCTCATGTGCCCCTGTCGAGCAGATATATAGATTAATTGACATTGTAACGGAGGTAATGGGATTTTCGCAACCTGCTGGAGGTAGGAAAAACACCCAAGCATGTTCGGAGTAGAATCAATGTGTTAGAAGTTGTAAATTATTCATGAGAATGGATATCCGCCCATGCTATGTTATGGACATCATCCCTATCATGGAAGGATTTTTTTTTATATATAAAATTTCACTTTTTAGCCCTAATTGACTTGTAAATCATATAGGGAGCACACAATTGATAGAAGAAAACGAGTGATAGTATTTGCTCTCTTGCTGTTATCATTTTCTTTACATTTTAAGCTCTTGTTAAATATACTTAGTTCTTGCTATATTGCTGTTATTTCACTACAGAAAAAAGAAAAGGAAAGGGTTAAGAGGAAAAGGAAAACAAAGATGGTAGCTTTATTTTATTTCTTTTTTCTTCTTGGATAGGATTTAGGCGATAGTTTTATTTAAATAAACTCCTTCCGAATATAAATATTACTCATTAAATGGATTAACTAGTACTAATCTTATCTGGTTAACTGGATAGCATTTGGGCAATCCGATCAAAGTAATCGTAAGTCTCACAAGAAATGAGAATACTGAAGCAACACATGACAATAGAAAACGACCATGATACACATTGCTCTGTTTGATCACAGAATTCAGCAACTACTATATTACAACTAAAAATGCAAGCAAGAAAAAACACAGAATTTGCAATAGCAATATATCATTTAGTACCCGAATATTCAGATCAAGAACTGTTTCATAAGCTGTGAGTTGATTACTTAAGTTGTAAAATAGAACACTGAAACTGGAAGCAAATGCACACTGCATCCCTACAATGACAAATTTCTTTTTTCCCGTCACCAAGTAGGTTTTATTTCCTGGAATTGCAGATCTAGCTGGTGATCGATGCCCTAGTCCGCATACAAACAAAATTAGTGACACCAATAGCACAATCCAGCTATTCCAGCCATTATTTGGAAGCAAATGCACGCTGCCTCCCTTCACCTCAAGACATACGATAAACTTCTTCCTTCTCCTCGCCAAGAAGTAGGGTTTACTTTCTAATATTGCGGATCTCGCTGGTGATTGATGCCCTAGTCCGCATACAAACACAACTAGTGACGCTGTCTAGCACAACCCAGTTTTTTTTTTCTCGAAATAAGCACAATTCAGCTACGGAGGTAGTTGTTCAGCCTTCACCAGACTTCCTCCTCTCAATCGCCTAGTGGGGATTAGTTGTGTTCTGACACAATACAATCACATCGCTCTCTCAACTAACCGCAAATGCCGCAATTGGTGCGAGTTGTAAGGAGTCAAACCCTCTGCCGAGCTCCACCCAGCCCGCATTTTCTTTAAATCACGATATTCTTACTGACAAAGCCTCCCTGGAAGGAGATCAGCTTCACAGCTGCCATTTTCTCCTACCAATTCCACATTCATCAGATTTCAATGACACCACGACCAGTCACTAATCAATACTCGAGAGCTGGATTTGATTTGATGCTTAAAGATAAAAGTATTACCTACCGTGCATTCTAGCCACAGAGGAAGAAATGGCAACTTGCCTGCTTATGAAGAATAGGATTTTCCAGCGGAACAGTCATACTCTCCAGGCTCTCTTGGTGATCCAAAAGTTGCCTACAGCAATCTAAACAAACCAAGTCGAAACTGAATAATTCCTCATATTCACAATTATTTAGGCACCGCCCACAGTTGATACAACGTTTAATGCAGATAGTACAAGCCCTGCACAACTGAGTGGTAGATTGCTTCTTTTGGCAACTCTCTGAGGGGCAATCATAGACTAGTCTAAGTTGCTGGCATTTCGGGCATATTTCAATATCAATAGCTTGATCATCATCAGACAACACAGATAACTGGCCGCCTTGGAAAAACCGTGGTTTACGATTAGTTGGCAGCTTGCTGCTATCGACATCTAACAAGACCTTGAACTCTTCGAAGTGTTGGTTTGTCATACCAAATAACCCATCAATACCTAGGTACTTAAGGCTGGGTTTTCCTGCAGGCTTGAAGACCTTTAAGTTACCGAGAACACCATCAGCTGTGAGTCTCCCACATCCTGGGACACTAAGCTGCATTGAGAAAGTAAACACAAGACATCAGAAAACTATAATAAGAATAAACACATGAAATATTAAACATAGGAAATGAAGAATATACTAAGGTATTCAAAAAATTTAATGAACTCCCTGAAAAGGTAAAACCAAGAGGAATAGCAGCTTATTTGATTGGAAAACAAGGGAAAAATTAGTTAGACATTGTGTCTCACTATTTCTCTCACAATTCATTGCTCATCAAATTTACTGTGCATGAAGCCGTTGATACCACGTCCAGTATGACATGAAGAACAAAAATAATTTGCTCCTTAATAAAATATATCAATAAAAATTATGCACACAGCCCCACCTCCAAGAACAAGTCTATTGGTCTCTTGGTCTATCAGAACTGCCCCCAAATTGCACCACTCGTTTCTGTAATTTTTTATAAAGACAACTAATTTCAGTAATACAAGGCTAAATAGGCTTATCCACTATACCAACTGTCCTGCTTTTCAACCCACTATCTCCAGTCCTTTAAATTCTGCTAAAAGGCCTCTAAAAACTTTTTTCAAATGATATTTTTAGCAATACATGTTTTTATTTTCAGCAATAAATATTTTAATAAGGAATTATAATATCTTTTCAAGAGTTTGAACTACAACTGTACTATGATATCTAGCAGCATAATTGCATTGTAGAGGCAGCATCAGATGCAGTAGATACCAGAAAAGTAGACTAACACGAGCACTGAAAAGGGAAGAAACAAAGGAATGCAATAGTGAAGGATCCTAATATCCACTTTCATGAACAGTTAAATACTAAAGCATTACATCTGAAACACTCACAGTTATCCAAGATCAATCAATTACAATTTTTGCAACGACACCTTGAAACTCTGTTACGTGAGGCAAATAAGGTGAGAGTAGAACAAGTAATTGACCAATAATAAGAACGCCAAATACATCTGTAGTGCAAGCCTTACATTCATTATACGCCAAATACATCTGTAGTGCAAGCCTTACATTCATTATGAGACTCTACGAACCATAGTAATTGTACTTTTGGTAACACAAGATAACGTCTAATAAGAAACTACAATGAGCAAAAGTATCAAACATAGATAAGTAACCAGCAAAAGATAATAGCTGACCTTTTTCAGGCTAGGATTCCTTTCAAGCACACAATTCAAACCACTATCAGTGATCTTTGAGCAGTGCACAAGACTCAGAGAATGAAGATGACCTTGAGCTCTTTCTGTCAACTTTGTAAGAATTTCATCTGTGATCTTACAACTCAATGGATGATCAACGTGAATATTTCTCCACAGAAGAGGATCACCGCGCACCACATCTCGTAAAGGTTTGCAAACTCTTTCAACAGAAAGAAGGTCTCTCAAGCACAGATAGCTAAGGGCCAAAAACAGTGCATCTGAAGGAGTACCTCCATCTCCATTACGATGATCATTCATGCCCGACTGATCTTTCTGAGCTGCATCTCTAAAAACCCAATAACTAGAATTTATAATCTCCTCCATCTCAACGTCCATACAACCAAAAGAATCGCACAATCCCTCTCCTATATCAATCTCAGAAGCATAGGAGTTTTCACCTATGTTCTGGACCCCCACATCCTGGTGAATTCTCATAGCCCCATTTAGAACGATATTCAGTTCCGCAAACATTTGAGCGTCAACCTCAATCTCATCTGCGTGGAAACCAAGATTCTTTAACCCAAAATCCTTGTCAAAATCCTCTAACCAACCCGTGATGGCCGTGACTTTGGTACTAATACCCATACCAAAAGGATCCTGAGGCAACAAATCAACAATATCATCATCAGAAACCATCTTAGTTTCTTCATCTTCGGGATCCCGAAAGCTGCCCTTTTCACAATTTTTCAAACCCCAAAAATCACTAATATCATCAGAAACCATCTTAGTTTTTCCAGTTTTGTTGTGATCATGAAAGTTTTCAACTTCACAATTCAAACCCCAAAAATCACCAGAACAATCAAGCTTCTCATTTGGGCATTCTCTGTCAAAATACCTATTACACCTATCAAACTCGAGCCCAGCTAAAAATCGTTCGTGTTGATTCAAGGCCATAGCTTTCTACTCTAAATATATTCACCCGATTCTACAAGAAAACCCTCAATTCTCGAATGCATACTAAAATAAAAGCACCCAAAGATTTCACAGAGTTTCTTGTGAAAAAAAACCCTAATGGGTCAATCAAAATTAAACCAGATTGTTCCGATCAAACCCCACATTCCGATATTTAAACAGTAATTAATCTAAATACCCAATAGAAAGAACATATCCCAGCTACGTGATGCACATATTTACGGTGTATTACACAAATCTAGGGTTAGATTGCACAAATCAAATGTAAACTAATATGAGAGAGGTGATGATAAAAGGTTTTTTAACCGGATTACCAGAGAGTAATGATGCGCAGTTAATATGTATGTACAATATAAAACCTATACAATAATCTGGGTGGAATGTATAGGTAATTTTCTGTATCTACATACTGTGTTTCTATAAGAATCGCTAATTTTGATTGGGGGAGAGAGAAAGAGGAGAGAGAAAGGGTTTGTGTAATGTGGTATGTATAGGTGTCTCTCTCTACGCTATAGGTGTCGATTGGTAGGGGGTTGGTGTGGCGCGAGAGACTTGTTCCTTTGGACTACCTCCTATATATTAGGGCTTACTTTGGGCCTGGACTTTTTCTACTCTACTTTTTGGGCCTATTTTATTCGCTTGGGCCTTATTGCTCAATCAAGGTTTACTGTATAGCCGCTCTCAAAATAATAGCCGGGAAAAAAAATACTTTTTGTATATATACATTCTGTATGTTATATACAAAATTTTTACAAACTTTATATACTTTTTCGACTATCGAATGTAAATAGTTTTTGACGGGGACTAAAAGTGAAAAAAAAAAAACTCAATCAACTAGATCTCAATCTCAAATTAATTAAAATAGTAGCTTAATAGCACGTCAAAAAGATCTATCGATTGAAAAATAACAAAGATCAGCCATGTAAAGATAAGACACACAATTAAAGTGCCAAACTCCGTCTAAAAAGATGGAAGCTGACATATCGTAGAGTCAAGATCAGCATGTCCAGCGAGATCAAAATGAACATTTATGACCAATGAGCTAGAGTTTTAGGATTTGACAAAAGTATCAGCATAGCTAGGAACCTAAGTATAATAGTAAACCCCTATAGAAAGTTTACTATATGAATATTTTTTATCATTTTATGTTCAAAGGTTCATTATAATTATTCTTACACTAGTCGTTAATCAATTGCCATCTTTTCCAAACTTGAAAAATATAGTTTCCTTTGAAAATAAGATTCATGTGTATAAATATGATTCACGTGTATAATATCGTCTTCTTCGAAAGTAACTAATGTCCCAATAAATGTACTCTCTCCTCAATATTATGTTTCGACGCACAACATAATCCAAACATTTGAGTTGTTTCCAAAGTTTTTTTCACTATTATCAATGCCATGAGTAAAACATAATTTAGTTATTTTGGTTGCAAAACAATAACGAAAGTTGTAATGTTAAATTCTGTTAAATTACTAGTATTTCTTTACAAGATTGAAGCTAAAAAACTATTTATTATCTCCCCACCATCTTTACTTTTTTCCATTATTTTAAATTTTAATGATAATTTTAAGAATATAGAATAGTTAGTATGGAATCACATGATTTTTCATTAGGAAGAAGGTTACAAAGCAAGGCTAATTTTGTACGCCAACAAGATATGTATAATGTTTTATATATTGCTTTCGATCATGTCTCATTCACTTTTCTCTATTAAATTTATTTTTGGTCACTTTCTCATCATTTCAAATTATTTGTGAAAGTGTACCCAATTAGTACCTTAATTTTGGCTTCTCTTGTCGAGTAATGAATTTCGTAAGGGACCAATACAAGTGATTTTTTTTTTTTCCAAGACATTGCCAATTAACAATTCGGTTGGTAATCTAATACTAATTGCCTCTGGTATCCGTCATTATCAGATCTCAATACAATTTTGCACATCAATTTAATATAAAAGCCTTCATCTTGCTACCAAGGCAAATTTTTTAAAATAAAGTACCAGTGAATCAATAGGATATTTTTCATTTTGGATTTTGATGGGTTTAAAGTATCTTAGATTTATATTTTGATGATCTAACAAACTTATTATCAAGAACCAGATAAAGGACCTGATGCATACTTGGTATATTTATCCATCAATGGACTTAAGCTAATGTGAGCTGTATGACTTCAGATAGAAAAGAACCAACTCAGGGACCTGATCCCTTGGAGCTTCCCTAACTGCAGTACGAAGTCAACTCTACAGATGGAAAGTGACTGCCTGCACTATACATGCTACAGTGCAGAAACAGTGCAACAGTCACTTCCCATTGGGAAGGACTTTTTACCAACCAAGTATTTACATCATCCAACTAATGTCATCCAAAGGATATTAACAAGAAGCATTACAACAAAACATCACTTGAACACTTGTGAAACAATTCAAGCACTCAAGATCTGATAATCAAGCATTGAAGTTACAAGTGCATCAAGAACAAAGTGCAATACTACTACGGACCAGTTCCATAACAAGTCTTTTGTATGTCCTTAGTTGAGTTGTATCTTTGTATTGGTTATTTATTGTAATTCCTACTTTGCTTATCTAGAAGCTTAAATTAGGAACCTCAAAAACCACAAACTCGTAGAGTTTTTGTCGTGACTAGAGTTAGTCATAAGTTGAAGTTTTTGTAATAGGTGTATTGCAAAGTGGCTTGTAATAGGTGTATTACAAGTTAGTGAGGGATTAAGAGTTTAATTCCTAGGTTACAATAGGTTGTAATCTAAAGATTGCTCAAGTAGTGAAGTTGAAATCCTACAAGTGAAGGTCGTAGTTTTTTATCCCCTTGAGCAGGAATTTTTTCACGTAAAATCTCCTGTGTCATTTACTTACTGGTATAGGACCAGGTCTCTATACAGTTTGGTGGACTCATACATTATATCAATTGGTATCAGAGCGGGTTCTTTCTAAAAGGTTAACACCTAGAGAGGATCCTCACCATGGATTCTCCACCAAACTTCGAGGAAGGACAATCAACCTACAGGCCCCAGAGATTCAACGACCAATACTATGGCTGGTGGAAAACTCGAATGCATGACTTCATAATGGCAGAAGACTCCGAGTTATGGGATGTTATTTGTGATGGTCCATACGTCCCAACAAAGAAGGTAGGAGAACCTGCTGTAATGGTGCCAAAAACCAGGAAAGAGTACAATGATGCCGACAGGAAAGTTATAGAGAAGAACTTTCGCGCCAAAAAGATTTTGGTGTGTGGTATAGGACCTAATGAATATAACAGGATTTCAGCCTGTCAGTCTGCCAAGAGATATGGGAAGCTTTACAAATGGCACATGAAGGAACTACTCAAGTAAAGCAGTCCAAGATCGATATGCTCACCACTGAGTATGAGCTATTTAGAATGAAGGATGATGAATCCATTCAAGACATGCATACTCGATTCACTTCCATTATAAATGAGCTACACTCTCTTGGAGAAATCATTCCTAGGAACAAGCTCGTGAGGAAAGTTCTTAGCATTTTACCTAGCTCCTGGGAAAGTAAGGTGAATGCTATCACTGAAGCCAAGGATCTACACACATTGACTATAAACGAGCTAGTTGGGAATCTGAAAACCTACGAGATGAGGAGAAAGAAGGACAGTGAAAGAAGATAACCAAAGAAGGAGAAGAATCTGGTACTCAAAGCTGAAAACAATGATTCGAGCGAGGAGGATAGTGACATGGCATACCTTACCAGAAGGTTTCAGAAAATGGTTCGAAGAAATGGAGATATACCAAAAAAAGGTATTTCCAGCAAACCAAAGAATTATGACCTCTATCATAAGTGTGGACAGCCAGGGCATTTCATCAAAGACTGTCATCTTTTGAAGCAAGAACATTTCAAGCACAACTCTGATAAAGCAGCCAAGAGGAACCCGGTTCCTGACAAACGCTTCAAAAGAAAAAGCGCAGCCGACAATGTTGTGAAACAAGCTCTTGCAGCATGGGGAGACTCCTCCAGTGAGTCTGAAGAAGAAAATACTGTAGGTGATAGCTCCATGTTGGCAGTTGAAAGTGAAGCAACTGAATATGATTCAATATTCGCCTTGATTGCTCAGTCAGACGATAATGAAGACGATGACAATGATGACGTAAATTTTAGGGATGTTCAGAGAAATCTGAAATCCTATTCTCCTAAAAAACTTATGTCATTAGCTACTGTATTGATTGATGCATATCATATTCTGGTGAGTGATAAGGATGCCTTAACCATAGAGTTAGGAGATGCTGGGCAGACTAGAGATGACTTGGTTGTTTGTATAGTTGACCTGAAGGAAACCATAGAAAATATGAAAAATGAAAAGGAGGTTCTAACAGAAAAAATTGCTAGTGTAGAACATGAAAGAGATGATTTGATGGTAATTGTAGTTGACTTGAAAGAAACCACTGAGAACCTTAGTAAAGAAAAGAATGCCTTAGTGGAGAAAGTTGCTATCACTGAGCAAGAAAGATATGATCTCCTAGTGGTAATTGCAGACCTAGAGGAAATAATTGAGGAACTTAAAGCAGACTCTAGGCCTGGAAATTCTGAAAAGGGAAAGGAAATTGCTAGTGAGGCACATACTAAACTTGAAAATGAGCTGAATATTGTAAAAACTAGTTTATGTGTTGAGCTTGAGAAAAATAGGCAGCTTCAAGCAGAATTGGAAAAAGTAAAAAATGATCTTGAGAAATCTCTTAAGTGGACCTGGTCCTCAAATGCTATTACTGCCATGTATTTTAACAATGGTGGAAACAGGCAGGGAATAGGGTTCCAAAGGGAGAAAGTTCCCTATAACCCTCATAGCAAGTATGTCACTGTACCTGATAACTGGCTTTGTACCAACTGTAGGAACAATGGGCATTTCAAGGAAAATTGCCAAGCCAGAGTCCAGTCTATTCAGAAAAATAAAGTTTTTGCTGAAAAAGTAACTACTGGAAGAGAACCAGGTGCTACTCACAAAAAATGCATGTTGCCTGCATGGACTAGAAAAGCTCTCATTCATCCCTTTTCTCATTACAAG
This sequence comes from Nicotiana tomentosiformis, assembly GCF_000390325.3. Taxonomy (NCBI): domain Eukaryota; kingdom Viridiplantae; phylum Streptophyta; class Magnoliopsida; order Solanales; family Solanaceae; genus Nicotiana; species Nicotiana tomentosiformis. The sequence continues at coordinate 98,728,602 of NC_090813.1, read as the reverse complement.
GGACCCAAACTTGTTTGGGTTCCTAAATTTAACCCTTGAATTCCTTGTGCAGGGAACAGTGAGAGAAAGCAGTCAACAATGGATCATGGACAGTGGATGCTCTAAGCACATGACTGGGAATACCATGGACTTCCTTTCACTGAAAGTCCTTTAAGGAGGGAATGTATCCTTTGGAAATAGGAAAAAAGGGTACATTCTTGGTGTTGGAAAAATTGGAAAGTCTCTCTCACACTCAATCGAGAACGTGTATTATGTCAATGATTTGAAGTACAATCTCTTGAGTGTTTCTCAAATTTGTGATAAGGGAAACAAAATGGAGTTTTTGTCAAAGATATGCACAATTACTACTCTAGTAACGGGTGAAGTGGTATCTATGGCCAAAAGATACAAGAACATCTACGTTGCTGATTTCGAGTCCCTACAATGTGGTGACATGAGCTGCCTGAAAGCTATTGATGATGATGCCAAGCTGTGGCACAGAAGGCTGGGACATGCAAGCTTCTCTCTTCTGAACAAGCTGATACAGAAGGACCTGGTTCGTGGCTTGCCAAGTTCAAAGTTGAAAGAGCACAAAGTATGGCACCTGGTACCTAGACCCTCAGATAGAACCATCATAGGGACCAGGTGGGTGTTCAGAAATAAGCTTGATGAGCATGGAAACACTACAATGAACAAGGCAATGTTGGTTGTCCAAGGTTACAATCAGGAGGAAGGGATTGATTATGATGAGACTTTCACTCCAGTTGCTCGTATGGAAGCCATCAGAATTCTCATTGCCTTTGCATCACATATGGAATTCACCTTGTTCCAAATGGATGTCAAAAGTGCATTTCTAAATGGTTTTCTAAAGGAAGAAGTCTATGTTAAGCAACCTCCAGGTTTTGAATGTCATAAACATCCTGAATATGTGTTCAAATTGGACAAGGCACTATATGGTTTGAAGCAGGCTCCTCGAGCTTGATATGAAAGGTTGTCAAAGTTTCTCTTAGAAAATGGATTTACAAGAGGAAAAATTGACAACACTCTGTTTCTGAAGAAACGAGGAAGGAACCTGCTCATTGTTCATGTATATGTTGATGATATTATCTTCGGGGCAACAGCTGACTCACTTTGTGAGGAATTTGCAAAACTCATAGGAAGTGAGTTTGAGACGAGCATGATGGGGGAGCTGAACTTTTTCTTGGGTCTTCAAGTGAAGCAGTCCACGAAGGGAACTTGTATTAGTCAGCAGAAATATATCAAGGAGATTTTGAAGAGGTTTGATATGGAAGCATCAAAGGTGATTGACACTGCCGCTAAGCTAGACATGGATGAACTGGCTCTCATGTAAATCAAATAATGTATCGAGGCATTATTGGATCACTCCTCTACCTCACTGTCAGCAGGCCATATATTATATTCAATGTAGGTTTATGTTCAAGGTTTCAATCAAATCTTAAGGAATCTCATCTAAAAGCTGCTAAAAGGATTCTGAGATATCTTATGGGAACACAGGACCTGGTTCTATATTACCCTTCAGGTGACAACTTTAATCTTGTTGGTTATGCTGACGCTGACTATGCAGGTTACCTTGTGGACAAGAAGAGCACATCTGGAATGGCTCATTTCCTATGATCATGTCTGATTTCATGGGGTACAAGGAAGCAAAATTCAGTAGCTCTCTCAACAGCTGAAGCAGAATATGTTGCTGCAGCATCCTGCTGTGCTCAGCTCTTGTGGATCAAACAACAACTAGAGGATTTTTGGAGTATACACTGACTGTGTACCTCTTCTATATGACAACACCAGTGCACTCAACATGGCAATGAACCCGGTCCAGCTTAAGAGAACCAAGCACATTGATGTGAGACATCATTTTCTCAGAGACAATGTGGAGAAAGGGGCTTATTTGCATGAAGTTCTGTAGTACAGAAGACCAAATTGCAGACATCTTCACCAAAGCTCTGAGCAGGGAACATTTTGAGAAAAACAGGATGGCACTGGGGTTAATCAAGCCTATTTGAGAACCTGATTCCCTTCCATATGGATATGAAAGTTACATTCAGGTAAATCTAGATAAAGTGTTTTCCGGCCAAGCCTAACTTGCCTCTATACCGTTGCAGGTAGACACGCATGATGATTATAGAAGCTGAAAAAATAATGCATGAGCGGTAAAAGAGAGTTGAAAAATCTTTTCCGAAAAACCGGTCAAGAACCTGGTTCTTGTACCACAGGTTAGTAGTCTTGTGTTTTTTTCATGCATATCTCAAAAGAAACAAAATTAACTTCCACGTCATCCACCTTTTCAGACCCTGTATATCACGTCTTTTCTTTCAAATCTGTTCACTTCCCTCTGCAACATTGCATCTTCCCATAAACCTACAGCCGTTTCAGAACCCGTTTCTCTTCCCTCAAAATTATCTTTTCCCTCCTTAAAACCCCTACACCTCCTAACCTTAAGCGATCATCCTTCTCTCTTTCCACTCTTCCAGAACCGTCTACCCAACTATCTACCATGGCTGAAGAGCAAGCAAACCTACCCACCTCTGAAGAGAAAACCCTTGACTCATCCGCCATATTAGAAACACCACCAAACGTCCCCTCTTCCACCATTGCTGACCCAGAAACACCCAAACCTGATTCCCTTTCACCCCCTATCTCTCTCATCACTCCCTCTGTCATACTCCTTCCTTAAGTGTTGAGGACTCAGAAGCACCCAAAATAGATAGTGTTTCTTCTCTGTTGCCTGATACTCTCAAAGAACAGAACAAGGATGAAGAAAAGGGTGAAACTCAACAAGGAAAATGGGTGTCCGAGGAAGATACTGATCAGTGTGCTATTTCTTTGGTTACTGCTACTGCTATGGAACCTCAGGAAAAGGAGGCCATCGAAAACATGTTGTCCATTGCTGCTGAGGGACTGGTGAATGAAGGACCTTCTACCATGCCTGAGTCTCAGGGGGAAGGGACTCCGCTCTTAGGAGAAAAAGGAACAATGGTGCTCTTTGAACCAGCTGCACCTGAAGAAGCTACTGGGAACCCTGTTGATGAACCCGATCCCCTCCATGAGGAAACATGTCAGGAATCATCTTCCCAGGTCAGCTTTTACCCTACTCCTTCTCCTCACTTTGACGCTGAGCCGTTGGAGTCTATCTCTCCCGATGTGAGATCTAGTGATGAAGATGAACAGGATGATATGGTTTTCAGTGCATGCTTTAAGATTAGAAAGCCCGTGGTCACTCCTGAGCCCCCTCCTAAGCGACCTACCACAAGGTTGCAACATAAGGAGGCTTTTGAGTGTGCCTTGAAGAAAAGCAAAAGGAGTAACAAGAAAAAGAAGAAGAGGCTGGTGAAGGACGTGGAAATTATGCGTGACAAAAGTATACTTGTAGTGGAAGTGGATGAGGATGCTCAGGAGGAACCAAGTTCGCTGGTTGAGAAATCTTAGAAAAAGAAACAATCTGTTGAGAGTGCTTCAAAGGAAGTTGTTGAAAAACCAAGTAAAAAGCCTGTGAAAGGTAGTGTCAAGTCTAAGCAAGTTGTGGAGGAAGAATTTGTGTCTGATGATGATATTCTGGTTAAATCAAGTGGTAAGGGCAAGTCCATTGGCAGGTCTGGCAAAAGGAAGTTGGAAACTGTTGGGGAACCCGGTTCTGCAAAAAAGGTGAAAAGTGTAAGTGTATTAGGGCAAGAAAGGTTGAGACATCAAAAGGTACTGCGGGGTCGCACTTTTGACCCAGAGATTTCTAAAATGGCGGGTATGAGACAAATTCCTGAGATAGTGGAATTTCAGTAGTGGGGCCATCTGTTCAAAGAGGATGTGGCCAAAGTATATGAGGATGAGGTCAAAAGCTTTTATGACGACCTCTTCACTGTTGAAGATGACCACATCTGTGTTTTAGTGAATGGAGTGGATATGGTATTGGAGTTCCATCTGAAGGGTTGTCATCTGTGAGAGGTGCTTGTGGCTCTAATTTTAGGCGCGCCATTGTGAAAGAAAAAGTTGTCCAGCATGGGGAACGGGTACACAAGAAGGCTCTACTTCCTGTGTACCAACTGTTGTTCGAGTTGGTTAACAAGGTTCTGCTCCCTCGTGCTGAAAGAAGATCCATTACTTCCAAGTCTGATCTATACTTAATGGAAGCACTAGATGAGTTCCGTTCTATCAACTTGCTTGCCATTATGATTGAACATATACAGAAAGTGATAGCTTTCAAAGATGGGAACCATGGACTTCCGTATGGATTTCTTCTCACGCGTGTCTTCAAGTTATTTGATGTACCCTTAGGAAATCCCAAGATGGGGACCAGGAAACAAACCTTCTTTTAAAACTACACTGGAGGAATGTGAATGTATTGAAAAGGTTGGAGGAATGAGAAGCACTTTGACGATCTCACAGCTAATCAATGCCCAGAAGAGTGCCACAGAGGAGATCGGGAAGCTGAAGGTAAGGAACGCCATTCTTGAGACTCAGCTTAGTCAAGCTATAGCAGCACCGGGACCCTCCAGTTCATCAAGTGAAGAGGTTGCTCATCTGTCTAAAGAAAATGCTGAGCTCAGGCAACAGGTGGAGAACCTGAGAGAGAAACTGCTCGCAGAGCAAATGTCCGCAAATGCTCGGATTGACCTTGTTCTCAACACTCTTGTTGCCTCCTCTAAGCCTTCCTCCTTTAGTGCCCCCTAAGAAAATCTTCCAGTGACCAGTGTCAAGTTTTTATCTTTTGTTTTGATGACTTGTGGTAGTTATTTTTGTCTTTTTTGTGATGTGAATGGATTTCACCTGTACTGCTCCCGCTTTCAACAGTCCAAACTTGCCTTTGCTGTAATGGCAAAGGCTTATGTTTTATAAAAATCAATGAAGACTCTCTTTTGTTGTTAAATGCTTGTCTTTTTCTGCTTCTCTTTTTTATCATGTTGTGTGCACACATGTGGCATGAGTTAGCTAGGCTAGACTTCTTTATGTTGATTGCTTGCTTGTGTATTTTTAATGATGCCAAAAGGGGGAAGATAAATTGAAGCAGGGGGATCTGATTAAGGGGGAAGCATAGAGTCCGGGAGAACTTGGGAAGTTCCTGGTACTTTATCTGGTTTATTGTGCTCTGCAAATGGTTATCAATTTTTAAAGTTTGTCATCATCAAAAAGGGGGAAATTGATGGGTTTAAAGTATCTTAGATTTATGTTTTGACGATCTAACAAATTTATTGTCAAGAACCAGATAAAGGACCTGATGCACACTTGGTATATTTATCCATCAATGGACTTAAGCTAATGTGAGATGTATGACTTCGGATAGAAAAGAACTAACTCAGGGACCTGATCCCTTGGAGCTTCCCTGACAGCAGTACGAAGTCAACTCTACAGTTAAAAAATGACTGCCTGCACTGTACATGCTACAGTGTAGAAATAGTACAGCAGTCACTTCCCATTGGGAAGGGCTTTTTACCAACCAAGTGTTTACATCATCCAAGTGATGTCATCCAAAGGATATTAACAAGAAGCATTACAACAAAACATCACTTGAACACTTGTGAAACAATTCAAGCACTCAAGATCTGATAAGCAAGCATTGAAGTCACAAGTGCATTAAGAACAAAGTGCAATACTACTACGGACCAGTTCCATAACAAGTCTTTTGTATGTCCTTAGTTGAGTTGTATCTTTGTATTGGTTATTTATTGTAATTCCTACTTTGCTTATCTAGAAGCTTAAATTAGGAACCTCAAAAATCACAAACTCGTAGAGTTTGTATCGTTACTAGAGTTAATCATGAGTTTAAGTCTTTGTAATAGGTCTATTGCAAAGTGGCTTTGTAATAGGTGTATTACAAGTTAGTGAGGGATTAAGAGTTTAATTCCTAGGTTACAATAGGTTGTAATCTAAAGATTACTCAAGTAGTGAAGTTGAAATCCTACAAGTGTAGGTCGTGGTTTTTTATCCCCTTAAGCAGGGATTTTTCCACGTAAAATCTCATGTGTCATTTACTTACTGGTTCATTAGCTATTCTGTGGGAACTGGTATAGGACCAGGTCTCTATACAGTTTGGTGGACTCATACATTCTATCAGATTTGAGTTACAATATTTGTTCGTTTTAAATTTAAATTATATATACTAATAATGTAAAGGTCTGCGTATATAGTACACACTACCCTTCCCAGACCTCATTAGTGAGATTATACTGGATTGTTGTTGTTGTAAAATATTTTACAATATTAGTGCAAGCGAGTCGGCTACTCTATTTTTTAGATTATCATGTCAAATTTGCCAAGAAAATTTACATATTGTTGTGAGTTGTAGGTTAAGTTTACGTGATGGTGTAAAAATTTATATACATTTTCTTTTTAGGTTTTGATGCCTAGGGAATCTATGGTAAGAAGAAGATAAAAGTTATGCTAAAAGAATAAGAAGAAAAACTATGGATATTTCAGTCTACATTTGTGGGGCTGTGGGGTAAAAACTTGGCTTCCAAGGTGTTCTTTCCTTGACGATTTCAACACTTCCTTTCTTTAAGGAGTAGTTCAAAAAGTCCTTTTTGGAAAAAGAGGGATGGAATAATAGTCAAACAAGAAAAGAGAGCAAACTACAAAGCAATTATGAATTCCTTTCGCCTGTTGAGTCATTAGCCTAATTGTCCCTGTCATTAGAGAGTTGATAGGATACAACAACAACAATAATTATGCTTTAATCACAAATTAGTTAAAATTTATTACATGAATCCTCACTGTTCATGTCATTTTATTTAGGTGTCTAAGTGAGCATGTCTTAATGTTTTAATTACTACGAGATTTCATCATAAATTGACTAATTTTATGGTGACTGTCGACCTATCACAACCCTCCTCCTTTATCTAGACTGAAACAGCTATATCAACATGCTGTGTGAAGTTCACATGGATGGAATTAAATAAAATTTTCGAAAACAAATAAAATTGTTTCTTACTATGTTATTTGGACGTTATTCTCTTTTGCCAGTCTCTTCTCGTGGGCAGTGATCCTTCTCCATCACTAAATTAGGTCTGTATCCATGTTGCTACAGTGAGGAAAAGCCAGATAATAATATTCACCAGATCTAGGTCCCAAGATTTGTTACGTACTGCTAACACATGGATATCTTTGGCAAACTAGAGTGTGTTTTTTTTTTTTTTTTTGGGGGGGGGGGGGGTGGAGGGTTTGGCTAGGGGGTTGAGGAGGAATTCTGTTTTCAGTATTGGAAAAACTTAAGATATATTCAAACTTCCATGCATTAGCTTAAAAAAGATGACATTATTACATGCAGATATATTTCTCCTATACCGACTAAAATCTTACTTCTCATCGAGTTTGCACATAGGCAGGATCATACATGGCAAAAGTTACAAGGTAATACTCATATTTAGGGGACAGTAGAATGTAATCCGCAACACTCCTTGCAAACTTATAAAGTGGGAGGAATCCATATATAGCCATGAGTTTGAACGTAACCGACATTTTGCAGCAACTCATCTGCTTCAGCAGGACCTCTGCTGCCTGGCTTGTATGGAATTGGCTTGACCTCTCCATCGTCAATTCTATGCAAAAGTGGGGTAAAAATCTCCCAAGCGGCCTATATTTTAACAGAATAAGAATTATTACCAACCGCGTTTATGTAACAGTGCGCAACATACTAAAAAGAAAATGCACTACATACCTTGAGCTCATCTCTGCGCACAAAATGCTGCTGATCCCCTCTTATTCTGTACAAAATAAGAAAACATTGTAAATCCAAGCACGATATGGTTATCTGTAAGTTGTGATACTACTATATAGTATCAATGCAATAAGTGCCAGGCTGCGTAATGAAAGAACCAAATAAGTCAAACAAAGGCAACATGCACAAAGGCAGAGAACCATACGTGTCGAGAATCAGACGTTCATAAGCCTCTGGAATGACAACCCCTTGATAACGCTGCCTATATGACAGGTCTAATTCACTTTGAACAGTTGACATTTCAAGCCCAGGCTTCTTGACCTGCATTAGAGTAACAAAAAATACGTCACTGAGCTAGGAACACAAGCAGAAGAAGTGTTCCTTTTCTTCTCTTCTCTCTCCTTGAAACAAATGAACAAAATTGATAGGTGAAACTCCTATCTTAAATTTAGCAAATGAATAAAATAGCGGCTCTCTCTCTCTCTCTCTCTCTTACATGTTAATCCACGTGAGAAGTCCAAGACGGAACAGAAACAGAAAATTTAAGAGGGATAAATAAGTGCAACATAATTGTCAAAAAATAAATAAGTACAACATATCCTAAGTTCTATTTGAAAATGTCTAGTGGGTAACATTGTAATTTGAACACTTCCTGGCCACGAAAACTCTGAAACTATTTGATGAATGACCAAACTAGTAGCTTGAACAGAACGAGTTGCACAGAATTATTATCATTACCGTAAGCTTCATGTACATGGCTTCTGAAGGCTGGAGGCGTATAACAAACTCATTTCTCCCCTGCTTTTTACCTGCTTAATATGTCACAGAAGGTATTTTCATCATTGAACTGACTGAAAATCTGATATACAGCAATAAAGTCACAAACAAACATCTAGAAAAATGTTAGAGAGTAGGAAAAAAATGATATTATCCTTAGAGAGATCCTGAAACATACATCTAAATATATCACCAGGAACATCCTTAAACTGCACTCGTATTTCTGCTTTTCTTGAATTTAGTGCTTTTCCAGCCTTCATTATAAAGGGCACACCTGCAGCAGGTAAGCCACATAACTATATAAGATACCCAAGATACAGATAAAGGTGAGTAGCCAAAGTACATCTCTGAAACAACAGATAATAAGGGAATCTAAGGCTGAGATCAAAAGTTAAAACACCTATTTTTAACTTGTGAAATTATTATCTAACCTTCCCATCTTTCATTGTGTATGCGTAAAACCATAGTTGCAAAAGTAGGAGTATTTGAGTTGTCAGGAACCGTTGGGTCATCCTTATAGCCATCATATTGTCCAAGAACAACCTCTTCATCTTTAATTGGAAGCATTGATTGAAGAACCTGTGTGGATAAGGGGAAAAAAATAAGTGAAACAACCATGGGAAAATGGAGTATCACCAAGTATTCGAGACTGTAGCGGCTCGAAAGTTTTTGATTCAAATTTAATACTTCAGCACCGCTAAAGTGTACAGGAAATAGTGTTTTGGTTCTTCCAGTCATTTATTTTGTAATTCCTGGTAGACCACAGATTCAGCTAACTAATACCTAGATGAAAAGCAGAAGCCACAGGAAAGAAGAAAGAGCAAAGTGTAGTTACAGTGATTATCTTGTCTTATTTATCCTACAAAGAAGCAAGCAACCACATTGATTTTGTCACAGTGTTAACCTGATACATACCTTAACTTTCTCATCCCGGATGTGTTCGGGCTTCTGGGAAACAGGCTTCTCCATGGCAACAAGGCAAAGGACCTGCAGTTGGAAGGCCGCTAATGGTAAGCATTCTAAACGTACCCAAGCACAGTGCAGAGTTCAACTATTCAATGGTTCGAGCAATTGAAACTCAGAATAGCAGGAAAAGATGGGCGAGGTAATGTATTCCAACCCCACCCCAACCCCGATGTTTTGAATTAATACAAGGACAAGCCTACGCAAGGAAATAATTGGATCTATCAAAAGTTTAATACGCTGATGGATTTTCCAGATCTGAATGAATATGTGCAGGCATAAGTTTTACCACTATCCTGAGACATAGTCAAGAACTGGCTTCGTATAATGTACTTTCAGGAGAGAATCTGTGAAGAATAGTAAACCTTCAAATTTTAAGTTTCTAACTAACAAAGCTATGATGATGATTTGGACATTTCAACAACTACTACACCTCAATCCCAAACAAGTTGGAGTCGGCTATATGAACCCTCACTGACCATGTTACTCCATTTAAACTCATTCAAGTCAATATTATACAATAAAAAATATAAGAAGTAGATAGCACTTATTAGCTTTAAAGTCAAAATATTGATGGTCACCTGCAATAGATGATTCTGAATAATGTCACGTATAATCCTGCAAAATGGAAGAAAGAACAAGGTTAATTATTACAGAAATTTTCAAAATGCAGCTTAGTAAAGTACAGAGAAGGAAAAACTTTTAGGCTTCATTTGGAACATCTGCTAAGACTATCTGATCCTTCAAGTTAGGGGAGCAGAAGCCACTATTTTCAAGAAAAAGGAATAGTTTAACTGGAAGTTGGATAAGCCTTCATTTGGTTATGCTAAATCACTTCCCAAATGGCATTAAAAATCACTAAACCTGCTAAAAACTAGAGGAACCTGCGAACTAGACTGTACCCAATAGCTAGATTTGGCTGGCTCTGTTGTTCAACCTCAAACCCTCTCCAAAACAACAACTAGTAATCCATCTCTGTAATCACATCATGACACGACTTGTATGAACGGTGTGCCAATCGACTTACTAAATTTTGAGAACATCATTCGACATATTATGGTGGAATTTCTGTTCTCTTTCTGCCTCCAGCAGGTCATTCTACTCTCTAACCTGAACTCATAGTCAATCGACAACTACGCCGGTCATCAATCATCTAGCACTCAATGTTATTATATTTCAAAGGATTACATTGGAGACAGAGTATCTTTAAAGTCCAACAATAAGAAAAGGTGGACAGAGAAAATAAAGTAAGTTCTCAAGCTCATCTAGGAGACATAGGCATACCCATATTCATCAAAATATCCACCGCGACCTTCAGTTCCAAAGTCCTCCCTAAAGACAATCTGCAAAAGTGGAGACATAAAGTGACCATTTGGAGGTGACAGACATCACAACTAAAAAAATCTGATAAAACATGGGAATGAGAAAACAGAAAGAAGAAAGGAAACTAATGTGGTAAGTTAGCTGATACCAATATCAAAAAATTGATCTAATATTGGCTACTGAGATTTCCCTTCGTGATCTTAGCCATTGTATTGGCTCATTGTGTTGTTTCTTCTCCATACATCAGATAATGGCAAGACAACTCACTCAACAGACTATTCTTCTCATTACGATTTGTGAGAGGCATGAACCTGACCCTTGAGTAACAAGCTAAGCAAACCAATTTAAGTGGTGCCAGACATATCTCATTATATGCTAAGAGGAAGGCCTCCTTTCCTGCCCTGTAGGTAATATGCACCTTTTGTATTTTCATTAATAGGATATGAGTACCTAACTTTTTGTAATGATTTCAAATATGACACGCCATTAATTTTCTTTATAGGTTATTTCATAAGAAATTAGTATTGTAACATGTATCTTAAAGGGAGAAATATACCTGTATATTATCAATGTTGTCACGATTCCAGAGCGGCAAAAAGAAGCGATTTGCAAAACGCAGCACCAACTGCAGTAGTTTTCATACAGTATGACATAAATATACGTACTCATTAGAACTCATACTCAACAAAATATGTGTTTTGGAAAGTACCAAATTCTGCACCAACTCCTTTCCCAAATAATGGTCAATACGGTAAATTTGTGGTTCATCAAATAGTTCTCCTATCTGAGAACTTAGTTGCTCAGCTGAAGCTAAATCCTTGCCGAAGGGCTTCTCAACAACAATGCGAGTCCAACCACCAAGATCAGCTGGAATGTTGCAAGAAAATCTTTAACAATTTCTGTTGAGTATTCAAAAGCATCGCAAGCAAAAATGAAAACAGCTACTCATTCACACTCAATCTGACCAAGTACGATGACTTGAGGACATCTTACATAAGTCATAACTCGTTAGGTTAGCTGGAATATTTTTTTTCAAAATCAAAATTAGAATGTAAAAATTCAACAGAACATCCAAGCTGTAAACTATACAATAGAAAACATCCCAAACTAATGAAAACTTAACACAAGGGTTTATCAATTTGCACAAATTAGAATTATTTGTTTGCTGAAAAGGAGATTTTTCTTTTCTTGTACAAGTCAAGTTTATTCGTTCCATTTTACTTCTTCAAAAATAGATGATGATAGCACTAAATTTGAGCTTCCTCTTTATAAAACGTATAATCTATCATTTATTTGTGACAATTATTCAACCTTAAAAAGGAATATTTTTTTTTCCAGAAAGGAAGGTAAGAAAACAGTAACACATATTCATAGTTTTTTTTTGATAAGGTAAGATTTTATTAAAATACCGAGATGGTACCACATATTCGTAACTTTTAATTCACATTAGCACAGTAGCATATATCCAATATAACCATGCAGAAATGTTTAAAGCCGACTTTGAAGCCTACTAATGAAAGACCAACAGAATGAGAATTGCATTAGTAATCAGTCAAGTGGAACTCACTATGAGAAGAAATACATACATTTGTTCATACAGTAATTTTTTATCATTCTGCAAACGGAGGGATATACTGATGGAGGAAGAGCAAAGTAGAAGAGTCTTCTGGATGATCCTTCTGTGCTATTTTTTGCAATTTCGTGCTCAGCTATAGCCTTGTCCAGTAAACTAAAGCCCTCCCCAGAATCATAAGAGCCACTGACGTATTTAATCTGAAAGAACAATGGCGAGTGAGCAAATAGCACATCAGTTAAATGGTGAAAAGATTATGAAAAATCTTTCCACTCACCAGCTGCAGAAACTCTGATACTTCTTCTTCATTTTCTTTCCCCTGAGAAAGATACCTGCAATCAGAGAAGGTTGTTAAGCACAAGAAACTCTCGCCAGGTTTGCAAGAGACGCAGCAAAGTGAAACTATACTAGTAGAAGAATACTCTAATCAGAAAGCAGCTAAAGTTTAACGAAAAGCTCTTTCTGTTTGGGGAAAATTAGTGGCACATGGTGGCAAACAAACCATTCTACATAAGAACAGATGAGCTTGAAACCTTAGTTTTTTTTAAAAAAAAAAAAAAAAAAAGAATAATTCAAAGCTGTGGTACATCCTTGCTTTCCCATATTGAGGAGACCAAGACAAAAAGTATCTGAAGAACATTTACATCAATAGAGACGAGGTGAACAACAAAATACTTCATCACAAAATGGAAACTGGAAAATGCAAAAGATATTGCACTCACCCACGGATACGGCCTCTCAAGTCGTCGTCAGAAATTTTGGTCCTTGCATAGCCAAAAATGTGAACTTCATTGGATTGCAGAAATCCCTGAGAGTACCCAGCCCAATGCCAAAAGTTAGCATATTGCCAGAATGAGCTCCATACGACTGTTTAACTAGTAGTATAACTAGGTACGATTAGCTATATTTTTTCTATGATTAGGTTGTAAATATAGAAATCAAAGAGAAAACACAAAATGTCAATCTAGTAAGGAGTAAAAGTTATGAGACGTGAACTTCACCTGCCGGTAGAGGTTGAAGAGCGCAGGAAAAGTTTTCTTCTTGGCAAGATCACCAGAAGCACCAAGAACAATAATGGAAAGACACCCAGTTTCAGGTATATTATCATTATCTCTAAAAGAGTCGAGCCGAATAGAACCCCTTTTTTCAATGCACCATGATGCTGCCATCTTCAAGGCCTCACAACCAGCTCACCCTCAACTCAGCGAAGTATGATCAATCCAACCTTGTGATTTCTGATCCGTAAATCAATAATCAGTCGATCAAACACTAACATATAACATCTGAACCTTGTGATTTCTGATCCGTAAATCAATAATCAGTCGATCAAACACTAACATATAACATCTGAACCTTGTGAGTTTTGATTAAAACAACAGTGTTCATTCAATCAAACACTAATATGAAAGATTCTGAGAAGTGGGAAGTTAATAAGATTTGATATGGCTCCAAAAGGTAATCAACTTTTCTAATTTGTGATTAAAATAACAGTATTCATTCGATTAAACACTAACACGAAAGATTCTGAGAAGTGGGAAGTTAACAAGATTTGATAAGGCTGCACAAAGTAATCAACTTTTGCTAATTTGTGATTAAAATAACAGTGTTCATTTGATTAAACACTAACATGAAAGATTCTGAATGTGGGAAGTTAACAAGATTTGATACTGCTGGACAAAGTAATCAACTTTGCTAATATTGACTAGTAGTATTCACAAAGAAGACAATACTCAATTCAGCCAAGTATGATCGCTTCAACCTTGTGAGTTCTGATCTATAAATTAATAACTACTCAATCAAAAACTAGCATATAACATGTGAACCTTGTGAGTTTGTGATTAAAACAACAGTATTAGATCGAACACAAACATTCAAGCTTTTTCTTTCTTCTTTGAAAATGGTAAAATTCACTAATGTGGAAGATTCTGAAAAATGAGAAGTTAACAAGATTTGATATAGCTGCAAAAAGTTATCAACTTTGCTAATTTTGACTACAAATATTCAGAAAGAAGGCGGAGGATCCAAGAAAGATACCTAAAAGAATATACAGTGAAAAGCAGTTGGTGATAATATGAGCAAAATTAAACCAGAATTAGACATAAGAAAGATCAATATACTAGAACTGATTAAGCAAGCAATGAACTAAGCAGATGGAATTACCAAATTATGAGAAGAAGTAATAATTCACCCAACTTAGACACAGAAATTAAGCAGAATAGCGACAAGAAACCAACTTTTTAGGTATTGAAAAGGGGTTGGATCAAACCTGAAGAAATTGTGAGAGACAAAAAGAAAAAAGCAACAACAGACTACAAGGAGCAAAAGAGAGGCAAAAAGCGAAACGAAGTTTTCGGTGATTTAAAGGATTTTTGTAAGATACTAGTATATAGTAATTTTAAATCATAATATATAAGTATTATAGAGATGCCCTTCACCTACCACTTTTTTTGACTTGCATATTGAATTATACAATTATACGATCTATAGAGCCGCCGTAGTTTGGACGACTCTCATTGTTGCTACGTCTTTTTAATTTTCCGACCAACCACTTTTTAACGCCTTTCTCCATTTTACACTTCTTCACATTTCAGAAGTCTAATTTGGACTGTAAAAACAAAACAAAAAAAGATTATTGTAATTTCTGATTGCCACACCTGTAAAATCATGAACTGTTAGTAAAAGTGTCAATTGAAACAATTTATGGTACTAGGATTTTATAAAATTTACGCACTGCCATAGTCAAAAGTGGGTGGACCATTTGATGTTCTCAAGATTTAACAGAAAGTGAGAAAAAATTACAGGCCTTTAATTTCAATGTATATGACTTTTAGTTTCAAGGTATATGACATAGTTTGATCGAAAATTTAAACTTAAAAGAGAAAAGAAAGTTTTTAAAATTTATTGTTTTAAATAATGCATAACATTTGTATAATTATAAAGGTTTTGAAATTTATATCCTAAATGTGCCATAATATTTATGTACATGCCTATAAGAGCTTATCATTAAAAATAAAATAATAAATTTAAATTAAATTATTATTAGCCTCTCAACGCCTAGCGCCATGGACGGCCCCGTGGTCTTGGTCGCGCCAAGTGACAAGTGCGCTTGTGCCTATGTCGCCTCACCGATAGCTCTCGCCAGCGCCCAGCCGCAGGCAGGTGCCAACAGCGCCACGCGCGCAGACTCTGATGCTAAAGACAAGGTTGCTGCCAACAAACCTGCTTCTGCTTTGAAGGAATCTAAGTCATTTCTTTTGTAAATATAGAGTAGTTTTACTTAATGTATTTCCATTAGTCTCTCTAGCTTAGTTATGTCAGGTCTTGTAACTTTGGTTTATTTTTTTTAAGTACTATTAGGGGATCAAGCAATCAAACTTTCTAGCAAGCAAACAATTCGCTGTACTGGTGTCTCTCCCCCTCGACACCGTGTTGCTTTTCTGTAATAGCTTTCATTAATGCAATCAAGTTTTCTTTCATTCTCAATTCTCTTTTCTGTTCTCTCAATTGCTCTTGACATAGGTTTTCCCGTACGGAACTGACAATCTCGTCTAGCGTACGGAGGGGACTCCAGTTGGCGGATAGTGACTACACGGACTGTCCGTTGCTTAACCTTACGTCACCCTTCCAAGAAATCTAAGGTGTCGCGTAACATAATTGATGTCACATGTAGGTCACCAACTTTTCTGTAGCCTGAGGGAGATTTCATTTCATTTGCTAGCCCAACAATAGAATGAGGCAGATCTGGTGACATTTTGTTATACTACGAAGCTGATTTTATTCTCCAATCTCCACGAGTCAAAATAAATCTTTATTTGCTATATACTATGAGCATGATAGAGGCTGCTTATTTTGACCGAGAGAGACAGACTATGGAATTCTTTTCTTATACTATTTAGGAGCTTTTGTGGAATTTTTCTTTTTATAACAAGTTGTCCAGAATTACTACTAGTTGTCATTAACAAGGCCGAAATTCTTTGCCATTTCCTCCTCTCTTTTTTCTCATTTTCTGATGAGTGGAGACCATGAATTGTCATTTCTGAAACTGGAAATGTCTTCTAAGTTCTAAACCAGTCTTTCTTTCCTTTTTTTCTCCTATTTATGTCCACTTGACTTTGAACGTCAGGGTCAGGCAATCAAATCTTCAACCACTATCTAACAGTTGATTAACTAAAATCAAGTTTCACTAATTCTTTCTTGCTAGAGGGATGAAGCAAGTAGCAGAAGCTCAAATTTAGCAATAGATGGTAAAACTTTTATACTTATTTGGTTATCCATGAAACCAGTTTTCATATTCAGTAATGGAAGGGACCATAGTGTTTACACTTTACAGTCAAGTTCTATCATTTTCAATATTTGAGAATATATTGACAGGTCCAGTAAAGAAATATCTAAAAGCTCATTTTCAACCTATATGCCAATTGAATCAAGGATCAAGGGAAACCATTATTTAGATGAGGAACATATTTCCAAATTCCAACCTCCTCTTGTGGCGTACAACTCCAGAAAGTTGAAGCAAAGAGGACCATGTACATTTGTTTTCGCCTCTAGTGACAAACTGATCACAGAACCAGCAACGATTACAAATAACACGGATTAGAGTAGACTATAGCATAACCTTGAAATCAACGATATCACAGTTTCAACCACTTTGGCTTAATCTTCTTCTTATCACCAGGCTTTTGATCTGGTACTGAAGTAGGGGGGTTGGTTTTGGGAGGTTCATCTCTGCTAGGTTCACCAGGCTCCATCTCTATCATAGAATCCAATCCTTGCAAAGACATGACCTCTTCTTGAAGGTAAGGTCCTGATGCTGCAGCACCATCATCACCTGAGAATAAGATAAGACATAAGATTAATTTGAATAAAAATAATCTTAAGAGAGGTGAGGCCGCACATGAACGAACAAAACTCTAATTAAAACACAAAAGACGTCAGCAGAAGATTCATTAGAACTGGGCATATGTACCAAACGAAACAGAAGATGAACATCCAGCAGTGGATATCGAGAAGGGATTCACATTAATGGACTTCTCATTGCCTTGACGTACTAAAATATCTGATAGGATAATCTCAGTATGGTACTTTTGTGCAGATCCTTCAAAATTAAGATATGATAAAAACTGAATGTGTCTACATGAATGCTTACACGTACCTCTACTAAATATATGACGTGCCCAAGTTACTTAAAACCATGTTGTCCATCTCCATGGACTAAGACATATTGGAGAAAAGAATGCCAAAATTTACTAGTTACACTTAACCTTTGATTCTGGAGTTTCCCAAGAGCATCAATATGGAAGAACAAATCTTATTTATCAAAAAATAAAGGCAAAATACATAGTTTACCCATCGACCTTGCATCCAAATCCCTGTTACACATCTCTCCACCACGGGCAACCTTTTACACACCCAACCTTTGTCGAGTGTGTCTAAGACACACCACTTTTTTCTTCACAAGATTTTCAAAGCATGTGTATTGTCACGCGCCAATAAAGTCGTGACACGTGTCACTGACTAATAATAAAAAGATAGCACACAAAATTACAATTATATCCATATCTTCTTCATCCTATCCACCATAACTGCCATCACCATGCTTTCAATTTCTGTTCGTGCTCTTTCGATTTCCACAACTGAAGCAGCGAGGTAGTAAATAGTAATAATAAAGAGGAATGTGCATTTCTTAGCGAAGAAGATTAAGAATTTTACAATTTAATTATTTGTAAATTTACCCATTAACAAATTTAAAGAATATGCTTATCTGCAAAAGCTTGAGGTAAGCTTTAATGGCTGGGGATATTTTCGAAAAATCCACCCTTTCGAAAATTTTAACTTAGCCACGACAAAAGCTCAAGCTAAGCTTTTCTAGAAAAGAAAAGAATTTTCTGTACATACGCTTGAGCCAAGCTTTAATGGTTGGTGGAGCTACGAAGAGTTTTAATTGTTGAATTCTAATTATAATTTCTTAACAAAAAAATCTACAAAACTAAAGACTAATGATCAACAAGAAGGGATATGAAAAATCTTGGTAGATCTATTTGAGAAGAGTAGATCGGGTGGAGAGAAGTGGGTCTAAGTGTCAAGGAGCAGCCATGGTAGGTTTGGTGATTTTTAAACAAGGAAGAAGATGACCCTATTTAAAATTTTAAAAAAAAAACCTAAAAAATTGACATCTGATACAAAAATTCTCTAATTCACGAGCTTCATTTGATGGTAAAGATACGCATTGACCACGTGGGCAAAGTGGTGTGTCTTAGACACACTCTATAAAGGTTGGGTGTGTAAAAGGTTGCCCGTGATGGAGAGGTATGTAAGAGGGATTTGGGTGCAACGTCAATGGGTAAACTATGTATTTTGCCAAAAAAAAAATAAAATACGGAAGAACAAATCTTAGCCATGCGACATATAGCAAACCTCCACCCCCAACCATAGAGAAAGGAGAAGAAAGAGAGAAGATAATCCTGTCACCCAACCTAAAACCTTCTACCTCTAGCAACTCCCACCAACCACCATTGCTGATCAACAAAGTTCTCCTGCTTCATTATCCCTTGTACCAAAATCAGCCCCCAAAGAAATCCATTTTGGCAAAAAGAGAATCCCCTCCAAAATCTGAAAAAAGAATCTAATTGAAGTGGTCATTGTAGAGCCATGTGTCACATTCTTGTATACTTTGCAATGCTCGCTTCTCCGAACTGCTCTCTGGGCAGAAACCAAGTTCAGCCTTGCAAAATATTGTCGCCATCATCGAGCTAGCTCTTGCACTTACCAAGCATAGCTACCTTGTCTACTTATTGTGTGCGCAAGAAGTGTTTGGAAATAAGAAAGCATATTAAAAGCCTAAAGCAGCCTAAAGCCACAAGGGAAGCTCAAAGAGAGACAGAGACTGTTGGGAGGAACTCCTTTTGCTTCTCTCTCACAGAAGTGTTTGCTTGATCTCAAATCAATGCGAGCACACAGCGATCTCTAGCCTCCCATTTCCAAATGGACAGCCATGATCTAGCAAGGCAAGTGCCTGTTGACGTAAACCAAATATTTGTGGTGTCTTATGTGCATTCATTGGTAAGAGTACATATACCTGCTTAGGTGTTTTACCAATCATAAATAAGATAAGAAACGACGTAAATAAGTAGGCGAAAAGAGTATGTATATTAGCATTTAGGGAGCTGGGCGACGAAGACCTTGGTTTTTGTTTTTCGTTTATCTTGTAAGTACAACTCTTATTGATGAAAACCAGCATTAAGAGGGTCCTGCTAATGATATTACAGCCGAGGATTTACATAACACGCCCTATAAAGAGCTAAGGAAGACGAGTGATGATAGTTATTCTTAGAAATTAAATGCTGACAGCTTTCAATCAGATATGAGATACAGGGTTCCAATGATGAAAAGAGATGGCATAGCAGGTTATTGATTAACAAATGTAAACCTTCCATCTAAAAGGACAAGTACTAACTAGACGTGAATTTGTTATGATTTTCTTCTCAAAGATAAAGTGTATTCGTCATGATTGGCTCAAGGAGAAAGATTCTCTTAAAGCTAAAGATACTGTAGTCCCTCACACCTCCCCGTTGCAATGTTTCTTAGAAGGATCACCGAAAACATTAAACATCATTAAATCACCGCTGAAGTATATTAAGTATGCAAGTTGTTGCAGGTTCTATGCCCAAATATAATAGAGATTTTCAAAGACTAAAGTTACGAAAGAGCAGAGGATTCAGACAGTAAATAGTTTGCACTAACCTTTGGGTAGATCGTAAGAGAAATAGACAATAGCACCAGGAATAAATCCAGCAGAATAGAAATCCTGAGATACATCTTTTATTTGCTTCTTCGGAGGAGTAGTATCTGAAATTATGGACAAGCATCCATCTTCAGCAACGCAACGCTATTATAAACTGCTCACGTGAGCAATATATAGGAAAAGTAAAATGTATCAACTGTTTAGGATACTCTTACAGATATAGAAAGGCAGTTCAGGATGAGCAATCACTTTCATAAGGAGGTCAAATAAGCTCTGGATTGTCTCTGATGGATGAAAAGTGGCCTCCAATGTATAATTATCCGGAAAGCGTACTCTGATTACAGCCTGAACAACATAGACCAGCATGTGATATGAAAACCAACAATGTCAAACGCAAAGGTGTTGAAAAGTGTCAAGGTCCCCTGTGACTTGTAAGCGCAAAGCCAATGCCCCAAAGAAAGGTGCAAATGAAGAAAGAAAACCAAAAAAAAGACATATGAATGATGAAGAAAAATCAATATAAGGACAAGAAGTTGTATGTACAAAGAAATTTGAAAAAAACATCTGCAATTAAGTGAAACATAAGAATACCAAATCATGTCAATTAAGGTCAAAAATTCTTTTAAACTTCTAATGCAAATGTAAATTGCAGTTTTAAGCTTTAATTCAATCTTTCTGACTAGTTTTCTTAAGCAAAATTTTTAATTTTCTTCCTATTTGCTGTCATATTCATTCATAACATTTTCTAAACCTTTAGTATATCATTTTGCCAGCTATATTTATTGTTTATCGTCCCCCCCTTCAAGAGAGCCAACAATGAGGCATACACCTTAGAGCCTTATTTAGGCACTAAAGAACTGCCCAAGCAAGATGAAGCGTTCAGCCTCAGCTGCACCTAGCTTCAGAGTTCAAGCATGCCTTTACCAATACTGATGAAAACTTAATTTACCGAACGACTAACACCAAAAATATGCATACTTGACACAAGTGAAAAGATCTTCTGGAGAGAAGGATCTGAAACCTTAGTTATCCTTGCTCTGCGTGCAGCTTGTTCTGCCTCGCGAAGTTTCTTTGTCTTCAAATGCTTATCTGTCGAAAAATTTCATCATACCAGTTAGAATGCGCAGCATCAAAAAATAACCAAACACCTATATACTTTTCCGCAGACCTATAGTAAATAAACAAGATTACAAGAATAGCCAGAGGGAATGGAAAGAACCATTGAAAGTTTTAGAGCATTTGTCAATTAATTCCACAGAATACTAATTGACAATTTTCTTACTTTTTCTATTGGAGGTCAACTAGGAATCCCAATTTAGCAAATACTTAAAGCATTTTTAATCTGAGTATCTCACCTTCTTTTTTTGTTGCCAAAAGTCGATAATAATCCTCTGGTGTGAACTCATAGAAGCCTTCTGGCTCCTCTGACACTGCACAAGACGATTAGAAAGGGTCACGACAAAATAAAATGAGCATATATGAAAAATAGACAATAAAATCATGTTTAGGAAGTTGTATCAGTGATGCTGTCTATATCAAGCAGGAAGTACCAGTGCTGGAAACATCAGAAGGCGTTGAAGAAGCTGTTGATATTTCAAACACACGGATTTCACGTCCAAACTTTTCTTTTGCAGCTGCAAGCTTCGCCTGAATTTACCCAGCAAAACAGAAAAGTTACAATCCATTACCCGAAAAGAGTATTTCCGTGCTGGAGTAACAGACAGAGCTTTCCGCGGATTTAGCTTCTGAGGGAGTAACTGAAGTAAAGCCAAAAGAATTTACTCAAGGAGAATAGCTAATTTTACTCATCAGACACTAGAACCTATTTTGGGAGCTTTTTGTTTATGATTTGTTTAATATTCTTTACCTTTACAGATGAAGTTAGATTCACTATGTTTCATTATTCTGTAAGTTCAATAATTTTAAATAAGTGCCGATCCATGCTCTTCACCCTGAGCAGTGTATTTTTTTTTTAAACCTTAATATGTTTTCCTGCTAGCTACAAATCGAGCTGTTACAAATGTCTGAAGCCAGTACCTTAACTGTTTTATGGCCTACAAACACCTCTGCAGTCTCTGTTTTCCCTTAACGAGTTAAATCATTCGTTTAGTCTATGAGCCTTTTTTTAAAGCTCATTTTGGGTGCTCTCAGTTATTGAAGTCTACGAATATTTCCCAGGATGAAACTATTTCCTTATTCTTTTGTTCTAATGCTATACTTGCACGAGCCTTCAATAAGAGGAAATAAATCACAATAATCCTTGAACTCCTTTACTGCATTTGAATTATTATTTTTTTTTGAGAAGGATTACCGCATTTGAATTATTAAAACCAACTATGTTGCATGAGGCTGAGTGTTGACCAGTGAAGAACTCTCATGTCCAGAAGATGAAGGTGGCAGTCCCTCATTTCCATCCCTGAGCATTTTTAATTTTCCATTTATCAAAAAATACCACTATTGGTTCATTCTTCATCTAATTAGATAGATTAGATAAATGATCTAGCAATGATGGCATTTCTATTTTGTTTACCGAATCACATAAAATTTTACCCAACTCCATATCTGGAATGTATGAAATACGTATGAACGGAGGAAGAAAGAGAATTTTCTACTTAAATTAAATTGAAATTTATTGGAATTTTCAACTGATACGATATTGAGATGGATGTGCAAACACACCATGGTAGATAGGAATAGGAATGAAGTTATTCGGGATAAGGTAGGAGTGGCCCCTGTGCAGGACAAAATGCGGGAAGCGAGACTTAGATAGTTCGGACATGTGACGAGGAGAGGCGTTGATGCCCCAGTAAGGAGGTGTGAGAGGTTGGTCTTGGAGGGCCTAAGGAGAGGTAAGGGTAGGCCGAAGAAGTATTGAGAGAGTTGATTAAGCAAGACATGGCGATGCTCCAGTTTATTGAGGATATGGCCCTTGCTAGGAAGGTGAGAAAATCGAGAATTAGGGTAGAAGGTTAGGTAGTCGAGCGTCTACCGTGTTCATACCGGTAGTTTTAGTGCACTATTTAGCGCTAGACTTGTATTTCTTGTTCTCAGATTTATGTTATTACAGATTTATGTTATTACCTGTTGGTTCTTGGGCTTTGGTTTTCTGATTGCTTTGCTGGTATTGTTGCTTTAGGTAATTCCTTGCTTTTTACCTTTCCTAAGCCTTTTTATCCTCTTTACCTTTGTATTTTTTTTGAGTCGAGGGTCTACCGGAAACAGCCTCTCTACTTTCTCAAGGTAGGGGTAAGGACCGTACACATACTATCCTCCCTTAACCCCACATGTGGGATTTCACTACGTTTGTTTTTGTTGTTAATATTTTCTCGTCTTAGACTTCATCCAAAGACTTTCTGCTCTTCCATTTTAGAAATTCTACTCAATACTATGCTCTAAACCCTATGAAAGTACCAAATTGAAGATCTGCATGAAACTGTTCAAGATGTATCTATGTAATGGTAGCAACTCTCCCAGTAATAAGAGCAAAACTTGGAATTAAGAAATAGATATTTGAAACATAAGCTAAGTAACAATCCGCAATAGCATGACAATTATTGTAAGGCACTTCTAAAGAATGAGACTAAGTACGGCAAAACCCGAAAGGGAAGCCAGCGATACAAATTACAGCAATGCCACTACCTCAATCCCAACTTAAACAGTGGTCAGCTATATAAATCATCACTGACCATGTCGCTTTAGTTCATCTCATACCAATATTACACACAAATATAAATAAAAAGTACTAGGAGCTCCCTATATTTTATATATATATATATATATATATCATATTATTATATAATATTATACGTGGAAAGCCCCTAAAGTTAAAGTTAGATTACGAAAATGCCCATTAAAAAATGAGTGACAATTTTTTCTTTCAATCAAATACAACTCTACATAAAACTTTGTACAAAAAAGTAAACTTTACATTCTAATAAAATAACTAAAATATAAAGATATTGCATAATAAATAGTAATTATTAAGCACTATAATAATGGTGTTAGAGTCTCTTCAATTAGCTGCAATACATGTATATGTTAGAGCTAATTTTAACTGTCTCCATAGTCTATCTTTTTTATTTTCTCTTATCTTGACCTTTCAAGTTTTTATGCATTCTAAATTAATTCTTAATATACATTCTATCAAGATAATAAAACTTTTTTTAAATAAAAATAACCAAAAAGTAAAAGTAAAATCTGAAAAAAAGAACGTGGGAAACCGTTGATGACCACAAATGTGCAATATATTTACTTGGCCAGCTTTTAATGTCAATTTAGCTTTTGGTTTTCTTGTCAAATTCAAACATGAAACATCTCATTAATAAAGGTAAAAGAGTCATACGTGGAAGTTCAGTTGCTTTATCAAATAAAGGGTAATGGTCTGATTACAAAATTCATATTACATCATAAAGTCCATATGCCTTTTTGTATCCCAAAGAATGAAAACGTAATAAATAGCGAAGAATTATTTTATCTGTTGCAGTATTCGATAGTTATTTAAATTGTGATCAATGATATCTATAAGCGTTACCATTAAAAGGCTTATTTTCTTCCGGTTTTACTATATCAAAGCCTGCTGATAAAACTCACTCTTGCCAAAACCTTTCAGCTTAATTGGAATCATTAGGAGCTAGGTGAATTTTTTGCAAAACTTTTCAGCTTCTTAGACTCTGACCAAATCACTAGGAGATAACGTTGGTGGGACACAACAACATAAAGGTATTTGAAACTATTTTAAAGTCATTGTAGTCTTGTTTCTTCTGTTGGAAAAGTTAAAAACAAATAGTAACTTTATTTTCTTTTCATTTCTTGTAAGCGTCAAAGTTAGCATTCATTTATCTTTAGCCAATTCTATGTAATATGGAGTAGGAATGTGAAATTGTTCTTCATATTATCTTATGTAGTGATCTTGTTTGAGAGAACTAATCATGACACAATATTAATTTGAATTATTATACAGCCATCTCCTTTTGCTTTTTTTTCTTTTAATTAAGAAGTGATTTCATGGATTGTTCGCACTCATTACTTAGTTTTGTTAGAAGATTTCAGCATGTTTAATTTATTCTTTTATTTTCTTACCCAAATCTAATTGCTAAACTCTTTAAATATTATTTGGAATACACGTGCAACGCACGTGTTTAGAAACTAGTATATATATATCACGTCCTTAGTCTTGAACTAAGTACACATGTGGCACTTGACAACTCGCTCACGATCGCTAAGGGAATGGTAGAAAGAACACGAGAAATTTGCCAAAGGAAGCTCTGTATTAGAGAGAATTTGAATTGTTTGCTTGGTGAATTACAAATGAATATCCCCTTTATATACTAGTCTCCTAGGGGCTAGTGTGTAAATAAAAATTATTACACAAGTCCCTTATTATTTACAAGTCTTTTCTCTAGAATTCTATAGATAGCTAGAATCTTCTAAGGATTTTCCTAGCAATTCTATAGAGTTCTAAGATTTTCCATGAGAAATCTCCATATTTCTCTAAAACCTTCCTACATGTGCTAGTCTATTTCATATGTAAGCTTTTCACATGGTAAAAATATATGACAAGTGGAACCTATGTGGCATGATGATATTGCCGGCCATGACACTCCCCCATCCAATTTTGTGCCGCCCTCGGCACAAAGCATCGACAGGTACGCGCGCACCTCGCCTTGATGTCGCCAAAGATTTTTGTCCATTGGCCATGATGCTCCATGGAGCGGTTCGCCTTCCCATGTCACAACTCATAAGGTACTTGTCACCTTTCTTCTTGTCCCGTTTGTACTTTGGACGGCTAGCAATGATGGCCTTGATCCCCCACTCATCTGATACCTCTCCTTGCTCTTGACCAGAATCTCTCTGTGACTCGGCCAAGTCTAGCAGTTTCTCAAGCATCGGGTCCATGCTTCCGCTCCCTATTTGGCTGCCCTCCATGGTTCCAGCCTTGCTAGCAAACTTGACCCTTGTGCTTGGTGCATCGCCTAAGTCCGTTAGCGTGCTATCACTTTGTAACTCGCCATCCCCTTCAACTATGTCCGCCCAACATTTCTTGTTACCACCATGCTCCATTTGCATGGTGCCAAGATAGGCTTTGAAATCTCCTACTTTCGGCTTAGATTCCAGCGCATCCCCCCAATGCAGGCGGTCCCTCCTGTGTCGCCCTTGTGTGCCTGAGCAAAGTTCCCTATTATTGTTGCAAGCTTCCCCAACTCTGGACATTCACTTGCCGGATGTGATCCTTTACAGAAGTAGCACCCTCCCTTAGGCACGTACTCGCTATCCGGCCCCTTGCCGTTTCTCTTGGACCCCTGTCCGTTATGGGATGGCCCCTTGCCATTAACCTTGTATACCTCGGCTTTGCCTTTCTCGTTGTCCTTGTCATGATCTCCTCCACCCCTCTCGGCGTTACCTTCTTTGAAGATGGCAGGCTCCATCTTGAAGTCAATGAGCAACTCGACTACCGCTATGGCCTCGTCCACGTTGGCTATTTCATGTCTTCTTAACTCCTGTTTTGCCCAATTTTCCAACCCATCCATGAAGTAGAAGAGGGAATCTTCCTCGGACAATGACGGGATTTGCAGCATTAAGGTAGTGAACTCGCGCACATACTCTCGAACTGTGGCCGTCTGTCGGAGCTCCCTTAGCTTCCGCCTAGCTTCATACACCACATTCACCGAGTAGAATTGCTTCTTCAACTCCTTCTTGAACTGCTCCTACGTCTCAATCTTGCATAGCCCCTTCTCTATGTCAGCACACTTTCGACCGCCACAGCGCGGCGATCTCTAAGAGGTACACCACAGCTCTGATACCACGTTGTCACGTCCTTAGTCTTTGACTAAGTACACGTGCGGCACTTGACAACTCGCTCACGATTTTGCACAATTTGCTCACGTTCTTGCTATGTCAAGTCAGCCTTACTACACTCAAGATCGCTAAGGAATGTTTGAACACAGGAGAATTGCCAAAGGAAGCTTTTGTATTAGAGAGAACTTGATTGTTTTGCTTGATGAATTACAAAGGAATTGCCCCCTTTATATACTAGTCTCCTAGGGGCTAGTGTGTAAATCTAGTAGTGACTCCTAGATTATAGTGGCTTTGGTGAACGATGGTAAGGTAAGGTCTTGTCCCCGGGGGTGTCAGCGTGGGGAAGGGGGGGTAAGAGGGATAAGGGAGCTACTAGGCTGAGAGTGGGGTCTTGAAACATAGGAACTTTGACTGGAAAATCTGTAGAGTTAGCGAAGATTCTCGAGAAAATGAAGATTAATATAGCTTGTGTACAGGAGACTAGGTGGGTAGGAGATAAGGCGCGGGATGTGGGCAGTTTCAAACTTTGGTATTCTGGGAGGGTGGGGGACAGGAACAGGGTAGGTATCTTGGTTGATAAGGACCTCTGTGAACTAGTGGTGGAGGTTAGGAGGGTGAATGACAGGCTGAAGACTATTAAGCTAGTTGTTGGAGGTTTTACTTTGAACATAATCAGTGCGTACGCACCCCAAGCAGGCTTGGATGAGGAAATCAAGAGGCGTTTCTGGAAGGATTTGAATGAGATGGTGCGTGGTATCCCGCATACCGAAAAGCTTTTTATAGGAGGAGATTTCAGCGGCCATATTGGAGCGACGTCGGGGGGTATGATGATGTGCATGGTGGCTTTGGTTTTGGAGATAGAAACAGAGGAGGAACGTCTCTGCTGGACTTTGCTAGAGCATTGGATTTGGTGATAGCAAACTCGAGTTTCCCGAAGAAGAGGGAGCACTTGGTCACCTTCCGGAGTTCGGTGGCCGAGACTCAGATTGATTATTTACTCTGCAGGAAGTCCGATAGAGGACTTTGCACGGATTGCAAGGTCATCACGAGTGAGAACCTAGGCTCCTGGTCATGGACCTTGAGATCACGAGGAAGAGAAGGAAGAGGGCAATATATAGTCAACATAGGATCAAGTGGGAAGCCTTGACGGAAACTAAAGCGCAGGAATTGGGGGTCAAGCTGGTGACTATGGGGGCTTGGAGCAGTAGTAGGGACACAAGCGTTATGTGGACCACGACTGCGCAGTGCATTAGGGAAGCCGAGAAGAGGTATTAGGGGTCTCAAAGGGTTACTCTGGTGGTCACAGGGGAGACTGGTGGTGGAATGGAGAGGTGCAAGGAAAAGTGGAAACCAAGAAAGCAGCGTATCTGGAGCTAGTGGAAAGTGTAGACGAGGAGGAGAAGAGAGCGAGTAGGGAGCATTATAAGTTGGCTAAGAAAGAGGCAAAGCTAGCAGTTACGGCGGCCAAGACTGCATCTTTTAGTCGTTTGTATGAGGAACTCGAGGGCCGAGGCGGGGATAAGAGGTTGTTCAGGTTAGCCAAGGCGCGAGAAAGGAAGGCGCGTGACTTGGACCAAGTAAAGTGCATCAAGGACGAAGAAGGTAGAGTTTTGTTGGATGAGGGGCTTATCCGTCGGAGATGGCATACCTACTTCCATAGTCTCTTGAACGAGGAGGGGGACCGAAGCATTGTATTGGGTGATTTGGAACTATCCGGGAGTCTTTGTGACTTTGGGTATTATAGGCGGATTAGAGTTGATGAAGTTGAGGGGGCTATGCGTAAGATGAGAAGGGGCAAAGCGACTGGGCCGGATGAAATTCCGGTGGAGTTGTGGAAGAGTGCGGGTAAGGCAGGCTTGGAGTGGGTGACAGGAGCATTATACTGGGTGATTTGGAACTATCCGGGAGTCGTTGTGACTTTGGGTATTGTAGGCGGATTAGAGTTGATGAAGTTGAGGGGGCTATATGTAAGATGAGAAGGGGCAAAGCGACCGGGCCGGATGAAATTCCGGTGGAGTTTTGGAAGAGTGCGGGTAAGGCAGGCTTGGAGTGGCTCACCAGGATATTTAATGTCATTTTTAGAACGAAGAAGATGCCCGAAGAGTGGAGGTGGAGCACGATGGTTCCTATATACAAGAACAAGGGTGATATCCAAAATTGCAATAACTATCGGGGTATCAAGCTACTTAGCCATACTATGAAAGTCTGGAGAGAGTGGTAGAGCTAAGGATGAAGAGGAGTGTGTCTATTTCCGAGAACCAGTTTGGGTTTTATGTCGGGGCGTTCGACTACAGAAGTCATCCACCTTGTTAGGAGATTGATGGAGCAGTATAGGGAAAGAAAGAAGGACTTACATATGGTGTTCATCGACTTAGAAAAGGCGTACGATAAAGTTCCGAGAGAGGTTTTGTGGAGATGTTTGGAAGCTAGAGGTGTACTTGTTGCCTACGTTAGGTTGATTAAGGACATGTATGATGGAGTAAAGACCCGAGTGAGGACGATGGGTAGGGACTCGGACCATTTTCCGGTTATGATGGGGTTGCATCAGGGGTCGGCACTCAGCCTTTTTTGTTTGCTCTAGTGATGGACGTACTGACGCGCCACATCCAAGAGTAGGTGTCGTGGTGCATGTTATTTGTAGATGATATTGTATTGATTGACGAGACGCGAGACGGTGTGAATGCGCAATTAGAGGTATGGAGGCAGACCTTGGAATCTAATGGTTTCAAGATGAGCAGGACCAAGACAGAATACTTGGAGTGTAAATTCAGTGGCGAGACTCAAGAAGGGGAAGGAGAGGTGAGGCTGGACTCGCAGGTCATCCCTAGGAGAGGGAGTTTTAAGTACCTTGGGTCTATTATTCAGGGGGATGGGGAGATTGATGAAGATGTCACACATCGTATTGGGGCGGGATGGATGAAATGGAGACTCGCTTCCGGTGTTTTGTGTGACAAAAAGGTGCCACCGAAACTTAAGGGTAAGTTCTACAGAGTGGTGGTCAGACCAACGATGTTGTATGGGGCTGAGTGTTGGCCAATCAAGATCGCTCATGTCCAGAAGATGAAGGTAGCAGAGATGAGGATGTTGAGATGGATGTGCGGGCACACCAGGTTAGATAGGATCAGAAATGAGGTTATTCGCGACAAGGTGGGTGTGGCCCCTATTGAGGACAAGATGCGGGAAGCGCGGCTTAGGTGGTTTGGTCATGTGAGGAGGAGGAGCACAAACGCCCCGGCGAGGAGGTGTGAGAGGTTGACATTGGAGGGCCTACGGAGAGGTAGAGGTAGGCCAAAGAAGAAGTGGGGAGAGGTGATTAGGCAAGACATGGCGCAACTTCAGCTGACCGAGGGCATGACCCTTGATAGGAAGGTATAGAGGTCGAGGATTAGGGTAGTAGAGTAGGTAGTCCAGAGTTTTCATAACAGTAGTATTGGCACGCAGTCTCGCTTTCTGTTGGTAGTAGGTTTCTGTTATTTTCTTTCATTGTTGACCACCTTATTATCTTGTTGTTTTATCCTTCTTTTATATGGCTTTTTGTTACTGTCCCTTCTTGTCTATATTTTCATTAATATGGTGCTTATACTTTCCTGAGCCGAGAGTCTATTGGAAACAGCCTCTCTATCCTCGCAAGGTAGGGGTAAGGTCTGCGTACACATTACCCTCCCGACCCCACGGTGTGAGATAATATTGGGTATGTTGTTGTTGTTGTTGTTGTAACCAGGGGAGGAGCTAGTCCTCTGCTTACGGGCTCGGCCGAACCAGTATCTTTTGTGCAGACTCTGTATTTGTTTTGTGAAATTCATGCAATATGTACAAATTATTATTTTAGAACCCAGTAACTTAAAACAGCTAGAATTCTGAACCCATAAGCTTCAAATCCTGGCTCCGCCTCTGTACACAAGTACTTAATATTTACAAGATAAGGGCTTTCTCTAGAATTCTCTACAAGTCTAGAATATTCCAAGGACTTTCCTAGCATATCCATAGGGATCTAAATGTCCATACTTATCTACAATCACCTCACAAATGCTAGCCTTCCTCCTATGTAAGCTTCCACATGGCATTAATATATGCCAAATGGCACCTACGTGGCATGATGATGTGGCGGATCATATATATATATATATATATATATATATATCATGTCTTTATTGCCAATTATGCATGGATTTCACGAATGTATGCCATTCGTGCACGGAAAAAGAGAGCGCCAAAAGATCATATAATTTGCATCTACTGATATTCTAAGTTCTAGCTACACTTCTCAATTCTCATCAACTCAACAATTGAATGTATGTAAACTGGTTTAAAGGTTAACAAGAAGCAGCTCGGTTATAGCAACATGTCCAAGTAAGCTAACTACAACAGATACAACTGGCACCTTTTTAAGTTTAGATTTTAAAGGAAATATTGCTTCAACTGGAGTAAGTCTTTATACAAACTTTTTTAAAAGATTTTTTTTTTTTTTTTTTTAAAAAGTTTCTTTATAAGAAATCAAGAAAGGAATCGCCTCTTTACTCACCATGAAATTAACAGGGTTGGGCAAGATTGGTACAAACAAGAGGTTCAATTGAACCATATGGTAAAACCCAGAAATTGAAAAAAACAGTAGAAGAAAGAGATTGAGAGGAATACCTTAGCTGATTCCAACTCCATTGGATCAACGGTTATGAATCTCTGACGCTTTGAAGCAGGTGTAGAATCAACTCTCATTACCCAAAGAAGCAAAATTAATCCCCACGAATTCGCCTCTGCCTCTTTCCTCTCTTGAATTCACAGCTTTATATTTCTACTACTTTTCTCTTTTTGTGGGGTTACCTTTTCGAGGGGTACGGGTTAGAAATATGAATGATCGGTGGATATAAACGGGCTTGACTAAAATGATCCAGTCCAACTAGGTCGGTCCAGTTTCGTAGTTCCTCGTTTTATTTTATTGGCGTAATGGCTTCCTTGTCATGTAAACTTGTAGGGTATTTAAAAGCCGATATACGAACTTTCAACTTTTCTATTTGAAAACTTGAACTCATTTTTTCCTTTAATTAATAAACACATTTGACTGTTGACCTGCTCATGTGGCGTTAGGGTAATTCAAAAAACGAATAAATTATCCGACCCGATCCGTATTTGAGACGGATAAAAAATAAATTATCCGGCGAATAATATGGATATCCATATTATCCATAACTTCTTGAATATGATCACTTATAGGAGAATTTCTAGTCTCCCAAAACTTGAGGAACCCCCAATTTGAGGCTTTACAAATGTAAAAGTTAAACACATTAGTTATCCATTGGTTATCCATTTGGTTAACCATTTTCTAAGTGGATAATATGGTTCTTATCCATATTCGACCAGTTTTTAAAAAGTTCATTATCCAACCCATTTTTTAATGGATAATATGGGTGGATAACTATTTTCTTTTAACCATTTTGCCACCTCTAGTTTTAATCAACAGGTTGCGTGAGGAACACGATGCACAAGAGTATGAAAGTCATCTTACCAACGCCCAACGGTACAAAATACCTTGTATTTAAGTGGGTTCTTATTCATTCATTCTAAAATATCTTACTCCTACATTTTTAAAAATCTGAAGCTCCATTCCTTCAGTTTGTAAAATCTGAAGCTTCATTCCTAATTTTTTTTCTTTTTTCTTTTTCCAGACCATGAAAATGACGGAAAGTCGTATATTTTATCATTGTGAAGTTGAATCTAAGTTTTGCATCACTTGGAAGCTAATAAATCCAGTAATAAGGTTTTATGAGTGCTCAAATTATGGTCGAAGAAATTGTTGCAATATTTTTAGGTAGTTTGACCCACCTCTTCCAGATCACTATAAATAAGTGATGTCAGGGTTGTTATCAAGAACTAGAGAGAGAGAGATCGGCTACATAGGGAGAGGGGTGAAGAACATTGTAACTTTAGTTGTTGTATTGGTACTAATCATTGTAATTTCCTTCTTAGTCTAGTTAGTTATCAACGTATATTTTATGTTTCTTCATAACCCTATGTACAATGAAAATGACAAAATGTATGACGAACTTTTGTGGAATGAAAAGCAATGTTTGACATAAACAAGCAGCATATTGTAACACCCCGAAAAATTTTGAAGTATTTTAGTGTAAAGCCCCATAATTTTCGCAAGTGAATTCAAGGTTTCGTGGTGCCGGAGTAGGCTTACGTGTTTGAGGATGGTATAAGATCTTCGCAGCGAGCTTGCGAGCCGTGGTTCAGACTTTTTGAGTTGAACAATGCACCAGAAAATAAAAAAAAATATTTGGCGGAAAAGCACATTTATGCGGCCCATTATCCGGCCGCATAATCACTCTGCGGACCGCATAATGGCCGCAGAGTGAAGCAGTAAATTTGGCCAAGGAGGGAGTTCTGCGGTGCATTATGCGACCGCAGAATGAGTATGCGGACCGCAAATGGTCGCATACCTGGGCCGAAAGTTCAGGCCCCTGAGAGCCATTTCTGCGGTCACTTTGCGGACCGCATAACTATTATGCGGTCGCATATGCGACCGCAGACCTGTGCCGGGGCACCCATTTTCTTAATTTAAAACCCGACCCCCATTCCGTTAAAACAACCCCTTAGTCTATTTTGAAGCTCATTTCTGATATTTCTAGTATGATAGAGAGGGTGTTCTAGAGGGAGGGCCTAATTTTCATCAATTGATCTTCAACCATCACTCAAAGCCTTGGAAATATTGAAGTAGAGCACCAAAATTCTTCACCCTAAAAGGTAAGGCTTCATCACCCCACCTCTTAATATCAAACATAGTTATAATGGGGTATTAGTATGATACTTCATGGGTACGAGGGTGGTTCATCTTGCATGCATGTGATAAAGAGTGTGGGAAAAATAAAAAGTGAACTAGAACCATGAACGTTTTCCTAATTTTGGGTTCAATTTGTATATTGATAAAATAGATTGAGGTTGCTAAGGGTTCCGGATAATTGTAGAGTCTAAAGAAGCGCGATTGAGGTATGTTGGCTAAACTTTCTCTCTTGGAATTGAATTCCATAATGTTTATGTAAGTTTCAAAGTGTGGGTTACGTATTAAAAGGTTATGGCTTTGAGTCGTGTTTCAATGAAAGATAGAATTGTCTAAAAGCTTTTGTACTAAATTTATGCCCATTAGTGGATGCTTTATCTAATGTTTTAATTTATAAATATATCCAGTGTGATTCGAGTTCTATATACTCATGTATTGAAATTGTACATTGTCATTTCTGGGGGAGAGTATTGCAAGAGTAAATGGTGTATTGACTGTTTATAATTTTTCATGTGTGTTTCTATTGTTGATTGGTATGCTTCATTCTTTGGGAAGAAACCATTTGTGTTTGAAGTTTCCATTTCAAATAGATTTGAAGTATATGATTTCTAAAATATCCTATATGTTGATACTTGATGGTGATCTTTGAAATTGAAAAAGGTGACAGTGTAGAATATGAAATACGGCCATCGTGCCAGGAATAAAGAATTTTGTGAATGGCCTAATGAGCCAAGGAAATATTGTCGTTGTGAATGACTGGAAATACTAATGAGAATTCATACAATGTGAAATATGTTGAGGTGAGTACAATTGTATGTATGATATTTCTGTTTGCAAATCAAATCAAAACTATTTTTGGGAGCATCATTAGCAATACCGAGGAAGGATGGATCATAAGGCCCACACCTGAAACTACACGTGCCGGTGTCGGGGTGGATTATGATATTATTCCCCTTAATTGGGATGAAACTGGAATCTTTGTGGATTGAAAAAGTCAACCCGCACGGCATATGTGGGAAAGCGGCCTAGCTGACCGGGTGGAGATCAGACGCCATATTGCGCATATGGTGGTACTACTCTTGGTAACAACTTTCTTTCGCATCACATGTCAAACCACATTGTTTGTGGGGAGATGGCCTAGCCGATCGAGCGTGATCGAACTCCGTGCTAACAAAGACGGTGGTATATCGGTGCTAATGATCTCCCAACCAAATTTATATATGAAGTTCGTATTTTGAAAATTATTATATTTTAACTTGACGTTTGGATATTGTTGATTATGACTTGTTGTTTCTATTTGTTGCCTTTTCTTATATGGGCATTCTATTTTGAAAAAGGATTTTTAGCTATACATACTAGTGCTATTCGACAGTACTAACGTCCCTTTTGCCGGGGGCACTGCATCTTTAATGGATGCAGGTGGTTCTTCAGCAAGCGGCATTGATCAGTGGTAGTAGTACACTCTTTTCAGCTAATTTGGTGAGCCCCACTTCATTTCGGGGTCATGTATCTTTTGTTTCTCATGTACAATATTTTAAGGTATAACCGGGGCTTTGTTGACGGCATTTTCATATTACTCTTCTATTGTATGTAGATGCTCCGTAGACAGGTTGTGGGTTATGGTTGATGTTGGGAATTGAACTAGAAATGTTGGTACATGGAAATTATATTTTTTATTAATTCTATAAACTCGTAATATTTTGGAAATTATGAATGAAGCTACTAATGGGAATGAAAAGGAAGTTGTTAATAAAATCTTTTCAGTGATTGACTAATGGAGTACATCTCTTCTTTATTCATGGATGAGTTTGGGTAGAAGTAAGTCTAATAGGCTTGCTCGGCCGGGTTCTCTCGGTTGAGCGCCGGTTGCGCTCCCTGAGTTTGGGGCGTGACAAACTTGGTATCAGAGCCTAAGGTTTTAAAGTGTCCTAGGATGTCTCGGATCCGTGTCTAGTAGAGTCATTCTTATCAGTGTGTTGTCGACCACATCTATAATGAGGAGGCTACTTGGACATTTAGGAATTTCACACTTCTTTGATACTCCAGAATCGTGTGATAGAGCTCAAGATAGGAAGATAATTTCCTCAGTATGTCTCATGATATTTTTCAGATGAGTAATCCACGAGTTCAAAACAACGAGGAAGGAGTGACCGCTCCATTGAATCTGGGGGAGATTACACAAGAGTTCGTTGGGAGAATGCGTCGAGCCGTGGGGGGGCGTGGAGGGGTTGGAAGAACTTGTTGCTAAGGGAAGTGTCCTTATTCCTACCACTGTCACCGCACCACCAGATCGAGTGGTGAGAGAATCTAGGAAACGAAAGAAGGTTGTTGGTGCTAATGAACCAGATTGTGTGATTTGCAAGAAGTGACACTTAGGAACATGTTGGATGACCCTTGAAATATGTTATGGTTATGGAAAGAAGGGGCACAAGAAGAGGAAATGCCCTAGGTTGGGTACACCCATCCAGTTATGTCCATCATGCGGGGAGGAACATTTGGTATCGTGTTGTGAGTATGCTTAGCAGCACGCTAGAGGTGGTATCTTTGGGCAATTCCAAAGGCCCACACAGCAATCCGGTGCTGGAATTGTTAATCCTGCATTGGAAGCTTGGAGGAAGGATAAGGGGTATGCTTATGATGTATGCAAAAAGGGTAAATATCAGGTCAGTGAGACGAGTCAGTTCAGCGGACCTCATCCCCGTTGTGCGAAGTGTGGGAGATGCCATCCAAGAGTGTGTCACTATGGTACAAAAGTATGCTACAAGTGTGGTATGATGGGCCACTTTCAAAGAGATTGTATTTGTCTCGCCAGAGCATGGGCAAGGGTATGGCACAGCCAGCCAGTTCTGTAGCTTCTACATCCACAACGCCTCCCCCAGATAGAGGCACTATAACGCCTGCAGGGCGTGGAATAGCTAGGGGTGGTATTCAGAGCTCGGGAGGGCCCAACAAATTTTATGCTATGAGGAGACGTCAAAAGTTTGAGGCTTCTCCAGATGTGGTTACAGGTATATTGAGTGCCCGATCTCATGATGTGTATGTTCTTATTGATCCCGGTTCCACTTTATCATATGTCACCTCTTATGTTACTATGGAAGTTGGGATAGAACCGAAATAACTTTATGAGTCGTTCTCTGTATCTACTCTTAGAACGAGGCACAATATTCGTGAAGCCTTTTTATCACAATTTCTTATATTTACAACCTCTTGAGAAATTGAGTTCTATAATGGGTTCCCTGAATTGCGTTATAACCCTAGGTTAATACTTCCTACTGCTTCCCTAAATTCTCAACAAGGGACAATACCTGATGAATTTCGTACAGAACCTTTTGATTCAAATGGATAACAGCTGCTCATTTGTGCCTATACATGCATCACCGTAATATTTACCTATGCGGTATGATATCCAATGGAAAGCAGCCTAGTGCTGAGATCCTTCTTGAGTCACTATTTTTCTCTCTGGTATATGTGACTTCTATGGTTGGAACAATTATTTTACTCCTTTATGAATAGAATCATGAATCCTTTTCATTGTCTAGTAACATGAGAGTATATCTTAGCACTTATCATATGCGTACATGCCAATTGAAAGGGGCCACTTATCCGCATAAAAGTTTTTGAGCAACTTGAGATTTATCACAAATTTGTCACAGGGAGGTCTTGTTGTTTACCCATCTCAGTATGACTTTCATGTCCACCTAGATCATGCCTCAGTGAGTAACTCACCTTGTTCTCAGTATTATGGTTGCCCATGAATTGGCCTGATGTGGCAACTTGAGAGTTGTTATGGCAAAAACATGTCTAGCTCACGGCAAAGTGTTCATTCTCTCTAACTAATACATGATTTCATCCAATATTAAGATGTCCTAGTTATATGATTCCACTTGTGTGAGATTGAAAGTTGAACAGCCTTATGATGAGCATATTGAATTGAAAGACAAACTCATCATATCTCTAGTACTCTCACATAGGATCAAATATTGGCAAAGGTTAAGTTGTGGGAATGATAATAATCTCACAAGTGTTCAACTTCTTTTCATCCTCGTAAGCTTGTGGCATAGATTCCTTGTGCTAGTTACTGTTAAGAGTGTAATGCAACTTTGTGTATCTTGAAACCCATATCATATTCAGGGTGCTAGAATATTCTCATTTCGAGTTAAACTGATTTTTCCCTACATACCAAGAGGCGACTGGTGTCACATAAGTGTTATCTCTCTTTAAGGCTTACTATTGCCAAACAAGGCATGTATGGAATGAAACAATTGTTGTTGTCCTTTTCCTGGCTCATAGTATTCCAAGAATAACTGACGCTAATGTCTTTATCCTCCAAACCATGCCTCTCATATGCCACATGTCTAAAATGACTCATTTATTTAAATCTCCTAATCATGAACCTGATCCCTACATTATCTATGCCTACTAGGCAACTCTATGACTCGTGTGTTGAACCGATAGTGTCACCACAACGAATCACCATGTCAGCGCTATTGGTAGTGACCTTCATGTCTCTTAGGATATAACCTCCTGAAATGTCGTGCTCAGTACGTTGATGGATTCTTGAATATTTCCAGCGAAATCTCGAACCTCGTTGTTCCTGTTTGTAGCAAATCTATCGAGTATTGTAGGTTCAGGCATGCCAAACAAGAAGCATCATCCTATGATCAAATATATGGGATAGGAAATTTTATGGTCATAGTCAAGCTAACACATCTTAGAGAAATTGTTGAAAGTTGCCAAAGGTTTAGTTTGGGTGTTCGGCGTGGAGATTTAGAGTTGAATAAAATTAAATGGGTTATTCTAAATATTTTCTGCATGAGGATGCTATGTGAATTGTCAATAAAGGTAAAGTATGTGAAGTCATATTAGGCCTTATAAAATTTTGAAAGGAAATAAGCAAAACTATGAGTATGATGTTTCCCTATTATTGTTCTTCGTGTACCCGGTGTTTCATATGTCTATGTCTAATAAGGTGAAGATAAGGAATAATGGGATTGTGAGGAGCAACTATTTGCTATTCGTGTTAGAAAAGTCCGGGAGTTGAGATTGTGTCCGCTAATATGTTATGGCGAAATGTGTAAGTTGAGCATACCACATGGAGGAAAAAAACGTGTTAAAGGAAATAAAATGTTCCCACTTGAATGTATAGTTAAATGATTGTGATTTGAAAGGTACTTCTGTGTGTTATAATTTAAATATGTGCAGCTCATGTCCAGATACCACTCTTGATAGTATAATACCTGTAATGATGAGATTAGTGATGTTGTTATACATGATGATGTTTTGTCAAGTTGCGGATGTGTTGTTAGGAATTATTTTGGTGTTGCTCTAGCAGGTGGATAGGCCCAGTTACAGGGGAGACTCTGGCGATTTTTTTTTTTGGAAATTTAAGGAGTTAGCCAAATTTTGAAACTACTGATGTGTGTGAACCAACAGTTGAACCACACTGAATGCTAATGACGGATTTTGACCCTCATTCGAGGAAGAATGATCCTAAGCGGGGGAGAATGTAACACCCTGCAAAATTTTGAAGTATTTCAGTGTAAACCCACGTAATTTTCGCAAGTGAATTCAAGGTTTTCGTGGTGCCGGAGTAGGCTTACGTGTTTGAGGATGGTATAAGATCTTCATGGCGAGCTTGCTCGCCGCGGTTTGGACTTTTTGGGTTGAACAATGTACCGAAAAGTAAAGAAAAATATTTGGCAGAAAAGCGCGTTTATGCGGCCCATTATGCGGCCGAATAATCACTCTGCAGACCGCATAATGGCCGCAGAGTGAAGTA
Source organism: Nicotiana tomentosiformis (assembly GCF_000390325.3). Taxonomy (NCBI): domain Eukaryota; kingdom Viridiplantae; phylum Streptophyta; class Magnoliopsida; order Solanales; family Solanaceae; genus Nicotiana; species Nicotiana tomentosiformis. The sequence goes on along the minus strand of NC_090813.1, from coordinate 98,689,234 downwards.
GTAAGTTTGGCCAACTTGAGGTCCGTTTTGCGGTCGATTATGCGACCGCATATCGGTCGCATAATCCCTCTTGGGTTTTTGTGGAGGGAGTTCTACGGTGCATTATGCGACCGCAGAACGAGTATGTGGACCACATACTGGTCGCATACCTGGGCCGAAAGTTTAGGCCCCTGAGGGCCATTTCTGCGGTCACTTTGCGGACCGCATAACTATTATGCGGTCGCATATGCGACTGCAGACCTGTGCCGGGGCACCCATTTTGTTAATTTAAAATCCGACCCCCATTCCGTTAAAACAACCCCTTAGTCTATTTTGAAGCTCATTTCTGATATTTCTAGTGTGATAGAGAGGGGGTTCTAGAGGGAGGGCCTAATTTTCATCAATTGATCTTCAACCATCACTCAAAGCCTTGGAAATATTGAAATAGAGCACCAAAATTCTTCACCCTAAAAGGTAAGGCTTCATCACCCCACCTCTTAATATCAAACATAGCTATAATGGGGTATTAGTATGATACTTCATGGGTACGAGGGTGGTTCATCTTACATGCATGTGATAAAGAGTGTGGGAAAAATAAAAAGTGAACTAGAACCATGAACGTTTTCCTAATTTTGGGTTTAATTTGTATATTGATAAAATAGATTGAGGTTGCTAAGGGTTTTGGATAATTGAAGAGTCTAAAGAAGCGCGATTGAGGTATGTTGGCTAAACTTTCTCTCTTGGAATTGAATTCCATAATGTTTCTGTAAGTTTCAAAGTGTGGGTTACGTATTAAAAGGTTATGGCTTTGAGTCGTGTTTCAATGAAAGATAGAATTGTCTAAAAGCTTTTGTACTAAATTCATACCCATTAGTGGCTGCTTTAACTAATGCTTTGATTTATAAATATATCCAGTGTGATTCGAGTTCTATATACTCATGTATTGAAATTGTACATTGTCATTTCTGGGGGAGAGTATTGCAAGAGTAAATGGTGTATTGACTGTTTATGATTTTTCATGTGTATTTCTATTGTTGGTTGGTATGCTTCATTCTTTGGGAAAAAATCATTTGTGTTTGAAGTTTTCATTTCAAATGGATTTGAAGTATATGATTTCTAAAATATCCTATATGTTGATACTTGATGGTGATCTTTGAAATTGAAAGAGGTGAAAGTGTGGAATATGAAATACGGCCATCGTGCCAGGAATAACGAATCTTATGAATGGCCTAATGAGCCAAGGAAATATTGTCGTTGTGAATGACTGAAAATACTAATGAGAATTCATACAATGTGAAAGATGTTTAGGTGAGTACAATTGTATTTATGATATTTCTGTTTGCAAATCAAATCAAAACTATTTTTGGGAGCATCATTAGCGATATCGAGGAAGGGTGGGTCATAAGGCCCACACCTGAAACTACACGTGCCGGTGTAGGGGTTGATTGTGATATTATTCCTTTTAATTGGGTTGAAACTAGAACCTTTGTGGATTGAAAAATTCAACCCGCACGGCATATGTGGGAAGGCGGCCTAGCTGATCGAGTGGAGATTAGACGCCATATTGCGCATATGGTGGTACTACTCTTGGTAACAACTTTATTTCGCATCACATATCAAACCACATTGTTCGTGGGGAGATGGCCTACCCGATCGGGCGTGATCGAACTCCGTGCTAACAAAGACGGTGGTATATCGGTACTAATGATCTCCCAACCAAAATTATATATGAAGTTCGTATTTTGAAAATTATTATGTTTTAACTTGACGTTTGGATATTGTTGATTGTGACTTGCTGTTTCTATTTGTTGTCTTTTCTTATATGGGCATTCTATTTTGAAAGAGGATTTTTAGCTATACATACTAGTGCTATTCGACAGTACTAACGTCCCTTTTGTCGGGGGCACTGCATCTTTAATGGATGCAGGTGGTTCTTCAGCAGGCGGCATTGATCAGTGGTAGCATTACACTCTTTTCAGCTGATTTGGTGAGCTCCACTTTATTTCGGGGTCATGTATATTTTGTTTCTTATGTACAATATTTTGTGGTATAGCCGGGGCCTTGTTGCCAGCATTTCTATATTACTCTTCTATTGTATTTAGAGGCTCCGTATACAGGTTGTGGGTTATGGTTGATGTTGGAAATTGAACTAGAAATGTTGGTACTTGGAAATTATATTTTTCATTAATTCTATAAACTTATAATATTTTAGAAATTATGAATGAAGCTACTAATGGGAATGAAAAGGAAGTTGTTAATAAAATCTTTTCAGTGATTGATTAATGGAGTACATATCCTCTTTATTCATAGATGAGTTTGGGTAGAAGTAAGTCTAATAGGCTTGCTCGGCCGGGTTCTCTCGGTTGAGTGTCGGTCGCGCTCCCTGAGTTTGGGGCGTGACACATATATAAACAACTAAGTTCGATCAACCATCTTGGTTGACAAAATTAGCTGCTGAAAGTTGTCTAGTAGCATAAACAGTTTAAATATTGGGCCAAAATAAAAGCCATACTTAAACATCCATAGATAACCTACAAATTAAGTTATGCAACTAACAGACTTAAGTTATCACAAAAACAAACATTTAGCAGATCATTATGGTTGAGAGTGGTTGATGTTTTGGTGAGATTGGCTTAAGTTGGGACATGGAGACTGGCTTGGTTGAGATGGGGAATGGACTTGAGGTTGGCTAAGGCTTGTTTGAGTTTGTCTTCTCCTCAATTTTTGTTGAAGTTGCCTTTGTATTATTGCATTTCTTTCTTGCTACCTTAGTCCATGTGCATTGTATCCAAGATCAATATTAGTCTGACTAGCATCCACTATTTTTGTAGGAATATTAAATACCCTATCTCTTGATCCACACTGCATAGAAAGTCAAATTAGCACCAAAACTACTAATTTCTAAATAAAACTCTAAATCCAAATCACTTGTACTTTCTATCATTGTCCCTGAATCATTAAACAAGATACCAAATCCAGCAGTTCTTAGTTTTTCTTGAAGTCCAGTAGCTCTTGTTCTTCCTCTAACACTAGATAGAATATCCTCAGAAGTCCTTGATCTCATACTCTAGTATAATGTATAGGCTAAGTTGCTATCTAATAATGTAAAAAATGATGGTTGAGTTACAGCTTAACTAAAGTAAAAAATAAATACTTACAGATGCACTTGCAATAGCTGATAATTGAGTATTTCTGGTACCAGCAGTTCCAGATCCACTTGCAACAGCTGATGGTTGAATTGTTCTTTGAGCAGCTTCAGTAGCTTGAGTATTTCTGCTACCAGCAGTTCCAGATCTACTTGCAGTAGTTGATGGCTGAGTTGTTCCTTGAGTAGCATTATCATTTCTGGTGCTAGCTGTTCTAGATCCTTGTCCTTTCAGAAATTTCCAAAAAAAATGAGTTAAAGAAACAAAATAGAAGTTACAAACACAAAACATATGAATGCATTATGTGATCTTTTACCAGGATATAACACCCCTTCTTGTTATGGCCTACTGTCTTACAATGAGAGCATGTCATTGGTGTCCCTTTCCTTGATCTCTTACCAAACTTTTTTTTAGGTTCATCTTGAGTTTTTCTTCTATTTTTCTTAGGTCTACCATGCATGAGGCTCAATGGTGGGATTATGAGTTGATGGCCACGTCTCCATGTTGGTTAATGGTTGAATGTAACAGCTGAAAGCCTTAAGGTATGTTTCTTTCCTGTACAGTGAACAACATAGTCAGCAGGCTCAAATTTCCTAAAAATCATTGCACATATTGCATGGGAGCATGGTATTCCTTCGCGATGCCATGATTTGCATGTGCACTCTCTATTGACAAAGTTAACAATATGTTTGTATACTCCATGTTGTATATCATACCCAGTGTCCCCAGTCCATTTAAATTCATGCCTAACTGCTTGTTAAGATTGTTCCTCTATGTATCCCACTGCTAGGAGATATATCAAAAAACCACCTTGTTGCAAATTCTCTCATGGTAGTCATCCTCTCCATAACCTTCACTCTAATCTCTTTTAATATAGTTATGATAGACTTGCGCCTAGCAGACACGATCAAATTATTGAAAGTCTCATACATGTTGTTCTTCACGGATTCATATTTACTCCAATATTTAAAGAATGCTCTACACCAATATTGTTTGGGGTATTTTAGTAAATCCTTAATTATCTTACGTCACCCAATTCTGCCAACTCATATATCTTAGCCTTGAGTTATGCTTCAAATGAAGCTTTTGTACATGCCCAGAACTTCTTCCTTCATTCCTCACCTTTCCATTTTGTTCCCAGGTGCTCCATATGTGTCTTTTCAGCATTTGGCATCAACACAGCTACAAATTGAACAAGTCCCTTAAGCAACAAGAAAAAGAGTTACTATATCAGAAACATATATAAAGTCATGTATTAAGAATAAAAAGAAATATATACCTTTTGCATATCATAAATGATGGCCAACCTTTCACCTTGAGATTTTGTGAGCTACAAATCATGTATGAGGCACCTAAAAACCCATGACCATGTGTTCTTTATCTCCTTTTCAACCACTGCCCAATCAACATGGTATATTAGGTTGTTACCATCATTGCCAATATATGATAGTACCTCACCTTTACACACCTCATTCATAAAAGCTCCATTAAATTCAATAATATTTCTATATCCTTCAACCAGCCTACTCTGCAAGCATGTAGACAAATGTAAATCCCCACAAAAATCTCTTTACCATGTATTATTTTCTTTGAAGTCTTCAACACAACAGTGCTGCCAGATACTTAGCAAACTCCAGGTTATAATACCCAGATACTTACCCATAACCTGATGTTTAGCCTTGGCACAGATGAATTTTCCCCCATACACATTGTAATTTATCCTAATCAAACCCTCCAACTTCCTAAGCTTTATGTCATGTTAATTGATAATCTTGTCCTAAATGTTTAGCTACCCATGTTGTATTAGCCATCTTGTTTCTTGTTGCTCTGAAACACTTATGAATATGATAGTAGTTGTTGATAATGAAATTCCCTGTGTGTCCCTCCAAGATTCCCAAAATATGCCATCCGCATCTTATTGAGTTCGCACATGTTGCCCTAACCCTATGTTTCTCATTAGGCCTCAGCTTAATTTGAACTCTCGTTTGTACAACATAATTTTGCAAAGCAGTTCTGAACTGTTTAATACTTTCAAAAACCATTTCCAGCTGGAAACAAATTTCCTTGCAAGCATGATCAATGTATAGCCCTGCTGGATCTTCTTAGATAAGGGTTATGTACACTATATTCTTCGAGTATTTCATCATCTGTATCCTCACTACCTGGATCTGAACTGTCCAGGTATTGATAATCCCCTCCCAACTTCCCAGCATATTTGGAACCCACATCTTTGTACATGTCTTCAAAACCAGGGTTTATACCTACATGTCCACTAGGTATCTCATCAGTATTAACTTCACTATATCTTAATTTACTACTCTTTTGATTCGCTTTAGCCTGTCTAGCAGCAACAACTTCAGGTTCTAAATTACTTGTCTCTCCAAGAATATCCTCATCAGCACCATATAATGACTCATCCGTATCATCGTCATCATCATCATTAGAAATAGCCTCATGATCACCATCTTCACTCTCATAACTTCTCTCATCACCCTCAGAATCAGTTGCTAAATGAAAGTTGTAGAACTTACTTTATCCTCACTAACTCTTCTATACCACCAACCCTCTCTTTACCCTTCCCATTCGTGTTATCACCCCTATTTATATCATTGTTAGGTAAATTTGTAGCCCTAGCATTAACACCACTTGTTTGCCCATGTGCGTTTCATTAAAGCCATATGTCTGAACATCGGTGGTGTCCATATTTAAACCACCACTACTCAACATTTCATCCAGGTCCAAATCAACATTTAGTGTATTAATTGTATGACATAGATACACATTAATAAAATATCCATCCTTAAGGTCTTTACACAAAGCTAATACATCAGCATCATATTTCAGAAATCGAAATTATCCTTTTTTGTTAATTTTACATGCATATTTATCTACTGTTAAGTTCCCTTTATCCTTAGCCCACTCATTAAAACGAATTATATGTAATTCATCTATGTCAGCTTGTAGAATAACTGGCCAAATTTGCCAATTTACATACCTCATAAATGGGCCAGCCACCAACCACCAACCACCCTAGATTGTGAAACTGTAATTTGACATATACATCTATTGAAACCTATAAAAAAGAAGAAAAAGCCAAGTCAGATACACTTTAACCCTAAAAAGCCATACTTTATCACAATGGAAGACAAGAATATTTTGATATGCCAAAAAGCCCTAAATTTTTTAACCCTAAATGCCAGATCAATCATGAAAAGACAAAATCCATAAAGTAAAGTTAAGATTCGACTGCTTTTCCCAAAAACCATAATTTAAAATCCCAAATAACAAAATAATTTGTGCATGAAGACAAAAAATAGCTTTGACTATCAAGCATAATTTATAAGAAATTAGATGACAAAAGAGAAAACGACATCAAAAGAGACAAACGAACCTTCAGATCCTATAACGACACTGGAATCGAAAGCACGGACCAAACGAAGCTCGATCAGATCGAGATTAACGGATAATAAACGAAAACAAATAAATGGGTGAGTGATTATGACCGATTTTGGAAGAGGGTGAGTGATTTTTCAGGCCATTCCTAACCTAGGTTTAACAGTCAAGGGTTTGGTTGGAGAGAGGTAAAATGAGATGAGAGGGGTTGGTCTATGGAATAAAAGAGGGGAGGACCTAAGTAAGACATTAATTGGTCATTTGCTGACTGGATGGACACGTATGTGTATGTTTAATACACGCGCACATGGTTAATGGTTAAATGTGTTTATTAATTAAGGGAAAAATGAGTTCGAGTGTTCAAATGGGAAAGTTGAAAGTTAATGTATCGACTTTTAAAAACCCGACAAATTTAAGTTGGAAGGAAGCCATTACGCCCATTTTATTTTGTCCTATTGATAAATACTGGAGTAGAAAGTAGGGAACGTTATGGAAATGTACCAGAATAAAAATTGCTATTTATCCATAGAATATCATTTATTATATTTGACCAACAAAAAGTTATCAATTATATGCAATATCCAAAAGACTAAAAAAAAAATAGGTATGATCGGAATATATTTGTCACGAATCCAAATCCACTAGTCGTGATGGCACCTAACCCAACCCGCTAGGTAAGCTAATTAACCACTAACCAATTTAAATAACAATTAATAAAGTGATTAAGTAAAGAAATATCTGAATCTTATACATTCACCAAGGACTGGTAGTACAAATCATGAGTTTTTAAGAATAAAGTTTACAAAGTTGAAGTGAGATAAATACATAGTCTGTTTGAAAAGTACATAAAAAGGGTTTTATAGATCTAAGGCTACCACGAACAAGAGGCAGCTACAACCGGGACGCAGGTACATCTTCAATCCAGCTCCCATCGAACACAGCAATATCAGCAGCCAACATCTACACACAAAGTGCAGAAGTGTAGTATGAGTACAACCGACCTCATGTACTCAGTAAGTAACAAACCTAACCTTAGGTTGAAAGTAGTGACGAGCTAACACAAGGTCGGGTACAGTACCAATATTCCATAATAGTTCATAACAGCATAATACTAATAAAAGCGGTATCTCACTGAAAACTCAAATTTTTTATCGAATATGCCAAAATACGAGTAAATTTGAAAACTGTGTGTCACGACCCAAACTAACCTCTGTCGTGATGGTGCCTATCGTGGAATTAGGCAAGCCGACTCATTTCCAAAACAAACCGATATTTTCATTTCAAAGATAATTTCAAGATTATTTAACATAAAACCTCCATTTAAAGAGTTCAAATCAAAGAAAAATAAAAGTCTGGAAAAGAAAAGCCCGACATCGGGGTGTCACTAGTCATGAGCATATACTACAATCTATCTAACAATATCAAGGATAACTCAGCCCGAAAAATAGCTAAATACAACTAGAGAAAGATAAGAGGGAGAAGAGCAGGGGGCTGCGATCGCCAAACAACTACCTTGCTATCTCCAAGAAAATCTGCAATCGGAATACTCAATAACCGCTACCGTGTCCAGCTACACCTGAATTTGCACACAAGGTGCAGGGAATAACGTGAGTATGCCAACTCAGTAAGTAACAACAATAAATAAAGACTGAGCAATAGTGACGAGCAATAAAGCATATAACGTTCATATCAGAAAATCTCAGTAAAATACCACATGCTCTTAAAAATCAGAATTTGAATCAAACATCTCGTTTAAACCCAGTTCCAGTAAAAAAAAATCATTTAAAGACATTTTTCTAACAATTTTTCAAACAAAGGCTCAATGCAAAGGTAAGCAAAATGATGAATTCATAAACAGCCCCTCGGGCATAACATCACTCATATATAGCCCCTCGGGCAAACCTCACAGTCACTCGTGCCACTCGGGCATACCTCATAATCATTCTTGCCACTCAGGCATACCTCACAATCACTCTTGTCTCCCAGTCACTCAGCACTCGGCACTCGACACTCGCACTCAGTAGGTACCTGCGCTCACTGGGGGTGTATACAAACTCCGGAGGGGCTCCTTCAGTCCAAGCGCTATAATCTGCACGGACAACTCACGTGCGATAATAATAAAGTATGCTGCAGGCGGGCAACCCCGATCCACACTCATCCTCACAAATCAGGCCCTTGGCCTCACTCAGTCATAAAGTATGTTGCAGGCGGGCAGCCCCGATCCACACTCATCCTCACAATTAGGCCCTCGGCCTCACTCAGTCATAAATATCTCAAGCCACTCAGGCATTTTAGTAAAACAGGGCATTCGGGCCAAAACATTTATATGCATCAAAATAGAGTCATAAAACTGAGTTATGCGGTAAACAAGTATAAACATGACTGAGTATAGATTTTTAATTGAAAACAGTAAGAGGATGGTAAGAAATAGCCCTAAAGGGTCCAAACAGCATTGACGCAAGGCCCAAACATGGCATTCAGTCCAATTTACAGAAATTCTTTCTAAAACATATAAGTATCAGTGGTTTCAACAAAGTATGCAACTTTATAGTTGCTATGGGACAGACCAAGTCACAAATCCTCAATAGTGCACGCCCACACGCCCGTCACCTAGCATGTGCGTCACTTCAAAATAGTAGAATGATACGAAATCCGAGGTTTCATACCCTCAGGACTAGATTTGCAATCGTTACTTACCTCAAAACGTGAAACTTTTTACTCTGCTATGCCTTTGCCTCGCTCGGCCTCCGAATGCCTCGAATCTAGTCACAAATAATTTGTGTCAGTCAATAAAATTCATTGGAATTAATTCCACAAGATAATAATGATTTTTCCATAAACATCCGAAAATTAGCTCAAAAATCGCTCGTGGGGCCCACATCTCAAAACTCGACAAAAGTTACAAAATCCGAAAGCCCATTCAACCACGAGTCTACCCATACCAATTGTACCAAAATCTGACCTCAACTTGACACTCAAATCTACAAATCTTATTTCCAAATTTCTAAGTTCCAATCTCCGATTTACACCTCAAAATCATGTAATCTAGTCGGATTATTCGATGATAATTTAATATTATGGAGTAGAAATGATCACAAGGGACTTACCTCAAGTTTTCCTTGAAAATATATCAAAAATCGCCTCCCCTCAAGCTCCAATTTGTGAAAAATGGCCAATGGGACGAAGTCTTTATTTTTATAATTCTGCTCAGACATCCTCGGTTCTGCCTCAATCTTGGCCTTCGATATTGGCCTTCGATCCTGGTCCTCGATCCTGGTTCTCGATCGTGGCCCTCGATCCTGGGCTCGATCATGCCTTCGATCGTGGCCCTCGACTCTGGGATCGATCATGGCTCTTGATCGTGGCCTTCGACTCTGGGCTCGATCATGGCTTCGATCGTGTCCTCGACCCTGAGCTCGATCGTGGCCCTCGACCCTGAGCTCGATCTGGGCTTCGATCGTGGCCCTCGACCCTGAGCTCGATCTGGGCTCACATCTAGGCTCAATTTTTGGGCAGAAGCAAATTTCCAACAGAAGGAAATTGCAGCAGCTGTTCTAGTTCAATTTTTGATCCGTTAACCATCCGAAACTTACACGAGGCCCTCGGGACCTCAACCAAATATACCAACAAGTCCTAAAACATCATACGAACTTAGTCGAATCCTCAAATCACCTCAATCAATGCTAAAACCATGAATCACACCCCAATTCAAGCCTAATGAACTTTGAAAATTTTAATTTCTACAAACAATTCCGGAACCTATCAAATCACGTCCGATTGACCTCAAATTCTGCATACAAGTCATAAATGACATAACAGAGGTATTCCAATTTTCAGAATCGGATTCCGACCCTGATATCAAAAAGTCAACCCCCCGGTCAAACTTCTCAAAAATAAAACTTTCGGCATTTGAAGCCTAATTCCTCTACGAACTTCCAAATAATATTCCGGACACGCTCCTAAGCTCAAAATTACCATACAGAGCTATTGGAATCATCAAAATTTAAATCTGAGATCGGTTACACATAGGTCCATATCAGGTACACTTTTCTAACTCAATTTTTCAATTATGAGACTAAGTGTCTCTTTTCACTCCGAGTTCCTTCCGAACTTGAACCCACTAACCTGATATAACATAATATAACTGAATAACACAAAAAGAAGTAGGAATGGGGAAAACGGGGTTATAACTCTCGAAATGACCGGCCAGGTCGTTACATCCTCCCCCTCTTAAACATTTGTTCGTCCTCGAACGGGTCTAGAAATATACCTGGAGTCTTGAATAGGCGTGGATATCTGCTCCGCATCTCCTGCTCGGTCTCCCAGGTGGCCTCTTCCACAGACTGACCTCTCCATTGCACCTTCACTGAAGCTATATCCTTTGACCTCAACCTTCGAACCTGCCGATCTAAAATAGCCACCGGCTCCACATCATAAGTCATATCACCCTCCAACTGGACCGTGCAGAAATCCAAAACATGGGACGGATCTCCAATATACTTCCGGAGCATGGAAACATGAAACACTGGATGCACACTCGACAAGCTGGGTGGCAAAGCAAGCTTATAATCCACCTCTCCTATCCTCTGAAGCACCTCAAAAGGCCCAATGAACCGGGGGCTCAACTTGCCCCTCTTCCCAAACCTCATAACACCCTTCACGGGTGATACCTTTAGCAAAACCTTCTCCCCAACCATAAAAGACACATCACGGACCTTCCTATCTGCGTAGCTCTTCTGCCTGGACTGCGCCATGCGAAACCGTTCCTAAATCAATTTCACCTTATCTAATGTGTCGTGGACCAAGTCTGTACCTAATAGCCTAGCCTCACCCGGCTCAAACAATCCAACTGGAGATCTATACCTCCTCCCATACAAAGCCTCGTATGGAGCCATCTGAATACTCGACTGATAACTGTTGTTATATGCAAACTCCGCGAGTGGCAGAAACTGGTCCTATGAACCCCAAAAGTCAATGACACAAGCACGCAACATGTCCTCCAATATCTGAGTAGTGCGCTCGGACTGCCCGTCCGTCTGAGGGTGAAAAGATGTGCTTAACTCAACCTGAGTACCCAACTCTCGCTGCACGACCCTCCAAAATTGCGATGTGAACTGAGTACCCCTATCTGAAATGATGGAAACTTGGACACCATGCAGGCGAACGATCTCTCGGATGTAAATTTCAGCCAACCGCTCTGAAGGGTAAGTAGTACCAAATGGAATGAAGTGCGCGGACTTGGTCAACCGATCCACAATAACCCAAATAGTGTCGAACTTCCTCAAAGTCCGTGGGAGCACAACTACAAAGTCCATAGTGATCCGCTCCCACTTCCACTCTGGGATCTCTAACCTCTGAAGCAAGCCACCCGGTCTCTGATGCTCATACTTAACCTGCTGACAGTTTAGACACCGAGCCATAAACCCAACTATATCCTTCTTTATCCGCCTCCACCAATAGTGCTGCCTCAAATCCTGGTACATCATCGCGGCACCCGGATGGATGGAATACTGCGAGTTGTGGGCCTCCTCAAGAATCAACTCTCGAAGCCCATCTACATTAGGCACACATATCCGGCCCTGTATTCTCAGCACCCCGTCATTACCAATAGTCACATCCCTAGCATCACCTCTCCGAACCCTGTCCTGAAGAATGAGCAAGTGAGGGTCATCATACTGATGCTCCCTGATACGGTCATAAAGAGAAGACATGGAGACCACACAAGCCAATACCCGACTAGGCTCCGAAATATCCAATCTGACAAGCTGGCCTGCTAAGGTCTGAACATCTAATGCCAAAGGCCTCTCTGTTGCTGGAAGATATGCTAAACTCCCCAAACTCTCTGCCTGGCGACTCAAAGCATCGGCCACCACATTGGCCTTCCCCGGATGGTACAAAATAGTGATATCATAGTCCTTGAGAAGCTCCAACCATCTCCGCTGTCGCAAATTAAGACCCTTCTGCTTTAACAGATACTGCAGACTTCGGTGATCAGTATAGATCTCACAATGAACCCTATACAAATAATGACGCCAAATCTTCAAGGCATGAACAATGGCTGCTAACTCAAGATCATGGATAGGATAGTTCTTCTCATGGGTCTTCAACTGGCACGAGGCATATGTAATCACCCTACCCTCCTGCATTAAAACACAACCAATGCCTATCCTCGAGGCATCACAATACACGGTGTAAGAACCTGAAGCTGATGGCAAAACTAACACTAGAGCTGTGGTCAAAGCAGTCTTGAGCTTTTGAAAGCTCTCTTCACATTCACCCGACCACCTGAATGGAGAACCTTTTGGGTCAATTTGGTCAAGGGCGATGCAATAGATGAAAATCCCTCCACAAAGCGACGGTAGTAACCCGCCAAACCAAGAAAGCTCCTAATCTCCGTGGCTGAGGACGGTCTGGGCCAACTCTGCACTGTCTCTATCTTCTTCGGATCCACCTGAATACCCTCGCTGGACACCACATGCCCCAAGAATGCTACTGAACTAAGCCAAAACTCACATTTGGAGAACTTCGCATAAAGCTTCTCCTCCCTCAATCTCTACAATACAACCCTCAAATGCTGAGCGTGCTCCTCATGGCTACAAGAGTACACCAGGATGTCGTCAATGAATACAACGATGAATGAGTCCAAATAGGGCCAGAATACACTGTTCATCAAATGCATGAACGCTGTTGGGGCATTGGTCAACCCAAAAGACATCACCAAGAACTCATAATGGCCATATCGGGTCCTGAAAGCTGTCTTGAGAATATCTGAATCCTGAAGCTTCAGCTGGTGATAACCGGACCTCAAATCAATCTTGGAGAACACCTTCGCTCCCTGAAGCTGGTCGAATAAATCATCAATACGAGGCAAAGGATACTTGTTCTTGACTGTGACCTTGTTCAACTGCCTGTAATCAATACACATTCTCATGGAACCATCCTTCTTTTTCACAAATAGAACCGGTTCACCCCAAGGTGACACACTAGGCCGAATAAACCCCTTATCGAGGAGTTCTTGAAGCTATTCTTTCAATTCCTTCAACTCCGTCGGTGCCATACGATACGGTGGAATAGAAATGGGCTGAGTGCCCGGCACCAATCAATACCAAAGTCAATATCCCTGTCAGGCGGTATGCCCGGTAGGTCTGCAGGAAATACATCTGGAAAATCACATACCACCGGAACAGAATAAATGACAGGAGTCTCTACACTAACATCCCTCACAAAAGCCAAATAAGATAGGCAACCCTTCTCAACCATGCGCTGAGCCTTCAAATATGAAATCACCCTACGTGGTACATAATCTACAGAACCGCTCCACTCAACCCTCGAAATTCCCGGCATAGCCAACGTCACCGTCTTAGCGTGACAATCTAGAACAACATGACATGGAGATAACCAATCCATACCCAATATCACATCAAAGTCAACCATACTGAGCAACAATAGATCTACTCGGTCTCCAGACCCCCAATAGTCACCACACATGACCGATATATGCGGTCCACAATAATAGTATTGCCCACAAGAGTAGATACATGTATAGATGAAACTAAGGACTCACGGGGCATATCCAGAAAATGGGCGAAATACGAGGAAACATATGAATACGTGGAACCAGGGTCAAATAATACTGAGGCATCTATGTGGAAAATTGAGACAATACCTGTAATCATAGCATCTGAAGCAATAGCATCTAGTCTGGCAGAGAGAGCATAGAAATGGGCCTGACCACCCCCTGATCTGCCTCCCCCTCTAGGGCGACCCCTAGCAGACTGACCTCCACCCCGAGCTGACTGGGCGGGTGGTGAGGTAGCTGGTGCTGTAGTTGGAGGCTGACTCCTCTACTGAGATAGACCTCCATGACGACGAGGACACTGCCTCCACATATGCCCAAGATCCCCACACTCAAAGCAACTCCCTGGTACTAGCGGCGGAAACTGAAGGGAACCCCTAGCACCGGGATGACTGGTAAAAGAACCTGGCATGGAAAAGCCCTGAACAGGTGGAGCACGGGACGAACTCTGAACTGTAAGGGAACTAAGTGATGAGTGGCCCTGATGAGAACTGTGAGAACCATGGCCAGATGATGCACCCTGATGAAATGACCGAGCTGACTGAGCCTGTCTGAAATGACGACCTCTACCATGCTGGAACTGACCCCCAAAAGGAGCACCGCTGAATCCACCCTGACCACGATGCCTCTTGGCCTCCCGATCAACCCTCTCCTGACCGCGAACCATCTCAATCTGCCTAGCAATGTCGACAACCTCATCAAAGGTAGCACCCGAAACCCGCTCCATGGTCATGAGCAACTGTAGCTGATAAGTGAGGCCATCAATAAACCTCATGATCCTCTCTCTGTCCGTGGGAACCAACCAGATAGCATGATGGGCCAACTCGGAGAATCGCATCTCATACTGCATCACTGACATATCACCCTGGCGAAGCTGCTCAAACTGTCTATGCAGCTCCTCTCTGCGGGATCGAGGCACGAACTTCGCCAAAAAAACCACAAAGAACTGCTGCCAAGTAAGGAGTGTTACGCCAACAGGCCTACGCCTCTCGTAAGTCTCCCACCATCTGAGTATAGCCCCAGAAAACTGAAAGGTAGTGAATGAGACCCCACAAGTCTCCAAAATACCAGCAGTACGGAGTATTCTCTGACACCTGTCCAAAAAGTCCTGAGCATCCTCTCTCTCTGTGCCACTAAAACGTGGTGGATGAAGTCTCCCAAACCTCTCCAACCTGCGCTGATCATCCTCAGGCATAGCATGAACCACATAATCCTAAGCAACAACAATCGGCTGGGCTGGTGGTGCCTCTGGTGTCTGAAGTCCCTGAATAATCTGCTCGGGTGTGCGAGCGACGGGAGTCTAAGTGCCTCCCCATGGCCTGAGAAGTGGCTGCGGCCGTCGAAATAGAGACCGCCTGAGCAAGGCCAGTACACGCTGTCAAAATCTGAGCTAGGACCTCCTGAAGGCCTGGAATCACAATAGGCACAGGTGGTATCTGAGTTGGTGCATCGACAACTGGAACTTGGTCCTGATCTGGGACAACCGGTGGATTTGTAGGTACTGCCCCAACTGTTGTACGGGCTGCACCTCTGCCCCTACTATAGCCTCAGCCTCTCGCGGCCCTGGCTGGTGGTACTGGTAGCTGACCCTCCTGACCAGTAGCACGAGTCCTCACCATCTATGAGAGAATGAAACAACGGATGTTTAGTTACTAGAAATAACAGATTCACACGACAAGAATTCAAGAATGTGGAGTTTCCTAAAGGTTCTGCAGTCTCCTGAAGATAAGTACAAACGTCTTTGTACCTATCCCAAGACTCTACTAAACCCGCTCATGACTCGTGAGACCTATGTAACCTAGGCTCTGATACCAATCTGTCACGACCCAAACTAACATCTGTCATGATGGCGCCTATCGTGAAACTAGGCAAGCTGACACATTTCCAAAACAAACCGATATTTTCATTTCAAAGATAATTTCAAGGTTATTTAACATAAAACCTCCATTTAAAGAGTTCAAATCAAAGAAAAACAGAAGTGCGAAAAAGAAAAGCCCGACATCGGGGTGTCACTAGTCATGAGCATATACTACAATCTGTCTAACAATATCAAGGCTAACTCAAGCCTGAAAAATAGCTAAGTACAACTAGAGGAAGATAAGAGGGAGAAGAGTAGGGAGTTGCGATCGCCAAACAACTACCTTGTTATCTCCAAGAAAATCTACAACCAGAACACTCAATAACCGCTACCGTGTCCAGCTACACCTGAATCTGCACGGAAGGTGCAGGGAGTAACGTGAGTACCACATGCTCTTAAAAATCACTAAAATCTCAATAAAATACCACATGTTCTTAAAAATCACTAAGTAACAATAATAAATAAAGACTGAGCAGTAGTGACGAGCAATAAAGCATATAACGTTCATATCAGGAAATCTCAGTAAAATACTACATGCTCTTAAAAATCAGGATTTGAATCAAATATCTCGTTTAAACCTAGTTCCAGTAAAAAAAATAATTTAAAGACATTTTTCCAATAATTTTTCAAACAAAGGCTCAATGCAAAGGTGAGCAAAATGATGAAATCATAAACAGCCCCTCGGGCAAAACATCACTCATATACAGCCCCTCGGGCAAACCTCACAATCACTCGTGCCACTTGGGCATACCTCACAATTACTCTTGCCACACGGGCATACATAACAATAACTCTTTCCTCCCAGTCACTCAGCACTCGGTACTCGGCACTCACACTTAGTAGGTACCTGCGCTCACTGGGGGTGTGTACAGACTCCGGAGGGACTCCTTCAGCCCAAGCACTATAATCTGCACGGATAACTCACGTGCGATAATAATAAAGTATGTTGCATGCGGGCAGCCCCGATCCACACTCATCCTCACAAATCAGGCCCTCGGCCTCACTCAGTCATAAAGTATGCTGCAGGCGGGAAGCCCCGATCCACACTCATCCTCACAATCAGGCCCTCGGCCTCACTCAATCATAAATATCTCAAGCCACTCGGGCATTTTAGTAAAACAGGGCATTCGGCCCAAAACATTTATATGCATCAAAATAGAGTCATAAAACTGAGTTATGCGGTAAACAAGTATAAACATGACTGAGTATAGATTTTTAATCGAAAACAGTGAGAGGATGGTAAAAAATAGCCCCTAAGGGTCCAAACAGCATTGTGCAAGGCCCAAACATGGCATTTAGCCCAATTTACAGAAATTCTTTCTAAAACATATAAGTATCAGTGGTTTCAACAAAGTATGCAACTTTATAGTTGCTACGGGACGGACCAAGTCACAAATCCTCAACAGTGCACACCCAAACGCATGTCACCTAGCATGCGCGTCACTTCAAAATAGTAGAATGATACGAAATCCGGGGTTTCATACCCTCAGGACTAGATTTACAATCGTTACTTACCTCAAAAGGTGAAACTTTTTACTTTGCTATGCCTTTGTCTCGTAAATCGGCCTCCAAATACCTCGAATCTAGTCACAAATAATTCGTTTCAGTCAATAAAATTCATTGGAATTAATTCCACAAGATAATAATGATTTTTCCATAAAAATCCAAAAATTAGCTAAAAAATCGCCATTGGGGCCCACGTCTCAAAACTCGACAAAAGCTACAAAATCCGGAAGCCCATTCAACCACGAGTCTACCCATACCAATTTTACCAAAATCCGACCTCAACTCGACCCTCAAATCTACAAATCTTATTTCTAAATTTCTAAGTTCCAATCTCTGATTTACACCTCAAAATCATGTAATCTAGTCGGATTATTCGATGATAATTCAATATTATGGAGTAGAAATGATCACAAGGGACTTACCTCAAGTTTTCCTTGAAAATATATCAAAAATCGCCTTCCCTCAAGCTCCAATTTGTCAGAAATGGCCAATGGGACGAAGTCCCTGTTTTTATAATTCTGCCCAGACATCCTCGGTTCTGCCTCGATCTTGGCCCTTGATCCTGGTCCTCGATCCTGGTTCTCGATCGTGGCCCTCGATCCTGGGCTCGATCATGCCTTCAATCGTGGCCCTCGACTCTGGGCTCGATCATGGCTCTCGATCGTGGCCCTCGACTCTGGGCTCGATCATGGCTTCGATTGTGGCCCTCGACCTTGAGCTCGATCATGACCCTCGATCGTGGCCCTCGACCCTGAGCTCGATCTGGGCTTGATTTCTGGGCAGAAGCAAATTTCCAATAGAAGGAAATTGCAGCAGCTGTTCTAGTTCAATTTTTGATCTGTTAACCATCTGAAACTCACTCGAGGCCCTCGGGACCTCAACCAAATATACCAACAAGTCCTAAAACATCATACAAACTTAGTCGAATCCTCAAATCACCTCAAACAACGCTAAAACCATGAATTACACCCCAATTCAAGCCTAATGAACTTTGAAATTTTTAATTTCTACAAACAACTCCGGAACCTATCAAATCACGTCCGATTGACCTCAAATTTTGTACACAAGTCATAAATGACATAACAAAGGCATTCCAATTATCAGAATCGGATTCGGACCCCGATATCAAAAAGTCAACCCCCCGGTCAAACTTCTCAAAAATAAAACTTTCGGCATTTGAAGCCTAATTCCTCTACGTACTTCCAAATAATATTCTGGACACTCTCCTAAGCCCAAAATCACCATACGGAGCTATTGGAATCATCAAAATTCAAATCCGAGGCCGTTTACACATAGGTCCATATTCAGTCCACTTTTCTAACTCAATTTTTCAATTATGAGACTAAGTGTCTCATTTCACTCCGAGTTCCTTCCGGACTCGAACCCACTAACCCAATATAATATAATATAGCTGAATAACACAAAAAGAAGTAGGAATGGGGAAAACAGGGTTATAACTCTCGAAACGACCGGCCGGGTCGTTACACTGTGATTTTTCCCAAATATCCTTTCAACAATAAGTAAGATATTTCATTATTTTTAGATAGCATGAGGAAAGTACGTCGCTATGCCTACATGTCAAGATACAGGTAAAATCATAAATGTCCCAAAACTGGGTAGCAGAAGAAAATGCATCTCTATGCATGTATCTCAAGTACGCATATCAAATGCAATGCATCTCGATGATGAGCTCGTATACTCACACTCTCATAGTACTCAATCTCACTGTCTCACATCCTCTCTCACTACACTCAATCACTCAGCATTGTACAATACCCGCTGTGGCGTGCAGCCCGATCCATATATTTATAGTCGACTACGCTCATTGGGGGTGTGTAGACTCTGGAGTGGCTCCTTTCAGCCCAAGTGATGTATCATTACGGCGTGCAGCCCGATCCTATAGAATGTAATCAATATATCGCTGCGGCATGCAGCCCGATCTCAAAAAATGTAATCAATATAACATGTTGCGGCGTGCAGCCCGATCCCAAAATATCACTCTTACTTGGGCCCTCAGCCTCACTCAGTCATCAATCTCTCCAATCTCACTCACGGGCTCGCAATGTCATGAAACTAGCCCCGACAACATTTATATGATGTATTAATAAATAATAACTGAGACTGAGATATGGTATGAATGCATGGATATGACATGGATATAAAATATCAATGAAATCAGTGAGATGACAGTAAGAAACGACCACTATGGGTCCAAATAGTATCGGCACAATGCCTAAACATGATATCTAGCATGATTCACAGCTTAACTAATTTATCACATGGTGAAAACACGGATATCAGCAAAGTAGGACCATTATACAGTGCCATGGGAACAGTAGAGCCTCAATTCACGTGGTGCATGCCCACACGCCCGTCACCTAGCATGTGTGTCACCTCAATACCAATCACATAACACGTAATTCGGGGTTTCGTACCCTCAGCACTAAGTTTAGAAGAGTTACTTACCTAAAACAAGCCAATTCCAACACCGAGCAAGCCAAGCGATGCTCCAAAATGCCATCCCACGCGTTCCGACCTTCGAACGGCTCGAAACTAACCAAAAATAACTCAAACACATCAAATAATGCTACAGGAACCAATCCCGATCGAAAAAGATCAAATCTTGAATCAAAAGTCCAAAATCAGCCAAAAACCCAACCCGGACCCATACCTCGGAACCCGACAAAACTCACAAGATCCGACAACCCATTCAATTATGAGTCCAACCATACTAGTTTCACTAAAACCCGACTCCAATTCAATGTTCAAAACTCAAAAATTCATATTATGAAACTTTAGGCCAAACCCCCCAATTTCCTCTATAAAATTCACAATCCAATTACCAAAAATGAAGGTAGATTCGTGATATAAGATAAAAAATGAGTAGAGAACGCTTACCCCAAGTTGTGTGGAAAAGCTCCTCTCCAAAGTCACCCAATCCGAGCTCCAAAATCCGAAAATGAAGATAGAAACCAAAAACCTCGAATTATAGGTTCTGCCCAGCGATTTCCGCATTTGCGGACAATTCGTCGCACCTGCGACCACCACTTTTGCGGAAAAAAATTGCATCTACGAAAAATGGCCTTGCCCAGCAACCCCCGCACCTGCGGTATTAAACTCCGCATCTGCGAAGACACTCGCACCTGCATTTCCACTCGACGTCCCTGCGCATCCGCACCTGCGTCTATTTTCTCCGCTTCTACGGGCGTCCTCATCTAGCTTTCATCTCACATCTGCGACGCCTTTGTCGCTTCTGTGGCCATCGCACCTGTGCAAACTAATCGCAGGTGCGATCATACCAGAACCAGCAGCCTTCAGCAATGCAACAAGAAGTGAAAATGATCTGAACCTCGTCCAAATCTCATCCGAGCCACTCGGGACCCCGTCCGAATATACCAACAAGTTTCATAACGCAATACGGACCTACTCGAGGTCTCAAAACACACATAACAACATAAAAATGACAAATCACACCTCAAATCGAAATCTATGAACTTCAAACTTTCAAATTCAATAACCCGTGCCGAAATATAGAAAATCAATTCGGAATGACTTCAAATTTTGCGCACAAGTCACATTCGACATTACTGACCAGCTCCAACTTCCAAAATCGGAATCTGACCCCGATATCAAAAAGTCCCTCCCGGTCAAACTTTCCAAAATTTCAACTTTCGCCATTTCGAGCCAAATTCAACCACGGACCTCCAAATTACAATTCGGATGCGCTACTAAGTCCAAAATCACCCAACGAAGCTAGCGGAACTATCAAAATTCCAATCTGAGATCAAATGCTAAAAAATCAAACTTGATCAACTCTTTCAAATTTAAAGCTCCCTAGTTGAGAATCATTATTCCAAATCAGTCCCGAATAACTTGAAAATCAAAATCGACGATTCACACAAGTCAAAATATATCATACGGAGCTACTCACTCCCGTAAACTACCAAGCGAAATGCAAATACTCAAAATGACCGGTCGAGTCATTGCAATGTTAAACAATATATGAATGAGACTATATATAAAATTTGAAAAAGATTTGAGGTGATTTGGATTGGTTTAGAGTCAAAATTCATATCTGAAATCGAATTAAAAAAGTCACAGTGATATACATATATATCGCTAATAATACTTGTACATCACACACACACACACACACACACACACACACACACACACACACATATATATATATATATATATATATATATATAGGTTTTTGCTAACCTACTATATAGTTGTAGTAAGTTAGCAATGTATACATATTTGGATTCTCCAAAATGCCCTTATTTTTTAATGTCACCCCATAAAATTTAAGGGCTTTTTGGGCTTTTTATAAAATTTCACACTTCATCTCTACATTTCCCACTCTACAACTATTCAGATCGGAAACATTCTCCCTCTATTTTTCATCTTCAGCCATTGTTCTTCCCAATTTCTAAAAGGGGTTTTCTTGTTTACTAACTTTTCTCATTATACCGTGACAAATGCTATAGGGAAGGTTAGAGTTTAGTATTCTAATGTCTCTTCATTCGTTGGTCATAATGATGGTGTAACCTTTTGTAAGTTTTATTTTATTTCCAACATGTGTAAGTGGATCAATAATAAGCTATAAATATATAAAGAGCATTACTTTACTTAAGCACAATAATATCAAGCACATGGTGAACTCTTAGATCACATGTCCTTTGGGGTTTGGGAATTTGGGATGCCACAGTATGAGAATTTGGGGTTCACCATGTGCTTGATATGAGAATTTGGGGTTCACCATATGCTTGGTATTATTATGCTTAAGTAAAGTAATGCTCTTTATATATTTATAGCTTATTATTGATCCACTTACACATGTTGGAAATAAAATAAAACTTACAAAAGGTTACACCATCATTATGACCAATGAATGAAGAGACATTAGAATACTAAACTCTTACCTTCCCTATAGCATTTGTCAAGGTGTAATGAGAAAAGTTAGTAAACAAGAAAACCCCTTTTAGAAATTGGGAAGAACAATGGCTGGAGATAAAAAATAGAGGGGGGAATGTTTCCGGTCTGAATAATTGTAGAGTGGAAAATGTAGAGATGAAGTGTGAAATTTTATAAAAAGCCAAAAATGCCCTTAAATTTTATGGGGTGACATTAAATAATAAGGGCATTTTGGAGAGAGAGAGAGAGAGAGAGAGAGAGAGAGAGAGAGAGAGAGAGAGAGAGGAGAGAGAGAAATACATATTGCCCAAAAACTCATTTTCACCATTTTTATACAATCTCCACTATATCACCACTACAAACATACATTAACCACCACCAGTTATTATGTCATACAACACCAAACATCGTTCCTATCCAAAAGAAGAAAACGAGGGATAAAATTGATGTCTGTTATGAAAATATTATAGTGTATGTCCATTTATTACTCCGCTGTAGATAATCTTCTTGAAGAAGATTGTCCATTTAGTACTCCATTGAAGTTTATCTACAAGCAGTTGATGCAGGCAGGTTGCAAGCAACTCAATGAAATGATTTGCAACAACTTCTTATTAGACAGGCAGGTTGCGAGCAGCTCATACAGACAACTTACAAGCAGCTCAAGAAAAGCCTCGCAGTTGCTTCCTTTCTTCTATAAATAGAGAAGATTTCAGTTCATTATGTACATCAGTTTGTGAAGGATTGCATATAGATGTTCGTAATACGTGCATGTAGATGTTCGTAACACGCAGCAGAAGACAATAACAATCCTAGGAAGATCTTTTTGTGTTTAAAATTTATTTATATGTCACAGATCGGATCTGAGACGTACCTGGTGAAGAGAGTCTCGTTTCAAAATTTCTTCGATAGTGCGAAGACTCTATACATATCCACACCGAGACCGATCCTTGCTATCAACTCTTTGATCAAGGAAACCAGTGAAAAATTGAATGAACTTATGCTGAAATTTTCTCAAAACTCCAACAAATAATGCGACAAAGAAATTGATTTTCTTGTCAAGAATATATCTCTTAGTTTTTAGTTTCTTCAAAGAACTCCCTTTTCAATCACACACTTTCACAAAGTATATTTTTCAATAGACCACCTACGACACTTTTTCATAACCCTTTTATAACATCACTTTTCTATTGGTTAAGGTAGTGAATTATCCTGGGTACAAGTCTAGTTCCAAAAATAGACTTCGTAAAAAGTTTTTCATTGGAAAACTTTTATCCCATTCCTAATGGGATCATATGCACGTCGGCGGCAGCTAGTCCTTTATGGACTTTAATACGTGAATCCAATTTTACATTGGATTTCACTAATAAGTTTCCATCAACTTTTTTTATTAACACTTTGTATAACATATCTTATACAAAATAAGTATTAATTATATATCACACACACACACACACACACACACACACACACACACACACACACATATATATATATATACATATACATATATATATATATATATATATATATATATATATATATATATATATATTATAACCAAGAGATATAATTTAATTTTCTATTCCAAATAGAAAACTTCAATTTGTTCATAATATTAATTATATCCTTTGTGCTAGCAAAGAATATAATAATATTTCATTTGGACTAATAACTAAATTTATTTGACTAATTAAATTCTTTAATTTAATTATCAAATGATAGAGTAATTAATCCTTTAGCAAAGATCAGAACACTCGTTAGTGTGCGACCCCATATGTTCAATACTAAGCCAGTAGTAAATTGATCATATCAATATACTAATCAAGGGTGGCGTCTAGGAACACTCCTTAACGATCGAATAGCATGAAGTATACAATTTACTCTCAAGAACCAGTAGAAGAATAATGTAGTAATTCCTTCTGTCCTTATAGCCTTGGGTCACCCTAGGATATGGTTCAACTGCCAAATCCTAATAGACGACCAACTATGTGTTCAAGTCAATTATAATTGACCATTGAATGACCTAAGAAACTCTTTTCTTCTTTCATTCAATTGCCCTGGCCAAGGTCTTAATTTGGTCGTTTATAATTCATGACACCATGAAACTTAAACTCATTACCAAGAGTTGACAGATTTCATCTTGATCAATCACTAATTCTACAAGTATTCAATCGTACCCAATATCTTTTCAACTATCGCCCTAGGGCCATAGGTGTCTAGCATCAAAGCACAACAAATAACTTGCCAATTACTATAACGATCTTAGGTCAAAGAAAACTCTTACATCACATTCTTCAAGAGAATATCCTATTGACAGTTTATGGTAATTCTAACCATTAGAAATTATCCAATGAGTCGATTCAATGATCATATATCTATATGCATCATCTATCTATGTGATTTAATTAATGAGATCAACTAATCTTTATCCCATAAAGACGATCACATAAATATTGATCTAACCGAATTACCAATGTCCAAATTATAATCCTACGATCAAGAACAAATTTAGATTAAATTATAAGAAACTTCACTCTTATTATCATGATCTCCATCACGGTGACAAATTTCAAAATTTAGTCAAGGACTTTATCAAATTAATCAAGCAATTGATAATAACTATGATAAAAGAATATCAAATCTCATATATTTTTATATCAAATAATGTTCACAAAAATATGTTCAAATCATCACACATGAGATTGGATCTAGGGCATATCTACTATATCCCTAACAATCTCCCACTTGCACTAGAGCCAATTGCTCTTGTACTTCATTCCAAATTTTCACTTGTGCTTGTCAAACTGCTTTGCGCCAAGAGCTTTAGTGAATGGGCCTGCAACATTTTCCTTTCCATCAACCTTTTGAGTCTCGACGCCTCCTCGTTCAATGATCTCTCTTATCAAGTGATACCTTCGCATAACGTGTTTGGATTTTTGGTGTGATCTTGATTCTTTTGCTTGAGCAATGGATCCAATGTTGTCACACAACAATAGAACTGCATCTTCTATTGAAGGAACCACACCAAGTTCAGTTAAGAACTTTTTCATCCATACAGCTTCCTTAGCAGCTTCACTAGCTACTATATATTCTGCTTCAGTTACTGAATCAGCAACTGTAGCTTGTTTGGAACTTTTCCAACTCACTGCACCACCATTTAAGGTGAATACATAACCAGAAATAGATTTGCTATCATCTTTATCTGAAGAGAAACTTGCATCAGTATAACCTTCAAGTTTCAACTCAAAATCTGCATAGATGAGGAATTGGTCTTTAGTCCTTCTTAAGTACTTAAGAATGGTCTTCACCAACTTCCAATGTTCCTCACCAGGATTTGCCTGATATCGGCTAGTCACTCCAAGTGCATAAGCCACATCAGGACGTGTACATGTCATGGTATACATGATAGCTCCCACTGTACTAGCGTATGGGATCCTACTCATGCGTTCTCTCTCTTCAGGTGTTTTAGGACAATCCTCCCTACTGAGAGTAATTCCAGTGCCTATCGGTAGATAGCCTCTTTTGGAATTATCCATATTATACCTTTTCAGAATGGCATCAATGTACAAAGACTGGGAAAGTCCAAGCAGCTTCCTTGATCTATCTCTATAGATCTTTATTCCTAATATATAAGCTGATTCTCCCAAGTCTTTCATGCAGAACTGTTCAGATAGCCAAATCTTGGTACTTTGCAATGCCGGTATATCATTCTCTATGAGTAATATATCATCAACATACAATACTAAGAATATAATTGGGCTCCTACTAACCTTTTTGTACACACAAGGTTCTTCTTCGCATCTAACAAAATTGAACTTTTCAATTGTCTTGTTAAAGCGAATATTCCAACTTCGAGAAGTTTGCTTTAGCCCATAAATGGATCGTTGTAGCTTGCAAATTTTATTATGATCAAATGAATATGTGAAACCTTCAGGTTGTGTCATGTGCACATCCTCTTCTAGCTCACCATTAAGGAAAGTTGTTTTCACATCCATTTGCCATATCTTATAATCATAGTATGCTGCTATAGCAAGCAAAATCCGAATTGATTTGAGCATTGCCACGGAAGTGAAAGTCTCGTCATAGTCGAATCCTTCTTTCTAACGATATCCCTTGGCAACAAGACGGGCTTTTTAGGTCTCCACCTTTCCGTCTGCTCCAATCTTTTTCTTAAAAACCTATTTACAACCTATAGGTTTTATATCCTTTGAAGGTTCAACTAAAGTCCATACTTTATTTTCCTTCATGTATTCTATTTCGGATTCCATGCCTTTTGCCATTTCTCATAATCAGAACTTTGTATAGCCTCTTCACAGGTCTTAGGGTCATCATCATTATGATCAATCTCATTTGATACATCATCTTGTACTATTAGATTTAATCTAGTTGGTACATGACGTTCTCGTGTAGACCTTCTAAGAGGTACTTGTACAACATGTTCACCTTGTGTTGGATTTGGTTGTTGTTCAATTTGGTTTGGAATTGGTTCATTAACCTGATCTTGAACTACATTTAGTTCTTGAACTTCAACCGTTGAAGATGGTAACTTCCTTGACAACTTCAAAACATCCAATAAAGGTTCTTCAACTTGTGTCTCATGATCTTGATTTTGTGTTGATTCATTAATTTCTTGAACTTCATCAAGTTCTATTTCTCCACTATAATTTCCTTCCAAAAGAAATTCCCTTTCCAAAAAGGTTGCTCCTCTAGCCACAAACACTTTATGGTCAGAAGGGTGATATAAATAATATCCCATTGTTTCTTTGGGATACCCAATGAACCTACACTTATCAGATCTTGAGTCAAGTTTATTAAACTGCAGTCTCTTAACATAAGCTGGACAACCCCAAACTTTAATGTGTTTAAGGTTAGGCTTACATCCTTTCCATATCTCATATGGTGTTGTAGAGACTGACTTAGTGGGAACTTTATTAAGTAAGTATGTTGATGCTTCCAAAGCATATACCCATAAATTTATTGGAAGATCAGTGAACCCCATCATAGATTTCACCATATCTAATAAGGTACGATTTCTCCTTTCAGACACACCATTGTGTTGTGGTGTTCCCGGAGGTGTCCACTGGGAGAGAATCCCATTCTCTTTGAGATACCTAGTAAAATCTTCACTAAGATATTCTCCACCTCTATCAAACCTTAGTACTTTGATACTTTTACTAGTCTATTTCTCAACTTCACTACGGAACCTTTTGAACATTTCAAAAGATTCAGATTTATGTTTCATAAGATACACAAATCCATATCTTGATATATCACCACTGAAGGTGATGAAGTAAGAATATCCACCTCTACCTTGAATTTTCATGGGCCCACAAACATCTGTATGAATTAGTCCCAATAATTCAGATGCTCTTTCTCCACTTCTAGTAAATGGATATTTGGTCATTTTTCCTTTGAGACAAGATTCACAAGTTGGATATGATTCAAAATCATACTTATCAAGGTACCCTTCCTTGTACAACTTATTAATTCTTTTCTCTCCAATATGACCAAGCCTACAATGCCAGAGGTGTGTATGATTTACATGATCATCTCTTTTTCTCTTAAGAGTTGAAACATGCATAATCTAATTAGCATTCACATTAGGTAAGACATAAACATCATGTTGGAGATAGCCATTCACATATAAATTATCACCATAATAAATGGAACAAATGCCATTGCCTATGTTAATGTGAAACCCACACTTGTCCAATATAGAAGCTGAAATTATGTTCGAAACAAATTTAGGAACATAATAACAATCATCTAGCATAAGTACTTTGCCCAAAGGCATTATTAAAGAAATTGATCCTACAGCTATGACTGCAACTTTTGCATCATTTCCAACTTGTAGATTAACTTCTCCTTTCTTTAGTCTCATACTTATCTTGAACCCTTGCAACATATTGCAGATGTTATAACCACTGCCAGTATCTAATACCCACAGTGAAGAATTAGTAGAAGCTAAAGAAATCTTGAAAATATTTTTTATTAATATCCCACCTTATTTCTTGTCCTTTAGAGTTGCAAGATACTCCTTGCAGTTTCTCTTCCAATGCTCTTTCTTCTTATAGTGAAAACATTCAGAATCATATACTGACTGCAAGATCAAATCTTCAGGCTCATCGATCACATCAATGAGCTTTTTATGCATGAGAACAATTCTCAAACTTCTATACCAGTCATCAAAGTTTGGTCCTACCAAATTGTTGGTCTCAAGTATTTCACGCAGTGATATAACAGACATATTGAGAAATCTAAAATATAGAAAAAAAAAAGCAATAATATAAGAACATATTTACATATATCATAAAGACATGGACTTTTATCTAAATGATATTTCCACTAATTATTTTAAACTACTTACCCTCATTTTAGTTTAAGAAATCTTTATTTCTGTTAGTGGAATAAAGGAATCCTTTAACAATATATATGAGCCCCTTGGAAGTCAAGTCGTTTCTCACATATATTTTAAAGGTAAGTACTCTTATGTCACGACCCAATTTCACCTATAAGTCGTGATGGCGCCCAACATTACAGCTAGGCAAGCCAACAAATAAATTAAGCATACATTGATAACATTTAAACTAGGAAAATATAATTAAACCCAAACTCTACCAATGTGTGTGCCAAGACCTGGTGTCACAAGTGTATGAGCATCTAGTAGATTATACAAAACCTCAAATGCTGTCCGAAATAAAAATAGACAGAATTAAAATACAAAGAGAGAGACTAGTAGCTGCTGAACGGATCAGAGAAACAGCTTACCACTATGTTCCTAGATATCATGGGTGTAAGACGATAGGTCCCCCACTAGTACTTGCCTCAGTTCCTGCACAAAAAGTGCAGCAAGTGTAGTATGAGTACGTAAACAACATGTATCCAGTAAGTATCAAGTCTAATCCCGAAGTGGTCGAGACGAGATGGCCGACTTTGACACTCACTATGGGTCAATAATAATAATTGAAATACAACTAGGATATTTAAATCAGCATGATTTACAGAATTTACAATAATTTATTTAATGAACGAAAATAATCAAAATTCTTCAAATGCAACAATTCTCAATATATTAATTAAATTCCTTAAATTCGAATAATTTCCAATTTATCAATTAAATATCATTTTCAGGAATAACAATTAATTCTTTAACAAGCAAGAATAATAATTTATTATATTCCAAGGATTTTTTTTTCAATTTATCAATTAGCTTGCAAGCTGAAATAAACTATTAAAGTATCGTGTAATTATTATTATTATTATTATTATTATTATTATTATTAAGCACGATTTCTGCCGAAGACGTACGACCCGATCCAGAGTGTCGTGTACACTGCCGAGGGACGTGCGGTGCGATCTATATATGCATCTATCCTGCCGAGGCGTTCGGCCCGCTCCATAAGAAAGAAGGACATTTTCTTATGTACCTCCGGAAGGAGAGTATATTTATTATGAGATAAATTCGGGAGGAAGAATAATTTTTTTTAACAATTAATTAATTTAAACAGATAATCAAACATATAAATTTTTCCATCCTTTAATATTTTGATCTAACAATTCACAATATATATATATATATATATATATATATATATATATATATATATATATATATATGTCAAATAATATTGATTAAGCAAGGAATACAATTTACACATGTAATTCATGCTTCGGGTCCTAAACTACCTGGACTTTAGCATTAATAGTAGCTACGCTCGGATTCTCGTCACCTCGTGCGTACGTAGCCCCCACAATTATCAATAATTATTCAATTTAATCCTTATTGGGTAATTTTTCCCTCACAAGATTAGACAAGAGACTTACCTCGTCTCAAAATCCACTTTCCGATTATCGCGTCGCGTAAAATTCTCGATTCAATCCCTAAAAATCCGAAACTATTCAAAAGTTATATAAAATAATTAATATATGTTCAATAATTCGAAATTCATCTATTAAATAAATTATCCTATCCAAAATGGTAAAAATCCTAAAATTCATCCCGGGCCCACGTGCCCGGATTCTGAAACATTTTGGATGAAAACGTTACCTATTATCTCAAGAACTCAAATATATAATTTCTACCCAATTCCATAGCTATTTTCGTGGTTAAAATCTCATTTTTATAAAAATCTAGGTTTTTCACCTAAACCTTTGATTTCTAAGATTTACTAGTTATAATCTACTTATAATCTATGTATTTAACTCAAGGGGTATAGAATTAACTTACCTCCAAATTGCTAGTTGAAATCTCCTCTCAAAAAGCTCTGAAATCGCCCAAACATGGAAGAAGAATGGGCAAATATGGTGAAATCCCGTTCTTTTAAGCCTTCTGCCAAACAGGTCTTTCGCACCTGCGGACAGATTACCGCACCTGCGGCTTCCACACCTGCGGCATCCACACCTGCGGAAAATCCTCGTAGGTGCGAGTTCCACTTGCTTGGCCAATTTTCGCATTTGCGCACAAAGCTTCGCACCTGCGCGTTCGCAGGTGCGCAAATCGTCTGCATCTGCGGTGGATTTCCCGTTCCCTTCTTCCGCTTCTGCGCTCAAAATCTCGCATGTGCGAGGGCTGCGCCTACGAGCTTCTATCGCATCTGCGAATGTCGCACCTGCGCTTGACAGTAGCTGGGAGCTTCAGTTTTGGCTCCCAACTTCTAACTTGGTTCGAGCCTCGTCCGATTGACACTCGGGGTCCCCGGGACCCCGCCCGAACATACCAACAGGTTTGAAATCATAAAACCGACTTGCTCAAACCTACGGAACGTGTAAAACAACATCAAATCTAAGAATCATACCCCAAACCAAATTGAATCAAACTTAAGAACTTCAAGTTCTTCAATTTACTTCCAATATGCCGAACCGTATTTAAACTACCCGGAATGACACAAAATTTTGCGTGAAAGTCTTAAATCACTATACGGAACTATTCCCAAACTCGAAATTCCAAACGGACTTCAATTTCTCAAAAACCTACTCCAAACCAAATTTAAAGAACTTTAAACCTTCAAATAGTTGAATTTTACTATTAAGCGCCAAAACGCTCTCGGGTTATCCAAAACTCGATTCGAACATACGCCCAAGTCCAAAATTATCATACGAACCTATTGGAACCGTCAAATCCCAATTCCGGTGTCTTTTTCTCAAAATGTTGACCGAAGTCAAACTTGGCCTTTTAAAACTAACTTAAGGAACCAAGTGTTCAGATTTCAACCCAAACGCTTCCAAATCCCAAACCAACAATCCCTGCAAGTCATAAATTAATAAAAACATGTTCGGGGAGTTTTATTTTAGGGAACGGGGTTCTAAAAGTTAAAATGACCGGTTGGGTCGTTGCATTCTCCACCTCTTAAACAAACGTTCGTCCTCGAACGAGTTTAGAATAATACCTGGGGTGCTGAATAAGTGTGAATATTTGCTCTGCATGTCCTCCTCGGCCTCCCAAGTCGCTTCCTCGACTGGTTGGCCCCTCCACTGGACCTTTACTGCAGAAATCTTCTTGGACCTCAACTGGCGAACTTGTTTATCAATAATAGCAAATGGCTCTTCTTCATAACCCAAACTCTGATCTAGCTGAACTGTGTTGAACTCCAACATATGTGATAAGTCAGCATGATACTTACGGAACATAGATATATGGAAAATCGGATGAACTCCCGATAGACTGGGAGGCAACGTAAGCTCATTAGCAACCTCCCCAACTCGTCTCAACACCTCAAATGGGCCTATAAACCTTGGGCTCAACTTGCCCTTCTTCTCGAATCTCATAATTTCCTTCATCGGCGAAACCTTCAAGAGAACTTTTTCACCTACCATAAATGATATATCACGCCCTTTCTGATCCGCGCAACTCTTCTATCTGGACTGTGCTGTACGAAGTCGCTCCTGAATCAACTTCACCTTTTCCAAGGCATCCTTCACCAAATTAGTACCATATAACTTAGCCTCACCGGGCTCAAACCATTCGATAGGTGAACGACATCGACAACCATATAAAGCCTCAAATGGAGCCATCTCAATGCTGGATTGGTAACTGTTATTATAAGCAAACTCGGCTAAAGGCAGGAAACGATCCCACTGACCTCTAAAGTCAATCACACATGCCCTGAGCATATCCTCCAAAATCTAAATTGTCCGTTCTGACTGCCCGTCGGTCTATGGATGAAAGGTTGTGCTGAGCTCTACACGAGTCCTTAATTCACTCTGTACTGCTCTCTAGAAATGTGAAGTAAACTGAGGGCCTCTATCTCATATGATGGAAATTGGCACCCCGTGCAACCGAACTATCTCCTGAATATAAATCTAGGACAACCTCTCTGAAGTATACGTAGTCACAACTGGAATAAAATGTGTCGACTTGGTTAACCTGTCAACAATCACCCAAACTGCATCAAACTTCCTCAAGGTCCGCGGCAACCCAACTACAAAGTCCATAGTAATTCGTTCCCATTTCCACTCTGGTATAGTTATCTGCTGAAATAGGCCTCCTGGCCTCTGGTGCTCATATTTAACTTGCTGGCAATTTAGACACCTAACTACATACTCAACTATGTCCTTTTTCATCCGTCGCCACCAATAATGCTGCCTCAAGTCACGATACATCTTTGTAGTACCTGGATGAATAGAATACCTAGAACTGTGTGCCTCCTCCAGGATCCTTTTCCTCAGTTCATCCACATTAGAAACACATAGACGATCCTAGAATCGCAGAACACCATCCGCACGAATAGTAACTTCCTTGGCACCACCTCGTAGTACCATTTCTCGAAGAACCACTAAGTGTGGATCATCATACTGGCGAGCCTTGATCTGCTCAAATAGTGAAGACTGAGCTATGACACATGCAAGAACTCGGCTGGGCTCTAAAATATCTAGCCGCACAAGTCTGTTGGCCAAGGACTGGATATCCAAAGCTAATGGCCTCTCTTCTGTTGAAATGAAAGCCAAACTACCCATACTCTCCGCCTTTCTATTCAAGGCATCTGCAACTACATTTGCTTTACCTGTATGATTTAGGATAGTAATATCATAATATTTTAGTAATTCCAGCCATCTGCGCTGCCTCAAATTTAGGTTCCCCTGCTTGAACAAATGCTGCAAAATGTGATGATCAGTATAAACTTCACAGGACACCCCATAAAGATAATGCCTCCAAATCTTAAGGGCATGAACAATCGCAGCTAACTCCAAATCAGGTACCGGATAATTCTGCTAGTGAGGTTTCAATTGACATGAATCATATGCAATAACTCGCCCTTCCTGCATCAATACACAACCCAAACCAACGCGTGAAGTGTCACAGTACACTGTATACACTCCCGAACCGGAAGGTAACACTAACACCGGTGCTATAGTCAATGTTGTCTTGAGCTTCTGAAAGCTTGCCTCACAATCATCGGACCATCGGAACTGAACACCCTTCTGGGTTAATTTGGTCAAAGGTGCTGCAATAGATGGAAAGACCTCTACGAACCGACGATAATAACCTGCTAAACCCAAGAAACTCCTGATCTCAGTCACCGAAGTGGGACAATGCCAATTCTGAACTGCCTCAATCTTTTTGGGGTCAACTTTAATACCTTCACCCGATACAATATGTCCCAAAAATGCTACAGACTCTAGCCAAAACTCACGTTTAGAGAACTTAGCATATAGCTTTTGTTCCCGCAATGTCTGAAGCACTACTCTCATATGCTGCTCATGTTCCTCCTTGCTGCGCGAGTAGATCAAAATGTCATCAATGAAGACAATGATAAATGAATTAATATATGACCTACTATACAACTATTGCTTGCAAAAAGCCTCTACATTTCGGTGCTTTTTTGAGTTCCTACTTACTTCCAGCCTATGTATTACTTCTTTTTTAATCTGTACAACTATAACCTCAGTATTTACATTTGTTCCTCTAAAAGTTTTCAATTCCTAGCTTTCCAAGTATGGTAGATGATTGCTTCCAGAATAGCTGCAACTATCTCTTTCTTGAATTGCTTCCATTTCTCCTTCTTTATACTCCTTAGAACCATGGCCACATCACCTCTAGCCAGTTGAATACCAGCCCATTGCATTACTGTAATTCTCACTTCCTTAGACCAACTATATTCCATAAACAAGTACTGGGCAGTTTCATCAACCTGATCATTGCACATACAGCAATTGGTGTTATTGACTGGTATGTGCAGTTGTTGTAGTATCTCCCTTGTTAGAAACTTGTTCTGATAGGCCAGCCAGGTGATAAATCTGTGTTTAGGCTGAGCAGTTACATTCCAAATTAGGTCAGGAGTATCTAGTTTCCTGTGATTTCCAATAATGGTTAGGTAACTCTTTATAATTGAGTATTGTCCTGAGTGGCTTAATATGTACTGATCTTGCTGAAACCAGTTTTGCATTTCTTACTTCAAGTGATTTAACTTTCTCCAATACCAGCTGCTGTCTTGAGGGGTTGTATGAGTCCAAATGCTTGAATTAGATTTTATATATAATCCATGCACCCATTTCACCCACAAGTTATCCTGTGAAATAAGCTGTCTTTTTTCACAATAAGTTGCCAAAGCAACTTCCCAACTAGGGCCTTATTCCACTCCTTACATTTTTTGATGTTCAAACCTCCACAACTTTTTGGCAAGCAAACTTTATCCCAAACTACTAGTGATATTTTTCTCTTCTCCTCTGTACCTCCACATAGGAAATCTTTGCAGATTCTGTCCAATTCTTTTACTACACTCTGTGGGAGAATGAGAATTGATCCCCAGAAGTTGTGGATAGAGAATATGACAGAGTTGATCACTTGAAATCTGCCAGCATATGAAATCTTCTTAGAGTAGCCAAATTTAATTCTGCTAGTAATCTTGTCTCAACTGATGGCATTCTAATTTACTTCACTTTTTAGGTGATAAAGGAAGTCCAAGGTATCTAATAGGAAATGATCCTTGACTGAAGCCTGTTATATTCTGTAGCTCTTGTTTTTCCTCCTCAATTATCCCTACCATGAATAAACTGGATTTGTCCATGTTAGCAACTAGTCCTGAGACCTTGCTAAAGTGAGTTAAAGCTTCAACCTCTCTTTTCACTGACCCCACCTCACCCTTGCAGAATACCATTAAATCATCAGCAAATATCAAGTGTGTGATTTTCAACTTCTTATA
Organism: Nicotiana tomentosiformis; assembly: GCF_000390325.3. Taxonomy (NCBI): domain Eukaryota; kingdom Viridiplantae; phylum Streptophyta; class Magnoliopsida; order Solanales; family Solanaceae; genus Nicotiana; species Nicotiana tomentosiformis. The sequence goes on along the minus strand of NC_090813.1, from coordinate 98,653,717 downwards.
CATTGGATGCATTTTAAAGTCAGGCAAACTACCCATGCTTTTAAACAACCTTGAGAAGTACTCCATTATAAGAACAAATAATATTGGTGACATAGGGTCACCCTGTCTTAAACCTCTTCTACCTTCAAAGTAGTCATGGCTCTCCCCATTCACATTAACAGAGAACTTAGTGGTTGACACACAGTTCATTATCAACATGATGAACTTAGTTGGGAAGCCTAGCCCATGAAGTACCTCTATCAGGAAATCCCAGCTGACCATGTCATATGCTTTCCTCACATCAATTTTCATCAAGCATCTAGGTGTAGTTTTCATATTGTAGTGCCTTAGTAAATCATGACAAATTAGCACATTATGGAGAATTGATCTTCCTGGTACAAAAGCTGATTGGTTGTCTGCCGCCAGCTCATTAACTGCATCCTTAAGTCTACTACAGATCATCTTTGAAATGCACTTGTATAGTACATTTGTAACGACCCGACTTGTCATTTTAAGAATTTATGCCCCGTTCAGTGGCTTAAGGTCTCGAGAAGTTTCGTAATATGTATTATAACCCGTGGGTATGGTCGAGTTTGATTTTCGGAATTTGATCGGAGAGTTGACTTTTGAGCAAACGACCCCGAAATAGAATTTCGATGATGAAAATAGTTTCGTATGATGAATTCGGACTTAGGCGTATGTTCGGATTTGGATTAGGAAGTCCGTAGGATAATTCGACACATTTTGGCGAAAGTTGGAAAATATATGATTTTGGAAAAGTCCGACCGAAGGGTGAATTTTTGATAACGAGGTCGGATTTTAATTTCAGAAATGAGAATAGCTCCCTTATATCAATTATGACTTGTGTACAAAATTTGAAGTCATTCCGGATTGATTTGATATGTTTCGGCGCAAAATATAGAAGTTGGAGAATTTGAAAACTTATAATTCGATTTGATGCGCGATTCGTAATTTCGGCATTGTTTGATATGGTTTGAAGCCTCAACTAAGTTCGTATTGTACTTTTGGACATGTTGTTATAATTGGTTGAGGTCCTGGGGGCCTCGGGTGAATTTTGGAAGGTTAACGGAGCAATTCGGACTTGGAAGAAGCTGCTGGAAAATGGCAGCAACTATTGGATTCGCACTTGCGGAATCAAGGATTTCATCACAGAAGCGAGCTGGGCAGAGCTGGAGGAAGGTGCGATATTTGCTACGCAAAAGCTATGAGGCAGCACAGAAGCGGAAATGCTGCGCACATGCGATCAACGCAGAAGCGGAAATGGCTCCGCAGGTGCGAGCTTTGTGGCTGGGCAGTCATCTTGCAGAAGTGTGTATTCGCTCGCAAAAGTGAGCACGCAGGTGCGAAAATTAGTCCGCATGTGCGAAACTGGGCAGAATCATAAGGACCAAAAATGGTCATTTTTGGCATTTTGTTTTGGAATTTTTGGGGCTCGCAATTGGGCGATTCTGGAGGGATGTTTCACAAGCTTGGTTGGAGTAAGTATTCTATATCCTAAAGTGATTATATTTCATGAATCTATGATTATATTCATCATTTAGTTCGGATTTAAATGGAAGAATTCAAGATTTTTACAAAATCTTCCAAAAACAAAAATTTTAGATTTGGATGTCGAATTGTTATTAGAATTCGATAAAATTGGTATGGTTGAACTCGTATCAGAATGGGTATTCGGGTTTCATAAAAATTATGTCGGGTTCCGAGGGGCAGGTCCCGCATTAATAACAATTATGTCGGGTTCCGAGGGGCGGGTCCCGCATTGATAAAATTGATGTTATGATTTTCTTGTGTTTATTTTTATGCCTTGGGCAATTTGTCTTGTTGTTGGTAAATTGATAACAATCTGATTTATGTTGAAATTGAGAGCATGTGGCTATTGCCATGAGGATTATAAAATAAATTGTGGGCACAGGTGCCGTGAGTAAATAATGAGCCTATTTGGTGCGTGAATTGTCCGTACAGTTATGATATGAAATGTGGGCATGAGGTGCTGTGATGAAATGATAATGATATTTGGCACGTGAATTATACGTGCAGTTGTGATATGAAATGAAAGTACGAGGTGCAGGAAAAATATGATGATTTAATTATGGGCACGAGGTGCCGTGCAAATATGAAAAATGGGTTGAGACCCGTGTTTACGAAAAATATGAAAATGGGCTGAGACCCGTGTTTTTATGATTTTGAAATGAGGTGTCACATGGTGACTCTTTAATCGAAAGAATTATATTCAAAATATTTATTTGAAAGAATTTTTATTCAAGAAGAATTATATGAAAGAATTATCTTTGAAAGATATTTATTCGACGAAAATATATTTGAAAAAGAGTTTTATTCGTAAGAATTATATGTGAAAGATATTTAATTGAAGAACTTGATTTAACTGGGTGTAATTATATTTATTAATTATTGAGCGATATTAAATAGTGATTTTATTGTCTTACTGTGCATATCATTGGTTGTTTTATGTTGCCCTTATTATTATTTATTTCCTATTATTTTTATATATTATATTGCATAGGTTATTAGAGTAGTGAGTGTCTAGACTGTACCTCGTCTCTACTCCATTGAGGTTAGTCTTGATACTTACTGGGTACCGACCGTGGTGTACTCATACTACACTTCTACACATTTTTGTGCAGAGCCAGGTATTGGGGATATCGGACTTGAGCAGAGTTAAAGCACGATCATAAGGATTCAAGGTAGAACTGCTTGGCCGTCGCAGTCCCTTGGAGTCTTTTTATTTCATTGTATTGTTAATTTGTAATCAAACAGTATTGTATATTCGGTCCTCGTGATCATTCCATGTATTCAGTTAGAGTTCGTGACTCAGTACTACTAGTCTTGGGAGGTTGTATATTGATATTTAATCCGCTGCTAGTTTTGGTTACTTATTTAATTAAAAACAAAATGGCTTCAAAATGTAATAGAAATCGGCTTACCTAGTCTTAGAGACTAGGTTCCATCACGACGCCTGTGGTAGGATTTTGGATCGTGACAAGTTGGTATCAGAGCTCTAGGTTCATAGGTTCTACGAGTGACGAACGAGTCTAGTAGAGTCTTGCGGATCTGTACGGAGACGTATGTACTTATTTTCGAGAGGCTACAGAACTGTTAGGAAATTTCCATTTCTTTCATTATTGTCATGCGGAATTTGTTGAATTTGGAATTTGAGCCTTTGTATCTCTATTCTCTCACAGATGGTGAGGACACATGCTATCAGGTTAGCTGAGCAGGCATCTGCTCATACTGCTAGGGCTGCAAGAGGCCGGGGCCGAGATAGAGGCCGAGGTAGAGGTAGAGGAAGGGCACGTGCTGCGACTAGAGCACCTGACAGAACAATAATTGAGGAGCCACCAATAGCTCCAGTTGGGGGACAGGTACCAGAAGCACCTGTTGTTACCCCAGGACTTCAAGAGACTTTAGCACAGTTCCTGAGTATGTTTGGTACATTAACTCGGGCGGGATTGATCTCTGTTGCACCACACATTCCGCAGATTGGGGGAGTTGCTCAGACTCCTACCACAACTCCAGAGCAACAGGTTCCCGTTGGTCAGGTTTCGGGTGTAGTACGAGTACAACCTGTTATTCCCGTTCGACCTGAGGTCAGGCCAGAGGCATCAGAAGAAGAACAAAAGAGACTAGAAAGGTTTAAGAAATATGATCCACCAACTTTCAGTGGCACAACCATAAAGGATGCACAAGAATTTCTGGAAAATTGTCACCGTATTCTCCGCACTATGGGTATTATGGACGTGAGTGGAGTTGCCTTTACTACATTTCAACTGTCAGGTGCAACGTATCGGTGGTGGCAAATCTATGAAGAAGGTAGACCAGCCGATGCAACCCCACCAACTTGGACTCAATTTTCGAAAATGTTCTTGAAAGAGTTTGTTCCCCAGACTCTCTGAGATACGTGGCGCACAGAGTTTGAACGGTTGCATCAGGGCACTATGATTGTGTCAGAATATGTTATCAGGTTCAGTGAGTTAGCCCGACATGCACCTATCTTAGTTCCTACAATCAGAGAACGGGTCCGCAGATTCATTGAGGGGCTCGATTATGATATTAAAATATGCATGGCTAGAGAGTTGCAAACTGGTTCTCCATTTCAAAAAGTAGTAGAGATTGCAAGGAAAATTGAGGGTGTTTTAGGCGAGGAAAGGGAGTCTAAGGAAGCCAAAAGGTCTCGAAGATCTGGAGGATTCAGTGGATTTTACTCTTCAGCTAGAACCCATTATAGCGGAGGCTCGAGCAGTCGGTCCGCTCAGTCCACACATTAGAGTACTCGGGGTGCTCCAGTTTATAGTGCACCACCGACACGAAATTCTTACAGTGATTATTCCAGTTATCTGGCACAGACTCAGTACGAGTAGTCGCGACCTCAGAGGGGTTGTTATAAGTGTGGTGATACTAGGCATATCATGAGAGATTGTCCCAGACTTGGGAGGGGTGGATTTCATCAGAACACTCTAGCTACAAGCTTTATTCAAGCTGATACTCCACGTGTACAGTCAGCTAGAGGTGGAGGACAGGTGGGTAGTGGGCGCCTAAGAGGTGGAGGCCCGACCTGTTGATATAATCACTATGATTTGGCTGGGGCCAATACACCAGATGGTGTCGTTACAGGTACGATCCTGATTTTTATTATAAAGGATAATTTTCCTTAATTTGATTCGGTTATGAATATTGAGGTAAGTCCTCCTATTATGCTCCACTTATGGGTGAGCTTCGTAAATTTGTATCCCACTTATATGTTTATCCCTGTTGGGAGATTTAAAGATGTGAACCCGTGTCTGCCATTTTATTTTTTTGGTATACCATTGAGGGCTATAAGCCCAAAAGTAATTTTTATTATTCATTACAACGGGTTTAATGCGTTTCAGAATAATTGATTCCAATTTTTATGAATTATATGCCCTACCGGTAGGAGGGTTCATTATATGTTATGAAAATTGTTTATGAAATATATTGAAAAGAAGAAAGAAAGGAAATTAAAATTTTCAGTTGGCACAATGTGCAACATACTTGTGATTTGGAGTTGAAGACGAGATCCTCACTTTTTTTACATGATGTAAAATATTTAAATCGGGTTGCAAGCCGCGATGGAAGTTATGTAAGGACGAGGTCCTTGTGATGAAATATTTATGAGTTTAAAATTTTTTCTTTGTGAAATTTAATTGTACAATAGTATTAACAGGGAGTCATGCCTGTTAGGCTTATTTGATAATTCTTATATATTTTTTTCGGACTTAGGCGTATGTTCGGATTTGGATTTGGAAGTCCGTAGGACAATTCGACACATTTTGGCGAAAGTTGGAAAATATAAGATTTTGGAAAAGTCCGACCGAAGGGTGAATTTTTGATAACGAGGTCGGATTTCGATTCCGAAAATGAGAATAGCTCCCTTGAGTCAATTATGACTTGTGTGCAAAATTTGAAGTCATTCCGGATTGATTTGATACGTTTCGGCGTAAAATATAGAAGTTGGAGGTTTTGAAAACTTATAATTAGATTTGATGCGCGATTCGTAATTCCGGCGTTGTTTGATGTGGTTTTAAGCCTCGACTAAGTTCATATTATACTTTTGGACATTTTGTTATAATTGGTTGAGGTCCCGAGGGCCTCGGGTGAATTTCGAAAGGTTAAAGGAGCAATTCGGACTTGGAAGAAGCTACTGGAAAATGGCAGCAGCTGTTGGATTTACACCTGCGGAATTTTGGGCGCAGGTGCGACCTCACAAAAGTGAGCTGGGCAGAGCTGGAGGAAGGTCGCAAATGTAGACAGCCTTCCGCACCTGCGCAATCGCAGGTGCGATATTTGCTATGCAGAAGCGACGAGGCAGCGCAGAAGCGGAAATGCTGCGCACCTGCGATCAGCGCAGAAGCGGAAATGGCTCTGCAGGTGCGAGCTTTGTGGCTGGGCAGTGACCTTGCAGAAGAGTGTATTCGTTCGCAAAAGCGAGCATGCAGGTGCGAAAATTAGTCCGCATGTGTGAAACTGGACAGAATCATAAGGACCAAAAATGGTCATTTTTGGCATTTCGTTTTGAAATTTTCGGAGCTCAGAATTGGGCGATTCTGGAGGGATTTTTCACAAGCTTGGTTGGGGTAAGTGTTCTATATCCTAAAGTGATTATATTTCATGAATATATGATTATATTCATTATTTATTTCGGATTTAAATGGAAAAAATCAAGATTTTTACAAAATCTTCCAAAAACAAAAATTTAAGATTTGGAGATTGAGTTGTTATTGGAATTCAATAAAATTGGTATGGTTGAACTTGTATCGGATTGGGTGTTCGGGTTTCATGAACATTATGCCGGGTTCCGAGGGACGTGTCCTGCGTTGACCTTTGTTGACATTTTGGAATAAATTTTTAAGTCGACATTTTATAGTCCGGAATTGTTTTCGATGAATTTTAATGAAGTTATACATTTAATTTGGATAGATTTGAGCTGTCCGGAGGTCAATTCAAGCAAGAAGGCGATTTTGGAATATCGGCATAACTTCAAAGAGGTAAGTGTCTTGCTTAACCTCGAGTGGGGGAATTATCCCTTAAAAATCGAGTCTTATGTGCCATTTGTGAATTGTGAAAAGCCGTGTACGCGAAGTGACGAGTACGTACTCGGGCTTATATGTGCCAATTTTTATTGGATTAAAGTTTTAGGCATTATTGTGTAGTAAATTGGGTAATCTTAGATAAGTATTAAATCATCTGTTTGCCATGCCTAAATCTTTGTTGTTGTTGAATCTGTTGTTATATGACAATTTGATGTGATTGTTACTTGATTATTTATGTAATTCCGTGAATTTGTTGGTTTGATAATAATTATAATTTAATTTCATTATGGATTTTCCCTATGCAAATAATTAATTAAATGAGCTTAAGAAGAGGTGTTTATATAATTATTAAAAATTTGAATTTAATAAAGACTTTGCTTTATGTTGAGTAGTTTCTATCCCTATTGGTAGTTTTTGGGTGTTGTACACAATGTGTGGAGCTTTTGACTATTTGTTGTGAAATTAATTGATTTTGTTATATCCTTGGAATTTCTTGTGGCCATTGGGCAAACTGTAATGTGAATTGATTTTGTTATGTTGCCATGTAAATTATTGTGTTGTGTGAATTATAATTTTGAGGAGATAAGGGTGAAATTTCACCGTTGATATTATGTAGGTATAAGGGTGGCATTTCACTGTTGTTGTGTTGTTTGAATATTGTCTGGGCGGAGCGATAAGGGTGGCTATAGGAGCGATAAGGGAGGCAATATGAGCGATAAGGGTGGCTATTGATATTGTCTGGGCGGAGCGATAAGGATGTGTAACGACCCGACCGGTCGTTTCGAGAGTTATAACCCCGTTTTCCCCATTCCTACTTCTTTTTGTATTATTCAGCTATATTATGTTATATCGGGTTAGTTGGTTCGAGTTCGGAAGGAACTCGGAGTGAAATAAAATACTTAGTCTCATAATTAAAAAATTGAGTTAGAAAAGGGGACCGGATATGGACCTATGTGTAAGCGACCTTGGATTTGAATTTTGATGATTTCAATAGCTCCGTATGGTGATTTTGGGCTTAGGAGCATGTCCGGAATATTATTTGGAAGTCCGTAGAAGAATTAGGCTTGAAATGCCGAAAGATCTGTTTTTGAGAAGTTTGACCGGGGGGTGACTTTTTGATATCGGGGTCGGAATCCGATTCTGAAAATTGGAATACCTCTGTTATGTCATTTAGGACTTGTGTGCAAATATGAGGTCAATCGGACGTGATTTGATAGGTTCCAGAGTTGTTTGTAGAAATTAGAAATTTTAAAATTCATTAGGCTTGAATTGGGGTGTAATTCATGGTTTTAGTGTTGTTTGAGGTGATTTGAGGATTCAACTAAGTTCGTATGATGTTTTAGGACTTACTGGTATATTTGGTTGAGGTCCCGAGGGCCTCGGGTGAGTTTCGGATGGTTAACGGATCAAAAATTAAACTACAACAGCTGCTGCAATTTCCTTCTGTTGGAAATTGCTTCTGCCCAGAAATCGAGCCCAGATGTGAGCCCAGATCGAGCTCAGGGTCGAGGGCCACGATCGAAGCCCAGATCGAGCTCAGGGTCGAGGGCCACGATCGAAGGCATGATCGAGGCTAGGGTCGAGGGTCACGGTCGTAGGCCGGGTCGAAGACATAATCGAGGGCCAGGATCGAGAACCAGGACCAAGGATCAGGATCGAGGACCTCGATTGAAGGCCAAGATCGAAGGCTAGGATCGAAGGCCAGGATCGAAGGCCAAGATCGAGGCAGAACCGAGGATATCTGGGCAGAATTATAAAAACAGGGACTTCGTCCCATTTGCCATTTTTGACAAATTGGAGCTTGAGAAGAGGCGATTTTTGATATATTTTCAAGGAAAACTTGAGCTAAGTCCCTTGTGATCATTTCTACTCTATAATATTAAATTATCATCGAATAATCCGACTAGATTACATGATTTTGAGGTGTAAATCGGAGATTGGAACTTAGAAATTTGGAAATAAGATTTGTAGATTTGAGGGTCGAGTTGAGGTCGAATTTTGGTATAATTGGTATGGGTAGACTCGTGGTTGAATGGACTTTCGGATTTTTATAACTTTTGTCGGGTTCCGAGAAGTGGGTCCCACAGGCGGGTTTTGAGCCAATTTCGGGTTTTGGTCTAATTTTATAGTTTTTCTTGTGGAATTCATTCCATTAGCGCATATTGATGGTATTGTACTGATTGTGAATAGATTCTGAGCATTTGGAGGCTGAGTCCAGAGGCAAGATCATTGCGGGATAGAGATTTGACCGGTTTGAGGTAAGTAACGATTGTAAATCTAGTCCTGAGGGTATGAAACTACGAATTTTGTATCATTCTATTATTTTGAAGTGACGCACATGCTAGGTGACGAGCGTGTGGGCGTGCACTGTTGGGGATTTATGACTTGGTCCGTCCCGTAGCAAATAGAAAGTTGCATACTTTGTTGAAACCATTTGATACTTATATGTTTTAGAAAGAATTTCTGTAAATTGGGCTGAATGCCATGTTTGGGCCTTGCGCCAATGCTGTTTGGACCCTTAGGGGCTGTTTCTTACCATCCTCTCACTGTTTTTGATTGAAAATTTATACTCAGTCATGTTTATATTTGTTTACCGCATAACTCAGTTTTATGACTCTATTTTGATGCATATAAATTTTTTGGGCTGAATTCCCTGTTTTACTGAAATGCCCGAGAGCCTGATTTGTGAGGATGAGTGTGGATCGGGACTGCCCGCCTGCAGCATACTTTATGACTGAGTGAGGCCAAGGGCCTGATTTGTGAGGATGAGTATGGATCGGGGCTGCCCGCCTGCAACATACTTTATTATTATTGCACGTGAGTTTTCCGTGCAGATTATAGCGCTTGGACTGAAGGAGCCCCTCCGGAGTCTGTACACACCCCCAGTGAGCGCAGGTACCTACTGAGTGCGAGTGCCGAGTGTTGAGTGACTAGGAGGAAAGAGTGATTGTGAGGTATGCCCGAGTGGCAAGAGTGATTGTGAGGTATGCCCGAGTGGCAAGATTGATTGTGAGGTATGCCCGAGTGGCAAGAGTGATTGTGAGGTATGCCCAAGTGGGACGAGTGACTGTGAGGTTTGCCCGAGGGGCTGTATATGAGTGATGTTTTACTCGAGGGGCTTTTTATGATTTCATCATTTTGCTCACCTTTGCATTGAGCCTTCATTTGAAAAACTGTTGGAACAATATCTTTAAATGATTTTTACTGGAACTGGGTTTAAACGAGATGTTTGATTCAAATACTGATTTTAAAAGCATGTGGTATTTTACTGAGATTTCCTGATATGAACGTTATATGCTTTATTGCTCGTCACTACTGCTCAGTCTTTATTTATTGTTGTTACTTACTGAGTTGGCGTACTCACGTTACTCCCTGCACCTTGTGTGCAGATTCAGGTATAGCTGGACACGGTAGCGGTTACTGAGTGATCTGGTTGCAGATTTTCTTAGAGATAGCAATGTAGCTGTTTGGCGATCGCAGCCACTGCTCTTCTCCCTCTTATCTTCCTCTAGTTGTATTTAGCTATTTTTCGGGCTGAGTTAGCCTTGATATTGTTAGACAGATTGTAGTATATGCTTATGACTAGTGACACTCCGATGTCGGGCTTTTCTTTTCCGCACTTCTGTTTTTCTTTGATTTGAACTCTTTAAATGGAGGTTTTATGTTAAATAACCTTTAAATTTTCCTTGAAATGAAAATATCGGTTTGTTTTGAAAATGAGTCGGCTTGCCTAGTTCCACGATAGGCACCATCACGACAGAGGTTTGTTTGGGTCGTGACAGATTAGTATCAGAGCCTAGGTTACATAGGTCTCACGAGTCATGAGCGGGTTTAGTAGAGTCTTGCGGATCGGTATAGAGACGCATGTACTTATCTTTAGGAGGCTGCAGAACCTTTAGGAAACTTCACTTTCTTGTATTCTATCGTGTGAAAATGATTTAGCTTGAGATATAACTCTTTAAATTCCTTCCACGCATCTCGTATGCGCACATGAGCGCTCGGTATCTGTTGTGCATCGCCGGTTTATGATTCTATGAACGAGGTTCGAGATGTGTATTATGTGTTTTGGTGATGGGCTAGTCTGGAGGACTTGAGGCCATGGTTAGACCGCAGCTTAGGCTCGGTAGCTTCAGTTGTAACCTATACATTTGGAATCATATGTCCGATAATGTCCCTATGAGTTGAATTATGGATCGATGAGCAGTGGAATGGCTTTGTGGTGAGTTTGACGTAACTGCGAGAAGTGTTAAGACTATGTGAATGTAACGAGAAGTGTTTTCTTGAAATATAAAGGAAGGCCATTGGGTGCTTGATTTTTGTTTTGATGCGACGTACAGTCTCGAGTGTGAATGTTTTGAAGGATCTTTCACGTTATTAAATTTTGGGACAAATTAAATTCTCATGTCTATCAATGAGTTTGAACTCAAGAAGAGTAAGTGGTTGGGTAGTAATGGTGGTTGCGAATGGGTATTTCTATGTTGATGGCTCGGGAAGGATAATCTTTGAAGAGACTTAGAGTCGGTAACATTTTATTGGTTCAGGTGCGACAGAAAAACATTTCAATTTGATGCAGCAGTTGGGTAGCAAAGTATGAGGAAAGACATGGCGGGAAGTGTTCGCGGTGGTTGAAATCCTTACGGGTTCTAATTTTATATAATTGCAGCTTAAGGCTAAGTGGGGGATTCTCCTATCTACGAGTTGATTACACGGTTATGGGTCGTATTAGTTTCAGTTTGGGGTATACCGGTGAATTAGTTATTACTTGCAGAGGTTGAGATCGAGGATGACTCTGGTAAAGGAATTTTTGGACACAAGTTGTATTACATTCTATGGTTATAGGAGGACCATAAAATAATTGAGTGGTTATTCACAGAGAATGTAGTGTACATGGAGCGGGAATTGGCTCGGTTGCGTAGGAGTGTGGGTTACTCTTTATTCCCTTGGGTGTTGGTGTGCTAATGGGGCACAGGTCATTTCGGTCCGTTTGGTCGGTTAATTCGAGAATTGTTACAATGGATTCAAGATTTATAAATATGGCTAGAAAACTGGGAGTTGCATTGAACGGTGTTGAGACTCGTGGCATCTTATATCATTGTGAATTATGCATTTCAATATCAAGAAGGTGAAGGAAACAGTTTTAGATTCACCTAAAGTCTCTTCGGAGTAAGCATTTTTGGTTGTGGAACCTTTGGAAAAAAAAAGAATTCGGCGGCTTATAAGCCTTAGGGCAGTGTGATTCTATGCTAGAGTTCGCAGGGCAAGTTTAGTTAAGGATTGTAGTGTTCTAATAAGGAAATAAAATAGCAATTTGAAGGCAATTTGGAAAGGACTTGGGGAAATAGGACAGTTTGGAAGTAGGTTGGGGTAGCACAGTAATGGGTATGATCGGTTATTTGTGTACTTATGACGTGGCTAGTATCTACAGGTGCTTCATGGCAATGCTCCCGGATTTGGCAACCTGTGTGGCTTGGTAAAGTTAGAGGAATTCAGTTCAGATAGCTTGATTATGTGCAAATGGATTTTAAAGTGTTCATGATAAGTTCTACCATGGTTTAAACCGGATAATTTCTACCGATGTATGGAGCGTGTTGTGCGTTATGATTTTTTCCTAGAAAGAAGCAAGAAAGAGGTTTATGACTAATAAGGTATGTAATTTCTAGTGACTCAGAGTTGATAATGGAATTCTTATGCTTGTCACATGATGGCATAATAGATGTGGTGTGTTGTGCGGGAATAGGATTTACATGTACCAGGTCACAGTTCAGTTTTGAAGGGAAGGACATAAATTTTTAGGCAGTATGAACGGTTTCCGATGACTAGGTAAATGGTATTACTATCTGGTATAGCTTGATAAGAGTGTACATTTCAGAAGGGGCAGTGTGTTTTGATTTATGGGTACTTCGCTGGTATTGTGACACTCTCCTGGTTGATCGACTGTCGATATTCAAATTTTGCCAGGTGGCACGGAAGAAGTTTCAAAGTATTTCTCGTGGGAGGATTATGTATGAGAGAGGTGTTACGCATTCGAGCGGTGGAGGTGGAATCAAATAGGGTGATTCATGTGTTCTATGGAATTGAAGATTGGGAGTTCTCATGAGCTGATTGTTTCATGGTGGTGGACTGTGAAGTTGTGGCCAGAGCTAGCCAGATGATAGAAGGTGTTATGATTTCGTCATTGTAGACTTTCAGAGGTTGTTTATCTATTGGTGGCAGACCATAGTTGATTCGGGTCCCATTGGTAGGCCCAATTATGATGCGTATTCTACACCGAGCCAAATTGATTGGCTCCATACTGCTATTGTAGAAGGATGTGCCATTCGGTTGATGTGAAGCTTATTCGTCCTCTGAAATGATCGGTGAGTTACTCTTCTATGCTACGAGGAGTTGGGATTCATGGTTATATGCACATATGGTGCGGTTCTATTGTGGCCTTATAGCGGAATTTGAGCGAGAATAGAATTGGATATTGCTTAGTTGATGACGTATTGGTCGTGTTCTTTTGGGTTTTATGTGGCATGATGTCGTTTGCTTCTCTGTGGTTATGGTAATGCACTTTGGGTATTTGATGTCGAATTACGCATGGTTATTGATTTTTAGCAGGATGACTTGAGGTGTTTCATATGGACCAGTATTTGGATAGGGTCGCGTAATGCAGCAGAGTTATGTGGAAATATGATCCCTTGTGTAAGATTCATATGTTATGGTTCTGCGGTGTGTGATGGGTTCTTAGCATTGTGTCGGGGTGGTACTCGTCGAGCTTGCAGAACGGTTCTCCTGTTTAGGTCATTGTTACGATTGGGTACATTTGGAATGCTGCTATCTGGTGCACGGATTGCATGGGTTGTAGCTTTAAATTGTATTGATGTGTCATGTCTCTAGAGTGGTCGTGTTGGAGGAGACGAGGTCATTGGGCTTAGAATGGATGCTATCAGATTTGATTGTGGTATAATTAGGAGGATAATATCGGAAGTCGGCTTTGAAATTGGCTATAGTTCTTGTAGAAGGAACGAGAGCTCCATGACTTGTTGGTCTAATGAATGGCTATGAATTTGGTATGTTTCTTTCATCATCGGTAGTGTACGAAGGTTTTGAAAATGAGGTTTTGTTTGATATGAGTTTATTGCTGGCACTGGATTGATTTGAGACGATATTGTGATTTGAAATCATTGCTTCGAGCATTCGAGCTATGCGGTATTTGAATTTGAGTTATGGTTACATCTTTTGGTACAGATTGTTCAGACTTATACGGTATGTAGATGCAAACTTCTCATCTTATAGGAAATTTCGGATATTAGAAATTTGATTCGAAGGCTTGTGGGCTAGGTTAAATTGAGAAATTTCAGTCATGCTGTGCTATCGGACCTATATGGAATAGGGTGACATGGGACCACCCCCAGGTATGTGCATGTGAAAGCTACACAGTGATTTGATGGCTTTTGGAACAACTCTGGGCGCGTTCGAGGACGAACGTATGTTTAAGAGGGGGAGGATATAACGACCCGACCGGTCGTTTCGAGAGTTATAACCCCGTTTTCCCCATTCCTACTTCTTTTTGTGTTATTCAGCTATATTATGTTATATCGGGTTAGTTGGTTCGAGTCCGGAAGGAACTCGGAGTGAAATGAAACACTTAGTCTCATAATTAAAAAATTGAGTTAGAAAAGTGGACCGGATATGGACCTATGTGTAAGCGACCTCGAATTTGAATTTTGATGATTCCAATAGCTCCGTATGGTGATTTTGGGCTTAGGAGCATGTCCGGAATATTATTTGGAAGTCCGTAGAGGAATTAGGCTTGAAATGCCGAAAGTTCTATTTTTGAGACGTTTGACCGGGGGGGAGACTTTTTGATATCGGGGTCGGAATCCGATTCTGAAAATTGGAATACCTCTGTTATGTCATTTAGGACTTGTGTGCAAAATTTGAGGTCAATCGGACGTGATTTGATAGGTTCCAGAGTTATTTGTAGAAATTAGAAATTTCAAAGTTCATTAGGCTTGAATTGCAATACCCTGTTCATCAGATCCATAAACGCTGCCGGGGCATTAGTTAAACCGAAAGACGTTACCAGAAACTCATAATGACCATATCTAGTACGGAAAGCAGTTTTCGGGACATCCGAATCTCGAATCTTCAACTGATGATACCCCGACCTCAAGTCAATCTTAGAGAACACCCTAGCACCCTGCAACTGGTCAAATGGGTCATCAATATACAACAACGGGTACTTGTTCTTAATAGTGACCTTGTTCAATTGGCGATAATCAATATACATCCACATTGTTCCATCCTTCTTTTTCACAAATAATACCGGTGCACCCCAAGGCGACACACTCGGTCTGACGAACCCTTTGGCTAGTAACTCTTCAAGTTGTTCTTTTAATTCTTTCATAGCCATGCGATATGGTGGGATAGATATAGGTTGGGTATCTGGAGCCAAGTCAATATAAAAATCAATATCACGGTCAGGTGGAATACCTGGAAGAACCGAAGGAAATACATCAGAGAACTCCCGAACTACTGGCACTGAATCAATAGCGGAGTCTCTGCAGTAGTATCCCAAACATAGGCTAGATAAGCCAAACAACCCTTTTTAACCATGTGTTGAGCCTTTATAAAAGAAATAACCCGATTAAATGAACTAACCTACGAACCCTTCCACTCCAGCCTAGGCAAAGATGGAATAGCCAAGGTAATAGTTTTGGCATGACAATCTAGAATAGCATGATATGGAGATAACCAGTCCATACCCAGAATAATTTCAAAATCGATCATCTCGAGCAATAAGAGATCTGCTCTAGTTTCATAACCACAGAATGTAATAATACAAGACCGGTAGATCCGGTTCACAATAACATAATCGCCTACAGGAGTGGACACATAAACAGGAGTACTCAAGGACTCACGAGAAATACCCAAGAATGGAGCAAATAGAGATGACACATATGAATACCTGGATCCTGGATCAAATAATACTAAGGCATCTTTGCCGCAAACAGAAATAATACCTGTAATCACAGCATCTGAGGCCTCTGCATCTGGTCTAGCCGAAAAAGCATAGAACCGAGGTGGAGCGCCAACTGGCTGGCCTCCGCCTGGCTGACCTCCACCTCTAGGACGACCCCTACCCACCTGTCCTCCACCTCTTGGTGGTCGGACTACTGGTGGAGCAACTGGTCCGGTAAGCATAGGTTGCTGACTCTGCTGTACTGGTCTACCCCGAAGCCTGGGGCAAAACCTCCGCATGTGACTCGGATCCCTGCACTCGTAACAACTCTTCGGTGCGATGGGCTGCTGACAAAGTGTCTAGCCCTGAGGAACTGAATACCCACTGGTAGGACCCTGAATAGTTGGTGGGCGGTAAGAACTCTCTGGTATAGCACTAAGATAAGGTCGCACTGGAGCACCTCGAGGAGGTGGTGGTGCTGGATATGGGGGTCTACTGGACTGCCCCCTCACAAACTGACCTCTGCCCCCAGACGGAGCACCCCTGAACTCTCCAGAGTACCTGAACCGCTTATCTCTCATAATCTGCTCTCGGCTCCGCTGACGCACACCCTCAATCCTCCGGGCTATCTCCACAACTCGCTCATAAGAAGTACTCATCTCAACCTCTCAAGCCATAGTTGCCTGAATACCAGTATGTAAACCGGCTACAAACCTCCGCACTTTCTGCCTCAGTAGGGAGTATCATAAGTGCATGGCGAGATAATTCAGAAAATCTCGCCTCATAATCAATCACTAACATCTGACCCTACTGGAGCTACTCAAACTGAAACCGCAACTCTTTACTCTAGGAGGGTGGAATATACTTGTCCAGGAAGATACGGGTGAACCTATCCCAAGTCATGGGAGGAGAATTTGCTGGTCTTCCAAGAGCATAAGACTGCCACCATCTACAGGCTCTGCCCTCTAGCTGAAAAGTAGCAAAGTCAACCCCATGAGATTCCAATATCCTCATGTTGTGCAGTCTGTCCCTACAATGATCAATGAAGTCCTATGGATCCTCATCTCACTCACCCCCAAAGACAGGAGGATGTAGTCTAGTCCATCTGTCCAATAATTTCTAAGGATCGGCGGCTACAACTAGCCTGGGCTCAGGTGTAGCCGCTGCCACTGACTGGGCTCCGCCCACGGGTAGTGCACCCTGGGTTTGATATACAGCAGCTGCCTGTCCATGAGCCTGCGCGGTAGGGGTCTGTGCTCCCCCGCCCGCCTGAGATGTGGCTGGGTCTGCCGGAAATAAATCAGCCTGAGTCATATTGTCCATGAACCGCAGCATACGACCCATGACATCCTAAAATCCCGGTGCAGATGTGAAATCCACCGGAGCTGGCTCTGCCACATGCACCTCACCCTGCTCCTCAATAATGGGATTCTCTGCTGGACCCACTGGCGGCATAACTCGAACAGTCCTGGGACGTCCTCGCCCTCTACCACGGGCTGGAGCCCTCCCTCGGCCTCTAGTAACTGGGGGAGTAGCTCTTCCTTGGTCTGGAACTTCATTCGAGCGCGTTCTCACCATCTGTGAGAGAATAAGAGAAGGATATTTAGTACTACATTAATTGCATGATGGAATATGAAGAAAGGTAATTTCCTAATACCCTATAGCCTCTTAAAGATAAGTATAGACGTCTCCGTACCAATCCGCAAGACTCTATTAGGCATGCTCATAACTTGTGAGACCTAAGTGAACCTAGCGCTTTGATACCATGTTGTCACGAACCAATTTCACCTATAAATCATGATGGCGCCCAATACTACAGCTAGGCAAGCCAACTAATAAATTAAGCATACATTGATAAAATTTAAACCAGGAAAATATAATAAAACCCAAACTCTACCAATGTGTGTGCCAAGACCTGGTGTCACAAGTGTATGAGCATCTAGTAGATTATATAAAACCTCAAATGCTGTCCGAAATAAAAATAGACATAATTAAAATACAAAGAGAGAGACTAGTAGCTGCAGAACAAATCAGAGAAACAACTCACCACTATGTCCCTCGATATCGTGGGTGTAAGACGATAGGTTCCCCACTAGTACTTGCCTCAGTTCCTGCACAAAAAGTACAACAAGTGTAGTATGAGTACGTAAACAATATGTACCCAGTAAGTATCAAGCCTAATCCCGAAGTGGTAGAGACGAGATGGCCGACTTTGACACTCACTATAGGTCAATAATAATAATTGAAATACAACTAGGATATTTAAATCAACATGATTTACAGAATTTACAATAATTTATTTAATCAACGAAAATAATCAAAATTCTTCAAATGCAACAATTCTCAATATATTAATTAAATTCCTTAAATTCGAATAATTTCTAATTTATCAATTAAATATCATTTTCAAGAATAACAATTAATTCTTTAACAAGCAAGAATAATAATTCATTATATTCCAAGGATTTTTTTTTCAATTTATCAATTAGCTTCGCAAGCTGAAATAAGCTATTAAAGTATCGTGTAATTATTATTATTATTATTATTAAGCATGATTTCTGCCGAAGACGTACGACCCGATCCAGAGTGTCGTGTACACTGCCGAGGGACATGCGGCGCGATCTATATATGCATCTATCCTGCCGAGGCGTTCGGCCCGCTCCATAAGAAAGGAGAACATTTTCTTATGTACCTCCGGAAGGAGAGTATATTTATTATGAAATAAATTCGGGAGGAAGAATAATTTTTTTAACAATTAATTAATTTAAACAGATAATCAAACATATAAATTTTTCCATCCTTTAATATTTTGATCTAACAATTCAAAATATATATATATATATATATATATATATATATATATATATATGTCAAATAATATTGATTAAGCAAGGAATGCAAATTACACAAGTAATTCATGCTTTGAGTCCTAAACTACCCGCACTTTAGCATTAATAGTAGCTACGCACGGACTCTCGTCACCTCGTGCGTACGTAGCCCCCGCAATTATCAATAATTATTCAATTTAATCCTTATGGGGTAATTTTCCCCTCACCAGATTAGACAAGAGACTTACCTCGTCTCAAAGTCCACTTTCCGATTATCGCGTCGCGTAAAATTCTCGATTCAATGACGAAAAATCCGAAACTATTCAAAAGTTATATAAAATAATTAATATATGTTCAATAATTCGAAATTCATCTATTAAATAAATTACCCTATCCAAAATGATAAAATTCCTAAAATTCATCCCGGGCCCACGTGCCCGGATTCTGAAACTTTTCGTATGGAAACGTTACCCATTATCTCAAGAACTCAAATATATAATTTCTACCCAATTCCATAGCTATTTTCGTGGTTAAAATCTCATTTTTATAAAAATCTAGGGTTTTCACCTAAACCTTTGATTTCTAAGATTTACTAGTTATAATCTACTTATAATCTATGTATTTAACTCAAGGGGTATAGAATTAACTTACCTCCAAATTGCTAGTTGAAATCTCCTCTCAAAAAACTCTGAAATCGCCCAAACATGGAAGAAGAATGGGCAAAAATGGTGAAATCCCGTTCTTTTAAGCCTTCTGCCAAACAGGTCTTTCACACCTGCGGACAGATTACCGCACATGCGGCTTTCGCACATGCGGAAAATACTCGCAGGTGCGAGTTCTACTTGCCTGGCCAATTTTCGCATTTGCGCACAAAGCTTCGCACCTGCGCGTTCGCAGGTGCGCAAATCGTCCGCATCTGCGGTGGATTGCCCCTTCCCTTCTTCCGCTTCTGCGCTCAAAATCTCGCATATGCGAGGGCCGCGCCTCCGAGCTTCTGTCGCATCTGCGAATGCCGCACCTGCGACTAGCCAAGCGCATGTGCGATTCTGACAGTAGCTGGGAGCTTCAGTTTTGGCTCCCAACTTCTAACTTGGTCCGAGCCTCGTCCGATTGACACTCGGGGTCCCCGGGACCTCGCCCGAATATACCAACAGGTTTGAAATCATAAAACGGACTTGCTCGAACCTACGGAACGTGTAAAACAACATCAAATCTAAGAATCATACCCCAAACCAAATTGAATCAAACTTAAGAACTTCAAGTTCTTCAATTTACTTCCAATACGCCGAAACGTACTTAAACTACCCGGAATGACACAAAATTTTGCGTGAAAGTCTTAAATCACTATACGAAACTATTCCCAAACTCGGAATTCCAAACGGACTTCAATTTCTCAAAAACCTACTCCAAACCAATTTTAAAGAACTTTAAACCTTCAAATAGTTGATTTTTACTATTAAGCGCCAAAACGCTCCCGGGTTATCCAAAACCTGATTCGAACATACGCCCAAGTCTGAAATAATCATACGAACCTATTAGAACCGTCAAATCCCGATTCTGGTATATTTTTCTCAAAATATTGACCGAAGTCAAACTTGGCCTTTTAAAACTAACTTAAGAAACCAAGTGTTCCGATTTCAACCCAAACGCTTCCAAATCCCAAACCAACAATCCCCGCAAGTCATAAATTAATAAAAGCATGTGCGGAGAGTTTTATTTTAGGGAACGGGGTTCTAAAAGTTAAAATGACCGGTTGAGTCATTACATCTTACCAATTGTATCCCCATACAATTTTCTTAAATAGCTCTATGTCAAATAGTCCCCTGGTAGTCAGGTCGATCCTATTAGCATAGTTGAGTTCAACCATCATGATAGCTAAGAACTTATTAAATTTTATATTCCCCGGGTAGCCCAGGCGTCTAGTGTAAAATTAAATAAGTCTTTCAATCCATGCATCTAATGCAATAAATAATTCTAACATACTCTCGAACTATAAGTCTCCTAGTTGTCAGGCCGCTCCTTATAAACAAGAAATAAATAAAATTATTTATTTTGATGGATAACTTTATTATAAAATATCTTATATTTTATTATTTAAGAACTCAAATTTTGTTAAGAGGGAATTGTTATTAAAACAACCATTAATAACATGATGATCAAATCTTTTATAGCATATGAAATTAGTTCAAGTTGTCTACATGCTTAGTCGTAAATTAATTTACATCACATGCAATAAATAATTCATAATTTTCTAACGGACAAGCATGTGACATGAAAACGAAATTCAACATTCTTCTAACATGTTTATCTTGTATATCACATATATCACATAAAAATAATTCATGCTAGAGTATTATTATTAATTAACATCTCATGAACTAATAACAATTAAAATAACTGTAGAATCCAATAACCTATTATAGATTACTGTCGTATCTAAACTATCTCAGTAGTTTAACTTATATGTATACATATTTTATTCATAATAAAATAATATCAATCTAATATGCATTCAAATAATTTGACTATTGCACAATACACAAGTATTATGGTTTGAACTCTTCAAATATAATTTTAAAATATTTCATAAATAAATTTTAGACACGAGAAACCATGGCTCTGATACCACTACAGGATTGCATATAGATGTTTGTAACATGCAGCGGAAGACAACAACAATCCTAGGAAGATCTTTTCGTGTTTAAAATTTATTTACATGTCAAAGATCGGATCTGAGACGTACTTGGTGAAGAGAGTCTCGTTTTAAAATTTCTTCGATAGTGCGAAGACTCTATGCGTATCCACACCGAGACTGATCCTTGCTATCAACTCTTTGATCAATGAAACCCATGAACAAATTGAATGAAGAACTTATGCTGAAATTTTCTCAAAACTCCAGCAAATAATGCGACAAAGAAATTGATTTTCTTGTCAAAAATATATCTTAATTTTTAGTTTCTTCAAAGAACTCCTTTTTCAATCACACACTTTCACAAAGTATATTTTTCAATAGACCACCTACGACACTTTTCCATGACCCTTTTATAACATCACTTTTCTATTGGTTAAGGTAGTGAATTACCCTGGGTACAAGTCTAGTTCCAAAAATAGACTTCGTAAAAGGTTTTCCATTGGAAAACTTTTATCCCATTCCTAATGGGATCATATGCACGTCGGCGGCAGCTAGTCCTTTATGGACTTTAATACGTGAATCCAATTTCACATTGAATTTCACTAATAAGTTTCCATCAACTTTTTTTATTAACACTTTGTATAACATATCTTATACAAAATAAGTACTAATTATATATATCACACACACACACACACACATATATATATATATATATATATATATATTATAACCAAGAGATATAATTTAATTTTCTATTCCAAATAGAAAACTTCAATTTGTTCATAATATCCTTTGTGCTAGCAAAGAATATAATAATATTTCATTTGGACTAATAACTAAATTTATTTAACTAATTAAATTCTTTAATTTAATTATCAAATGATAAAGTAATTAATCCTTTAACAAAGATCAGAACACTCGTTAGTGTGCGACCCCATAGGTTCAATACTAAGCCGGTAGTAAATTGATCATATCAATATACTAATCAAGGGTGGCGTCTAAGAACACTCCTTAACGATCGAATAGCATGAAGTATACAATTTACTCTCAAGAACCAGTAGAAAAATAATGTAGTAATTCCTTCTGTCCTTATAGCCCTGGGTCACCCTAGGATATGGTTCAACCGTCAAATCCTAATAAGTGACCAACTATGTGTTCAAGTCAATTATAATCGACCATTGAATGACCTAAGAAACTCTTTTCTTCTTTCATTCAATTGCCCTGGCCAAGGTCTTAATTTGGTCGTTTATAATTCATGACACCATGAAGCTTAAACTCATTACCAAAAGTTGACAGATTTCATCTTGATCAATCACTAATTCTACAAGTATTCAATCATACCCAATATCTTTTCAACTATCGCCCTAGGGCCATAGGTGTCTAACATCAAAGCACAACAAATAACTTGCCAATTACTATGACGATCTCAGGTCAAAGAAAACTCTTACATCACATTTTTCAAGAGAATATCCTATTGACAGTTTATGGTAATTCTAACCATTAGGAATTATCCAATGAGTCAATTCAATGATCATATCTCTATATGCATCATCTATCTATGTGATTTAGTTAATGAGATCAACTAATCTTTATCCCATAAAGACGATCACATAAATATTGATCTAACCGGATTACCAATGTCCAAATTAATAATCCTACGATTAAGAACAAATTTAGATTAAATTATAAAAAACTTCACTCTCATTATCATGATCTCTATCACGATGACAAATCTCAAAATTTAATCAAGGACCTTATCAAATTAATCAAGCAATTGATAATAACTATGATAAAAGAATATCAAATGTCATATATTTTTATATCAAATAATATTCACAAAAATATGTTCAAATCATCACATATGAGATTGGATCTAGGGCATATCTACTATATCCCTAACAGTTTAAAGTTGAATAAAAATATCAATCTCCCTCTATACTTGTCATTGATTTATTTACTTTATAGTCTTTATTTTATAACACGTTATCAACACGGGACTTTGCCATTTTGAGCACTTACTTCAAATTTAATTTATATTTCAGTGTTCATCTCCGATGTAAGGCGACACTCTTATGTCCGTGGTTAGATCTTGTTCATTCCGAGAATCATAAGGAAAATTATATCCTTGAGGTGGTGAGTTTTTCTTCTTTGTAGTAGTTATGTAAATATCACTTACATCTGGAGTGGCCAACTTTGTGTATTTAATTTGAGCCTTTTGCTTATATTTTCATATCTTTATCATCGCTTGTTTGGTTATATGTTACGTATACATTACCTATTTTGATATTTGTTTCATCCTAATTATCTTAATTACAAAGTGGATAACATTATTAGATCCACTTAAAATCCAGCAAAGTTTGCAAGAAATATACAACCATCAGAAATGGTTATGTTTCGTATATCTCATTGTAACTAAATTTTATTAACCACCAGAAGTGGTATATGCCTATGACCACCAGAAGTGATAATTTAGGCTTGCTATGGCTACAAAAAAGATAAGTTAGAGAAAATTTCTCTATATTACATACATACCTCGATTTGCTCCTGAAGTAGCAAATATATTAAAAGAGGTCAGGCGCCATCACAATTTAATGTGGTTATTGCACGTCCAGATAATTATGTTCCATCTCCCGAAGGAAGAGAACTTTTGATAATATTAATCCATTCCTTGAAGTGAATGTGACAATATTAATAAAGCTTGTAAATATGAACGTGCTCTTAATGTTAATATATTACGATTCACCTCCAGAAGAGGTAATATGATTTAGAGAATATATACTCAATATTTTATATTTTAAATTTGCTCCTGAAGTAGTAAAACAATTGAATTTTTCTCCTGAAGCAGGAAAATAGTATGAAACTGTGTTTTTCTATGCTTAAACAAAATAATGAGCTATTCAGAGTTATCTTTAAGCACATTTTCATTCCCTGGAGTGAATGAAAAAAATACCACAACTCACCTCTCGAAGAGCTAGAATAACAGAGGATATAAATATTATTTTAGTGGCATAAAGATCATTGCCGCACGTACCTGTTGTACGTAAAACATCTTAGATAATTTTATTAAGTATCATTCTAAGACAAAAGTATTCTACAAGAATGCTTTCTACTATAACCACATTAATATATTATAGTTAGTTATTGAGTTCATCAAAGGAAATAACAACTAGTGTATCTTTCCTTAAAGGATGCAATGACTATGTGGTTGCCGCATTGATACAAAATATTCAAATTTTAATGGTATTTCTCCTTGAAGGAGATAATTGTTACAAAGTTAGTGGTAGAAATATTAAAATTATTAATTTTCGTCATTTATAAATTTAGAATTGGATTTATATTGTTCATTTGATTAAGATTTTCTCACATGACACTAGAAGTGTCTCTGCAATATTTGGTAGTACAAAATTTATCAAAAGCTCCCGAAGAGCTAACTGTTTGTCTAAAAGACATATGACACAAGTTGTGTCTTATCACGACCCAAAATCCAACTAGTCGTGATGGCACCTAGCTCAACCCGCTAGATAAGCCAGTTATTAACTATCCAATTCCAATGAAATTTAACAAGACAATTAAGTAAAAGAAAATACCTAAATCTTACACATTCCCCAAGGACTGATAGTACAAATTATGAGCTTCTAAGATTAGAATATACAAAGCTGATATGAAATAAATACAACATCTATTCGAAATGTACATAAACACATCTTTATAAATCTAAGGCTACCATGAACAAGAGGCAGCTACAACCGAAACGGGGGTACATCTTCAAATTTAGCTCTCGTCGGTCTCAACAACGTCAGCAGCCAACATCTGCATGCAAGGTGCAGAAGTGTAGTATGAGTATAACCGACTCCATGTACTCAATAAGTAACAAACCTAACCTTAAGTTAAAAGTAGTGACGAGCTGGAACAAAGGTCAGATCCAACACCAATAACCAACAACAGTCCATAACAACGTAAAACAAGTAATAAAAGAAGTAACTCAGAGATAAAATGCTCAGTTTAATCATGATTTCTGAAAATAGTTCTGCCTTTCAAGTATATCAATGAAAACCCAAATCGTTTACCGAAATTGCCAAAAATATGAGTAAGTTTGAAAACATTAATTTTTCCAAAAATCCTTTCAACAATAAATAAGATGTTTCATTTTCTTTCCAGATAGCCAGTGTAAAATGCATCACCATACCCATATGCCAATATGTGTGAGAAGTCATGTATGACGTGATATCGTACATCATGAGGAAAATACATCTCTATGCATGTATGTCATGTGTACATGTCAATGCAATGTATCTCAAAGATGAACTCATGTACTCACACTCTCACACCTTTCACTCATCATGCTCAATCACTCAGTACTGTATATGGCCAATCCAGCCCAGGGAAGATCTATCCCGGAATATATACATTAACTGACCATCAGTCACTCAGTACCGAATAGGCCCAATCCAGCCCGTGGAGAAGATCCATCCCCAAGTATAAATGCTTCGGACAAGATCCATGTCCAAGGAAGATCCATACCTCAATATAAATCAACCGCGCTCACTGGGGGGTGTGCAGACTCCGGAGGGGCTCCTTCAGCCCAAGCGCTAAAATCTGCACGGATAACTCACGCGCTATAGTATCAATATCTGGACTCGTACGGACAACTCACGTGCTGCACGGACAACTCACGTGCTATAGTATCAATATCTCAAAATCAGGCCATCGGCCTCACTCAGTCATTAACCTCCCCAGTCTCTCTCGGGCCCACAATGATATGAACTAGCCCAACATGATGATATGATGTATCAATAAATAACAGAGACTGAGATATGATATGCAATGAATGAATATGACTGAGTATGACATTCCAATATAAGCAAATAACTCAACAACAGTAATGACTTCAGTAGGTCCCGACATAATAAACATGCAGCCTTGACATGGTTTATAACATGGATCACAGCTCGATAACTCTAGTACGTAGAGATTTCAAGATCACAGATAAGTTCAGGTAACTACACAGTACCATAGAAATAACGGAGTCACAGTTCACATAGTGCACGCCCATACGCCCGTCACCTAATATGTGCGACACCTCAACACCAAACACATAACACGTATAGTCAGGATTCATACCCTCATTTCCAAGATTAGAAGAGTTACTTACCTCGAACAAGCCGAATCCAATATCAAGCAAGCTAAACAATACTCCAGAAATTCTATTATGCGCGTATCAACTTCTAAACGGCTCGAATCTAGTCACAATTAATTTGATTCAGTCCACACAAATTATAGGAAGTCATTCCATATCAAAATACTAATTTTACCCATAAAAATCCGAAATTACACTCAAAAATCGCCAGTGGGGCCCACGACTCAAAACCCTACAAAAGTTATAAAATATGAACCCCCCCTTCAACCACGATTCCAACCATACCAAATTTACCAAATTCCGATAACAACTTGACCTTAAAACCCCCAAATCTCATTTTCAAATCCCTAGGCCCAATTCCTCTAATTTCACCTCAAAAACACGTAATCTAGTCGAAATACTCAATGATAATTCAATATTATTGACTAACAATGATCACAAGTGACTTACCTCAAGTTTTTTCGTGAATTCTCTCTGAATATTGCCCCAAAATCGTGTTGGAAATGTTAGAAATGAAGCCAAAATCGACCTTGTTTTTAACATTCTATCCAGGCTTTTCGCACCTGCGGCCCCCTATCCGCACCTGCGGAACCGCTTATGCGGTGCAATTTCCGCTTCTGTGGAAGCCACTTGGTTTCCCAAACTCCGCGCCTGCACTCCATCTCCCACACCTGTGGAGCCGCTTTGGCGCTCCATCCCCCGCACCTGGGGAACGTGCCTCTCCTTCCACTCCGTATCTACGAAGCCTCGCTCGCAGATGCGGTTAATCCCCTCGCACCTGCGCCTTGCCCAGGCCAGCCCAGCTCTGCTTCTGCGTAAAATGAGTCGCATCTGCCGCATGCACCTGCGGCCAATTCCTCGCAGGTGCGATCACACGAGAAGATAGAAATGTTCCAGATTTCTTCTAAGTCCGAATTTGATCCGTTAACCATCCGAAACTCACCCGAGGGCCCCGGGACCTCAATCATATATACCAACAAGTCCTAAAATATTATTGGAACTTAGTCGAGGCATTAAATCACATCAAACAACGCTAAAAATACGAATCATACCCCAATTCAAGCTTACTGAAACTAAGAAATTTCAACTTCTACATTCGATGCTGAAACCTATTCAAGTCTGATTGACCTCAAATTTTGCTGTCACGACCCGAAATTCCCACCTTCGGACCGTGATGGCGCCTAACATTTCACTCGCTAGGCAAGCCAACGTTAGAATAATATTAACCAATTTTTAAACAATATTTAAATTATTAATAAATAAAGAAACAATTGCAGAAGCAAAGTTTGAAATATAGTGAAATAATCTATAAAAATAACAGTGTCTAAATACTATCCCAAAATTGGTGTCACAAGTACACGAGCTTCTAGAATAAATACAAATAAAGGTCTGAATAAGATAAAGCTGTTTGGAAATAAACGCACAGCTAAAGTAAAATAGACGAGAACTTCAGAACTGCGGACGCCATGCAGTTATACCTCAAGTCTCCTCTGGTAGCTGAAATTCGAGCAAGTCTATGGTACGCCACTGGGACCAACTCCGAAATCTGCACAAGAAGTGCAGAGTTTAGTATCAGTACAATCGACCCCATGTACTGGTAAGTGCTAAGCCTAACCTCGACGAAGTAGTGACGAGGCTAAGGCGGTTCACTTACATTAACCTGTACGCAATATTAATAACAACAATCAATAATAGAAATAAATCAGGTATCTCATTTATAATAATTGAAGCCAACTCAGCAGTCATAAACAATTATCATTTCCATCAATTCTGTTGCAGCGTGCAACCCGCTTCCACAATATATTCACATTCACTTCTATACTCGCTCTCACAATATATTCACATTCAGTTCTGTCTTATATTTATTTCAATCAAGTATATATATAGACTTTTAAATAAGTCTGTTGCGGCGTGCAATCCGATCCCCCAATATTGACTTTTATATAAGTCTGTTGCGGCGTGCAATCCGATCCCCCAATATTGACTTTTATATAAGTCTGTTGCGGCGTGCAATCCGATCCCCCAATATATACACATATACTTTCATTTTCGTTGCGGCGTGCAATCCGTTCCCCCAATATAATTTTAAACAACTCATAAATGTAATAAAACCTACTCCAATAAATACCACATCCAATGAGAAATTATTAAGCATCAAAGCACATAATAATTATAATTTATTTATGAATCACACAATGACAAATAACAATTTATTATAAAAATCATAGAGAAAATAAGTAGTTTAATATTTAATGTGTTAAATGTCAAATAAAAATTAAAACACATAATTCAAATAGCATGTAACAATTAATGCAAGAATTCAAGAATTAATATTTGACAAAGAATAGGAGAGAAATAATTATTATAATAATTAATTTATGATTTAAAATAATTTATGATTTTTCAAGTAAGTAGGCAAGCAATTAATTTCATGACGTATAGGCACTCATCACCTCGCCTATACGCCGTTCACATGCTTTTCACATAACAAGTAATTTAAGTGTTCTATTCCCTCAAGTCAAGGTTAACCACAATACTTATCTCGCTTTGCAAATTCCAATCAATTATTCAACCACAACTTTTCCTTTTAAATTTGATTCCGAAAGCTTTAAATCTATTCACAAACAATTCGATATATTCAATACTAATCATAGGAATTAATTCCATATGAATTTATAAATTTTTCGGATAAAAATCCAAAATTTATTAAAATATTTGACAGTGGAACCCACGTCTCAAATCTCGAAAAAACTCATGAAATCCGAACACCCGTTCCGCTACGAGTTCAACCATACAGAATTTATCCAATTCCGATATCAAATGAACCTTCAAATCTTAAATTTTCGTTTTTGAATTTTTTTATAAAAAGTCAAATTTCTTCCATCTAAATCCGAAATAAATGATGAATATAGACATGAATTTGTGAAATATAATCACTTTTGGTTAAAGAACACTTACCCAATTCAAAGTCGTGAAAATCCCCCTTGAAATCGCCCAAATCCGAGACTTGAAACTCAAAAATGAGTAAAAATGGCGACTTCCTAATTTATGGGCTCTTCCCAGTCATTTCGCATCTGCGGATAAAAGTTCCGCATTTGCGGACTCGCATTTGCGAGACAAAGCTCGCATTTGCGATGCCAGGCTGTCGGGCTGCTAGGTGAAGTTCCGTATCTGCGGACACTCCTGTCGCACCTGCGACATCCGCTTCTGTGCAAAAAGGCCGCACTGCGAAGACCCTAGGCCAGCCCAGTCCCGCATCTGCAATGGAAGTCTCACTTTTGCGAGCTCGCACCTGCGGTCAAAAATCCGCAGGTGCGATTAAATTGATCACTCTTGGGGGTACTCGGGACCCTGTACGAATATACCAACAAGTCCAATAACATAATACGGACTTACTCGGGGTCTCGTATCACGTGAAATAATGCTGAAATTATAATTCACACCCCGATTCAAACTTTGAGTTTTAAACTTTTCAATTTGGAAATCTCGTGCCAAAACATATTAAATGAATCCGGAATGACTTTAATTTTGGCACACAAGTCATAAATGACATAACAGAGCTGTTCAAATTTCCAGAATCGGATTCCGGCTCCGATATCAAAAAGTCAACCCCATGGTCAAACTTAAAATCTTTAGCCTTTAAATTGCTAGTTCCGTTAAAAGGTCATAACTTGAGCTAGGGACCTCCAAATTAAATTTTGGGCATACGCCCAAGTCCCAAATCACGATACGGAGCTATTGGAACTGTCAAAATACTTATCCGGGTCCGTTTGCTAAAAATATTGATCAAAGTCAACTCAATTGAGTTTTAAAGTTCTATTTCACATTTTAATTTATTTTTCACATGAAAACTTTCCGGAAAATTTTACGGACTGCGCATGCAAGTCGAGGAATGATAAATGGTGCTTTTTGAGGTTTTAGAACACAGAATTACATATTAAATTTAAAGATGACATTTTGGGTCATCACATTTGCACACAAGTCATAAACGACATAAAGGACCTATTCAAATTTCTAGAATCGGATTCCGACCCCGATGTCAAAAAGTCAACTCCTCGGTCAAACTTTCAAACTTAAATTTCTGTTTTAGCCATTTCAAGCTTAACTTAAACTTCCAAATAAATTTTCGGACACGCTCCTAAGTCCAAAATCACCATATGGAGCTATTGGAATCATCAAAACTCTATTCCGGGGTTGTTTACACATAAGTCAACATTTGGTCAATCTTTTCAACTTAAGTTTTCATCTTGGGGACTAAATGCCTCAATTCATTTCAAAGCCTCACCGGACCCTAACCCAGGGTAATGGGTTAGGGTAATGGGTTTTTCTAAATTACATACAACCCTCACCGGACCCTAACCCATACAACAACTGTAAAGCAAAAATTGAGCAGTGAACATGGGAATGGGGCTGTAATACTCAAAACAACCGGCCGGGTCGTTACATGTCTGAATAATATTTGATTGTAGACAGTAAATTGAAGGCTCTCGAAGATCTTATTTGTCATTATTGTCGCCAAAACATATGTTATGATAACTCGAAGTTTACTAATACAAATGACAATCATACTAAGACTACAAATGATTGAAAGATTGAAAATCTTCATGTTTTCACAATCATAGGGGGTAAATATGTATGTGAGAAGTTACCCGCCTTATTTTTTAATTTGTACTACATCACGTAGAAGTCACAGTAAACCCAAAAAAAAAAATTACTTAGGCAAAATTAGCTACACTAAATCAGAAATTTACTGATACAATAGTAGCCACAGTAAATCAGAAGTTTACTGATATAAAAGTTTATGCCATAGTAAACCAGAAGTTTATTAAAAGATAACACATGCCATAATAAACTGGAAGTTTTTATTTGCCATCTGGTTTAAATATGATGAGCTAATTGAGAATTCTGATAAGCATATATTGAAGAACTAGAAGATTATTCAAAAATTCTCTTGTGTTGCTTGTTCTCATAATAAATTGATTATACTAGCTAAAGTTGGGACTAAAATCCCTGAATTCTGGAATATATAAAAGGTGAATATGAGCCCATTCACCTATCATGTGAACCACTTATAGATGCATATATGAGATAGTTATATGTGTGTCTATTGTCAACCTGCAGTTTGGCATTTGAAATTACCTTTCTCAATTAAGAGCATAATTTTCAGATTATGAAATCAAGATAGTTCATCTTGATGATGCTGGTTTATATCCAAGCTAGTTTAGTATTGAATACCTCCTATTAATAGCTAAACTGTTGCTTATGAGAACAAAGCCTTATGTGTTGGTTTAAGATTTTCTAAATTACATACAACAGCACTTGTATGCATCAGACCAACAAAATATGATAAGTCCTCTCCTCACAATTGGTTTAGGATCATAAACCAAATATTTTTACTATCTAATAACTTTTGATGCGTTGTATATGATTAATTTCTCTACCACAATGCACAAAGATAGGTTTTCCAAAGTAGATTGAGGATATGAGTTAGTTTTTCTAACATTTGGGGGATAGAATAAACAACTGAAAAATATGCTACATGAATCGAATTATCTTTAATATGATCCTCACTTAGAACACAATTCAAGTCAAATGCTAGAAGCATTTGTTGATCCAAAATTAAATATCATATTTCAGCTGCAAATGCTCCTATTAAAATTAAAGTCTCTGAAGGATAAAGTTTACTGCACGCATGAAGTGTAGTAAACCGATCGGTTCCAAAAGTAACAATCCTTGAAAAGGATACGAGAAAATGATCATAATGAGGAGGAAATGAGCTATAGAATAGCCCAATGACATAACATTTCATGAAACCCCAGAAGAAGTTCGGGTACCTGAAAATAAAGAAAGTGATGAGATCTCAACAAGCTATGTCGCTTAGGAACCGATACTGTAATGACTCGGTCGGTCCTTTTGAGTATTACAGCCCCGTCCCCCCATTTACTGCTCAATTTGTACTTTACAGTTGTTATGAAACTTGGCGGGGTAATTGGTTCAGGTCCGGCGAGGTTTTGAAATGAATTGAGACACTTAGTCTCCAAAATAAAAACTTAAGTTGAAAAGGTTGACCGGATGTTGGCTTATGTGTAAACGACCCCGGAATAGAATTTTGATGGTTCCAATAGCTCCGTATGATGATGACGACTTTGGACTTAGGAGCGCGTCCGAAAAATTATTTGGAAGTCCGTAGTTAAATTAGGCTTGAAATGGCTAAAATAGAAATTTAATTTTGGAAGTTTGACCGGGGAGTTGACTTTTTGATATCGGGGTCGGAATTCGATTCTGAAAATTAAATACCTCTGTTATGTCATTTATGACTTGTGCGCAAAATTTGAGGTCAATCGGACTTGATTTGATAGGTTTCAGCGTCGAATGTAGAAGTTGAAATTTCTTAGTTTCATTAGGCTTGAATTGGGGTGTGATTCGTGTTTTTAGCGTTATTTGATGTGATTTGAGACTTCGACTAAGTTCGTATGATGTTTTGGGACTTGTTGGTATATTTTGTTGAGGTCCCGGGGGCCTCATGTGTGTTTCGGGGTGGTTTCGGACCAAATTTGATTGGGTGGTTGCTGCTGGTTGGCTGGTACTGATGTTTTTCTTCGCGAACGGGAAGGGGAAATTTGGACTGGCCCATTTTGTGCTTCACGTTCGTGACCGAGGGCACGCGTTCGCGAAGGTTCGGGGGCAAAGCTACGCTTTTGCGATTAAGGCCTCGCGTCCGCGATTGAGAGGACGCATTCGCGATTGAGCAGCTCAGTGAAGCATCACGTTCGCGAGACAAGGCTCGCGTTTGCGAAGAAGAAAAATTGGGCAACACAAAATTGTGCTTCGCGAATGCGAGGGACATGTCGCGTTCGCGAAGAAGAAAGGTCGGGACAAAATGGTTCTAAATTTTCCATTTTTGACGAATTGGAGCTCGGGAAGAGGCAATTTTCGGGAGATTTTCAAGGAAAACAATGGGGCAAGTGTTCTTAACTCAATATTGGTCAAATTACCCGAATCCATGGTTGTTTTTAACATTTAATTGGTGATTTGAGTTGGAAAATTGTGAAAACCCTCTTGGTTTAATTTGAAGATTTGAGGGTCTAGTTGATGTCGGAATTTGATAAAATTTGTATGGTTGGACTCGTTGTTGGATGGGCGTTCATATTTTATAACTTTTGTCGGGTTCCAAGACGTGGTCTCCACGGGCAATTTTTGAGTGCAATTTTGGATTTTGTTGGAAAATTTATATTTTTATATGAAATTAATTCCTATAATTTGTATTGACTGAATCGAATTAATTGTGACTAGATTCGAGGCGTTCACGGGCCGATTCACGAGGCTAGGACATAACAGAATAAAGAATTTTACAGTTTGAGGTAAGTAACAGTTCTAAATCTGGTTCTGAGGGTATGAATCCCCGGATTTTATGTTATGTGATCAGTTTTGAGGTCAGTTTTGAGGTGACGCACATGCTAGGTGACAGGTGTGTGAGCGTGCACCGTAGAAATTATGAGTTGTCCGTGTAGCACGTGAGTTGTCCGTGCAGCACGTGAGTTGTCCGTGCGGGTTATAACGCTTGGGCTGAATGAGCCCCTCCGGAGTCTGTACACCCCTAGTGAGCGCAGGTACCTATTGAGTGCGAGTGCTAAGTGCTAGTGCTGAGTGACTGTGATCCTGAAAGGATGCATTTGATTTCATTATTGTTGCACTTCAGCTATCATATATCACTATTTTGGAAATTTGTGAGAGATATTATCTTATGTTTCAGTTGAACTTGACATGAAATTACTGTTTTGGCCTTAAATATTGAACTTGAAAGCATGCCTACCTTATTATGTTGGAAATTACTGTAATTGGACTTAGCTGTGAAACTCGTCACTACTTTCTGTTCTTTATTTAGTATTGTTATTTGCTGAGTTGGTTGTACTCATACTACACCCTGCACCTCGTGTGCAGATTCAGGTACCTCCGGACACAGCGGTTGCTAGTTTTGCAGAGCTTTATCTGTTGGAGACTATCGAGGTAGCTGCTTGACGTACGTAGACCTTGACTCTCTCTCCTTCCAGTTTTTGTACTATTCTATATTTTCAGACAGTGTTTTTATCAGTCAGACTTTGTTATCATTTAGATGCTCATGTACTCAGTGACATCGGGTTTTGGAAGTATTTGTATCGGTATTTGCGAGATTTTTGTATTGTATTTAAATATTATATTTTCAAACTTAAAGAAAATTGTGATTTATTGAGGTTGTCGGCTTGCCTAGTATTAAGATAGGAGCTATCACGACATGTGTGATTTTTGGGTCGTGACAAATACAAAATGATCGTCGACGATATATTTAATCCAATATAGTGCACGATATTATAAAAGATTGTGAGGATTAGAACTGTAGTCCAGACACCTGAAGATGTCATGCCATTTAAATGCAAGTCATAAACTATATGTCTCATTTGATTAAATCTCTATAAAGATACCTAAAAGATTTAAAATGCCTGAAGCATAGTTCAAAGTCTCTAGAAATGTACTCGATCAGGTTCAAAGGTCTTTGTACGGTTTTAAAAAATCTGGGCGCATGTGGTATAATCGCCTTAGTGAATATTTGCTGAAAGAAGGTTACGTAAGTGATATTATTTATCTATGTATTTTTATAATGAAAATGTCATCAGAATTTGTTATACTTGCTGTTTATGTCGATGACATAAATCTTGTTGGAACTCTAGAAGAGCTTCAAAAGGCAATTGAATATCTTAAGAAAGAATTTGAGATGAAAGATCTTAGAAAAATAAAATTTTGTCTTGGTCTGCAGATTGAATATTTAGCAGACGAGATCTTTATCCATCAATCTGCCTATACAGAAAGGGTCTTTAAATGCTTTTACATGAACAAAGCACACCCATTAAGTACACCAAACTTGAAGTGAATAAGGATCTGTTCCGACCTCCAAAAGAGGATGAGGAATTCCTTGGTCCTGAAACACCTTATCTCAGTGCAATTGGCGCACTTATGTATCTTGCTAATGCTACAGGGCCTGACATAATATTTTTTGTTTATTTACTAACAAGGTATATCTCTTCTCCTATACTGAGATATTGGAACTGGATTAAGTATTATTGTGATATTTAAAGTCATAGAAGCGGAAGCGGGCAGTGCAACTGCGTGTGCGCAGAAATGAGGTTAGGGCCGCAGGTGCGGGATTTTGCGCAGATACGCTAGGGTGTGTAGCACATGCGGTTGCGAAGGAGCGGAAGAATTTCCACAGGTGCGATAGTCTGCTAACAGTGGTCTTCCGCAAAAGCGAGGGAGTTTCCACAGAAGCGGCATATGTTTTGCAGATGTGAAAAAATTGTCTAGGCAGAAGGTTATTTTAAAAAAAACGGGATTTGGCCCCTTTTCTCTCATTTTTATTTGGTTGGGGAGATTTTGGAGAGTTTCAAGGGGAGATTTTCATCAAGCAACACAAGGTAAGTGATTCTCACCTATTACAAGCTAAATACATGGTTTGTATAAGGATTTAAACATGGAAACTAGTAGAAATTGTGGGGGTTTGGTAGAAAATCTAGAATTTGATATTCTTGGATTTTGACCACGAAATTGGACATGAAGTTTGAAATAAGTTATATATTTTAGTTCGTGGTGTTATGAATAATATTTATCTTTAAAAAAAATTCGAAATCCGGGTACGTGGGCCCGAGGGTTGATTTTATAGACTTTCGAGCGGAGTTGGGAATTTTTTTTAAATGATTAATTATGGATATTAGAATATATTTTGACTGATTTGCACATTGTTTGAATAGTTTTGGATCGACGGGCTTTGGGTTGAGGTGTTAGAGAGGCCTTGGAGTCGGTTATGGAACTTCGGAGCAAGGTAAGTCTCCTGTCTAACCTTGCGAGGGGGAAACTACCCTCTAGGTGATATTTATTGTTATGTGCAACTAGTTGTGGTACTACGTACGCACGAGGTGACGAGAGTCCGTACGTAGCTATATCATATTTATGTCCGGGTAGACTTAGGATCATATCTTGTAATATTTGAATTATTTGGACTTATGTTGCTGACATCGATTAATCGAAGTTATAAATAAAATTGAATTAGAAATAATTATATGTATACTAGGCAAAACCTTAACACTTTGAATTGTGGGCGAGTTATTTGAGAAACGGTAAAGATTATATCCATTTTGTACTCACGTACGGTGTTGTAAACACGTGTCTCGTAATTCGGTAGCTTCCTTCCTTTTCGTTGTAAACACGTGCCGCTCGTCCCTCGGCAGTGTACATATTATTGTGGATCGGGCCGAACAACCTCGGTCGTATCGTGCGTTATAACGCTAGTAGCCCGAATATTTACGAGCTAAGCTTTCTAGTGATACCCGACATTTTATGGTATTTCTTATTTAATTGGCATTGACACTTGGCATGTTATGAGATACTAAGGAAGAATACAAGTTTGAGGAAATTTATACTTTAAAGGTAATAATTGGAAAAAATTATGAAAGTACAGACTTACTCCACTATTGCTGTGCACTTTACATCTGTTATGATTTATCATGTTATTTATTTGGACTTCTAGTAAGTGTCGATATCAGCCCCTCGTCACTACTTCTCTGGGGTTAGGCTAGATACTTACTGGGTACACATTGATTTACGTACTCATGCTGTACTTCAGGATCATGACAGGTTCATTGATGACCACCTTGGCGCGTAGGCGCACTTATTGGGGAGAATTTATGTGAGCTGCATCACAAGCTATGCATCGCAGTCCAACGAGTCTCCATTGTACTATTTATTTTATTCTGTCTTATTACATTCGGTACAGATGTTGTAATATTATTGTACTCTTTAGAAAATACTTATGCACTTATAACACCGGATTTTGGGGGTTCCTTCAGGTTATTCATTATCGAGGTTCGTGTAGATATTTTTATTCACTCTGTAAATTATTTTTTATACTTTACAATTAAGGAAAAATTATGATTTCAAGATACTGAAACGAGTAATTAAATTGATAAATCAATGCTGGCTTGCTTGACGGCGGCGTTAGGCGCCATAACGACCTATAGTAGATTTTGAATCGCGACATTTAATGCAACTTTTTTGTCGGTCTTGGAGATGACATTTTCCTCCTCTGCTTCGATGTCAGTGGCATCCATTGATGCTTTGTGCGACAGGGAGTAGCACTGACTGTCGCTTATTTCGTCAAAACTTCAAAACTTAGAGAAGTTCTAATATATATAGGTTGTGAACAAAATTTCGTAGATCTAGAGAAAACCTCATTGATTAGCTAATAGCGGACCAAAACTCGTCGATTAGTTCGGTAGAAGTAATTCAGAACTGGGCCAGAGGTTTGGAGAGTATTGTAGATGACATAAACGTTAGATTGCCTGTTGTTCAAACTTGCATTTAATAAATACAAAAAATGGACATAGAGCTAAAATGGATAATAAGTTGAGAGTTAAGTTAAAATGCCTAATTTTTTTTTTTCAAATTGCATAAATTTCTCCCGAAAGTAATCCAGCCATCCCCCATAATCTGGTCCCATCTAATGGGAAATTTTTGTTGGAAAATTACATAACATAAAAATAATAGCAGACAAAATATATAATATACATATTTTTGTATATTTAACTAGATACAATTTTTGATCCTATTGAAAGTTGGTTGAGCTCAAAATGTGCAGTGGCCTATTTGGATTATTGGTGTTAGTTAACTTCGTAGGAGAGTTTTACTTGATTTTTTCAACTTGATAATACTAGAATAATATTCAATATATGGAAGAAAAACAAATCATTCGATACTATGTTAATTACAACAAAGAACTAATAGTCAGTTGAAAAAGGACGGAGGCCTTTGACTTAAACATGATACTATTTATTTTAATAATTGAAATAAATATAAAAGACTGGTTTAGATTAATCGAAATCTATATGTAATACACATTTTAACATTCTTTTGTGTCATAAATTAGGTGCAACAAAAGAAATCATCTTAATGGATTAAAATAAACAGAGATAATCATATTTTATTTCGCTTTCTGTCACTTAATCGAAAGAAGAAGTTCCGATGCAAGTTCCTTTCTCATTTGTTGGTATTAAAGAGACTTTAATATCTGAAATTTTTGCATAATTGCATTTGGATAAAATAGATTCAATTAAAATATGTCTCCCAATTAATTTGGTGAAGATTTGCTCATGCAACAGTGTTTATCCAAATGCTAAACAAAAATTATAGGATTACGTTCTTTAGGAACATTCTTGGTTGTTACTAACTATTTTCTATGTCGCATTTATATGTCATACTACTTTCATTATCATAGTGTATTATTTGAACATAATCTAACTTTACATTCTAGTTTATTTTTAGTAAGATAATTTATAGTCAAATAAATATTTATAAGTTTAGATAATAAAATTATAAAAGTTTTTATTTGTAAATTGGGAACGGATATTTTATTACTTACTATTACTATACTAGTGGCATATTGTTGGTTCATTCGTTTAATTGATTGGACGCGATCAAGATAAATAGGCAAAACCAAGATGACGGTATAAGCACGTCGGCCGGCAAGCGCAGAATAAAATCTCATGATTTCAGCGGCGTACGTTAGATACACCCCTCCCACGAATTTCAAAATTTTCTCCAATCGGCTAAATCGCAAATTCTGCTTTTCTATCCAACCCGACCCCACCAAAAAAGAACAAGAAATTCAAAAGTAAACCCCAAATTTTAGAATCAAACTCTCCCATGTGATCCAACCACCAGGCCCTTCTCCTAATTTGACAAATCTAAAAGGACTTCCCGTTTGAAAATTCACATAATTATACATTTCAAACCAAATAACCAAATCGAAAGTTGAAGCAATTTGAAGAGTGAAAAGTGGAATGACGATGGACCGAGAGAAGGAGAGAGAAGTAGAGTTGGAGAGTGCAATGTACACCAACTGTTTGTTACTAGGTTTGGATCCATCCATCATCGGAATCGGAGCCGGTAACGGCACACCTCGGGTTGGATTTTTTCGTCATTCGAACCCTAAATTGGGCGAACAGCTTCTCTACTTCTTATTATCGTCACTCAGAGGCCCTACTCAATCTGCTAAGGTAATAATCGCTGCTTTTTAGCCTCTCGAAATGTACTTCTTAGCTCACACCTGATTCAGGATTACAGTTTCTAGTTTCGTACTTTTTTTTTTGGATGTTAATTGTTAGATCTCTTCAGGATTTCGATAAGGTTTGGCCAATTTTTGACTCCGCACAATCTCGTGATTTTCGTAAGGTAATTATGCTTTATCAGTCTGAATAAAGTGAAATGGATACAAAAAATTGTATAAATTCGTCGAGACTAAGACTTTTGTTAGTGAAAGTTTATTAATTTTATTTTTCGGAAGTTTAGGTTGTACAAGGGATTATAAGTGAGCTGGAATCACAAGGGGCACTACCTAGAAGTAATTCAAGGGTCTCGTCGCTTGCCACATGCTGTGGACCGAGGTTGGCTCATTTTGATAGCAGTTCGATTGATATACCATTTGGATTCTGGTTCATTTTTACTTATTTTGATCCATCATTTGAATTTTTCTGTATCATGATGTTAGTGCAAGTAGAGTTAAACTAGGGAAAGTAATTTGGCCATAGGTGTTATTGGAAATGTTGCAAATAATTGTCCTACTGATACAATCTTAGATTCTCGAGAGGAGTAGATTAATTTTTTGAAGTTTGGATTGTGGAAGGGTCATAAGTAAGCAGGGTTCAGCAATCAGACCTGTGAAGCACTGAAATGCCTTCATTCCAGCCCATGGGCTCTCTGAATAATTCTATATTTCTATTAATGAGAATTATTTCCATCTGAATAATTCTATTAATGAATGAATGTCGATCCCAAAAAAAATGAATGTTAATGAATTTTCTGGTGCCTTTATCTAATTATTGACTCCACAATACTTTGGATGGGGAAATTACTCATCTTGTAAGTGGCAGATCTATTTTTTCCGTTCTCATACTCGTCGTTATAAGTTTGATCCTTACCCTTTGTGATGAAGTTTGCATGCTGATGCATACAGAGTAAACACTGTAGGCATCCCATGTACTTAGTGTCCGTTATATATTTCACATGTTTACTGCAGGTTTGTTGAACTTCTATGGCAACTTTCACTGCATGCTTTGCGGGAGGTTCATAGGCGAACATTTGCTGCGGATGTTGCTTCTAATCCATTACCTGCCTCATTAACAGATGTAGCTTTCTCGCATGCTGCCACACTACTACCTGTGACCAAGGTCATTCTTCTGATTCCTTCTATCCGCTAGGACTTTGAAACGTACCTATTTCGATATCAGTTTGAAATCTAACAGCATAATCACCTGAAGCCATGGCTTTAGTTTCTGCATATTTTAGATGCAAGCTGCATATTGATTTGACTTGGTTTTTTTCCTAATGTGGAAGCTATTTACTTGTATCTCATTGACAAAATTGCTTACCAGTAATTTCTGCTTAGGCATTGATTGATATTATGATTGTTTGCTTTGCTAGTCTTGAACCTTAAATTCTTCATATGTAGTGTAGACACGATCATGATTGATATGAGAAATTATTGCAAGTGGATGGGATCTAATATCTGCCGCTATCTGAATAGGCTAGGGTTGCTCTTGAAAGAAGAAGGTTTTTGAGTAATGCAGAAACAGCAGTTCGTAGACAGGGCATGTGGTCTAATTTGGCTCATGAATTGACAGCTGAGTTTCGAGGGCTTTGTGCTGAAGAGGTGAAAGAAAATCTTGT
The DNA here is from genome assembly GCF_000390325.3 of Nicotiana tomentosiformis. Classification (NCBI taxonomy): domain Eukaryota; kingdom Viridiplantae; phylum Streptophyta; class Magnoliopsida; order Solanales; family Solanaceae; genus Nicotiana; species Nicotiana tomentosiformis. The sequence continues at coordinate 98,612,856 of NC_090813.1, read as the reverse complement.
TATCTTCCTTTGAGGACCTGGACTTCAATTATATCCCTTTATTCACTGGGGTAAATAATTATTTCTGGTATCATCTTTGATCTCCTTGGTCTCAGGCTTACTTGCAGCAAGAACTGGAAAAGCTGCAGGAGTTGAGAAATAAAGTAAAGCTGGAAGGTGAACTGTGGGATGAACTTGTATCAAGCTCAAGTCAGAACTCGCATATGGTTCAAAGAGCTACCCGTTTGTGGGACTCTTTGCTGTCTCGCAAGAGTGCGTTCAGATATTATCTCACTTGTTAATCTTATCCTAATAAGTCTATGCAATTAGCATACTTTTGCAGAGTGCTAAACTCTCTGATCTTGCATATATTATAATAGAGTTCTGTACATTGGGCGCTTACTTGTATATGTACATATTTATACAGATCAACATGAGATTCTTGCCTCTGGCCCAATAGAGGATCTTATCGCTCATCGTGAGCATAGGTAAGATCACTTTCCATATTTTCTTGGATTTTATAACCTAGCCTTGCCTTCAAATTGTTTTGTAATTTTTATCATTCAGGTATCGCATATCTGGTTCGGCTTTGCTTGCAGCTATGGATCAAAGCTCTGTAGCTCCACCTCACGATTTAGCTTCTTCACATCAAGATAATAAAGACCAACCTGAAAGATCACAAGCAGATATGAATAGAGAAAAGCATGTAAAAAGTTCAGATTCTTCTCATATTCAAGGAGATGATGACAGATTTTCTCGAGTTGATGAGAGAATTGCAAGGGGCCATCCTACTGTTGATATAGCAGAAGTTTTGAGGCGTTGGACACATGCCCTACAACGTGTACATAAGCAGTCCCTTCAATTGGTATGCTGATTCCTTTCACTCAAGATTCTATACGTCCTGACGGACTCTTTTCTCTTCTCAATATCAAGCTTAAAATATTGCCAGGCATTTATATAAATGTTTGGACGGTTTCTTGTTATGTGGATTCAATTGGTCCAGAAGGAGAGAAAACTACTCTTTAGGGTGGGTCTAAATATGGGGCCAGAGCTTTCACTACTACAAAGCAATGCATATCTGCTCATATTTTTGAATTTACAAGTATTGAACAGAGAATCTTTGTTGAACGTCTTAAATAAAGGGAAAGAAAGTGTTTACAAGTGACACCCGTTTTTACACTTTGACAATCAATTTAACAGTTTGGATCTCTCTCCTTCGATTTTTATTTCATACTTTCATTCTGGTACCACGACTCTATGCAGGCAAAAACAAATGATGGAGAGGGTCCAGAGCTTTTGAGGAGTTCACATGATGGTGGTGCAGGTGGTCATGCGGAGTCCTTAGCTGCAACCCTTGCTGAACATCGGCAGCACCTAGCAAGTATACAGGTATAACGTTCTGTCTAATTTGCTTGCACTTATGAACTATTTTTCATGGAGTCAGCTTAAAGTATTGCATCTCCATACAAATAATTAAGAGAAAGCAAGGTGGTTGGTATAGTTGGATTTTGTGATCTATCACATTTTTCTATTTGAAATACTCCTCTAATCACCCTCACCAACAAGGAAAAAAATGAAAGTGATATAAGTGAGTCATTTGGATCCCCCTCCCCCCCCCCCCCCCCCCACAAAAAATAAAAAATAAAAAAAATCCAGTCAAGCTTGAAATATATAACTGCTAATATAGCTTTGTCAACTAAATACTCTCAATTTCAGTCCTATCTTCCCCATTTTTTATTGAATATATTCTTCTCCTTTTGAGGTGGGAAAACAGCTCCATTGACTAGTTCTTGCCCCAAAGTATCAATGTTTTCATAAAGAAAATTAAATTCCATATTCATATTCATATAGGTATTTTACAAATAAAACGGGGTACATTGTTGTTCCACTGGGGTCATTTTGTGGAACGGATGTGCCCCTACCTTTTTAATATGGTTATTCTGCAAGTTATGTTTATTTTGTCATTGTTTACTATCCATAGACACAGGTGTATGCCCCTGTCTTTATTGGGTACATAGTGGAACATATCTATCAAATCTGGGAAGTTGTCTATCTATTTTACACCTGCATGAGGTGCTGAAAATATGCAAAAAGAATATTGAAGTAGTTTTTTTGCAATAAATTTTTTCAAGCAAACCTTGCAACTCTTGAACTTCAACTTAAAAATAATATTTCAAACTGAAGTTGTGCTCTCGACCTATATTGCAAGTGAATTTTTTCAAACATTCAGCATCCACAAAATTCAACTTCTGGAGGCTTTGTTTCCTAAAATGTACGACTTTCCAGAAACAACTTCAATTTCTACAAATGTTTTCCAATTTCAACTTCAAACAATCTATTTTCAACTTCAGCTTCAAATGCTGTCCTAACAGCTCCTGATATGACATTTGGTAAGTTGATTACCTGAAGAATGGAAGTAGTTTCCTGGCATTCTCAGCAGATCATTAAGTTAAATGAAATTATTACAATTATACTCTTGAAAATACAACAACAACAACAACAACAACAATAACAATAAACCTAGTGTAATATCACAAAGTGGGGTCTGGGGAGGGTAGTGTGTATGTAGACCTTACTCCTACCTTGTGAAGAGAGGCTGTTTCTGATGGAAAATTGTTGATCTCTAGGTGCTCATAAATCAACTGAAGGAAGTTGCTCCATCCATACAGAATTCAATTTTAGAACTTACAGAAGAAGTGAATAGCATTTCATCCAATTCTTCTAGCATGGCCATGCATCAGGGTAGATCACATTCACCAGTCCAAGCGCAGAGCAGCGGGAGGGCGTCGGTAATTTTCATGAAGCATTTTGAGGGGCTTCCTTTTACATTTTGAAACAACAAAATATCTAAACAACATAGATTCTGCAGGAAAACACCACTGATGAGGTAGCTGAGGTGAACTCAAAATTGTCATCCATGCAATTTGAAAAGATATCAGCCAGTCCCCCTGCTTTAAAGCTCCCACCTTTGTTTAGTGTAACACCAAATTCTTCCGGAAAAGGTGGTGCACCGAAGCGACAGATCTCAGCTCAAACCAGCCAAACTGAAAATATGCCTGAAACAAAATCTCTGGATCAGCAATTTTTAAATAATTCGTTGAATTATTCTCCACAAGGTTTTTGTTTTCCCTTCTGAATGCATGCAGTTGATTTCGCTGTTGGACTTTTAAATTTATTCTGTATTTTTGCAGATAATGATACAAGCTTTGTACAAAATCTGAAGAGATCTGTCAGAGAAGCTGCACTTTGTTCCCAATCTTACCATCAGGAATCATCTCTAGACAGCCGTTCTGATGATGGTTCTGAGCACTACTTTGAGCCTGTTTCAGGGTTTGGGTTTGCCCAACATGGCAATCGAGCAAACTTGTTGAGAAGTAAAAAGTTGTTCGTGTCAGAACCAGACTCATCCTTTCTAGGGACTCGTGCTCCAGAAAATCATATGAGCATCAAGTCTGAAGGAATACATGACTTGTTAAATGATCTGCAGTCTGTGGATGACTATGACGGTTTTCTTTCAACTGTGGGTTCAACCTCTTCATTTTCTGATGCACATAGGTCATTTTATGATATGGAGGAAGCTCAGGATCAAGTATTCTCACCTCCTCTGCTTATGGATGCCTCATTGTTAGCAGATTCTTATGAGGATTTACTTGGTATGTCTATTACAATCTTTTTACCTAATAGACCTGTTTACAATTTTTAAGAAGTTTAAATCCATTTTCCACAGTTTTCCATGCTGATTTTCTGATGCTTAAACCTTCATGCTACATCCCTGAGTCCCTTAAGTCAGTTGCAGTGATGTCTGATGCTTAAACTGTCATTGATTCTCTATCTATTTGTTGCTCTTTTCCTACTTTTATGTTATTTTTCTTTGTTCTTTGGCTTGGGATTTTTCTATCCATCTTATGTGCAGTTCATTGGCATCTTATGTTTGCATGTATGTTTTGGTGTTCTTTTATTAGTTCAAGATGTTGGTTCTGCCTCCTAACTGATAACATGCGATGAATGATGTTTTGAAAGCTTCTCCTAATTCTGGACATTGCATGGTGTCCAAATGTGTTCTCTGTTAAACTCTTACTGGATTAATAGTTCTCCTTGGGTCACTGCCCATTGAGAGAGTTTTATGGAGAATGAGTCAGGTCTTATTGCTCTCTCCACAGTGCAATTTATCAGGCTGTTCCATTTTTCTTGTGTGGAAGCTTTAAATGTTCTTCTTAACGACCCCTGCTTTGATCTTTTTGATCTACAAATGCGACCCCTATGTCTAAATAGAATAAGTTCATTAATAGTACAACATGCATCTTCTAACAAACTTACCCTTCCTCATTGATACCTACATTTGAAACGGAACCGGGCTTTCAAGGTTTTTTACCCGATAGTGAAAGCCCTTTTCGGAACCTATCACTATTTGCCTATGATATCTTCCACACTGCCTTCTTTATTGTTCTACCAAACTATTGCTAATTTACTGGTCTAATGAAAGTCGTACTGTTGCAGCACCATTGTCAGAAACTGAAACTGCATTGATGGATCATTGAGATCAAACATTGGGTAATGTTGCTGCTCGGCCTTGAAGAGATTGCTTAGAAGCTTGTACTGTCGACCTTTTCGTGGTCGGAATACCCTCCTCTCACTAACTTCCATATGGCAGTGTGATTTCTTGTATTGTTCATGGTTTAAATGTTTCAACTTTTATCTCTTGCATTTCATTTTACTTGGAGGAGCAGAGGTAACTGAACATCAGAACGCTGCTCAGTCAGCATGACCACTGCCGAGCCAAGATTTTTGAAGCTTTGACCCCCCGGTACTGTCAGCTTGGGCTTGTAAGCATAATGCTCTTCTGCAGGAGATCTGCAGGACTGCTTCAGATAGTAGTGTGCTGTATACTGAAGGGAAAAGAAATGTTATCTTGCTCCTGATCGATTCTTTTTGTTTACTCTGTTGAATAGACACTTTTACTGTTGAAGAAGTAATTTATGTGATCGTTTGTTCCATAATGTGGTAAATATCTATAAAATTGCTGTTTGCTGAAAAATCCGACTCCCTATTTTTTGTGCTTATCTATCTATATCTATATCTATCTATGATATATTAAAAGCACGAAACCCCTTAGCGAAATATCGTTTGCCTTTTTTACCCTTTAAAAACTGATTTTACACTAGATAAAATAGTCATTTAATTATTTTTCCTAATATTTAAGAGTTTGAAATAAACTAAAATTTTAGTAATCTTTCCTTATTTGAATAAGTAAAAAAGCCTTAATGTTTATTTAAAATTGATTAAGATTTTTTATTTATATAAATTCTTACCTTATTTAAATAGGTAACGAAATTATAAAATCGTGAAACTTGAAAGTACTATCCGTACCAAAATCAACTCCATTTGGAATAGCGATCTCTGAACAATACTCCAATACTTCTTGATTTATAGTTATTTATTCAATAATAAATATACTTAGTTATTAAAAGAAAAGTTAAGAGCAAAAAAGATATGGGCGTATTGGCGGCCCATCTATATGAATATTAGCCTTGAAAAACTTTTACCGCTATGCTAAAGTAGGCGAGACACATTAGTTTTGCCTTTTCAAAAACTGATTATAAATTATATTTATACACCAAACTTAGGCCTAAAACCTCCCAAACTTTATAATGAAGCTTTATTAAAGGTGTTAATATATCAATAATTTGGTACATATTACCTTTCAACGACATATATGAATTATAAAATATTTAAATTTTATATTTGAACTACTTTCCTACTCAAATTATATTTTTTTATTCATCAACTTTTTCTTGCAATATTTGAACACTACACTCAATAATTAGAACGAGAAACCAAGAAAGTATTTAAGAATATAAAAGACAGAAATCCAAAGTGGTTGAAGAGTCAATAACACTGCTAGTTCTACAAACACAAAGAAGTGAAATATTAAATCAACTTTTTACCATTTGAAAATATAAAAGTTTGAGTGAATAAAATTATAATTACACTTATAAATAGAAAATTAACTCAACATTAATCATTTTTAGACATACATTTTTACTTAGCATTTTTTTCTAGGAGCTACAAGGCTAACCTCTTCATTCAAATCTCAAAATCAAACTAACAAAACTTTGAAGAATCGTGCATATGTTTGTTTTCAGTATTAGGAAATAGAAACAGCAACAATTATCACAAGACTATATAAGTTTTTAGAAATAACAAAAAGATATCGAGACTTTTGCGGGACATAATTTCTTTTTTTTTTCCTTAATTGTTACTGCTTTATAAGTCAAACACATTATTTAATAATATTTATATAATTTTTTAGTATTAATTACATTGATACGGGGTCACGCGCAAAGCACGTACGTTGAGACTAGTCTATATTATTATAAAAGTACGAATATTTTACGCTAAATATTAAATGACAAAAATATCCTTAATATGTTAATCGACTTTTATACCCTTAAATATTTTGTCAAAAAGATAGTTCTATGTTGGATAAAACAGTACTATCTAATTAATTTGCCTAATATTTAGGAATCTGATACCAACTAATGATAGAATTTTTTAAAAATTAATAATTGAATGTAAAGTTCTAATTTCATACTAATTCTACTTGGACAATTACACAGAACAATACTACAATAGTAGAATCCCATGTGCTATTAGAGTTCCAAACCCATACCAATCCCACATATGAAACATATATTGCCTCTATATAAACAATTTCATTGTATTCACGCTTGCAGCACAAAACATGCATACGGGGAACTTTTTAGAGGTAATTTTCATCTCTTTTATTATCATATTTTATACACTAGATTTGGCTCACTAACACCGCCAAAAAAAGTTACTAATAATTAAGAAGTTGAATCTTTAATTTTACGCATGTTGGCTGATAATTCGTCCACATCTTTATGGGTTAAGTAAGATTTTTGTTTGTTTGTTGGAAGGGATGTTGATGTAAAGTTTGAATTGAACGACACTCGAAATAGTGGGAATACGGTCTCCACAATTCCCATCCAAAAGAACTATATTATAATATTTTGCTCAATATGGCTATAACTAGCGTTCAAGGGCGTGACCGAATTATAAGTAAGTGAGATTATAATATTCGTTCTCTTATCTTTTAACTTGATAGTATGTTCATGAGTTATTTCGTCTTCCTTATATGCGAGGTAGTTCATAAACTAATTTCTTTTATTTTTGTAACAGGAGGATACTTAAAGAGAAAGATGTAAATATATTAATTAATGGAGAAGATTTAATTTGTGGCATCATCTGAAGAGAATGGCTGAGGAAGTTAGAAGGAATAATGAATCAACTAACGGTGTGTTTTTAAACAACAAAGTAATGCACTCTTATTATACTTTAAAGAATTTTGAGTTTTGTTGTCCTAGATAACAGCCATATAATTTAGATTTCTTCTTTAGTTAAAGATTCAAACTTATGCTTACCTCCAGCCTTCACTACATCTCCTACACAAAAAATAGATAAAATAATTACACCAACAATCTACTTTATTGTTCTTTTATTAAATGACTAAATATTAAAATTTGGATTCAGACAATATCAATCAAACCATGCTCATTGATTTTCGGAACGTGCTCAATAGACGATGAAGCACAGACATATTTACACAAAAAATTGACATAGTTTTATGTCTGAAATCCTTAACCGACACTATAAAATAGAAAAAAGATCCATAATTGATCGAATTGCTACATATCACATTTTTTCCAAATCATTTGCTTGAAAAATATATATTTATTTTTTTTTGTATATAACATTTCTAAAATTTTAATTTGAAATTCTTTCATAAATAATTGACTTAAGAATCTCGAGCAACGCATGAATGTAGAAACTAGTTATTATAAAAGTGGGAAACCCTAAACTAAAAAGTCAAATTACTTTAATACCCTATTTAAAAATCTGACTAACATACTTACAATTATCTATCTATATCTATATATCTATATACTATATTAAAAGCACGAAGGCCCTTAGCGAAATGTCGTTCGCCTTTTTTATCCTTTTAAAATATAATACACAGTGAACAAAATAGTCATTTGATTCTTCCATAATATTTAGGAATATTCATTTAATTAGTTTTATAATTTTATGAATAATCTTTTTATTATTTTCTTAACATTTAGAAATTTAAATTCAACTAAATATTATCATTCTTTATTTGAACTATGTTGGAAACCCTAATTATTAGAAGTTCATATTCAACTCAATTTTGCCGTCCAACAAGAAAGCACGGGAGAAGGGTTTGTGAGAACTAGGATATGCAGATCAATTGTATAACAAAACTTCCTATATTTCTAATTTATTGGAAGAGGTACGAATTCTGCCAAGATAAATTTTCAAATCAAGCAACTTCATATTATAGATCTCTAACAGTTTTACACTCTGTTTTTTATATTTGTTTGTTACATGCCTTTTAACTTTATTTATTGACTTCATAATTTTTCTCCATCAGTTTCGGAGAAACTGAGATTTCTAGGCACTCCAACACTAAAGCAAATATTTTCCGTATTTACATTCATTAATGGGTCAAGAAGGTAGGAACGACAAGTTGATTGAGAAACACCAATTTGAAACTTTTTTTAAGATATGAGAGAATTACAAGCCACAAAGTAACTACTTTGGGATGCATGCGTGTATTGCAGTGACGCCAGAGGCAGAGTCAAGATTTATAGCTTATAAATTCGATGTTCTAATCTTTTTAAGTTACTGGGCTCTAAACTAATAACTTTTACATATTCAACGAATTTTTAAAGATAAATGCAGAGTTTGAACCAAAACTATTGGATTGTATGTGACTTGTTGGCTCCAACCCCAGAGCGACGCTAGCAATATGAGGAGCTCGAAATAGTTCTCATCTAAAGCAGTTTCAGCCTGCCCAAAAAAGGGTTGAAACTTTGTCCAGACTATTTTTCATATTTTTTTTCATTCAAATACATACTCTAAATTGTTGATTATCAATTAAATTCATCTTCAAGTCTCTATTACAAGAATGCTGCCAATTTGAAAATAGGACAAATTTCCTCATAAAAGAAAAAGTAATGAAAATACTTGAATTGAGTACGTTTAATATTATTTTTTTGCCAATTCTAGGTATGGATAAAAACAAAACACGTATTTGTATCTTTTCCTTGGAATCAACAATCAATTGGATTATGATTAATTGATGTTTTGGCGTTGCTAGAAGTCTAGAACCAAATTTATCAAGAAAAATGATAGTTTGCACAATTATTTATTGTACATTAACTTTCATTTTGTGAATGTATCTGTCAATTACTTTTTATCTAAAAATATGGCATTGCTATTTTAAGACTTGACTACAATGCTAAACGTTTCGTAATTTTTGCTGATAGGGCTTTCAGTTCCAAACTTGCCAGCTAAAAGAGTAGATTGGATTATCATGTGTTCACCTTTATCTCACAGCTGCACGGGTAAAATCTTAGCTTCAGGGACTGATATTTTAAAAGCAATACAAAATTGATTAGACATAAAAGTGCAGTTTATTTCGAAGATCCAAAAATGTCATTTATATTACTTAATAATCAGAGAATTTTCTTAGCCTATAATATTTGTAATAAATATTTTGGAGGATATACAACATCGTTAGATTTTTCTTCCTCAAAACAAATGTTATGCTATTAATTTCTATAACTAACCTGCATCTCTGATGTGTATGATAATTGAAACTAACTCCTCTTATATGAGACAATAATTTGAAAAGCAGTTTTTGCACTCTAAGTGTCACGACCCAAAAATTTGACTAGCCGCAATGGCACCTAACTTCACCCGTTAGGTAAGCCAAATAATAACAATACGATTCAATTGATATTTAACTAACTCTAATACACTCCCCAAGGACTGGTAGTACAAATCATGAGCTTCTAAGATTTTGAATTTACAAAGCTGGTGTGAAATAAAATACATCATTTGTTTGAAATATATACATAAACAGATTAATAATTCTAAAGCTACCAAGAACAAGAGGAAGATGTAACTGGATCACAGGTACATCTTCAATGCTAGTTCTTGCCATGCACAACAACATCAGCATCCAAAATCTGCACGCAAGGTGCAGAAGTGTAGTATGAGTACAACCGATCACATGTAGTCAATAAGTAACAAACCTAATCTTAAGTTGAAAGTAGTGACGAGCTTGTACTAAGGTCAGAGTCCACACTAATATCCAGTAACATCTCATAACAGAAAAATTGAGGCAACGCAAAGAATAACTCAATAATAAAATGCTCAGCTCGTTCACAGTTCAGGAAAAATAAATATTTTCTTTTCAAGTATAATAGTAAAACTCAATTCTTTTCACTAAAATCATCAAAATATGAGTAAGTCTGAATACTGTGATTTTTTCCAAAAACATTCTTCCACAATACGAAATTTTATTTTTCAAATGGCATGAGGAAAGTACATCTCTATGCCTACATGTCAATGTGCATGCCAATGCAATACAACATAGTGATAAAACCATATGCATACTCTCAGAGTATCAATTCACGCAGTCCTCCCAGTCACCCAATCCTCTCAGTCACTCAGTCCTCCCAATCACTCAATCCTCACAGTCACTCATGCATCACAGTCACTCAATCCTCCCAAATCACTCGGCACTCGCGCTCGACACTCGCACTCAGTAGGTACCTGCGTTCATTAAGGGTATGTACAGACTCCGGAGGGGCTCCTTCTGCCCAAGCGCTATAACAAGCCAATCATGGCATAAATCAGTCAATCATGTTGGGGCGTACAACCCGATCCCATAAATAATAATATATATAAAGCCAATATGGCCTCTTGCGGCGTGTAACCCGATTCCATAATCATCCTCACAATCAGGCCTTCGGCCTCACTCAGTCATCAATCTCTCCAGTATCTTGGTCTCACAATATCATGAAAATCAGCCCAAAAATGATGATATGATGAATCAATAAATAGCAACAGAGACTGAGAGATGATATGAAATGAATGAACATGAATGAGATTTAAATTTCAATTTAAACAAATTCAACAACAATATGACCTCTGTGGGTCTCAATAATACTGGCATATAGCCTCAACATGATTTTAACAAGATCCTCAGCACAATAGCTCTAGTACGTAGAGATTTTCATGATTTCAGATAAGTTTAGGTAACTACACAGTACCACAAGAATAATGGAGTCACAGTTCACACGGTGCACGCCCACACGCCCGTCACCTAGCATGTGCGTCACCTCAACACCAAACACATAACACGTATAATTCAGGGTTCATACCCTCATCTCCAAGATTAGAAGAGTTACTTACCTCAATCCGAGCAAATTCGTTATTCCAATAAACCTTTTCTTCGTGATTCGGCCTCCGAACGCCTCGAATCTTAGTCAAAATAATTCGATACAATCAACACGAGGTATAGAAATCAATTCCATATGAAACTGCTAAATTTCACAATAAAAATTTGAAATTAATTCAAAAATCAACAGTGGAGCCCATGTCTCAGAACCCGACGAAACTCGCAAAATCCGACAACCTATTCAATTACGAGTCCAACCATATAAAAATTATCGAATTCCGACATCGGATTGACCTTCAAATCTTCATTTTACATTTTTGAAAGATTTTATAAAAATCTAATTTTTCTTCCATAAATTCACGGATTCATGATATAAATGAATATGTAATCATGAAATATAATCAAGATAGGATAAGGAACACTTACCCCAATGTTTACCCGTGCAAATTACCCAAAAATTGCCTATATTGAGCTCCCCAGCTCTATTTTTGTCAAAAATGGCAGAAAACCCCCGTTTATAGGGCCTCAACTGTTTCGGGCGCTGACGGCGATAAAAAATTATTCCCGACACGGAAATAGGCATAACTCTCTCATACGATATCCGAATTCGACGATTTACTTTGCTATGACTCCGTAATTTCAATACGGATCTAATGCTTCAATCAAAACTGAATTTGGAGCTCATTTGCTTAATATGATACCACGTATTCTTGAAGAAATGATGTTGGAACATTCTAGGTTCGATGTCGAAACATAGCAAATCAATCCGGAATGAACTCAAATTTTGCGTACAAGTCATAAACGACATAACAAAGCTATTCCAATTTCCAAAATATGATTCCGACCTCGATATCAGAAAGTCAACTCCCCGGTCAAACTTCCAAACTTTAAATTTCCTATTTTCGCCGTTTCAACCCGAATTTAACTACGAACTTCAAAATGAATATCTGGACGCACTCCTAAGTCCAAAATCACCATACGAAACTATTGGAACCATCAAAACTCCATTCCGGAGTCGTTTGCACAAAAAGTCAAATCGATCAACTCTTTTCATTTAAGCTTCTAAACAAGGATTGTTCTCTCAATTAAATCCCGAATCATCCGAAAATCAAAGTCGACAATTCACACAAGTCATAGTACACATTACGAAGCTGATCAAGATTTCAAATTGTCGAAAGAAACGTAGATGTTGAAAACGATAAGTTGGGTCGTTACACTAAGCAAGTAAGAAAAAATTATTTCGCGCCAAGATACTCGAATAACTTAAGAGGCTTCTAATTATTCTACGATTGATGGCAACAATTACCAGTGATATTGATATTGATGTCAAGAATCAGCTTTTTCACTTTTTTTACCAACATAAATTTTCTATCTTCTTAGAACTGTACATGCTTGACATACTATCTGCGATGACGTTAATACAAGTTGATAAATTGTGCTACTTTGTCGGACTTCTAATGCAAATATTAAACCCATATATGACGAAATTATAACAAGGCATCCACAGACTTGGGCAGAGTTACTTCCTTTATTTATTTAATTAGCTGAATCGGATCAATTTTCATCAATTTAAGCAACTTAAACTCTTTTTTAATTTTGATTTTATAACTCAAACATATTTTAAATTATATTTATGTGATTATTTAAATTTTAGCGGACACTGGGTTCACGCACAACGCGCGTAAGTGGAAAGTCCTAAACTAAAAAGTCAAATTACTTTAATACCCTTTTTTAAAAATTTAACTAACCAACTTACAATTAAGGTAAATAGAGAAAACGTTACGATTAGCAAACCCCAATCTAACGGTTGCATACGAAGGGCTGCCTTCTTGGGACAAACACTATTACTCATTCGTATAAATGGATGTGCCCTTTCGGGAAAAATCCAAATAGTAGGATCTCAGGTAAGGTAGTTTTCTAAAATCGTGACTGTCGCCCATATATTTTTTGAATAATCAATTTTTCAAAGACTTATGTAAATTATGATTTTTTTTCTTGGGTTTCCCAAGTATCTTCGCAGACATCTTCACAAAAACAATGCAATAGTGACCGGACTTTACTAAAATCGTGACAGTCGCCCATATTTTTTAGAATAATCAATTTTTCAAAGACTCATGTAAATTATAATTTTTTTCTTGGGTTTTCCAAGTACCTTCGCACGCATCTTCACAAAAACAATGCAATAGTGACCGAACTTTATGCATGCGAATAAACCTTCAAAAAGGTGGATCAATTTTTTATGCAGAAAATAACCACGAAGAAAAGATTTTATATCATAACATGAAATGACGAGGCCAATGTGTATTGGAATTTCCTGGTCGAATCAAATTCTAGTATAGTTTAAGATATCGTCTCATAATCTATGCTACAAACTTATAATATTTTAACTACTATTTGAGAGAATTAAATTGATGAAAAATGAGTGAGGTTTAAAACTAGTTAATTACTTAAACAAAACAAATAGCTTTTGAAAGATTTATAATTTTTAAAAAGAGTCGGTAATCATTGAATTCACTTGATAACATTACTATAATAAAATCTCGATTTCTACATTTATTTCTTTAATAAATAATTATTTATTCCTAATACAATTATATTTTGCTCACTAAGAAATAACCAATTAATAACACTCCGTGAAAATTATGTTAATTAATCAACTTAAGACTAGTGACGTTTAAACCAAAATATTTTCATTGCTTGAATTGTGCTAAAAGAAAGTAAAAACTTCGTAAGAATATTTTTACTAAGGATCAATAATCTGGCCCACAACAATTTCTCCGTGAGAAATAAAACTGAGGCAAGCAAGATTACTGACTTGAAATAATAGTTTACTGTAAAATTACTTTCACTATACTATTTTATTCATCAGTTATTATATATTAATTTTGCTCCACGAGAATTACAAAATTAATATATGAATAATTTAGAGATAAAATATATAGACATGATAATAGAGTAATTAAAAACCATCATTTCAGCACAATATGAAATGTAAATAAAAAATTTCAAGCCAAGAATATATAAAAACTGAGATAGTATTATAAAATATATCAAGTTTTATCAACTATCCCAACGAAAAAAGATTACTCCATTATTGAGTAAGAAAAGCTAAAAAAATATATTTAGAAGACTAGAAATATTTAAAAGACTAAGGAAATATTTTTACTACAAAGAAAGAAGACCAAGACTAGTTCTTGTCTTACCAAGATTGGATAACCTTATACATAGAGAGCTTGCTATTTATAGGAAAAGATGAGTAGCTTTTGTTATGTTCTACTTTTGTAAATGTGAAATCCATGTATGCGAAGTGACCTTTGTGTACGTAGATTCCATATATACAACTATGACACTTGTGCTTCACTCTTGACTTCATGAGTTAGTCTTGCAAATGTAGGTTCCATCAATGCGAATGTGACCTTTACAAATATAGATTTCACACATGCATCTATGACTCTTTTGCTTCCCTTCTTGACTTCATGAGTTAGGCGTGCAAATGTAGGTTCCATTTATGCGAATGTGACCTTGCGTATATAGATTCCACATATGCAACTATGCTCCTTTTCATCTCTAATTATCTCTTTCTATAAGCCCATATGTATATTTCACATTTGCGAATATGAAGATGATGTGTGCGACTGTGGCTTTGCTTCATTCTCTTGTCTTTTAGCATTTTTCCTTCTTTTTCATAATTTCTTCTTTCTACAAGATTTGTTAGAAAATATGCGAGGATAAGATATCATTATTCATATTTTATTTTAAAAATTTATTTATTTACATATGAAATTACATGAATAATTTATATCCATCATGAAACTTCCACAAAATGATGATAATAGAGTAATTAAAAACCATCATTTTAGCAAAGTATGAAATGTAAATAAGAAGTTTCAGGCCAAGAATATATAAAATCTGAGATAGTATTATAAAATATATCAAGTTTCATCAACTATCCCAACGAAAAGAGATTACTCCATTATGGAGTAAGAAAAGCTAAAAAAAAAATATTTAGAAGACTAGAAATATTTAAAAGACTAAGGAAATATTTTTACTACAAAGAAAGAAGACCAACACTAGTTCTTGTCTTACCAAGATTGGATATCCTTATATAAAGAGAGCTTGCTATTTATAGGAAAAGATGAGTAGCTTCTGTCATGTTCCACTTTTGCGAATATGAAATCCATGTATGTGAAGTGACCTTTGTGTACGTAGATTCCATATATGCAACTATGACACTTGTGCTTCACTCTTGACTTCATGAGTTAGTCTTGCAAATGTAGGTTCCATGTATGCGAATGTGACCTTTGCAAATATAGATTTCACACATGCATCTATGATTCTTTTACTTCCCTTCTCGACTTCATGAGTTAGACGTGCAAATGTAGGTTCCATTTATGCGAATGTGACCTTGCGTATATAGATTTCACATATGCAATTATGCTCCTTTTCATCTCTAATTATCTCTTTCTATAAGCCCATATGTATATTCCACATTTGTGAATATGAAGATGATGTATGCAACTGTGGCTTTGCTTCATTCTCTTGTCTTTTAGTCTTTTTCTTTCCTTTTCATAATTTTTTTTTCCTACAAGATTTGTTAGAAAATATGCGAGGATGGGATATCATTATTCATATTTTATTTAAAAACTTATTTTTTTACATATGAAATTACATGAATAATTTATATCCATCAAATACCCCCATACTTGAACTTTTGCCCGTCCTCGAGAAAAAAGAATACTTAAAAAATATATATTCCAAAATCCATGACTATTGTAGGATAGAAAATGTATACAAAATAAACATCCTCCAATATGGTCAATGCAATTAACCTTTTTAAATTAACCAATCTTTTACCTTATTTCTGAATTATGCTTTCATCAACAAGAACTTGCAATCTTCTTCCCTTGAATCTTTCAGAATTGATAGATTTATTATTGCTTATTCAGTTAGTATCTGTAATGACCCAATCGGTCATTTTAATTTTTAGAACTCTGTTTCCTAAAATAAAACTCCCTGAATATACTTTTATTAATTTATGATTTGCGGGGATGGTTGGTTCGGAATTTGGAAGTGTTCGGGTTGAAATCGAAACACTTGGTTCCTTAAGTTAGCCTTAAAAGGCCAAGTTTGACTTTGGTCAATATTTTTGAGAAAACGGACTTGGATCAGTATTTTGACAGTTTCGGTAGGTCCGTATCGTGATTTGGGACTTGGGCGTATACCCGAAATCAAATTCCGAGGTCCCTAACCCGAGATATGGAATTTTGATGAAAATAATTAAAACATTTAAGTTCAAATAGTGACCGGATGTCGAATTATATGCAAATGACCCCGGAATAGAATTTTGATGATTTCAACAGCTCCGTATGGTAATTTTGGACTTAGGAACGTGATCGAAATTTTATTTAGAAGTTCGTAGTAAAATTAGGCTTGAAATGGGTAAACCAAGAATTTAAGTTTGGAAGTTTGACCGGAGAGTTGACTTTTTGATATCAGGGTCGGATTCTGAAAGTTGGAGCAGGTCCGAAATGTCAATTATGACTTGTGTGAAAAATTTGAGGTCAATCGGACTTGATTTGGTAGGTTTCAGCATCGGATGTGGGAGTTAGAAGTTTAATAGTTTATTAGGCTTGAATCGATGCGCAATTCATGATTTCTATATTGTTTGATGCGATTTGAGGCCTCGAGCGAGTTCGTGTTTTGTTTTGGGATAGGTTGGTATAATTGGACGGGGTCTCGGGGGGCCTCGAATGTGTTTTGGGGTGGTTTCGGATCGAATTTGGATGAAAAGCTGTTGCTGGTTTGCTGATTCTGGTTTTGTTCTTCGCAAACGCGAAGGGAGTCCCGCGTCCGCGAAGAAGGAAAATGATAGTTGCTATCTTGTGCTTCGCGAACGCGATCAGTAGGTCGCGAACGCGAAGAGGAGTTTTGAGGCCACTGGGTTTTGGCCTTTGCGAAGGCGAGGTGTAGTTCGCGAATGGGAATGGATTGACTGAGAAAACTACGCGAACGCGAAGGGTCAATCGTGAACGCGTAGAAGAAAGGAGGTGATGGGCCTAAGGCTCTTTGGCCTACGCGAATGCGGTGGCTTGAACGCGAACGCGATGCCTTTCATGGACAAGCCTTCGCGAACGCGACACTGGTCCCGCGAACGCGAAGGGGAAATACTGGGGCAGGAACATTTGGCCTTCGCGAACGCGAGGCATTTGTCGCGAACGCGAAGAAGAACGGTTCTGGGCAGTGTTCTGTTAAAGACGGGGTTGGACTCATTTCCACTCCATTTCTTCATGGGAGCCGATTTTGGGGACGGATTTTGAGCACCCTTTCCACCATCAACCATGCGGTAAGTGATTCCTACTAGTTGTGAGTTAAATACAAGGTCTATACATGGATTTAGACATGAAAATTTGTAAAAAATTTAGAGTTTTAAAGAAAAATCTAGAAATTGGTATTTTTGATTTTTCACTACGAAAATGATTATGGAATTGGATAGAAATGATATATTTGAATTTTTGAGATTATGGGTAATGATTCCCTCCGAAAAGAATTTATTGTAGCTTGTGAAGCTAATTGATAAATTAGAAATCACACGATACTTTGATAATTTATTGTAGCTTGTGAAGCTAATTGATAAATTAGAAATTATTGGGATTTAAAGAATTTATCTATCTCTGCTTGTTAAGGGATTAATTGTTATTCATGTAAATGAAATTAATTGATAAATTGGAAATTATTTGAATTGAAGGAATTTAATTAATATATTGAGAATTGTTGCATTTGAAGAAATTTAATTATTTCTGCTGGTTCAATAAAAATTATTGTTAACTCTGTGAATCATGTTGATAAAAATATTTTTGCTTTTATGTTACTTATTATTATTGACCCTTAGTGAGTGTCAAGGTCGACCATCTCGTCTCTACCACTTCGAGATTAGGCTTGATACTTACTGGGTACACGTTATTTTCGTACTCATACTGCACTTGCTGTATATTTTATTGTGGAGGTACATATATGTATAGCGGCCTTGTGGGCGCAGAGGTGTGGTTAATAATTGTGGAGACATAGGTGAGCTGCATTCTATATTACGATCCGCAACTAACAGAGTCTCCTTCAGAGTTATTATATTTTCCTGTCTAATTTGTATTTTGGACAGATGCTGTATTTTATTTTAAATTTCCTAGTAAATGCTCATGCACTTGTGACACCGAATTTTGGGAATGGTTGTGAATTGTTTAGAAATTTAGTTGCTAAAAATATTTATCATTTACTCTATGAGTTTTATCTTTATTATTTCATTGAAGAAATTTTGATTTCAAAAATACTAAATGGGTAATTAAGTTAATTGATTATGGTTGGCTTGTCTGACAGTGGTGTCCAGTGCCATCACTGCTTTTTTTGATTTTGGGTCGTGACAACATGGTATCAGAGCACTAGGTTCACTTAGGTCTCACGAGTCATGAGCAAATCTAGTAGAGTCTTGCGGATCGGTACGGAGACGTCTGTACTTATCTTCCAAAGGCTATATGGCTGTTAGGAATACTTCCCTTTTGATTCCTCATCGTGCAATTCGATTCCTTTGAGGCTTATGCCTTCATTTCCTTCTTATTCAATCTTATGCGACGCGAAACGCTTGTTATAAATTGGGGATCGAGGAAATTTTTAATAGTACTACAGATGTAGTGCATGATGCTTCTCCCTGTGTAATTAATTGGGCTATTGTCGTCGCCTTGCGGAAGGACGCTCTGTCGTTTCAAGTTAAGTATCAATACTACCTAAGGTTTTGAGATTTAGCATTGATTGTTACGACGATTCGTGCATTTTTATCGCACATTGTTTATGCAATGGTAGAATGCATGTCTATGTGCCAGGGCAGTAAACGACTTGAAAGAAGGTTTTCTCAGTACATGATTCAGAGGTTCCAAGTTTTAATTCCAGCGGAGAAAAGGCAATCGGACTATGAATGTTCAGGTTTGGGGTTGATGGAGTAACGAAGCTTGATATTTTTGAGTGTGGTAGAATTCTCAATTTTGATGTGGTGTTATCGCCTTGTAAAATGCGTTAAGGTTCGCCGGTGTTATGGTTTTCTTCAACTCGCCTTCACGACGGGGTGTTAGAAATTTGTAGAGGGGAAGTAGTCGTTAGAGATCGCGGTGTGCAGTGATTCAAGATCGAAGTAGCGTTTCTAGTATTGATGTCTCGAGAAGGATGATCGTCAGAAGGGTTTAAAGCTGGTAACGAGCTATTGATTCAAGTGCTACAAAGATGGATTTTTAGTAAGGCAACAACTGGGCAGCGAGGGATGAGAAAGGACATGTGGAAGGTGTCTTTTGGTGGAAGTTCCTAGAAGGCCAAGTGTAAGAAAACAGAAGTCGAGTAGTTGCTTAAAGGAGAAGGGTTTGACCAAAGTGGGAGAGTGGAAAAGTAGCATATGGGTTACGTGGTAGGATAACTACACGGCTTGAGGAAAGTTTGAAGTGATTTGGGATTTATGGTGGATAGTGACTAAGTCTACAGGCTTAATTTAGAATATTGGCTGCTATATTGAGGAAGATTTGGTATGACAAGAGAGATTTGCTTGATATGAAGAAGGATACTACGTGACTTTGGATTGGAATGTATTATCGCACCTCTAGTTGACGTCCATGAGGAGTGAACGGACTGGTGCAGCTGGTGAATGAGCTCAGACTCAGGATGATCTACTGATTTCATAGTAATTGCACCCAATGCAGCAACGTTAGAATATGTCAGCATGTAATTTTCACATATGGGTTATCTCCTGTGAGCAGGTTAGCAGCCGCGTGGTATTGATGAAGCTTCTGCAAAGAATTCTACTGGCTACCCGGTAAGAGATTTAATATGTAAATGTGGCTAGTGGATCGGAGTGTTTATAAAAGGGTAATAGAAGAAATTCGAGAAATTTGGAAAGTTGCGTGTGCAGGATCATGTCGACGATGAAGAAAGAATCTCGATGGATTCCAGAATTTTGTAATTTGTAGCTTCAAGCTAAGTGGGAGAGCCCAACTGTCTATGATTGGATTGCGCAGTATCAACTTGTGCGGTTTCAGGTTATCGATGTATTGGTGGGTCATTACGACTAAGAAAAGAAAACATCGGTGGTAATTTGAGCAAAGGATTTGGGGAATGTGTGCCATATTTAGCCTTATCAATTCATATTCAGGTTTGTGGGAAGACTCAGAATTTATGCTTCGTGTAGATGTAATGCACAGGGAAAGTGAGATAGTTGGGTGTTTCCTTGAGAAAGTGTCCATGTGCTAGCAGGGCCTTGGAGTTGATCATGTATGGGAACAAGTCAGAGAAAGTGACCCTCAATAACGGTCCTAGTGGATTCAAAAATTTAAAGTGTGGTGTCTAAGGACCTCGAGTCTATAGTATGGTTGAGTATCGAGCTTTTGCAGCAGATTATGAAACGGGGCTTGGAGTACTCTGCGTTATCTTCAGGTTGTGGTATAGCGTTAGAGAAACGAAAGAAAATAACTTTGGATTCATAAAATAAGTATCAGAATTGGTGTACCAATTGAAGATGTAAAAAGTGCACACAAGAAGGGATATGAGATAATTAGTGGGTTTTGAAATAACGTGGTCTCGTGAAATAAGGTCACTTGGGATGAGTGCAGATTTGAGTTCGTGATGTAATGAATGGAGATATTATTATTTCTAAGGCAAGTTGAGAGTAAATTGAGAAAAGACGGATCGGCTAACAATGGTTGAATCGGCACGATGGTGGCAATGATCAGTTCCTTCAGCGCATTGAATTATGCATGTGATTTGTGGCGGTACGTGCAAGGCTTGACGGCCGCCGTAATTGATTTTATTTAGAGGAATTCAAGTATAATGACATGTTATGTGTAGAGGGATCCCAGAAGAGTTATGGTGGTGTAGACCACTACTTGAGGCTGGTATTTTCTACGGATATGGGAAGTCAGTCAAGTGTTGCAATGGTTCTCTTGAAATAAGTTAAGTTGAAGGTTTCTATATGATGAAGTGTTTACCCTATTAGTGGTTCGGGAGTTATGATGGAATTCTTGTACTCTTGCGCACTTGCGTGATTAAGTGCACTAAGTAGCATGGAATTTGAAAGTTGAGGATTCAAGATTTCAGTTCGGTGTTGACAAGGATGCCATGAGCTCGGATGAGCAGGAAAAGGATTTAGATGTTTAAAGTAATATGGCATTGTTTTTGGCATCGTCTAAGGTCGATGTCAGGTGTAAGAGACCTTGTGTATTGATTTGTGGATTCTTGATATGCTTTACAACATTAGTGTAACCGGTAGCATGGATGTGCAGACTTGTTACCTGGTGCGGAAGGTCGTGGGAGCGTGTCTCATGTAAAGATTGTGGTAATATCGCTGATTCGAGAATTTATGCCTGGAGGGCGCTCGGTTCATTTGGTTATCGACTGTGGAAGTATTGTTCCGGTTATGATGGCTATTCTTGTATGTTATGGGAAAAAAAGTTATTATGGATACTTCAAAGGTTATCAGCCTAGTACGATGCGATCAGAATCGGCTTAAGGTCTGTGGATGGATTTGAATATGAATATGGGCTCTATATCAGGCCGGATGTGTTCATTTCAGCATAACTGTCCCCTATGGAGGAGTATTCAGACGTTGGATGTCGTTTCGTCGTCGGTTACATGTAATACTATATTGTGCCGTGTGAGTTATGAAACGACTTGATAAATTTCTTATGTGATGAGGTTCCGCGTAGCGATGGTGTTATGTGAGCAGGATGGCTCTCGAGATTCAGATCATATATCGCACCTTAGTTGTGCTTGAGTTTTGTAGCGTATGGCGCTGTCGGTCCTTCCAGGGATGATATTATGCACTGAGCGTGCTTGTGTCCGATATTCGGATATTTTGTAGTAATGAACATTCTAGCTCGGTAAGTATTTTTTTATAGATTCTTTTTGTGCGGATCGGGTTTTACGCCGCAACAGTGTGATGTTGAGTACAATTCCCTATATTCTATTTTGTGTGTTTTGTGTCCCATTTTCTGAGGAAGATTCATGACACCTTTTTACTTGTTTAATTAGTCAAGTGGGTTGAATAATCTTTTCCATAGTCTGTTTTTCTTATGTTTCGCAATCGAGTCCGTAGCTTATTAGCTCATTGTGGCATCATACGAGACTTTTTTTTGTCATGTCTGAGGTAGCTTATTGCCTGAGCAGCTTATACTAAGTGAGACGAGGTTATTGGATCCGGGATCAGTACGATCGGATTATATGAAGTATAATAAAGAGCAAATACCATTATTTGGTCTATAATGAGGCAATGGTTCTTGTCAGAAGGAGAAACTCAATAATTTGTTGACTCAGCAATTGGTTATGAATTTCTACACATTTCTTCCATCGTGGAAGCACTTCAAGAGTTGGAACAGGAATTATAGGTATCATGAGGTGTGTTGTGAATATCAGATTCATGGAATTTTGGCTATTGTTATCGGAGGATGTTATTATAGTCATGTGAATGATGCGGTGCATGGTCTAAATTCAACAAAGGTATGCAATCCTGTATTGGTGCATTGTGTAGTGATTGATACGACATTCATAGGTTGGAAACAAGCATGGTGGAGAATTCTGGATGTTAGAATTGGGCTCTAAGGCTTATTTGCCTAAATAAAGGGCAGAATTTTCAGATTGGCTCGAGTTAATGTGTTCAACTGGATGTGGTAGCACTGGTAGGTGCACGAGGTGCATGATTTCGTACAATTCAGGAATAGTCCTTAGCACATTCGAGGACGATCGTATATTTAAGTGGGAGAGAATGCAATGACCCAACCGATCATTTTAACTTTTAGAACCCCATTCCCTAAAATAAAACTCCCCTAATGTGCTTTTATTGATTTATGACTTGCGGGGATGGTTGGTTCGTAATTTGGAAGTGTTCGAATTATTGTACATGTATTAATTGTTTTATATAACTTTTGGATAGTTTCGGATTTTTCGGCATCGAATTGAAGTTTTTACACGACATCGTGATCGGAAGTGGTCTTTGAGATAAGGTAAGTCTCTTGTCTAATCTTGTGAGGGGAAAATTACCCCATATGGATTAAATTGAATAATTATTGCTAATTGCAGGGGCTACGTACGCACGAGGTGACGAGAGTTCGTGCATAGCTACTATTAATGTTAAAGTCCGGGTAGTTTAGGACTCAAAGCATGAATTACATGTGTACATTGTATTTTTTGTTTAATTAATATTAATTGATATATATATGAATAAATTGTGAATTGTCAGATAAAAATATTAAAGGATGAAAATCTCATATGCTTGATTTTCTGTTTAAATTAATTAATTGTTAAAAGAAATTGTTCTTCCTCCCGAATTTATCCTATAATAAATATACTCTATTTCCGGAGGTACATAAGAAAATGTCCTCCTTTCTTGCGGAGCGGGCCGAACGACTCGGCAGGATAGATGCATCTATGGATCGTGCCGCACGTCCCTCGGCAGTATACACGACACTCTGGATCGGGCCGCATGACCTCGGCAGAAATCGTGCCTAATAATAAAAATTATTGTAGCTTGTGAAGCTAATTGATAAATTAAAAATTATTGGGATTTAAAGAATTTATTTATCTCTGTTTATTAAGGAATTGATTGTTATTCTTGTAAATGAGATTAATTGATAAATTGGAAATTATTTGAATTGAAGAAATTTAATTAATATATTGAGAATTGTTGCATTTGAAGGAATTTAATTATTTCTGCTAGTTCAATAAAAATTATTGTTAACTCTGTCAATCATGTTGATAAAAATATTTCTGCTTTTATGTTACTTATTATTATTGACCCTTAGTGAGTGTCAAGGTCGACCATCTCGTCTCTACCACTTCGAGATTATGCTTGATACTTACTGGGTATACGTTATTTTCGTACTCATACTGCACTTGCTGCACATTTTAATGTGCAGGTACATATATGTATAGCGGCCTTGTGGGCGCAGAGGTGTAGTTAATAATTGTGGGGACATAGGTAAGTTGCATTCTATATTACGATCCGCAGCTAACAGAGTCTCCTTCAGAGTTATTATATTTTCCTGTCTAATTTATATTCTGGATAGATACTGTATTTTATTTTAAATTTCCTAGTAAATGCTCATGCACTTGTGACACCGGGTTTTGGGAATGGTTGTGAATTGTTTAGAAATTTAGTTGCTAAAAATATTTATCATTTACTCTATGAGTTTTATCTTTATTATTTCGTTGAAGAAATTTTGATTTCAAAAATACTAAATGGGTAATTAAGTTAATTTATTATGGTTGGCTTGCCTGACAGTGGTGTCCGGCGCCATCACGGCCTTTTTGGATTTTGGATCATGACAGTATCATACTCTTGTCCATAGGCTTGATCCTCATATTTTTCTCCACTAATATAGATTCAACACTGATTTCTAAAATCTTTATAGGACTTTTCTTGGCTTGTAATGTCAGACTTCAGGCTGGTAGGATAAGGATATTTTTAGAGTGACTATTTTTTTTCCAGCTTGGATCAAACATTTCTTAGTGTTCGATATTTCCTCCCTTTGATAACATTTTTTTAAAACTTATCTTTTGTTAATTTCAAACACTTTATATTCACATAATTTTTTTTAATTTTTTGTTTTCTTCTTCCATCTTTTTTTAAAAATATATACACCAATCTCTGCTCATTTTTAGCTGGAAGATCTCATGACATACATATATATATATATATATATATATATATATATATATATATATATATATATATATATATATATATATATATATATATATATATATTCAAAGAAGGCCTAATTTAATTTTCCAAAAATCAGTATCGACCATTATTTCGCCTTGAGAAATATTTAGAGCAAGTTCTAGCCAAGTTTATTGATTCTACCTGTTTTGCAATAATAATTTGTAACGACTCAACCGGCCGTTTTGAGTATTTACGCTCCTTTCAACTATTTGAAGTCTTGAATAACTTCCTACGAGGTATTATGACTTGTGTGAATTGTCGGTTTTGGTTTTAAGGTATTTTGGAGTTAGCTTGGAAGAATGAATTTCATGTTGCAAGCTTTAGTTGAAATAGTTGACCGGATATTGACTAATGTATAAATGACCTTGGAATAGAATTTTGATAATTCCAATAGCTACGTATGGTGATTTTAGATTTAGAAGCGTGTCCGGATTGTGTTTTGGAGGTCCGTAGCTCAATTAGGCTTGAAATGGCGAAAGTCGAATTTTTGGAGTTTTAGACCGGTAGTGGAATTTTTTGATATCGGGGTCGGATTCCGATTTTGAAAGTTGGAGTAGGTCCGTAATATTGATTTTGACTTGTGTGAAAAATTTGGGATCAATCGGATGTGGTTTGGTTGGTTTCGACATCGGTTGTCGAATTTGGAAGTTTCAAGTTCTTTAAATTTGAATCGAAGGATAATTCATGATTTTAGCATTGTTTGATATGATTTGAGAGCTCGACTAAGTTTGTATGGTATTTTAGGATTGGTTGGTATGTTTGGTTGAGTTCCCGGGGGTCTCGGGTGAGTTTCGGTGTGAGTTTTGAGTGAGTACGGGCTTTTCGACACTCTAATGTTGGTCTGGGGGTCTTTGGAAGTGCGGACCGCACATTTTGGGAGTGCTTAGACAAAAGGGATGTGCGGACCGCACAATTTTGTGTGCGGCCGCACTTCAGGCCGCACAATTTTGTGCGCGGCCGCACTCAGGAACTCTCAAATTCGCTGGTCCGACTTCAGAAGCTTATATCTTTTGATCTACAAGGAATTGTGAGATGATTCAAAAATGAAGGTTGTATCCCATCGTGTCTAGTTTCCATAAAGGTAAAGTAGTCATCATTTTGACGTTTGTGGAGAAAGTTATGTCGAAAATACTAAATTCTGGTAGTGCAGTCACCAAGAGAGTGCGGCCGCACAATTTTTGTACGACCACAGGAGCTGGGATGTGCGGCCGCACTTGGAATTGTGCGGACCGCACATGTTGAGTTCAGAGAATGTACTATATAATCGAGGCTTAGGTTATTATTTTATTTTGGACCTTTGGAGCTCGGTTTGTGACGATATTTCATGGGGTTTTCAAGAAAAAGTCATAGGGGTAAGTGATTCTAACTCAGATTTGATTAACATACATGAATATATTATTGTTTTCATCATCCAATTTGTATTTTGAGATGAAAATTTGTTGAAAATTGTAGAAATTTCATAAAATAAATTTTCGAAATTTGAATGTAGATTCGAAATCGGATTTGAGTGGAACTAGTATGGTTGGAATCATAATTGAATGGGTTGTCGGATTTTATGAGTTTCGTTGGATTCCGAGACGTGGGCCCCACATGCGATTTTTGAGCTAAATTTCAGATTTTTGTTGAAAAATTAGAATTTTCTTATGGAATTAATTCTAATAAATTTTATTGAGTAAATCAAATTATTTGTGGCTAGATTCGAGGTAAGTAACAGTTTTAAATTTGGTCCTGAGGGTATGAAACCCCGAATTATATGTTATGTGATTGGTTTTGAGGTGACGCACATTCTAGGTGACGGGCGTGTGGGCGTGCACCATAGGAATTGTGACTTGGTCAAATTCCATGGAACTGTGTAGTTGAATTATCTATTGATATCCGTACATTCTCTACGTGATAGGGAAATTGAGATGAGACTCATATTACAAATCCTGTTTAGACATATGTTGTTATTATTGGTACCCACTTGGGTCATTTCTGTGGTTGAATTATATGTTCAAATTGCAATTTTACACTCAGTCATGTTTATTCATTTCATATCATATCTCAATCTTTGTTGCTATTTATTAAAACATCACATCATAAGTTTTGGGCTGATTATCATGATTTCCGAGAGTCCGAGAGACTGGAGAGGTTGATGACTGAGTGAGGTCGAAGGCCTAATTGTGAGAATATTTATGGATCGGGCTACACGCCGCAACATATTTTTATTGATTTATGCCATGATTGGCTTGATATAGCGTTTGGGCTGAAGGAGCTCATCCGGAGTCTGTACACCCCCCAGTAAGTGCAGGTACCTACTAAGTGCAAGTGTCGAGTGATGAGTGACTGTGAGGAAAGAGTAACTATGAGGAACGGGTAAGTGTGAGGTTAGAGTGAATGGGAGGATTGAGTGACTGTTACTCTGAGAGGATGCATTGATTTCATTATTTGCTGCATTTCAGCTGTCATATATCACTATTTTGGAAATTTTGGTAAAATATTATTTTCTATTTTGGTCAAACTTGATATGAAATTTCAGTGAAAATCTTAAATGTTGAACATGAGAGCATGACTACTCGTTTATATTGGAAAATATTGTATTTGGACTTAGCTGAAAAGCTCGTCACTACTTTCAGTTCTTTATTTATTATTGTTACTTACTGAGTTGGTTGTACTCATACTACAATCCAGGTGATGTCAGATACAGTGGGTGTTGATTCTTTCACACAGTTGATTTTCTAGAGATTCAGAGGTAGCTGCCATGTTTCGCAGACCTTGTCTCTCTTTCCCTATCCTTTTATTATTGTATTTGGTCTTAGACTATTATAGACCATGTTTCCAGACTTGAAATGTATAGATGCTCATGTACTCAGTGACACCAGGTTTTGGGAGTGTTTGTATCGGTAATTGCGAGACTTGTGGATTGTATTTAAATATTATATTTTCAAACTTAAAAGATATGGTGGTTTATTGAGATTGTCGGCTTGTCTAGTATTGAGATAGGCGTCATCACGATAGGTCTCATGACTCATGAGCTGGTTTAGTGAGTCTTGTGGATCGGTACAGAGAAGTCTGTACTTATCTTTGAGAGGCTGCAGAACCCTTAGGAAAATTTCACTTTCTTATATTCTATCATGCGGAATTGATTCAGCTTGAAACATAACTCTTTGAATTCCTTCCACGCATTCGTGTGCGCATGTGAGCGCTCAGTATCAGTTGTGCATCGTTGTCTTGTGATTCCATGAATGAGGTTCAAGATGAGTATTCTGTATTTTTTTGATGGGCCAATTCGGACGAGGACTTGAGGCCGGAGAGAGACCGCAGCTTAGGCTCGGTAGCTTCAGTTGTAACCTGTACATTTGGACTCATATGTTCGGTAATGTCCGTATGAGTGGAATTTGTGGCTCGATGAGCAGTGAAATGGCTTTGTGATGAGTATGATGTAACTGTAGGATGAGTTAATATGATTTGAATGTGACGAGAAGTATTACCTTGAAATATAAAGGAAGGCCATTGGGTGCTTTATTTTCGTTTTGATGTGACGTACAATCACGAGTGTGAATGTTTTGAAAAATCTTTCATGATGTTAAATTTTGGGACAAATTAAATTCTCGTGTCTGGTTAATGAGTTTGGACTCAGAAAGATTAAGTGATTTCATAGTAATTGTGGCTGCGAAAGGGTATAACAAGATACCAATTTGAGACTAAGCATATGGGTTATCTCCTGCGAAGTAATCTATGTAGGTGTGTTCCTTATGATGTGAATAGAGAATTTTTTTCTGCCAGCGGGGCGTATGTGTTAAGAGTTGAATTTGAACCTGGTTGAGTAAGTTGACTTGAGTGTTAAGAGAGTGAATGCGAGATTAGCGGATGATTGAGGTATTTTATGGTTGGTGTCTTGAGCTTGAGAAGAATTTTTGTTGAACTGACTGCGGTGTTAAGGCAGTAATAAAGTATGGGTATTGTGAGTTATCAAGTATTTTAATCTATGGCTTTGAGCCAAGTGGGGGAGCCTGCTTTTGACAATTCAATTCAAGGTTATGTGTCAAATTTCTTTTTATTTTGGTCTAAAGTATACTTGGGAATCAGTGATGACTTGCAGAGGTGGAATTCGAGAATGACTAGAGTAAGGAAATTTCTCAATACGACTTACATTAAACTTTATGAAAATATGAAAATTATGGAATAATTAAGTTGCTATTTGTGAAGGATGTAGTGCGCACAGAGTATGCATTTGATAGGTGGTGTTAAGGTATGGTTACCTCTTTGGGTGTTGTTGTGTTAAGGGGGCATGTGTCTTTCGGCCCGTTTGGAAGGTGCAATTTGGAATTTAGCAAAGTGGGTGACTCCCGAGAAATATTTTAATGGGTTTGCGAATATATATATATATATATATATATATATATATATATATATATATATATATATATTGAGAATGTTTTCCGTACTTGTGTAGGGGTAAAATCTGAGATTTGCATTTGAAGGTGTCGGGACTTGCGGTAATTTTGTATGACTATGTATTCTACATTTCAATATAAGAAAGGAATGAGAAATAATTTTAAATTCACATAAGGTCCTTCAGAGTGGGTGTCTCGGTTATGGTGCTTAAGAAGAATCCAATGGCTTATGGGCCTTAGGGCAGTGTAGTTGTATGTTAGGAAGTCTTGTAGTGAGCTTTGGGTAAGGATCGTGGAGTTCTAACAAGGAGAAGTGTCAACTTGAGATTAGTTCAGAAGAAACTCGGAGAAAATAGGACGATTGGGTAGTAGGCTGGACCAGTTTGGTAGTGGTTATGATCAGATGTGTTGAGGCTTTACAGATGTTTTGGTGGCAATATTCTTGGATTTGGTGACATGCGTGGCTTGGTCAAGTAAGAGGAATTTAGTTTTGATAGCTTGATTAGGTGCAAATAGATTTTTAAAGTGTTCTTGATAGTTCCTACCATGGTTTGAACTGGATATTTTCTACCGGTGTGGAGAACGTGTTGTGTATTGTGATATCCTCCCTGAAGGAACCAAGAGGAAGGTTTCTAAATGACCGGGTATGTAATTTGCTAGTTACCCATAGTTGATAACGAGATTCTTGTGCTTGTCCATGATGGCATGATAGATGTGGTGTGTTGTGCGAGATTAAGATTTACATGTACAAGGTGGTAGTTCAGTCTTAAAAGGAAGATCACGAACTATGGACATAATGGTCAGCTTTAGATATTTAGATTAATGTTATAACTGATCGGTAATCCTTGAGAAGGGTGCGTATTTCAGAAGGCGCATTGTGTTTTGACTTACGGGTGTTCATCGGTAGTGTGGTACTCACCTGGTTGATAGACTGTTGATATTTCAATTATCGCTATACGACATGGAAGAATTTTGGAAGTATTCCTAGTGGGATGATCATGCATGAAGGATGTGATAGTCATTCGAGTGTTGGAGTTGTGATCAGTTACGGTGGTTCATGTGTTCTATGAATTTAGGGGACTGGGAGTTCTTAGAAGCAAATTATTTCAGGGTGCGACCTGGTTGAGGTGAGTAATTTATTTTAACTCAGTAGAGGCACTAGTTGCCTTTGTGATGACTACGCACTACGAGTGCGTATATACATATATATATATATGTGGGGTTTGAGCCTATGTGCGGGCATCGGGGCAGGTATTCAGACTTGGAAGGATGCTTAGGCTATGATCTGCCTAAAGTTGACTGTTAAGCGTAAAGTTATAATGTTTCTCGTACTCGTACCTTTGTTGAGAATTATCTGGGTTATACTTGAGGTTACAAAGAGGCTAATTCCCTGAATAAACTGGGTAGTTACTATTTCTGCATTCACTTGCCGATTTGAGTTGTGAAAGTGCACTTTGCACATGCCTAGTCTATGGCGTGTTATTTATACCAGCCCAGGAGCATGTGAATTTTATTTCATTTATCATAAACATGTGTACTTATTTGGTTGCTCCTATATGATATGCTTGGACTGGAGGCCCATGACCATGCCAGGCGGATTATGTTATTGGTACATGAGTTGTCCGTGCGGATCCATATACTGATATTATTGGCACGTGAGTTATCCGTGTGGGTCCAGATAATTATACGATAGCACGTGAGTTATCCGTGCGTGTTGATCTTAATGTGAACTCTAGGAGAGCTGATTACCGTTATTAGATTCGTGTGTCTTGGTTTTACTATGTATGTTGAGCTCATAGCATGTCGGTTGTAGAAGGCTTGTTGAACTTGCGAAACAGTTCTCTTCTTCGAAACATCTCCCATATTTGGGTACACGGATTGCGCAGTTGTGGCTTGAGTTATATTGATGTGGCGTGTCTGTGGGATAATTGTGTTTAGTAATATAAGGTCATTGAACCTAGAATGGGCATTATCAGGTTTGATTACGGTATATTCGAGAGGATAATATTGAAAGTCGGCTTAGAAAGTGATTATGGTTCTGGTTGGGGCGAGAGAGATCCATGACTTGTTGCTCTGATAAGGAGTCATGAGATTTTTGCATGTTTCTTTTATTATCAGTAGTGTACGAAATATTTTGGAACGAGGTTATGTGGAATGTGGGGTTTAATATAGTACTTGGTTGGTTTGGAGTAGTTACCGAGATCGAAAATGGTACTGCGAGTATGCGAGTTGTGTGATATATCATGTGATTACATCGTGAGTTATGGTTATGGCTTGATACAGCTTGTTCATACTTATACAATGTGTAGATGTGAGACTCGAGTCTTGTAAGAAATTTTGGATGTTGCAAATTGGATTCTAAGTTTACGGACTAAGGTTAACGTAATGATCTTCAATTGTGTTGTGTTGACAGGTCCATGGAATAGGGTGGCATGGTATCACCCCCGGGTATGTGCATGGTAAGGAGGAACAGTGATTTAAAGGCTTAAGAACAACTCTTAGCACGTTCGAGGACGAACGTATGTTTAAGTAGGGGAGATTGTAACGACTCGACAAGTCATTTTGAGCATTTACGCTCCTTTCAACTATTTGAAGTCTTGAATAACTTCCTACGAGGCATTATGACTTGTGTGAATTGTCAGTTTTGGTTTTAAGGTATTTCGGAGTTAGCTTGGAAGAATGAATTTCATGTTGGAAGCTTAAGTTGAAATAGTTAACCGGGTGTTGACTTATGTGTAAACGACCCCAAAATAGAGTTTTGATGATTCCAATAGCTCTGTATGGTGATTTTGGACTTATGAGCATGTCCGGATTATGTTTTGGAGGTTCGTAGCTCAATTAGGCTTGAAATGGCGAAAGTCGAATTTTGGGGGTTTTGGACCGGTAGCGGAATTTTTTGATATCGGGGTCGGAATCCGATTCTGAAAGTTGGAGTAGGGGCTTTTGATATCGGGGTCAGAATGAGTTTCGGGGTGAGTTTTGAGCGAGTACGGGTTTTTCGGCACTCTAATGTTGTTCTGGTGTCTTTGGAAGTGCGGAACGCACATTTTGGGAGTGCTGAGGCAAAAGGGAAGTGTGGACCTTAGGAAAATTGTGCGGACCGCACAATTTTGTGTGCGGCCGCACTTCAGGCCGTAGAGAAGTGTGCGGCCGCACTCAGGAACTCTCAGATTCGCTGGTCCAACTTCGGAAGCTTATATCGTTTGATCTACGAGGAATTTTGAGATGATTCAAAAACGAAGGTTGTATCCCTTCATGTCTAGTTTCCATAAAGGTAAAGTAATCATCATTTTGATATTTGTGGAGAAAGTTATGGCCAAAATACTTATGCCTGGTAGTGCAGTCATAAAGAGAGTGCGGCCGCACAATTTTTGTGCGACCGCAGGAGCTGGGATGTGCGGCCGCACTTGGAATTGTGCGGACCGCACATGGTGAGTTCAGAGAATGTACTATATAATCGAGGCTTAGGTTATTATTTCATTTTTGGACCTTGGGAGCTCAGTTTGTGACGATATTTCGTGGGGTTTTCAAGAAATTTATCGGGGTAAGTGATTCTAACTCAAATTTGGTTAACATACATGAATATATCATTTTTTCATCATCCAACTTGTATTTTGAGATGGAAATTTTGTAGAAAATTGTAGAAATTTTAGAAAATGAATTTTTGGGATTTGAATGTCGATTCGAGTCGGAGTTGAGTGGAACTAGTATGGTTGGACACGTAATTGAATGTGTTGTCGGATTTTGTGAGTTTTGTTGGATTCCGAGATGTGGGCCCCACAAGTGATTTTTAAGTTAAATTTTGGATTTTGTTGGAAAATTAGAATTTTCTTATGGAATTAATTCTAATAAATTTTACTGACTTAATCAAATTATTTGTGGCTAGATTCAAGGCGTTTGGAGGCCAATTCACGAGGAAAAGACATTGCAAAATAAAGAATTACAGGGCTTGAGGTAAGTAATAGTTTTAAATTTGGTCGTGAGAGTATGAAACCCTGGATTATGTGTTATGTGATTGGTTTTGAAGTGACGCACATGCTAGGTGACAGGCGTGTGGGCGTGCACCGTAGAAATGAAGGAGCCCCTCCGGAGTCTGTACACACCCCCAGTGAGCACAGGTACCTACTGAGTGCGAGTGTCGAGTGATGAGTGACTATGAGGACTGAGTGACTGTGAGGTTAGAGTGAATGGGAGGACTGAGTGACTGTTACTCTAAGAGGATGCATCGATTTCATTATTTGCTGCATTTCAGCTGTCATATATCACTATTTTGGAAATTTTGGAAAAAAACGTTATTTTCTGTTTTGGTCAAACTTGATATGAAATTTCAGTGAAAATCTTAAATGTTGAACATGAGAGCATGACTACTCGTTTATATTGGAAAGTATTGTATTTGGACTTAGTTGAGAAGCTCGTCACTACTTTCAGTTCTTTATTTATTATTGTTACTTACTATATTGGCTATACTCATACTACACCCTGCACTTCGTGTGCAGATCTAGGTGATCCCGGATATAGTGGGTGTTGATTCTTTCACACAGTTGATTTTCCGGAGATTCAGAGGTAGCTGCCATATTTCGCAGACCTTGTCTCTCCTTCCCTATCCTTTTGTTATTGTATTTGGTCTTAGACTATTATAGATCGTGTTTCCAGACTTGAAATGTATAGATGCTCATGTACTCAGTGACACTAGGTTTTGGAAGTGTTTGTATCGGTATTTGCGAGATTTGTGGATTGTGTTTAAATATTATATTTTCAAACTTAAAAGATATGGTGGTTTATTGAGATTGTCGTCTTGCCTAGTATTGAGATAGGCGCCATCACGACGGGTGAGATTTTGGGTCGTGACATAATTATTCTCAATTCCAATGATTTCTTGAGATCAAGACGCTTGCTCCTGCCTTCACAAAATTAAAATCATAGATATTGTATTTATATGGTGAAGATGAAAAGAATTAATCATTGAAAATAATAAAGAATTTATTTTGCTAATTAAAAACCTACAAATAGGATAGAGGAGTGAAAAATAATTATATTTAAAGATATAAGAAAATAGAACGTTATATAAACATATGTATCCATTAATTAGATACATATATAGCATATATTAGAAATGCCTCGGAATTTACCCCCCCCCCCCCACATATGAACTATTTCATCCTCGTGGATAAAACGCATGATTAGAGATATACTTATATAAGTATTAATTTAAAGAAAACATTATATAAAAAAATCTTTTTGGCTTTCAAATTTACAATTACACAAGAAAGCTTGAAAGAAACTGTGACCACACATATTCTATATGCAATAGACTGGCTAATTTAAGACCTTATCAGTCATTTGGTCCTCGTTTAAATATAAACCAAAAATTACCTGAGCCAGTTGTCACGACCCAATTCCATGTTAAGCCGTGATGGCGCCCGTCGCCATCGCCAGGCAAGCCAACAGTGAGCAAACTATGTGATTTCTCCTTTTAAAAGATTTTTCCAAGTAATCAAACTTTCTTCAAGTTTAAAGGATTCAAGAAGTAATAGATTCAAAAATAAATTACATGAGAGTTAATAAGTGCAATCATGATCATGAAATAAAACCAAAAGCAAGAGTCTACTAGTGCGTATGCCAAGACCTGGTGTCACAAGAGTATGGACTACTAGTAGAATATACAAAAGATTTACTACTCTACTGTCTGAAATAAAATAGACAGAACAATAACAACAAAAAGACTTCGGCTGCTGCAGAACGGCTCGGAAGGGCAGCACACCATGTAGTCTCGTACCAAGAGTCAAGCGTGCGCGCCGCACTGATATCCAGATGAACCTGCCTCAGATCATACACATTAAGTGCAGAAGTGTAGCGTGAGTACATAAACAATATGTACCCAGTAAGTATCTAGTCTAGCCTCGAAGAAGTAGTGACGAGGAGTCGACTTCGACACTTACTATGGGCCAACAATATATTAAAAAAAATATGAAATTCTAATTAAACATGATATATAAAAATGATAATAGAACTCAGAGCAGGAAGCAAATAAAAAAAATTCCTTTTATCGCGAGTGGGAACCAAGTCATTTCCCTCACCTAACCATTTGACCTCTTAAGCCAATGAAACAATATTAAATGTAGAAGGGCTTCCAATATCATTACGCATGAATTATGTCGTGGACGTACGATCCGATCCAATATACATATACATATATTGTGCATTGCCGAGGGTCGAACGGCATGAACCATAGATGCATCTATTAACTTGCCGAGGCGAACTGTCACGCCCCAAACCTGGGGAGGCGTGGCCGGCACCCGGTGTCATGCTGGCCCGAGCAAATCACTTTGTAACTCATGATCGTTCGACCAAAACTAGAATATACATAGGTCGAGTTAATTGAACTCATTCCTTTTGTAACTATCATGGGCCCACATGGCCACCACTCATAATATACAACTGTAAGTGGAAAAACATTGTATCAATCATATTTCTTAAAATATGAATACATATGGGCCGTCAAGGCCTCTGACATACTGTACAAAATGAACCTCTGTCTACAAAGCCTCTAAGATTATTTGACATCAAATGAAATAGGGTATCGGTCGACCCATAAGTCTGTAGCAAAACTCTGACACGATGACTTCTAGACTCGACTGCACTCCGAATAAGGTAGAGTCTTACCGAACCTTCGCTAAATGCTAACCCTGTCTACTATGAGGACTCATCAAACTAATTATCTATACCTGTAGGCATGAATGCAGCATCCCCAACAAAAGGACGTCAGTACGAATAATGTACCGAGTATGTAAGACGGAACTGAAACATAACAATAAGTCAACATTAATTAAAGACATATAAGAATCAACCTGAATCTCTGAAGTGCCACCGTATATACATACTGAGTATACTTATATATATAATGCTTCTCTTTGAGACTATTATCCATATCGTATGATGCATGATTGCCCAAGTGATCAGTGGTAATTGCCCAACCGGCTGTAGCGCGGTGATAAATGCATGACTGCCCGACCGGCCGTAGCTCAGTGGTAAATGATGATGCATGTCTGCCCAACCGGCCGTAGCACGGTGGTAAATGTGTAACTCCCCAACCGGCCGTAGCACGGTGGTAAATGAATATGCATTTCTGCCCAACCGGCAGTAGCACGGTGGTAAATGCATGAAGATGCATGTATCACTATATTATAAACATTAACATTTTTATCATATACCTCAATAGAGAATTAGGAACGTACTTAGACATACTTGGATATAACTTTACAGGAATTAATAACATAGACATTCTTAACTGTTAAGAGT
The DNA here is from genome assembly GCF_000390325.3 of Nicotiana tomentosiformis. Classification (NCBI taxonomy): domain Eukaryota; kingdom Viridiplantae; phylum Streptophyta; class Magnoliopsida; order Solanales; family Solanaceae; genus Nicotiana; species Nicotiana tomentosiformis. Next base: position 98,576,171 of record NC_090813.1, on the reverse strand, counting down.
AGAACCGCTTATGGAATAGCATTACGTTTACGTGTCGTTACTTGGATCATGCCAAAAGGAAATAAGGGATAGCCTTAACATACCTGAGATGATTCTCTTGCCAATCCCTCTAACACACGTCTTTTGCAAAAATACGTAATGGCGGATCGAAGTAGGGAAAAATTCGTGTGATATTCTTGAGAAAGATTGCACCGTGCTCTCTTAGAATTGCAAACCTCGTTGCTATTACACAGTATAACTTCGTGTGAAATTTTATTGAAGCTCCATCCGTCACTTGGCACACCTAGAATTATACCTTAGTAAGGTAAGAAATCTCTTAAAATTGTTGTGCTTGAACCCCATCCGTAAGAAAATCTCTTAGCAAGTCTTAGCATTACTCTTAATAAGGTAAGAGATCAAGTATTAAAGTTACATGTTGTGGGCCCCACTATTAGATGACTAAGGCACATGTTCTCTAAATATGCCACCTAAATATGAACTTGAGTCAAAATCCTTGGCTTTGTTGGCTGCCACGTTAAGGGTTCCTTGGTCTTATCCAAGGTCCTAATTAATCATCCACTAATCCTTAATTAACTTGCTAATCTCCCATTAACCAATAATCCATATAATGAGAATTATCCCAAATTACTTAAAATACTACTCACTTTTAACATACCTCATACACCTTACTATCATGGTCATGTGGTACCTTGTATGATACTAGTCCATAAATACGGGGTATTATAGCTTGGACCATATTTTATCCTAAATTGTCAAACTTCGACGAAAACTCACTTTTTTGATTCGCTTATCCTCTCACCTTCATGAATTTACTTATCACTTGATATAAATATCAAAAGCATTTATAACCTAAAAATAGTCTTGTCATTGAACCTATGTCAATTATCTTATGACAAATCCAACGTAGAAAAGTACGGGATGTAACACGAACGGCCCGCTCCCATGAGAGTAGTGAAAATTTATTCCGCTCACGGAATATACTTGCGATGCGGTTGAATATAGATTTTCTCAAGTTATCATAATATCCCTAAATTCTTTTCAAAATAAGAAATTCAACTAGAAACTTTTAAAATATTGAAATCCTCAATCTCAACTTTATTCTAGACAATTAGTAAGCATAAACAAGCAACGGTATCAACAAAACCTGGTGTGAACCTAAATCTACCCGGATATAAGCATGAATAGTAGCTACATACGGACTCTCGTCACCTCGTGCATACGTAGCCCCCACAAATAGAAGTACATATTGATTTAAGTTCACCTATGGGGTTAATTCCCTCTTACAAAGTTAGAAAAGAGACTTACCTCGCCTCAAAACCTACTTTTCGGTCCAAGATTATGCTCAAACTCTCGATTTGGTGCCGAACAATCCAAAACTAATCAAATAGTATATAAACTAATCAATACATGTTCAAAAGTTCATATTCCAACTATTAAAGTGATTACTCAACCCTAAATATAAGATTTCTAAAATTCACCCCATGCCCACGTACCCGGATTCCGAATTTTTTTTAAGAAAGATGTTACCCATAATGTCACGAACTCAAATATATAATTTTTACTACATTCCATAACAAATTTCGTGGTCAAATTCTATTTTTATCGAAAACCTAGGTTTTCATCTAAACCCTTGATTTTATCAATTTTTTAAAATATTAATCTACCCATAATTTATGTATTTAACTCATGTTGTGTAGAAATTACTTACCTCAAAGTGCTAGGTGAAAACCCCCCTTCCAAGAGCTCCAAAATCGCCCAAGAGATGAAAGAAAATGAGCTAAATGGCCTAAGTCCCGCATTTAATAGAGTTGTGTACAGGTCTCAGATGTCGCATTTGCGACACCTAGTTCACAAATGCGAAGGACGCAAATGTGATAAATCCATCGCAAATGAGAACCTGGGCTTCTACTGCCAAGGTCGCAAATGTGACCAAGGAGTCGCAAATGCGGACACTGTTGAGATCGTAAATGCGACCAAAGTGTCGCAAATACGAACACTGCCCAGGTCAGAATTCTTCGCAATTGCGAAGCCTTCCTCGTAAATGCGAACAAATTCTCGCATTTGCGAGACCTGCAACAACTGCCAAGAAACACCAGAAAAATTAAAGTTTTTCTCATCCTCCCGAACGTCCGAAACTCACCCGAGCCCTCGGGGCTCCACACCAAATACCCACACAAGTCTAACAACATCATACAAACTCGCTCAAGTGATCGAAATAATGAAATAACATCAAAAACCATGAATCGGATGCCAAAACGTATGGATTAACTCATGAACTAAAAAACTTTTAAAAATACTTTCGCGCGTCCGCTTGCTAACAAATCAACTCGGAGTGACGCTAAATTTTGCGTGCAAGTTTTAAATGATATTACGGAACTATTACCAGTCTCGGAATTCCATTTGGACCTTGATATCACAAAAACCTATTCCATACCAAATTTAAAGAACTTCAACAACCTTCAAAGAACCAACTTTCACTATTAGGCACCGAAACGCTCCCGGATCATCCAAAACCCGACCCGAGCATACGCCCAAGTCCAAAGTTATCATACGATCCTATTAGAACCGTCAAATCTCGATTCCGAGGTCGTTTACTCAAAACGTTGACCGAAGTCAAACTTAGCCTTTTAAGACCAACTTAAGGAACCAAGTGTTCCGATTTCAGCCCGAACCATCCCAAATCCCAAACTAACCATCCCCGCAAGTCATAAAAGAGTAAAAGTACATACGGAGAGTCTTATTTAGGAGAATGGGATTCTAAAAAGTAAAACGACCTATCGGGTCGTTACACCAGTATTCGACTTGAATCATTAAATGGTTAACCAAACATTTACTTAGGCATACCGATCACCATGGAGTTCCTCCTGTGTAGGTAACTCTGTTTTTGTAGAGGCCTTCATGAGATGCTCTGGTTGTACAATAACCTGAATATTGACTAGATTAATTGGTTAAGCATTGAATTACCAAATCCATGTTGGACTTATAAGGCTCCATTGCTTCACCCTCAATGACTACGGATATGTCACTAGTTTAATATCGTGAGCTCGACTTATTACCTGTGGAATTTATCAGTCTATCAAAGTGACCGATGAATGTTGCTCAAAATGTCCTCCAAAGTATAATTTTAGTCTTTGACAATTTACCTTAAACTTATCACCTCCATTGATTTGTTGGATTTCAATTGCTCCATATGGAGTAACATTTGTCACATTGTAAGGAACTATCTACCTTGATTTTAATTTTTCAGGGAATAGCCTGAGTCGACTATTGTAAAGAGGCACTTGATCTCCGATTTAAAAAAAAATCATTGGATCAAATTGTCGTGCCATTTTTTTGTATTTTCTTTAAAACATTTTGCATTTTCATAGGCTTCCAACCTCATTTCTTCCAACTCATTAACCTGAAAAAATCTATTTTTACCAGCAGAGGTTAATTCAAAGTTTAATATTCTTAGTGCTCAAAAAATTTTGTGTTCTAATTCAACTGAAAAATGACAAGCTTTCCCAAAGACTAATCTATATGGGGATATTCCAATTGGTATTTTGAACGCCGTTCGGTACGCCCATAATGCATCATCTAATTTTAAAGTCCAGTCTTTTCTTGAGATTCCAACCGTTTTTTCAAGAATTCTTTTTAACTCATGGTTGGAAACTTTAACTTGCTCATGAGTTTGAGCATGATATGGTGTTCCTATTTTATGAGTCACACCATATTTTGTCAGCAAAGTAGAAAATTGTCTATTCATTAAATAAGTCCCTTGGTCACTAATGATTACTCGTGGTGTGCCAAATCTGGTAAAAATATTTTTTTATGAAAATTACACACAGTTCGAGCATTATTTTTCTTTGTGTGGATGGCTTCAACCCATCTTGACACATAATCCACAGCCACAAGGATATATTCAAAAGAATGAGAAGAAGAAAAAGGACCCATGAAATCTATTCCTCAAACATCAAATATTTCACATACATGTATTGATTGTAATGGCATCTCATCTATCTTAGTAGTGTTACATGTTCTCTGACACATGTCACATTGTGCAACATATGCTCGGGCATCTTTAAAGAGAGTCAACTAGAAAAATCCAGCTTCCAAAACTTTAAAGGCTGTTCGATTTGCTGCATAATGACCTTGAATTGCTCCATCATGACAATGATATAAAATTTTGTTCATCTCTTCTTCAGGCACACATCTTCTAATGATATTATATGCATAAGTTTTAAACAAGGTTCATTCCACAAATAATACTTTGCATCAGATGTAAGATTTTTTCTTTGCTGGTAAGAGAGATATTGGATTGTCTACTTTCCAACCAAGTAGTTTGTAATATCTCTAAACCAGGGTGGTTGAGTCACAATTGAGTTAACTGAGAAAATGTGTTCATCAGGAAATTCTTCCTTTATTTTGCTAAACTCAAGAGATGATTTTCTAATCTAGACAAATGGTCAGCTACTTGATTCTCTGTTCCTTTTTTGTCTTTTATCTCAAGGTCAAATTCTTGTAGAACTAAAATCCATCTTAGCAATCTAGGTCGAGCATCTTTCTTTGCTAAGAGGTATTTTAAAGCTGCATGATCAGTAAAAACAGTGACCTTAGTAACTCTTTTTCTATTGTGGTATAATTTAGTTGAGCCTCATTCATTGTTCTACTAGCATAGTAAATAGGACAAAAGATCTTATCCTTTCTCTGGCCTAAAACAACTCCAAGTGTTGTATCACTAGCATCACACATGACCTTAAAAGGTTGATTCCAGTCTGGGGACACAACTACAGAGGTGGTTTTTCCTTAAGGGTCTCAAATGCTTTCAAACAATCACTTGGAAAATCAAACTTAATATCTTTCATCAAGAGGTTAGTCAACGATTTTGAAATCTTTGAAAAGTCTTTTATGAACCGTCTGTAAAAACCTGCATGACCTAGAAAGCTTCTAATGCCTTTAACAGTTGTGGGAGGGAGTAATCCTGCTATAAGATTAATTTTAGCCTTATCAACTTCTATCCCTTTAGCAATGATTTTATGTCCTAAAGAATTCTCTCAGTAACCATAAAATAATATTTTTCCCAATTAAGAATTAAGTTTGTCTCTTCACATCTCTTAAGGACTAAGGTCAAGTGGTGAAGACAATCCTCAAATGTTTTGCCAAAGAGTGTAAAATCAATCAAAAAAAATTCAAGAATTTGTTTAGTCATGTCAGAAAAAATTGTTGACATGCAACGCTGAAATGTAGTAGGGGTATTGCATAGACCAAATGGCATTCTCCTATAGACATATGTTCCATGAGGACATGTGAAAGTTGTCTTGTCCTGATCTTCAGGTGCAATTGGTATTTGGTTATACCTTGAATAGCCATCAAGAAAACAGTAAAAATCATATCCTACAATTCTTTCTAACATTTGATCAATAAATGGTAAAGAAAAATAATCTTTTCTAGTGGCATCATTGAGACGTATGTAATCAATATAGACTCTCCACCTTGTGACAGTCCTGGTAGGTATGAGTTCATTATTTTCATTTTTTATGACCGTCATACCTCCTTTATTTGGTACTACCTGAACAGGGCTTATCCAAGGGCTGTCTGAAATGGGATAAATAATATCTGCCGCCAAAAGTTTTACGATCTCTTTTTTTACTACTTCCTGCATTGCTGGATTCAATCTCCTTTGGGGCTGGACTATTGGCTTGTAGCTATTTTTCATGAGGATTATGTGCGTACAAACATCTGGATTAATCCCTTTGATATCTTCTATAGTCCACCCCAAGGCTCCTTTATGTGTTTTTAACACTTCAATCAGTTTTTCTTCTTGTCCTACAGTAAGAGAAGATGAAATAATTACTAGAAATAATTCTTCCTCAAGATAAACATATTTTAAATGAGATGGGAGAACTTTGAGTTCAATTTTTGGTTGAACTTGTTCAAGTTACATCTCTACATCTTCAGAATCTTTTTCTAGTATTTCGGCTTCTCTTCTGATGATAGGATCATCGTATTGTATGGTGCCACATTTGGCCAAACATCTTCCCATTGAGTCTGGAATTAATTGATCGTCTTTAAATTCATTTGTAAGATAATTAAGCATGTCAATCGAAAAACACGAAGATGATGTCTCATCTCTTGAAAATCTTAATATCTTTTGCATATCAAAAATGACTCTTTCTTCATCAACTCTCAAAATTAGTTGTCCTTGATGGACATCTATGATTGCTCTACCTGTGGTAAGAAATGGTCTACCCAAAATAATTCGTTTATCGGGACATTCCTTCATTTCAAGTACTATAAAATCTACAGGGAAAGCAAACTTATCTACTCTTACGAGCACATATTCAATTATTCTCTTAGGTTTTTTAGTACTTTGATCTGTAAACTGAAGAGAAACACTATGTCTTTCATTTCACCAAGATTTAATTTTCTAAAGATAGAAAATAGCATCAAGTTAATTGAAGCTCCAGAATCACAAAGTGTTTTTTCAAAATATACTCCTCCCAAAGTGCATGGAATTGTAAAACTACCTGGATCACCAAGTTTTTGTGGTAGCTTATTTTGAAGTATAGCACTGCATTTTTCAATAAGCATCACCACAGAAACTTCTTCCAATTTCCTTTTACTTGACAAAATTTCTTTTAGGAATTTGGCAAAAGAAGGCATTTGCAACAAAGCATCAGTGGAAGGAATATTAATGTGAATTTGTTTTAAAATCTTTAAAATCTCCAAAAACTTTGAAAATTGATTATCAAGCTTTTGTCTTTTCATTGTTTTTGGAAATGGAATTGTCACAGGGAAATCAGTCAATTTTTTAATATTATTTTCTTCTTTTTTCTTCACTTCTTTCTCTTCAGATAGTTCAGAAGGTATTTCAACATTCTTACCGTTGTTTACTTGTTGTTCTGACTGGTCTGCATAAGGTTCATCAAGCTCCTTACCTGATCGTAAGGTGATGTCCTTAAGGTGCTACTTTGGATTTTTCTCTATATTGCGTGGCAAGGGACCTTGAATCTTTTCTAACACAAGAGTTGCCAATTGGCTTAATTGAATTTCCAGATGTTTTAGGGCTAAACCCTGACTTTCCATCTTTTTATCAGTGAACTTAATGTACTTATACAAAAGGTCATCAAGACTTGAATGAGCTTGTTGAGGCCTTTGCTGATATAACCCTGCTTGTTGATAAGGTCTGTTGTTTGGTTGCCCACGGTTCTGATTCTGGTATCCCGACGGACCTTGTACTTGTTGCTTCTGGAAGCTTTGAGAGTTCTCTGCACCATTTGGATTGCTCCATTGAAATCCTAGATGCTTTTGTGCCATTGGACTCCCAAAAGGGTACAGTTTATAATCAGTGGCGGACCCAGGATTTTGTGCAAACGAGTTCAATCTTAGAAGTACATAACTTTAGTCGTAAAATAGTAGTTGTCAAGTGGGTTCAAATAAAATATTTATACAAAATTTACGCAACTTTAATCATAATTTATACATTATTTATAACCGACAGAATGGGCATGTTCATCATTATGATTGGTTGCTTGACATTTGTGGTTCAGATAGTTTCCTCCACACATGTCACAAGCCTCAGACTGGCTTGGTTGTTATGTATTCACCCGAAAAAGATTCAAACTTTTGTGCCAAAGAAATAATTTGTTGTGTTAGTGTATTTAAAGCATCAACCCGATGAACCGTAGCAGTCTTCTTGATGATTACACGCTTAGATGGCCATTGGATGGCATTCTCATAAATATCGTTCAACATTTGCAATGCTTCCTCCGTGGTTTTTCCCGTTACAGAACCTCCTGCAGCTGCATCAATCACATTTCTAGAAGAGGGTTTTAACCCGTGATAAAAAATATACAATTGCATATGTTCAGGAATGTCATAGTGTGGGCATTTTCTTAACATTGCTTTTAATCTTTTCCAAGTTCGATAAACTGACTCAGTGTTAGTCTACAATAAATTAGAGATGTCTTGTCTTAACTTTGTGGTTTTAGTAGGAAAAAATATTTGTTTAAAAATTTCTGAGTCATTTGGTCCCATGTGGTAATGGAACCTTAAGGCAAACTTCGCAACCAAGTCTTGGCATCTCCTTTTAAAGAAAAAGGAAATAGCCTTAACTTAATAGCTTCAGGAGGTACTCCATTATACTTAGCTGTTTCAACAAGTTCCAAAAAGTCAATTAAATGACTGTGTGGATCTTCACTTGCATCTCCAGTGAAGATGCAAGACTGTTGAATTGTCTGAATCAGGCTGGTCCTGATTTCAAAGTTGTTAGCTGCTACTGGGGGTTTTCTGACACTAGATTCACAGTTGAAGCGGTCAGGTCTAGCATAATCACTAAGGATTCTGTTTGCTGGTCTTGGTGCTACTTCATCAAAATGATCCTCTACATATGCTGGTGGTTGAATGTCTTCTACTTCCTGATTCTCTATTCCTTCACGAGTTATGCTTTGAGAAGATGATGTTTGTCCTTTCCTGTACAATTGAAGAGATTTTTCAATTTCTGAATCGTAACTAGCCAAATTTTTTGTAGAAGAGCGGGTCATAAACTGCCTAAAATTTTAATGAGAAGAAAAATAATAATAAATTAACACTAATTTAGTAGTACTAGTAGTTAATAAAATAACTAAAGAAATTTTCAAAGATAACAAAAATAGTTAGAAAAAAAAGGTACGATAATATATTAACTATAAGTAAAGGTAGTACTAGTAAATAATAGTAATTAGAAATAAAGTTAGAATAGTATTGTAGGTAAAAGTACTAGTAATATTATATTTAATATACTACAGTAAAGGTAATGATTGAAGTAATAGGAAGAAATACTTATTAGTAGATAGTGAAAATATTAACAGTAATAAAAATAATAATAATAAATTTAAATTATTAATAAAATATTTAATCTAAAGTAGATGTATGTCAATCTCCGGCAACTACGCCAAAAATTTGATGAGGCCAATATGTATTGGAATTTCCTGCTCGTACTTTGTCAAATTCTAGTATAGTTTAAGATATCGCCCCGCAAATACTGGATAATCTATGTTACAGACTTGTAATATTTTAACTACAATTTGAGAGAATCAGATCGATGAAAAATGAGTGAGGTTTAAAACTTGTTAATTACTTAAACAAAACAAATAACTTTTGAAAGATTTATAATTTTAAAAAAGAGTTGGGAATCATTGAATTCGCTTGATAATATTACTATAATAAAATCTCAATTTTTATATTTATTTCTTTAAAGAATAATTGATTATTTATAATATAATTATATTTTTCTCACTAAGAAATAAATAATTAATAACACTATGTGAGAATTATGTTAATTAATCAACTTAAAACTAGTGACGTTTAAACCGAAATATTTTTCTTGCTTGAATTGTGCTAAAAGAAAGTAAAAACTTCGTAAGAATATTTTTACTAAGGATCAATAATCTGGCCTATAACAATTCCTCCATGAGAATTAAAACTGAGGCAAGGAAGATTAATGACTTGAAATAATAGTTTACTGAAAAATTACTTTCACTCTACTATTTTATTCATCAGTTATTATATATTAATTTTGCTCCGCGAGAATTACAAAATTAATACATGAATAACTTAGAGATAAAATATATAGACGTGATAATAGAGTAATTAAAAACCATCATTTTAGCAAAGTATGAAATGTAAATAAGAAGTTTCAGGCCAAGAATATATAAAAACTTAGATAGTATTATAAAATATATCAAGTTTTATCAACTATCCCAACGAAAAGAGATTACTCCATTATGGAGTAAGAAAAGCTAAAAAAATATATTTAGAAGACTAGAAATATTTAAAAGACTAAGGAAATATTTTTACTACAAAGAAAGAAGACCAAGACTAGTTCTTGTCTTACCAAGATTGGATAACCTTATACATAGAGAGCTTGCTATTTATAGGAAAAGATGAGTAGCTTTTGTTATGTTCTACTTTTGTAAATGTGAAATCCATGTATGCGAAGTGACCTTTGTGTACGTAGATTCCATATATACAACTATGACACTTGTGCTTCACTCTTGACTTCATGAGTTAGTCTTGCAAATGTAGGTTCCATCAATGCGAATGTGACCTTTACAAATATAGATTTCACACATGCATCTATGACTCTTTTGCTTCCCTTCTTGACTTCATGAGTTAGGCGTGCAAATGTAGGTTCCATTTATGCGAATGTGACCTTGCGTATATAGATTCCACATATGCAACTATGCTCCTTTTCATCTCTAATTATCTCTTTCTATAAGCCCATATGTATATTTCACATTTGCGAATATGAAGATGATGTGTGCGACTGTGGCTTTGCTTCATTCTCTTTGTCTTTTAGCATTTTTCCTTCTTTTTCATAATTTCTTCTTTCTACAAGATTTGTTAGAAAATATGCGAGGATAAGATATCATTATTCATATTTTATTTTAAAAATTTATTTATTTACATATGAAATTACATGAATAATTTATTTTCATCATGAAACTTCCACAAAATGAAACAATTTTAATATCAAGAAAAATCTATAACATGTTGTTTGTCCTCATCCTTTTTGTTAATAGTTAGGACTTAGGGTACAGAAAAGGGGATAACAGTGTCAAATGAATCGGCATTTGCATTTCCTTTTTATTGCAACTAAATCCAACTATTTTTGATATGGTGTAGTAATCGATTTTACCTATTCCTCATTTAATATTATTTTTATGGTTATGGTTGATAAAGAAGATGGAAAAACGAAGACCAAGAATCACAAGTCAATGAAAAAAAAGACAAAAAGGTATGCCATCCTTTTGCATTGCATATTGTCGTCCTTCTTTTCTTATGAAAATTAAATTATGTAGGCCTTTTCTGTCATTAAGTGTGTCATTCTATAGGTTATTGGTTTTATTTTTGTCATTTATTGTTGCAAGTGTTAAGCACTGATTGTTTTGAGTTCACAACAGCTTAATAAATTCAGAAAATATTGAAATTTTACATTTAGTTAGAATACTATTTATTGCTTTGCATCCAATGCAAAACCTTTTGTACACTTCTTATAGGCTATATATTTGTATTATTTTTTTCACAACTGGTAATACTTCTATTTTTAAGTTATTTAAATATACTAACTAAATAATAATGGTTACTGCCAAATGCGAGTTGTAACTTGTTTAAAATTGTTTAAGATTATTAATATCCATTTCAAACGTGAATGTTAATCATAATAGAAAATACATAACCTATGTTATATTATTAAACTTATATTACATTTGCTTTATCGACTTAATCATCTCATATATATTCAGTTAAAATGACAACAGAAGTAGAACTAGCAAAATAATGTGTAATTTATTAATAACATACAAGAATGAAGAAATGGAGTTTTAAAGTAACATATTACAGTTGTCTTGATATGACTTATAGGTCACAGAATCGAATAGTAAAAGCAGTCACTAATGTTTGCATTTTGCACTAGGCATGTTGTATACATCACACCTCTTGAGGTACGGTTCTTTCTCGGGCCATGCATGAACGCAAGATGGTGTGTTTAGCGGGCTGCCCTTTTTTACAATTAACTACGTACAAATATGCATCTAAAGATTAAAATATAAATAATTCAAAGAGGTTTAGAGATCATACAAAAATCCAAATCACAGAAGTGTTTTCATTTTCAGGATTATAATGATTTGATATTGACCTTTTGAGTTGATTGTTACCTTGCGATTAAAGATTTTACTTTGTAAAAGTTGATTATGGGAAGAACATTATAATAAATGCAAAGTTATTGATAAATGATTTCTGAGACTTGAACAATAGAACATATAAAAAAAAATTACTGAACTAAAATTATTTTTTTCATAATTAACTTATTTTTAGTTTGTTAATTATTTATGCAATTTTCTAGCATTTTATTACATATAAAAATGTCTGTGGCATATGGAATATGGTAATGGTAGAAGCTACAACTGGTGGGGAATACAACATCTATTTTCACCAAAAGCATCTATTTTTCTTTATTTAAAAATCTCTTTTTTCAAATAGAATCTCTTCAAAGTGATATGTTTGGATATTGACCTGTGGACTTTTGCGAGCTAGGGCCGGTATTGTCGGTCAGTAGTTCTTTGGATAATATGGCCAATGACAGTTACTTCAACCGACTTCCATATATTGGATCCCTTTCTATATCTGGTTAACTCTAATAATTGTCCATATCTTCAATGAATATTCATTATTTTGCTACTGATAGGTAAAGAGTGATCACTTTCACATCTTACAGTGTATAACCCACAAAGTTGGTTTTACATATTAGCACAAGTCAGTTAGATATAATGATATTCTCATGAGAAGAAATTAATAGAGTGATCCACTTTTAGGTTGGAGGCAGTGATTTGAAAATTTAGGAATGATTGGATGTAAGAAACATATAATGGTTAAAACCACTGGAGGAAAATCTTTTGGATTTTATAACTGACTATGTATGGACCATTCAGATTTTATCTTTCGGAGGATACAACAATATCTCAAAAAACATTGGATGCCCCTTTATCTTATTCTATTTGGATGCTTCATCTTCGGGGCTTTTGCATCTATACCCGAAGCCGCCGTTGCCAGCCCGCACCATCCATATGATCATCGAACATAGAGGACCTCGACCCCGTTCAATTAGACAACAACGACCACAGCAAGAAAGCTTACATCGGCTGCAAACTTCAAGAACCGAGTAAGTTTCGTGAATTTTTAACTGCTAATGTGAACCTGTTTTCTTTTGGCCATGCAGATATGCCAGGTATCCCAAAGGAGATCGTCACACACAAATTAAACATCGATCCACTCTACCCCCGGTGAGACAGGTTCGACGTAAGTTCAGCTCCGCAATCATTGACGCAGTGCGCGAAGAAGTGGAAAAATTATTGGAAAATGGCTCCGTCAGAGAGTCGAAGTACCCCCAATGGGTCGCCAACGTGGTTATGGTGAAAAGGAAGAACGGCAAGTGGCGGATGTGTGTAGATTTCACCGACCTGAACAAAGCTTGCCCCAAGGATTCGTTTCCATTACCTCATATCGACCAGCTTATCGACGCGACAGCCGGGCACGAGTTGCTAAGTTTCTTGGATGCCTACACGGGTTACAACCAGATCTTTATGGAGGAAGAGGACCAGGAAAAGACCACCTCCATCATCCACCAAGAGACGTACTGCTACAGGGTCATGTCTTTCTGATTGAAAAATGCGGAGGCAACATACCAAAGATTGGTAACGAACATGTTCAAAGAACAATTCGGAAAAACAATGGAGGTATACATCGACGACATGCTGGTCAAGTCCAAAAGGAAAGAAGATCACATCGACCACTTGAGAGAAGAATTCGGCATACTCAGGCAATCTGACATAAAACTAAACCCCGAAAAATGTGCATTCGGCGTGGCCTTAGGGAAATTCTTGGGTTTCCTAGTGTCGCATCGGGGTATCAAGGTTAATCCCGACCAAATCAAGCTCATCGTCGGGATACCAGAGCACTTGACCACCAAAAAGCAGGTCCAGAAGCTAATCGGCCGTATCGCCGCTCTTTCGAGGTTCATCTCACGATCCTACGATAGGTGCCACAAGTTCTTCGGCGTACTCAAAAAGCAGAACGGCCTCCAATGGACCCCTGAGTATGTCCAAGCCCTGAATGAGTTAAAGGTGTACTTGTCCTCGCCACTGTTGCTCTCAAAACCGGAACCAACACAACCTTTCCTCGTCTATCTCGCCGTGTCCGAAGTAGCTGTGAGCACAGTCTTAATCCAAGAAAATAAAAGTATGCAATCTCCCATCTATTATATTAGCAAGACACTAGCCAACGCCGAGTCCAGATACCCCCATCTTGAAAAACTGGCTCTGGCCTTAGTCATAGCTTCATGAAAGCTTAGAAAATATTTCTAATGTCATCTCATCTCGGTCGTCACGACTTACCCCTTAATAAGCATTTTACACAAACCCAAACTATCGAGCAGACTGGCCAAATAGGCTATTGAACTAAGCAAGCACGATATTTCATATCGACCGTGAACGGTGATAAAGTCTCAGGTCCTCGCCAACTTCAGTGCGCATATAATGCCCGAAGTCGAAAAGGAAGTCGTCCACGCTTCTTCCCAAACACAAGACCTCTGGGTACTATACACCGACGGCACATCTAAGGCGTCCGGGTCCAGGCTGGGACTAGTACTCGAAGTCCCAACAGGCGAAGTGATTCGCCAATCCATAAGGTGCCCGAACATGACTAACAACAAGGCCGAATATGAGGCAGTAATTGCAGGACTAAGACTAGCACTCAAATACGGGGCAAAGAGGCTAAGGTTGCATTGCGATTCCCAGTTCGTGATCAACCAAGTCATAGGGACTTTCCAAATCAAGGAGCAAATGTTACGAAAATACCATACCGAAATCCACAAACTACTACCCGAGTTCGATGAATGTCAACTCGACCAGATTCCCCGAGCACAGAATATCGAGGCGGACAACCTCACCAAATTAGCAGCAACCACCAAAAATATTACAATCGGAGACCAAAATGTGGTCCACCTCCTCAACTCGTCGATAGACCAAATCGAGGTAAGAACCATAAACCTGACTTGGGACTGGCGCAACCGTATTATTACATATTTGCAGGACGGCATACTCACCAACGATAAGAAAAGGCCAAGAAGCTGCGAATGCAAGCGGCCAGATACATCATTGTTCACAACGACCTATACAAAAGGACATATAATGGCCTTTTGGCGAAATGCTTAGGCCTAAATCAGACGTGGCGCCTCCTTGAAGAAGTACACGAGGGCCACTGTGGAGCTCACTCCGACAATCGAGCTTTGGTCAGGTGCCTCATACGAACGGGGTATTACTGGCCCACCATGAAAAAAGAGGCTGCGGATTTCGTGAAAAAATGTGAGTAATGCCAGATATACGTCCCAATGATCCACGAAGCAGGCGAACACCTACACTCAGTAATTTCTCCTTGGTCGTTCATCAAATGGGGAATGGACATTGTAGGCCCCTCCCGGCGGAACGAGGTAACGTACGATTTTTCTTGGTTTTAACTGACTATTTCTCTAAATGGGCGGAAGTAGAAGCATTCGCCCAAATACACGAACAGGAAGTGATTGCCTTCATATGGAAAAACATCATATACCGTTTCGGTCTCCCCAAAGAAATCAGCTGCGACAATGGACCTCAATTTGCAGGAAAGAAGGTCACCGACTTTTTTGAAAAATGGCACATCAAAAGAATATTGTCAACACCTTACCACCCCGCAGGCAGCGGGCAAGCGGAGTCCTCCAACAAGTCAATACTGAACATCATGAAAAAGAAGCTCGAAGACGCCAAGGGACTCTGGCCAGATATACTACCAGAAGTACTGTAGACCTACCGAACAATGCAAAAAACGAGCACAGGAGAAACGCCATACTCGTTAGTCTATGTGACTGATGTAGTAATACCAGTCGAGGTCGGGGAGCCCAGCCTAAGATACTTTCGTGAAAGCGAACCCCAGAACGATGACAGTATAAGGCAGGAACTCGACAAAGTTGGGGAACGAAGAGATATGGCCTACGCGAGAATGGTCGCCCAAAAACAACAAGCAGAACGTTACTATTACAAAAGAGCAAATATCAGGCCACTTAAAGTCGGGGACTACATGCTTAAAGCTAAAACACAAGCAAGAAAAGATCCACGGGAAGGCAAACCAGGAACAAACTGGGACGGCCCCTACAAAATCACGACAGCAGCAAGCAAAGGGTCATTCACACTAGAAACAATGGAAGGAAAGCGATTACCAAACAACTAGAACATTACACACCTCAAGTACTTCAACTTTTAAAGGATGAGGTTCCCAAAGTCGCACTTTTTTCCCTCACTCGAGTTTTGTCCCAATTGGGTTTTCTCGAGGAGGTTTTTAACGAAGCGATAATGGGGATACTTCAGGATTGAAGTGTGCACACACAAAGACACCGGACGACTAGTTCAATGCTCGATCTCTCACTATTTTTTCAGTTCGACCAATTAAGGGACTAGATAGACCAGAACTGGGACTGAACTACCAGCCAGCGCCCGGAAAATATATAAATCTCTCCAAGAATATGAACAAAGCACAAGTACATGAAGTTTATTTCTGCTATCCCCAAGCAAAGGTTACATTCGACCTCGTTCGAATTACACCTACTTGGCCCACAACCTTAACTAATTAAAGGTTACATTCGACCTCATTTGAATTAACACCTACTCGGCCCACGGCCTTAACTAATTAAAGGTTACATTCGACCTCGTTCGAATTAATACCTACTCGGCCCACGACTTTAACTAATTAAAGGTTACATTCGACGTTGTTTGAATTAACACCTACTCGGCCCACGACCTTAACTAATTAAAGGTTACATTCGACCTCGTTCGAATTAACATCTACTCGGCTCACAGCCTTAACTAATTAAAGGTTATATTCGACCTCGTTCGAATTAAAACCTACTCGGCCCACGGCCTTAACTAATTAAAGGTTACATTCGACCTCGTTCGAATTAACACCTACTCGTCCAACTACCGTAACTGATTAAAGGTTACATTCGACCTCGTCTGAATTAATGCCTAACTCGGCCCACGGCCTGAACTAAATAAAGGTTACATTCAACCTTATTCGAATTAAACATGCAACGCGTTCGACCTTATTCAAACCAACTACCGGCCCTCGGCCATAATCGAACCTAGACTTCGTTTCAACCTCATTCGACCTACTTGAACAAATTTATTACGATGAAGGCAACCAAGCAACAAAATCAAAAAGCGTACAAGCCCAAACAAAGAAAAGGAATCAGGTACGAATAACATAATTAACATTTCATACTTAAAATATTTTTCTACAAAGGCTCGAATACATGCCTGCAAAAAATACACACAAGCCTGCTACTAAACAAAAAAAGAAAAAGAAAAAAAATCTAAACATTGCCCGGCCCAGAAGCACCACCGGTTTGATCACCCAGGCCATGTACACCTACCTCTTCGCCTTCGCCATCGCCATCGCCAGCGGGATACTCATCCTTGTACCAGGCATCATGTTCAATTCAATCCACGCTGGCTCCCTCGTCATCACCAGATTTTGGTGTAGCGGGGTCATAACCACAAGCAAATTGAGCTTCACGTGCCTTAGCACGAGCATCCTCGAAGTCAGCTTCTGAAATAGCCCCCGCCCCCATCAGGTCCCTGAATATATACAGCTGAGCCTCGACGCGAATCCATTCCTCGTACAGATCCCGCGGAACATCAGGAAAAGAAGAAGTGCAGGAGGAGGACGGTTAAGCCAATAACTGCACCTTCTCGGCCTCAAGAGCAGCAACTCGATAACTAAGGCCCGAAGACTCTTTTTCCAGCTCCCATATCCGCTCATCAAGCCGCTCCTCTCTGAGTATGGCCATCTCCAAAGCACCCTCCCGCTCAGAACGGAGAATGCGGATCACGATCTCTAAAGCCTCTGTTCTCCTTGCAACCGATAGTTGGGCCAACTCCGCCTTCTCTAAACCCACTGCCTTCTCAGCGACCTCATCACTCAGAGTGACCACTTTGAGTTGACACTCCTCGAGCTTGGCGCACAACAAGACCATTTGGGCTTGATGGTAGGCACATTGAGCCTCGACCCCCCTGCTCACCTCGAGCTCCTCTTCTTTGTCCCTCAACGCCCCATCAAGAATGCTGCATTTTCCAATGACCCTCATCAATTCATCATTCTTCTCCTTCAGTTCACCTCGAAGAGTCTAGAAAGTGCCACTTCCACCGAACCGCTTAGATCTAGCGGAGCTTCTCACGGTATTCGCGATATTTTTGCTCCATCTTTTGGAAAATGGCCATAGGCCTCTCCTCTCGTCGGGCGCTCTCAATCTCCAAAATCACGGTCTTAAAGAAAGATAGAACGAGAAAGAACAAAACTGGACTCGGTATAAAAATAGAGAAAGATCAAAAGGATTACCCTAAGAGCGAGGTCGGCTATAGTCCTCGATAAAGTGGCGTCCTTTAGCTTCTCAAGGGTTTTACCCTCCACATCGGAACAGAGGGGACCAAGAGAAGGGACCACGTCTTCTTTATAAACCAACAAATCCTGGTCCAAGGGGATCGCAATGGTCTGCGTGGTCCCCTCCAATCTCACCTCAAGTCGGGTAAGTCCTTCCCCCATCATCCTCACTTCCTCGGCATCCATATCGGAGCCTGTATCGTAACCTTCTTCGACTACACTTTTTCCTTTTGTGTCAACCCGAGAAGAAGGAACCTCGGCTGGTAGCGAGGCCGATAGCTCATCCTGTCATAAGATGTCAGGGACTCTTGCCGACAGACCTTCAAAATCCATCACGGGCTCAGGGAGAGACGTACCCTCCTTGGCCCCCGACGACAGCGGAATCGTGGGCGGTAATTTGGCATCATCTCCAAGTTCTATGGTCGTCATTTCTCGGACGACGAAATCCTCCATCACCGAACTCCCCACACAGATAACTCTTTCGCCGACATCTACCTATCGCCTCTTACGGGGAAGCAAGTTATCGCCATTCGGTGACGATTCCTCCTCATCGTCCTCGTCTACTAGATGATGCAAAGGGGAAGTCGAAAGCCCTGCTGCATGAATAGTCGACGATCGAGCAGACCTCACCGCAACAGAAGGAACAGAAGCAGCCTTCCTCTTACGAAATGTCGGAGTAGGAGCCTTCTGCCTTCTCGAAGGTCCTCGGGCTGAAAAAGAAAAATCAGAAGACTCTCCCTTCCCATACGAAACTGCAACGAGCAGGAAACCATGAGGTCAAAATGGTATAGACAAAAGGTAATAATTATATATGCATAAATACATATAGACGAACTCACCCCATCACGAAAGGCGCAGGCCCGAATTTCTTGATAAAGGTTGGCCATTCACGAATCTCCACTGTGTGAGGCAAGACCTGGATGACCCAGTCATGAATGTCCCCGACCAAGGGAGGGGGCGAAGTCTCAGCTACACGAAGAGAGGATGGAATGTTAGACTACGACGAAAACATGCAAAACGAATGCTCGGCAAAAGGATACTTACGGGCGTAATTCTAAGCCTCAGGGAACCCGCTTGCGTTGGCCACCACGTCCTCGGTCTTGACAAAGAAATAGTTGAGCCAGAACTGCTGATTCGTCTTATCATCCATCTTCACCACCAAATTTTTACTTTCTCGGTGGCGAAGGTGCAGCATCGTCCCCCTATAGAAACTAGGGACAAAGAGATACATCAGGTGGCGAAGTGAGACCCCACAGCCAGCCAACTTCGCATATCTCGTCAACATACGGATAAGCTTATAGATAAAAATGGAGAGTTAGGCAGGGCAGACGTCGTAGTAACGGCAAAATTCCTCCGCCAATGGAAGAAGAGGAAAATAATAGCCTACATAGAACGGATACGTATAGAACGCGCAATATCCTGGGCGATGTATTTATACCACATCGCACCCCGCCGAAATCATATCGATATGAGCCGAAATTTTGAACTTTGTCCTAAGCTCAGCGAGGTCGACCTCGTTCAACATCGACTCCGAGGCCTTAGGATCGTCTTCGGGCAACTTTGAAAAGTCAGCTCTAATCTTTTCACTACGAGGAATTATTTCCTCCACCGTAGGAAATCTCTTATCTTCAAGGGCAAATAGAAACACCACCGCCGTGAAAAGGCATACGTACCGCCAGGAGGGTAGGGTCAGCCGCCATACCAGAACCAGAAGTTATATTAACCATATTTGTGAGAAAAAATATTTTAAGCACAAAAGGGTTGGAAGCAGCTGAAATAGATGGAATCAGGGGAGTGGATACACAATAACGAAGTAAAAAAGAGACTAGGGTTCAAATATTAGAGTTCAATATGGAGAATGAAGAAGGAAACACGGGGGATTCGATATTAGGAGTGTGCAAAACAAACATAAATGGCCTAAGATCCCTATTTATAAGAGTTCAAGCGCCAAAACCGATAAATCATGCCATCATTACTCAGTGCAGGTATCGAAACGGCAGAGGCACGAGAAACGACGCAAAGCATCAGGAAAATGCGTCATAATGGCGCATGATGTCATGACGTCATTCTCAAACAATGCATCCCCAAAGGTTGCAGCTCACGAAAAGTCATGTTGTAACCTCATCTAAGGCGCCATTATCTGACTTGCTCGCCCAATTTTGTCAACTACGATAAACAGAGTCCGCTCATCAAAGTCGTCCGGCCCCGACCTTAATAAACTGAGGAACTAACTATATAGGCCAAAATGAAGGGCCGGACATGAATCGGAAAGAGTCACTTTCCTCATAAGAGAAAGGATTGAAATTTCCATATTAATCGAGTATTTCTTCTTTTTAATATTTGGAAAATATTTTTTGGCGATTCGAATTTTTTAATATTATTTATTTTATTAAGACTAATGTCTATTTCTGGAGTTACTTTCTTTTTCTCTTTTGTAATTCTTTCTATTTGATTTTTGATTGTTCTTGTTCTATCAGTCAAATCCTTTATTTTGCTTTCTATCAATAAAGAATTTGGCCAATTTCCAGATTCAATTTGACTAAATAATTCATTAATTATCTGATTACTAATTAAAGAAAGAGTCGTTCGAGCTCGCCCAAGATGCAGCATAGTCATTGACCGAGGTGTCGACATGAGCCGTACTCGAGATGTTGATAGGGATCGCAGTCGAGATGCCAACAAGGGTCGAGGTCGAGATTGACTATTGATAATAAAACTTGTAACGGCTAACTTTATAGGATACTAAAAGGGAATATTTTAGTGAATATTCCCTGCATTTATACTACCAGGGTTTCCTAGGGAAAAAACCTCATATATATATATAGAAAGAAGTGACAATGATAGGGGCATGTAATATTGATTTTGATAAGAACACTTTTGAGAAGGAGATTTTCTCTCTCACAAAAATACAAAGATTACCTTTTGATAAAGATTCTTATTGATATTATTCCCACCTTTCCACCAGATCCGAGGATTATTCATACGAATCTTGGACCTATCTGTCATTCATCATTGTCAGGAGAAATATTCGTTCAACCCATTCATCATTTGGTTAATTTTTCTCCTCATTTACTAAAAGGTCATTTATTGTAATTTATTGTTAGTTATATCTCCATTAATGTTCATGCTTTAAGAATATTTTGCACTCATTGTCATCAACCATTCACTCTATTTGTCCCATATGTTGTACGTTCTAAAGATTAGTGTCTAGAGTTATTATCCTTAACTAGATTTAACCCTTTTGTGTACATAAATTTAATAGTTTAACCGGAAGTTATGCTTTTTGGTCAAACAATCTCCAAGTAATATAGCGATTGAATATCTTAGGTCAAAACTCAACCCCACGTAGCAGTACTGCCTCATGTTGCTTAGGGGTCGTTTGGTAGGATGCATTAGATAAACTAATTGTTTGGTATACTTTTTGAATCTATGCATTAGTTATACACCTTATTTGGTATTATCCTATGCATAACTAATGCATAAGAAACCATGGTATTGATAATGCAATAAGTTTTAGCGCATGCATTAGCTTAGTTAAAGACAACATCGTCCTTCAAAATTTATGCTTGATTAAAAATGCTATTATATTAATGCAAGTTTGAAATAATCCAAGAAAGTGGGAAATAAAATTATATCACTAGTAGATAAATAAATACTTAGCATATTTTCTGTTTTACAACAACAATAACAACGACAACAATAACATATACATAATATTTTATGTTTAAAAATAAATATTTAGTTCTATATTACAATATAGGTAGACAAATCAAACAATTTTTTTTAACCTTTTTCATATAAAAACATTCCTCAAACATATGTTTCTTTTAAAAAGATAAAGTGATGGATTGGTTATGATGGTATTTTTGTAAACAAACAATTCTTTTAGAAATTGTGCAATGTTTTAATACATCAAACCAAACAATAGATAAGAAATATACAAGCATAACTAATACCAGCATTATTAATACACCATATTTAACATTATTCTTATACACTCTACCAAACGACCCTATAATTTCACCCTAGAAGAGAGTTAAGGAGGGGGGCGGGGGTGTTGAAGCATTTAGAAGCTATAAATTTCAAGCGATAACTTGAATTCAAGGCTAGTTATAATTGAGATTTTGATGATGTTGCTCAAGTTTACCAACTACGTTTCTTGTTTTTTATTTTATTTTTATTTGGTCCATTTCACTACAACAATTACTAATTGGCCTTTGGCCCACATTTAGAAGCGCGTGTACGATCTATTCGCTTTATTCTTGTACTTCGAAATCTCCTTTTTAACCCTGACTTATATGACTTTCTTTTAAAACTCTGAAGGCGAAATTTGTCAAAATTCAAAATTGTCCAAATCTGGAGAAACCCAAAGGTGAGAATAAATATGGCAAGTGGTTTTTAGGTTACAATATGTAAGAAAGAAAAAGGTAAAGCACACTCTTCAATTCTAAATTAAAATATATTACTATATATATCTTTTGTATTCATATTGTTTTTACACACTATTGGAAAGCTTTGTCATTATTAGATTATTATATTATGTTATAATAAATTTAAGTAACCCTTTCTATTTTATTCATATCATGTCAATTAATTTTCAAGAAATCTTTAAAGCAAGGAAAATATTTATAATTTTCTTTTAAATTGCAAAAGATTATGTTGAACGAATTTTTTCTTAGGTTTGATATATTCATGAAACTCATATAGAAGGAGAAAAGACAAAAGAAAGGGAGGTAAAAAAGGAAAGTTACAGAGAAAATGGGAACCAAATATTCAGAGAGAAAAAAAAAAAAAGAACAATAATTCTAGCTAACCAAACAGCACATCATCAGCATCAGCAACAACCAGAGATTGCTTTTCTCTAATCCATCATCCCCATCCCCCCCCCCCCCCCCTTCTTCTATCAGTTGGGGTTGTTTTTAGATTTTGATCACTAACCCAACTCTGTAAAGTTTCAATCTTTATTATCACCCAACTTCCCAAATTATCTTAATGTAAGCATTTACAGTTCATTTTATATCTAAATGCTGATTCTTGATCTTATTGACCCACTCTTATTTTTTTTGTGCTCAAGTTTCTTTCTTGCTCCTTGCAGGTTAATGTTATCTGGGGTTGTGTACATCATATGCACAGATCTTAATATTTCTTTGACCTAGCTGAATAACCCTGAGTCTTTGTGGACCTCAGCTAAAACAAGAACAAAGGTTAATGCCCTTCTTTTTTTTTTGTTGAGACAGTTATCTGAATAGGTAGAAAATTTCATATCTTTGATTCGGAAATTTTGATGCTTGTCTGCATCTGGGTTTTGCTTTATTGCACTACTTAGTTCACAAAGAATACACCTTTCATATTGTTAAATGAGAGAGAATGTGCATCATGTGGATTTGTTGGTAAATAACTTTTTGGATTTTATAGGCTCCCTTCAGTTGCAATAGGCTGATCCCTGAAAATTTTGTAATTCACAGCTGTCTTCTTACTGCTGAGTTGTTTATAATACAAATTACACACTTTATCAAGAAAAAGAGAAGGAAAACGATTATGGAACAAGAGTTGATTTTTTAGCTCTTTTCTCCACGATAGAAAGGAAATTTAACTTCACTATATTTCTGGGATTTCTTCATTTTACTTGCCTTTTTGTTATTTTTTTTCAGTTGAAAAGGAGATATTTATTCGTTTAGGCAGGCACGAATGCGGATCATATTGAGCTTGTATGTTGTTTTAGGGTGGTGGAAGATAAGGATTTTGGATGGATGAGATCTTCACTGGTTCGCTAAAAATTGGTTTGATCATCTTGGTTTTGCTGCTTAGACCTTTCAGATTGATGGAAGTTCCGTTTTGAGAGTGTTTCAATCAGTAAAGCACTACAACCACAAGATTATATCTTCAAGTGATGATCAAGCAGCTACTCAATAGGCTCCCTAAGAAGCCATCCAAGTCAGCAGACAATCGTGATGGAGGAAGCTCTGCATCACCGTCAAATGCTTCAACTAGTTCAAGAAGCAGTGATTTGTCTAGTTCACGGACTGGAAATTCGAGTGCCACTACTGTTTCAGGAGTCACTTCTTCATCAACTCCAGGACTGAATCATGGAAATAGGCTACCACAGTCTGTAAATGCTAAGGTGAATGGAAGTGCAGCGGTTTTTCCGTATGAGACCTTACCTAGTTTTAAAGATGTACCAAGTTCTGAGAAGCAAAACTTGTTCATCAAAAAGCTGAACTTATGCTGTCTAATGTTTGACTTCACTGATCCAACAAAACACTTGAAAGAAAAAGACATCAAGCGACAAACACTAGTGGAGCTTGTTGATTATGTTAGTTCTGCGAATGGGAAATTCACAGAAACTGTCATTCAAGAAATAGTTAAAATGGTGTCTTCAAATCTGTTTAGGCCTCTTACTCCTCAGCCTCGTGAAAACAAAGTATTGGAAGCTTTTGACTTAGAAGAAGATGAACCCTTGATGGATCCCGCATGGCCGCATTTGCAAATTGTGTATGAGTTTTTTCTCAGATTTGTGGCATCACCAGAGACGGATGCGAAACTGGCTAAGAGATACGTTGATCACTCTTTTGTTCTAAGGTTATTAGATCTCTTTGATTCAGAAGATCCGAGAGAAAGGGAGTACTTGAAGACTGTTTTGCACCGTATATATGGAAAATTCATGGTGCACCGCCCTTTCATTAGGAAATCAATCAACAATATATTTTACCGGTTTATTTTTGAAACTGAGAAGCATAATGGAATAGCAGAACTTTTAGAAATTTTGGGCAGTATAATCAATGGATTTGCCCTTCCACTGAAGGAAGAGCACAAGTTGTTCCTAGTTCGAGCTCTGATTCCACTTCATAAACCAAAGTGTGTACAAATGTATCATCAGCAGTTATCTTACTGCATAACACAGTTTGTGGAAAAGGATTGCAAACTCGCTGATACTGTCATAAGAGGTTTGTTGAAATATTGGCCCATCACAAACAGTTCCAAGGAAGTAATGTTCTTAGGTGAGCTGGAGGAGGTTCTAGAAGCTACTCAGCCTCCAGAATTTCAGCGTTGTATGGTGCCTTTGTTTCGTCAAATCAGCCGTTGCTTGAGCAGCTCACACTTTCAGGTTAGTGGTTTTAGTTATTTTGTATTTTATTTCACAAAAACAGAAGGCAAGCCTTAACTTGGAAAATCTATTTCATCCCTTCAAATGTTCTTCCATCCCTCTCTCTCTCTCCCCAAAGTATCAGCGTAAGGGCCAAAGGAGCTGCATCCCAAGCTCAGCATCTTCCTCTCCTTCGTGCATCACGTCATTAACTGTAACTGGCAATGCACTAATGAGTGATTCACATCCTAGCTCTACCGTTTGCACATGAAACACTGGTTAACATAAGCTAACTCCCTTTTGGTTAGATTTTTCAGCCATTAGATTGCCACTCTTACTTCCAATTAGGAGAACAAACATATCTTTCTTGGAGCTGAGAATTGAAACTATTAGGTGTAGAAATCCTGCGTCCTCTCTTTTGAAATAACCTTGTTAGTACGACTTCATCGAGAACAATCTGTTTCCCTTTACATTCCATTTTCAAGTGTACTGTTCCTACTCTGTGATGCTTCGTTTGTAAAGTATGCCATCAGGTTTTGGATATAGGTTCTGGAGTTATCTATATCCAGCTCTTGTATAGTTATCCTGAACCTCAAATGCCAATAAGTTTTGCCTCGGGAAGGCAACTCTCACAATCATGGCAAACGGCTTGTGCTTCTATAAACTAATCCTATTCCATTCCCAAACCTAAAAGTGATGTTGTCATTGAACTCTTCTTCATGTCCCATGCCCATAGGGTAATGAGATGTTTGTGGTCCTCTATCCACATATATGTGTGCCGTACTTGTATGTGATCATTTTCCTCCACAAAGCCTATACCTCATGTCAAACCTCCAAGGCCACCTTATTAGACATGTGACCACCTCCCACTTTATCCCATCATTTGTATTCCCGCAAAAAGTTTCTTTGAAGCGTCTTCAACTTTTGGGTGACACTAGAGGGCGCATGCCTGAGAGACATGTAATATGTATGGATGCTTAGCAGAGTGCTCTTAATCAATACCTCCTTGTATCAAAAGTACTGTATTGATTGAGTACTAGGAAAGTGGACTCTGCAGGTGAATTTTATTAGCCAACAAACAGCAGTAATGTTGTTTATCAAAGGAACTCGCTAGGCCTTCAGAACAAAGGCAGTTCTGTTCTTTATACAGCTATCTAATTTTTCTATTATATATTAAGGCGTAAGGGCGAAGGCCTATTTAGCGCCTTGGAAAAGGTAACCGGTTAGGTTGACTTTGGAAAGGCAACTAAGGACCGGGTGAAGAATGAAAAACGTCCGCTGAGGCCCATGAGACAAAGTTTGCAGATGCGATCATGAATTGAACCAGATCAAAACATTCCGCTGTCGAAGTTCCATCTTACCTCGACATCATTGCTGTTGTCTTCCTTTCCATTTTGGTGTCAACGCATCAAAATCACTATTACCTCTTTCAATTTGGGCATTCCTACCGTTAGCTGTTCCTGACATCAGTTAGATACACAGATATGTAATTTCAGTGGACAGATTTGTCATTAGATTTGTTGAGTAGCTCTAGTTGATTTACTCCATTCGTTGGTATAGATCAAATTTGTGATCAAATGTGTGTATTTTTCTAGTTGTGTTGAGAGTAGATCAGATGCCATAAGATCAATGAGAAACATCTTGGCAGTACCCTCTTGGTTCTGACTTTTTGAATATTATTCTATATATTTTTATCAGAAAAAGATCAATAAGAAATATCAGGTTCGAGATGAATGATTAGCACTTCATTAGATCTACTGCAACCTTTATTTTGCATCAAGTTTGTACTTTGAATGAAGCTTGTTTAGGTTTGTTCTCTGTTTAACTTCATAACTCTCTTTAACTTTGCATCTGCAGGTGGCTGAAAGGGCTTTGTTCCTATGGAACAATGATCATGTTGAGAGCCTAATCAAACAGAATCGTAAAGTTATACTGCCGATAATTTTCCCTTCCTTGGAGAAGAATGCAAGAGGCCACTGGAATCAGGCGGTGCAAAGCTTGACATTAAACGTCCGCAAGATCTTCTCTGATGTTGATCCTGAACTCTTTGAAGAGTGTTTGCACAAGTTTGAAGAGGATCAGGCCAACGAAGAGGAGATAAAGATGAAACGTGAAACAACTTGGAGACGGTTAGAGGAGCTTGCTGGAATGAAAGCTGCAAGCAATGAGCCAGTACTAGTTTCTCCTAGGACAAAGCCTCATTCGCCGTCTGGCTAGAGACTGGATATCTTTGTTACTGTTGCTTTTTCCTTGATGAGCTGATCAATATGCTAACTGAGGATGGAAATTGCGAAAAGGAGGTGGATCCAATGAACCGTGTTACAGGTTTCCAATACAACCTGAAAATTTTGTTTTCCCAGGGCTCACAGTGTGATAACGCAAAATTGAGTTGGATACCAACTCTGTGCTCATTTAGAGGCAAGGACTGTACATATGGAATCGCGCAACTGGAGAACCTCAAGATTTTATAGTGTGCAGTCCACATGTTGCTGGAATTAATCTGGTTAAGTTCATTTGATCTTTGCTTTGTTGGAATTTGTATGATGAGACTGGAAAAGCATCATTCTTCAGGTATCTATTAATTTTTTTTTTCCGTCTAAGTTCCTTTTAGGCTGCACTTGACATTGCAGCTTAGCATGAAATGTCCCTGTAGATAACCTTGAGAATATCGAAATTAAGATATAGTTGCAATGTTTAAGAACCAATTTTTTTGAATTCAGACTGCTTGAAATTAGTTTCTTAGAAGTTTATTTTTCTTTTTCTCTTTTGGGGCCGGAAAAAAAAAGAATAACTTGATCTTAGTGAAGTTGCTATTTTTGTCACTGTTAGAGCACCAAAAAATATTCTGTTTATTCTGCTTGGAGACAGTAGTTCAACGAATGGACAGATCAAATAACTGAAAAGAGCAGGAGAAAACATGCATAGCGGAAATTTTCTCCCACGTCTTTGGTTCAATGATAAGCACGACGTGTGATATGTGAGTTAGGCATACATCACGAGTTTGAACCTTGTTGCGGACTAAAGTTCAATATTTAAGTGGAGATGGATAGAAAAACGATTTTATTATCCATTGAGTTTCAAATCATGTGCTACTTGGACCTCAAGATTTCTCGATCATTAAATACTCCGTGAAACTGAATAGTCTTTCTCTAAATTTTTGGGTAGCCAGTTTAATGCACATGCAGTAGACACACGCAACATAATGAACAAATTGTGTGACTAAGATTAACTGATTAAGCATATTCCTAGGATTTAATCAAGAAAAATTAGTTGGGTCGGCTATGTAATATGTTATGTATATAATATCAAATTAATTATTAATTATTCTTTCGGTTTAGGAGTGTTACGGTTGTTCGATAAAAGCTGTATATCTGTCCATGTGACTGCCAACGGAGAAAGGAAACATGAGGTGGCATACATGTTGGCACAAATAATTCTCTGTGGATATCACCGCTTGTTCCGATCATATATTAGAGATCTAAAAATTACACATAAAAAATATTTGCAAAGGTATTTTTTTTTTAATTCAAATTGTAAGTATTATAATTTGTGACACTGCACATAATTAACATTGTAATAGGAGAAGCGCAAATTTAAGTATTGAAATTTTCAACACTAGAGCTCGAATTGTGACTTCTTAGTTTATTGGATTGTTCCATTTGAGACATTAATGATCCGTTTCGCCATAGATTTTGGCGACTTATTTTGAAAACAATATTTGTTCATATTCTGGAATATGATAGTTTTTGAAGAAGAAAAAAAATCCAAGAATTGGTTTAGAGTAGTTTTTGGGTGAAATTTCTTCTTCCACTCATAAAATTTCAACTTTTTTTCAAATAAAACACATGTTCAAATATAACTTTAACTTCCAAAAATTATATTTCAACACAACTTCAAAAATTCGTTTTTCAATTTTCAATCAAATCTATGTCCCTAGCTAACATACGATGCTTCACCTGGAAAACTTTCTGAATGTTTGAATCAATCCACATTCTTTAAACATGGTAACTAATTAAGAAAAGAATTACCAAATTGTGCAATTTAAACTGCTAATTTACCTAGAGTGTTGATAAATATAATTAAAATAATTATATTAGGGATAATGGTTAAGCAAGGAACAAATGTAGAAGCTTTGAGTTCGACGTTATGCTTATAGTTGATTATTTGACAGAGTAAACTTCAAATTTACTTTTTGTTTAGGTAAATGGATAACAATATCTTGAAATCTACACCACTTAAATGATTATTTTTTTTTGTAATTTCGTTCAAATGTCAGCTCACCTCAAAAGTAAAAAGTCAGAGAAAGAATTATTTTAATAGATTAAAAAGAAACATTGCGGAAGAAACAATTAATGAAAATTTAACTTTTCAAATGATTTACCGATATTTCTTGTTAACGTCAACTAATCTCCAAATTTTACCTTTAGTTAACTTTATCTCTGAAACGGCACATGAATCCAGAATGACGAAAATAAAAGTAATAATTGAAGTTTTAAACATTTACTCCATTTCAAAAAAAGAAGGGACCGGCAACGACACCTTTGGATAGTTAGACCAAAGTTTAGGACGAAAAATGCAATTTATGCTTGGTTCTCCCGAGGTTGTAGAGAGTAATTGTGTAAACACCAAAAATATTCATAAGTTAAAATTATCCAAAAGTTGTAAGTTGATCAATCCTAATTTATATTTTTAGTCTGATCAGGAGTTTAGTATTTTATCTCTCATATTTTTTGTAATCCTTGCAATATCCTTTCTTGATCAAAATCAAGAGTTAAGGTCGTATTTTAATGGTTACGATTTTATCATGTATGTGTTATTCAGTCCTTCGAAAATTGATTTTACTATATAAACACTTATGACCTCCCCATATATGCTTTTCAGTAACGATTCCTCTATCATTACGACTTTTACCACAACTCTCCATTTTATTTTATTTTTCTTCATCCTTCTCGTTGTAAAATTACATTTTTATGGGAAGATTTGAGGTTGTAGTCTATTACAAATATTATTTTAATTGTATAATTATTTTCATATAAGATCAGTAAAAAATAATACAGACAATCTTTAAAAATAACATGGGAGACCTTCTAAGAGTAATGTTTTTGTTATTTTAATAATAACAAAAGTGTTTCTTGTTATAAACTAAAGACCGTAAAGTAAAGACAAGTATAGAGAGAAACTTATATATTATTCAACTTCAAACGTATGTATATAATGAACTGAAATCTCCTCTATTTATAGAAGAGAGGAAGCTCTTGTGTAAGCTGCTTTTGCAAGTTGCTGTGTAAGCTGCTTGTAAGCTGCTACTGTACCGGATATAGATAATGTTCTACCGGGGTAATGTTTATCCATAACGGGGTACCAAAAGGATAAGCTCATTGTACCAGATATAGATAATCTTCTACCGAGGGTGATATTTATCCATAACGGGGTACCAAAAGGATAAGCTCATTGTACCAAATATAGATAATCTTCTACCGGGGGTGACGTTTATCCATAATGGAGTACCGAAAGGATAAGCTTCTTCAGGAGGCTTATTTCCAATAGAGTACTATATAGATAAACATATTTACGGCGGAGTCTCATATAGATAAGCTTCTTCAAGAAGTTTATTTACAACGGAGTATAAATAAACATCCATAATATAATATATTCATAACACTCCCCCTTGGATGTTCATTAAAAGATAATGTGTCTCATTAAAATCTTACTAGAAAAAATCCGATGGGAAAAAATATCCTAGTGAAGGAAAAAGAGTACACATATTTAGTAATACGCATAACTAGTTGTCTCATTAAAAACTTTAAAAGGAAAACCCTGCGGGAAAAACCTTAGTAAGGGAAAGAGAGTATAGCGCATATTTTACTCCCCCTGATAAAAACCTTGTTTCAAATATTTGAATCTCTACATTCCAATCTTGTATACCATCTTCTCAAAAGTTGAAGTTGGCAAAGATTTAGTGAATAAATCTGCCAAATTGTCACTTGAACGGATTTGTTGCAGATCAATGTCACCATTTTTCTGAAGATCATGTGTGTAGAATAATTTTGGTGAAATGTGCTCCGTTCTATCTCCTTTTATAAATTCTTTCTTTAATTGGGCTATGCATGCAGCATTGTCTTCGTATAAAATTGTGGGTCTTTTATCACATTCCAAACCACATTTTCCTTGAGTAAAATGAATCACTGATCTCAACCATACGTATTCCCTAATTGCTTCATGAATGGCTATTATCTCAGCATGATTTGAAGAAGTAGCAACAATAGATTGCTTTGTGGAGCGCCGGGATATGACAGTACCTCCACATGTAAACACGTACCCGATTTGAGATCGAGCTTTATGGGGATCAAATAAATAATCTGCATAACCAACAAGATCCGCACTACCTTTGTTAACATAAGACAAACCCATATCAAGAGTTCCTTTTGAATATCGCAAAATATGCTTAATCCTATTCCAATGTCTCAGTGTAGAAGAATAACTATATCTCGCTAGTAAATTAACATAAAATACTATGTCAGGCCTTGTAGCATTAGCAAGATACATAAGTGTACAAATTGCACTGAGATAGGGTGTTTCAGGACCAAGGAGTTCCTCGTCCTCTTTTGGAGGTCGGAACGAGTTCTTATTCACTTCAAGTGATCGAACAACCATTGATGTACTCAATGGGTGCGTTTTGTCCATGTAAAAGTGTTTTAAGACCCTTTTTGTATAGGCATATTGATGTATAAAGATTTCTTCTGCTAAATGTTCAATTTGCAGACCAAGACAAAGTTTTATCTTTCTAAGATCTTTCATCTCAAATTCTTTATTAAGATATTCAATTGCCTTTTGTAGCTCTTCTGGAGTTCCAACAAGATTTATGTCAACAACATAAACAACAAGTATAACAAATTCTGATGACATTTTCTTTATAAAAATATATGGACAAATAACATCATTTAAGTAACCCTCTTTCAACAAATATTCACTAAGGCGATTATACCACATGCGCCCAGATTGCTTTAAACCGTACAAAGATCTTTGTAGTCTGATTGAATACATTTCTCGAGATTTTGAATTTTCTTCAGGCATTTTAAATCCTTCAGGGATATTCATGTAAATCTCATTATCAATTGACCCGTACAGATAAGTTGTAACCACACCCATCAGATGTATTTCAAGTCTTTCACGTAAGGCTAAACTGCTGAGATATCGAAATGTTACGGCATCCATAACATGTAAATATGTTTCTTCATAATCGACTCCATGTTGTTGTGAGAATCCTTGTGCGACAAGGCGAGCCTTGTATCTTTCAACTTTATTTTTTCATTCCTTTTTCGCATAAAAATCCATTTATGACCAACTAGTTTTATACCAATAAGTGTTTGGACTACTGGTCCAAAGACCTCTCTTTTAGCAAGTGCGTTCAATTCTGATTGAATTGCCCCTTGCCGTTTTGTCCAATCAGATCTTTGTCGACATTCTTCGACAGATCAGGGTTCAAAATCCTCACTATCTTGCATAATGTTAAGTGCAATATTATATGCAAAAATATTATCCACCGCTATTTCAGATCGATTTAAATTAATCCCATCATCAGTTGAACTTATTAAAAGTTCCTCGCTCACTTGAGTCTCGGGTTCATTGATTTCTTCAGGAATCTCAGAACTAATCAGATCTTGGGTCTCCTCAAGAGATCCCTTTATAGTATCATCTTGATCATTTGTCGATTTTCTTTTTTCGAGGATTTCGATCCTTAGAACCCGAAGGCCTACCACACTTCAAGCGTGCCTTAGGTTCACTAGCTCTCATGCTAGTAGATTGTCCTGTTGGGACATCAATTCA
The DNA here is from genome assembly GCF_000390325.3 of Nicotiana tomentosiformis. Taxonomy (NCBI): domain Eukaryota; kingdom Viridiplantae; phylum Streptophyta; class Magnoliopsida; order Solanales; family Solanaceae; genus Nicotiana; species Nicotiana tomentosiformis. The sequence continues at coordinate 98,543,278 of NC_090813.1, read as the reverse complement.
GATAGGCACATTCTTTGCAGAGATATGTGACTTAGTTATCCTTTTCAAATCAGTAAATGCGTCTGACATTTGATTTACTATATTTCGTAAATGGATGATCTTCTGGACCTCTTGCTTACATATAGGGGTACATGGATCAAAATAAGTTAATGATGAAACTTTTCACACAATTTCTCTTTTGATTTCCTTTTTCTCTCCCCCTAATGGTGAGAAATTTGTTTCATCAAACTGACAATCTGCAAATCGAGAAGTAAATAAATCTCCTGTCAATGGTTCAAGATAGCGAATAATATAGGGCGATTCAAACCCAACATATATTCCTAACCTTCTATGTGGACCCATCTTACTGCGTTGTGGTGGTGCTACTTGCACATATACAGCACATCCGAAATTCATAGATGAGCAATATTTGGTTCATGACCAAAAATTAATTGTGACGGAGAATATTTATTATAATGTGTCGGTCTGAAATGGATAAGTGATGTTGCATGCAAGATAGCATGGCCCCAAACAGTAGTGTGCAATTTTGTTTTCATAAGTAGTGTCTTGCTATCAATTGCAGGCATTTGATAAATGACTCTGCAAGGCCATTTTGAGTATGAACACAAGTTACATGATGTTCAACTTTTATCCCAACAGATAGACAATAAGCATCAAAAGCTTGAGATGAGAATTCGCCAACATTATCAAGGCGAATAGCCTTTATAGGACAATCTGGGAATTATGCCCTTAATCGAATTATTTGGGCTAATAGCTTTGCAAACGCCAGGTTGCGAGATGATAACAGGCACACATGAGACCATCTTGAAGATGCATCTATTAGGACCATAAAATATCTAAACATCCCTCTTGGTGGGTGAATAGGTCCACATATATCCCCATGTATACGTTCTAAAAAGGTAGTGGATTCAATACCAACCTTCATTGGTGATGGTCTAGTGATCATTTTGCCTTGATAACAAGCATCATAAGAAAATTCATTATTTGTAAGAATCTTCAGGTTCTTTAATGGATGCCCACTTGAATTTTCAGTAATTCGTCTCATCATTATTGATTCAGGATGGCCCAAATGGCCATGCCAGAGCACAAAAATATTTGAATCAGTAAACTTCTGGTTTACGATAGAGTGTGCTTCAACTGTACTAATCTTTGAATAGTATAAGCTAGAAGATAAAGTTGGTAACTTTTCTACAGTGCGCTTATGGCCAGGAACATTCTTTGTAATATAAAGATATTCCATATTCATTTCATCTATCGTCTCAACATGATACCTATTTCGGCGGATATTGATAAAACTCAATAAGTGGCTCTTCCGGAGCCTTCAATTAAACTTATATTACCAGAAATTGTTGAAACATTTGCTTTTTCCTTATGCAAATAAGAAAAGTATTTTTGATCTTTGAATATGGCATGAGTTGTTCCACTATCAGTTACACAAATATCTTCATGATTGGTCTTTGATCCAAACATAATTTAAGGATTATCCATATTCTTCAAAAACGATATAAAAAATAAATATGATAGTAAACATCATTATCAAAGCATAACTTTTATTTATGTACAACAATTACATAACCATATTATCTACTACAAACAACAAAAATTAAAATATTTATATTTCTACAAATTCATCACCGATCACATGACCTGTTTCTCCTTCCGGGAGTGCAAAGTAATCAGCTACATCCAAATGCATGAAGTCTAATTATCTTCAGAAATAAAATTTACTTCAGCATTTTTATCTGTGTTCTTCAAGGAGGCTTGATACAGCTCAACCAAGTGCTTTGGCGTACGACAAGTACGTGACCAGTGCCCCTTTCCTCCACATCTATAACATGCATTTTCTGCCTTTGCTGCTTGCACCGCTTCATGCTTTTATTCCTTTCTTTCCACTGCTGGTGGTGATGAGGGTTATTTGGTGCATTATTATTACCATAATTAGAGTTTCTTCCCCGACCACGGCCATGACTACGATTGGGGCCACGACCTCTTCCACGCTTAGCTTGGTGGAAGTTCGTCTCCTTCACTTCATGAAATGGACAAGAACCATTAGGCCGACTTTCATGGTTTTTCATTAATAGCCCATTATGTTGCTCGGCTATAAGAACATGTGAAATAAGTTCAGAATACTATTTGAATCCCATCTCTCGATATTGCTGCTGCATGAGCATATTTGAGGCATGAAAAGTGGTGGAAGTTTTCTCCAACATATCATGATCGGTAATATTATCACCACATAATTTCAATTGGAAAATTATTCTGAACATAGCAGAATTATACTCACTGATAGATTTAAAATCTTGTAGCGTTAAATGAGTCCAATCATAACATGCGTGTGGAAGAACGACCATCTTCAGGTGGTCATATCTATCTTTCAAATTATTCCACACTATGACTGGATCTTTAATAGTGAGATATTCTATTTTCAAACCTTCATCAAGGTGATGACGCATGAATATCATTGCTTTGGCACGCTCTTGGTTTGATGCTTAATTTTTGTCTATGATGGTGTCTGCGAGACCCATCGCATCAAGATGAATTTAAGCATCAAGCACCCAAGACATGTAGCTTTTGCCTAATATATCCAGGGCTACAAATTCAAGTTTAGAAAGATTTGACATTATTTAGAAAAAAAAAGTTCGTACCTATGATACTTTTAAAGTATTTGCTCGAGATGGCAGAGTCTCGTGCTGATAACGTGTTATAAACTAAAGACTGTAAAGTAAAGACAAGTATAAAGAGAAAACTGATATATTATTCAACTTCAAATTTATGTACATAATGAACTGAAATCTCCTCTATTTATAGAAGAAATGAAGATGTTGTGTAAGCTGTTTCTACAAGCTGCTGTGTAAACTGCTTGTAAGCTGCTACTGTACCAGATATAGATAATCTTCTACCGAGGGTGATGTTTATCCATAAAGGAGTACAGAAGGATAAGCTCATTGTACCAGATATAGATAATCTTCTATCGGGGGTGATGTTTATCCATAACGGGGTACCAAAAGGATAAGCTCACTGTACCAAATATAGATAATTTTCTACGGGGTTATGTTTATTCATAACGGAGTACCGAAAGTATAAGTTTTTTCAGAAGACTTATTTTCAATAAACTACTAAATAGATAAACATATTTACGACGGAATCTCATTATTTATAATAAAGTACTAAATTAACATCCATAATATAATATAATCATAACACTTCTCAACATTTAGCTAGTTTTAAAAGCAAGGAGAAAATAAAATTAAAATTAGTAGGCTATGAGACAAATCTACTGTAGGCTGGTAGGCGCCACAATTGATTTGTCCCAATTTTCTAGAAACGCCACTAGCTCCACCTAATCAAACCGTACATCCAACATATTTGCTGCTCCCCTTCTCCTCTTTCAATTTCCAACATATTTACTGACTACTACAGTATTTCGAAATCAGGCATTTTGCTCTTTTTTTCACCTCTCCCCCTTCCTCTAATTCAAGCAATCTAATCTCCGTCTACCTTTTCCTCAATCTCAATCCATCCCCCCCAAAAACCCTAAAGATAAAGAATGAAATCCATTTTATTCCCTTTAAAAATTCAAATCTCAGCTGAATATCGACGTAGTTTTGTGACTTCAAATCAGTTTTAATTAAATCAACAAATTGTCACTTAAACAAAGGGGCGGAGGTGGCGGAGGTAGACGGAACCCTAGAAATCTTCGAGCGAGGGGGAGGGAGTTAGGGGGGAAATGCCAAGCGTGGCTGTGAAATTATACAGCGTGTTCTTCAAATTCATGTTAAAGCATCGGTTGCAAAACCGAACCAATGCCGGCGGAAGCTCTTACGGCGTCACATCGCGTCCCGATGAGGAATCAGTTGCTGCTTCAAATCCTGTTTTCACCGACGGCGTTGCCACCAAGGACCTACATATAGATCCCACCACCTCCGTTTCTATCCGAATCTTCCTTCCCGAGACTTGTCTCGGCTCGCCCGATTCCGATTTAAGGGCACAATCTAAATCTAGGGTTAAGCCTTCGACCCGATTACCTGATTCAGGATCCGATCCACGTCGAAACAGCTATGGTGCTGCTACCACTGATAATGTAACCGACACGCATTATAAAAATGGCCATAGTTTCAATCATAGGAGAAATAGCTATGGATGTAATGCGGATGATCTTGCTTTGAAATCTGAAAATGGAGTTTATAGAGGATATTCTCCGTCTAGTAAAAATTGTAGAAAGTTGCCTGTGATGTTACAGTTTCACGGTGGGGGATTTGTGAGTGGGAGTAATGATTCTGCTTCGAATGATTTCTTCTGTAGAAGAATCGCGAAGCTCTGTGATGTTATTGTAATAGCAGTTGGATACAGGCTAGCGCCTGAGGATCGGTACCCAGCAGCGTTTGAGGATGGGTTGAAGGTGCTACATTGGCTGGCGAAGCAGGCTAATTTGGCCGAATGTAGTAAGTCGTTGGGGAACAGACGTGGTGGAGGTGGGGATATGAAGAAATCTGATAGTCACGGGCACATAGCGGATGCCTTTGGAGCATCAATGGCGGAGCCTTGGTTGGCTGCTCATGGAGATCCGTCGAGGTTGGTTTTGGTCTTATTGTCTTATTCAATAGTTGTTGCCTTAGTTTTAGTTTAGATGAGGAAGTTTTAGATGTGGATAATTACATGTTTCAGTAATTGGTTGATTTGTCTTGAAGTGTGGGAGCATCTCATCTAAAAGCTTAAGCTATCAAAGAGAACACATTTTGTTATTTAGTGAATTATATCTTCAACAATCTGAAATGTGGTCACAAGTGTAGTTGTGAAGAATGAAAAGTTAATATAGCAGAAAATATGATTTTGTATAATGGAGGGGAAATCCATATTATTAGGCTTGGACATTGCGATTCTATCTGTTCGAAGTAGGTGCAGTGACTAGGAAGGGCAAAGCAACACCTTTTTTTTTTAATACAAATGCACACCTTTATTTTTAATACAAATGCTTAGTTTTGGGTCTCATGACTAGTGGGATTTTTTTTTTATTGTTACGACTAGTGGGATTTTTACCTGGTAAATTTCTTACTTTTTCTTTATGATATAATGTGGTTACAAGTTGAATTCCATAGATAGACAGGTGCAATGTGTTTTATAAATGGGTCATTTTTCCGACAGTCCTCTGGGCAATATTAGGAGATTCAATGCTAAATAGCTAGATCCTTTCCTGGCAGGGAAAACAGTTTAGTAGAGGGTGTTCTTGTGCTGATTTTTCCTGTGATCTACTGATTATGTTAGATACGACTGCCAAATTTAGTTTGTGAATAGAAGTGTTTTTGATGTTGGTTCGGGTTTGTGTCTTTCGGACTTGTTTTGAATGCTTTGTGAACGTTTCTCATTTTTTATAGGTTTTAAAAATGTTGCCTGATTTTGTTATTTCTAAATCTACAACATTGATGAAATTAGCTTATTATGGTCTTATTCTTTGGTCATGCTATCTTGAGTCCCAACATAAATGACCTATATTCTTTCAGCCATCCTAAAATGATAAATTTATATTGAATTAAGCTAACGCTGTATACTTTATTGAATTTGATGTAAAATCCATTTGTGAAAGAACTTATTATCCAATTTAAGATTTAATGAGTGGAGTAACCCAGAACCTTATATAACCTCTCTAGATATAATCTCCTTTAGAATCCTTGCACAATCCATGTGGGGCAATTATATAACTCAACTCCTTCTAGCACATGTAACTAGATCTTTTGGCTCACAGGTGGACTTGAAAGTAGAGTTTCTAATCTGAGAAATGGGCTTGCCAAATGTTGGTTCTATTACCGTGTAAAAAAGAATTTGAGCATCCAAATCCAAAGCCCAAACCAATGGATGGAGTAGTACAAGACCTTTCTAGACTGTTTTGAAAGCCCTTAAACAACTCATGTGAGACAATTGTATAACTGAACACGTTCCCACTCCATTAATTGAAGGTTAAATATGTTCATTAGGATATCACAATTCACAGGTACTAAAACTAGACTTTGCCAATAATTAAGGGACCAAATTAGCAATATTCCCTACATTTTACTATTCTTGTTACAACTTATTGCAGTCAATGCTGTATTGGAGAGTATCAGTTTGACCACTATAGTCTAAAGTAAGACGCTCTCTTTGGATGGTATTCTCACGTTCCCAAACTTTTAGATATATCTCTTCATGTTTGCATCCCTGCTATTTAGGGCAGATCTGCCAGATCTTCCTCCTTTTTCTGTTTCTATGTTTCATAGTGATGAGGCTAGTGTCTGTCCTTAAGCCTGCAAGTGGTCTAGTTAGAGAAACCCTGTTTTCCATTAAGATCAAATGACATGGCACCTCTTGACTTCCCTTATCAAAAAGGGGAGGGGGCACCCCTTGGCATCTTCCAGAAAGAGGTTATTCCTTCGAACCTTAGAGGGTAATGTAGCATGCCTCATGGGGTATAAATGGAGCAGGAGTCTGCAAGGAGCCAAGAGCTAATTCTTTGGGGCGGGACGAGGCTATAAGTCACATGGTTATTAAGTTCCATGTGTCACAGAATGAGGTGGATACAGCTGGTAGATTTGTGTTTGCTTGATGAGTAACTTGTGCTGGACGTCTTGACATCCGTAGTTGAATGAAGTCGCTTTCTCATGTTCTGGTTCTATATAGTTACCCTACATGCCTAAATACTACTTTCTTATGCTTTTACCATGATAGGCTAGATCTCCTCCGCCACCTTGTTTCTCTGCGATGTTAGATATACTAATTAATAACTTCCCTTTTTAAAATTTTTTTGTTTGTTTTTATATGTTCAACTAGGTGTGTTCTCCTTGGAGTGAGTTGTGGAGGAAATATAGCTGATTATGTAGCCCGGAAGGCAGTAGAAGCAGGTAAGCTTTTGGATCCAGTCAAGGTGGTGGCACAGGTCTTGATGTATCCTTTTTTCATTGGAAATGTTCCAACTCATTCCGAGATAAAGCTAGCAAATTCCTATTTCTATGACAAGGCTATGTGCATACTTGCGTGGAAATTATTTTTACCTGAAGGAGAGTTTGACTTGGATCACCCTGCTGCTAACCCACTAGTTCCTGGGAGAGGAGGACCTCCCTTAAAGCGAATGCCCCCAACTTTAACAATTGTAGCAGAGCATGACTGGATGAGAGATCGGGCTATTGCTTATTCAGAAGAACTCCGGAAAGTAAATGTTGATGCTCCTGTTCTTGAGTACAAGGATGCTGTTCATGAGTTTGCTACTCTTGACATGCTTCTCAAGACCCCTCAGTCTCAGGCTTGTGCTGAGGATATTGCTATCTGGGTTAAGAAGTACATTTCACTTCGAGGTCACGAGTTTTCGTATTGAGTTGGACAGATGGTCTTGTATAGCAGCATCTTTGTGACAAACGATCCTTGCGGTTTGAGGTTCACCATATATGGCCTTCAAGTTCCATCGCACATTCTTTTTTCCTTGGGATGTTTCTTTTGTAAAATAGATGTCACTTGCCAGAAATTAGGGTTTAGCTGAGTTTTGAGCCACGAATTCCTCTTATTTGAGCATGTATGTTATCCTTGTAAACATTTTTCTCTCTGTTATTAGTAGATAAAGGAAGAGACGTATTCTGCTTAGCGTTACCCTTTATATTGTATGGTTGGACTTCAGCAGTATTTGGATTTAAGGAACTTTTGACTGTGTATTAACAAGTTCTTGATGAGTCTGTATTGTCAAGGAGATAGTTCTGAAAGCAGGAGTTTAATCGGAGGTAATGTTTTATTTATTTATTTATTTTTATTTTTTTTGTTTTTTAATCTTCGTATTCAAGCATATGTTTACGTTGTCTTTTACTTGTGGCCATTGAGAGATTGTGTCCCAAAGCTTGAGGAGATGGATTATATATAATATAGCCTTGTCAACGAGGTAAAACCATTATATGTAATAAATACTCCGTCCGTTTCAATTTATGTGAACCTATTTACTTTTTAGTATTTGTCAAAAAGAATGATCTCTTTCCTTATTTGGAGACAATTATCTTTATGCAATGATTTATAGTCACACAAAATATATGTGTCTCATTTTACACCACAAGTTCAAAAGTTTTTTCTTTTTCCTTAAACTCTGTGCTCAGTCAAATGGGTTTACATAAATTGACGTAGCATTTAAACTATGGCGTGCTCAGTCAAATGAGTTCCCAATTTTCATTTAAATTAGGGAAAAGGGCCAAATATACCCCTCTACTTTCATATATTGTCTGTATTTAACCTCCGTTATACTATCAGACCAAATTTATCCCTATCATTATACTATCGTGCTAAATTTACCCCTACAATCAGCGAATTTTTAAAAATACCCATTGATCTGTTAAGTAATCCAAAATCTCCCAAATTCCTTTTATTTAAATCACTTGTTGTTCTTCTTGGTCCACTATTTTAATTTTAAAAATTACTATTGATGTGAATGCTAAAATTACTAGATTATACAAATTATTCATAATTTTTTTTTTATTATCAATGCACCCATTCCTCTTTTTGTAATAAATAAAATTGGTTTAAAATTTTATTTATTTTTCAATCATATACATAGCGTAGAATTTAGTGGGTCTATTTATTGTGTATGATATGTAGCTGATCATCATGTATATTCAAATATATTTTGTCATTGCCTGGTTAGTATAGAGTTCGATCGACTAACTTAAGAGTGCAAAATATATGACATTTAATTAAAGCAAAGTTGAATTAGACAATGTAAAGTCTCTAAGAAACTTCAACTTCACTCACTAATACTTGCAAAGTCTCCATACATTTGGTGCAACAAATTCATTAAAATTCGGGGTGTTGTAAATACTTTTAGAATTTAGAAAAGCTACATAATTTAGATTTTTTAATTTACTATACTTTGTTTATTCGATTGTATTATTTAATATTTTTTAATCTTATTTTTTTCTCTAATTCAGAAAGCAGGTAAATGCCAATTAATTCAAAAATAGTGGACCAAGAAGAAGATCGAGTGATTTAAATAAAAGGCATTTAGGAGATTTTGGATTACTTAACAAATGAAAGGATATTTTTAAAAGTTTGCTGATTGTAGGGGTAAATTTGACCTGATAGTATAGCGATAAAGGTAAATTTGGTACGATAGTATAAAAGAGTTTAAATATAAACAATATATAAAAATAAATGGGTATATTTAACCTTTTTACTTTAAACTATGAAGCTTGACGTAGCATTCGTATACTTAATTGGTTTCTGTTGGTGTGAAGAAAGGAGTTCGATGTTCCCGATGATGTGTTTTTAGTTATTTTCAATATCATTGAATTTGATTTAACATTCCAACCAATTAACAAAAACTAAAGAAATGAATGTTTGCATTCATTGTCGAGATAACGCACACTAACTACTCTTCTTTCTAAAAATACTAGATGATGGATTACCCGTGCCAGCACGTGCCCAATATGCAAGTATGTTTTTATCCCTTACTAATAGCAAGAAATTATGTACGATGGACTTTTTCTAAACCACCGTTTATATTTTGTGAAAATAGGCTCACGCCACCAAAAAATTCTGACAATCACCAATTTTTTCAATCATAATATTGAATTTTTTTTATGCTCCATCAAAATTTATGACAAAAATTATGTCAAGTATTTTTCTGAATATCCTAAATTAATATTTTTAATTTGACTTCTCATTAAAAGAAAAATATTTTACTACACGGAAATTTTTCAAATCGTTCTGAATTGTACACGTCTTCCTGAGTTATCGACTCTACCCTAATACATAATTATTGAATCAAAAGTCGAATATTTAACAGGTCAAGATAAAAAAAAAAATGAACCATAGGGAATACAAAGAAGACTAAAAGAATTATAAGTATAAGAGAATTTAGGCTTACACTATTCATATTTTATATGGTGTAAATTCAGACTTTAGAGCGTAAAAGATTAACAAGATCAATCAACATAGATAGTTAGATAACTTTATAAAAGAAAAATACAAAGTTATCAAGAGTATCTACCAACTGTCTATGCTCCAATTAAAACAAATTAAAAGTTTAAAATTATAAGATTGTAAAGTTATGATACATTTGCTATTATCCTTGAAATATACTCCAAGTTGCCAAAAAATGGTCTAAAAGCACTACAAATTTTGTATAATATTCAAGCATCTACACTTCAATAATATTAATCAAGTAACTAACCATGCAAGTTCTCACCTCATCTGTCGGGTTGGTCATGTAGTTTTGTAGGATAGAATTTTATTTCTTCATAATTTCTTTATCTTTACTTGCAATCATTTACCATATTAGATAATCTAACTAATAGTTATTCTTCAGAGCATATTTAGGAGTTTGTGTTATATTTTTAATTAATGAGAATAACCCCTCAAAATTAAAATTGTTTTAAATTGAACATTAACGCATATATTTTAACCTTTTTTTATTTTCTTTTTTAATCTCTATAACTCCATCAGTTTTTCCTAAAAAAAAGCTACGTAAATTTGTATAAGTTTAGTTGCATAATTTGAATTTAATTTGGCTTTAAATAAATTAACTTGTAAAATTATAATATTGAGGATTTAATCCGATGCAGTATGCTATCCTTACAATTATGCATATATATATATATATATATATAAGTTACATCTAATCATACTTTAAAATACATAAATAAAAAAAGGAGTGCAATAATATTGCTATATACGTGAAAAATAGTTGGCAAAAGGAGTGCAGTTTTAATATACGTAGAAAATATTTAGGCAAAAAATTTTGCTCACAAAAGAAATATGTCATGAAGTAATGTTTATTTTATTTCAATTTTTTTGGTGATATCTATGGCTATTAACAAATAAAACCATCTTACAAAAACGTGGCAGTCACATAATCTAACACAAAGGAAGAACATTGATGTGCTGGTGTAACAAAATAGATGAATGGGTCCCACAAGTTGCAAAAAGCATTTTCAAAAGGTAAGGTGATGCGCCGCATAGGGAACTTAAAAGTATTCCCTATTGGAGGGTACCATAATTACAACATGTTAAAGAGAAAATTTCAATTTTACCCCTGTTCAGCAAGCAGTCATGTCGTCCGGTTGCCTGCTAACTTAGATAGAAGAATTTATCCCTATTTTTTTTATTTATTTTCGAGATTCAAACTAAATAAATTTTAACTAAAATTTAAAAATATGTTATTTCACCAATTTGATGTGAGGAAAATAACGACTAATGGACACGGAACTTTTTTTTTTTTTCTAAACATCTTCTTAACTTAGAAAAGTAAGTTTTATCCAGTTTAATTTAGCTGCAAATATTAGTTAGATTATATTCAATAACTAAAAAGTGTCAAATAAATTAAGACGAAAAAATAATTAAGTAAAAAGTATTAAATAAATTAAGGCCGAAAGAGTAATTAAGATAACATAAATAATATTCCAGGACAGGACGAAAATGGTAAAACATCACAAAGTAATGATGTGAAATGATAATGTCTTTAAAATCTCTTGTTTCATCTTTCTTCATTGTTTTTATTAAGTCTGCTCCTATTATTATTATTATTATTATTATTATTATTATTATTATTATTATTATTATCGTTGATACACGTATATCTCCGAAAAAGCAAAAGAGCTAGTACAAAAAATACCCGCAGTATCTGAAATTACAATCATTAGATACTTTCCTTTTTAAACCCCTTTCCAATTCACTCCACTTTCTTTTCTAACCCCTTTCCATTTTCTTTGTGGGTTTTTAAATCTTCTTCCCTCTCTCCCGATCTGGTTCTTGTTATGGCAAGATCCAATCGGATGAGCTGATTTTCCTGTACATGAAATAAATGGACATAAGGAAGTTCAAGTGAAGACTCCAGTAGTTTCATCCAGTTACATACAGTGAGACCAGTACACACGCCTTTCCTAAAATTGGATTTTATCTCCTTTTCTGGGAAGGTAAATAAATCAGACTTTTCTATTACTTCACACTCATTCTGTACCGTGTGTGTTGATTCTTGTTCGCTCGAGTTTGTAAAGAGTCCAACGCTTGAAACTGTAGATCTCCAATCAGGTACATCTTAGTACCTTTCTTCTTCTTTGCACTGTAGAAAGCTTCAATGCACATATCATGTTTGTAAGTTGTTCTCAAAGACTAAAACCCCCAAGACCCAATTCAAACCTTTTACTTTCTTGGTGAAAGATCTGTGTAATGGAGTAAGTCGTTATATCTTGTACAATTTGAGAATGGATTTGAGTTATGTACAGTGCAATGATTTTTACACCATAGTGTAACTCAACCTGTTATAGTAGCTTATTGTCCATTTATTCTAGCTTACCAATCAATGCTATTAACTAGAGTTACCTGTAATTAACTTTTAAGTGAGCTGATTGTGCAAATATTTTTTATACCGTTAACACATAGAGCTTAAACTCTTTAAGAATACTAAGTTTTCTGGTCAATGTGCTAATTTATTTGGTAGGATATTGAAGGATCAAGATGAAGTGGATGGGGGGGAGTGTGAGCCAAAGCATGGAAGGTTTTAGGGCGAAATTCAGAGTGGCTGCGATGGTTCTACTTGCGTTATGGATAGGTCTAGCTGGTCTTTATGGCATGATAAAACCCATATCTAATGGTTGTACCATGACATACATGTATCCTACTTACATACCTATACCTACACCGGCAAATGTGTCGTCCACAAAGTACGGATTACATCTGTACCATGAAGGATGGAGAAAGATTGATTTCAACGATCATCTTAAGAAGCTTACTGGGGTTCCTGTTCTTTTTATCCCTGGCAATGGTGGTAGCTACAAACAGGCAAGTTTCTTATTTATGACCTCAAATGTTTCAAAACAGTATTTCCATCATATGCCTATGTTTATTGTCAAATCTATACCTTGTTTGGTCTTTTGGCTTAGATCAAGTGTAGTATCTATTCTTATTAGCTTTTTTTGCGTCAAATTTTCCATCTGGGAATGTTATTAGTGCATTACCAATTCCATTTAGATCGAACGAGGTGTCATATGTGTGCATTTAGTAATGACTCATGACAGATGAGCAGATACAGAACATAAAATGTTGAAAACACAAGAAAAATCTTATATCCTTGGAACTGTTTTCTCATATGCTTCTGGCACTTTGAAAGCATAACACAAGTCAACTTTGATTCACGGATGCTAAAACTATATACTATAAAAAGTAATTCTACTTGTCTTAAAGACAACAAAAGTGATGTTAAAACGTTATATTTGTTTTCTCTGCGAGTTGTGACTGCATCAAATTAAACCAGAAAGAAGTAGTAATTAATGAAGTCTAAGTAAATGGTATATATATGTGTGAACCAATTGAACATCTTGTTTCACGTACAAGTAAAAGATTATAATAGTGGAAATAGCTAACAAGTTATGGATCTTACCTTTCTGTTGGGGGCTGACATCAATCAGTTGATACCAAGGTAAGCACCAAAAATGCTTATAAGCCAAAATCAGGGTGGCGTTTCAGCTTATAAGCACTTTTGGTTTGACCAAGATTCTTATTATTTTATTCCTAATATTGTTTGTAATTTTGAATTACCTTTTTTGAAAGAAAACCCCTAATTTACTCTTCGTTCGTTTCCACCTTTCATCCTTCTCTCTACTGTTCTTACTGCGACAACTGCTGATTGATTGACTTATTCTAGAAAATCTGATGTGGAGGTTGCACCTGTGCTTTTTCACTAGAGTGTGTGTGTGTGTGTGTGGGTGGGGGGGGGGGGGATCATGTGATTGAATATTAACTGCTTGTTATGTGAATGTATGTGGCATCATAAGATGAGTGCAAGACATGTTAATGCATTACTTGTTCTCGTTTTATTGGCTTTGCTTCTAATCCTTTTTAAACACTTTTACAGGTGAGATCTGTGGCTGCAGAATCTGATAGGGCTTATCAAGGAGGTCCTCTTGAACGTAGTTTTTACCAAGAAGCCTCTCTAAGTCTCGGAGAGGGAGTAGATTCTGATGTCACCAACACTCCTTTGCCCTATCAATATACATCCATGCTTGACTGGTTTACCGTGGATCTTGAAGGTGAACATTCTGCAATGGATGGCCGAATTCTTGAAGAACACACTGATTATGTTGTATATGCCATTCACAGGGTATAGCTTTTCTTGCTCAAGTAGAGTGTCTCTTTATTGGCATTAATTTGAGGGAATGTGTTGACAATCTTTGTTGCGTGATTCCATAGTTTATCCAATGTAACACAGAGATGAATACAGGATGCTTTCCTGGAAAAGGGAGAAGATATAATTAAAAGTTGAATGTAAAATACCAATTTGCTTAAGTTAATATGATTCACCGTTTTCTTTTTGTGCGTTTTACTATGGTTTTCTTTCTGTAGGAAATAGACTGGATTATTTGATGTTGACAGTGACAATCTTAAAGAACTTTTTAAAGGATATCTGCAAGTCTGTGGGTTCTTATAGATTGATGATGCATGGTTAGATTTCCCATAAAACGAGAGAAACTAGAATCTACGTGCTTAGTCTTATCTTCTGGTTGCTTATTAACAGTAACACTAACCACTAAGCATGGATGATGATACTTACATTTGCTAATAAGCAAGTCTGGAGAAAAAGGACATAACTTACTGGGAATACATTAATGAAAAAAAATATGCTGTCCTTTCAGATTGGAAGTGCTGAGACAGTTTTCTTAGAGTTGCAAGTCTATAAGTTATTATTCAAGTGCTTCCATTGAGAAAGAGAAACCATTATTTTTGCGGGTCTGTATAACTATTTAGCAGGGAAAACGAAAGAAAAAGAACTAATATAAGAATCTAGAAATGCCGTCTAGAATTTCACGAATCCTTGCTAAGGTAAAGCTGCATAAAGCATCAAAAGTGAAAATTGAGGAATATATCAATATGATAATACCTATGAAGTTTATGCTTTTCCTATCCTCATTGGAACAATGACTAGATGATAAGCAAAGACAGATTATAGCTCATTTAACCAGATAGATCCAATGTTAAACATATATGTTTACAACTTTAATGCCTCAGACAATGGAAACACCAGTAATAGCATATAGCTCAAACTTGATACTGATAAACATGCTTGGAAGTGCTGTCCAGATGGAAGTTATTTTTGGAAAATATTTTGTGTCAGGTTACTTGACTTGGTTTTATTGTCATTTACTAATTTATTTGCCAGTAATGTAGATTAATCTAGTCTTGGACTGTTTGACACCTCTGGTACTCTAGTATTAAGCAGGGGCTTCCGTTACACATACATGTCTGGTGGGTGAGGCAAGAGATCAAAAAAGATTTTTTAAGTGATGGGGAGCTTTATTTGAGTTTGTTCCTTAATATTGGAAGTTTTAGAACTTCCTCATTTGAATTGATTTTGCCATCTTTTGGAAAGCGTCGTCATTTTCTACCCTTTTGGGTGCATTCTACTAGTCTAGATCTTTTATATGCATGGTTATTGTTGTTTAATAAATTCAGTGAAGATTGAAGACTTACAGTTCTACGTTTTATATTCCTCTCTACTTCCTTCCTGCTCCTCTTTTGCTCTCAGTCCCCTTTTATCGCCTTGAATTTTTCATGTCTGTGTTTCTATTTACATCTTCCTGCTTTTAGATTTTGGATCACTATAAAGAGTCCTACGATGCACGAGTTAAGGAAGGTGCTGCTGCGTCTAGGAGTCCTCCGAGAAGTGTAATATTGGTTGGTCATTCAATGGGTGGTTTTGTTGCTAGAGCTGCGATTGTCCACCCACATTTGAGGAAATTTGCTGTTGAAACTGTTCTGACACTTTCTTCTCCGCACCAGTAAATTGCTCTACTCTTGGAAGGCTATTATATCGTTACACTTCTATGCTATAAATGACTAATTCTTTTTTGTGCCTTATCCAGGTCGCCTCCTCTGGCTTTGCAGCCATCACTTGGTCAGTATTATGCACTTGTAAATTACGCATGGAGGAAAGGATATGAGGTCCAAACTTCTCGATCAGGACATTATCTGTCTGATCCAGCACTTTCTCATGTTGTTGTCGTCTCAGTTTCTGGTGGTTATCATGATTACCAGGTACTTCTTCTATTTGATTTTTTACGTTTCAAGTACATGATGGTGAAAATCTGAAATATAATTGGCAAAGAAAAATGTAAGGCTTACAACGGGTATAATTTCATTTCCCTTCTTTCCGTTCCATGCAATTCCAGTAGGAAACCGCAGTTATTGATCTTCAATCAAATATTTTTGAAGTGAATGGTTGTTGGTTACTTTTAGAGGAAACTGACTAAACATAAAATTCTTTTTGATTGGTAAACAAAATATTTTTATGTTCAGGGGTTTAACTTAGTAACTGCCATGCTATTGCTGTTGAATGCACTGCTCTATTAGCTTGTAAAGAGAAGTAGCTCTAGAACTTATTCTCCATCTTGGACTAATGTTAACTTATAGTAGAGTTTTGTTCTTTCTAATGGTTCTACGTTTGCTAACTTTCACTTTTGACTTATCCTTAACCTTTGTCTCCATATGACGATTAAAGCATACTTTATTTAAACGGATAGACCCTTATAATGATTTAAGTATACTTTATTTCAATGAGCCAGATAGTATCTCCGGCTGATATTTGTGTATTTTGGTCTTTGGATGTTGTACTTTCTCTTGCCCCACCAATGCCCTTTATGTGAGCTAACAGTTACGTATTACTTGACTAAATATTTACCATTAGCTTCAATAACTTTTCATTTTTAGGTTCGGTCAAAGTTACAATCACTTGATGGTATTGTGCCTCCTACCCATGGCCTTATGATTAGTAGCACGGGCATGAAAAATGTGTGGTTATCAATGGAACACCAGGTTATTTTGTGGTGTAATCAGCTCGTGGTCCAAGTAAGTGAAATTTTTCCCAAGAGTCCCCAATTAAATTTGTAATAGAATAGCTTTGAATTTCAACATCAACTTTTTCAGGTATCACATACTCTTCTTAGCCTGATAGACCAGGAGACCGGTCAGCCTATATCTGATGTTCGGACGAGGCTGACAATCTTCACAAAAATGCTTCACAGTGGAATACCTCCAAATTTTAATTGGTTAAAGCAACCGCAGCTGCCCCATATACCAATCGAAACTGGAGAAGCTGAATCTGGTATTCTCAGACCAACTCTCTATATCTACTTTATTCAGAGGAACAGATCCTTATATAGTGTTAAAATATATAAAGATGCATTTACATGCTTACATGTGTTCTTGTATCTGGGCAACAATTTGGGTGGATTGTGGTGCAGGATCTCAGGCGCACAGCATGTATGCTTGCCCCCGTAGCATTCATTGGAGTGATGATGCACTTGAAAGAGATTTATACATCGAGACAACCACTGTTACAGTTTTAGCAATGGATGGGAGGAGGCGGTGGTTGGATATTGAGAAGTTGGTCAGCTTCCTTTTATCATTTATAAAAAGTTCACGCTGTTCATATCTTTCATAGGGTGCTTGCTTACGTTGTGTTTTCTATCTTCAAGACAAATGCTTGTACTCTTCTGGGAAAAGGTCAAATGTAAATTATTTGAGGGACTCCTTAACTTGCTTTGATAGCTTGGATGCAGCAACCAAGAATGTGTAGCATAAAATTTGATGCTTCTTGTCCAGTTTATAACATAACTTACTTGCATACTCAGGGATCTAATGGCAAAAACCACTTTGTTTTTGTCACAAATCTTTCTCCATGTTCCGGTGTACGACTGCACCTTTGGCCCGAGAAAGGATCTTCAGTTTCCACGTTACCGACTAATAAACGGGTTTTAGAAGTTACATCAAAGATGGTGCAAATTCCATCTGGACCAGCTCCAAGGCAGGTACTTGGTTATGTACACTGTCTTCCAAATGCTCTGTGATGTTATTATGAGCTAGTTTGATTGAAATTTTTCCTAAAGGGTGGTGTCTTTTCAATAGGTTGAACCAGGTACTCAGACTGAGCAGGCACCTCCTTCTGCTGTATTTTGGCTGCATCCAAAGGATATGCGTGGCTTCAGATTTCTGACCATCTCAGTGGCATCTCGCCTGGTACTTGTTCACAGGGTTTCAGATATGCTTTAGATTCTGTTTAGTCATGAGACCTGCTATCTTGGGAAATCTTTGTAGGTGTTCGTATCTGTTAGAAGTTATTTCCCGTCACATCTTTATAATGTGAGATAGGACTTTACTTTCTGTACTTTACCAATAAAGGTTAAAGGAACTTCACTTTCTAGCGCCATGTTATGCGGCCTAAGATTTCAGTTCACAATGTCCGCTCCAGAAATGCTTTATACATTTAACGGAAAAGGCCTAAAAATGCCACTCAACTAACATAAATGGCCTATCTATGCCATCCGTTAAAAGGTCGCCCTATTCATGCCACTAACGTTATACTTTTGGCCTATTTATGCCACTAACGTTATACTTTTGGCCTATTTATGCCATTGCCTTTTGGAACTGTTAGTAGACAATGGCATAAATAGGCCAAAAGTATATCGCTAGTGGCATAAATAGGCCAAAAGTATAACGTTAGTGGCATGAATAGGGCGACCTTTTAACGGATGGCATAGATAGGCCATTCATGTTAGTTGAGTGGCATTTTTAGGCCTTTTCCGTACATTTAACTTTCGTCTTTCCTTTCCAGAAGTGTCTTATTCAGCATTTCTTCATGACCAGTTTGTCCACTGTATACAGCATGGAATTCTCTCCTTAGACCAAAAAATACTAATGAAACAAGGAAGATCTTTAATGTTTTCTACTTGTTCTCACTATTTTAAAACAAATTTCTATTTCGTTCATTCCATATGCTAAAGAGACACAATGGTAATGTATACCAGTTGCTTTTTTTTCACTTCCAATCTCTGCATTCTCCACCTCATGGTTGGTTCCTTCACTGTTCTTGATAGCACACATGAGAAAACAAGGGCCTAGATCTGTGAAGCCAACTTGCAATGCAATAAGAGATGATTAGTATTCTCTAAATCTTCGCATGCAACACCAACTAGCAGATATTCTCCTTTTTCTTAAATTATCTACCTTTGGAGATAGCATTCCGCTTGCACACGAAGCGACAAAGCTACTTCTAGAGGCTTGTTGTGCCAAACCTTTTTCAGACCTCCCTCTTTTCTTCCCTTCGTGATAACTGCTCCATGTAGTAGGTTTTTACTATTAAAAAATGGGCAAAAAAATCAGTATCTTCTTAAGATGCAGGTTCTGTCGTCGACGAGTGAGCTTATGCATGATTTCAGGTTGCCTTGCCACTTACATGAGAGGCTTTTATTGAAAACCATAAAGATTTTTGTATTTTATTATATGGTGGAGTGCATCTGGAAAAACAAAATTGATGCGTGAGAGAATCAATGGTGTTGAAGTTCATGCCTTTCCTTCTTCCTGTTTGTTGTTTAGCCCCTGGAACTGATTACTGAGTAATACAAGGAGCTTCGGATCTCTGTTTTTTTCGGGTTTTTAAACCAGTCTTCAATCTTTTGATGCTAGTTACATTACTTGTAATGGTAAAAAGAAGCTAGAAGGTTCTGTTGCAAATACAGAGTTCAAATTGTCAATAACCATATTAAACATTTTTTTGGTGTATAATCTTCTGCGACCGGTTTGACAAAGCATTAACTTTCAGAACTGCATAGCTTCACCCTTTAAGTTAGTTGTTTGAATGATTGCTTTTTTTAACTGGAGATACTCAGTGAAATAGTTGCTTGTACTTCCATTTTTTATCACTTTTCTGAATAAAATATTTTCTGTACAAATGATTGGTTATTGCGGTCATGAGTCACTACTCTCTGGCTTTCTTCTTGCTAGTCTATCCACTTCTAGTTTTTTAAGGATATTTGCTAATCACATTGGTAACGGGGCAAATACTGCAGAGAGACGCATACTAAATGTTGAAAAAGATGTAGAATACAGGGAGGGAACCGTCTTTTTCTCTCAATGTGTTTTAAACAGAAAATTACACTTGTCTTCTTCCTTTTATGGTATAGTTGCCGACAGATCCTTTTTGCAGTATTTTATACATATTCATGAGCTTTTGCAGTGCAATGTGCAAATTTGGTCTTGGAATAAAAATTTCAGATGGAAAGTTCTGTTTCTCTTTCTGTTGACTGTTAATTGTGCTTAGCTCCTGGGTTGCTAATTTGACTGATTAGTTCGAGCAACATTCTCATGATGACTTTATGATTTTCAGGCTGTTTCAGGAAGGCCTCCACCGGCCACTTCCATGGGAGTTGGGCAATTTTTCAATCCAGAGGATGGGGACACAATCTTATCTTCTCAGTCCTTGATTCAGGCTATGTATTTTTCAAAGGTTTGTATGGGTGCATCTTACTTACTAAAAAGGGTCAAGGAAAGTTCGAATTATATTTACCTTTGAATACATTTTTTTTTTGGGTTCAAAATTTGCAGGAGATGATGTTGAAGGAGGATCACCCTCTTGCACTTAATCTGTCTTTCTCTGTTAGCTTGGGCCTCATGCCTGTGACGTTGTCAGTCAAAACAACTGGTTGTGGAATAAGAAAGTCAGAGTTCACTTCTGATGAATCTGGAGAGATGGAAATTGACAGTAAGATTTTCTTCCTTTTAGCAAAACGCATCTTGTACTGTTTCTTTTAACCAGTAAAGCATTTTGTACTCTTTTACTTGGTGTTCTGTTACTTTCCAGTCTTCCACCAGTCCCTCCTAATTCCTGTAATTATTGGTGGAATTGATGTATGAGGAATTTCTAGGAGGGAATTTTATGTTTGAATTCCACACCTTTTCTAAGTAAATGCAATACCAATGTAAGGAGGTTTATGTTTTCTCACCTCCCTTTAACTGCTATTCAATCTTCCCCATTTAAGAGATCTTTGAATAGAAATTGTTGTATAATAACTGGTAAATCACATGTATCCGGCACACTTTCAACTTGCCACCTTCATATATAATTGCAGACGAAGTAACCAAGTCAAAAGTATCCCTTTAGTTTATTCAGCTGAGTTTTAATCTAACCCAATGAGTTTCTTATAGAAGATTTAATGTCTCAGTTACTGTTATTTATTTGTGCTGCTAATGTAACTTATTCTTTTGGATGTAGGGCTGTGTAAACTTCGCTGTTTCCCTCCTGTAGCACTTGCTTGGGATGTCACATCTGGTCTCCATGTTTTTCCTAATCTATTCTCGGAAACGATTCTTGTGGATTCCTCTCCAGCACTCTGGAGTTCCAGCCTAGGTTCAGAAAAGACCAACGTTTTGTTGCTGGTATTATAACAAACCCGTTAGTTTCTTGTTCCCTCAGAAAGTTGATATAGACTGCTGCTCTGTTCTTAGCTCTGTCATGACTTTATTTTAATATTTTTCCATCTTATGTACAGATTGATCCACATTGTTCATACAAAACAAGCATTGGTGTTAATGTCACTGCTGCAGCTCAAAGATTTTTGCTTCTATATTTCTCAGAGGTGAATGCAAATTTAATTCCATCTCATTGGGTCTGGAAGTTTTTTATACCATGCAGCCAGAGACTTTGCTTTTCATGCATATAATTCTTGCATTTCACTGGCGACTTTGCTTTAATACCATTTGAGGATACTGATGGTGGCACAGAATCTCCCATTTGATTGTCACGCCCAACAATTTAAATATTTCATGTTTAAGAGATTCTTCTATGTTCCATTCAGTTAAGCTACATTCTACCGTTATACCTCAAAAGTCTAGTCCTCAACAGTCCTCCTTCCTTGCTGTTTGAGCTATTTATAACTCTCTGTCTGTGTGGATTTAAGTTAAAACCTTCTTCGGCACTTACAAATGAAACTGATCGGTAAACCTTTCACAAGTTTCAAGGTTTCAGATTTAGGCTGTGGCATGACCTTCCTCTATCAAACTAAAATTTACCCGCAGACATCCAGTGATAAATTTCATATATACTCCACTGCAAATCTTTCTTGTGGCTACTCAATCTCAGGACAATTAAAACGCCGAAGGTATAATATACTTTAAATTACTCATTTACATACATAATGCCAAACTTGAAAACGGAAACCGTAAAGCTTCATGGATTTAGGATGCCTTTGATTTTTCATTCAATAGTGGTTTGTTTCCCAAACTCTTGAGCACTTTGTTACATGGTTCATTTATGAAGGAAGAATGACCTTATCAAAAAATGAAGGAAGAATGAAGTATGGTGTCGTCTACGATCCTTCGTCAAATAGTCAAGCATGTAGCGCAAAACTTATTTGCACTGAGTAAATGGAATAACGAATCATATATTCCTTTTCTTCAGATAAATATGATTCTATGATCATCCGAAGTCTGGTCCGTGCATGTTTCCTGACTGATATATCAAAGTATTATCAGTGGTTCAGTTACTCCATGCCCCCATCTTTTGTAGTGTGAATCAGGTTTATTTGTTTGCTGGATGTCTATGTAGTTCTTACAATTGGTGTTGATCTTTTCAGCATGATCCTCTGTCCAGGTATTGCTTCTTTGTGCATTTTCTGATTATTGGGCTCATTGTTATTTGCTGTCATGGGCCTGTGCAGATTACTGGTTTCGCAATTGCTGTTGTCCTTTTTGCTTTAATGCGGCAAGCACGGCAATGGGAGCTCGACCAGCCTATACCTTCACTCATTTCAGCTGTGGAATCAAATTTGAGGATGCCATTGCCCTTTCTCTGTTTTGCTCTGCTACCTATCTTATTTGCTCTAGTACTTTCCTGCCTCATTTCTCTACCCCTTCCTCCAGCCATAAGCTTCATCATTGTCTCAACAATCTGTTACTTCTGTGCAAATGGAGTGGTGGTTGTGGTGATATCAGCCTCCCAATTGTTATTCTACGTTAGTGCATCTTTACATGTATTCATCAAGAAACGGTTAGCTCCTCTCTTAAATATATATACCGCATTTATGTTGTTAAAGACTTTCATATAAATGGTTACCTGAAATTTCAAGAAACGGTTAGTTCCGCATGTGATGGCTAACGGCAATATAATGTTTTGCAGGTCGCAAACTCGGGGAAATAATTTCTCTTTTCTATTTGGCCATTGGTTTCTTAATCTTTCCGCTGCCTTCCTATCATCCAAGGTAAGTTTAGTTGCTACTTGCAAAAGCATAAGTTTGTAGAAGGCTGTCTTTGTACTTATATTTCGGAAATGAAATTGAATGTATTCTGCATTCCTTGTCCTCTAATCTTAGTGGTTGTCGAAATTCCAATATTTAATTAAATTTTTGGCATTGTGCTTGTTTTCTTAATATAAGTTTTCACTATTGAAACAGGTTGTCAGGATCATAAGATTCAATCCATTATTTGTTATGACACTGGCCTCTTTCACCTTAATGTGCTTCACTCATCCAGCATTGGGTCTTCTTTTGTTGCTCTTTTCTCATGTTGTGTGTTGCCACAATGCTCTGTCCAGGTACAGTGCTAACTATATCACCCTTTCTCCACTTTCTGTGGTGGTCTTATACTGTGTACTCCCTCCGTTTCAATTAATGTGAACCCATTTGACTGTGCACGAAGTTTAAGAAAAGAGAGAAGACTTTTGAACTTGTGTAAAATGAGGCACATATATTTTGTGTGGCTATAAATCATTGCAAAAAGGTAAATTGTTTCCAAATAAGTAAAGTGGTCATTATTTTTGGCACGAACTAAAAAGGAAATAGGTTCACATAAATTGAAACAAAGGGAGTATTAATTTGGCTGGATTCTCCAGAAATTAAAATTCTGTTCAGTTGGAGCTGTAGAACTAGGGACCATTTCTTGACTATTGATATCGTGGCCCTCCTGTCCAGCCGAAAGCTTTTCTCCATATCCAATATTGTGTGCTGACTCCTAACTGAATTCTGACCTATTCAGAACTTTTGAATAGATAAAACATTTGGCCACAAGTCATTGAACAAAATAAATAACAAATTGAAAAGAAAATACTTCTTCCTTTTCATGGGAAAGCGTTGTGGAGGAGAAGTGACTTTATTAGAGCCAAAAGCGTAAACGTCCTTCTACTAAATAAGAATTTTGCCCATCAAAATTGATAGTGGGAGGAAATGGTCCAAAGCTGAAGGCAACCAGACAAAAAGCCATGAAGTGTGCTAGTTGGTTGGGTAAAAAGATGACAAAGTGAAAAAAGAAAAAGTCATTACTTTGACCTCTTCAGTTTAGCAAAACTTAACAGACCTTCCTTCTAGTTTTAGAATTATCATAGACCCTCCCGTTGTTAATGATAGAAGTTCCTTGCATTAATTTCTGGCGTACTTTTACCAAAATGGCCCTATTGTATAATGAATCTTTTAGCAACTTTAACTAATTGGTATAATACAACAAAACCAATGCCTCAGTCTCTATTCAGTATTCACTTTCAGTAATTAAACTTATCCAAATTTCTCTTTTTATCTTCCCGTAAGTTTTAGGTAAATACAATAAAATTGGTGGCAAGATGTTGGGTAGACAAGTTATCATTGCTTATGAGGCCCTAAAATGATAGGAAAGGTCTTGTAAGGGAAGGTCTGTGTAATAACTCAACCGAAAAAGAGGGTGGTGTCGGGAAGGTGACATACAAAAATAGAGTGGAGGTATAAGATATTTCACAAACTAAAGGTAGGTACAATAAGTTCCACTAGAACAGAGGGGTGATCTAATTAATCACCCTGGAAAGAAAAGTATAAGGAAAGAAATAAATTGGGAATAATGAGATGTATATTCAAAAAGAAAGCAGAAGCCATAAATTCTGTGCTTGTACTGCTTTTTCTAAGTACATTTATCTTCATAAATGAAAGATGCAGCATTACACATTAATTTTCACAATTGCTCTACATTTACTTGTTGCCTGCTAATATTTTTGATATTTTGTTATGACAAAGGTAGTCTAAAACCAATTCTTCTTGTCTGTAAACAGTTTTTTGATGGCTTCATTTCGCAGCCATACCCAGACTAAGGAGTTAATAGAATCTGGGAACGGAAGTCAGAGTGGATCTGAGCAATTCATACCCCGATATGATGGTGAAATCAACAAGCATTTCACTCAGGAGAATAATTCTAATAGTCTGGACTCAGTAAAAAGCTATGGTGAAACCCAACTAGAGATCTTCAACCATCGGCATGGTTTGCTTGTATTACACTTTCTTGCGACACTTATGTTTGTCCCTTCACTTATAGCATGGCTCCAGGTATTTTTTATCTTTCTTTAGGAGCAAGAGGTTTTTGCTACCTTACATTTTTTTTTTGTCATTGTCGAACCTCTATCTCTATGGCTCAAAACTGTTGGTTGCTCGAAATAATTGGAAGTACTGTAACATTCTTTTTTGGTGTATGCGTGCACACAGAGAATGGGAATCAGTCAGAGCTTGCCATGGTTTGTGGATTCTGTACTTTGCGTTGGTGTTTTGCTGCACGGTATATGTGATTCAAAGCCCGAGTTCAACTTCTTCTTGTTTCCTTTGCCGGGCATCCGAGGATGGGAGATAAACCTGAGCTTTGCCTATCTTCTAGCTGGATACTTTTCTTTTATTTCTGGCTTAGCCTTGGCTCCTTACAGAACATTTTATCCCATGGCTGCCATTGGATTTATTTCATGTGCTTTTAGGATCATAGAGAAGAGAAGTAGGGAAAAGGGGGAAATATACCTTCGCCATAGAAAACACTCTCATAAACACTGAAAAAATATTCTCATGTAAGCAATGATTTTTCGAACAGAATCCATTGTTGTACAATATTGCCACGTACAGGATGTTCAGTGAGATTGTACTAATTGAACATGGCTTTGGTGCCACAATTTTGAGGATTTCTTTTATCAGTTGCTGAATGTGTAGTATGCCACAATTTTGAGGATATCTTCATCAGGTTGTATTGATAGTTCTGGCTTTTATGCGATTAAATCACTATATGCATTGCAGATATCTAACGGATTATTAAAAAATGTTGCTTTTTAATAATTTAAGTTTTTAGATGAGACGATTCAATATGATATCAAAATGGACAGACTTTTGGTCTCACTGTTATCTATTAACACGTTCACACTATTCAGCATAAATCACTTTGCCTGTTCTAGTGCGAAAGATGGTTTGCTGAGTGATGCTATTGCTAGGATAGCTTAATAGTTCCCTTCTGCAAAGGTTCTTATATTATGCTACAACAGGCTTTTAACTTTTCTTCAAAGTTTTTCCGTTATAATATGTATTTACTCCTTTTTAATGCTACTGTACAATAGATCATTTTACTAAGATAGTATCTTTGGTTTTTTTGTGGTCCGGCCCTTTCCCGGACCCCATCCCACGCATAGCTTAGTGCACCGGGTTGCCCTTTTTTAATATCTATGGTTTTTTTTAGGTGTGCACAAGAAATTCGGTACAATCTATGGACCTAAATGGATATTTTTCCTTTTCAAAGGAGCAAAATAAAAATAAAAATAAGCAAAAGCCTCCTGGAAAAATAAATAAATAAATAAAAGAAAAAGGAAGAGTGCAGCATACTGCATGTACCATAACACACCCGATCGGCGCAAATATAACCGTTACAGAATCTCATTCAAAAGAAAAATGACCGTTAAACCCTAGAGCCTCTCTTTATTCTTTCTCTGAACGTCATCACAGAGGGAGTAGGAGGAAAAAATAGAATGGTGAACGAAGATTCAATCAAGAGTCCCCTCAACACTAAAAGCGACCCTACGAAACAACCTGAAGAACCCAAAAATGGAGAAAGAGTTGATTCTATGTTTAGCCCAAATTTTAGATCAGTGGCTGCTATGGCTGGTTGGGACGAAGAAGCTCTTCTCATTGCCAGTCTTGTCGTTGAAGACACTCCCGATCGCCTTCCTAAACAAAAGAAACGTTCCGATTTGCTGCATTTCAAGACTCCCCCAACAAATTCCAGAAGGTACTTTGCACTATTTATATGTATAGACATATCAGTAAATTTTTAAAATAAATTTATATATGTATATAGTGCATAGTATTGGCATGAAATGATTTGAATGAAGTAAAACATGGTCAGTGAGAATTTATATAGCCGACCTCTTGGGGCGGAACCAGGGGATCAATCCACTTTGCCAAAGAATTACATTGTATACACAAGATTAAAATTATTTTGTATGATCTGTAATAGATGTTGAATCCCCTTAATTTGTCCATGTGTTTACTTTTTTATATTTTGAATCTCATTGATAAAAGTTCTGGTTCCGCCACTGCCCGACCCCAAGTTGTTTGGAACTGAGGTGTTGTTGTTGTTGTAATTTATATGTATATAGTCCAAGCCTAAATAGTGCAATCACTGCTTATATGTCAGGATTCAGATTTGGATCAAACCTAGTCTGATTATATTATTAGTCACTTTTTTTTGTGGGGTATTGGGAAATGTTAAAAAATTGTGCATCTTTTCAGGAAAAGAAGGGTTCAGAAGAGGAGCCCTGAGTCCATACCTGTGACTGTTCTTGATCTGGATGAAGAGGATGACACTGCAAAACAAGGTAAATTATGAGTCCCTGATTTGAATTAGAGTGATGACTATTGGATAGTTTCCTGATGTTGTTGTTCTCTGTAGAAAGCGAGAAAAAGGAGGCAGAATCAAAATCCATTGAGAATTTAGATAAGAAACGAGCTGAGGCATCAGAAGAACCAAGATGTTCTGCTTCATCTTCTGATAAGAATATAGAATCAAAATCTATTCAGAAAGCAGAGAAGAAAGGAGGTGCAGGATTGGAAGAACAGGGATGTTCTGTTTCAGCCTCTTCTTCATCGGCATTTCCATGCATTGATCGACTTCGTGAAGAGCTTTCTTGCGCTGTAAGAGTCAATCCATTCTTGAACCTTGATGTGCCTTTTCATTTATCGATAGAGGGGTGTTTTTTTATTGCATTTCTTATTTCATTTTAGAAATAATTTCTTTGAATTTTTGCAGATTTGTTTGGAGATATGTTTTGAACCTAGTACCACTCCTTGTGGTCACAGGTAGAATCTAAATGACATTCTCATCAAGTTACATTCATTCATAAATTAATTGACTCTGACTATTTTGTTAATTTTATGTCTTTAGTTTTTGCAAGAAGTGTCTGAGATCTGCTGCTGATAAATGTGGAAAGAAATGTCCCAAGTGCAGGCAGCTTATAAGGTACAACTTAGGATGATATTTTATTTAAATGTAATTAGAGGAGCTTAAAAAGGATTTCAGTTGGTGTTTCAATTGTTTCAAGTATGATATATTCCTGTTAAACTTGATATTTGCAGCAATGGAAGATCTTGCACTGTAAACACAGTACTTTGGAATACAATTCAGCTTCTTTTTCCTAAAGAAATAGAAGCAAGAAAAGCTGCTGGAGCTTTGAACAGTAGAGAAGCTCGACGCAAAAGTCCAGTAAGATCTGCTACAGCTAATTCTAACATCTCTAGCAGCAGAATATCACGAGTGTTCGCGCTTAACAGTCCAGAATCTGGTCCTAGTAGTCAAGAAAGAAGGAATTCTCGCTCCATGAGAAGACAAAGTGTCCGAGCTTCTGTAATACCAAACAGAAATCAAGAGATTAACTCGAGGAGGGAGTTACCAAGCCAAGACGAGGATGCTGCACTGGCATTGAGAATGCAGAGAGAGGAGTTCATGGAATCCTTTAGGACAAGGAGTTCTGCTGATGAGCAGTACAGGAGCTCGCTCGCTTTAGCCAGAGCAAATTTGAGGGCCATGGCATCAAGAGCCATTAACATTCGTGTTAGAGGAGGCCGTGGAACATAAATTTTGTATAATATTTTCCATTGCACTTGGAACACCTGAGGTGTACCATAAGCCATTTAGTTGTAACTTTTTAATCGAGTTCTGATGCTTGAAACTTGAAACTAAAGTCTTTAATAGTTGAACTTTAGAATTAAACAACTCGTTTGCTCCTATTGATGCTTTCTTGGTATCCCAGTCTAAGCAAGTTTATATAACAAGCGGTTCCGCTGGGGGGAAATAGTAAAAGAATCTGATGTAGGGTGAATCCTGTGACTGTGAGTTGTAATCTAATGGAATGTTTTGAAAAACAAATGCCTCTGTTGCAAGCTTCTTTGTCAGGCCTTGTTTCTTGACATTTTAAAAGGACTAATCTCTATAACAAGCTTAAAAGGACAATACGCAGTTTGAAGAACTTATTGACGCTTAGTAAATATGTTTGTGTGTGTGTGTGTGTGTATGTTTTGTTTTGTTATTCCTTCTCTTTTTTAGATTATGATCATACGAATGATAGCTGTTGTTTACGCCATCATCTTGTTAATGAAGTCAAAGGATCCGTTACATTGATGGTGAGCCATGAAATATTATAATCTGGGACATGAAATATTCTTGTAGCTGAGTCATGTTTTGTTTTTTGGTGTCTCCAGAGAGGAATATGAGAGAATGTTGAGTGAATGTATAGAAATGCATATAATATGAGGATATAGGTCATCTCATGTTACAGAACACATTCTATTGTTGCTCAATTATTGGCTTCATGATCAGAATCACAAAGAAATACACGTCATAAGATGCTAAAAATGAGTTTTGACTTTTGACTTTCACCAGATACAAGTACAGGTACATTGAACATTCGACTTTCATTGTCAAATTATCTTTGGGGTATGACGTAAATATTCATGTACAAAAAGAATATGTCAACTATTTCATGTACAAATAATACAAAAAGAAATGAGCACTCCCTATATCCACAAAGTCAAAAACTTCAGATCATGTCAGTGACTTTTGCCAGGGTAAATTGCCTGTGTTTGGGTCTGTGAACATCTCTGCTACTCGATCTCTTAGGCCAGTGTCAATAACTTCACAGAATCGACTAGACCAATCCAGTGGTTCAACAGCTCGTGTCCCTAAACCCGGGGCACGATCTTTGGACTCAATATTTCTGTCTTGTTGCCAATCAGACACATAAGTAGCTACCCTCCTGTAGAATTTCTCCTTGAACACATCCCAAACTTGGTACTTGTAATGGTTAATCACCATCACATTTCTATCCATATTGGCATACTTAAACCCAGACTTCAAATGAAAATGGTGAACTACATTGATTAGTGTTGAATTTAATGCTTCTGGTTTCACTATACTCTTGTGTCTCTCTGGTGCAATCATCCTGCAATTGTAACCCATTGTCACCCCTTGTGTCGGGACATGTTTGAGACTCGACGGTCCAAAATTATGGCACGAGACCCGCAACTCAGCAACATTACTGTTAGAATTCTGGGATTGATTTCTCAATATGTCAAGTAATGACAGACGAGTAGGCAAGTGGAAGAACTCGTCCACGTCCATAAAACCAACCCACTCACAAACATCCCTTGCTCGTAACGCACAATGAGCAAAACCAGCTTCCTGAGTCTTGATCCAAGGCCAAACATGTCGTGTCACGTTTATTTTCTGATCCACTGATAATACCTTAACGACATCTTCAATGTCATCCAAACTGTTATTGTCATAAATGAACCAACGTTGTACTCCGATTTTGCTATGGTACATGATCCATTCTTGCAAAAAACTTGCCTGGTTCCTTAACATTGTGCACACACACATTTGATGCTGTTTTTCACCTGGCAAGTTAAGTTGAAGACGACGTTTAGGACTCGCTATGGACTCTAAAGGCTCTTTACCAACCATTCTAACAGAAATCTTAATGGGCTGATTCATGTTACTACCAATAAACCTCTGTGGACTATTCAAAATGCTCAATGGGGTTTCACATCTAACAATTTCTTGAGCAATGGATATGACATCTGATTGTAACAATAACTTGGGCTTCTTAATATCCCAACCATAAACACACTTGAATTTTGACGGGTCGGATTGTTTTCCGCCCCGAAGATTAAAGCCTTTGACAAAAACGATAGTTGTGTTATCGTGATCAATCATGGCCTCATAGGCCAAAGAATGCCACCGGCGTGTGGGCCCAATCGGGAAAGTGTGACCAGTAGGCTTGACGGAAAGTGACGTCAGCATGCCACGTGGCTTAATCAGAGGACAGCGGATTATTTGTTGGCTAAAAAATTCATCATTTTCAACTGAGTGTGGAGATTGAGAAGAATTATTAGGAGTAAGGTAGAGACAGTCGATGCCATGTTTGGTAAATAAGGGAGTTAAAGGAGGGTATTTTAGGAAAACAAGCGTCTCATCTGGGAATTCGACGGTTTCTATAATTGAGAATTCCGGTAAAACACCGGAGATCGCTGTCTTCGCCGCCAGCCGCCATGGATGGAACCCTGTAGTTCGAAAATGGAAAGGTACTAATTATCTAACTTTGATACTTTAATCAAATTACCATATTTAGAAAGGTTAATCAATCATCATATTTCAAAAATATTAACCGCTCCTATCATAAGAACTAGGTCAAAACATACAATTAAGCAAATAATCAAAATATCGAAACTGAATTAAGGAAAAGAATAGGCAACAAAATACAAGGGCAGATGAAGCATAAACTCAATGGTTACGTGGAGCATAGTTATATAGGTGGAATATCACTTAAATTGCAACAAATATTATGTTCTGAAACTGTAATTAAGTGCAATTGGTACAGTGACCAAAACATAAAATTTAAATTTTGAGCAGTATTTATTGCTAGGAAAAAGCAAAAAAAAGAGAGCAGTATTTGGAACTGAAATTAACATAAGAGTAGTTTAAAGCACTTGAATTAAAAGAGAATTAGCAGTAATACCTCGAAAAAGAAGACGAACAGAAGAGAAAGTGAATCCAGCGAAGCAGACAAGAAGAAGAGTACACCAGAACAAAAATCTCCTAGGAATTTGGATGGCTGCCAAAACCGTACGTTTTTTACGATGTTTCATATTAAAGACAGGAATTTGAGCTATACCCACGATGTGAATTCTTCAAAATCACAAACCCCTGTTGCTAAAACTCTGTTTCTGAGCAAAGATAGTGATGATCATTTTGATCATCAGCTTTTTCTTTTCGGTTTTTTGGTTTTCTGTGTAGATTCTGTAGGACAGCATATTAGTAGCAGACTTATACTTGGTCAAAATGTCAAATTCGTTAATTTCTTTTGCCAAATAAGAAACAAGTTAGTATAAGGTCTCCCACTTTCTTCCAACTTCTTTCTTTTTTTGCTTTATTTTATTTCAGCATTGAAAATTCAAATCACCACGCCTACGCTAGTTGTTTCTTTCACTGTCTTGTGTCAAATTCCATTTTCGTGGGATTTTTTGTGCAATAAAAACTGTTGATAATTGAGACACATAATTCCTCATATACTATTCTTTAATAAAACTTCTCTTTTCCTGTTCAGTTTTTATGCTTTACTATAAGCCTCCCCCAGAAGAGAAAGTTAAAGACGCGCCCAATTTTAGAGAAGAAAAGAACATGGGATAACGTTGAACGGAAAAAGAAAAAAAGGTCAAATTTACTCCTTCACTGGTCAAAATTGAACAATTTTGGGTCTAATCTTACAGCTTGTTTGGATGGTTTACATGTTATATTGCATAGTATAGTTATTTTAAATATAATATTTATTTTAATTTTTACTTAAATTTTATTGTATTGTATTGTCAAATTCATCGTTAAAAGTGCCACTTTATTGATTTGGTGTGGTCACATTGCTACCTTATTTTTTCCTCTCATTTTACCATTCCTTATTAGTAAATAATCCTATTTTATCATGTACCCTACCTTTTTATATAATAATTTTACCTTGTACCTTACTTTTTCTTTATAATATTACAAGTTTATTCTTCATTTGTTAGTATATGCCATCACCAAACGACGAAATACAATACAATCTATCAAGATATTGAACTATATATTAAAACGATACATAACAATCATCCAAATTGAGTATTCGAAAAGTTTCATTTTATGCCTTTGACCACTAACGAACCCCCAACTTGAACGGTAAGCAAAAGTAGAGGATAGACCCAATTTTTTTTTTCTCCAAATATTTTGACATGTGAAATTTATATATTATGCTGCTATTGCATTAATAGTAGATACATATACGAACCAATTTACTAGCAGTAAGACATAAGTGAACTCAAAGTATAACAAAATGTAAAATTGAACAATTTTTAATGGGGTGATAATTTTCGACCTTTTTTCTAAAATAGAAAGAAAAAAAAGGAACGGCATCAACTACCACCCCAGTTGTTTCTTTCATTGTCTTAGATCAAATTTCATTTCCATGGGCTCTTTTGTCTATTAAAAAGCGTAGACAAGTGCGACACATAATTCCTCATTGACCATTCTTTCGTGGTTGAAAAATAACATAATCAAAACCAATAAATTAATATGACGAAAACGACAGGCTTGCTTATTGGACTAGTTTAGCTAGTGGATATTCCTAAATTCTACCCAGCAATAACAAACAATAAAGTGGATACCTTAATAAGATTTATTTTTAAAAAAGAATTACAGGGTGCTTTGGCAGGAAATTTTTTATATTTCAATTGCATCTTCTTTTTTCTGGTTTTGTTTTGTTTAGAATAACATAGGCTTTTCTTCTTTTTCTTTTTTTTGAAGCTAGACTTCATCAAAGCCTGTTTGGTTTGGATTCTAATTCTATTTCTAGTTTCTTAGTTAAGAGATTATTAGATAATTAATCAGTATCCTCAATGTTGTATTTAGTTATTGGTTAACAGGTCTTTTTCTAAACGTCGTTTATGATTTTATAACTGATTTGATCAACTAGCTAATAAGGTAGGCAAAAGAAAAACTAAACCAGATACGCCCTATCGGAAATTGACAAATCCCCTTTGACAAGGACTTAGAAATTTATTGGAACGCTTGTCGTAGCTTCCTTCTTTGGATTAAGAGAAACTTTTGCATATTTACATTCAAAGTAAATACATAAAATCTCTATCTCTAAGAATAATATATATGATACATCAACTTACAAATTTAAAACAAATTTAATACAAATTCGAATTTTGTGTCGGGTAGATTCATTTAGGAGCTGTAAAACACTCCCCATAAAGAAAGGTTTTAGTTTAGTGCTCGAATAAAACTTTTGATTAATAATAGAAGGATTCTAATTATTTCATTTCATTAAAACCTCGCCCTTGGGGTGAAAATTGACTTTTGCCTACTTTTTGACACCAACTAGATTTTTTTGAAAATGCTTTCACATGCTGGATAATATCTTAAAAGTAGAAAAATCAGAGTAAAAATGTTTGGTTTATTTAAGCTACAAGTTTAGATGTGTCATTATCAAAAACTAAATTGATAAGCATTAAGTAATTGTGATTGGGGAAACACGTGTCATGATTATGATTAGGTTGTCTAGAAGCAACAAAGAAGAAAAAAAGACAGAGCCACTTTTGACGGTTTAAGGCTTTCATCCTGTCGAATTGTAGCCAAAAAGAAGCCGGCCGCCGGCACTTAATTCGTGGCGGCTGATCCATGCAAGTTACTTCTGCTGAGTCATGATTGTTTTGATAAAAGGATAGGGAGTAGCATTTTGGGTCTCTCAAGATGGGCCTTGTGATAAAAGCCCAAACTACGTTTGAAAAACGTGAGATCTTTATACAAAGAGCCCGTCCAATTCACGGCTTATTTTTTCAATCAATATACATAGATTATATACTGATTAGACATATATTATTTTTGTATATATATATATATCATACACAATTTTTTGTTAAAGTGGTTGAGTCGGCAGCTATTTAGTTAATTCTTCAAGGACGTACAGGTTTGTAGCCAAATCCCAAAGTACTAAAAGATGAGGTCGATTACAAAGTAAATATAGATAAATTTGTATAATAAATAGTAAACCTATTTATAATAGTACTAAATCTATGTCAACTAGAAACATGAAAACCTATTCCTATGTTAATTCTGACTACAAATTTTATTTAGATGTGAATTAAATAAATTAAATCCTAAATAACTAAGGTTTCC
The DNA here is from genome assembly GCF_000390325.3 of Nicotiana tomentosiformis. Taxonomy (NCBI): domain Eukaryota; kingdom Viridiplantae; phylum Streptophyta; class Magnoliopsida; order Solanales; family Solanaceae; genus Nicotiana; species Nicotiana tomentosiformis. The sequence continues at coordinate 98,508,502 of NC_090813.1, read as the reverse complement.
TACTACAACTTTGAATTAGTTTTCCAACAAGTTAAGGTTCGTGAAAAGGAGCATTACAATGTATCTATATATAACTTAAGTCATTTAAACCAAGAACAATTTGTTGGACTCGAGCAACATATAGGATATGCTTAAGGCAGCTGCTAGACTCATGAAATGGGTTGCCCAAAATCAACTCCACTTGATTAACAAGTTTGACATTTAAGCAAACACCGAAGCCGCCTTCGTCTCTTAAACTGCAAATTTGAGTGGGAATTTACCATTTCTTGATAGTCAATAGTCCATATTCTAGGCCAATGTTTCTTTCTTTTTTCTTTTTTTCTTTATTGAGATAGGAAAAAAGTAATTTTCTCCCTACCAAGAATAAAAAGAAAACATCTTCTCGTAGTCTCAATGTCTCTATTATGTCTTCATTTTACTTTATAGTATTTCTTTAGTTCCCATACATTCCTGCCTATATTACCAGTTTCCTCCCTTCCACATAACTAGTTAATATGCTAGAAATAAGTAATCATGCATTTTTAACAAAGCAATTGTCTCATAATTCCTATTACTGTTTTCTCAAAGTTGTTGAGAATCAACTTCATTATCGAACAGTTCTTAAAAAGTTGGGCAAAATTTATCGTCTGCAGCTGTACATATAGAATATTTTTGCTCATCTTATTTTGACGTTATGCTGTATGACATGAATGGATGGAGTATGCACGATTATCCTGAAGACGTGTCATTTTGACCTGGAAAAGAATACACTGGACAAAACAGGCGTCTCGTCAACTGGTTCGTCCCGTCCTATTTTTGTCTTAATTAAACGCAAGATTATTTATGTTTAACTAAAAAATAGGATCTTTGATCAAAGCCTATATTTAAAAGAAATCGTGCTAATTATAATCAAATAATACCTTACTTCCTCAACAATCCGCTTGAAAAGAAATAAAAATAGCAATATGAATTAGCAAAAAAGAGATAAGGAATGGAATGATAATCTATCCTTCAAATTACGTAGAAGGCTTTTTTGAAGCAAGAAAAATGTAAGTATATTTCAATAGTGCTCGGAACTTGTCCTTACAAGTGAGATTCTATATCCTTATATAGGAGTATTTCCCCCCTATTTATGACGAATTCATTATGAACATTAATGGTATTAATTAATTGCTCGTTATGGTTGATAATCATAACTGATACATTCGTAACTGTAAAGGCCTTGTAACGACTCTGATTCCCTTTCCTTATTTACGGCTGGTTCATGAATCTTCCTTCATTTTGGTCTTGATTCATTCCGCTTGTGCCTCTTCAACAACTGTTTAGGTTCGGTCATTTGTTCTTTACTGTCTCGTGGGTGTTTACTCCGCATCTTTCTTACTCCATTAATTTCATTAATGGAATACGCCAGTTGTCACTTCACCATTGTTCCACGTATCATGCTTTGTCAGCTCAGTAAGGTTTCACGTGTGACACCTTTTTTCCACCAATACAGATAGTCCCCCCACTTTCTGAATATTCTTCAATTGAATATTCGGGAAGTGGTAAGTATTTATGACGGGAATTCTTTGCCGCTGCTTTTCGAGTATCATTGCGTTTTCTTCGTATGTCACGTCTATTCAATGCATATGCCACATGGCTCTTGACGATTGGTTCTGCAAGTTTTCAGCGCTTTTTAGAGTTTTACAGCAGCTGCGTCAGTCACGAAGTGACAGTTTCATTATGATGCTTCATAATGACCTTCTTTTAATGATGATTGTGTCTTCTTATAAATACTTCATTCTTCTTTGATTTCTCGAAGTCCCTCTTCTACAGTATTCTCTATATTACCCTTCCTTCTTACTTCTGCATCTACTCTTTGTTAGTTCTCCATATAATCATGTCTTCTTCTACACCAGACCCTCGCAAGGTTGTTATTGTCGATGAGCTCGCTCTTTCTACGGTCCCTACTAGAAGTAGGAGAGGTGGTAGACTCCGTAGTTTAGGCTCGTTGTCTAACCACGGTTCCTCTTCTCATGACAATGCTGCTAAACCTTCCTCTTCTAAACCTAGGGCTCCTTTAACTCTTAGATCTTCCTCTAGGAATAGAGACTCGAGTGAACCAGTGCGTGAACCAACAGTTGCAGAGATTATTCCCCATAAATTTTCTTTTTCATCCGATTGTGAATCCATGAGAAATCAAGTTTCATCCATAACTTCCCTTAATCCTGCTGACCTTTATCCTACCTTGATTACCACTAGTCTTATTTCCCTGGTTCGAAGAGAATGTAATTGGAAATCAGATTTTCCAGTCTTAGTTCTCGGTTCCAACCAGAGAATAACTTCATACCAAGCTGGTTATTCTTTCGTTTACACTTACCCCTTTACTTTAAGGTTTAAATCACCTATCGATCCAATAATCATAGACTTCTACCGTTACTTCAATGTGTGTCTTGGACAAATTGGCCCCATTGTTTTGAGGGTTGTTGCATGCTTTCGTTATTTATCAGATCTGGCTTCTATGCCTTTTACTTTCCGGCACTTGCTTCATCTTTACTCTCCTAAACTATTTCATGAAGGAGTTTTTTCCCTTGTGGCTAGAAATAAGAGGGTATTGGTTAGCCCTAAAGATGACGGAGACCATGGCTGGTATGCCCGTTTTGTTGCTGCTTCCACTAGTGCTCTGGTAGGTATGCCTTTTCCAGAAAAATAGAATTTTACACGTAAGTTTTTCCCCCTTATTTTTTTATTTTTTAAAAGAAACTCATGTGATCGTCCCTACTTTTTCAGCAACTATGGAAGTTTTTGAGGAAATTCCTAAATTCCGTGCTTGGGTAGATACGTTGCTAATTGTTGCTCCTATGGAGAAAAGATCTTGGAAATACTTTTCACAGAGATTTGGTTGGAAAGTGAAGACATACGGTGCTTTTTTCGCTTACTATCTTTCCTCTCCTTTCCCTTATTGATTCAAGAGTTTCTTATCTTGCCTTTTTTCTTTGCTAGGATTTTCCATTCGTGGTATTAGTCCCGCATCTGTTTCATCCACAAGGCTTTCCGTGACTCTTGCTCAGGAAAGAATTTTGATCTCTTCTTCAAAAAGAAAGATTGATGGAGCCCGTGGCTCTGATGGTGAAGAAGACATTATAGAGGGATCTTTGGAGCGAAGGCCACGTGCCCATAGACGCATGATTTCTGATGATGAAAATACTCCTTCTCATGAACCTTTACCAAGTTCAATTCCCTTCAGTCTCACAAATGAGCCAGTGAGTGCCCTGTTGGTGATCTCTGATGAAGAAGTTAATAATCCCCCCAAGATTCTGTTGAAAAATTATTTTCTCGTGGCTTCGAAGGTGATGAAGCTTTTGGCCCTGTTTTTGAGGAATTGCCCCTCGCCTCCTTTCCAATATCAGTCCCCATTAATCCTCGCGTGCCCTTACCTGAAGTTACTTATAATGCTACCCCCGTGGCTGCTTCTACCTCATCTGCCATCCCCGTGGCTACTACTCCTCATGTAGAAGTTGAAACTTCCAGTAGCAAGAAGCCAATGAAGAAAATTGTTGTTGAGATTCGTGAAGGTGAGAGCTTATTGAGGAAATCGGGTCAAGCCGATGTGTGATTGAAACCTTTGTTAGATCTTGCGGAGAAGCCAAAGTTGGAAAGTCATAGCTCGTTGACCTTGATGAATGATATTATTCATTCTTATTTGAAGGTACGAGTTTAATTATATTTCCTTTTTCTCTTCTTTTTGTCTATCCATAACTCCTTCTCTTTCTTTGCAAATCAGCTTGATCAGTACAGAACTCATGAAAAGGGTTGTTCATGAGGATCAACAGGTTGTTGAATACTGCACCGAGGCTGATAATTGGAAAGGACAATTTGAGGGTCTTCAATTGGAGAAAGAAGTTTTGGCAGAGGAGAAGAATGATTTAGAGCAACAAATGAAAATGAATGCCGCTGAATTAGCGATTGAGAAAGCTTCTTCTAGTCAAGTTGGTAAGGATAAGGATATCCTTGAGTCCTCCTTTGCTGAACAACTTTCTGAGGTAACTGAATAAATAAGGAGTTTGAAATAACTTCTTAATCAAAAAGAGGTTTATGCGGGAGGGTTGGTTCAAACTCTTACTCAAACTCAGGAAGATCTTTGCGCCTCTACTGATAAGATTCAGTTCTTAGAAAGATCACTTGCTCCTCTGAAGACAGCCTATGATGCCTCTGAAGCAGACAAAGAAGAATTGAGAGCCGAGATTAACCATTGGGAGAAGGATTATGAGATTCTCGAGGATATGCTGACACTAGATGTGAGTTAGGCTTTTGTGAATACACGCCTCGAGACCCTGAATTTGAAGATCTCAGAGGTGATGGACTCGTTCATGATGAAGCTGATGTTCAAGCCTCCTCTTCTCCTTAGTTTTTTCTGTTTTTTATTTGGTTGTTTTGTTCACAACTTTTTGGTGGAAAGTTTCTGGGAAAGGTTGTTTTGTTTTTTGGTTACCCCTATCTTGTTTTAGGGTTTTAATGATAAACTAATACCTTTGTTTCCCCAAGGTTTAATATATGTTTCGATTGTTTTTACCGTTTATTTTGCTCTTTGATATTTGAGCTTTTTATTTGCACTTAAAAATGCTTAAACAGTCAGTGACTTTAATAAATACAGATATTCATAAAAGAGGGCCCTTTTATATTAACGATACTGATGAAGATGACGTCTCATCTTCATATTGGTGTAAATATATGAAAAATGAAGCAAACATGAAAAAGAAATAATTTGAGGAAGTTTTATGCTTTGAACTTTCAAATTTCATACATCATTTTTCATTTATGCACATAACACTTTGTAAAACATTTATGCATACAACACTTTCATAACTGCTTTCTTTGTAACAGATTTTTGAAATTCAAAATCGGGTCTATTATCCTGTAATTAATTTTTAGCCTAAAACTCATAATTCATGTCCTTTTTTGCAAGCTTATGCCTTTCCAAGTTTTCTTCAAAGTTTCAGGCTTCTATATGTGTAGTCCCCCTAGTGTTGGAGCTTTGAAGTATGAAATTTCGAATACTGGATTATTCCTTGCTTGTGGTCCATTTCCTGAAAAGGAAAATAAAAACGGGACTCGGAGACATATGTTTAGATGATGACTACATAACCTCTTTTTCCATCAGATAGGTTGTAACCTAGACCGGGAATTTATTTAGTATTCCGCGCGTCTTTCGGTTCTAATATCATCATTTGGCACGGGCTAGCTGTTTGCCTATCATCTAAAATTGTTAGTATAATTCAAAAGAAAAAAATAAATTTGTAATTGAGTGATACTTGTCTGTGGGTACTTTCTTCTTCTAAAAGTAATACTTCTTCAGAAGAACATCATTCCAATTTGATGGTAGTATCTTGCCATCCATGGTTTCCAATTCATATGCTCCCTTTCCAGCGATGCCTCGAATTCTATAGGGGCCTTCCCAATTTGGAATCAATTTTCCTACATTAGCTGATTTTGTTGATTGAAACACATTTTTGAGGACGAAGTCCTCAATCTTGAAGTATTGCAGATTAGCTTTCCTGTTGTAGTATCGCTCAATCATTTGTTTCTGAGCCGCCATTCTTATTAGTGTTGCTTCTCTCCTTTCTTCTAGTAAATCCAAATTCATTCGCATCTCTTCCTCATTTGATTCCTCGGTTGCTTGTGTATACATTGTACTTGGTTCACCTATATCAACTGGAATTAAGGCTTCAGCACCATAAACAAGTGAAAGTAGAGTCTCTCCTGTGCCTGTTTTCTGTCGTTCGATAAGCCTATAAAACTCCTGGTAGCACTTCGGTCCATTTTCCTTTCGACTCTTTTAATATCTTCTTTAAATTATTAATAATAACTTTTTTGTTGACTCAGCTTGCCCATTGGCCACATAGTAGTGAGGTGAGGATCTTATCCGTTTAATTTGCCAACTCTGAAAATATTCTGTGATTTTCGTGCTTATGAATTGTGGGACATTATCATACACGATTTCTTTTGGAACTCTGAACCGGCAGATAGTGTTTTGCCAAATAAAGTCCATGAATTCTTTTTCTCTCACCTGTTTAAAAGCTCCTGCCTCTACCCATTTTGAAAGATAATCTATCAATACTAATAAAAACCGTACCTTTCCTTTAGCTTGAGGTAAGGGACCCATGATCCATTCCCCACTTCATGAAAGGCCATGGCGAAATAACCAAATGTAATAGCTCCGCTGGGCGATGCATATTGTTGCCATATCGTTGGCATTTATCACATTTGGCCACAAAACTTTGCACATCTTCTTCCATTTTGGCCAATAGTATCCTGCTCTTATTAGAGTTTTCACCAATGATCTTCCTCTAGCGTGATTGCCATAATATCCCTCATGTACTTCTCTCATCACATATTCCGTTTGAGAAGGTCCGAGACATCTTGCTAAAGGTCCTCCAAATATCTTTCGATATAGATTTCTACGACTCAGACAGTACTAGGAAGCTTTTCGGCGAAGTAACTGAGACTTTTTATTGTTTTCAGGTAAAATTCCGTACTGCAAAAAGTTAACAAATTTGTTTCTCCAATCCCAAGTCAAATTGTTAAAATTTACCTCATTTTTATCTTGCTCGAGCGCCGAATGAAACAAATGTATTACTATAGCATTTTTTACATTTGTTATTTCCGCCACAGACGCGAGGTTAGCTAATGCATCCGCTTCTACATTTTTCTCCTTGGGCATTTGCACGATTTTTCATGACTGAAACTGTCTGATCAATTCCCGTGCCTTTTCCAAGTATTATTGCATTCGTGCCTCTCTTGCTATATAAGTCCCATGCATCTCGTTAACTACTAGTTGTGAATCACTTTTGATTATAATTTGTTCTATACCGAGTTCTCGTGCTAGTTCCAAACCTACAATCACAGCCTCGTACTCCGCTTCATTGTTAGTAATGGGATAGCATTTTATTGCTTGTCTTATGATTTTCCCCGAGGGTGAGATTAAAACAATAACTAAATCCTCTCCTTTAACATTCGAGGATCCATCGGTAAATAAGATCCAAGTCCCCAAATTAGATCCGGTAAATACCTGTAGTTATTTTTCTGCTTCAGGAACTATATTTGTGCTGAAATCTGCCACAAAATCTGCTAAAACTTGTGATTTTATTGCAGTTCTAGGCTGGTATATGATATCATATTCATTGAGTTCTATCGCCCATTTAGATAACCTACCGGATAGTTCTTGTTTATGCAATATATTCCTTAGAGGAAAAGCAGTTACTACAGAGATAGGATGACATTGAAAATAAGGTCTCAACTTTCTAGATGCCATAATTAATGCTAAAGCAAGTTTTTCCAAGTGAGGATATCGTGTTTCAGCATCCGCAAAGATTTGCTAACATAATAAATTGGAGATTGTTTACCTCTATCTTCTCTCACCAATACCGCATTTACCGCCGTTTCTGATACGGCAAGATAAATGAGTAGCCTTTCTCCATCCTTCGGTTTAGCTAGTAGGGGTGGATTTGACAAATATGATTTTAGATTTTTGAGAGCTTGTTGGCATTCGTCAGTCCACTCAAATTGGTTTTGCTTTTTCAATACTGAAAAGAATTTAAAACTTTTCTCTGAAGATTTGGAAATAAATCTTCCCAAAGCTGCTATCCTCCCTGTTAACCTCTACACCTCTTTTTGCTCGTGAGTATGTCAGGTATCTCCTCAATGGCTTTGATATGTACAGGATTCACTTCAATGCCCATGTTAGAAACAAGAAAGCCTAAAAATTTACCAGAAGCCACGCCAAAAGTATATTTTTCTGGATTTAGCTTCATATTGTATTTGTGGAGAATTTCAAAAGTGCTTGAAATGTGTTGAAAATGATCCCCTTCTTGTGTTGACTTGAATAACATATTGTCAATGTAGACTTCCATAGTCTTTCCCAGGTGTTCTTAAAATATTTTAGTCACCAATCTTTGATACGTGGCCCCAGCATTTTTTAAACCAAAGGGTATGACTTTGTAACAATAAGTCCCCCTGTCTGTAATAAATAAAATTTTTTCATCTAGAGGATCCATATTTATTTGATTATAACCTGAATATGCATCTAAAAAACTTAACAACTCATGACCTGCAATAGAATCAATTAATTGATCTATATGCGGTAAAGAAAACGAATCTTTTGGACAAGCTTTATTTAGATCAGTATAATCTACGCAAACCCGCCATTTTTCATTCTTTTTTAGAACTACCACAGTATTATCTAACCAGTTTGGGAACTTTACCTCTCGTATTGATCCGATTTTTAAAAGTTTTTGTACCTCATCCTTAATCACTTTATTTTTGAAGGACCCTTGCTTCCTTTTCTTTTACTTGACTGGGGGGTACAATGGATCTTCATTCAGTTTATGGGTCATCACCTCCGGTGGTATACCTGTCATATCTGAATGCGACCAAGAAAAGCAATTTGTATTAGCTTCTAAAAATTTGACTAACTTACCTTTCATTTCCGGGTTCAGTTTCGCTCCGATGTAAACTTTTCTATTTGGCCAGTGCTTGAATAGTATGATAGCCTCGAGTTCTTCAATTGTTGTTTTGATATGTTCATTCTCTTCTGGTTCTTGAATAACATCGGGTTTTGAATCTACATCCGTCTATCCTGAAACGCTTTCAGCTGAGGTTTGTATTATTATATCCTCCACTGAATTCTGTAGTTGCTATTTCTCATTTGTAATATCATTTGTTGTGCTTGAATCCGCCACTAAAGTGATACTTTAAGAAGCCTGCTGATCTCCACGGATTTGTCGAATCCCCCATTGTGAAGGAAACATAATAACTTGATGTAAGGTAGACGGTACAACATCCATATCATGAATCCACAGCCTTTCAAGAATTATATTATAAGCCATGTCAGTGTCTATCACCTGGAATTTCGTATCCTTGATAACTCCTTCTGCAAATGTAGTAAGCACTATTTCCCCTTTCATGATAACACTTGAATTATCAAATCCAGACAAAGATCGTGCTTTTGGTACCACCTTGTCATGAACTTGCATTTCATTCACCACCCTTAGAAGAATAATATTTACGGAGCTACCTGGATCAATCAAAACTCGTTTTACATTAGTATCATGTACAAGTAAAGATATTACCAGTGCATCATTGTGAGGAATTAACAAGCCATCCGCATCTACATCATCAAACGTTATACTGTCTTCATCCAAAATATGGCAAACTCGCTTTCCATGATTAACCGTGACTTTCGACATCTTTTTTGCAGCTATATATGTCACACCATTGACCTCTTCTCCCCCGCTTATCACATTGACTGTTCTCTTTGGAGATGGAGGTTTTGGAGGCTCTTGTCTATTCTTCATATAGGATTGCTTTCCTTTATCACTGAACACGTCAGTTAAATAACCCTGCTTTAATAAATGCTCAACTTCACCTTGTAATAATCTACAATCTGCTGTTTTATGGCCATGATCGTTGTGAAACTCACACCAGAAATCTGAATTTCTTTTGCTCGGGTTTGATCTCATTTCTTTAGGCCACCGTACCTTCTCTCCCTTACTTCTTAAAACGGCTACCAACTTGAAAGTGCTAACATTGAAACTGTAATCTCCAATCCTTACGTCTGTGTCAGAATCACTACCTCGCGCATCTCATCCTTTTCTGAACCTGGATGATGAACCCGCATCTTTGTGCCTTGATCTAGGATCAGACCGTATGTTTTCCTGTTTAGACCACAAATCTCGTCCCGCAGGTCCCATGTAAGGTTCGTACCTATTTTTTCCGGACCTTTTTTCAGATTCTGAACGTCTCAAACTTGTTCTTTCATCGACCCTTGACTGTGTAACCGTGTCTTCTTCTATCCGCAGCTTTGTGTTATACCTGTTGTACACATCATTCCATGTTGTAGCAGGAAATTCTCGCAAACTTTTCTTAAGTCTTCTCGTGGCTTCTGAACTTTTTTCATTTAAATTGCTTGCGAACGCCATAACTACCCAATTATCTGGTACTTGTGGTAGCATCATCCTTTCACGTTGAAATCTATCCACAAATTCCCTGAGTAACTCTGTATCTCCTTGTTTTACCTTAAAGATGTCTTCTATCCTTTTATCAATATTCTGAGCTCCCCAATGTGCTTTTATGAATGAATCTGCAAGTTCAGCAAAAGAATTAATAGAGTTTTCAGGTAAAAGAGAATACCATGTTAATGTCCCTTTCATGAGTGTTTCTCCAAATATTTTGACCAAAACTGATTCAATTTCCTTCTTGGTTAAATCATTGCCCTTTACGCCAGTTGTAAACGCAGTTACATAATCTTATGGGTCGGTTGTCCCATCATATTTTAGAATATGAGGTATTTTGAACTTTTTAGGAATTGGCAGAGGAGCCGCACTCGGCTTCTAAGGTTGCTGCGAATACTTATCAATATCCACACCTTATATTACGGGAGGTACGCCTGGTATTTGCTCTATGCGATTGTTCTGCTCTTTCAACTGTTTCTGCAAAGTTAGTACCAAACTTTGTAAATCTGAGTTATTAGGTATACCTCACCTCCCATCACGGGATTCATTAGGAACTCCTCCACTTCCAAAATTATCGATCCCCGAGCGTGAGTTTTCAAAAGTCGCCGTATTGGCTGGTGGAAGGGTTTGCGGCATGTTAGGCAACCACCTAACAAAGGCCTGAAGAGCATTATTCACGTGTTCCACAATCAACTGCTTTAGAACGTCTTGTTCTACGGTTTGTTCATCCCCTTGTTGATCATTAGCGTGTGACGTGGATCTCTCAGGTGATCCTCCTTGGGACTGGCGAGGTGATTCTGTTGGAGAGTGATGTGGTGATGTTCCCTCTTGAAGGTTCAGTTGGTTATTTTCGTTACCAGTTGACATAATTTAGTTGTGAGAAAGAAGGATTTGGAAAGTAAAAAGATTATCATATTCCCGGTAACAGAACCAATTTGTTTAACCAAAAAATAGGATCTTTGGTCAAAGCCTATATTTAGAAGAAATCGGGCTACTGATAACCAAATAATACCTTACTTCCTCAACAATTCGCTTGAAAAGAAATAAAAATAGCAATGTGAATTAGCAAAAAAGAGATAAGGAATGGAATGATAATCTATCCCTGAAATTACGTAGAAGGCTTTTTTGAAGCAAGAAAAATGTAAGTATATTTCAATAGTGCTCGAAACTTGTCCTTACAAGTGAGATTCTATATCCTTATATAGGAGTATCCAATTATAACGTTTTTTCCTATTTATGACGAATTCATTATGAGCATTAATGGTATTAATTGCTCGTTATGGTTGATAATCATAACTGACACATTCGTAACTGTAAAGGCCTTGTAACGACTCCGATTCCCTTTCCTTATTTACTGCTGGTTCATGAATCTTCTTTCTTTTTGGTCTTGATTCATTCCACCCGCGCCTCTTCAGCAACTGTTTAGGCTCGGTCATTTATTCTTTACTGTCTCGTGGGTGTTTACTCCACATCTTCCTTGCTCCATTAATTTCATTAATGAAATACACCAGTTGTTACTTCACTATTATTCCACATATCATTCTTTGTCAACTTAGTAAGATTCCACGTGTGACGCCTTTTTTCCATCAATACAATTTACCCAAAAGAGGATCCATAATCGAGTGTATATTGTAACTGTTTTTCAATTAGCATCATTTCATTTCTATGTCATTACCAAAATCTCAACATGGGTTTTCACTAGTCAGTACTATCGTTAATCAATCCATATATAACAAAAAAGGACAATATCCATTGCAAGCAAAGGATGAGATCTAGACTGAGTTCAACTAAACCCATAACTTTTTATATGAATTAATTATACATATTTAAATTAAATTTAATAAAATCTATATTATAAATTAAATTCATCTATTCGTTAACTCTGAATCTCGAATTTGTCAATAGAGGTGTAAAGCTGTTTGCGCCGTTCGTTCGGAATAAGGATATTTTGAGGTTTTACTTATCGGAATTATAATTCCGAAACTATAATTCCCCATTCTATATGATAAATAATATGCCAGTTTTTTTGGTATAACAGTTACATTGATTTTAGCTACTACTCCTAATAACTAACCACGGGGTAAATGTAATTTCAATTTTAGAGCAAATACTTTGTTCCCATGATTTTGGAGCAACTTTCAAATTTTAAATTTTATATTATGCAATATCTCATATTCCTTATGAACGCTCTGTGAGTTATTCATTGTCATTATAGGGAATATGCATATAACTTGCAAATTAAAGACTCAGTACATGAACTCAAATTCACTTTATAAAAGGAATGGAAGTTTTTCTCTTGATAGTTTGTCTTGAAATATTATTTTTTTGATTCCTTATATTTGATTATATATTTAAGTACATATATTCATTTCGATCAAAAAATAAGAGTCATTGGACCCTTATATATGTCAAGCTATGTCAACCAAGAAAAGCAATACATGCAAAACTTTGATTGGAAATTCTGCTCTTCCTTTGCTCTGACGAGCAGCTAACTGGTACAAAATTCAAAATTACATTCTCTTTGTTTACCCGAAAAACGGATAGAGTTAAATTTGTACACAATTCTAAGGATATATGGTATAACTTAATTCAAACCGTAAGGATAAATAAAAATATCAAATATGGATTGCAAAGAGTGCAAAGTAAACAAGGTTGTAAAGAAGATAATTTTTAGGAATGAACACGTTGAATCAATTTATGAAGCTTAAAAGAACAACTCTTCACTATAGGAGAATAGGTGCTTGAATTACAATGTAAGCAAAAACTTGGTCCTTACAGAAATAATAACCATCCCCTTTATAGTAGAAGGATCTTACTTTAGATATAATTAAAAATATATAGTGGGGGACCCATGATAAATCAGCTTTTTCATAATTCCTGTAAGGGTTCTCTCCTCTAGTGGGATTGCAACGACTCTTGTTTATGAGCTCGATATTGACTCGAGTTTTCGGTCTTGACTCGAGCTCTCGATCTTGACTTGAGCTCGATTCTGACTCGGATCCTTGTATTGATTCGGGGTCAGTGTTGGTCGGTCTCTGAATCAAAAGCTCGATAAATTTACTTTGTATCATAGTTCGATTTGGATTCGAGCTTGATAATGATAACGAGCTCGACATTGATCGGTCCCTCAGGCTTGAAACTTGTTTGTACCATCTTCGGAACCCATCTCAAAGTCTTACTCCGATCTATTATGTTTTGACCTCGATCAATCGTACGAAGGCCGAAATCTATTTTGACCGTATACAGATAATCCCCTCGTTTCTCGGGAAGGATGTGGTGATAAACGATATAATTTTTTAATGGCTCGATCGGATTATAAGCTGATATTTACATTGGGCTCGACCATGACGCATGTGATAGCTGTCCCGTCGATTTAGTCTTTCAAGGCATTTAATGCATGTCAGACGGTGGTCGGCCACCGCTGATACTGAACCGCTATTCCTTTAATCTATAAATAGCCCTTCCTTTTATCATTTACCACTTTTACATCTTCAATCTTCCAAATTTCCCAAGTTCTTTTTCGTACTCTCTGAGTTTATTCGCAAATCTGTGATTCTTCTTTGCAAGATTCTTCTTGTAAACCACCAAATCTTTGTCACCTTCTTTAAATCCAAAATGGTGAAGACATCAAAAACCGTCCCCCAAAAAGAAAAAGCTTCTTCTTCCCAATCTGCCGCCGACAAAACACCGGTGGATCCACGGCCTGAGGAGTGTGTTCTGGCGGCGTGTGTTCTTACCTCCGATTTCAAACTCGATAAAGATTCGCCGGTTCCTGGCCGATGTGAGCCCGTATCGAGATATATTTGTTCGATAACACGGGAGCATATCGAGCAGATAAAAAAAGATTGTAACCGGAAGAACAAAAAAGTGGTAGTGCCGTCTCCCGAAGAGGATATTACTACTCACGTGTGAGGGTTTTTAAGCGTGTATACTTACCCTTTCACATTAGGTCCCCTCGACCCCGTTATCATAGATTTTTTTTTGTAAATACCTAATAACCCTAGGCCAGACACATCCTTCATTTTGGTGGATCGTTATTTTGATCCGATATTTTGTGAGTAAAATCGAGGGGATGCCTTTCACCCTCGATCATCTTGTTCGATTATACCGTCCTCGCCCTTTTCGAGGAGGGTTAATAAAACTCCAACGTCGAGCTATCAAGGCTCTGTTCTCGAGTATAGACAAGGATAAGGATCAAGGTTGGATGGGCAGATTCGTTTGAGTAATGATTCGGACCTGATTCCGACTGAAAAAATGCCTTTTCCCGAGGAGTGGAACATGAAGCGTAAGTGTAATTCTCCTGTTATCTCCTACTATTTTATCCTTTCATTTCCTTCACCAATATTCCCCTTTTGTGATGCAGCGGTTCCCTGGATACCCGGCGCAGTGCCCGATCTCAAGAACTGGGTATGTGATCTGATTTCGACCTCCTCCTACGCCGAGCGCTCATGGCACGACTTTTCGAAGGGCCGATGGGAGGCCAAACATCACGGTAAGCACCTTTCTCGTATCTTTTGATAATTTGAATAAGATGCTTTTCACACACTTTAATAAAAAATTTTGTGTGTAGGTGTGGGTAAAGATGCAGTTTTGAGGCCCTCATCCGTCGAGGAAGAGGCTTCGGCCTCTGTCCCAATGCCGGTGAAAGATAATAAGAGGAAAAGAGCCTCCGTCCTCGAAGATAAAAAATCGAAGAAGAGGACGGCTTGTAAGCCGAACAAGAATATCATTCCTTTGACCGTAGAATCAGTTCTTCGTGTGAGGGATGAAGAAGAAGAAGAAGAGAACGACGGGTCTACACTGGTGGCCCGAACGAAGAAGACCACCGACATTCCACAGGCAGCTGGATCGATGGTGGTTCATAAGGCTCCGCCTCGAATTGAGGATATATTGGAGAAAGATTCGGGCAGAGTCCCCGAGTTGTTGGAGATCTAAGACATTTCCCATCGAAGCCAATGGATGGGGGATATGCCTGAAAGGGCTCTTCTTGAATCTTTTCGAACCGAAGAGAATGACCTAGGTGATTCACTTGGGGCAGTAGCAATCGAAGACTCGCCCACCTTTCCCTGCTTTTCCCGCATGGGCGATTCGGGAGGCCCAAGCTTTGGGGGCTCTCGAATTGGATAGGCCTCATGATGGAGAGGATCCTTTTCGTGACCTGTTTATTGGTGTCGAGGACACTACCAGTATAAGTGACGCATCAAATCTTTTTCACGGAGTGCAGCAAGCTTTGAATCAGGTAAGCCTTAAATTATATGGTGTTACCTTTAAGTTTGCTTTTCTTTTCTAACTTCGTTTCTTCTTTCTTTGCAGGCTGCAACAGAGAATCATGTTCTCGGTCCCGAACCGAGCTGCGTCGTTACGAGGCCGATCTTCAACGGGTTACGGAGGAGAGGAACTCCCTAAAACTCCTCTTAGGCCAAAGGGGGGAAGAAATAAAAGACCTCCGAGCTGAGTTGGCCAAGGCTTACTAAGATCAGATCGATTTGTCCGAGCAGGTAATAATACTTTTAAAAGCCTATAGGCTCGATACCAGAATGATGGCTAATTTTTTGGTCTCACAGCTGCAGCAGAAAATTGAGATGATCAAAAAACTCCGTGAGGAAATCGATGTGATAAAAGTGGAGTCTTTGAAGTGGAAAGAAGGAATGGACCGCTTTGCTGCAGAGAAAGAAACTGCTCGAGCCCAATTGTCATCGGCCGAAAACCAACTTCAAAAAATGAAGGAGAAAGGCTCGGTCCAAGCAAGAAGAATAGAGGAGCTCGAGGCTCGGTTGGCCTTTGAACTTGCCAAGGCCGAATCTGACCCCGAAAAGGCAAAGGCCGATGCGGATGCACTCGTGGCCGTCTATCGGGCCGATGCTGAAGCTGCCCAGGTCCAAGCAAGAGAGGCAGCCGAGACCGCCGATACTTGAGCACATTGGGTTGCTGAAATTGCTAAGTGCCGATCTCGGAGGGAGACCCTCGAGGAGATCCATGCTCCAGGTTTCGACCTCGTTGAAGAGATTAAAAGGGCCAAAGAACTCGAAGCCGATTCTGTTTCCTGTCTTCTGATGCTTTTATTCATACCTTATGAATATTTTCACAAGGATTTAGGAAGCTTGATCAAATTTGGACTTCATAGCCTTTATAACCGAGTGGGCGCTTACTCAAACTTGAAGTGATGTAGCCCTTAGACTTAGTAGTCGAGTGAATGATTCGAACTCAAAGTAATGTAGCCTGAAGGCGTAATGGTCGAGTGAGTGCTTGCTCGAACTCAAAATAAAAGTAGCTCGTAGGCTTAGTAGTCGAGTGAATGATTCGAACTCGAGGTAATGTAGCCCGTAGGCGTAATGGTCAAGTGAATGCTTGCTCGAACTCGAAATAAAAGTAGCCCGTAGGCTTAGTAGTCGAGTGAATGATTCGAACTCGAAGTAATGTAGCCCGTAGGCATAATGGTCGAGTGAGTGCTTGATCGAACTTGAAATAAAAGTATCCTGTAGGCTTAGTAGTCGAGTGAATGATTCAAACTCGAAGTGATGTAGCCCGTAGGCGTAATGGTCGAATGAATGCTTGCTCGAACTCGAAGTAAAAGTAGCACGTAGGCTTAGTAATCGAGTGAATGATTCGAACTCGAAGTAATGTAGCCCGTAGGCGTAATGGTCGAGTGAGTGCTTTGCTCGAACTCGAAATAAAAGTAGCCCATAGGCTTAGTAGTTGAGTGAATGATTCGAACTCGAAGTAATGTAGCCCGTAGGCGTAATGGTCGAGTGAGTGCTTTGCTCGAACTCGAAATAAAAGTAGCCCGTAGGCTTAGTATCTTTGAGGGCTAATGCCCCCCAGTATTCGAGGTTGATTGTAAAGAGGCCTTGGATACTGTCGAATGGTTTCTAAGTTAAGCACGATCACTGGTTGCCTCATTAAAAACCTTGCCGAAAAACCTATTTGGGATAAAACCGGTCAAAGAGAAAAAGAGTGCAACGCATGCTTTCAAACCTAGGGCTTCGTGTTGAAGGATCCATCCTAGCTCCTGATCGGACTCCTACAGGGGTTAGTTTCGAAATATAAATGAATATGGGAGGGTTGTACCTTAGCAGTAGTATCGTTTTAGGTGCGACACATTCCAATTGCTTGATAGTTATTTGCCGTTTATAATGCCGAGCTTCTATGATCCTTTTCCGATGTTTTCGAGAACCTGATACGGTCCTTCCCAGTTCGGTCCTAGTTTTCCTTCGTTTGGATTTCGGGTACTGAGGGTGACTTTCCTTAGCACTAAGTCCCCGAGTTTAAAATGGCGAAACTTGGTTCTTCAATTATAGTATCTTTCGATTCGCTGATTTTGGGCGGCCAATTGGACGAGAGAAGCTTCTCATTTTTCATCCGATAATTCGAGGCTAGTGTTTATTGCCTCGTTATTTGACTCTTCTGTTGCATACCGAAACCTGGCACTGGGTTCCCCGACTTCGACTGGAATCAAGGCTTCAGAGCCATATACTAAGGAGAACGGGGTCGCCCCCGTACTAGATTTTGATGTTGTTCGATATGCCCAAAGAACTTCGGGTAGGATTTCTCTCCATTTTCCTTTAGCGTCGTTCAACCTCTTCTTTAGATTTTGAATGATAGTTTTGTTTATTGATTCAGCTTGTCCGTTCCCACTGGGGTGATACTGTGTTGATTATATCCTCTTTATTTTGTTGTCTTCGAGGAATTTCATCACTTTGCTGCCGACAAACTGTTTCCCATTGTCACACACTATTTCAGCGGGTATCCCGAATCGAAATACGATATAATCCGAGATAAAGTCTATAACCTCTTTCTCTCTTACTTTCACGAAAGCCTGTGCTTCAACCCATTTAGAGAAATAGTCAGTCATAAATAAAATGAGTTTAGCTTTACCTGGGGTCGATGGCAGAGGGCCGACGATATCCATTCCCCATTTCATGAATGGCCATGGGGATAGGACTGAGTGAAGTTGCTCTCCGGGTTGATGGATCATTGGTGCAAACCTTTGACATTTGTCACATTTTCGAACAAACTCCTTTGCATCTTTGCCCATATCGATCCAATAATACCTTGCCCTGATTATTTTTCAGACTAATGAATCGGCACCGGAATGATTCCCACAAGTGCCCTCGTGCACCTCACTTAGGATGTAATTGGTGTCTCCTGGACTTAAGCATACTGCCAATGGTCCATCGAATGTCTTTTGGTATAGCGTTCCATATGTAGTTAACGTGAATCGAGCAACATTGGTTCGTAGGGCCCTCGAATCTTTAGGGTCCGATAAGAGCTTTCCATTCTTTAAGTATTCAATATACTTATTTCTCCAATCCCAGGTTAAGCTCGTAGAATTTATCTTGGCGTGACCTTCTTTGATCACAGATCTCGAGAATTGAACGACAGTCCCCGAGCTTAACTCAACTTCCTTGACCGATGATCCCAAATTTGCAAGTGCATTGGCCTCACTATTTTGCTCTCGTGGAACATGATGTAAATTCCATTCTTTGAAATGGTGCAAAGTGACCTGTAGTTTGTCCAAATACCTTTGCATTCTATCTTCTCAAACTTTGAAGGTTTTGTTTACTTGATTTACCACCAGCAAAGAGTCACACTTGGCTTCAATGACTTCTGCTCCCAAGCTTTTAGCTAGGTCGAGACCTGCAATCATGGCCTCGTACTCAACCTCGTTGTTAGTGAACCTGGTAGTTTTGATAGATTGCCTAATAGTGTTACCCGTGGGTGGCTTTAAAATGATGCCTAGCCCGGACCCTTTCACGTTCGAAGCCCCGTCCGTAAAAATGGTCCATACCCTCGATGACGTACTCGATTTCAATAAGAGTTCTTTTTTGACTTCGGGTACGAGGGTTGGCGTGAAATCGGCCATGAAATCTGCTAAAATTTGAGACTTGATGGCCATACGGGGTTGATATTCGATATCGTACCCACTGAGTTTGACGGCCCATTTGGCCAATCAGTCTGATAGTTCGGGCTTGTGCAAAATATTACGAAGCGGGTAAATAGTTAATACGCATATGAGGTAACATTGAAAGTACGATCTTAACTTCCTAGAGATGCTTATCAGTGCAAGTGCCAATTTTTCTAGGTGCGGATATCTAGTTTCCGCTTCTCCAAAGGTTCGACTTATATAATAAACGGGAAATTACGTACCTTGCTCTTCTCGAACTAGGACACCGCTTACCGCGATTTCCGATACTGCCAAGTATAAGAAATTTTTTCATCTATTTTTGGAGTATGAAGTAGTGGTGGGCTCGATAAATATCGTTTTAATTCCTCTAATGCTTGTTGGCATTCCGGGGTCCAAGCGATATCGTTCTTCTTTTTGAGTAGAGAGAAAAAATTGTGACTTCGATCTGACGATCTAGAAATGAATCGGCCTAAGGCTGCAATCCATCCCTTTAGCCTCTGTACCGCTTTCATGCTGTCCACGATGGTGATGTCTTCGATGGCCTTGATTAAACCGAGGAACTTGTCTGAACCGACCCCGAAAGCACATTTTTCGGGGTTGAGCTTCATGTTGTATTTCCTTAAAATCTTGAATATTACCTGCAAATGGGTCAAATGGTCCTATGCGCGTAGGGACTTAACTAGCATGTCATCAATATAAACTTCCATTGATTTACCTATTTGTTCTTCGAACATTTTATTTACTAGGCGTAGGTAAGTAGCTCCTGCATTTTTTAGCCCGAAGGGCATCACATTAGAACAATATGTTCCATATTTGGTTACAAATAAAGTCTTTTCCTGGTCTTCCGGGTTCATCTGGATTTGATTATACCCAGAATAGGCATCGAGAAAAGTAAGGATCTTATGGCCGGCCGTGGCATCGATCATGCGATCGATGTTGGGCAGCGAAAAGGAATCTTTGGGGCATGCTTTGTTCAAATCCTTAGAATCTACACACATTCTAAGTTTGTTCCCTCTTTTTGGCACTACAACTACATTGGCTGACCATTCGGATATTTCACCTCCCTAATGGACCCTATCTTGAGAAGTTTGGTTAACTCGTCCTTTATGAATGCGTGCTTTACCTTGGACTGGGGTCTTCTCTTTTTCTTTACTGGTCTGAACCTAGGGTCCAAGCTTAGCCGATGCGCCGTTATGTCCGGTGAGATCCCTCTTATATCTAAATGGGACCAGGTAAAGCAATCAATGTTATCGATAAGAAATTGAATAAGTTTTTTCCTGAGTTCGGGGGTCAATCCCGTTCCCAGGTATACCTTCCGTTCGGGCCAGTTATCGATTAATGTGATTTGCTCCAATTCCTCAATCGTTGATTTGGTAGCGCCAGAATCATCAGGAATCACGAAGGATCGGGGGATCCTTTGAACATCATCTTCATCGATCTTCTGATTATCTGGTCGGGTTAAGGCCGATGTCTGTGATTGCTATTTGTTATCTCGTTCCCCTTTTGACCCCGATCCCTTTACTGGCGAAGGCGAGGATATTGGAGTCGCTTCCTCGAAGGCAAACATTTCTTTTGCGGCAGGTTGTTTTCCGTACACTGTTTTGACTCCTCTCGATGTTGGGAATTTAAGGACCTGGTGTACGGTCGAAGGTACAACTCTCATATTGTGGATCCATGGCCTTCCAAAAAGGGCGTTGTACCTCATGTCGCCTACGATTACATGGAACTTCGTTTCTTGGATGGTTCCGACCACGTTTGTCGGTAGAACTATCTCGCCTTTAGTGGTTTCACATGCCATATTGAATCCATTTAGAACCAGGGTTGCAGGTACGACCTGGTCCCGTAAACCGAGCTGTTCTATGACCTTCAATCTAATGATGTTGGCCGAGCTACCTGGATCAATTAACACACGCTTAACTTTAGTTTTATTCATAAGTACGGATATTACCAGTGTATCGTTATGAGGTTGTATGGCTCCTTCTGCATCTTCATCATTGAAAGATAAAGTTCCTATGGGTGCGTAATCCGGAGTTCGAGATCGCTTTTCTCTCACAATCGATGTCTTAGTGCATTTAAGCACCGACCCTTGAGGGGTATCGACACCGCCGATGATCATGTGAATGACATGTTATGGTTCTTCTTATTCGTTCTGCTTGTCGAAATCCCTGGTTTTGAAATGGTTCTTCGCCCTGTCGCTTAAAAATTCTCGAAGGTGCCCTTTGTTGAATAACCAGGCTACCTCCTCTCTTAGTTGCCTGCAATCTTCGGTTCTGTGGCTATGGGTGCCATGATATTCGCACATTTGATTGGGATTCCTCTGGGTAGGATCAGTCTGCATGGGTCGAGGCCATTTAGTGTCTTTGATGCGTCCGATAGCCGACACGATGGAGGATGCGTCGATGCTGAAGTTATACTCCGATAACCGATGTGCTTCCTTAGATCCGACAGGCCTGTCGAACCTACTTCTGTTCATTAGCCCCCGGGACCCTTGACCTTGATCACTTTTTTGTTATTTTGTCCGAGGTTATGTATCGATTCACTGATTCTGCGGTTTCCGTTATACGTTCGGTATCTCGATTAATATCCCTTCGAGTAGCGGGTTCATACCCCAATTGATCATCTTCGACCCTAATTTTTGATTGGTACCGATTGTGCACGTCGGCTTACGTGATGGCTGGGTATTCGATCAGGTTATGCTTCAACCGCCGTGAAGCCGTCGAACTTTGTTCGTTCAAACCTTGAGTGAAAGCCTGAACAACCCAATCGTCTGTGACTGGTGGCAGATCCATTCGTTCTATTTGAAAATGAGATACGAACTCCCTCAGCATCTCGTTATCCTTTTGCCTTACCTTGAAAAGGTCAGATTTCCTTGTTGCGACTTTTATGGCGCCAGCATGTGCTTTCACAAAACAATCTACTAACATGGCAAATGAGTCGATGCAATTTGGTGGTAGGTTGTGATACCAAATCATTGCTCCCTTCGAGATGGTCCCTCCGAATTTTTTTAACAACACAGATTCGATTTCATCGTCTTCCAAATCATTGCCCTTGATGGCACACGTGTAAGAAGTGACGTGCTCGTTGGGGTCGGTAGTTCCGTTATATTTGAGAATTTCGGGCATACAGAATTTTTCGGGGATTGGTTTTGGAGCTGCGCTCGAGGGAAAAGGTTTTTGCACGAATTTTTGGAATCCAACCCTTTTATCATTGGTGGAGCTCCCGGGATCTGATCGACCCTGGAGTTATACGTTTCTACTTTCTTATTGTTGGCTTCGATTCGCTTTGTAAGCTCCTCGAGCATTTTAGCAATTTTGGAAGTAGTCCCCGATTCTTGCTCATATGATCTCACTATGGATGGCTCCGTTCTGTGAGCGATTTCTCAAAGTGGATCGGGCTCTGGCCTGCTCGGTAACTGGGTTTGGCTCTGCAACTGAGCTATCACTGCCTGTTGAATTTGCAATATTTCGAAAATCATGCGCAAGTTGACGCCGCTTTCCTCGACGTTATGGGTGTTTCGAGCTGCAGACCGAGTGCCACCATGAATTTCAGGTTCAGAATGTACGTTCGCCTTAATGGCCACATGTGAATTGATATCTATCGGTACTCCGATCCGAGCTCCAACGGCGTTAACAAGTGGTCTTTTGGCACTGGGTATCAAGTTGTTGTTCTCATCTTGAAGACCAGCTTCGTTGTCGATATGTAAGGCCATTTGATTGGTAGTTAGTCGTTGCTAATCTGAAACCCGAGATACTTTCGGAAACAAGCGCAAAACGGTGTATTTTTTGCAGATTCGTATGAGATAACCACTGTTATCCTTACCCCACGGTGGGCGTCAAACTGTTTACCCAAAAAATGGATAGAGTTAAATTTTTACATAGTTCTAAGGATATGTGGTATAGCTTAATACAAACCGTAAGGATAAATAGAAATATCAAATATGGATTGCAAAGAGTGCAAAGTAAACAAGGTTGCAAAGAAGATGATTTTTAGGACTGAACGGTTGAATCAATTTAGGAAGCTTAAAAGAACAACTCTTCACTATAGGAGAATATGGTGTTTGAATTACAATGTAAGCAAAAACTTGATCCTTATAGAAATAATAACCATCCCCTTTATAGTAGAGGGATCTTACTTTAGATATAATTAAAAATATATAGTGGGAGACCCATTATAAATCAGTTTTTCATAATTTCTATTAGGGTTCTCTCCTCTAGTGGGATTGCAACGGCTCTTGTCTATGAGCTCGATATTTACTCGAGTTTTCGGTCTTGACTCGAGCTCTCGATCTTGACTTGAGTTCGATTCTGACTCGGATCCTTGCATTGATTCGGGGTTAGTGTTGGTCGGTCTATGAATCATAAGCTCGATAACTTTACTTTGCATCATAGTTCGATTTGGATTCGAGCTTGATAATGATATCAAGCTCGACATTGATCGGTCCCTCAGACTCGAAGCTTGTTTGTACCATCTTCGGAACCCATCTCGAAGTCTTACTCCGATCTATTACGTTTTGACCTCGATCAATCATACTAAGGCCAAAATCTATTTTGACCGTCTACACTCTTAATAGGCAAATATAGAGGGAAAAGAAGGATAGAAAATTGAAAGGTAGGAAAATTTCTATTTTCTTGATAAACAAATGAAAAATATAGAAGTTAAAACAGGGGGAAAAATAATTTTCTTTGTAGCCCACCAGGTTCTGTTCCTTATAATTTTTCCTCCGTATGCGTAGCATTAACTTTAGTAAAGTCAAAAAAAAAAAAAAAAGTAAAGTCAAGTTTTCAGCCGTTCTATTTTATCTTCTCCTCATCTTCTACTTTAGCGGCAATACCCTTCTGTCGCATGCAATAATTATATCATTATTTTCTGGGTTTAAATTTAATGTATTGACGTGTAATTACACTATTAATCCACTTATAAGCAAATTAAAATAATTATTTATAGCAAATGTGGATTACCTACAAAATCAAGCAAATTGTTTGCTCCAACCTATTAATCTTCACTGCTAGTGTAAAATTTTAATTAGACAATCTAATGTAAACTGAACTCCACTTCAATTTTTGGATCAATTCATTTATCAAAAATGGTTCCCGCATTTATGGTTAATAGATGAAAACGATCATTATATTAGTCAATTTAAGTTAGCCTCTATACGGCTTTCACGTTGTCCATCCCGTTAGCCTCTGTACGTACTACGTTCACGCTGTCCACTATGGTGATATCTTCGATGACCTTGATTTTATCGGGGTTAATCTCGATCCCCCGATTTGACACCATTAAACCGAGGAACTTACCCGAATCGACCCCGAAAATACATTTCTCGGGGTTGAGCTTCATGTTGTATTTCCTTAAAATCTCGAACATTTTCTGCAAATGGGTCAAATGGTCCTCTGCGCGCAGGGACTTAACTAGCATGTCATCAATATAAACTTCCATTGATTTACCTATTTGTTCTTCGAACATTTTATTTATTAGGCGTAGGTAAGTAGCTCCTGCATTTTTTAGCCCGAAGGGCATCACATTATAACAATATGTTTCATATTTGGTTACAAACGAAGTCTTTTCCTGGTCTTCCGGGTTCATCTGAATTTGATTATACCCGGAATAGGCATCGAGAAAAGTAAGGATCTCATGGCCGGCCGTGGCATCGATCATGCGATCGATGTTGGGCAGCGGAAAGGAATCTTTGGGGCATGCTTCGTTCAAATCCTTATAATCTACACACATTCTAAGTGTGTTCCCTCTTTTAGGCACTACAACTACATTGGCTAACCATTCGGAATATTTTACCTCCCTAATGGACCCTATCTTGAGAAATTTGGTTACCTTGTCCTTTATGAATGCGTGCTTTACTTCGGACTGGGGTCTTCTCTTTTTCTTCACCGGTCTGAACCTAGGGTCCAAGCTTAGCCGATGTGTCGTTATGTCCGTTGAGATCCCTCTTATATCTAAATGAGACCAGGCAAAGCAATCAATGTTATCGATAAGAAATTGAATAAGTTTTTTCCTGAGTTCGGGGGTCAATCCCGTTCTGAGGTATACCTTCCGTTCGGGCCAGTTCTCGATTAGTGTGATTTGCTCCAATTCCTCAATCGTTGATTTGGTAGCATCGGAATCATCAGGAATCACGAAGGATCGGGGGATCCTTTGATCATCATCTTCATCGATCTTCTGATTATCTGGTCGGGTTAAGGTCAATGTCTGTGATTGCTATTTGGTATTTCGTTCCCCTTTTGAGCCCGATCCCTTTACTGGCGAAGGCGAGGATATTGGATTCGCTTCCTCGAAGGCAAACATTTCTCTTGCGGCAGGTTGTTCTCCGTACACTGTTTTGACTCCTCTCGATGTTGGGAATTTAAGGACCTGGTGTACGGTCGAAGGTACAACTCTCATGTTGTGGATCCATGGCCTTCCAAAAAGGGCGTTGTACGTCATGTCGCCTACGATTACATGGAACTTAGTTTCTTGGATGGTTCCGACCACGTTTATCGGTAGAACTATCTCGCCTTTAGTGGTTTCACATGCCATATTGAATCCATTTAGAACCAGGGTTGTAGGTACGACCTGGTCCCGTAAACCGAGCTGTTCTACGACCTTCAATCTAATGATGTTGGCCGAGCTACCTGGATCAATTAACACACGCTTAACTTTAGTTTTATTCATAAGTACGGATATTACCAGTGCATCGTTATGAGGTTGTATGACTCCTTCTGCATCTTCATCATTGAAAGACAAAGTTCCTATGGGTGCATAATCCTGAGTTCGAGATCGCTTTTCTCTTACAATCGATGTCTTAGTGCATTTAAGCACCGACCCTTGAGGGGTATCGACACCGCCGATGATCATGTGAATGACGTGCTGTGGTTCTTCTTGTTCGTTCTGCTTGCCGAAATCCCTGGTTTTGAAATGGTTCTTCGCCTTGTCGCCTAAAAATTCTCGAAGGTGCCCTTTGTTGAATAACTAGGCTACCTCCTCTCTTAGTTGCCTGCAATCTTCCGTTCTGTGGCCATGGGTGCCATGATATTCGCACATTTGATTGGGATTCCTCTGGGCAGGATCAGTCTGCATTGGTCGAGGCCATTTAGTGTCTTTGATGTGTCCGTTAGCCGACACGATGGCGGATGCGTCGATGCTGAAGTTATACTCCGATAACCGAGGCGCTTCCTTAGATCCGACAGGCCTGTTAAACCTACTTTTGATCATTAGCCCCCGGGACCCTTGACCTCGATCACTTCTTTTGTTATTTTGTCCGAGGTTATGTATCAATTCACTGATTCTATGATTTCCGTTATACGGTCAGTATCTCGATTAATATCCCTTCGAGCAGCGGGTTCAAACCCCAATTGATCATCTTCGACCCTAATCTTTGATTGGTACCGATTGTGCACATCGGCCCACGTGATGGCTGGGTATTCGATCAGGTTATGCTTCAACCTCCGTGAAGCCGTCGAACTTTTTTCGTTCAAACCTTGAGTGAAAGCCTGAACAACTCAATCGTCTGTGACTGGTGGCAGATTCATTCGTTCCATTTGAAAACGAGATACGAACTCCCTCAGCATCTCGTTATCCTTTTGCCTTATCTTGAAAAGGTCTGATTTCCTTGTTGTGACTTTTATGGCGCCATCGTGTGCTTTTATAAAAGAATCTACTAACATGGCAAATTAGTCGATGCAATTTGGTGGTAGGTTGTAATAACAAATCATTGCTCCCTTCGAGAGGGTCTCTCCAATTTTTTTTAACAACACAGATTCGATTTCATCGTCTTCCAAATCATTGCCCTTGATGGCACACGTATAAGAAGTGACGTGCTCGTTGGGGTCGGTTTTTCCGTTATATTGGAGAATTTCGGGCATACGGAATTTTTCGGGGATTGGTTTTGGGGCTGCGCTCGAGGGAAAAGATTTTTGCACGAATTTTTTGGAATCCAACCCTTTTATCATTGGTGGAGCTCCCAGGATCTGATCGACCCTGGAGTTATACTTTTCTACTTTCTTATCGTTGGCTTCGATTCGCTTTGTAAGCTCCTCGAGCATTTTAGCAATTTCGGAAGTAGTCCCCGATTCTTGCTCATTTGACCTCACTATGGATGGCTCCGTTCTGTGAGCGATTTCTCGAAGTGGACTGGGCTCCGGCCTGCTCGGTAGCTAGGTTTGGCTCTGTAACTGAGCTATCGCTGCCTGTTGAGTTTGCAATATTTCGAAAATCATGCGCAAGCTGACACCGTTTTCCTCGACGTTATGGGTGTTTCGAGCTGCAGACCGAGTGCCACCATGAATTTCAGGTTCAGAATGTACGTTCGCCTCAATGGTCACATATGAATTGATATCTATCGATACTCCGATTCGAGCTCCAACAGCGTTAACAAGTGGTCTTTTGGCACTGGGTATCAAGTTGTTGTTCTCATCTTGAAGACCAGCTTCGTTGTCGATAGGTAAGGCCATTTGATTGGTAGTTAGTCGTTGCTAATCTGAAACCCGAGATACTTTCGGAAACAAGCGCAAAACGGTGTATTTTTTGCAGATTCGTATGAGATAACCACTGTTATCCTTAGCCCCACGGTGGACGTCAAACTGTTTACCCGAAAAATAAATAGAGTTATATTTGTACATAGTTCTAAGGATATGTGGTATAGCTTAATATAAACCGTAAGGATAAATAGAAATATCAAATATGGATTGCAAAGAGTGCAAAGTAAACAAGGTTGCAAAGAAGATGATTTTTAGGACTGAACGGGTTGAATCAATTTATGAAGCTTAAAAGAACAACTCTTCACTATAGGAGAATATGATGTTTGAATTACAATGTAAGCAAAAACTTGGTCCTTAGAGAAATAATAACCATCCCCTTTTATAGTAGAGAGATCTTACTTTTGATATAATTAAAAATATATAGTGGGAGATCCATGATAAATCAGTTTTTTCATAATTCTTGTAAGGGTTCTCTCCTCTAGTGGGATTGCAACGGCTCTTGTATATGAGCTCGATATTGACTCGAGTTTTCGGTCTTGACTCGAGCTCTCGATCTTGACTTGAGCTCGATTCTGACTCGGATCCTTGCATTGATTCGGGGTCAGTGTTGGTCGGTCTCTGAATCATAAGCTCGATAACTTTACTTTGCATCATAGTTCGATTTGGATTCGAGCTTGATAATTATATCGAGCTCGACATTGATCGGTCCCTCAGGCTCGAAGCTTGTTTGTACCATCTTCGGAACCCATCTCGAAGTCTTACTCCGATCTATTACGTTTTGACCTCGATCAATCACACCAAAGCCGAAATCTATTTCGACCGTCTACACTCTTAATAGGCAAATATATAGGGAAAAGAAGGATAGAAAATTGAAAGGTAGGAAAATTTCTATTTTCTTGATAAACAAATGAAAAATATAGAAGTTAAAACAGGGGGAAAAATAATTTTCTTTGTAGCCCACCAGGTTCTGTTCCTTATAATTTTTCCTCCGTATGCGTAGCATTAACTTTAGTAAAGTCAAAAAAAAAAAAAAAAGTAAAGTCAAGTTTTCAGCCGTTCTATTTTATCTTCTCCTCATCTTCTACTTTAGCGGCAATACCCTTCTGTCGCATGCAATAATTATATCATTATTTTCTGGGTTTAAATTTAATGTATTGACGTGTAATTACACTATTAATCCACTTATAAGCAAATTAAAATAATTATTTATAGCAAATGTGGATTACCTACAAAATCAAGCAAATTGTTTGCTCCAACCTATTAATCTTCACTGCTAGTGTAAAATTTTAATTAGACAATCTAATGTAAACTGAACTCCACTTCAATTTTTGGATCAATTCATTTATCAAAAATGGTTCCCGCATTTATGGTTAATAGATGAAAACGATCATTATATTAGTCAATTTAAGTTAGCCTCTATACGGCTTTCACGCTGTCCATCCCGTTAGCCTCTGTACTACGTTCACGCTGTCCACTATGGTGATATCTTCGATGACCTTGATTTTATCGGGGTTAATCTCGATCCCCCGATTTGACACCATTAAACCGAGGAACTTACCCGAATCGACCCCGAAAATACATTTCTCGGGGTTGAGCTTCATGTTGTATTTCCTTAAAATCTCGAACATTTTCTGCAAATGGGTCAAATGGTCCTCTGCGCGCAGGGACTTAACTAGCATGTCATCAATATAAACTTCCATTGATTTACCTATTTGTTCTTCGAACATTTTATTTATTAGGCGTAGGTAAGTAGCTCCTGCATTTTTTAGCCCGAAGGGCATCACATTATAACAATATGTTTCATATTTGGTTACAAACGAAGTCTTTTTCTGGTCTTCCGGGTTCATCTGAATTTGATTATACCCGGAATAGGCATCGAGAAAAGTAAGGATCTCATGGCCGGCCGTGGCATCGATCATGCGATCGATGTTGGGCAGCGGAAAGGAATCTTTGGGGCATGCTTCGTTCAAATCCTTATAATCTACACACATTCTAAGTGTGTTCCCTCTTTTAGGCACTACAACTACATTGGCTAACCATTCGGAATATTTTACCTCCCTAATGGACCCTATCTTGAGAAATTTGGTTACCTTGTCCTTTATGAATGCGTGCTTTACTTCGGACTGGGGTCTTCTCTTTTTCTTCACCGGTCTGAACCTAGGGTCCAAGCTTAGCCGATGTTTCGTTATGTCCGTTGAGATCCCTCTTATATCTAAATGAGACCAGGCAAAGCAATCAATGTTATCGATAAGAAATTGAATAAGTTTTTTCCTGAGTTCGGGGGTCAATCCCGTTCTGAGGTATACCTTCCGTTCGGGCCAGTTCTCGATTAGTGTGATTTGCTCCAATTCCTCAATCGTTGATTTGGTAGCATCGGAATCATCAGGAATCACGAAGGATCGGGGGATCCTTTGATCATCATCTTCATCGATCTTCTGATTATCTGGTCGGGTTAAGGTCAATGTCTGTGATTGCTATTTGGTATTTCGTTCCCCTTTTGAGCCCGATCCCTTTACTGGCGAAGGCGAGGATATTGGATTCGCTTCCTCGAAGGCAAACATTTCTCTTGCGGCAGGTTGTTCTCCGTACACTGTTTTGACTCCTCTCGATGTTGGGAATTTAAGGACCTGGTGTACGGTCGAAGGTACAACTCTCATGTTGTGGATCCATGGCCTTCCAAAAAGGGCGTTGTACGTCATGTCGCCTACGATTACATGGAACTTAGTTTCTTGGATGGTTCCGACCACGTTTATCGGTAGAACTATCTCGCCTTTAGTGGTTTCACATGCCATATTGAATCCATTTAGAACCAGGGTTGTAGGTACGACCTGGTCCCGTAAACCGAGCTGTTCTACGACCTTCAATCTAATGATGTTGGCCGAGCTACCTGGATCAATTAACACACGCTTAACTTTAGTTTTATTCATAAGTACAGATATTACCAGTGCATCGTTATGAGGTTGTATGACTCCTTCTGCATCTTCATCATTGAAAGACAAAGTTCCTATGGGTGCATAATCCTGAGTTCGAGATCGCTTTTCTCTTACAATCGATGTCTTAGTGCATTTAAGCACCGACCCTTGAGGGGTATCGACACCGCCGATGATCATGTGAATGACGTGCTGTGGTTCTTCTTGTTCGTTCTGCTTGCCGAAATCCCTGGTTTTGAAATGGTTCTTCGCCTTGTCGCCTAAAAATTCTCGAAGGTGCCCTTTGTTGAATAACTAGGCTACCTCCTCTCTTAGTTGCCTGCAATCTTCCGTTCTGTGGCCATGGGTGCCATGATATTCGCACATTTGATTGGGATTCCTCTGGGCAGGATCAGTCTGCATTGGTCGAGGCCATTTAGTGTCTTTGATGTGTCCGTTAGCCGACACGATGGCGGATGCGTCGATGCTGAAGTTATACTCCGATAACCGAGGCGCTTCCTTAGATCCGACAGGCCTGTTAAACCTACTTTTGATCATTAGCCCCCGGGACCCTTGACCTCGATCACTTCTTTTGTTATTTTGTCCGAGGTTATGTATCAATTCACTGATTCTATGATTTCCGTTATACGGTCAGTATCTCGATTAATATCCCTTCGAGCAGCGGGTTCAAACCCCAATTGATCATCTTCGACCCTAATCTTTGATTGGTACCGATTGTGCACATCGGCCCACGTGATGGCTGGGTATTCGATCAGGTTATGCTTCAACCTCCGTGAAGCCGTCGAACTTTTTTCGTTCAAACCTTGAGTGAAAGCCTGAACAACTCAATCGTCTGTGACTGGTGGCAGATTCATTCGTTCCATTTGAAAACGAGATACGAACTCCCTCAGCATCTCGTTATCCTTTTGCCTTATCTTGAAAAGGTCTGATTTCCTTGTTGTGACTTTTATGGCGCCATCGTGTGCTTTTATAAAAGAATCTACTAACATGGCAAATTAGTCGATGCAATTTGGTGGTAGGTTGTAATAACAAATCATTGCTCCCTTCGAGAGGGTCTCTCCAATTTTTTTTAACAACACAGATTCGATTTCATCGTCTTCCAAATCATTGCCCTTGATGGCACACGTATAAGAAGTGACGTGCTCGTTGGGGTCGGTTTTTCCGTTATATTGGAGAATTTCGGGCATACGGAATTTTTCGGGGATTGGTTTTGGGGCTGCGCTCGAGGGAAAAGATTTTTGCACGAATTTTTTGGAATCCAACCCTTTTATCATTGGTGGAGCTCCCAGGATCTGATCGACCCTGGAGTTATACTTTTCTACTTTCTTATCGTTGGCTTCGATTCGCTTTGTAAGCTCCTCGAGCATTTTAGCAATTTCGGAAGTAGTCCCCGATTCTTGCTCATTTGACCTCACTATGGATGGCTCCGTTCTGTGAGCGATTTCTCGAAGTGGACTGGGCTCCGGCCTGCTCGGTAGCTAGGTTTGGCTCTGTAACTGAGCTATCGCTGCCTGTTGAGTTTGCAATATTTCGAAAATCATGCGCAAGCTGACACCGTTTTCCTCGACGTTATGGGTGTTTCGAGCTGCAGACCGAGTGCCACCATGAATTTCAGGTTCAGAATGTACGTTCGCCTCAATGGTCACATATGAATTGATATCTATCGGTACTCCGATTCGAGCTCCAACAGCGTTAACAAGTGGTCTTTTGGCACTGGGTATCAAGTTGTTGTTCTCATCTTGAAGACCAGCTTCGTTGTCGATAGGTAAGGCCATTTGATTGGTAGTTAGTCGTTGCTAATCTGAAACCCGAGATACTTTCGGAAACAAGCGCAAAACGGTGTATTTTTTGCAGATTCGTATGAGATAACCACTGTTATCCTTAGCCCCACGGTGGACGTCAAACTGTTTACCCGAAAAATAAATAGAGTTATATTTGTACATACTTCTAAGGATATATGGTATAGCTTAATATAAACCGTAAGGATAAATAGAAATATCAAATATGGATTGCAAAGAGTGCAAAGTAAACAAGGTTGCAAAGAAGATGATTTTTAGGACTGAACGGGTTGAATCAATTTATGAAGCTTAAAAGAACAACTCTTCACTATAGGAGAATATGATGTTTGAATTACAATGTAAGCAAAAACTTGGTCCTTAGAGAAATAATAACCATCCCCTTTTATAGTAGAGAGATCTTACTTTAGATATAATTAAAAATATATAGTGGGAGATCCATGATAAATCAGTTTTTTCATAATTCTTGTAAGGGTTCTCTCCTCTAGTGGGATTGCAACGGCTCTTGTATATGAGCTCGATATTGACTCGAGTTTTCGGTCTTGACTCGAGCTCTCGATCTTGACTTGAGCTCGATTCTGACTCGGATCCTTGCATTGATTCGGGGTCAGTGTTGGTCGGTCTCTGAATCATAAGCTCGATAACTTTACTTTGCATCATAGTTCGATTTGGATTCGAGCTTGATAATTATATCGAGCTCGACATTGATCGGTCCCTCAGGCTCGAAGCTTGTTTGTACCATCTTCGGAACCCATCTCGAAGTCTTACTCCGATCTATTACGTTTTGACCTCGATCAATCACACCAAAGTCGAAATCTATTTCGACCGTCTACACTCTTAATAGGCAAATATATAGGGAAAAGAAGGATAGAAAATTGAAAGGTAGGAAAATTTCTATTTTCTTGATAAACAAATGAAAAATATAGAAGTTAAAACAGGGGGAAAAATAATTTTCTTTGTAGCCCACCAGGTTCTGTTCCTTATAATTTTTCCTCCGTATGCGTAGCATTAACTTTAGTAAAGTCAAAAAAAAAAAAAAAAGTAAAGTCAAGTTTTCAGCCGTTCTATTTTATCTTCTCCTCATCTTCTACTTTAGCGGCAATACCCTTCTGTCGCATGCAATAATTATATCATTATTTTCTGGGTTTAAATTTAATGTATTGACGTGTAATTACACTATTAATCCACTTATAAGCAAATTAAAATAATTATTTATAGCAAATGTGGATTACCTACAAAATCAAGCAAATTGTTTGCTCCAACCTATTAATCTTCACTGCTAGTGTAAAATTTTAATTAGACAATCTAATGTAAACTGAACTCCACTTCAATTTTTGGATCAATTCATTTATCAAAAATGGTTCCCGCATTTATGGTTAATAGATGAAAACGATCATTATATTAGTCAATTTAAGTGAACAAGAAATTCCACATTATACAAGATTCCTTAGTTACGTTGTCTAAGTTCTTATTTGAACTCCGAACCAGCGCCGAGAATTGTCACTGGTGCTTATCGTATTTGGGAAGGCATATTCACTTCCACTTTACGTGTCATGTTTGATATATGGGTGTACATAAGTCGAGTTGGTTCAGATTTTTCAATTATCAAATCAAATCAATGGTGTCTAGTTTTTAAATTTATAAACCAAACCAAATCGATAAAGTTGGGTTTTTCAATCTCGGTTTTTCTCGGATTTTTTCGGGTTTTGGGTTTTGTTTTTCGGTAAAATCTTCATAGCATAAAATATGTAAATTGTGCTCCAAATATTTTTTAAATCCTAGTAAAATACAACTATATAATGTGTTTTCCAAGAAACTAACACAATAATATGAGATAAGTCATAGCATTATACTAAAATATTCAATAACAAAGATAAAATAATAAAATTATATAAAAAAAATATTGCTTATTAATAAGTCATAATAAAAATTAACATAATCTAACAATATTATATAGATCATGCTAAAATAAGTATAGCTAATAAGTACTAATATTAATTACATAACTAAGACTAAAGAAAACGATAAACTAAGTTATGCATTTTCATTATAAAGAACAATATTTATATGTATAAAATAAATGTACTATCGAATTGATTTGATTTCGATTTGACTTTTTTAGTTAAAACTAAACCAAACCAATTATGGTCGGGTTTTATTTTTCAATACCAAACCAAATCACATTGGATTTTTTTTCTCCAGTTTGACTCGGATTATTGATTTTGTGCGATTTATCAATTTTGTTTTACACCCCTAATGTTTGGATTTGTTTATTTTCGAGAGTCAAGGATTGAAGTTCATAAAAAATTAACCGACCATAATAAATTCCTAACTAACAAAAGCATTAAACATAATAATTGCAATGATTATATGGTGTATCTTCTGTATCTTCACCTTTAGTACGAGTACGTTGAATTATATTGGATGGACGGAAAAAGGAGTTGGCCTCAACGACAAAACTAGCCAGCTTTTAAGGGACCAGGGGCATCTCTTCCACTTGAGTATTAAAATAAAAGATACTTTAGTTAAGAAAAAACTTTGGCAGTTGATATATACGCCTAGAAATTTCTAAATATGAAATCGGAGTGACCTACACCTGTTGATATTATGGTAGATTGCTTTCCCTTAATTAGGGTTTATTTGGTTTAATTTGAGGTATAAGTGTAACGATTCGACCGGTCGTTTTGAATATTATAACCCCGTTCCCCCATTTACTGCTCAATTTATGTCTTGTAATTGATTTATGACTTATCGGGTTAGTTGATTTGGGTCCGGAAGGAACTCGAAGTGAAATGAGACACTTATTCTCATAATGGAAAATTTAAGTTAGAAAAGTGGACCGGATATGCACCTATGTGTAAACGACCTCGGATTTGAATTTTGATGATTCCACTAGCTCCGTATGGTAATTTTGGGCTTAGGAGCGTGTCCGGAATATTATGTGAAAGTCCGTAGAGGAATTAAGCTTGAAATGTCGAAAGTTTAATTTTTGAGAAGTTTGACCGGGGAGTTGACTTTTTGATATTGGGGTCGGAATCCGATTCTGAAAATTGAAATACCTTTGTTATGTCATTTATGACTTGTGTGCAAAATTTGAGGTCAATCGGACGTGAGTTGATAGGTTCCGGAGTCGTTTGTAGAAATTAGAAATTTCAAAGTTCATTATGCTTGAATTGGGGTGTAATTCATGATTTTAGCGTTGTTTGAGGTGATTTGAGGGTTCGACTAAGTCCGTATGATATTTTAGGACTTGTTGGTATATTTGATCGAGGTCCCGAGGGGCTCGGGTGAGTTTTGGATGGTTAACAGATTAAAAATTTGGACTTGAATAGCTGCTGAAATTTTCTGATATCTGATAATGTTTTCCTTCTACGCGATCGCGTGAATGCGTTTGCGATCGCGTAGGCTTATTTGGTCAGTGGGGGTTTTTGTTCTACGCGATCGCGTGCCGATATCTGCGATCGCGTAGGGTTAATATGAGGCAGTGACATTTTGTTCTTCGTGATCGCGTGAAGCGGGATGCGATCGCGTAGCTCTGGAATTTTGTGACTCGCGAACGCGTGAAGAAGGTAACGTTCGCGTAGAGTAAGTGGAACGGAGTAGAAGTCACGCGTTTTGTGCTACGCGATCACGTAGACTAGTCCGCGATCGTGTATGTCTGTGATGTTGTGCATCGCGATCGCGTGAGAAAGTCCGTGATCGCGTAGAGTAAAATCTGGGCGATGAAAAATTGTTCTTCGCGATCGCGTGGGAATGTTCGCGATCGCGTAGGGCAAATGTCTGGGCAGAGAGTTTAAGTTTTAAAAATGGGACTTCGTCCCATTTTTAGTTTTTGACGATTTGGAGCTAGGATTGAGGCAATGTTTGGGTGATTTTCAGAGGAAACAACAGGGTAAGTGTTCTTAACTCAATATTGATTAAATTACTCGAATCCATGGTTGTTTTTATCATTTAATTGGTGAATTGAGTTGGGAAAATTTGAAAACCCTCTTGGTTTAAATTGAAGATTTGAGGGTTGAGTTGGGGTCGAATTTTGGTAAAATTGGTATGGTTAGATTCGTGGTTGAATAGGTTTTCGGATTTTGTAACTTTTGTCGAGTTCCGAGACGTGGGCCCCACGGGCGATTTTTGAGCTAATTTTCGGATTTTTATGAAAGATCATTATTTTCTTATGGAATTAATTCCAATGAATTTTATTGACTGAAACGAATTAATTATGACCAGATTCGAGGCGTTTGGAGACCAATTCACGAGGAAAGGACATTGCAGAATAAGAATTTCACGGCTTGAAGTAAGTAACCGTTTTAAATCTGGTCCTGAGGGTATGAAACCCCGGATTTTGATATCATGCGAATATTTTGGAGGTGACGC
Organism: Nicotiana tomentosiformis; assembly: GCF_000390325.3. Taxonomy (NCBI): domain Eukaryota; kingdom Viridiplantae; phylum Streptophyta; class Magnoliopsida; order Solanales; family Solanaceae; genus Nicotiana; species Nicotiana tomentosiformis. The sequence continues at coordinate 98,472,064 of NC_090813.1, read as the reverse complement.
ACAAGCTAGGTGACGGGCATGTGGGCGTGCATCGAGTAGATTGTGACTTGGTCCGTCCCGGGAAACTGTAAAGTTGAATAATTTGTTGTTAGCTATATGCTCTCTATGTGTTGATAAAATTTGACTGTAAATCATGTTAGAAATCATGTTTAGGTTATGTGATAGTACTGTTGGGACCCAGAGAGGTCGCGTACTTGTTGAATTGCCTGCTAAATGCTATATGTACTCAGTCTTAGTTTTTACTTGCACATTTTATCTCAGTCTTTGTTATTATTATTGATACATCATATCATTATTGTTTGGGCTGATTTCATGATTATTGAGAGCCCGAGAGACTGCAGAGATTTATGACTGAGTGAGGCCGAGTACCTGATTGTGAGATATTGATACTATAGCACGTGAGTTGGCCGAGCAGATCCTTATATTATACTATAGCACGTGAGTTGGCCGTGCGGATCCTTATATTATACTATAGCACGTGAGTTGGCCGTGTGGATCCAGATATTTATATTTATAGCACGTGAGTTGTCCGTACAGATTATAGCGCTTGGGCTGTAGGAGCCCCTCCGGAGTCTGTACAAGCGGGTACCCATTGAGAGTGAGTGATGCGGGCTGGGCGCCCAGGGAGTGATTATTGTCCTAAGAGGTTGTACTTGATTTTTATTTATTGTTGCACTTAGTTGCTATCTGTCATTGTTGTGAAATCTCTGAAAAATTGTTGATATACGGATTACATGAACAAGAATTGTATAAAAATTGATTTGACATTAAACTGCCAGATTTGATAGCATGTCTATTCTTTGCTGGAATTACTGGAAATGAACCATAACTGTGTAGCTCGTTACTATCTTCAGTTCCTTATTTATTATTGTTACTTGCTGAGTTGGTTGTACTCATACTACACCCTTCACTTCGTGTGCAGATCCAGGTGTTCCCGGACATAGTGGGTGTTGATCCTTTCGCGCGGTTGATTTTCAGGAGATTTTGAGGTAGCTGCCATGTTCCGCAGATCTCGTCTCTCCTTCTCTATCTCTTTGTTTTACTGTATTTGGTCTCAGACTATTATAGACTATATTTTTCAGACTTGTATTCATATTAGATGCTCATGTACTCAGTGACACCAAGTTTTGGGGAGTGTCTGTATTGTATTTAAATATTATATTTTCAACCTTAAAGAGAAGTTTGGGTTTATTGAGATTATCGATTTGCCTAGTATCGAGATAGGCGTCATCACGACAGGTTGAGATTTTGGGTTGTGACAATAAGAAAATAAGAAAATGTAAATTCCCTATAAAATTTTGTATTTACGTATAGGACGTTTGATTTTCGGTATCCAGTTCTGTACAACTAATATAATCTCTGACAATAAGACTAATGGAGTACATCATTTGATTTTCGACGCTAAACTCCGCTTAAGATATATGAAATTTAATTACCAATTACATTTTATTACTAATTAATTTTGATGTAACTTATACAAGAATAATGTATTATTTTGTACAAGATAGAATGTACATAGGATAAAATTATATTAACACTACGTGGATAAGAGTATTTAAAGAGAAAATACCTTAAATTAGACAATCTCTACATAACAATTTAGGTATTCTTGTTCATCGCATAATTAAACAAGCACGGTACTATAATCTATGCATAACTAAACCAATAAACCAATCGACCCCTTAGAGTTTTTAAGAAAAAAGCAGAAAGAGAAGATGACTTTTGTCAATTGTTTAAATACAAATGATTAGCTAAGAAGCTGCCATAGCAATGTTGATAGTGATGGTGGCTGGCCACTTTTTATTAATTATATGTAACACTTACCTTTACAATTTTTATTCCCCATTCAATCATGCATTTATACCCTCTTAAGCAAGAATATCCCTTTTGTTATATATCCCTCGCTTATCTGTCGGTATCTTTTATTTGCTTTGAATATAAACAAACGATTGCAATAATAGTACTTAATATATATGTTGAGGAAAGTAAGTATATATAATTAGTACCTATATATGTATGTTTGAGCTTCTACCTCCGTTTACTACATCTCTTCTCCATTTCTGTTGTAGAATTTTTAGTTAAAAATGGGAAGGCAGCCTTGTTGTGATAAAGTTGGATTGAAGAGAGGTCCATGGACTATAGAAGAAGACCATAAGCTCGTCCATTTTATTCTCAATAATGGCATCCAATGTTGGCGAACCATTCCCAAGCTTGCAGGTTTAATTTCTATATATATATTTCTACTCTCTCTATATATGTCCATATATTTTTAAGAATCCAACTGTTATACACAATTAGGGTAATTGATCAAACAGATATTTATGTATAAGCTATTAGAGATAGTACACTTTTAACCGAGTACTTATATAATAGTATTTTCAACACACTCGATCCTCGTATGTCGGTCAAACTGTTTTCTTGAGCCAAGCACGTAGTAATTCTAATAGCCTTGAACCCAAGACCTCTATCAACATATTGAACCGTATGACCATCTCATCTAAAAGTTTAAGCAGTTAGACAATATATACTTTTAATTACTTAATTATGTACTGCTCAAATGTGTCTCTATAATAGCCCCTAAAAGATGATACTTTTTACATGTCATGAATGTGTTGTAGGTTTGCAAAGATGCGGAAAGAGTTGCAGATTGAGATGGATTAATTATTTGAGACCTGATCTCAAAAGAGGGGCACTATCTGAAGCTGAAGAAGACCAAATTATACAGCTTCATGCTCGTCTTGGTAACAGGTCTTTATTCATTTGTCAATTATACCTTTGTTCTTTTAACCGTTCGATATTCAAAATTCACTAGCGTGCCTAATCTTTTTTTTTTTTTTTTTTTTAAATTTCTTCATATTTAACCCTTTAAATATTTTTTGTGCAGGTGGTCTAAGATAGCATCACATTTTCCAGGGAGGACAGACAATGAAATCAAGAATCATTGGAATACTCGGATTAAGAAGAAATTAAAGCAAGTGGGAATAGACCCTTTAACTCACAAGCCAATTGACCAAGAAAAATACCAACAAGAACCAGATGATACAATCATGGAACTTAACTTACCAATACGTCATTATAAAACAGAGACATATGATAAAAGCAATGAAGCAGAGAATTGTACTGAAAATGCTACTGATTTTTCACTGTCAAACAATGCGTACCACAACATGTTGAGTGAAAATTTTGACGTGGATTTATGGAACAAAAGTTGTAAAACTATGTCCAATTGTTACAGCCCTACACTTTCTTTAGAAGTTGAAGAATCCATCAATTTTTCAACAGTATCAGCTGCTACTGAATCCTCAAGTAACGTAGCACCTGCAGAGGAACAAGATTCTCTACAACAATGGATGGATTCAATTTTCTCATGTGCTGTCAATCAACTCGAAGAAGACCTTTTTCTTTTGCGAAAATACAATTCATAAATGTGCAACCTTTCTTTCTCCCTCCTTGTTCTTCATTTTCTTACTAATAGAGTTGTTCTCCAAGAAAGGAAAAGGAAAAAAAAAAGTTACAGGGAGACAAGTTTCCTCTTGTGTTAATACAATTTCTATATGCTTCTTAGTCATTAATAATTTGAACATGTTATTTTAAAATAATACTATATTAATATTTTGAATATTTCTGTATTAAATTTATATTATTAATATGTGCCTATTATATGTGTAAATTGTTTAACTTTAGTCCAAAATTATATGACAAAGAAATTATTGATTTTTTGACTATGTTTGAAATGTGAAATAGAAATTAAGAGAAAGAGAAAAGAAATTAAAAGATAAAAAATTAGATTTTCATTTAACATTCATGACCTACAATGCTCTGTTTACATAAAATATAAAAACCTAATAGGGGTACTAATGAAAATAGATTATAAAGTGGGGCTAAACTGTAATGGTAAAATTAATGAGGGTCAACCTATAAATAATAAAGCTTGACCTATAATCTCCTTTCTTACATTCCATCCCCCTTGTGACAACCTTGTCCTCAAGGTTGGAAATGGGTGAGTTCAGTAGTAGTCAACTCCACCAAACAAGCACTTATCTTCTCTTCACCAAAGTTAAACGATGTTGCATTTAGAATTATGAGATGGACGGTATACTCCTTCAAGTACTTGAAATATCATTCTCGAGTGAGCATTCTTTAGTTTGTGCTTCCAAAACTCATGCTTAACAAAGTCACACTACACAGGGAGAAAACAATAACCGCAGGAACAACAATTTTAATCATAGTATCCATAATTTTTTCCTTAACAGTTTTAGAGTCCCCAATTGATAAACTGACTACATTGGATCTTCTCTTTATACCTCTACTCTGTTATCTTGTTGTCTTACCAGCTATCCCACCACACAAAAGGTTGAGATCTTTGAGATATTCCTAGACAACTTGGCTTAAGGTAACACTTTGGAGATATTTGGATCTTTCATCAAAAAATAAGTGTTCCTTTCCTCTAATATATGCTATCCCAAAGCTCGGCTCTAATAACCCAGTCATCATATTAATAAAAAGAATTTTGCAAGCATTCCCCACCATCTTCAAGGCTAATTTTTGAATACTTCATTCCCTTACAAAGCATGAATATCATTTTGTTCTTTGGCAGTTGGCTCAATTCCAGCAACTCCTCAAAACTTCTACCTCTTATTAAAAATTTACCTAGGCCACAAAAAGTGCCACCATAAAGACTAGTTCCACTAGCTGTCAGAAATCTTCCTTCTCCTTCTACCCTTATCTTGTTAACCCTATAATCAATATTGACAAGGAGGTAACGGTATAAATCACTTCGATAAATTTGTACCTTTCGACCTCTCATTGACATAAAGGATTCATGTTTCACTGCCTTTGTAATACTCCGTAAATTCGGACTAGGTGTGGATATGTTAAATGAGAATTAATGTTATATTTTAGACATATGAAGTCCTATCGGGATGATTATGGGTGGAAATAGACGTTTGGAATCAAGACGGAGAGTGAGATGCATAAGATTCGATAAAATTGACTAAGTTTATGGAAGGTCTGTCTTTCAGATAGATGTCATGAAATTTTGTTAGTAATTGATCTTTGTGTAAACAGTTGTGTGTGTTTTACCAAGCAATGTGCAGTATGCGCGCCCCAGGTGCGCGCTCGGATGGTCTAGTGCGCGGTCGCGCACTTGTGGCAGTGCTACTGCCTTTTTGCGCATTAGGTGCACGGTTGGGCCTTCAGGTGCGCTGGAGCGTGCCCGGGGGTCATTTTTAAAGCCCTACTTCGTCCCTCACAACCCAAAACACAAAAACTTGTTCTAGAAAGGGAAGCTCTCAAGAACCTAACCTCCCCCAAGGTCCCTCCACCATCCAAGGTGAGTTCTAATGGTAATTCAGGTTGGAGATTTGAAACCCGCATAGTTAGCATGAGATATAAAAACTATAAAATCATGCCCAGTTATGTATCACGAGGGTAGTGCCAGTGCACGAGACTCTAATCTTCGGAGTACTGGTCAAAGACTTAGCTCACAATAGCGCTATAAGTATTTTCAGGAAGTACCTTAAAAAGATAATCAAGTATGGGAAGTATAGCTCATGATTGAGGCAGACAAGAGAACTATGGTGAAAGTAGTTCAACACTTAGCCAAGCTAGGATTTTGACTTTCGGGCACCGAAGATAGTGGAGTTGTTGTTCAGAACAAGACTTGTTCCTCCTTAGTAGCCGAAGTGAAGGAGAAACAGTTTGATGATCCCTACTTGTTACAGGTAGAGTTTCAAGTTAATGATTGGGTGTTTCTAAAAGTTTGGCATTTGAATGGTGTTATAAGATTTGGGAATAAAGGAAAGCTCAGTCCCATATATATCACATCGTATATGATCCTACAAAAGATCGGACAAATATCTTATGAGTTGGAGTAGCCACCAGAATTAGCGGTTGTACACCCAGTACTTCACGTGCCATGTTATGACATTCAAGTTTCCAGTACCCACGTACTCATGTCAGTTCAATACTCAGATACTCCTGTCAGTCCAGCACTCAGACATTCTTGCCAGCTTAGTACTCAAATATTGATGTTAGTTCAGTACTCAAATATTCGTGCCAGTTCAATATTCATATATCCATGTTAGTTCAGTATTCACGTATCCATAGCAGACTAGTATTCACTCAATGCAATAGTCATTCAGTCTAGTATCTCAATAGTTCAGCAATCATGTATTCATTTAGTTTAGTATACAAGTGTTTATGAAAGTTCATGTTTCCACCAGATCCGTTTAAGGTCCAAAGTTAGCCGAAGTTACAGTCAGGACAATCATTCGAGGACGAATGATCCCAAGGGGGAGATAATGTAACACTCTGTAACTTCAAACTAGGTGTAGACATGTTAAATTAGCATTAATGTTATATTTTAGACATATGATGTCCTATCGGGATGATTATGGATGGAAATAGACGTTTGGAATCAAGACGGAGAGTGAGGTGCATAAGATTCGATAAAATCGACTAAGTTTATGGAAGGTCTGTCATTCAGCCTGATGTCATGAAATTGTGTTAGGAATTGGAGAAAACACAAAACATAAAAGTTATATACCTTTAAAATATATTTCCAACTATATATTGTGGATCCCAAACGGATCTCTGTGAAAAAGGTTATGTGCGTTTTACCAAGCAATGTACAGTATGCGCGCCCCAGATGCGCGCCTGAATGGTACCGTGTGTGGCCTTGCACTTGTGGAAGTGCAACTACCTTTCTGTGCGTTAGGTACGCGGTTGGACCTTTAGGTGCACGAGATCGCATCCGGGGGTTATTTTTAAAGCCCCACTTCGTCCCCTACACCCCAAAACACAAAAACTTACTCTAGAAAGGGAAGCTCTCAAGAACCTAACCTCCCCCAAGGATCCTCCACCATCCAAGGTGAGTTCTTATGGTGATTCTAAGTTAATTTTAATTCTCCAAAACCTTATTAACATGGGTAAACCCTCCAAATTATTAGATACTTGATTGGGACATTATGGTTGAGAAAAGAAACCCTAGAACTCGAAATCAAGAGGATCGAACTTCAAAAGGGTAATATCTTCCACCTTTACTTGATTATAGTATTGGATTAATGATAATAGACTCTAGTTCATGAGATATGAGTTAATGGGTTTGATAGAAAAGCATGAACGGTTATAGGTTTGGGTTGTTGATTGTTGATTATTGGTTAAGGGTATTGTTTATCTTATGGGTGATGAAGAATGGTATTGATTATAACAATTTGAGATTTTAGTATTATCTAGGAGCAAAGGAATGGGTTGTTGGGTGTAGAAACACCATTAATAAGGAGTATGAAGCTTTATGCTTACCAAGTGTTAGATTAAAGTTGAAAGGGTTGATAAATGTTGTATTACACTCAAGAGAAGGAAGTTAAGGTATGTGAGGCTAACTCTCTATGTTTGGGAATGTTAATTATTCTCCCTACACTACGTTTCCTTTACGACGTTACTAATTGCCTCAGAAATATAGTTAAGCCTAGTTCCCTGAATAGTTGCAGAACTTCTATTCTCTAGCTTTATAATTCATTCATGACTTTCATTCCGAACGTTGTGAGCTCAGTGCGTAATCAATATAGACTTGTGTTTAATTCCCATAAGTCTCAGTCCAGATTACCATCATGTCATAAATAGTTGAAGCTGTAACGACCCGGTCGGTCATTTTGAGAGTAATATCCCCGACCCCCTATTTATTGCTTCTCCCATATCTAATTCTGCTATTGTGACTTGCCGTGAGGTTTCATTTTTGGTTTTTGGGGTGTTTTGGGACACTTAGTCCCTAAATGGAGGTTTAAGTCTCAGGATTTTGACTGTAGTTGGAAGTGTATGAAGACGACTCCGAAATGGAGTTCCGTTGGTTCCGTTAGCTCCGTTGGGTGATTTTGGACTTAGGAGCATGTTCGAACTATGAATTTGAGGTCTGTAGCTAATTTAGGCTTGAAATGGCGAAAGTCGAATTTTTGAAAAGTTTGACCGGGGGTTGACTTTTTGATATCGGGGTCGAATTCCGATTTTGGAAGTTGGAGTAGGTCTATAATATTGAATATGACTTGTGTGCAAAATTTGAGGTCAATCGGACGTGGTTTGGTAGGTTTCGACGTCGTTTGTGGAATTTGAAAGTTTAAAAGTTCTTTAGGCTTGAATCCGGGTGTAATTGGAGTTTTGATATTGTTTTGAGTGATTCGAAGGCTCGATTAAGTTCGTATGGTATTTTGGGATGTGTTGGTATGTTTGGTTGAGGTCCCGGGGGCCTCGGGTGAGTTTCGGGTGGTTAACGGATCATTTTTGGACTTGGCTTGATAGCTGAAGTCTGGTTGTTGTAGGTTCTTGTTTCCTTGTACGCGATCGCGGGGATTCATTCACGATCGCGTAAGCTTATTCGGGGTAGAGTTAAGTTTGTTCTATGCAATCGCAGAGTTAGGAACACGATCGTGTATGTGTGCGAAGTTGTGCTTCACGAACGCATGGCTAAGGTCGTGTTCGCGTAGAAGGATTTGAGCAGGAGGGGAGTTGTGGCCAATGCTCTACGCGATTGCGTGAGGCAGGATGCGATCGCGTAGGTATGAGAGGCAGTGATCCGTGATCGCGTGGGTGATTCCGTGATCGCGTAGGATAAAAATCCTGGGGCAGCGAAGTTGTTCTTCGCGATCGCGAGGCTATTTTCGCGATTGCGATTAAGGAAATGTCTGGGCAGTATTAAATTCCAAAACGAGGGTTTGAACCCATTTTGCATATTTTGAGCTAGAGAACACAGAATTGGACGATTCTTGAAGGGATTTTCGTGGAGTTGAATGGGAAAAGTGATTCTTACTTGGTTTTGGTTAAATCCCATGATTTCATCTTTAATTTTATCATCTAATTTGTGATTTGGGGGTGAGAAATTGGAGAAAAAGAGGAAAAACTCTTGAGTGGGAGGTTTTGAATGGGATTTTGTTATCGGATTTGAGTAAATTTGGTATGGTTAGACTCATGACTGAATGGGCTTTTGGCTTTTTGTGACTTTTGTCGGATTTCGAGACGTGGGCCCAGGGGGCGGGTTCGGGCCAATTTCGGATTTTTGGCCTTAATTTAGTACTTTTCTTGGGAAATTGATCCCTTTAGCCTATATTGATTGTATTGTTCTACTTATGGCTAGATTCAGGATATTTGGAGACCGATTTGAGAGGCAAAGGCAATTCAGAGTAGAGATTTGTTTGGTTTGAGGTAAGTAACAGTCTTAAATATGATTTTGAGGGTATGAAACCCCGAGAATTTGTATAATGTGAATATTTGGAGGTGACGCACATGCTAAGTGACGGGCGTGCGAGCGTGCACCGTGGGAGATTGTGACTTGGTCCGTCCCGTGAGACTGTAAAGTCAAATAGCCATTGTTATTACTTGTTTTCCTTGTCTTTGAGCAATTGACTGCCTTTCATGTTAGAAACCATGCTTAGGCCATATGATATCACTGTTGGGACCCGCATCGGTCATATACTTGTTGAATTGACTGCTAATTGATGTCTTGTACTCAGTCACAGTCTTACTTTTGTGTTATATCTCTGTTTCCTCTCATTTCTTGTTGATACTTATTATATTGAGGGCTGGAGAGGTTAGTGACTGAGGTAGGGTCTGAGTGCCGAGCTACGAGCTGTGAGGTATATGGCTCGGGTTGCACGCCGCAACAAGCCTTCGGGATATATATATATATATATATATATATATATATATATATATATATATATATATATATATATATTGTATCGGGTTGCACGCTGAGTGTGTATTGAGGGCTGAGAGCCGAGGGTATGAGTTGTTGAGATGAGTTGAGTAACTGCTGCCTTGACAGGCTGTACCTACTTTTTTACTTGAGCTCGAACTGATTTGACTTACACCACTCGATTTGAAAGTATGTTCACTATTTACTGAAAACTTTTGAAATGAACTATATTTTTTATAGCTCATCACTGCTTCTCAGTTCCTTATTTAATTCTGTTACTTGCTGAGTTGGTTGTACTCATGCTACACCCTGCACTTCATGTGCAAATCCAGGTGTGTACGGTTCTGGCGGTCGCTCAGTTCTTGCGCGAGCTGACTATCGGAGATTTACAAGGTAGCTGTTGGCGGTCACACTCCTTGTTTCTCCTTTCTTATTATCTTTTCTCTCTTGTATTGGCATTTGGCAGAGACTGTAGTAGACTCTATTTTCTAGATTGGTTGTTAGATGCTCGTGACTTAGTGACACCCCGATGTCGGGCTATTTTTCTGCACTTATGTTTTAATTGGGGTTTACCCCCATTTTATGAAAATCTCCGGTTATCTTAAATGTCTTAATTCATTTCTGTTAAATTTTGTTAAGGTCGGCTTGCCTAGTACCACGATAGGTGCCATCACGATGGGTTAGGTTTTGGGTCGTGGTAAGTTATTATTAGAGCCTAGGTTACATAGGTCTCACGAGTCATGAGCATATTTAGTAGAGTCTTGCGGATCGGTACGGTTACGTCTGTACTTATCTTCGAGAAGCTGGAGAACCCTTAGGAAACTCCACATTCTTGAATTCTTGTCGTGTGAATCTATTGATTCTAGTAACTAAACATTTGTTGTTTCATTCTCTCACAAATGGTGAGGACTCATACTATCGGGTAGGATGGACAGCCACCAGTACCACCAGCCAGGGTCGCGAGAGGCCGAGGCCGCGGTAGGGGCAGAGGTGCAGCCCGCACAGCAGCTGGGACAGTACCTACAGATCCACCAGTTGCCTTAGATCAGGACCAGATTCCAGTTGTTGATGCACCAGCTCAGGCACCACCTGTGCCTATTGTGATTCCAGGCCTTCAGGAGGCCTTAGCTTAGATTCTGACCGCGTGTACTAGTCTTGCTCAGGCAGTCTCTTTTTCGGCCGTAGCAACTACTTCTCAGACCGAGAGAGGTGCTCAGACTCCCGCTGCCCGCACACCAGAGCAGGTGGTACAGGGATTCCAGACACCGGGGGCACCCCTAGCCCAGCGGGTTGCAGCTGCTCAGGACTATGTGGTTCCTGCTATGCCTGAGGATGAGCAACATAGATTGGAGAGGTTTGGGAGACTCCAGTCTCCATCTTTCAGTGGTGCAGAGGGAGAGGATGCACAGGGTATCTTGGACAGGTGTCAGAGGATACTCCGTATGGTAGGTATTCTGGAGACCAGTGGGGTCTCTTTCACTACCATTCAGTTCTCCGGGGCTGCAATCAGTTGGTAGGAGGCTTACGAGAGACGTAGGTCAGTCGACGCAGTGCCCTTTATCTGGTAGCAGTTCTCCGTTATCTTTCTAGAGAAGTTCGTGCCTCAGTCCCGCAGAGTGGAGCTACGCAGACAGTTTGAGCAACTTCGTTAGGGTGATATGTCTGTGACACAGTATGAGATGCAATTCTTGGAGTTGGTCCGTCATGCTATCTGGTTGGTTCCCACAGACAAGGAGAGGATCATGAGGTTTATAGATGGCCTCATTATCAGCTGCCATTGCTTATGACCAGAGAGAGAGTGTCTGGTGCTACTTTTGATGAGGTTGTCGACATTGCTCATTAGATTGATGGTTCGTAGCCAGGAGAGGGTTGAGAGGGAGGCGAAGAGGCCTCGTGGACATGGAGTATTTAGCGGTGCTCCTTCTGGGGGTCAGTTCCAGCACGGTAGGGGCCGTCCTTTCAAACATGATCAAACGTCTCGTCCAGGTTACCGTGGTGCATCATCTGGCCATGGTTCTCACAGTTATCAGCAGAGCCATTCATCTCTCGGTGCCCTCCCAGCGTAGAGCTCGTCCCGTGCTCCATTAGGTCAGGGTTCGCCTATGCCAATTCGTTCTGCTAGTTATCCCGGTGCTCGGGGCTCCCTTTAGTGCCCTGCACCAGCACCGAGGAGTTGTTATGAGTTTGGGGAGTTTGGTCATATGAGGAGAGAGTGTCCCCGTATAGTGGGAGGTCCAGCTCCGCAGAGGAGCCATTATATGTCATCAGCACCCGCCCCTCCACCACTCGCTCAGCCAACCCGTGGTGGAGCCCAGTCAGCTAGGGGCCTCCCGAGAGGGAGAGGCCGATTAGGGGGCGGCTAGATCCGTTTCTATGCTCTTCCTTCTAGACTAGATGCTATTGCTTCGGATGTTGTGATTACAGGTATTGTCTCAGTTTGCCATAGATATGCATGGTATTATTTTACCCTGGTTCCACTTATTCATATGTATCCTCGTATTTCTCTCATTATTTGTATATGCCCCGTCAGTCTCTAGTTTCACCTATTCATGTATCCACTCTTGTGGGCGATACTATTATTGTGGACCGCATATATCGGTCATATGTGGCGAGCATCGGGGGTCTGGAGACCAGAGTGGATCTTTTGCTGCTCAGTATGGTCGATTTTGATGTGATATTGGGTATGAATTGGTTGTCCCCATGTCATACTGTTCTAGATTGTCACACTAAGACTGTGACGTTGGCCATGCCGGGTTTGTCGAGGGTTGAGTGGAACGGTTCTATAGACTATATTCCCAGTAGAGTGATTTCATTCTTGAAAGCTCATCGGATAGTTGAGAAAGGTTGTCTATCTTATTTAGCCTTTGTGAGGGATGTTAGTGCAGAGGCCCCTGCTATTGATTCAGTTTCGGTGGAGCGAGATTTTTTGGATGTGTTTTCTGCAGACCTGCCAGGCATGCCGCCCGACAGGGATATTAATTTCGGTATTGATTTGGTGCCGAGGACTCAGCCCATTTCTATTCTACCGTACCGTATGGCACCGACTGAGTTGAAGGAATTGAAGGAGCAGCTTCAGGAACTCCTTGACAAGGGGTTTATTCGGCCTAGCGTGTCACCTTGGGGTGCACCAATTCTATTTGTGAAGAAGAAGGATGGTACTATGAGAATGCGCATTGATTACAGACAGTTGAACAAGGTCACAGTCAAGAACAAGTATCCTTTGCCGCGTATTGATGATTTTTTTGACCAGCTTCAGGGAGCGACGGTGTTCTCCAGGATTGATTTGAGGCAGGGTATCACCAGTTGAATATTCGGGACTCAGATATTCTTAAGACAGCTTTCAGGACCCGATATGGCCATTATGAGTTCCTTGTGATGTCTTTTGGGCTGACTAACGCCCCAGCAACGTTCATGCATCTGATGAACATTGTGTTTCAGCCGTATTTAGACTCGTTCATCATTGTATTCATTGATGACATCCTGGTGTACTCTCGTAGCCAGGAGGAGCATGCCCAATATCTAGGATTGTGTTTCAGCGATTGAGGGGGGAGAAGCTTTATGCAAAGTTCTCCAAGTGTGAGTTTTGGCTCAGTTCAGTGGCGTTCTTGGTACATGTGGTATCCAGTGAGGGTATTCAGGTGGATCCAAAGAAGATATAGGCGGTGCAGAGTTTGCTCAGACCGTCCTCAGCCACATAGATTAGGAGCTTTCTTGGTTTGGCAGGCTATTATCGTCATTTTGTGGAGGGTTTTTCATCTATTGCATCGCCCTTGACCAAATTAACCCAAAAGGGTGCTCCATTCAGGTGGTCAGATGAGTGCGAGGAGAGCTTTTAGAAGCTCAAGACTGCTTTGACCACGACTCCAGTTCTAGTTCTGTTATCAGCTTCTGGTTCCTACACAGTGTATTGTGATGCCTCACGGATCGGTATTGGGTGTGTTCTGATGCAGGAGGGTAGAGTGATTGTTTATGCTTCGCGCCAGTTGAAGACCCATGAGAAGAACTATCATGTCCACGATCTTCAGTTAGCAGCTATTGTTCACGCCTTAAAGATTTGGCAGCACTATTTGTACAGTGTCCATTGTGAGATTTACACGGATCATCGGAGTTTGCAGTATCTGTTAAAACATAAGGATCTTATCTCGTATAAGCGGAAGTGTTTGGAGCTTCTTAAAGACTATGATATCACCATTTTGTACCATCCCGGGAAGGCCAAGGTGGTGGCTGATGCCTTGAGTCGCCGGGCGGAGAGTTTGGAGAGCTTAGCATATCTTCCAGTAGCAGAGAGGCCATTGACATTGGATGTTCAGGACTTAGCTAGTCAGCTTGTTAGATTGTATATTTTTTAGCCGAGTTGAGTATTGGTTTGTATGGTCTCTCGGTCTTCTCTTTATGATCATATCAGGGAGCATCAGTATGAGAACCCCCACCTGCTTGTCCTTAAGGACACTGTCCAACACGGTGATGCTAAGGAGGTCACTATTGGGGATGATGGTGCATTGAGGATGCAGGGCAGGCTATGTGTGCCCAATGTAGATGGTTTGCATGAGTTGATTCTCCATGAGGCTCACAGTTCGCAGTATTCTATTCATCCGGGTGCCGCGAAGATGTATCAAGACTTGAGACAACATTACTGGTGGAGGAGAATGAATAAGGACATAGCAGAGTATGTAGCTCGGTGCCTATATTGCCAGCATGTGAAGTATGAGCATCAACGACCAGGTGGGTTGCTTCAGAAGTTAGAGATTCCGGAGTGAAAATGGGAGCGAATCACTATGGATTTCATTGTTGGGCTTCCACGGGCTCAGCAGATGTTTGATGTAGTTTGGGTGATTGTGGACCGACTGACCTACTCAGCTTATTTCATTCCTGTGATGGCTACCTATTCTTCCTAGCAGCTGGCTCAAGTTTATATCCGCGAGATAGTCAAGCTTAATGGCGTACCGGTATCTATCATCTTGGACCGGGGTACGCAGTTTACATCACGGTTCTGGAGGGCCGTATAACATGAGTTGGGTACTCGAGTAGAGTTGAGCACATCATTTCACCCTCAGACGGACGAATAGTCCGAGCACACTATTCGGATATTAGAGGATATGCTTCGTGCGTGTGTGATGGAGTTTGGGGGTTCGTGGGATCAGTTCTTGCCTCTAGCGGAGTTTGCTTACAACAATAGTTACCAGTCGAGCTTCTAGATGGAACCGTATGAGGCTCTGTATGGTAGGCGGTGTAGGTCTCCAGTGGGTTAGTTCGAGCCGGGCGAGGCAAGATTATTGGGCACATACTTGGTTCAGGATGCTCTGGAGAAGGTTAGGGTAATTTAGGATAGACTACGCATAGCCCAGTCCAGACAGAAGAGTTATGTGGATCGGAAGGTTCGCGATATTGCATTCATGGTTGGAGAGAGGGTCTTGCTTCGGGTGTCACCCATGAAGGGTGTTATGAGGTTTGGAAAGAAGGGTAAGCTGAGCTCGAGGTTTATCGGTCCATTTGAGTTATTGCAACGTGTTGGGGAGGTTGCTTATGAGCTTGCCTTGCCTCCCAGTCTAGCAGGAGTTCACCCAGTATTTCATGTTTCTATGCTCCGGAAATATCACGACGATCTATCTCACGTGTTGGATTTCAGCTCAGTCCAGTTGGACAAGGATTTATCTTATGTTGAGGAGCCGGTGGCGATCTTAGATAGGCAAGTTCGAAAGCCGAGGTCAAAGAGTATTGCTTCTGTGAAGGTTCAATGGAGGGGTCAGCCGGTCTAGGAGGCGACTTGGGAGACCGAGCATGATATGCGTAGCCGTTATCCTCATCTTTTCACCACTTCAGGTATGTCTCTATGCTCGTTCAAGGATGAACGATTATTTTAAGAGGGGGAGTATGTAACGACCCGGCCGGTCATTTTGAGAGTAATAGCCCGAATCCCTATTTACTGCTTCTCCCATATCTATTTCTGCTATTGTGACATGCCGGGAGGTTTCGTTTTTGAGTTTTGGAGTGTTTTAGGACGCTTAGTCCCTAAATGGAGGTTTCAGTCTCAGGATTTTGACTGTAGTTGGAAGTGTGTGAAGACGACTCCGGGATAGAGTTCCATCAGTTCCGTCAGCTCCGTTGGGTGATTTTGGACTTAGGAGCGTGTCCGGACTGTGAATTTGAGGTCTGTTTCTAATTTAGGCTTGAAATGGCGAAAGTCAAATTTTGAGAAGATTGACCGGGGGGTCAAATTTTTGATATCGAGGTTGGATTCTGATTTCGAAAGTTAGAGTAGGTCCGTAATGTTGAATATGACTTGTGTGTAAAATTTGAGGTCAATCAGACGTGGTTTGGTAGGTTTCGGCATCGTTTGTGAAATTTAAAAGTTTAAAAGTTCTTTAGGCTTGAATCCGGGTGTAATTAGTGTTTTGAGTTATTCGAAGGCTCGACTAAGTTCGTATGGTGTTTTGGGATATGTTGGTATGTTTGGTTGAGGTCCCGGGGACCTCGGGTGAATTTCGGGTAGTTAACGGATCATTTTTGGACTTGGCTTGATAGCTGAAGTCTGGTTACTATAGGTTCTAGTTTCCTTGTATGCGATTGCAGGGATTCATTCGAGATCGCGTAATCTTATTCGGGGCAGAGGTGAGTTTGTTCTACGCGATCGCAGAGTTAGGAACGCGATCGCGTATGTGTGCGAAGTTGTGCTTCGCGAACGCGTGGCTAAGGTCGTGTTCGCGTAGAAGGTTTTGAGCAGGAGGGGAGGTGTGGCCAATGCTCTACACGATCGCGTGAGGCAGGATACGATCGCGTAGGTATGAGAGGCAGTGATCCGCGATTGCGTAGGTATGAGAGGCAGTGATCCGCGATCGCGTGGGTGATTCCGTGATCGCGTAGGATTATGATCTTGGGGCAGCGAAGTTGTTCTTCGCGATCGCGAGGCTATTTTCGCGATCGCGATTAAGGAAATGTCTGGGCGGTATTAAAGTTTCCAAAACGAGGGTTTGAACCCATTTTGCATATTTTGAGCTAGAGAACATGGAATTGGGCGATTCTTGAAGGGATTTTCGTGGAGTTGATTGGGGTAAGTGATTCTTACTTGGTTTTGCTTAAATCCCATGATTTCATCTTTAATGTTATCATCTAATTTGTGATTTGGGGTGAGAAATTGGGGAAAAAGAGGAAAAACTCTTGAGTGGGATGTTTGAGGTTTTGAATGGGATTTTATTATCAGATTTGAATAAATTTGGTATGGTTAGACTCGTGAGTGAATGGGCTTTCGGGTTTTGTGACTTTTGTAGGATTTAGAGACGTGGGCCCGGGGGCCAGGTTCGGGCTAATTTTGGATTTTTGGCTTTAATTTAGTACTTTTCTTGGGGAATTGATCCCTTTAGCCTATATTGATTGTATTGTTATACTTGTGGCTAGATTCGGGACATTTGGAGACCGATTTGAGAGGCAAAGGCATTTCGGAGTAGAGATTTGCTTGGTTTGAGGTAAGTAACAATCTTAAATCTGGTTTTGAGGGTATGAAACCCCGAGAAGTTGTATAATGTGAATATTTGGAGGTGACGCACATGCTAAGTGAAGGGCGTGTGAGCGTGCACCGTGGGGGATTGTGACTTGGTCCATCCCGTGAGACTGTAAAGTCGAATAGCCATTGTTATTACTTGTTTTCCTTGTCTTTGAGCAATTGACTTCCTTTCATGTTAGAAACCATGCTTAGGCCATATCATATCACTGTTGGGACCCGCAACGGTCATATACTTGTTGAATTGACTGCTAATTGATGTCTTGTACTTAGTCACAGTCTTACTTGTGTGTTATATCTCTGTTTTCTCTCATTTCTCGTTGATACTTTTTGTATTGAGGGTTGGAGAGGTTAGTGACTGAGGTAGGTCCTAAGTGCCGAGCTGTGAGGTATATGGATCGGGTTACACGCCACAACTAGGATCGTATTGGGTTCTACGCTGCAATAATATTGGATCGGATTGCACGCCACAACAATATTGGATTGGGCTGTGCGCCGTAGCAATATAGCGCTTAGGCTGAAGGAGCCCCTCCTGAGTATGTACACCCCCAATGAGCGCAGGTACCTATCGAGAGTGTGTATTGAGGGCTGAGAGCCAAGGGTATGAGCTGTTGTGATGGGTTGAGTGACTGTTTCCTTAAGAGGCTGTACTTGCTTTTATTTATTGTTGCACTTAGTTATTATATGTTGTTGTGGTGAAATTTCTGGAAGATTCATATCTGTTTTACTTGAGCTCGAACTGATTTGACTTACACCACCGGATTTGAAAGCATGATCACTATTTACTGAAAACTTTTGAAATGAACTGTATTTTTATAGCTCGTCACTGCTTCTCGGTTCCTTATTTAATTATGTTACTTGCTGAGTTGGTTGTACTCATGCTACACCCTGCACTTCATGTGCAGATCCAGGTGTGTACGGTTCTGGCGGTCGCTGAGTTCGTGCGTGAGCTGAATATCACAGACTTACGTGGTAGCTGCCGGAGTCCGCAATCCTTGTTTCTCCTTTCTTATTATCTTTTCTCTCTTGTATTGGCATTTGGCACAGACTGTAGTAGACTCTATTTTCTAGATTGGTTGTTAGATGCTCATGACTTAGTGACACCCCGATGTCGGGCTATTTTTTCGCACTTATATTTTAATTGGGTTTAACCCCCGTTTTATGAAAAACTCCGGTTATCTTAAATATATTAATTCATTTATGTTAAATTTTGAAAATGTTTTGGAAAGATTGGTTTGCCTAGTACCACGATAGGCGCCATCACGACGGGTTAGGTTTTGGGTCGTGAGAGAAGCATATGTTCTCATAATCAGTTCATGAATACATGTCTCAGTTCAGTTCTATTCAATATTCAAGTATCATGTAACTCAACATTCATGAATACATGTCTCAGTATTTCAGTATCATGTATTACAGTACGATTCTTAGTTCCTGTTTTTAAATCCCTGAATGGTGAATACCGGTATTAGGAGTGAGGCCATAGTTTATGCTTTATGCATGTTTGGGTTTGAGGCCGTTGTTTATGCTTTATGCATTTTTGGGCATAAGGCCGTAGTTATGTATACGTATACTTGGGCCTGAGGCCGTAGCTTGTGTACATATATTTTGGGACCGAGGCCATAGTTTATTCAGATAAACAGGTTGTTCATCATTCAGAAGAGGGAGTATTCATATCCTTACTTCCTTTGTTCAGTTCAGTTATCAGTTATCATTTCAATTATCAGTTTTTATTTCAGTTTCAGCTTCAACAGTTATCATTTCAATTATCAATTATCAATTCTCAGTTATCAGCTCAGTATCAGTTTCAACATTTTTATTTCTTTCTTTCAGTTGCTTTACATACTAGTGCAATTCAAATTTATCGATGTCGGGTCTGCATCTCACGATGCAGGTAATTATTTACAAGTTGACGATTCAGAGCGCTAGGAATCTCGTACCACCTATTTGGTGAGCCCCAGTTCTTTCGAGGCAATATCATTACTTTATAATTTTTTAGTATTTACAGATAGTCAGTATTTTCAGTACTTTATTAGGGGCTTTATAGACTAGAGTAACAGTTAGATAGAGTCGCAAGCTTTTCATGTTAAGCTATGTTGGCTACAAATATATTTTAGAATTATATTAGTATTTCCGCACTTGATTTATATCATTCAGACTTTCAGTATATCAGCATGTGTAGTTTATCTTCCGCATTTAGTATGTTATGATATCACATGTTGATTCAGCCAGCCAGTTGGTTCGCTCGGTCGCATGTAGTCAGGCACCAGGTGTCGTGTTGCGTCCAGGCCCAGGTTTGGGGCGTGATAGCCTTAAGTAGAAACTTTGCACAAACAATACAACACTCTCTCTTGTGTACCTTGTCCAGCGTTACTCGAAATTCTTGTTTGAATCCATCAATCAAGGAAGTAAGAGCACCGGGTTTTACTTTTGCAAAATAGACCACTTCTTAGGAGCTAATAAGAACCGAGAGTCTTGAACCAATTTTTCCACTAAATTCTTTGCAAAAAAGACCATCTTGAATAAATGCACTATAAGTACCTTCCAAATATGTAATCTGCCACCACCTTTTATGATGAACATAACTAACCATAATAAAATCAAGAAATATTATCTTGCTAGTCTTCACTACTGTTTCAACTCTTTTTTCAGACAAATTAAATGAATAATTCACACCAATATGCATTTCAAAACCAATCCTATTCTGATAGAAATGAGATGACAGGAGTAACATAATCACATTGTTAATGTCGAAGGCCAAATAAACGTGATGGATTAACAAAACTAGATCATTTGTAAGCATAGGAAACCATATGAAACTAACTTCTCTTTGCATATAGATATGAGAAATGTTGAAGAAGTTACCAGATTGGTCTTGCCGGAGAATGCGAGATAGAAGGTATGAAATATATGAGTACTCCCACTTGAAATGAGAAAATGAATTGGCAGTACCATAGAGATACAACAAGATCATTTCTTGTCGAAATTTTACTTTGTTTCTAGAAGGCCTTAGCAAGTGACTCATATTTCCTCCCTGTCTAATATCAAGTAAAATCCAAGCATCTAAGCAAATATTATGAATAAGCAACATAACACATTGATCGATTGCCAAAATTATATTACTTTTCCTCGTCCCTTCAAAATAGATTATCACTTTTCGAGCTCTAATTTTAGGAAAATCAAAAAATAAAACTCCACTTGGAAGCTGGCCACTAAATCAAATGCAACACTTGGATCTCGTAGATCATGAAAATAAAATTCCAGTTCACTTTGCACCTTGTCAACACCCCTCATATCAGTCAACCTTATGTTTCTCTCCACAATAGCTTTTCATTTATCATATATACCAAGTCCATTGGTGAATACCAGAGGAATTGAAGTAGCTAATGGAGATAAAAGATCCAAGAATAGAAACACGGTTAAAGATTCATCAGTCGACTGAATGTCAAGAGCATAAGAACCATCAATCAAGCTACTGGTGAACAAAGATTGATGCAATTCCAAATTCAATGATGGGTTTATGCATAATACTTCAAAAGATAGATGTGAAAATTCTTTGAAAATGACAGCCCAGTGTTGTCCTTTATAGGACATTCCATAAATAACTAGTCCTTACTAATCTCCAAGTATTCGACTGCAACATTAGCAACAATGGCATTTTTGATCTCAATTCCTATACCACCAATCTGCGGTTGTTCATTCCTTACATCATCATCCCATTCCTCATCTGTTACATAGATTTTCTCCATGTGAGGAATTTTATCGAACACCGGAACCTCGATTTCTCTATTTCCTTCCACAACTAAAGGCTGGTGGTCTTTCATTATTTCCCTACCAATAGAAAACTTGGACGCCCATTCACCATTGTTGACTTGTAAATAAATCCGTCAGACCCTCTTTTTACTTGAAAGTTTGGCAAATGCAGATTGTCAACCAAGCTCATATTTGTGCTTCTTCCTCCAACCTTTTTTTCTGCCTCCAACGGTATGTCATTTGTGCTTAGAGTCTCGTGCAACACTTATGGTTGCGGAGATACACTCAAAGCCATAACGCTTTTGGAAGAGAACCGAGATTTGTATTGTAACAGTGATCCGAATGTGAATCCTGCCTCACACCATTAACTTCAAATCCATAAGGATGCTGATAAAATTTACCACAATAGTTCCCAATGCCATAGGATGCCATATAAAAATGGGAATCTATTTGGTAGTACTGATTAGTGCAGTGATGTTGCGGAGTGAACCATTGCTCTGTTTCTGCCGATTGATTGAATATTGTTACGGAAGTGAAGCCGAAGATCGGTGGCTCTGATACTAATTGTAGCGAATCCCACGGTGGATTCGCCATTGAAATGTGAAATAGAAATTAAGAGAAATAGAAATTTGAATACTTTATTCCTTTACAAAGCATGACTATCATTCTGTTCTTTCGCAGTTGGCTCAATTCCAGCAGCTCCTCAAACCTTCTACTTTTTATCAAAAACTTACCTAGGCCACAAAAAGTTCCACCATAAAAACTAGTTCCACTAACTCTCAGAAATCTTCCATTTCCTTCTACCCTTATCTTGTTTACCCCATAATAAATATTGAAAAGGGGAGGCAACAGTATAAATCACTTCGATAAATTTGTACCTTTCGACCTCTCATAGACATAAAGGATTCATGTTTCACTGCCTTAAGCAGAAACTTTGCACCAACAATACAACACTCTCTTTTGTCTACCTTGTCCAACGTTACCCGAAGTTCTTGTTTGAATCCATCAATCAAGGAAGTAAGAGCACCAGGTTTTATCTTTGAAAAAGAGACCACTGCTAAGGAGCTAATAAGAACCGAGAGTCTTGAACCAATTTTTCCACTAACTTCTTTGCAAAGAAGACCATCTCGAATTGCTGCACTATAAGCACCTTCCAAATATGTAATCTGCCACCACATTTTATGATGAACATAACTAACCATAATAAAATCAAGAAATGTTATCTTGCTTGTCTTCACTACTGTTTCAACTCTTTCTTCAGACAAATTAAATGAATAATTCACACCAATATGTATTTCAAAACCAATCCTATTCTGACGGAAATGAGATGACAAGAGTAACATAATCACATTGTTAATGTCGAAGACCAAATAAACGTGATGGATCAATGAAACTAGTTCATTTGTAAGCATGGAAAACCATATGCAACCAGCTTCTCTTTGCATATGGATATGAGAAATGTAGAAGAAGTTACCATATTGATCTTGCCGGAGAATACGAGGTAGAAGGAATGAAGTATATGAGTACTCCTGCTTGAAATGAGAAAATGAATTGACAGTACCATAGAGATACAACAAGATCATTTCTTGTTGAAATTTTACTTTGTTTCCAGAAGGCCTTAGCAAGTGACTCATATTTCCTCCCTGTCCAATATCAAGTAAAATCCAAGCATCTAAGCAAAAATTATGAAGAAGCAACATAAATCATTGATCGACACCCAAAACTATATTTCTTTTCCTCATCCCTTCAAAATTGATTATCACTCTTCGAGCTCTAATTTTAGAAAAATCAGAAAATAAAACTCCACTTGGAAGCTCGCCACTAACTCGAATGCAACACTTGGATCTCGTAGATCACAAAAATAAAATTCCAGTTCACTTTTCACCTTGTCAACACCCATCATATCAGTCAACCTTATGTTGCTCTCCACAATAGCTTTCCATTTATCATATAGACCAAGTCCAATGGTAAATACCAGAGGAACTGAAGTAGCTAATGGAGACAAAAAAATCCAAGTTTAGAAACACTATTAAAGATTCATCAGTCGACTGAATGCCAAGAGAATAAGAACCATCAATGAAGATACTGGTGAACAAAGATTGACGCAATTCCAAATATAATGACGGGTTTGTGCAAAATACTTCAAAAGATGGATGTGAAAATTCTTTAAAAATGACAGCCCAACAGAAGAAAGACTTTGCAATTTCACATTTGTGACTTACACTAATACTACCTTCGACTAAACTTAGGATTCTAAGAAAGTATATAATATTCTCATTAAACCAGTGACCTACGTTATTCAGAATCTCCATGAACATTATACTCAATTCTGTAGCTATCATGGTCTTATTCACTCCAATTTTCACCACAATTATCCCTTCCTCTTTTGACCTCCAGTGACCTAGCCCAGCTATGCCCTTTTGGGAACATTCACCCAACAACTCTAATGAATCAGATTTGACATGCTCAAGGGTTCAAATGTTCCCAAACAACATATCATAACCTAATCCGAACGTGAAGATTTTATGGTCAATTGGATCTTTATTGACCAAATTTGGGGTATTTTCTCTGAAATCAGGAAGCACTGCTAGTTGATCATTCGAGGAAATTTCTAAAAGCATATCCACTGGCTCAGCTTCCGGATCCTGTTCCTTGCCTTTTTCCATCTCCATCTCAGCGCCTCCATTTGTTTGTTTCTGCTTGTTTGTGAACTTCTCATTTCCCTCTACAACATTGTTTTCTTTATCATCATTAATGTTAACCAAATGAGTTTCATAGTCAATACAAATTTGCTTATAAATACTTTCCCATTCATGGATGTCTATAAGGACACTAGAGACACCTCTGGTGCTTTCAAAATCATCTTCTATTTTCATTGACTGAAGCACATCAGACGAACCAGTGTTATTCTTTAGAGGACATTCCACAAATAACTAGTCCTTACTAATCTCCAAGTAATCGGCAACAACATTATCAACAATGGCATCTTTGATCTCAATTCCTATACCATCAATCTGCGGTTGTTCATTCCTCACATTATTATCCCATTCCTCATTTGTCACATGGATTTCCTCCCTCTGAGGAATTTTATCAAACACCTGAACCTCGATTTCTCTATTTCCTTCCATAACTAAAGGTTGGTGCTCTTTCATTATTTCTCTTCCAATAGAAAACTTGGGCGCCCATTCAGTATTGTTGACTTGTAAATGAACCCGCCTGACCCTCTTTTTACTTGAAAGTTTGGAAAATGCAGATTGTCAACCAAGCTCATATTTGTGCTTCTTCCTCCAAGCTTTTTTCTTGCCTCCGACAATATGTCATTTTTGCTTAGAGTCTCGTGCAACACTCGTAGTTGCTGAGATACACTCAAAGCAATAAGGATTAGGTAGAGAACCAAGATTTGTATTGTAACAGTGATCTGCATGTGAATCCTGCCTCACACCATTAACTTCAAAGCCATAAGGATGCTGATAAAATTTACCACAATAGTTCCCACTACCATAGGATGCCATATAAAAATGGGAATCTGTTTGGTATGGCTGATTAGTGAAGTGATGTTGCGGAGTGAACCATTGCTTCGTTCCTGCCAATTGGTTGAATGTTGTTGCAGAAGTGAAGCCGAAGATCGGTGACTCTGATACCAATTGTAGCGAATCCCACGGTGGATTCGCCCTTGAAATGTCAAATAGAAATTAAGAGAAAAGAAATTAAAATATAAAAATTTAGATTTTCATTTAACATTTATGACCTACAATGCTCTGTTTACAGAATATATAAGAACCTAATAGGGGTACTAATGAAAATAAATTATAAAGTAGGGCTAAACTGTAGTGGTAAAACTAATGAGGGTCAACCTATAAATAATAAAGCTTCACATATAATCTCCTTTCGTTACAAATTCACGCGGCCCAAGCTCTGAAACTGTTGCCAAGGGATACTAAGCTACATGTAAACATTAGGTATATGAGGAATTCAGTTGTTATTCAAGAGTGATCGTATTCTGTGTATTTGAGCACTAATGATGTTAATTTGTCCTATATTTCTAATGTATGATTTGTATATTGTTCACGGTCCTTAAATTGCATATTAGATGTTAAAACCTTATTTTCCTTAAACTAATACACATTAAACAAGCTTCAGGGTGAAGTTTTATCAATCTCGCTTTCAAATGGTCATGTATATAGAATACTGTATTTGTAAAATAATTCTGGAGAAGAAAAAATAACGTATAAACAGAAATGTAGAAGAAATCGAATTTAATCCGAGCCCACTGAATTCACAGTGTTTTTTTAAGGAACTTAATCCCCTCCTAGTACCCGATGTTGTGGATTATTTTCTCCGAGAATAGAACGGATTACATACTGGTGTAGCGGTATTTCAAACCCCAATATTTCAGCGAACACAAATGGCATCGGCAAATCGCACTTACGTTGTTTGTTTCGTAAGAAAACAATGCAGAAAGGAAGAAGAGAATTCAGAAATTTCGTAAGGAATATCTGAGGGAATGGTCTGCTATTTATAGCCAACATGTTGAGTTTAAACGAAGAGGTGCAACTCTTTAGAATGTCTATTATTACTGTTCACGTAAAATGGTCATTACGTAAATGGCTATTTACGCAAAATAAAACGGGAAATCAAAACGCAGAGGAAAATTAATTTATCATTATAAAAATAGATAATTTGGATTAAAATAATTTTACGTTAATATTAATATTAACAAATAAATTTGGTCCAAAAAATTAATCAATCAATCGATCATTTGGACGAAGCCGAACGACGACGATGATGACGACGCGAGGCTTGCCTTCTTCTTAACTCTTTAAGAGATAGAAGAAGAGCAATTATATATATACCAAGTCTTTTCCTTCTCCAATATGGAACAATGTCCCTTTGTCAAGGAGGAAAAATCAAAAATTCTTTTTGCCCTCCATTTCCCATTCACACTCTTTTAAGCTAAACTAAGCTTAAAATCCAACACAATCATCTGTTAGAAACTACCATGCCAAGTAAAACACTATCTAATGTTAATCATATGCTCTTGTAGATATCGCATCATCATCTTCATGATTCTCTTTGGACAAAGAATTTTATCAGTTTTTCCTTGTTTTCTCCTCCCAACACCAAGTTATGAGAAGATAAAGTAGTAGAGCTTTTAAGGTTTTCTGAAAATTCTATACACTCATCGTGGGAATAATATATGCAACATTGTTTTATTTGTTCGAGTAAACATCCTTTCATGCCTAGACATGCTAAAATTGCAACTGCAGAATCATTACCTCTAGCTTTGCCTTGTGCATGAATGTGTGCATGAGCAAGAATATTTCAGATCTTGTTGTTATAGTAGTATCAATATATGGCATCATGCAGAACTTGCTCCCATTTCTTGGACCTCTTCTAAGGAAATCCATTGAAGCGTATCAGAACTTTTCCGTTATAAAAAGCTTGAGGGAAAGAGAAAATCTACAGGTATATTTCATTTGGGTTGTCTGGTTTCATTTTTTTCCTGTTTCTTTTTCATCTTTTTCTTTTCTGTTTCTCTGTTTTATGGCAACAACCAATTGTTATATTTGCTATTTAATTGGTTTAAAGTTTATGTTAGAGAATTTCTGGTAATTTGGAATTGATCCTGGTGTATTAATTTCTACAAGTAGATTATTTACTAAAGTTGTAGTTAAGTATTTATTATCTTCATTACAGAGCTGTTGTACACAACTGGTTCAAAATGAAATTTATAACCAGCGAAAAGCAGTTTTGAAGATCACAAGTGATAGCATGTGCGCTCTTTGCAAGAAAAATATTCGGAGCAGTGTCTTTGCAGTCTATCCTAATGGTAAGAGAATTGTGCACTTTGTTTGCTTCGGCGATTCAAATATATAAAGGCAATTAGAAGAGGCTCTCAGTTGAGGAAAAGATGATAATGATAACTTGGATTTGGAAGAACTGAGTTTTCTTGGTTGCTTTATATGGGGCATTGATCCATTTATTCCTGAAAGGAGGACACTTCTGCTGATCTACTTTCCATATTTCTGAAAGTGTTCTGGTGGTACAAGTGTGCAAGCAAAGAATGACAATGCTTTTCAAAAAAGAATGTGTAATGCATATTTTTGTGTATATTATGTCAATGTGGAAGTTAATATAATCGATTTGAGGTTGTGTAATGTCTGTATTAAAAAGGATTGAATCTTGTTTTTTTTGGTAACATTGTGAAATACCATTAATATCAATCAAACAGTTACAAACTAAAGAGCACCTCCTCACAAGAACCTGTGAGTAATGGCCAACATATCTGAACTATACAACTATTGCTTGCAAAAAGCCTCTACATTTCGGTGCTTTTTTGAGTTCCTACTTACTTCCAGCCTATGTATTACTTCTTTTTTAATCTGTACAACTATAACCTCAGTATTTACATTTGTTCCTCTAAAAGTTTTCAATTCCTAGCTTTCCAAGTATGGTAGATGATTGCTTCCAGAATAGCTGCAACTATCTCTTTCTTGAATTGCTTCCATTTCTCCTTCTTTATACTCCTTAGAACCATGGCCACATCACCTCTAGCCAGTTGAATACCAGCCCATTGCATTACTGTAATTCTCACTTCCTTAGACCAACTATATTCCATAAACAAGTACTGGGCAGTTTCATCAACCTGATCATTGCACATACAGCAATTGGTGTTATTGACTGGTATGTGCAGTTGTTGTAGTATCTCCCTTGTTAGAAACTTGTTCTGATAGGCCAGCCAGGTGATAAATCTGTGTTTAGGCTGAGCAGTTACATTCCAAATTAGGTCAGGAGTATCTAGTTTCCTGTGATTTCCAATAATGGTTAGGTAACTCTTTATAATTGAGTATTGTCCTGAGTGGCTTAATATGTACTGATCTTGCTGAAACCAGTTTTGCATTTCTTACTTCAAGTGATTTAACTTTCTCCAATACCAGCTGCTGTCTTGAGGGGTTGTATGAGTCCAAATGCTTGAATTTGATTTTATATATAATCCATGCACCCATTTCACCCACAAGTTGTCCTGTGAAATAAGCTGTCTTTTTTCACAATAAGTTGCCAAAGCAACTTCCCAACTAGGGCCTTATTCCACTCCTTACATTTTTTGATGTTCAAACCTCCACAACTTTTTGGCAAGCAAACTTTATCCCAAACTACTAGTGATATTTTTCTCTTCTCCTCTGTACCTCCACATAGGAAATCTTTGCAGATTCTGTCCAATTCTTTTACTACACTCTGTGGGAGAATGAGAATTGATCCCCAGAAGTTGTGGATAGAGAATATGACAGAGTTGATCACTTGAAATCTGCCAGCATATGAAATCTTCTTAGAGTAGCCAAATTTAATTCTGCTAGTAATCTTGTCTCAACTGATGGCATTCTAATTTACTTCACTTTTTAGGTGATAAAGGAAGTCCAAGGTATCTAATAGGAAATGATCCTTGACTGAAGCCTGTTATATTCTGTAGCTCTTGTTTTTCCTCCTCAATTATCCCTACCATGAATAAACTGGATTTGTCCATGTTAGCAACTAGTCCTGAGACCTTGCTAAAGTGAGTTAAAGCTTCAACCTCTCTTTTCACTGACCCCACCTCACCCTTGCAGAATACCATTAAATCATCAGCAAATATCAAGTGTGTGATTTTCAATTTCTTATACATTGGATGCATTTTAAAGTCAGGCAAACTACCCATGCTTTTAAACAACCTTGAGAAGTACTCCATTATAAGAACAAATAATATTGGTGACATAGGGTCACCCTGTCTTAAACCTCTTCTACCTTCAAAGTAGTCATGGCTCTCCCCATTCACATTAACAGAGAACTTAGTGGTTGACACACAGTTCATTATCAACATGATGAACTTAGTTGGGAAGCCTAGCCCATGAAGTACCTCTATCAGGAAATCCCAGCTGACCATGTCATATGCTTTCCTCACATCAATTTTCATCAAGCATCTAGGTGTAGTTTTCATATTGTAGTGCCTTAGTAAATCATGACAAATTAGCACATTATGGAGAATTGATCTTCCTGGTACAAAAGCTGATTGGTTGTCTGCCGCCAGCTCATTAACTGCATCCTTAAGTCTACTACAGATCATCTTTGAAATGCACTTGTATAGTACATTTGTAACGACCCGACTTGTCATTTTAAGAATTTATGCCCCGTTCAGTGGCTTAAGGTCTCGAGAAGTTTCGTAATATGTATTATAACCCGTGGGTATGGTCGAGTTTGATTTTCGGAATTTGATCGGAGAGTTGACTTTTGAGCAAACGACCCCGAAATAGAATTTCGATGATGAAAATAGTTTCGTATGATGAATTCGGACTTAGGCGTATGTTCGGATTTGGATTAGGAAGTCCGTAGGATAATTCGACACATTTTGGCGAAAGTTGGAAAATATATGATTTTGGAAAAGTCCGACCGAAGGGTGAATTTTTGATAACGAGGTCGGATTTTAATTTCAGAAATGAGAATAGCTCCCTTATATCAATTATGACTTGTGTACAAAATTTGAAGTCATTCCGGATTGATTTGATATGTTTCGGCGCAAAATATAGAAGTTGGAGAATTTGAAAACTTATAATTCGATTTGATGCGCGATTCGTAATTTCGGCATTGTTTGATATGGTTTGAAGCCTCAACTAAGTTCGTATTGTACTTTTGGACATGTTGTTATAATTGGTTGAGGTCCTGGGGGCCTCGGGTGAATTTTGGAAGGTTAACGGAGCAATTCGGACTTGGAAGAAGCTGCTGGAAAATGGCAGCAACTATTGGATTCGCACTTGCGGAATCAAGGATTTCATCACAGAAGCGAGCTGGGCAGAGCTGGAGGAAGGTGCGATATTTGCTACGCAAAAGCTATGAGGCAGCACAGAAGCGGAAATGCTGCGCACATGCGATCAACGCAGAAGCGGAAATGGCTCCGCAGGTGCGAGCTTTGTGGCTGGGCAGTCATCTTGCAGAAGTGTGTATTCGCTCGCAAAAGTGAGCACGCAGGTGCGAAAATTAGTCCGCATGTGCGAAACTGGGCAGAATCATAAGGACCAAAAATGGTCATTTTTGGCATTTTGTTTTGGAATTTTTGGGGCTCGCAATTGGGCGATTCTGGAGGGATGTTTCACAAGCTTGGTTGGAGTAAGTATTCTATATCCTAAAGTGATTATATTTCATGAATCTATGATTATATTCATCATTTAGTTCGGATTTAAATGGAAGAATTCAAGATTTTTACAAAATCTTCCAAAAATAAAAATTTTAGATTTGGATGTCGAATTGTTATTAGAATTCGATAAAATTGGTATGGTTGAACTCGTATCAGAATGGGTGTTCGGGTTTCATAAAAATTATGTCGGGTTCCGAGGGGCGGGTCCCGCATTGATAAAATTGATGTTATGATTTTCTTGTGTTTATTTTTATGCCTTGGGCAATTTGTCTTGTTGTTGGTAAATTGATAACAATCTGATTTATGTTGAAATTGAGAGCATGTGGCTATTGCCATGAGGATTATAAAATAAATTGTGGGCACAGGTGCCGTGAGTAAATAATGAGCCTATTTGGTGCGTGAATTGTCCGTACAGTTATGATATGAAATGTGGGCATGAGGTGCTGTGATGAAATGATAATGATATTTGGCACGTGAATTATACGTGCAGTTGTGATATGAAATGAAAGTATGAGGTGCAGGAAAAATATGATGATTTAATTATGGGCACGAGGTGCCGTGCAAATATGAAAAATGGGTTGAGACCCGTGTTTACGAAAAATATGAAAATGGGCTGAGACCCGTGTTTTTATGATTTTGAAATGAGGTGTCACATGGTGACTCTTTAATCGAAAAAATTATATTCAAAATATTTATTTGAAAGAATTTTTATTCAAGAAGAATTATATGAAAGAATTATCTTTGAAAGATATTTATTCGACGAAAATATATTTGAAAAAGAGTTTTATTCGTAAGAATTATATGTGAAAGATATTTAATTGAAGAACTTGATTTAACTGGGTGTAATTATATTTATTAATTATTGAGCGATATTAAATAGTGATTTTATTGTCTTACTGTGCATATCATTGGTTGTTTTATGTTGCCCTTATTATTATTTATTTCCTATTATTTTTATATATTATATTGCATAGGTTATTAGAGTAGTGAGTGTCTAGACTGTACCTCGTCTCTACTCCATTGAGGTTAGTCTTGATACTTACTGGGTACCGACCGTGGTGTACTCATACTACACTTCTACATATTTTTGTGCAGAGCCAGGTATTGGGGATATCGGACTTGAGCAGAGTTAAAGCACGATCATAAGGATTCAAGGTAGAACTGCTTGGCCGTCGCAGTCCCTTGGAGTCTTTTTATTTCATTGTATTGTTAATTTGTAATCAAACAGTATTGTATATTCGGTCCTCGTGATCATTCCATGTATTCAGTTAGAGTTCGTGACTCAGTACTACTAGTCTTGGGAGGTTGTATATTGATATTTAATCCGCTGCTAGTTTTGGTTACTTATTTAATTAAAAACAAAATGGCTTCAAAATGTAATAGAAATCGGCTTACCTAGTCTTAGAGACTAGGTTCCATCACGACGCCTGTGGTAGGATTTTGGATCGTGACAAGTTGGTATCAGAGCTCTAGGTTCATAGGTTCTACGAGTGACGGACGAGTCTAGTAGAGTCTTGCGGATCTGTACGGAGACGTATGTACTTATTTTCGAGAGGCTACAGAACTGTTAGGAAATTTCCATTTCTTTCATTATTGTCATGCGGAATTTGTTGAATTTGGAATTTGAGCCTTTGTATCTCTATTCTCTCACAGATGGTGAGGACACATGCTATCAGGTTAGCTGAGCAGGCATCTGCTCATACTGCTAGGGCTGCAAGAGGCCGGGGCCGAGATAGAGGCCGAGGTAGAGGTAGAGGAAGGGCACGTGCTGCGACTAGAGCACCTGACAGAACAATAATTGAGGAGCCACCAATAGCTCCAGTTGGGGGACAGGTACCAGAAGCACCTGTTGTTACCCCAGGACTTCAAGAGACTTTAGCACAGTTCCTGAGTATGTTTGGTACATTAACTCGGGCGGGATTGATCTCTGTTGCACCACACATTCCGCAGATTGGGGGAGTTGCTCAGACTCCTACCACAACTCCAGAGCAACAGGTTCCCGTTGGTCAGGTTTCGGGTGTAGTACGAGTACAACCTGTTATTCCCGTTCGACCTGAGGTCAGGCCAGAGGCATCAGAAGAAGAACAAAAGAGACTAGAAAGGTTTAAGAAATATGATCCACCAACTTTCAGTGGCACAACCATAAAGGATGCACAAGAATTTCTGGAAAATTGTCACCGTATTCTCCGCACTATGGGTATTATGGACGTGAGTGGAGTTGCCTTTACTACATTTCAACTGTCAGGTGCAACGTATCGGTGGTGGCAAATCTATGAAGAAGGTAGACCAGCCGATGCAACCCCACCAACTTGGACTCAATTTTCGAAAATGTTCTTGAAAGAGTTTGTTCCCCAGACTCTCTGAGATACGTGGCGCACAGAGTTTGAACGGTTGCATCAGGGCACTATGATTGTGTCAGAATATGTTATCAGGTTCAGTGAGTTAGCCCGACATGCACCTATCTTAGTTCCTACAATCAGAGAACGGGTCCGCAGATTCATTGAGGGGCTCGATTATGATATTAAAATATGCATGGCTAGAGAGTTGGAAACTGGTTCTCCATTTCAAAAAGTAGTAGAGATTGCAAGGAAAATTGAGGGTGTTTTAGGCGAGGAAAGGGAGTCTAAGGAAGCCAAAAGGTCTCGAAGATCTGGAGGATTCAGTGGATTTTACTCTTCAGCTAGAACCCATTATAGCGGAGGCTCGAGCAGTCGGTCCGCTCAGTCCACACATTAGAGTACTCGGGGTGCTCCAGTTTATAGTGCACCACCGACACGAGATTCTTACAGTGATTATTCCAGTTATCTGGCACAGACTCAGTACGAGTAGTCGCGACCTCAGAGGGGTTGTTATAAGTGTGGTGATACTAGGCATATCATGAGAGATTGTCCCAGACTTGGGAGGGGTGGATTTCATCAGAACACTCTAGCTACAAGCTTTATTCAAGCTGATACTCCACGTGTACAGTCAGCTAGAGGTGGAGGACAGGTGGGTAGTGGGCGCCTAAGAGGTGGAGGCCCGACCTGTTGATATAATCACTATGATTTGGCTGGGGCCAATACACCAGATGGTGTCGTTACAGGTACGATCCTGATTTTTATTATAAAGGATAATTTTCCTTAATTTGATTCGGTTATGAATATTGAGGTAAGTCCTCCTATTATGCTCCACTTATGGGTGAGCTTCGTAAATTTGTATCCCACTTATATGTTTATCCCTGTTGGGAGATTTAAAGATGTGAACCCGTATCTGCCATTTTATTTTTTTGGTATACCATTGAGGGCTATAAGCCCAAAAGTAATTTTTATTATTCATTACAACGGGTTTAATGCGTTTCAGAATAATTGATTCCAATTTTTATGAATTATATGCCCTACCGGTAGGAGGGTTCATTATATGTTATGAAAATTGTTTATGAAATATATTGAAAAGAAGAAAGAAAGGAAATTAAAATTTTCAGTTGGCACAATGTGCAACATACTTGTGATTTGGAGTTGAAGACGAGATCCTCACTTTTTTTACATGATGTAAAATATTTAAATCGGGTTGCAAGCCGCGATGGAAGTTATGTAAGGACGAGGTCCTTGTGATGAAATATTTATGAGTTTAAAATTTTTTCTTTGTGAAATTTAATTGTACAATAGTATTAATAGGGAGTCATGCCTGTTAGGCTTATTTGATAATTCTTATATATTTTTTTCGGACTTAGGCGTATGTTCGGATTTGGATTTGGAAGTCCGTAGGACAATTCGACACATTTTGGCGAAAGTTGGAAAATATAAGATTTTGGAAAAGTCCGACCGAAGGGTGAATTTTTGATAACGAGGTCGGATTTCGATTCCGAAAATGAGAATAGCTCCCTTGAGTCAATTATGACTTGTGTGCAAAATTTGAAGTCATTCCGGATTGATTTGATACGTTTCGGCGTAAAATATAGAAGTTGGAGGTTTTGAAAACTTATAATTAGATTTGATGCGCGATTCGTAATTTCGGCGTTGTTTGATGTGGTTTTAAGCCTCGACTAAGTTCATATTATACTTTTGGACATTTTGTTATAATTGGTTGAGGTCCCGAGGGCCTCGGGTGAATTTCGAAAGGTTAAAGGAGCAATTCGGACTTGGAAGAAGCTACTGGAAAATGGCAGCAGCTGTTGGATTTGCACCTGCGGAATTTTGGGCGCAGGTGCGACCTCACAAAAGTGAGCTGCGCAGAGCTGGAGGAAGGTCACAAATGTAGACAGCCTTCCGCACCTGCGCAATCGCAGGTGCGATATTTGCTATGCAGAAGCGACGAGGCAGCGCAGAAGCGGAAATGCTGCGCACCTGCGATCAGCGCAGAAGCGGAAATGGCTCTGCAGGTGCGAGCTTTGTGGCTGGGCAGTGACCTTGCAGAAGAGTGTATTCGTTCGCAAAAGCGAGCATGCAGGTGCGAAAATTAGTCCGCATGTGTGAAACTGGACAGAATCATAAGGACCAAAAATGGTCATTTTTGGCATTTCGTTTTGAAATTTTCGGAGCTCAGAATTGGGCGATTCTGGAGGGATTTTTCACAAGCTTGGTTGGGGTAAGTGTTCTATATCCTAAAGTGATTATATTTCATGAATATATGATTATATTCATTATTTATTTCGGATTTAAATGGAAAAAATCAAGATTTTTACAAAATCTTCCAAAAACAAAAATTTAAGATTTGGAGATTGAGTTGTTATTGGAATTCAATAAAATTGGTATGGTTGAACTTGTATCGGATTGGGTGTTCGGGTTTCATGAACATTATGCCGGGTTCCGAGGGACGTGTCCTGCATTGACCTTTGTTGACATTTTGGAATAAATTTTTAAGTCGACATTTTATAGTCCGGAATTGTTTTCGATGAATTTTAATGAAGTTATACATTTAATTTGGATAGATTTGAGCTGTCCGGAGGTCAATTCAAGCAAGAAGGCGATTTTGGAATATCGGCATAACTTCAAAGAGGTAAGTGTCTTGCTTAACCTCGAGTGGGGGAATTATCCCTTAAAAATCGAGTCTTATGTGCCATTTGTGAATTGTGAAAAGCCGTGTACGCGAAGTGACGAGTACGTACTCGGGCTTATATGTGCCAATTTTTATTGGATTAAAGTTTTAGGCATTATTGTGTAGTAAATTGGGTAATCTTGGATAAGTATTAAATCATCTGTTTGCCATGCCTAAATCTTTGTTGTTGTTGAATCTGTTGTTATATGACAATTTGATGTGATTGTTACTTGATTATTTATGTAATTCCGTGAATTTGTTGGTTTGATAATAATTATAATTTAATTTCATTATGGATTTTCCCTATGCAAATAATTAATTAAATGAGCTTAAGAAGAGGTGTTTATATAATTATTAAAAATTTGAATTTAATAAAGACTTTGCTTTATGTTGAGTAGTTTCTATCCCTATTGGTAGTTTTTGGGTGTTGTACACAATGTGTGGAGCTTTTGACTATTTGTTGTGAAATTAATTGATTTTGTTATATCCTTGGAATTTCTTGTGGCCATTGGGCAAACTGTAATGTGAATTGATTTTGTTATGTTGCCATGTAAATTATTGTGTTGTGTGAATTATAATTTTGAGGAGATAAGGGTGAAATTTCACCGTTGATATTATGTAGGTATAAGGGTGGCATTTCACTGTTGTTGTGTTGTTTGAATATTGTCTGGGCGGAGCGATAAGGGTGGCTATAGGAGCGATAAGGGAGGCAATATGAGCGATAAGGGTGGCTATTGATATTGTCTGGGCGGAGCGATAAGGATGTGTAACGACCCGACCGGTCGTTTCGAGAGTTATAACCCCGTTTTCCCCATTCCTACTTCTTTTTGTATTATTCAGCTATATTATGTTATATCGGGTTAGTTGGTTCGAGTTCGGAAGGAACTCGGAGTGAAATAAAATACTTAGTCTCATAATTAAAAAATTGAGTTAGAAAAGGGGACCGGATATGGACCTATGTGTAAGCGACCTTGGATTTGAATTTTGATGATTTCAATAGCTCCGTATGGTGATTTTGGGCTTAGGAGCATGTCCGGAATATTATTTGGAAGTCCGTAGAAGAATTAGGCTTGAAATGCCGAAAGATCTGTTTTTGAGAAGTTTGACCGGGGGGTGACTTTTTGATATCGGGGTCGGAATCCGATTCTGAAAATTGGAATACCTCTGTTATGTCATTTAGGACTTGTGTGCAAATATGAGGTCAATCGGACGTGATTTGATAGGTTCCAGAGTTGTTTGTAGAAATTAGAAATTTTAAAATTCATTAGGCTTGAATTGGGGTGTAATTCATGGTTTTAGTGTTGTTTGAGGTGATTTGAGGATTCAACTAAGTTCGTATGATGTTTTAGGACTTACTGGTATATTTGGTTGAGGTCCCGAGGGCCTCGGGTGAGTTTCGGATGGTTAACGGATCAAAAATTAAACTACAACAGCTGCTGCAATTTCCTTCTGTTGGAAATTGCTTCTGCCCAGAAATCGAGCCCAGATGTGAGCCCAGATCGAGCTCAGGGTCGAGGGCCACGATCGAAGCCCAGATCGAGCTCAGGGTCGAGGGCCACGATCGAAGGCATGATCGAGGCTAGGGTCGAGGGTCACGGTCGTAGGCCGGGTCGAAGACATAATCGAGGGCCAGGATCGAGAACCAGGACCAAGGACCAGGATCGAGGACCTCGATTGAAGGCCAAGATCGAAGGCTAGGATCGAAGGCCAGGATCGAAGGCCAAGATCGAGGCAGAACCGAGGATATCTGGGCAGAATTATAAAAACAGGGACTTCGTCCCATTTGCCATTTTTGACAAATTGGAGCTTGAGAAGAGGCGATTTTTGATATATTTTCAAGGAAAACTTGAGCTAAGTCCCTTGTGATCATTTCTACTCTATAATATTAAATTATCATCGAATAATCCGACTAGATTACATGATTTTGAGGTGTAAATCGGAGATTGGAACTTAGAAATTTGGAAATAAGATTTGTAGATTTGAGGGTCGAGTTGAGGTCGAATTTTGGTATAATTGGTATGGGTAGACTCGTGGTTGAATGGACTTTCGGATTTTTATAACTTTTGTCGGGTTCCGAGAAGTGGGTCCCACAGGCGGGTTTTGAGCCAATTTCGGGTTTTGGTCTAATTTTATAGTTTTTCTTGTGGAATTCATTCCATTAGCGCATATTGATGGTATTGTACTGATTGTGAATAGATTCTGAGCATTTGGAGGCTGAGTCCAGAGGCAAGATCATTGCGGGATAGAGATTTGACCGGTTTGAGGTAAGTAACGATTGTAAATCTAGTCCTGAGGGTATGAAACTACGAATTTTGTATCATTCTATTATTTTGAAGTGACGCACATGCTAGGTGACGAGCGTGTGGGCGTGCACTGTTGGGGATTTATGACTTGGTCCGTCCCGTAGCAAATAGAAAGTTGCATACTTTGTTGAAACCATTTGATACTTATATGTTTTAGAAAGAATTTCTGTAAATTGGGCTGAATGCCATGTTTGGGCCTTGCGCCAATGCTGTTTGGACCCTTAGGGGCTGTTTTTTACCATCCTCTCACTGTTTTTGATTGAAAATTTATACTCAGTCATGTTTATATTTGTTTACCGCATAACTCAGTTTTATGACTCTATTTTGATGCATATAAATTTTTTGGGCTGAATTCCCTGTTTTACTGAAATGCCCGAGAGCCTGATTTGTGAGGATGAGTGTGGATCGGGACTGCCCGCCTGCAGCATACTTTATGACTGAGTGAGGCCAAGGGCCTGATTTGTGAGGATGAGTATGGATCGGGGCTGCCCGCCTGCAACATACTTTATTATTATTGCACGTGAGTTTTCCGTGCAGATTATAGCGCTTGGACTGAAGGAGCCCCTCCGGAGTCTGTACACACCCCCAGTGAGCGCAGGTACCTACTGAGTGCGAGTGCCGAGTGTTGAGTGACTAGGAGGAAAGAGTGATTGTGAGGTATGCCCGAGTGGCAAGAGTGATTGTGAGGTATGCCCGAGTGGCAAGATTGATTGTGAGGTATGCCCGAGTGGCAAGAGTGATTGTGAGGTATGCCCAAGTGGGACGAGTGACTGTGAGGTTTGCCCGAGGGGCTGTATATGAGT
Organism: Nicotiana tomentosiformis; assembly: GCF_000390325.3. Lineage (NCBI taxonomy): Eukaryota > Viridiplantae > Streptophyta > Magnoliopsida > Solanales > Solanaceae > Nicotiana > Nicotiana tomentosiformis. The sequence continues at coordinate 98,433,852 of NC_090813.1, read as the reverse complement.
GATGTTTTACTCGAGGGGCTTTTTATGATTTCATCATTTTGCTCACCTTTGCATTGAGCCTTCATTTGAAAAACTGTTGGAACAATATCTTTAAATGATTTTTACTGGAACTGGGTTTAAACGAGATGTTTGATTCAAATACTGATTTTAAAAGCATGTGGTATTTTACTGAGATTTCCTGATATGAACGTTATATGCTTTATTGCTCGTCACTACTGCTCAGTCTTTATTTATTGTTGTTACTTACTGAGTTGGCGTACTCACGTTACTCCCTGCACCTTGTGTGCAGATTCAGGTATAGCTGGACACGGTAGCGGTTACTGAGTGATCTGGTTGCAGATTTTCTTAGAGATAGCAATGTAGCTGTTTGGCGATCGCAGCCACTGCTCTTCTCCCTCTTATCTTCCTCTAGTTGTATTTAGCTATTTTTCGGGCTGAGTTAGCCTTGATATTGTTAGACAGATTGTAGTATATGCTTATGACTAGTGACACTCCGATGTCGAGCTTTTCTTTTCCGCACTTCTGTTTTTCTTTGATTTGAACTCTTTAAATGGAGGTTTTATGTTAAATAACCTTTAAATTTTCCTTGAAATGAAAATATCGGTTTGTTTTGAAAATGAGTCGGCTTGCCTAGTTCCACGATAGGCACCATCACGACAGAGGTTTGTTTGGGTCGTGACAGATTAGTATCAGAGCCTAGGTTACATAGGTCTCACGAGTCATGAGCGGGTTTAGTAGAGTCTTGCGGATCGGTATAGAGACGCATGTACTTATCTTTAGGAGGCTGCAGAACCTTTAGGAAACTTCACTTTCTTGTATTCTATCGTGTGAAAATGATTTAGCTTGAGATATAACTCTTTAAATTCCTTCCACGCATCTCGTATGCGCATATGAGCGCTCGGTATCTGTTGTGCATCACCGGTTTATGATTCTATGAACGAGGTTCGAGATGTGTATTATGTGTTTTGGTGATGGGCTAGTCTGGAGGACTTGAGGCCAAGGTTAGACCGCAGCTTAGGCTCGGTAGCTTCAGTTGTAACCTATACATTTGGAATCATATGTCCGATAATGTCCCTATGAGTTGAATTGTGGATCGATGAGCAGTGGAATGGCTTTGTGGTGAGTATGACGTAACTGCGAGAAGTGTTAAGACTATGTGAATGTAACGAGAAGTGTTTTCTTGAAATATAAAGGAAGGCCATTGGGTGCTTGATTTTTGTTTTGATGCGACGTACAGTCTCGAGTGTGAATGTTTTGAAGGATCTTTCACGTTATTAAATTTTGGGACAAATTAAATTCTCATGTCTATCAATGAGTTTGAACTCAAGAAGAGTAAGTGGTTGGGTAGTAATGGTGGTTGCGAATGGGTATTTCTATGTTGATGGCTCGGGAAGGATAATCTTTGAAGAGACTTAGAGTCGGTAACATTTTATTGGTTCAGGTGCGACAGAAAAACATTTCAATTTGATGCAGCAGTTGGGTAGCAAAGTATGAGGAAAGACATGGCGGGAAGTGTTCGCGGTGGTTGAAATCCTTACGGGTTCTAATTTTATATAATTGCAGCTTAAGGCTAAGTGGGGGATTCTCCTATCTACGAGTTGATTACACGGTTATGGGTCGTATTAGTTTCAGTTTGGGGTATACCGGTGAATTAGTTATTACTTGCAGAGGTTGAGATCGAGGATGACTCTGGTAAAGGAATTTTTGGACACAAGTTGTATTACATTCTATGGTTATAGGAGGACCATAAAATAATTGAGTGGTTATTCACAGAGAATGTAGTGTACATGGAGCGGGAATTGGCTCGGTTGCGTAGGAGTGTGGGTTACTCTTTATTCCCTTGGGTGTTGGTGTGCTAATGGGGCACAGGTCATTTCGGTCCGTTTGGTCGGTTAATTCGAGAATTGTTACAATGGATTCAAGATTTATAAATATGGCTAGAAAACTGGGAGTTGCATTGAACGGTGTTGAGACTCGTGGCATCTTATATCATTGTGAATTATGCATTTCAATATCAAGAAGGTGAAGGAAACAGTTTTAGATTCACCTAAAGTCTCTTCGGAGTAAGCATTTTTGGTTGTGGAACCTTTGGAAAAAAAAAGAATTCGGCGGCTTATAAGCCTTAGGGCAGTGTGATTCTATGCTAGAGTTCGCAGGGCAAGTTTAGTTAAGGATTGTAGTGTTCTAATAAGGAAATAAAATAGCAATTTGAAGGCAATTTGGAAAGGACTTGGGGAAATAGGACAGTTTGGAAGTAGGTTGGGGTAGCACAGTAATGGGTATGATCGGTTATTTGTGTACTTATGACGTGGCTAGTATCTACAGGTGCTTCATGGCAATGCTCCCGGATTTGGCAACCTGTGTGGCTTGGTAAAGTTAGAGGAATTCAGTTCAGATAGCTTGATTATGTGCAAATGGATTTTAAAGTGTTCATGATAAGTTCTACCATGGTTTAAACCGGATAATTTCTACCGATGTATGGAGCGTGTTGTGCGTTATGATTTTTTCCTAGAAAGAAGCAAGAAAGAGGTTTATGACTAATAAGGTATGTAATTTCTAGTGACTCAGAGTTGATAATGGAATTCTTATGCTTGTCACATGATGACATAATAGATGTGGTGTGTTGTGCGGGAATAGGATTTACATGTACCAGGTCACAGTTCAGTTTTGAAGGGAAGGACATAAATTTTTAGGCAGTATGAACGGTTTCCGATGACTAGGTAAATGGTATTACTATCTGGTATAGCTTGATAAGAGTGTACATTTCAGAAGGGGCAGTGTGTTTTGATTTATGGGTACTTCGCTGGTATTGTGACACTCTCCTGGTTGATCGACTGTCGATATTCAAATTTTGCCAGGTGGCACGGAAGAAGTTTCAAAGTATTTCTCGTGGGAGGATTATGTATGAGAGAGGTGTTACGCATTCGAGCGGTGGAGGTGGAATCAAATAGGGTGATTCATGTGTTCTATGGAATTGAAGATTGGGAGTTCTCATGAGCTGATTGTTTCATGGTGGTGGACTGTGAAGTTGTGGCCAGAGCTAGCCAGATGATAGAAGGTGTTATGATTTCGTCATTGTAGACTTTCAGAGGTTGTTTATCTATTGGTGGCAGACCATAGTTGATTCGGGTCCCATTGGTAGGCCCAATTATGATGCGTATTCTACACCGAGCCAAATTGATTGGCTCCATACTGCTATTGTAGAAGGATGTGCCATTCGGTTGATGTGAAGCTTATTCGTCCTCTGAAATGATCGGTGAGTTACTCTTCTATGCTACGAGGAGTTGGGATTCATGGTTATATGCACATATGGTGCGGTTCTATTGTGGCCTTATAGCGGAATTTGAGCGAGAATAGAATTGGATATTGCTTAGTTGATGACGTATTGGTCGTGTTCTTTTGGGTTTTATGTGGCATGATGTCGTTTGCTTCTCTGTGGTTATGGTAATGCACTTTGGGTATTTGATGTCGAATTACGCATGGTTATTGATTTTTAGCAGGATGACTTGAGGTGTTTCATATGGACCAGTATTTGGATAGGGTCGCATAATGCAGCAGAGTTATGTGGAAATATGATCCCTTGTGTAAGATTCATATGTTATGGTTCTGCGGTGTGTGATGGGTTCTTAGCATTGTGTCGGGGTGGTACTCGTCGAGCTTGCAGAACGGTTCTCCTGTTTAGGTCATTGTTACGATTGGGTACATTTGGAATGCTGCTATCTGGTGCACGGATTGCATGGGTTGTAGCTTTAAATTGTATTGATGTGTCATGTCTCTAGAGTGGTCGTGTTGGAGGAGACGAGGTCATTGGGCTTAGAATGGATGCTATCAGATTTGATTGTGGTATAATTAGGAGGATAATATCGGAAGTCGGCTTTGAAATTGGCTATAGTTCTTGTAGAAGGAACGAGAGCTCCATGACTTGTTGGTCTAATGAATGGCTATGAATTTGGTATGTTTCTTTCATCATCGGTAGTGTACGAAGGTTTTGAAAATGAGGTTTTGTTTGATATGAGTTTATTGCTGGCACTGGATTGATTTGAGACGATATTGTGATTTGAAATCATTGCTTCGAGCATTCGAGCTATGCGGTATTTGAATTTGAGTTATGGTTACATCTTTTGGTACAGATTGTTCAGACTTATACGGTATGTAGATGCAAACTTCTCATCTTATAGGAAATTTCGGATATTAGAAATTTGATTCGAAGGCTTGTGGGCTAGGTTAAATTGAGAAATTTCAGTCATGCTGTGCTATCGGACCTATATGGAATAGGGTGACATGGGACCACCCCCAGGTATGTGCATGTGAAAGCTACACAGTGATTTGATGGCTTTTGGAACAACTCTGGGCGCGTTCGAGGACGAACGTATGTTTAAGAGGGGGAGGATATAACGACCCGACCGGTCGTTTCGAGAGTTATAACCCCGTTTTTCCCATTCCTACTTCTTTTTGTGTTATTCAGCTATATTATGTTATATCGGGTTAGTTGGTTCGAGTCCGGAAGGAACTCGGAGTGAAATGAAACACTTAGTCTCATAATTAAAAAATTGAGTTAGAAAAGTGGACCGGATATGGACCTATGTGTAAGCGACCTCGAATTTGAATTTTGATGATTCCAATAGCTCCGTATGGTGATTTTGGGCTTAGGAGCATGTCCGGAATATTATTTGGAAGTCCGTAGAAGAATTAGGCTTGAAATGCCGAAAGTTCTATTTTTGAGACGTTTGACCGGCTTTTTGATATCGGGGTCGGAATCCGATTCTGAAAATTGGAATACCTCTGTTATGTCATTTAGGACTTGTGTGCAAAATTTGAGGTCAATCAGACGTGATTTGATAGGTTCCAGAGTTATTTGTAGAAATTAGAAATTTCAAAGTTCATTAGGCTTGAATTGCTGTGTAATTCATGGTTTTAGCATTGTTTGTGGTGATTTGAGGATTCAACTAAGTTCGTATGATGTTTTAGGACTTATTGGTATATTTTGTTGAGGTCCCGGGGGCCTCGGGTGAGTTTCGGATGGTTAACGGATCAAAAATTGAACTACAACAGCTACTACAATTTCCTTCTGTTGGAAATTGCTTCTGCCCAGAAATCGAGCCCAGATCGAGCTCAGGGTCGAGGGCCACGATCGAAGCCCAGATCGAGCTCAGGGTCGAGGGCCACGATCGAAGCCATGATCGAGCCCGGAGTTGAGGGCCACGATCGAAGGCATGATCGAGCCCAGGGTCGAGGGTCACGGTCGTAGGCCGGGTCGAAGACATAATCGAGGGCCAGGATCGAGAACCAGGATCGAGGACCTCGATCGAAGGCCAGGATCGAAGGCCAAGATCGAGGCAGAACCGAGGATATCTGGGCAGAATTATAAAAATAGGATTTGCCATTTTTGACAAATTGGAGCTTGAGGAGAGGCGATTTTTGATATATTTTCAAGGAAAACATGAGGTAAGTCCCTTGTGATCATTTCTACTCCATAATATTGAATTATCATCGAATAATCCGACTAGATTACATGATATTGAGGTGTAAATCGGAGATTGGAACTTAGAAATTTGGAAATAAGATTTGTAGATTTGAGGGTCGAGTTGAGGTCGAATTTTGGTAAAATTGGTATGGGTAGACTCGTAGTTGAATGGATTTTTGGATTTTTATAACTTTTATCGAGTTCCGAGACGTGGGCCCCACAGGCAGTTTTTTAGCCAATTTTGGGGTTTGGTCTAATTTTGTAGTTTTTCCTGTGGAATTCATTCCATTAGCGCGTATTGATGGTATTGTACTGATTGTGAATAGATTCGGAGCATTTGGAGGCCGAGTCTAGAGGCAAGATCATTGCGGGATAGAGATTTGACCGGTTTGAGGTAAGTAACGATTGTAAATCTAGTCCTAAGGGTATGAACCCCGGATTTAGTATCATTATATTATTTTGAAGTGACGCACATGCTAGGTGACGGGCGTGTGGGCGTGCACTGTTGGGGATTTGTGACTTGGTCCATCCCGTAGCAACTGTAAAGTTGCATACTTTGTTGAAACCATTTACCGCATAACTCAGTTTTATGACTCTATTTTGATGCATATAAATGTTTTGGGCAGAATGCCCTGTTTTACTGAAATGCCCGAGGGCCTGATTTGTGAGGATGAGTGTGGATCGGGGTTGCCCGCCTGCAGCATACTTTATGACTGAGTGAGGCCGAGGGCCTGATTTGTGAGGATGAGTGTGGATCGGGGATGCCCGCCAGCAGCATACTTTATTATTATCGCACGTGAGTTTTCCGTGCAGATTATAGCGCTTGGGCTGAAGGAGCCCCTCCGGAGTCTGTGCACACCCCCAGTGAGCGCAGATACCTACTGAGTGCGAGTGCCTAGTGCTGAGTGACTGGGAGGTAAGAGAGATTGTGAGGTATGCCCGAGTGACAAGAGTGATTGTGAGGTATGCCCGAGTGGCAAGAGTGATTGTGAGGTATGCCCGAGTGGCACGAGTGACTGTGAGGTTTGCCCGAGAGGCTGTATATGAGTGATGTTTTACCCGAGGGGCTATTTATGATTTCATCATTTTGCTCACCTTTGCATTGAGCCTTCGTTTGAAAAACTGTTGGAAAAATATCTTTAAATGATATTTACTGGAACTGGGTTTAAACGAGATGTTTGATTCAAATCCTGATTTTAAAAGCATGTGGTATTTTACTAGATTTTCTGATATGAACGTTAAATGCTTTATTGCTCATCACTACTGCTCAATCTTTATTTATTGTTGTTACTTACTGAGTTGGCGTACTCACGTTACTCCCTGCACCTTGTGTGCAGATTCAGGTATAGCTGGACACGGTAGCGGTTACAGAGTGATCTGGTTGCAGATTTTCTTGGAGATAGCAAGGTAGCTGTTTGGCGATCGCAGCCCCTGCTCTTCTCCCTCTTATATTTCTCTAGTTGTATTTAGCTATTTTCCTGGCTGAGTTAGCCTTGATATTGTTAGACAGATTGTAGTATATGCTCATGACTAGTGACATCCTGATGTCGGGCTTTTCTTTTCCGCACTTCTATTTTTCTTTGATTTGAACTCCTTAAATGGAGGTTTTATGTTATATAATCTTGAAATTTTCCTTGAAATGAAAATATCGATTTGTTTTGAAAATGAGTCGGCTTGCCTAGTTCCACGATAGGTGCCATCACGACAGAGATTTGTTTGGGTCGTGACAGGGTGGCTATATGAGCGATAAGGATGTCAATAGGAGCGATAAGGGTGGCTATTGTCATGGACGATATGTGATGATGTGGGGTTGTGGCATTGATGATTTTCATGTGATGTTGTGATTTTCTTGTGTTTATTTTTATAACATGTGCAATTTGTCTTGTTGTTAGTAAATTGATAACAATCTGATTTATGTTGAAATTGAGAGCCTGTGGCTATTGCCATGCGGATTATAAAATAAATTGTGGGCTCGAGGTGCCGTGAGTAAATAATTAGGATATTTGGCACGTGAATTATACGTGTAGTTGTGATATGAAATGTGGGCATGAGGTGCTGTGATGAAATGATAATGATATTTGGCACGTGAATTGTCCGTGCAGTTATGATATGAAAGGAGAGCACGTGGTGCAGGAAAAATATAATGATTTAATTATGGGTACGAGGTGCCGTGCAAATATAAAAAATGGGTTGAGACCCGTGTTTACGAAAATATGAAAATGGGCTGAGACCCGTGTTTTTATGATTTTGAAATGAGGTGTCACATGGTGACTCTTTAATCGAAAGAATTATATTCAAAACATTTATTTGAAAGGATTTTTAGTCAAGAAGAATTATATGATAGAATTATATTTGAAATATATTTATTCGACAAAAATATATTTGAAAAAGAGTTTTATTCGTAAGAATTACATGTGAAAGATATTTAATTGAAGAACTTGATTTAACTGGGTGTAATTATATTTATTAATTATTGAGCGACATTAAATAGTGATTTTATTGTCTTACTGTGCATATCATTGGTTGTTTTATGTTGCCCTTATTATTATTTATTTTCTATTATTTTGTATATTATATTGCACAGGTTATTAGAGTAGTGAGTGTCTTGACTGTACCTCGTCTCTACTCCATTGAGGTTAGTCTTGATACTTACTGGGTACCGACCGTGGTGTACTCATACTACACTTTTACACATTTTTGTGCAGAGCCAGGTATTGGGGATATCGGACTTGAGCAGAGTTAAAGCGCGATCATAAGGATTCAAGGTAGAGCTGCTTGGCCGTCGCAGTCCCTTGGAGTCTTTTCATTTCATTGTATTGTTAATTTGTAATCAAACAGTATTGTATATTCGGTCATCATGATCATTCCATGTATTCAGTTAGAGTTCGTGACTCAGTACTACGAGTCTTGGGAGATTGTATATTGATATTTATTTCGCATGTGGTGGGATTTTGGGTCGTGACAACATTGGAACAAGAGATAGGTCTGAATTGACTAGCTACTTCTCATTCTGATATTTTAGAGATCAAAGCTATGCAAGTGACATTTAGTTGTTTCAGAAGTTTGCCATTCTGAAAGTATTCCAATATGGCAATAGATATATCTTCACCTATAATTGACCAAGAAGTCTTGATGAACCCACTGCCATAGCCATCTGGCCCAGGGCTCTTGTTGCTCTCTATCTGAAATATTACTTTTTTAACCTCTCTTTTTTCAAAAGGCTTTAACAGCTGCACTTGATGGCCAGCTGATAGGATAGGTCCATTAGCTAGGAATTTCTTAACAGCTCTTTCTCTATAGCCAGCCTCCTGCCCCAGTAGGTCTTCATAATAGTCTACAAACATTTGAGAAATTATGTCTGGATTGGATTACCAATTGCCCTATACATCTTTCAATTGAGTGACATTTGATCTGAAGTTTCTGTGCTTTATCACCGAATGAAAATAGCCACTATTATCATCTCCCAGTTTTATCCAATTTGCTTTGCTCTTCTACTGCAAATATACCTCTGTTAGGTATGAGGATCTCCTAAACTTTTGGTACTTCTGAAATTTATCCTGTTGGAGACCTTGATCCCCAGGATTTAGCTGCAGCTGCTTTTGTGCTTGAATAAGTGACTCTCTATCCTGCTTAGCTTCTATCTCAATGTGTCTGAAATATTGAGTATTCAACTTTTTTAGCCCCTTTTTTAAGAGCTTCAACTTCCTAACCACTTGTAGCATTTTACAGCCTTCCACTTGCACATTCCATCCTTCCCTTACTATATCTAGGAACTGAGGGTGTTGAGCCCACACATTATAATATTTGAAGGATCTTTTCTTCCTAGATTGGTCCTCATGTGATATGATTTTGATAGGGCAATGGTCACTTATTTCGTCGGGCAAATATTTGGCACAACAATTTGGTATTGAATCTAGCCACTCCCCATTTATGAATGCCCAGTCAATTTTTGAATAAATTCTCTCATCATCATGTCTGTTATTCCAGGAATACTTATTTCCTTGATGAGGAAGTTCAAAAAGTCCACAAGCTTCAATACAATTATAAAAATCCACCACCTCTGCCCATGTAACAGGATTTCCACCAATTCTATCTTTCATGTTTAGTATAGAGCAAGGCCCCTAGCGATAGGGGAAAGAAGAGAGGGAATGCTGGCTTCTTTCACTCACTTGAGTTTTCTTTTGGAGAGAGCATTGTGGAGCAGCAAAAGGTAAAGTCCCCTACAACCATCCATGGCTTTGTACAGCCAGACAGTTGGTTTACTAAACACTCCCATAACCCTTTTCCTTTCATCTTTTGTATTAAAATCATACATAAATGAGATTCCAAATTCCATTTGCAAAGGAACATAGAATACCTCACATGATACAACTTGGACAGTAATAAGTATTGGGGTGACTCTATAGTAGTCAGGTCTCAATGCTACCAAAATTCTATCATTGTAGTGTGAATTGAGGTTAGTGACATATGGCCAACCATTAAACATCTTCCCTATAATCTGCTCCACCCTCTCTTTCTTTATTTCTGTTTCCAATAGTCCAATTATTCCAGATTTTTCTTCATGGCAGAGGAGTTGCACCTCCCTCTGCTTATTTGGGGCATTTAGCCCCCTTACATTCCATGATAGGCAGTTAACCATCCACAGCACGAGGGATGATCTGACTTCTCACATTCTCTTTATCTTCAGCTACATTAATCTTCATAGTATCTAGCTTGTTTAATACCTGAAATGAATTACTACTCTCAATAGCCTGCCCCTTATTTTGTTGACCTTTACCAATTCTTCCAGGAGTAGTCCACCCTAAATTTGTACTGACATCTTGTAATACATTACTCGACTTCCCTTGTGTTTGCTTGCTTATTTGACTAGTTGGCTCTTTTGTTGCACCAGTTTTCACAGCTAATATTTTAGGCTCCTTAGGTCCCTGCTTCTCAGTTTCCTTCTGTATTGGTTTTGGAAGAGGATTCTTTTTCCTATAGATTTCCTCTGAATGGCCATGTTTCCTACAATATTGGCATAAAGTTGGCTTCCAATCGTAGGTGACCTTTTGCTCTACCACCTGTCCCTTTTCACTTCTAAAAAGGATAGTATCTGGCAGTTTTGCATCCATATCCACTTCCACCAATAGCCTAGCAAAGTTCAACCTTATCTTCCTCTCAGTATTTTGGTCCAACATTAAAGGCTTCCCTACCAAGCTTCCTATTTTACTCAATCCTTTTTCGTTCCAATACTTGAAGTCCAATCCTGGTAATTTTATCCAAATTAGAACTGTATACAGTTCCTCCTTTGTGAACTCCATGTCAGGGTTCCAAGCTTTCACAATGAAAGGCTTGTTATCAAAGTGGTAAATACCACCTTGCACAACATCATTCTTGCCTAGTTCAGTGTCAAATCTAACCAACACAATCCCATTCTTCAACATTACAATCTTATTCAATCCATATTTACCCCATAACCTCTGAATATACCCCTTAATAATACAAAAGGTGGATAAACATCTAGGACATAGCAGACAACAACATTTTTCCAGTATTCAACTTCCGATTCTATATCCTCCAATTCTAATTCAACTATGCTCGAATCTCCTTGTACAATTGGAGATACATATTCTAATTTGAATCCAGCATTTGAGATTTTAGAAATATCAAAATTGTCCCATACTGAGTTTTTCTTCTCAATCGATTCCTCCTCTTCCACCTGGTCTGCCCATGATTTCCTACCTTTGCTTGTTGATTCATTCCTTCTTTCGCTGCTGGAACCTTGCATGATCTCGTTCCATTTTTTTACGGCTTTCAAACTTTGAATTTTCTCCTCCTCGATTGTTAGGGTTACTATTTCATTGCCTCCTCGAGGATTTGGAGATTTAATTGGTGGATTCGTCACTGGTTTGCCAACTGCCTTATTCCCTCACTGATTGAATTTTGTTGTTGGAGATGGATTATAACTTATTTATGCAGAGTGTCTTTGTATGCAATGCTTTATATGCAGACAGAGTTTTCTTTGTTGATCGTATTTACATGTAAAAGCAAAGAGCGCTTCCTTCTTTTTTGGGCAAACTCACTACTAAACATGACAATAAGATTCATACATGGCATCCCGCTAACATCAAACATTGGTTGACAACAGTGGCTCTTGTGAGTTTGCATCAACATTGAATAGTATATTAGGCAGCACATGAGGGAGGTCAGTGAGAGTAACCGTAGCACCACGAGTTGCAGCAGCAACTATCGCAACAACATCAGTTCAAGAAGATGAAGGGGTGAATCCCCTTTCTCTTGTCATTTGAATAAGTCAGGAAGGGGAGTTGATGCGCCATGGGTGTTGTCAAGGAGAGTGACCTACGCTGGTGGTGGCAGGCAAACCTTGAGATATGAGTTGCTTGCAAAGTTAGATTCAGAATTTAAATTTAATGGTTCTAATTTGCACCAAACTTAGTATATTGTTAAAACTATGGGTTCAGATCTAACATTTTGTTAAGATTTTAATAGGTTTTGTGGTTCATACGAACCTATAGACTCTAGGCTACATCCGCCTCTGGTAGCTTGATGACTATGTTCTGGGTATACAAAAATCAGTTCATGTTCCTACGTATTGTGCGGAAGATTTAGCCATTATTAAGAATTACAGAATTTAAGGTTGGTACTTTGTAACTAGGCTTCTATAAAAGCAAATGGGACGCTGGTAGGCTTGGTTAACAGATGATGGGCTCACTGTATTTATCCGACGACATGTAATCAATCTGATGAGTTTCTACAGCGCACAGTTTACTTACCATGGATGTATGAAGTTGAACACTTGAAGATATTTGTCAATCTGTTGTTTTGTCATGCTTTTTAAAGGAAAACAAAAAGAAGAGGCAAGAGATAGAAGCAGAAAACTAAGACAAATTTCATATTCTAGTTTATGGGGTAGCAATGGACAGGATATGCGACTCTTAGTGCTGAAAACGTGATATAGAGTAACAAACGTTAGACATTTAATTTGTATGATTTCTGAAAGATCTTTGTATACGATCGAAATAGATTTTGGCGTTTGCATGTCCGATCAAGTTCGAACGATGATCAATCGAAGTAAGATTCCAAAGATGGAACAAACAAACCTCGAACCCGGGGGGCCGATCCACGTCGAGTTCGAAATCCTTATCGAGCTCGAATCCAAATCGAACTATGATGCAGAGTAAATCTATCATGCTTATAATCCAGAGACCAACCAACATTGACCCTAAATCAATTCGAGAGCTCGAGCTAGAATCGGGCTTGAGCCAAGACCGGGAGCTCGAGTCAAGATCGAGCTCAAACCAAAATCGAGGGCTCTAAGCAAGATCGAGCTCGCAGACAAAAGCCGTTACAATCCCACTAGAGAGAATCTTCGCAGAAATTGTGAAAAAGCTGATTTATCATGGGTCTCCCACTGAGTGTTTATTTTATTATGCTTAAAGCGAAGTCCCTCCACTATAAAAGGGCATGGTTACCATTTATGTAGAGAGTTTTTTCCCAGGCTTACATTGTAATAATAACACTATATTCTCCCATAGTAAAGAATCATTCTTGGAGGCTTCTTAAATTGTTTCTATTTGTTGAGTCCTAAGATTAATTTTTCTTTACAACCTTACCTATTTCACATTCTTCACAATCCATATTTGTATTAAGTTGTGCCACATATCCTTGGAGCTACGTATAAATTTAACTCTATCTATTTTTCGGGTAAACAGTTTGGCGCCCACCGTGGGGCCAAGGGTAACAGTAGTTGTTTGATACAAATCTGCAATACGTATCAGTTCATAACTTCAAATCAGCAATGGCATACCCTCGATTGATGGTTTTACCTATCGACCACGAAGTCGGCCTTCAAGATGAAACCAACAACTTGACACCCAGGGCCGGAAGGCGAATTAACGATGTCACCGAAGCTCGAGTCAAAGTACAGCTAGATATCAATTCACAAGTGGCTCTTGAGGCGAACCAACGTTCCGAACCGGAAAAAAGCATTCAGTGCGGTACTCGATCCGTTACTCGAGACACCCATAACATGGAGGAGATCGGAGTCAGCTTACGGATGATCTTCAAGATGTTACAAGCCCAGCAAATAGCGATAGATCAGTTGCAGAGCCAAACTCAGGTACAAAGCAGGCCAGAGCCCAATCCGCTTTGAGAAATCACCCAAAGAACGGAACCAGCCATAGTGAAGTCAAATGAGCAAGAATCGGGGACTACCCCCGAAATTACTAAATTGCTCGAGGAACTCACAAAACGAGTCGAAGCCAACGATAAAAAGGTAGAAACATATAATTCCAGGGTCGATCAGATCCCGGGAGCTCCACCAATGGTAAAAGGGCTAGATTAGAAAAAAATTCATTCAAAAGCCTTTTCCCTCGAGTGCACCCCCAAAACCAATCCCCAAAAAATTCTATATGCCCGAAATACCCAAATATAACGGAACGACTGACCCCAACGAGCACGTCACTTCTTACACATGCGCCATCAAGGGCAATGATTTGAAAGATAATGAGATCGAATATGTATTATTGAAAAAATTCGGTGAAACCCTGTCAAAGGGGGCAATGGTGTGGTATCATAATTTGCCATCTAACTCTATTGATTCTTTTGCTATGCTTGCAGATTGCTTCGTAAAAGCACATGCCGGAGCCATAAAGGTCGAAACTAGAAAATTGGACCTGTTCAAGGTAATACAAAAGGATAACGAGATGCTAAGAGAGTTTGTATCCCGTTTTCAAATGGAACGAATGGATCTGCCACCAGTCACAGACGATTGGGCTGTTCAAACTTTCACTCAAGGCCTAAACGAGCGGAGCTCGATGGCTTCACGGCGGCTGAAGCAAAATATGATCGAGTACCCAGCTATCACTTGGACCGATGTGCACAATCGATATCAATCCAAAATAAGAGTCGAAGATGACCAGTTGATTTCTAGGTCCGTTACGAAAAGAACTACCGAGCAAAAGTCGACCAGAGATCGATACCAGCCATATATCGGAAATGATACTACTGCCGAGTATCCGAGGCCTCTTTAAAATCAACCTCGTATACTGGGGGGATTTATCATTGAACTCATCTGTGATGATTATCAAGTTTGATGCAAAGGAAGTTACTTCGTTATTTCATGAAAAACAGTGTCTCATCATGAAACGTTGTAAGAACCAAATGGTCAAAACGAACCATGCTTATGTAGTTGGCCCGGGCCCTGACGCAAAACATGAATACATGTATAATGACTTGCAAAGAAAGCCCTCTTCTTTACCGATATTCTATGTTCAAGATTTATTATGCAAACAGGATCGAGTCCGAGCAAGCACTCACTCGACCACTAAGCCTACGGGCTACTTTGACTATTATGCCTACGGCTGTATTTCATCGAGTTCGAATCATTCACTCGACTACTAAGCCTACGGGCTACTTTTATTTCGAGTTTGAGCAAGCACTCACTCGACTATTATGCCTACGGGCTATATTACATCGAGTTCGAATTATTCACTCGACTACTAAGCCTGCGAGCTACTTTTATTTCTAGTTCGAGCAAGTACTCACTCGACCATTAAGCCTACGTGCTTCTTTGACCATTACGCCTACGGGCTGTATTACATCGAGTTCGAATCATTCACTCTACTACTAAGCCTACATGCTACTTTTATTTTGAGTTCTAGCAAACACTCACTCGACTATTATGCCTACGAGCTATATTACACCGAGTTCGAATCATTCACTCGACTACTAAGCCTACAGGCTACTTTTATTTCGAGTTCGAGCAAGCACTCACTCGACCATTAAGCCTACAGTCTTCTTTGACCATTATGCCTACGGGCTGTATTACATCGAGTTCGAATCATTCACTCAACTACTAAGCCTACGGGCTACTTTTATTTCGAGTTCGAGCAAGCAGTCACTCGACTATTACGCTTATGGGCTATATTACACCAAGTTCGAATCATTCACTCGACTACTAAGCCTAAAGGCTACTTTTATTTTGAGTTCGAGCAAACACTCACTCGACTATTACACCTACAGGCTATATTACACCGAGTTTGAATCATTCACTCGACTACTAAGCCTACGGGCTACTTTTATTTCGAGTTCGAGCAAGCACTCACTCGACCATTAAGCCTACGGGCTGCTTTGACCATTACGCCTACGGGCTGTATTACATCGAGTCCGAATCATTCACTCGACTACTAAGCCTACGGGCTACTTTTAATTTCGAGTTCGAGCAAGCACTCACTCAACTATTATGCCTACGGGCTATATTACACCGAGTTCGAATCATTCACTCGACTACTAAGCCTACAGGCTACTTTTATTTCGAGTTCAAGCAAGCACTCACTCGACCATTACGCCTACGGGCTACATTATTTCGAGTTCGAATCATTGACTCAACTAATAAGCCTAAAGGCTATATCACTTTAGGTTCTCGCTCGATTATAGAGGCTACGAAGTCTAAATTTGACTAAGTATGAATGTTTTGACAAAAAAGAAGCAAGTCGGCAAAATTTTCTATATACAAATTAGTCTATATGATTGATTACAACGTAAAAATTAAGGACTAAGCTTCCTGGTCATCCTCAAGAGCGGTCTCTTCTCTATCGGGCTCCCCCCCGTTCTCGGATCCGCTCTCACTCCCATCATCATCATCATCATTGTCATCATCATCGCCATCGGAAACCAGGGCTTCAACATCGGCTTCAAGTTCTTTGGCTCTTTTTATCTCTTCAGCGAGATCGAAACTACGAGCATGGATCTCCTCAAGGGTTTCCCTCCGAGATTGGCACTTAGAAAATTCGACAACCCAATGTGCTTGAGCATCGGCGGTCTCGGCTGCCTCTCTTGGTTGGACCTGGGCAGCCTCAGCATCGGCCTGATAGACGGCCATGAGTGCATCTGCATCGGCCTTTGCCTTTTCGGCATCAGATTTGGCCTTTGCAAGTACAGAGGCCAACCGAGCCTCGGGCTCCTCTATTCTTCTTGCTTGAACCAGGCCTTTTTCATTCATTCTTTGAAGTTGGGTTTCGGCCGATGATAACTGGGCTCGAGTAGTTTCTTTCTTTGCAGCAAAGCGGTCCATACCTTCTTTCCACTGCAAAGACTCTGCTTTTATCACGTCGACCTCCTCACGAAGCTTCCCGATCATCTCAATTTTTTGATGCAACTGTGAGACCGAAAATTTAGCCATCATTTCGATATCAAGCCCATAGGTTTTTAAAAGTATCATTACCTGCTCAGACAAGTCGGTCTGATCTCGATAAGCCTTGGCCAACTCAGCTCGGAGGTCTTTTATTTCCTCTTCTCTCTGCCCTAAGAGAAGTGTTAGGGATTTCCTCTCATCAGAAACCCGTTGAAGGTCGGCCTCATATCGACGCATCTCGTTTTGGGATCGAGAACATGTTTCTCAATGAACTGCTACTGCCTACAAAAGAAACAGGAAACAAAGTTAACGAAAAGTAAACATGAAGATAATATCGACAAAATAATTTTAAGGCTTACCTGATTCAAAGCCTGCCGCACCCCATAAAAAAGATCTGGTTCATCACCAGTACCGGCAACGTCCTCGACACCGGTAAACATGTCACGAAAGGGATCCTCTCCATCGTGAGGCCTGTCTAGATCAAGGTCCCCTAGAGCTTGAGCTTCCCGAATCACCCCTTCGAAAAAAAAATGGGAAAGGTGGGCGAATCTTCAATTGTTGTTGCCCCAAAAGAATCACTTGGAGCATTCTCTTCGGTTTGAAGGGATTCGAGGGGCCTTTCAGACATATCCCTCATTCGTTGGTTCCGATGAGATGAATCTTTGATCTCCGATAATTCAGGGATTCCACCCTAATTTTTCTCCGGTATATCCTCAGTTCGAGGCGGAGCCTCATGAAGCATCATCGATCCAGTAGCCGATGGGGCATCGATGGTTCTCTTCGTTCGGGCCGCTAACGCGGACCCATCATTTTCTTCTTCTTCTTCTTCTTCTTCATCTTCATCCCTTAGATGCAGAACTGATTCCACGGTCAAATGAATGGTATTCTTGTTCGACTTACGAGCCGTCCTCTTCTTCAATTTTGGATCTTCGAGAACGATGGCTCTTTTCCTTTTATTTTCCTTCACCGACTTTGGAACAGAGGCCAAAGTTTTTTCCTCGTTGGACAAGGGCCTCAAAACAACATCTTTACCCAGACCTACATATGGAAAATTTTGTTAAGATATTCAAAAACTATCTCGTTCGAACTATCAAAGAGTACGAGAAAGGGGCTTACCATGATTTTTGGTCTCCCACCGATCCTTTGACAAATCGCGCCATGAGCGCTCGGTGTATGTAGAGGTCGAGACAAGAGCTCGTACCCAGTTCTTGAGATCGGGAACTGCTCCGGGCATCCAGAAAACCGCTACATCACAAAAGAAGAGTGTCGATGAGAAAAGAAATGAAAGAACAAAATAGAAGCAATAGCAGGATCACACTTACATTTCATATTCCACTCCTCGGGAAAGGGCATTTTTTCGGTCGGAATCAGGTCCGAAGTCCTCACTCGAACGAACCTGCCCATCCAACCCCGATCCCTGTCCTCGTCAATACTCCAGAACAGAGCCTTGGAAGCCCGACGCTAAAGTTTTATTAACCCTCCTCGAAAAAGTCAAGGGCGATATAATCGGATAAGATGGTCGAGGGTGAACGACATCCCCTCGATTTTGCTCACAAAATATCGGATCAGGACAACGATCCGCCAAAAAGAAGGATGAACCTGCCTAGGGTTATTTGGTATTGACGACATAAGTCAATAATAACGGAATCGAGGGGACCTAACGTGAAAGAGTAAGTATACACATTCAAAAACCCTTTCACGTAAGAAGTGATATCTTCGTTAGAAGAAGGAATCATTATTTTTTTTTATCCCAATTGCAATCTTGCTTTAACTGTTGGAGGTGTTTCTCGATTATCGAACATATGTACCTCAATACTGGTTCACATTGGCCAGGGACCGGTGAGCCTTTATCGACCTTAAAATCAGAAGTAAGGACGCACGCCACGGGAACGCACTCCTCATGCCGTGGTTCTGCCGATGTATCATCGGCGGCATATTGTGAAGATGAAGCCTTCTCCTTCTGAGGAATGGTTTGTGACGTTTTCGCCATTTTCGAATTTAGATGTGAGGAATAGAGGAAAGTGATAAAGATTTGGTAGAATTGAAGAGGGGCTTTTACAAAAAGAAATCACAGATTTACGGGTAAGTTAGCGAATACGAAAAGGGACTTAGGAAGTTTGGAAGATAGAAGATGTAAAAGTGGTAAATGACAAAAGGAAGGGTTATTGATAGGTTCAAGCGATGACGGTTCAGTATCAGCGGTAGCCGACCACCGCCTGGCATGCATTAAATGCCTTGAAAGACTAAATCAACGGAACAACTATCACATGCGTCATGGTCGAACCCGATGGAAACGTCAGGTTATAATCCGATCGAGCCATTAAAAAATCATATCGTTTCTCACCACATTCTTTTTGAGAAACGAGGGGACTATCTGTATACGGTCGAAATAGATTTCGGCCTTCGCATGTCCGATCGAGTTCGAATGATGATCAATCGAAGTAAGATTCCAAAGATGGAACAAACAAACCTCGAACCCGGGGGGCCGATCCACGTCGAGTTCGACATCGTTATCGAGCTCGAATCCAAATCGAACTATGATGCAGAGTAAATCTATCATGCTTATAATCCAGAGACCAACCAACTTTGACCCTGAATCAATTCGAGAGCTCGAGTCAGAATCGGGCTTGAGCCAAGACTGGGAGCTCGAGTCAAGATCGAGCTCAAACCAAAATCGAGGGCTCTAAGTAAGATCGAGCTCGCAGATAAAAGCCGTTGCATTCCCACTAGATAGAATCTTGGCAGAAATTGTGGAAAAGCTGATTTATCATGGGTCTCCCACTGAGTGTTTATTTTATTATGCTTAGAGCGAAGTCCCTCCACTATAAAAGGGCATGGTTACCATTTCTGTAGAGGAGAGTTTTTTTCCAGGCTTACATTGTAATAATAACACTATATTCTCCCATAGTAAAGAATCATTCGTGGAGGCTTCTTAAATTGTTTCTATTTGTTGAGTCCTAAGATTCATTTTTCTTTACAACCTTACCTATTTCACATTCTTCGCAATCCATATTTCTATTTCTATTTATCCATACAATTTGTATTAAGTTGTGCCACATATTCTTGAAGCTACGTATAAATTTAACTCTATCTATTTTTTTGGGTAAACAATCTTAAATCTTAGATTGAACACGTAACTCAAAAGATGTCTAGGAAGCCGTTGTTGGCTAGTTTATGTTGGAAGAATGTGCTGGGTATTTCAAAAGGGAGTGTACCATATTAGGTTGGCCGTTTGGAAAAGCTGGTCCTTTCACTTTATTTACAATTATCCTTTAGCGAACTTTTCAATATCAAAATAGGGATTGGTCTTGCATGCACAATAAAGTTGGGCTACTTATGCTGATCCAACTCACATTTTGCAAAACAATATTTTTGCTTATGCTTATTAATTTTATGTATTTTTGCCTTACCCTAAAGTGATCAAAACTAGCCAGAAATTAATTTTCAAACTAGCCAGTACAAACCGTTGGTGATTAATCTTTAACTAACCGTTAGTTAGTTATTAATCTTAAGCTAATTATTAATCCTCTACCTATATATACCAAGTGTTTATAACTGAAAAAGTTTATTGAATCCTGAGGGATATGCTTATTTTATTCCTTATTGTATAGATGAAATATCTTAAAAACGGTGTCTTGACACGCCTCAAGTTAATCCTAAGAGGAAGAAATGCTGCTTTTTAATTTGACTGTTGATATTGAATTCTCTGCTACTGGATATAAAACTTCAGGCCACAATTTGACTTTTTTCAAGTTGCTCAAGAATGACACCGTGGACATGGAATGGGAAGTTTGTTCTTTCCTCTTCCTTTTTCTTTTGTCATCTAACGAGGTCTTCTTTAATCTATATCAGAAAAAGGAAGTGTGATAGAGATTGGACGTAGTTTTTGGTCTTTGTTCCTTCTACTACTAGAATTACACAATATCCAGTGATATCACTTAACAGTCTTACCTATTCAAACGGAAATAAGACATAAGCTCAAATCATGCATTTGTATTAAAAAATTTATTTAATATATAAATAATTTATTACGAACTCAGTAAATTATCATGTCCTAAATTTCAGAACTCATATACTTGAAATTCTGGCTTCGCTTCTAAATGGACTTATCAATCTATTAATTCCATTTATATGAGCCGCTCACATTACCAGGTCAAGTTCAGATAAAAGATGAAAGTTACATTAAATTTACATCAATTTATAATAAATTATAATACAAAACGTGTCAGCTAGAAAAATATTTTTTCAGACACTGTCTCAATCGGTGGCAGACGCATGATTTGCAAGGTAGCGTCATAGGTAACAAAAAAGAAGGAAAAAAATAATACTACAGAAGCTAAATATTGGGAAGGGTGCAAAAACGAACATATTATATTAAAGGTATTTTATCCAAAATTACTACAGAAAAGCTAAATAATGTGGCGGCCTCCCTAAATTATCCCTTTGTTCTCAATTTTCTAAAGCACATAATTAGAGTGTTATTGGCTGAGTAAGATTTATTTAGCTTCTTGATGTTGATATGGCTCTTTTGTTGTGGTTTCCTAAAGTTAAACAGCTACTCAAATTTTACTTTGGAAAAATGACGTTTTAACAACTGGTAGTTGGCTGTTGCATCTTTTGCATTCCAAGTCTGTTGCTTCAAGAAATACGTAAAAGAATTCTCCTACCAATGAAAACGAAACAGCAAATAGATCTCTAAAATTATGTCAATAACTACGTAATTTGTAGAATCCGATTGCATCATTTGGAAATAAGTTGGCGTAGAAGACGGGAATTAATGCTGTTCAATTAGTACAAATATTAGTAAAACGTGAAATTAAATATCAAATTTCTTCAGTCCTACAATTTGGGATATTCTCTAAATTAAGAAAAAGATACGTAGAATTTACCAAACATTGACTTTGGACATCATAATCGAGCAATGATATGCCTTTACAAAATAAATAGTTGATCAGTTTATTTTACGTGATAAAGTATTCTTTTACCTTTTTAATAGTTGATATGCCTTCGTGTATTTGAAAATTATTTAATCCCAACGTTTATATTTTACTCTTACTAAGATAACTCGTTCTTCCAGCTTAGTTCTATAAGTAACAATATGTGAAACTCTTATCATTTTTTTACTTAATTATATTAGAAAAAATAATTAATATCTTGCATATATTTAATTTTTGTAAAAGTCTTTATTCTCTGGCAAATAATATCATATAAAATATGGTCATGGAATAGTAGATAAACAAAATTCGAACGTTAGAGATTGGGATCGAGTTCAAACAATGTGGGCCCACCCCTCAAATTGAAAAATACACTGAAAATATAAAAGTCTTAGCCAAAGTCTGAAAAAGAACCCCAGAATTCCAGAACCCCAAGCCCTTGGCCAAATTTAAAACATGACACCTTTTTAGCTTCTTGTCCTCTACTCTTACTCTATGAGTGGCCTTTCTTCAAACAACGTGTATCTTATTCTTTTATCTCCCTTTTTCATTTGAATTTCAAATTTAAATTCTCAGAGAGAGAGATTACATGCCACAAAAAAACAATTTAAATAACGGTAGAATAATAATTCTCTAGATTTTTCAGGTTCCATTCTTGTTCTCCTGTTTTTTTGTTGCAGACTGATATGATGGCAGATTCAGCTTGTCTTATGCATGCTTTCTCTTATGCTTCTCCTATACCCAATGAAGCAAAACAGGTACTAATTAAACAACAAACACCCACTATTTATTTTTCAAGACTCTCGAAATTTAACTTCTTACTTGAAATTTTTGGGCATGGAATTGAGTGAGGATTTGTATATACAGGGGAATCCTATGCATGCGCTTGGGGAATCCATTTCTTTTGGGAGATTTATGTCAGAGTCATTGGATTGGGATAAATGGTCAACTTTTTCTCACAAAAAATATGTAGAGGAAGCTGAGAGGTATGCTAAACCAGGTTCTGTTGCCCAGAAAAAAGCTTTCTTTGAAGCTCATTACAAGAAAATTGCTGCTCAAAAGGCTGCAGCTTTGCTTGAAAAAGCCAATGAAGAAACCCCCAATTCTGAAATCACCCAAAATTCAGCCCCTGATTTAGTAACAGATTCCATAGTTAGCGCTTCAGTATTAGTTGGTGAAGGAGTTGCTGATGTGGAGGAGAGAGAAAATGATGCCCCAGTGGAGGGACCTGGTACTCCTGAAGCTATGGAGACAGAACCATCAAACCAGATTGAGAATGGGGAGAATCAAGAAACAGTTTCAGGGTCTGAAATTAGTGAAACATCTCACACTGAGAAGCCTTTGCTGAAAACAAAGGTAAATATGTGTTCTTTACAGTCCTTTGGCCTCAATTTTGGATTTCTAAAATATGCCAATACTATAGGAAATTTTGGCTTTGTGAAAAGCATAGTTAGTCCCAAATACGGATAAAAGGTTGATGGTGAGTGGAAAAGTAGTTCAACTATGAGAGCATTTATATAGATGACCCTAATTAGTTTGTAATTAAGGCCTAACTGATATTAGTGAAACATCTCATACTGAGAAACCTTTGCTGAAGATTACGGTAAATATGTGTTCTTTACAGTCCTTTGGTCTGTTGGATTTCTAAAATATGCCAATACTATTAAGAATTTTGCCTTTGTGAAAAGCATAGTTAATTATTAAAGGGTGATGGTAGTGTAAAAATATACAAGTATGAGTGAATTTATATGGAAACCCCAATTAGTTTGTGATTAAGGCCTATTGATTGATGGATATATTGATTTTGAATACTATATTGAACTGATTTATCTTATCTGATTCAGCAGAGCTCCAGCTCTAAACGAGATGACGATGATGCTGCATCAGTGACGAGCAAGAAAAAGTCTGCTTTTTCTTCATTCAAATCATCTGTTTATTCCAGAAAATTTAAAGTCCCACCTTCACCTGCTAGGCATGACATTCCTCTTGATGTCGATAAAGAAAACAATTTCACTCCAATCACAAGAAATTCCGCTTTAGACCTAAAGAATGAAATGAGATCAACCCCAAAATCCTTAAGTAAACTGATCAATCTTACTGCTGCGAAAGAGTCTAATAAAATACCTCCTCCACCTCCCCCTTTCAAGAAGGATAGTTCAATGGTCGCTCCTACCGCTGGCGCGGCAACTAAGAAGTGCGCAACTCCTCTCAAGACTCCCATGGTAAACTTCTTTATATAAATGCTAATCCTGATAATAGTCTAGGATTTTCTAAGATTACTTATCTTTTTAACTACAGGCAACATCAAATGGTGCATCAAGTCGTCCAATGACAACGCCATCTTCAGAAAGTAGAAGGTATACTTCCATATATATCACTGTATACAAGCTTTCTTATGTAATAGCATTTCATTGAAGCATTGCTTCCACCGACAAACCACTAACATGGTTCTTTGGTTTTCCTATCTTCCAATTTACAGGATCAAAACACCAATTCATCCCTCAGCTTCAGGAAGTAAAACAACGGGGCCTAAGTGGAACATTTTATCTTCTGTGTAAGTGTCTATAAAATGATGACTCTGGCTTCACAAATGTAGCATAATCATTTGTACATTGAAACGAATCGAAGTAGAACTTTATTCTCTTAACATATTAAAACTGCTATTTGGAAGTCCCATTTAAGTAGCCAGACTTTGCGGTATTTCAAAACTATTGGATTTTGTTGAATACAGTTTGAATGCTGGAGACTTTGTAAAAAAAATCTGAGATGCAATTTTTTTTCCACTTGAACTTAGTTATCTTCGCACAGGAATAGTTTCATTTTTGTCAACAAGAGTATATTGGTGCGTCAATCCATCATGCACCATAACAGTGATTGTATTCTTTCTGCAAAGTATCCAATTTGGGGTTATTTAGTATAAAATTGTGCCACTGTTGTTTGCCCTTGGATCTCTCTTACCTTTGGTGTTCCCTGTTCAGTTCCAAGTCTTTCACGGCCTACCGAAACAAATTACAATCACCAACTTCATCCACTCCTTTCCACTTGAGGACAGAAGAAAGAGCTGCACAAAGAAAACAGGCGAGTGTAATTTTTAAATTTATAGTAGGATTTTTATGTGGGTTATCTCCCTTTGCATTATGAAAACTCCAATGTTCTCATATATCTTGTACTTCTGCAAATATTTTCAGAAACTTGAAGAGAAATTCAATGCCAAGGAGGTAAAGAAAGTCCAACCACAAACGACATTAAAGGTTTGACTCCTTATGCAAAGCTTCCCTTATGGCTTGCATAATGTTTGTCTTTACCGTGAATTCCTAAGTTGTTCGGACTCGGGTGCGGGTGTCCGATACGGGTGCGGATCTAGAGGTCAGATCTTTCGTGATCTAAATTTAAAGATTCGGGGGTACGGATCCAGGTACGGATACGGGTGAGGGGATTCGGCTAAAAATAATTCAATTATTTAAAAATAGAGTTATAAAAATGTCTAAATTATGAGACATTATGTGAAAAACTTACAAGGTAATATTGAACAAGAGTATAATTTTAGAAGGAGATAAAAGGAAAATGACTGACATAGAAATTTATATATACAAGGTATTCCATTTTCTTCCATATCACCCTAGCTTTTGATTTGTTTTCAAAAATCATTGTATCTGTCCCAAATTTCTCAACCAAAGTACCCAAAACCGGTTGACCAAATCCGACACGGATCCCACACCCATACCCACACCCACGTCGTGTCGACACGGCCTCCTATTTTCAGAACAACGAAAACAAAGAAAAGTAGTGTGTGAACTTTGACCCAACTTTACTTAGGAATGAGACTCACAAAATAATTTCAAAAGCTTTTTGGGTATACTATGTAGAATTAAAGTGGTTAAGCTCAAGATTTTAGGGTAAGGATTTAATAATTCCTTTTCAGTTTTTTAATATTGGATTAATATTTTTTTTAATATTATATTGAAAGAAAAATTATTTAATACTACTAAGAAAAGACTGTCAGTTAATCCAAACAATTGTATCTTGTCTTATAAAACAGAAAACTGCCTTACCTTTGCCAAGTTAAACATACAGAAAGGAGTAATCTAAGACTCTTTAACCTTCTCATGTTTATGATCATGTTAAGTTATACTTTGCTGCAAAATTCTTATTAAAAGTTCTGCTTAAATCTTTTAAATGCTGTAAGGGGTGTGATTGTGTTTGTACTAATGCAATCGGTTTGATTGTATCCAAGAAAGGAGCAAAGATTTTGGAGGAGTTGGGTCGAGAAGTGTTACTTCCACCCTGAACATTTGGGTAGAAACCGTTACATAGCAATATATACTTCTGGTTTTTTCACTTGGAGTTGACATTTACTATTCGTTTCCTCCAGTTTTCTTCTTATGATTTCTAATAATAAGGAAAGGTTGCTCTATAGTGTATAAAAAGATTAAAGTTTCTAACATTTACTGATACATATGCACTGCTTTAGCATCATCTTTTCTATTCATCGGTTTGGAGTCAAATATTGGAATAAGATGTTTAAGTGGAAGAAAACAACAATCTTTAACTACGCATGATTCAGATTTTGTATAAAACGCATCTAAACCATCTTTAGCATCTGTTACTCATGCCAATGGCTTACAAATGCAGATCGGATTTGGTACTTCTTTTTTTTCCTGAAAATGCTTAATGGAAAGAGACAAAGTTACACACTTTTAATCCACTCTTTTCATTTTCTGCAGTATTTTTTCGTACCAAAATTTCTAACATTGAAGTGTCATCTTAAATAGTAAATGATCTTATATAAAGTCAAATTCGTATCAATAAACAATGCATTCTTGCTTGCAGGAGAAAGCAGAATCGGAGTTCAGGAAGCTTCGGCAAAGCTTTTGCTTCAAAGCTCGCCCCCTGCCTGAGTTCTACAAGGAAAGAGAAACAGCAATAGATCCCACAAAAAAGGTACCACTACATTGTATTATTCCTTCATTATTCAGATATTCTTAAGAGCTACTTTTGTCCCCTCTTTTTTGTTCCCTTTTTCAAAATGCACCCTATACTCCCACTTTCAAGGAATTGGCAATGATGAATATAAATAACTTCACGATGAATGACAGTCTCAACAATGCTGTTTCAGCATCCTTCTCCGCAATTTTCTCCTAGTTCATATCCTATACCTTACTGATTGCTTCAATCTATGCTGTCCTGTTAGTAGCAGCGCTTTATATGGTTTAATTTTGTGCAGACTCCAATTGCACAATTGCCCAAGCTTAGAAGAATGCTCTATCCAAGCTCAAAGCAAGGCTTAGTCTCGAAGCCTGCTTCTGCATCTTTGACCAAGAATGACTCTTGCAAGAATCCAAGAAAGAAGACATGTTGAAAACCTATAAAATTTTCATTCCTTGCAAAGAGTAGTTTTTGTTTTTAGAATTGCTTGGTCCTGATCAACTCTAAAATCTTGTATAAAAGCTATCTAGACGCATGTGTTACCCTGAGTCCTGAACTGAGCTTCCACCCTGACCATGACGGTAGATGGTGACCCTTCAAGATCGTAAATTTAAATTTCACAACGATTACATTGTGAAATACTAAACCAGCTCAATTTAGGTAAGTTTAGTCAAATTATAAAGCAAAGCTTAAATATTGTCCTGCTGTGACCATGAGCATATGTATGGTACTGTCCGTACATCCAGTATCTACTAAGGTAGAGCATTACCCGTATGTGTGACTGACATATATACAAGATGGTGAACTTTTTTCTATAACATGAAAGAAACGGAAGAGAGGAAGGAGCATTAATTATATGTTGATGCTACAATAACAACAACCCAGTATGGTGAACTTTTTTCTATAACATGAAAGAAACGGAAGAGAGGAAGGAGCATTAATTATATGTTGATGCTACAACAACCACAACCCAGTATAATTTCACTAGTGGGGTCTGGGGAGGACGGTGTGTACGCAGACCTTACCCCTACCCTGGGATAGAGAGGTTGTTTCCGATAGACCCTCCCCACCTTGCTCTTGGGGTGACTCGAACTCACAACCTCTTGGTTGGAAGTGGAGGGTACTCACCACTAGAGTAATCCACTTTTGTCAAATTATATATTGATGTGATGAAGAGTATTTCATGCTACATGCCAAATTATATTGTTTGGGCTTTCGAAAAATATCGCGGATTCTTATATACTATTTTTGAAAGATCCAACATGCATTCGGCAATATTTTTGAAGGATCTCAAGAACATAGTTACAACAACAACAAAGTAGTCCGTAGGCAGACGTCACCCCTACTTAAAGCGGATAGAGAAGCTATTTTCAGTAGACCGAAAGTCTTATTTGTGGATCAATATTGTTTTTAAGTCCAAGAGTTTAACCACAAACAGAATACGCAATGTAAAATCTCTGACGGAGCAATGAGTCGGTTGTTCGGTGCATATAAAAGGATAACAATAAAAAAGGAGTAGTGGACAATCACTAACTTATACGACACCACCATCTTTTTGGCGTAAAAGAATTTAGAATATGCTCAATTCCCGGTGAACTGAATCTGAAACATCAAATTTTCATTTGTTTCTAACAATTAAGTTGAATGATGCGACAAGTAAGACTTGCTCAGTTGGTAAAGCAATTCCGATCATGACAGTTAGGTCTTGAGTTCGACAAGTTAAAAAAAAAGGTCATGAGTTCGACAAGTTAAAAAAAAGTTTGCATATGGACAAATTAAAAACTGCATCTTTTTCACAAACCAATGCCATCTCAATTCTGTAATATATTAAATTTATTTGACAAGTAAATACAATTACAGAGATGTAAGAATTTTTTTTTTTACAGTAAATACAATTGAAAGGTCACAATAGTACAATACAAACACAATTGAACGGACCGAATTACATTTCTTCCACAACACACCAATCTCCATCTTCTTCAACCTTTTCCCACACAAATCCCACCTCACAGAAACTCATTCTTTCTTCATCATCATCCCCATTATCTTCACATTCATCAATTTCCTCAATCTCAACACCAGGTGTTGACCAATTGGAGTCAACTACCAATTCTGATCCAATTTCCTCGTTAAAATAATCTTCACCAGGACCCGGGGCATCATAGTAAATTCCATGATCATCATCATGATCCATGTAATAAGAATAATCACTATCCAAATGATCCAAAAGTCCAGTAGCCGAAAACCCAGAAAAATTCAACCCAGGTCTGGAATCAACAACTCTCCAAGTAATCAACCTATAATTCGAAACGACGTCGCCACGTCCCTTTAATTTTTGAGTTCCTTTAGTTTTGTCCTTCGATTTTCCAGCAGGGTGAATATGGCAGCTGTTGCACCTGGGCCTACCGCACTTGCCTGTGAACTTGGAATGGTTACAGGGCTTAGTTGAAACCTTTGTGAAAAGCCCAGCGGTTGGAGGTGAATTGGACTTGTTGATATACCAGGAGTCGGTTTTTGGGTTATATGGAGAAGGTAAAATTGGGTAGGTACGAACCATACCGTGTTGGCGACCTTCTCTCTTCATTTTTGGTTGAGTTTTTTGTGATCTTAGAAATGGTTGAATTGGTTTTAGAAATGGCGATGGATTCGGTTTATATATAGGAGGAGTAGAGAGTTTTGGAGGTGGAAGAGGTGGGAAAACTTGGGAAGCAAGGTGTTTTAATTAGTCAACTTAGGCATATGCTTTTCGTTTTTTGGGTGCGTGTCTTCCAAGCCTAATTCAAAATTCCCAACAACCGCTCACACCTCATTTAATGCTAAATATATGGAAAACGATAAAAAAAAAAAAAAAAAAATTACTTATTTACTGTACAAAATATTTTAAATTACCCACAACTATACTTTAGGATTATTTGTATCTTTGTTAGTGTTAAATCATATTATATTTTCCCATGCTCCTAATGGAGATGACCTAACTAAAGCATACATAGGATCAGGGGCGGATTTAGGAGGCGGGAGGGATTACCGAATTTCCTTCGCAAAAAAATTACACTGTGTATATAAGACAAAATTTGTGTAGTCATTGGTTTAATTCCCACTATCTATGATTTTTTTAAACTTTTCTTTTGAACCTCTTAGCGAAAATTCTGCCTCTGTCACTGCATAGGATAAATTAAGGGTAAATCTAAAAAAATATTTCTGTAAGATTTTGACACATGAAATCCATTCAATTTATATCGGAGCTTTATTAAAGTTAAAGACGTATGTGGAAAATTATTGTTATTGACTAGGATATCACAACCATATAGTATAACAGAGGATAATATTATTATTATTTTTTGCATAATTAAGAAGTAATTTGGATCTTTTTCCAAAAAAATAGTATATGAGATCGAATTAATAAAATTAGGTGAATCTGCAATTGTAAAAATTAGATTGTACAGAATACTATGCATCAACTACCTTTGTGTAACAATAGATGGGGACTTAGTGTGTGTAATTTATATAAGTAACTTTCTTTTTAAAAAAAAAAAAGTTATGCATATAATTTGGATAGAAAATAATTGATGCATTCATACGGCAAAATTCTAGGTTGGTTAAAGGGGGAGTCCAAATAAACTTTTTTTCTTTTCTTTCAGTAGTCCAAATAAACATTGGCCCGTGAAATTTTTACATTTCTTATCCTCTTTGGTCATTTTCAAGTTTTCATCAATGACAAGACAAATTGCCAAACACAAAATTTGTGATTGACTCCGACCCTGCATTCAAGAACTAATTGGGCCTATATGTTTTATTGTGGCCTGCTTCCTGTAAGAATTTATTGGGCCTAGCCCAGCAGGAAATACAGCATCTTGTTGGGCGATGTGCACAGATAGCCAGTAATAACACATGTATTTACTTTTAAGCCATTATTTTAAATATCTTTAGTCTTTAGCCACTAATTTAATAAACTTTTAGCCGTCAGGACGAAAATACCCTTCTGCTATAAGGATTTCGTTGATACCTACGCTATTTATTTACGATCAGCAGCAGCTCAAATTTACGTGCAAACTTACGTGCAGAGAATTGATGTGATCGTCCAAAATTGCAGAAGCTTCTCTTCCGATTTCAAACTAGAGTATTCAACTTTCTCGTCAAAAATTCACTATAAAAGTACAGTAAGTTCTAAAGTTTCAGATATCTCTATATGCTTTTGTGTGTTTGTGTGGATTTTTATTTCGTTACTGAAGAATAAGATGCTAGGAATTTGATTTTTTTTCTTTTCTGTATTGATAACGTTAAGGACATCGCGTCCTTAACTCTGTGATTGTTCTGTAAATATTGAGGACATAATGTTAAGGATTTGGTGTCCTTAACATGACTGTTGTTCTAAAAACTATTAAGGACAAAGTGTCATGTGTTTTGCAACTTGTATTAATAAAGTTAAGGACACGATGTCCTTAACTTCATGACTGTTGTTCTAAATATTAAGGACATAGTGTCTTGTATTTGCAAATTGTATTGATAAAGTTAAGGACACGATGTCCTTAACTTTCTGCCTGTTGTTCTAAATATAAAGGACATAGTGTCATGTATTTGCAAATTGTATTGATAAAGTTTAGGACATGATGTCCTTATTTTAATGACTACTGTGTAAATATTAAGGACATAGTGTCCTATATTTGTAACTTATATTGATAAAATTTAGGACATGATGTCCTTAACTTCATGACTACTGTGTAAAAATTAAGGATATTGTGTCCTGTTTTTACAACTTGTACTGATAAAGTTTAGGACATGATGTCCTTAACTTCATGACTATTGTGTAAATATTAAGGACATAGTGTCCTGTATTTGCAACTTGTATTAATAAAGTTTAGGACATAATGCCCTTAACTTCATGACTGTTATTCTAAATATTAAGGACATAGTGTCCTGTGTTTTGCAACTTGTATTGATAATGTTTAGGACATTGTGTCCTTAACTTCACGATTGTTGTATAAATATGTCTGAATTTCCCATTTTCTGACTTGCAGGATGGATACAATATGTATTATAGTTGCTTTTAATGGTAGATGGACTGCAGACTATAAGTATCTTGATCATCAAACAAAGCTTGTTCTAGTACCTGAGGCAATTCGATTTGAAGATTTCATTAACCAGGTCTTTGAAGTTATTGAATTAGATAAAGACAAGTTTGAAGCAATGATATGGTTTGATATCAACCTGGGAACAAGCAAGGGAATGCTTGTATCCAAAGATTTAGATCTTCACACATGTATAGAGTTACTAAAAAGTCATTCACTCTTCAAGGGCTATCATTTCATTGTTGATGTTTCAGAAAGAGTTTTTGGTTCTACAAGCACCTTTGAACATGTCAATACAGAAACTCAACAAGACAATCAAGACAAATGCCACCAGATAATGAAAATAGATGTGGTTGAAGCTCAACCAATAACTGAAGAGGTGCTTCAAACATTTGATTCTATTCAAGTGGAAGGACGAAGCATTATAGAGATTGACAACGAACAAGCTTTGGGTATTCAAGTCTTAGAGAGTGCACCGGTAATAGAAGAAGTTGCTGAAAAACTCTCTACTCAACTAACTAGACGAAGCTCAAATTCAAAACAAAAAGAATCCCCAACTACGATATTAAGAGAAAATGCTTTGTTGGATAAAATAAAAGTGGGATCAATATTTGACAAAAAGAAGAGTATAATTAACTGTTTTTCGAATATAGCAATTAAATGACATTTTGAATTCAAGGTTGTTAGATCAAGTTCAACAAGATATTCGTTGAAATGCAATGATGATAGGTGTGGGTGGTGTGTGCGAGCTTTCAGAATTAAAGATTCAACACTATTCAAGATAGTAAAGATTGAGAAAAATCATGACTGCTCAGTTAACACTATGAAAGTTGATCAAAGGCATGCAACTTCAAAGTTGATTAGCGGTTACATTATTGACAATCTTCGAGACCCAAGTTTTGAAGTTACACCAGCCTTTGCCATGGCAGAAATGCAAAAATTGCATGGACTAGACATTGGTTATCACAAGGCGTGGCGTGCTATTCAACGTGCTTCAGCTTTAATAAGAGGAACTCCTGAAGAGAATTATGAATTATTGTCTTCATACTTGTATATGATGAAAAGTAAAAATCCGGAAACATACACTAACATAAAGATAGACGACAACAATAGGTAAACAATCAAAAAAAGTTTATTAGTCTGTTTTATAAACTTTAGGACGTGGTGTCCTTAACTTGGATGTGTGCAATAAAAATGTTAAGGACACGGTGTCCTTAAATTTGATATGTGCAGTGAAAAAGCTAAGGACATGGTGTCCTTAACTTTTATATGTGCATTGTAAAAGTTAAGGACATGGTGTCCTTAACTTTGATGTGTGCAGTGAAAATGTTAAGGACATGGTGTCCTTAACTTTGATATGTGCAGTGAAAATATTAAGGACATGGTGTCCTTAACTTGGATGTGTGTAGTGAAAAAGTTAAGGACATGGTGTCCTTAACTTTAATGCGTGCATTGTAAAAGTTAAGGACATGGTGTCCTTAACTTTGATGTGTGCATTGTAAAAGTTAAGGACAAGTTATCCTTAACTTTGATGTGTGCAGCGAAAATATTAAGGACAAGATGTCCTTAACTTTGATGTGTGCAATGTAAATGTTAAGGATTTGGTGTCCTGTATTTTTAACTTTCTGTTAAACTGTATTTTCAGGGGGGTTTTATATGTTTTATGCATATGGATCATCAATAGCTGGTTGGAATCATTGTAGACTAGTGATTGCTGTTGATGCAACTTTTTTGAAGTCAAAATATTGTGGTATTTTAATGATTTCAGTTTCAAAGGATGCAAATAACCAAATATTCCCACTAGCCTTTGGAATTGCAGAATCTGAAAATAACAATTCCTATGAGTGGTACTTTAGTGAGCTTCGCAATGCAATTGGGAGCCGTGACAATTTATTTTTTTATCGGACAAGCATCAATCTATTGCACATGGCATCGCAAAGGTATATCTTGAAAGCCACCATGGGATTTGTATCTATCATTTGGAGCAGAACCTAAAGCGAAGGAAAGTGAAAAGTGAGGTCATAAAACTTTTTCAAAGTGCTGCAAGAGTATACAGGCGCAAAAAATTTGATTTATACATGTCAGATATAGCAAAAGTTGATAAGAAGACTTTTGACTACTTGATGGAAGAACCACCGAAAAGGTGGGCACGTTCTTGTAGTCCACGACGAAGATATGACATACTCACAATAAACATAATTGAGTCAATGAATTATGTGCTATTAGAAACAAGGGAGCTGCCTATATTAAGAATGATGAATTTTATCCAAGTGAAGCTACAACGTTGGTTTTATGAA
The DNA here is from genome assembly GCF_000390325.3 of Nicotiana tomentosiformis. NCBI lineage: Eukaryota > Viridiplantae > Streptophyta > Magnoliopsida > Solanales > Solanaceae > Nicotiana > Nicotiana tomentosiformis. The sequence goes on along the minus strand of NC_090813.1, from coordinate 98,400,031 downwards.
AGAAGAAATGAAGCAGAAGGAACTTTTTATGACGTTTCTTGTTGGGTAGAAGAGGAATTGAAGAAAAAGATAGATTTAGCTTTTACTTTAAATGTAAGTATTATGTTCTTACTTTAACTTATTATTTTAATGATAATTTAACATAATGTACTAACTTATAGTTTTTCAACTTTGAAGGTCTTCCCTGTTGATTCATGGCGTTCTAGAGTTGAGGAAGAAGGAATTACTTTCTTCGTGGACTTAAACAAAAGAACATGTAATTGTTTTCAGTTTCAATTTGATGAATTACCATGTATACATGCAATTGCAACTATCGAGAAGAGAAACATCAAGAAGTTCAATTTCTGCTCGGACTGGTACTTAAAGGAATCTTGGCTGAAAACATATGAAAGACAAATACATCTTGTAGGACATACGGATTCTTGGATTGTACCAGAGAGTGTTAAGTCACAAATTATTAAACCTCCAGATTTCAAAGTTCCGCCAGGTAGAAGGCAGAAGAAAAGGCATATTCCAGCTACCGAATCATCAAAAATAACATTCAAATGTGGTCGTTGCAAAAGAATTGGTCATAATAGAACATCTTGTATATATTCTCCGGCAGTCCATCCATTTTCAAGGAAGCATAGAGAATAATAGATATATCCACGTATGTTTATCTACTCTTTTAAGTTTTTGCTATAAATTGGATTCATTTAGATTGTTTTTATTTGAGCAAGTAAACATTAGCAGATGGTTATATAAAAGATGTCTTGAATTTTTAAAGTTTCTTTGCGCTTACGTGCTCTTTGTTTCTTTTTCTTTTTCTGGGAGTTCAATTTACCTTTGTCGAACCAATTATTGTTTATAGGATTTTACTCTTACCGTAAGTAAACAACAAAGTCCTTTTCTTTATATAATTTGACGCCTACAGCTTGCTACATCTTTATTTTTAAAATCAGATTGGTACAGGTAAAACTTAAGGACATAATTTTTTTAAAGTCCTGAAAATTTCAAGTATGAATCTAATATTTAGGACATAAATTTCTAAAATGTCCTTAACTTTTGGAAATCTCAGATTATTGTCTAAATTTCTAGAAGTTCGAGACATTTTAGAAAAATATGTCCTGAATATTATTTTCATCCTTCAACAAATCAGGACGTTTATGAACATTATGTCCTGAAGTTCTACAACAATCAATGTATCTTTTGCTATATCTCTACAGATTTAATAAAAGACTGGCAATTTAAAATAGACAAATCAGTAGTTATAAAATTTGACATCTGCAGCTTGCTAAACACAGCTTGCTACATCTTATTTTTAAAATGAGATTGGTACAAGTAGACTTCAGGACATAATTTTTTGAAACGTCCTGAACATTTGAAGTATGACTCTAATATATAGGACATAAATTTCTAAAATGTCCTTAACTTCTGGAAATCTCAGTGTCACGACCCAAAATCTAACCATGGTAGTGATGGCGCCTATTGTGTTACAAGGCAAGCCTATTTTCTAAAAATATTACTACTAAACCAATTATAAGAATTTAATAAAATATTTCAACATTTGAATTTCTCATAAACTAAATCAACTCTAAATATAATTTTAGAAATACGGAAACGAGCCTTAAACATCTGGGTGTCACTAAGTCATGAACGTCTAAATCTATGAACTAAGAAATGAAACTGTCTAACTGTCAATACAATCCAAAAGAAGAAATGATAAAAGGAGTAACAAGGTCCTGCGGACCCTAGCAGCTGCCTTGTAATCTCCACAGATAGCCGGCGTGAACTCAACGATCGCCGCGCTCTAACTCACCTGAATCTGCACATAAAGTGCAAGGTGTAGCATGAGTACAACTACCTCAGCAAGTAACAGAAATAACTAAGGAACTGAGCAATAGTGACGAGCTAAGTCAAACAGTCCAATTATTTATTTTCATAATTTAAACATAAACAGATAAATTTCATAACTCAGTAAATGCCATAAAGAAGTTTAACAAATAAATGCAGCAATAACACAAATAAATTCAACCTCACAGCAGTGTCACTCCATCACTCATCACTCGCACTCAGCACTCAATACTCAAAACACTCAACACTCTGCGCTCACTGGGGGTGTGTACAAACTCCGGAGGGGCTCCCAAAGCCCAAGCGCTAAGCACGGATAACTCACGTGCCATTATATCAATACCTGGATCCGCACGGTCAACTCACGTGCTACGCAGACAACTCACGCGCTATTATATCAATACCTGGACCTGCACGGTCAACTCATGTGCTATGCAGACAACTCACGCGCTATGGTATTAATATCCTCACAACCAGGCCCTCGGCCTCACTCAATCATGTAACTCACTAGCCTCATCATCACCAACAAATAAGGGAACACATCCCACATCAAGTATCACCGCATATTAACAAATAATAGAGACTGAGGTAAACAAGTACAATAATTTCTATGACTGAGTACAAATAATGTGAGCATGAATAAAGCCTAAGTATGATCTCTATCATAAAAGCAAACAAGTTCAACAACAATTAAACACATAACCACAGATAATAGCCATTAGGCCTCACAGCCTCACGGGACGGACCAACTCTTAATCCCTCACAGTGCATACCCACACGCTTGTCACCTAGCGTGGGTATCACTTCTAAACAATCACGTGATGTCAAATCTCCGGGTTTATACCCTCAAAGCCAGAGTTAAAACTGTTACTTACCATAACAACGTAAAAATCTTACTCTGGGATGCCCTCGTCTATGGACTCGGTCTCCAAATGCTCCGAATATATTCACAATTAATTTGATTCAGCTTACCAAAATTATAGGATTTAATTCCATATTAAAATACTAATATTTTCCAAAAATCCAAAATTACGCCCCAAAAATACCCATGGGGCCCACGTCTCGGAATCCGATAAAACTCACAAAATCCGAACTCTCATCCAACCACGAGTCCAACCATACCAAAATTACTCAAATCCGACCACAACTCAGCTTTCAAATCCTCAATTAAAATGTATGAATGTTTCTACTATTTTCAACCAAAAACACTAATTTATTAATAAAAACAATAATAGATTCGTGTAATTTAACCAAAATCGAGTTAGAATCACTTACCCCGTTGTTTTCTCTGAAAATCACCCAAAATCGCCTCAAATCCGAGCTCCAAATCGTCAAAAACTGAAAATGGGATTTCAGAACTTAAACTCACTGCCCAGGCTTTTCTTCTTCGCGAACGCGGTCCGTGCCTCGCGTTCGCGAAGCACAAATTATCTCCTGTCCAAATTCCTCCTTCGCGAACGAGGCATCACCCTCGCGTTCGCGAAGCACAAAGTGCCTCTGCCTCAATGACTTCTATGCGAACGCGTTCAACCCATCGCGAACGCGGTGCTTCATCCCCCTAACTATGTGAACGCGACATCCCCTACGCGAACACGTAGACCAATTGCCTGGGGTCCTCAGCAGCTTCCTCTCTTCTTCGCGAACACGTAACACCTCTCACGTTCGTGATGCACACCCAGTCCACCCTTCACGAACGCGTGCTCCTCTTTGCGAATGCGAAGAGCAAATATTGTCAGCCTCTCAGTTCCTCTTCGCGAACGCGAGACTCCACTCGCGAACGCGATAAAGGAAACCAGATGGAGCATCAGAAAAATTCCAACAGAGTTCCAAGTCCAAAATCCAACCCTTTAACCATCCGAAACTCACCCGAGCCCCTCGGGAGCTAGACCAAATATACCAACAAGTCCTATAATATCATACGGACTTAGTCGAATCCTCAAATCACCTCAAACAACGCTAAAACCATGAATTACACCCCAATTCAAGCCTAATGAACTTTGAAATTTCTAATTTCTACAAACGACTCCAGAACCTATCAAATCACGTCCGATTGACCTCAAATTTTACACACAAGTCATAAATGACATAACAGAGGTATTCCAAATTTCAGAATCGGATTCTAACTCCAATATCAAAAAGTCACCCCTCCCCCCGGTCAAACTTCTCAAAAATTAAACTTTCGGCATTTCAAGCATAATTTCTCTACGGACTTCCAAATAATATTCCGGACACACGCCTAAGCCCAAAATCACCATACAGAGCTATTGAAATCTTAAAAATTCAAATCTGAGGTCGTTTACACATAGATCCATATCCGGTCTACTTTTCTAACTTAAATTTTTTAATTATGAGACTAAGTGTCTCATTTCACTTCGAGTTTCTTCCGGACCCGAACCAACTAATCCGATAAGTCATAAATCAATTGCAAGACATAAATTGAGTAGTAAATGGGGAACGAGGTTATAATATTCAAAATGACTGGCCGGGTCATTACATTCTCCCCCTCTTAAGCAAACGTTCGTCCTCGAACGAGTCTAACAGAAGAACATACCTGAAATCACAGCATCTGAAGCAATAACATCTGGCCTGGCTGGGAGGGCATAGAAACGGGCTTGACCACCCCTAATCTGCCTCCCCCTCTCGAGCGACCCATAGCTGACTGGGCTCTGCCCCTAGCTGGCTGAACTCCACCCCTAGCTGGGTGGGTGGGTGGTGGAGGAACTGGTGTTGGTGCCGTTGGCCGAGTACTCTACTGCGGAGTCCCACCTAACATCCTAGGGCAATATCTCGCAATGTGACCAAAATCCCCGCACTCGAAACAACCCCTCCTCTAACGAAACTGCTGCTCCTGATGCCCAAAGGAATTACCCGATGATACCTGGGCGGGCGGGGCATAATGAGAACCTTGTGCTGGCAATGCACTGAATGACGACTGACTCTGCTGAAACTGGTCCTGCTGAAACTGACCTCCCTGAGGAACACCACTGGAACCACCCTGACCACGAGGCCTCTTAGCCTCCCTCTCAGTTCTCTCCTGACCTCGAACCATCTCAATCTGTAGAGCAATGTCGACAACCTCATCAAAGGTAACCCCAGATACTCTCTCGCTGGTCATAAGCAATCGAAGCTGAAAATCGAGGCCATCTATAAACCTCCTGATCCTCTCTCGATCTGTAGGAACCAACCAGACCGCATGACAAGCTAACTCGGAGAATCGCATCTCATACTGTGTAACAGACATCTCACCCTGGCGAAGCTGCTCAAACTGCCTGCGCAGCTCCTCTCTGCAGGACTCAGGTACAAACTTCTCCAGAAAAAGAACGGAGAACTGCTGCCAAGTAAGGGGTGCTGCGCCAACATGCCTACGCCTCTCGTAAGTCTCCCACCATCTGAGTGCAGCCCTAGAAAAATAAAAGGTAGTGAATGAGACCCCACAAGTCTCCAAAATACCAGCAGTACGGAGTATTCTGACACCTGTCCAAGAAATCCTGAGCGTCCTCTCTCTCTGTGCCACTGAAAGGTGGCGGCTGGAGTCTCCCAAACCTCTCCAACCTACGCTAATCATCCTCAGGCATAGCAGGAACCACATAATCCTGTGCAGCTGAAATCGACTAGGATGTTGGTGCCTCCGGTGTCTGAAGTCCCTGAACAACCTGCTCGAGTGTGCGAGCGACGGGAGTCTGAGTGCCTCCCCCAGCCTGAGAAATGGTTGCGACCGTCGAAATAGAAACCGCCAGAGCAAGGCCGGTACACGCTGTCAGAATCTGACCTAGGGCCTCCTGAAGGCCTGGAATCACAATAGGCACAGGTGGTGCCTGAGCTGGCTCATCAACAGCTGGAACCTGGTACTGATCTAGGACAACCGGTGGATCTGCAGGTACTGCCCCAGCTGCTGTACGGGCTGCACCTCTGCCCCTACCACAGCCTCTACCACAGCCTCGGCCTCTCGCGGCCCGAACTGGTGGCTGACCCTCTTGACCGGTAGCACGAGTCCTCACCATCTGTGAGAGAATAAAATACAGATGTTTAGTTACTAGAATACACAAAACGCACGATAAGAATCCAAGAATGTGAAATTTTCCTAAGGGTTCTGCAGCCTCTCGAAGATAAGTACAGACGTCTCCGTACCGATCCGCAAGACTCTACTAAACCCGCTCATGACTCGTGAGACCTATGTAACCTAGGCTTTGATACTAACTTGTCATGACCCAAAATCTAGCCATGGTCGTGATGGCGCCTATCGTGTTACAAGGCAAGCCTATTTTCCCAAAATATTACTTTTAAACCGATTATAAGAATTTAATAAAACATTTCAACATTTGAATTTCTCATAAACTAAATCAACTCTAAATATAATTTTAGAAATACGGAAACGAGCCCCAAACATCGGGGTGTCACTAAGTCATTGTTACACCCTATATTGTTTTGTACATAAAACTGCGTCGTGAGCAAACTAATGTAGGACCCAAAAATGAGATCATCTTTGAAAATATATAAAGCAGGTTAATCATGTTACCTCGGAAGTTACAAATATTGAATATCATGAACAACAAGTACAAAGAGGGTTGGAAGGTTTAGAAGCAAAAGGAATTGAAGAAAATAATATTTCGTCGAAAGCCGACAAATTGGGAATGTTATAGCATGTACTTTTGGGATGAGACCAGGGTGTTTTACATGATAAGGAGGTTATGTTACGAGTTATGTTATTCGTATGATAGTCGTGTGTTATGTTTTGAAGTCAAGCGAGTGGTGGAACAAAAGTCGATGAAAGTCATCACAAATTACGTTCATAAGTTTTACTGAAACTTTGGGTCAAATGTAACTGCAATTTTATCCTAATATACTTAGAGTTATGGGGTTCTCCACCCTTAAACTTAAATATCTATGAGTCTACTTTCCAACGCATTAAACCGTTTGTCAATACGATATTAGAGTAGAGAGATATGGGTATTTTTGTGAGACTGCGCAGACTGTCACCTACTTGCTTAAACGAGAATCCAAAACTGGGCCAGTTCGGGTCGTCCAAAACTAGGCCAGTTCGGGTCGTTCAAAGAGGCCTTTTTAAAGGCCTATCCCCTTCATATATTAGGATAATAATAGGGCAAAATAACCAGACTTAATCTCTGCAAAAATCCTCCCAAAAGATTTTCCACAAACCCCAATTGATTTTCTCTCCCTTTCAAGTTCTAATTGGAGGTAAAGTCTAGAGTTTGAAGAACCAAGATAGGAGCTGAGTTATACTACAAATAAGGTAAGTTTACTTCTCTCTTTCATCCATTCTTTACAGTTGTAGATGCATGGTAAGTTGTTCTATATTTGTAAGAACTCACGGGACGGTGTTCGGAAGCCATAAGTTCGAGTTATTCACTTGTAGCGGACTATTTTATGGATTGTTTTGTGGACTGTTTGGTGTTGCTGTTGGGCAGCGTGATTTACTACTGTTTTTTGGAGTTTTGGAGGATTAAGGGTGTGGAGAAACACCACATAAATGCAGGATGTTGGGGTGGTCGTTCGTCATAACATTTTCGGAGTTGTTGACACTACTACGGTGGTCATTTTGTGTATGAAGAGATTGGGGTGTGTTGGGCTGTTTTATAGTATTGTGTGGTGTACATAAGGTTGGAAAATAATGTATATATGTTGTTATTGTTATTTTTGGTGTTGTTGGTATTATCTTGAATTTGGAGGAAGTAAGGATTATAGGGGAGATGCTGTCCGTTTTAATACAAAATAAGCATGTCGTTCGTTGTGCTATAGTTATACGTTTCATAACTTAATGATAGTATTATTATCGTTGTTGTAGATTAAGGTGAGAAGAGGCGAGTTCAACTTGGTGATTGGAAAGAGTGTGATAAGGTATGTTAAGGCTAAGCCTTCCTTCATTTTGGCATGATCTCGTAGCTCGTGTTAGTAATAAGACATAAAGAGAAATTCGTATTCATGAATTTATTCACATTATTCTAGTCTCGTAAGTTACAATATTATTCCTTATTGAGACTCTATATTCAATTTAGTATTGTTTTCTTCCAGTCAAGAGAGCAGCATGCCTATATATACAGTATTACAGTATTTTCATTACCATCGAGCTATAATCGATGGGCAGGCCCCTATTGGGCAACCTCTGATCAGATGGAAAGTTATATACCAAGCCTACTGTGGCCGAGCGCCTATGAGCGAGCCCAGCATGGCCGAGATACATAGCCTAGTATGGACAAGTGCCTATGAGCGAGCCTACTACGGCAGAGCAATTATATACACTGAGTTTTATAAGGCCGGATAATTATTTTACTTAATATATTGAAGGAGTTGAGTCAGTATCAACAGGTAAGTATATCTCCAGATCATCTTTGACTCCCAATTACTTTCAGTTATTATATTTTTTGTTCAGTTTCAACTTTCAGTTATGTTATTGCCTTATATACTCGGTACATTATTTTGTACTGACGTCCCTTTTCTGGGGACGCTGCATTTCATGCGTGCAGGTTCAGATAGACAGATGGGTAGACCTCCTCAGTAGGTGTTTCCAGAGTTCAGCCTGATCGGTAAGCTCCACGTCCTTCAGAGTTATCGGGTCTAGGTTTTCATGTACATCTTCTGTATGTATGTATATATGTTATGGGTAAGTCAGGGCCCTGTTCCGATCACAATATATCCATCAGTAGAGGCTTGTAGACATATCCTGTCAGTTAGTGCACTATGTTGGGCTTGTAGGCCTGGTATGTATATTTTGGTGGTTTGTCAGTTGTAGTAGTTATGACGGCCTTGTCGGCCCAACTTTATATTGATGTTTAGTCAGCGCTAGTTTCCATTCAGTTTTATAATTTGCTTTGCAAATTGTCTTGCAAGGTGGCCCCATGGCCAAATTATGACATTATATGTTCAGAGTCCCTTAGTCGTAATTTGGTATACCAGGTTAGTTGAGGCACCGGGTGCCAGTCTCGCTCCCAGGTCGGGGCGTGACAAACTTGGTATCAGAGCAGTTCTGTCCTAGGGAGTCTACAAGTCGTGTCTAGTAGGATCTTGTTTATAGATGTGTTGTGCACCATATTATATAAGCAGGGAGCTACATGGCATTTAGGAGTTGGTTACCCTTATTTCAAATCTAAATCGTGCTGTAGAACTGAGTTATAGGAAATTTGAGTTAAACTTACGTGTTGGTGTTTTCATACACAGATGACGGTGACTAGGAAGACGATGGCTAGCCAGAGGGGAGATACAACAACGGGTGAGGGGACCAGCAGGGTAACCCCAGTAGATGGGTCCCAGTCTGAGGCCCAAGGCGAGGCCCCTACTCAGCCATTACCGGCTCCTCCACCACCTGAGGAGATTCCTAGGGATACCGCACATCCAGTTCCCTCTCCACTTTCACCAGATCAGGACTTGAGGAGTGCGGTGCATTTGTTGACACAATTGGTAGCTACCCAGCAACAAGCTAGGGCATCAGCTAGTGGAGGATCTTCTGAGGGGTCTGGGAGTTTAAGGGTCCGAGGTTTTATTGCTTTGAGTCCCCAGAGTTTATGGGGTCAGATCAGAGGGAGGACCCGCAGGATTTCATAGATCAGCTTCACAGACTATAGAGATCCCGACATGGAAATGGAAGGCGATAAACATGGACTTTGTTACGGGTTTACCTCGTTCTCATCGTAAGTTCGATTCTATATGGGTGATAGTCGATAGGCTCACTAAATCAGCTAATTTTCTTCTGGCCATATCTACATATACAACAAAAGATTATTCAAAGTTATATATTAAGGAGATAGTGCAGTTACACGGAGCACCAGTATCTATTATATCTGACCGTGGGGTTTAATTTACAACACATTTTTGGAGGTCATTTCAGAGAGATCTAGGGACTCAGGTGAATCTCAGCATAACTTTTCATCCACAGACTGATGGACAAGCCGAGCGCACAATTCAGACGCTCGAGGATATGTTACGAGCATGTGTGTTGGATTTTAAAAGAAGTTGGGATGAACATCTACCTCTTTTCGAGTTTGCATATAATAACAGTTACCACTCCAGTATCTGGATGGCTTCGTACGAGGCTTTGTATGGGCGTAAGTGCAGATCTCCTATAGGGTGGTTTGATGTTGGAGAATCTGGGTTACATGGGCCAGACCTAGTTCAGCAGGCCGTAGAGAAAGTAAAGCTTATCCGAGAGCGACTGTTGATAGCTCAGAGTCGCCAGAAGTCATATTCTGACGTGCGGCAACGAGACTTTGAGTTTGAAGTTAATGACTGGGTATTCTTAAAAGTATCCCCTATGAAGGGCGTGATGAGGTTTGGCAAGAAAGGCAAGCTTAGCCCACGGTATATTAGTCCTTATAGGATTATTCAGAGAGTGGGCCAAGTAGCTTATGAGTTAGAATTTCCCTCAGAATTGGAGTAAGTCCATCCGATTTTTCACGTATCTATGCTACGGAAGTGCATTGGCGATCCTACCAGAGTGATGTCCACATATGATGTACAAATTATGGAGGTGTGTCATACAATAAAATTCCAGTTGCCATCTTAGACTGACAAATTTGCAAGCTACGAAATTAGGAGGTAGCCTCCGTGAAGGTTTTATGGAGAAGCAATAATGTGGAAGAGATGACATGGGAAGCGGAGGAAGAAATGAAGTATAAATACCCCCACCTATTTCAAACTGAAGATATGGCTCGAGATGGGATGCTACAGCACAACTCTATTCAGGCTAGTAAGTCATCAGGTAAGCTCTTATTTTCTAACTTTCAGTATTTATGATTTACGACTCTTTGAGGCAAAGTGTTATTATTTATAGACATTGGCCAAGTGTGGCATGCATAGTATATTTTCTGGCTGCATGCAAGTTGGTTATAGTCTAGTGTACGGAGGAGACTCTGGTAAAAGTTTTCCAAAGTCTCTAAAAGTAAACATTCGAGGACGAATGTTCCCAAGGGGGGAATGATGCTACACCCTATATTTTTTTGTACGTAAAACTGCATCGTGAGCAAACTAATGTAGGACCCAAAAATGAGATCATCTTTGAAAATATATAAAGCAAGTTAATCATGTTACCTCAGAAGTTACAAATATTGAATATCATGAACAACAAGTACAAAGAGGGTTGGAAGGTTTAGAAGCTAAAGGAATTGAAGAAAATAATGTTTCGTCGAAAGCCGATAAATTGGGAATGTTATAGCATGTACTTTTGGGATGAGACCAGGGTGTTTTACATGATAAAGAGGTTATGTTACGAGTTATGTTATTCGTATGATAGTCGTGTGTTATGTTTTGAAGTCAAGCGAGTAGTGGAACAAAAGTCGATAAAAGTCATCACAAGTTACGTTCATAAGTTTTACTGAAACTTTGGGTCAAATGCAACTGCATTTTTCTCCCAATATACTTAGATTTATGGGGTTTTCCACCCATCAACTTAAATATCTATGAGTCTACTTTCCAACGCATTAAACCGTTTGTCAATACGATATCAGAGTAGAGAGATATGAGAATTTTTGCGAGACTGCGCAGACTGTCACCTGCTTGCTTAAACGAGAATCCAAAACTAGGCCAGTTCGGGTCGTCCAAAACTGGGCCAGTTCGGGTCGTTCAAAGAGGCCTTTTTAAAGGCCTATCCCCTTCATATATTAGGATGATAATAGGGCAAAATAACCAGATTTAATCTCTGCAAAAATCCTCCCAAAATATTTCCCACAAACCCCAATTGCTTTTCTCTCCCTTTCAAGTTCTAATTAGAGATAAAGCCTAGAGTTTGAAGAACCAAGATAGGAGCTGAGTTATCCCAAAAATAAGGTAAATTTACTGCTCTCTTTCATCCATTCTTTACAGTTGTAGATGCATGGTAAGTTGTTCTATATTTGTAAGAACTCACGGGACGGTGATCGAAAGCCGTGAGTTCGAGTTATTCACGTGTAGCGGACTGTTTTATGGATTGTTTTGTGGACAGTTTGATGTTGCTATTGGGCTGCGTGATTTACTACTATTTTGTGGAGTTTTGGAGGAGGAAGGGTATGGAGAAACACCACATAAATGCAGGATGTTGGGCTGGTCGTTCATCGTAACATTTTCGGGGTTGTTGACACTACTACGGTGGTCGCTTTGTGTATGAAGAGATTGGGGTGTGTTGGGCTGTTTTGTAGTATTGTGTGGTGTACATAAGGTTGGAAAATAATGTATATATGTTGTTATTGTTATTTTTTGTGTTGTTGGTGTTATCTTGAATTTGGAGGAAGTAAGGATTATAGGGAAGATGCTGTCCGTTTTAATACAAAATAAGCATGCCGTTCGTTGTGCGATAGTTATACGTTTCATAACTTAATGATAGTATTATTATCGTTATTGTAGATTAAGGTGAGAAGAGACGAGTTAAACTTGGTGATTGGAAAGAGTGTGATAAGGTATGTTAAGGCTAAGCCTTCCTTCATTTTGGCATGATCTCGTAGCTACATGTGTTAGTAATGAGACATAAAGAGAAGTTCGTATTCATGAATTTATTCACATTATTCTAGTCTCATAAGTTACAATATTATTCCTTATCGAGACTCTATATTTAATTTAGTATTGTCTTCTTCCAGTCAAGAGAGCAACAAGCCTATATATAAAGTATTACAGTATTTTCATTACCATTGAGCTATAATCGATGGGCAGGCCCCTATTGGGCAACCTCTAATCAGATGGAAAGTTATATATCGAGCCTACTGTGGCCGAGCACCTATGAGCGAGCCCAGCATGGCCGAGATACATAGCCTAGTATGGACGAGCGCCTATGAGGGAGCCTACTACGGCAGAGCAATTATATACACTGAGTTTTATAAGGCCGGACAATTATTTTAATTAATATATTGAAGGAGTTGAGTCAGTATCAACAGGTAAGTATATCTCCAGATCATGTTTGACTCCCAATTACTTTCAGTTATTATATTATCAGTTCAGTTTCAATTTTCAGTTATGTTATTGCCTTATATACTCGGTACATTATTTTGTACTGACGTCCCTTTTCTGGGGACGCTGCATTTCATGCGTGCAGGTTCAGATAGACAGACGGGTAGACCTCCTCAGTAGGTGTTTCCAGAGTTCAACCTGATCGGTAAGCTCCACGTCCTTCAGAGTTATCAGGTCTAGGTTTTCGTGTACATCTTCTGTATGTATGTATATATGTTATGGGTAGGTCGGGGCCCAGTTCCGATCACAATATATCCATCAGTAGAGGCTTGTAGACATATCCTGTCAGTTAGTGCACTATGTTGGGCTTATAGGCCTGGTATGTATATTTTGGTAGTTTGTCAGTTGTAGTAGTTATGACAGCTTTGTCGACCCAACTTTATATTGATGTTTAGTCAGCCCTAGTTTCCATTCAGTTTTATATTTTGCTTTGCAAATTGTCTTGTAAGGTGGCCCCATGGCCAAATTATGACATTATATGTTCAGAATCCCTTAGTCGCAATTTGGTACACCAGGTTAGTTGAGGCACCGGGTGCCAGTCTCGCTCCCAGGTCGGGGCGTGATAGTCATGAGCGTCTAAATCTATGAACTAAGAAATGAAACTGTCTAACTGTCAATACAATCCAAATGAAGAAATGATAAAATGAGTAACAAGGTCCTGCGGAAGCTAGCAGCTACCTTGCAATCTCCACAGATAGCCGGTCTGAACTCAACGATCGCCGCGCTCTAACTCACTTGAATCTGCACATAAAGTGCAGGGTGTAGCATGAGTACAACCCCCTCAGCAAGTAACAGAAATAACTAAGGAACTGAGCAATAGTGACGAGCTAAGTAAAATAGTCCAATTATTTATTTTCACAATTTAAAAATAAACAGGTAAATTCCATAACTCAGTAAATGCCACAAAGAAGTTTAACAAATAAATGCAGCAACAACACAAATAAATTCAACCTCACAGTAGTGTCACTCCATCACTCATCACTCGTACTCAGCACTCAATACTCAATACTCAAAACACTCAATACTCTGCGCTCACTGGGGGTGTGTACAGACTCCTGAGGGGCTCCCAAATCCTAAGCACTAAGCACGGACAACTCACGTGCCATTATATCAATACCTGGATCCGCACGGTCAACTCACGTGCTATGCGGACAACTCACACGCTATTGTGTCAATACCTGGACCCGCATGGTCAACCAGGCCCTCGGCCTCACTCAATCATGTACCTCACTAGCCTCATCATCACCAACAAATAAGGGAACACAACCCACATCAAGTATCACCGCATATTAACAAATAATTGAGACTGAGGTAAACATGCACAATAATTTCTATGACTGAGTACAAATAATGTGAGCATGAATAAAGCCTAAGCATGATATCTATCATGAAGGCAAACAAGTTCAACAACAATTAAACACATAACCATAGATAATAGCCATTAGGCCTCACAGCCTCACGGGACGGACCAAGTCTCAATCCCTCGCATGCATACCCATACGCTCGTCACCTAGCGTGGGTATCACTTCCAAACAATCACGTGATGTCAAATCTCTGGGTTTATACCCTCAAAGCCAGAGTAAAAACTGTTACTTACCTTAACAGCATAAAAATCCTACTCCGGGATGCACTCGTCTATGGACTAGGTTTCCAAATGCTCCGAATCTATTCACAATTAATTTGATTCAGCTCACAAAAATTATAGGAATTAATTCCATATCAAAATACAAATATTTTCTAAAAATCCGAAATTACGCCCTAAAAATCACACGTGGGGTCCATATCTCGGAATCCGATAAAACTCATAAAATCTGAACCCCCATCCAATCACGAGTCCAACCATACCAAAAATACTCAAATCCGACCACAACTCGGCCTTCAAATCCTCAATTAAAGGCTATGAATTTTTCTACTATTTTCAACCCAAAACACTAATTTGTTGATAAAAACAATAATAGTAATTTAACCAAAACCGAGTTAGAATCACTTATCTCGTTGTTTTCTCTGAAAATCACCCAAAATCGCCTCAAATTCGAGCTCCAAATCGTCAAAAATAGAAAATGGCTTAAACTCACTGCCCAGGCTTTTCTTCTTCACGGACGCGGTCTGTGCCTCGCGTTCGCGAAGCACAAAATATCTCCCGTTCAAATTCCTCCTTCGCGAACGCGACATCACCCTCATGTTCGCAAAGCACAAAGTGCCTCTGCCTTCTATGCGAACGCGTTCAACCCATCGAGAACGCGATGCGTCGCTCCCCCTCACTACGCGAACACGACATCCCATACGCGAACGCGTAGACTAATTGCCTGGGGTCCTCAGCTACTTTCTCTCTTCTTCGCGAACGCGTAACACCTCTCGCATGCGCGATGCACACCCAGTCCACCCTTTGAAAACGCGTCTCAGTTCCTCTTCGCGAACGCGAGACTCCACTCGTGAACGC
Source organism: Nicotiana tomentosiformis (assembly GCF_000390325.3). Classification (NCBI taxonomy): domain Eukaryota; kingdom Viridiplantae; phylum Streptophyta; class Magnoliopsida; order Solanales; family Solanaceae; genus Nicotiana; species Nicotiana tomentosiformis. Next base: position 98,384,838 of record NC_090813.1, on the reverse strand, counting down.
GGTGAAGGAAACCAGATGGAGCATCAAAAAAATTCCAGTAGAGTTCCATGTCCAAAATCCAACCCGTTAACCATCCGAAACTCACCCGAGCCCCTCGGGACCTAGACCAAATGTACCAACACAACCTATAACATCATACAGACTTAGTCGACTCCTCAAATTACCTCAAACAACGCTAAAACCATGAATTATACCCTAATTCAAGCCTAATGAACTTTGAAATTTCTAATTTCTACAAACGACTCCGGAACCTATCGAATCACGTCCGATTGACCTCAAATTTTGCACACAAGTCATAAATGACATAACAGAGGTATTCCAATTTTCAGAATCGGATTCCGACTCTGATATCAAAAAGTCAACCCCCGGTCAAACTTCTCAAAAATTAAACTTTCGGCATTTCAAGCATAATTCCTCTACAGACTTCCAAATAATATTCCGGACACGCTCCTAAGCCCAAAATCACCATACAGAGCTATTGAAATCTTAAAAATTCAAATTCGAGGTCGTTTACACATAGATCCATATCCGATCTACTTTTCTAACTTAAATTTTTTAATTATGAGACTAAGTGTCTCATTTCACTTCGAGTTTCTTCCGGACCCGAACCAACTAACCCGATAAGTCATAAATCAATTGCAAGACATAAATTGAGTAGTAAATGGGGAACGAGGTTATAATATTCAAAACGACTGGCCGGGTCATTACATTATCCCCCTCTTAAACAAACGTTCGTCCTCGAACGAGTCTAACAGAAGAACATACCTGAAATCACAGCATCTGAAGCAATAACATCTGGCCTGGCTGGGAGGGCATAGAAACAGGCCTGACCACCCCCTGATCCGCCTCCCCCTCTCGGGCGACCCATAGATGATTAGGCTCTGCCCCTAGCTGGCTGAACTCTACCCCTAGCTGGCTGGGCGGGTGGTGGAGGAACTGGTATTAGTGCCGTTGGCAGAGTACTCTGCTGCGGAGTCCCACCCAACATCCTAGGGCAATATATCGCAATGTGACCAAAATCCCCATACTCGAAACAACCCATCCTCTGACGAAACTGCTGCTTCTGATGCCCAAATGAATTACCCGATGATACCTGGGCGGGCGGGGCATAATGAGAAACTTGTGCTGGAAATGCACTGAATGACGACTGACTCTGCTGAAACTGACCTCCCTGAGGAACACCACTGGAACCACCCTGACCACGAGGCCTCTTAGCCTCCCTCTCAGTCCTCTCCTGACCTCGAACTATCTCAATCTGTCGAGCAATGTTGACAACCTCATCAAAGGTAACCCCAGATACTCTATCCCTGGTCATAAGCAATCGAAGCTGAAAACCGAGGCCATCTATAAACCTCCCGATTCTCTCTCGATCTATGGGAACCAACCAAACAGCATGACGAGCTAACTCGGAGAACCGCATCTCATACTGTGTAACAGACATCTCACCCTGGCGAAGCTGCTCAAACTGCCTGCGCAGCTCCTCTCTGCGGGACTCAGGTACAAACTTCTCTAGAAAAAGAACGGAAAACTGCTGCCAAGTAAGGGGTGCTGCGCCAACAGGCCTACGCCTCTCGTAAGTCTCCCATCATCTGAGTGCAGCCCTAGAAAACTGAAAGGTAGTGAATGAGACCCCACAAGTATCCAAAATACTAGTAGTATGGAGTATCCTCTGACACCTGTCCAAGAAATCCTGAGCGTCCTCTCTCTTTGTGCCACTGAAAGGTGGCAGCTGGAGTCTCCCAAGCCTCTCCAACCTACGCTGATCATCCTCAGGCATAGCAGGAACCACATAATCCTGTGCAGCTGCAACCGGCTGGGCTGGTAGTGCCTCCGGTGTCTGAAGTCCCTGAACAACCTGCTCGAGTGTGCGAGCGACGGGAGTCTGAGTGCCTCCCCCAGCCTGAGAAGTGGCTGCGGCCGTCGAAATAGAAATCGCCTGAGCAAGGCCGGTACACGTTGTCAGAATCTGAGCTAGGGCCTCCTGAAGGCCTGGAATCACAATAGGCACAGGTGGTGCCTGAGCTGGCGCATCAACAACTGGAACCTGGTCCTGATCTAGGACAACCGGTAGATCTGCAGGTACTGCCCCAGCTGTTGTACGAGCTGCACCTCTGCCCCTACCACGGCCTCTACCGCGGCCTCGGCCTCTCACGACCCGAACTGGTGGCTGACCCTCTTGACCGGTAGCACGAGTCCTCACCATATGTGAGAGAATGAAATACAAATGTTTAGTTACTAGAATACACAGAACGCACGATAAGAATCCAAGAATGTGAAATTTTCCTAAGGGTTCTGCACCCTCTCGAAGATAAGTACAGACGTCTCCGTACCGATTCGCAAGACTCTACTAAACCCGCTCATGACTCGTGAGACCTATGATACTAGGCTATGATACCAACTTGTCACGACCCAAAATCTAGCCATGGTCGTGATGGCGCCTATCGTGTTACAAGGCAAGCCTATTTTCCCAAAATATTACTACTAAACCGATTATAAGAATTTAATAAAACATTTCAACATTTGAATTTCTCATAAACTAAATCAACTCTAAATATAATTTTAGAAATACGAAAACGAGCCCCAAACATCGGGGTGTCAGTAAGTCATGAGCGACTAAATCTATGAACTAAGAAATGAAACTGTCTAACTGTCAATACAATCCAAAAGAAGAAATGATAAAAGGAGTAACAAGGTCCTGCGGACGCTAGCAGCTACCTTGCAATCTCCACAGATAGCCAGCCTAAACTCAATGATCGCCGCGCTTTAACTCACCTGAATCTGCACATAAAGTGCAGGGTGTAGCATGAGTACAACCACCTCAGCAAGTAACAGAAATAACTAAGGAACTGAGCAATAGTGATGAGCTAAGTAAAACAGTCCAATTATTTCTTTTCACAATTTAAAAATAAACAGGTAAATTCCATAAGTCAGTAAATGCCACAAAGAAGTTTAACAAATAAATGCAGCAACAACACAAATAAATTCAACCTCACAACAGTGTCACTCCATCACTCATCACTCGCACTCAGCACTCAATACTCAAAACACTCAACACTCTGCGCTCACTGGGGGTGTGTACAGACTCCGGAGGGGCTCCCAAAGCCCAAGCGCTAAGCACGGACAACTCACGTGCTACGCGGACAACTCACGCGCTATGGTATAAATACCTGGACCTGCATGGTCAACTCACGTGCTACGCATACAACTCACGCTCTATGGTATTAATATCCTCACAACCAGGCCCTCGGCCTCACTCAATCATGTACCTCACTAGCCTCATCATCATCACCAACAAATAAGGGAACACAGCCCACATAAAGTATCGGCGCATATTAACAAATAATAGAGACTGAGGTAAATAGGTACAATAATTTCTATGACTGAATACAAATAATGTGAGCATGAATAAAGCCTAAGCATGATATCTATCATGAAGGCAAACAAGTTCAACAACAATTAAACACATAACCATAGATAATAGCTATTAGGCCTCATAGCCTCACGGGACGGACCAAGTCTCAATCCCTCGCATTCCATACCCACACGCTCGTCACCTAGCATTTGTATCACTTCCAAATAATCACCTGATGTCAAATCTCCGGGTTTATACCCTCAAAGCCAGATTTAAAACTGTTACTTACCTTAACAACATAAAAATCCTACTCCGGGATGCCATCGTCTATGGACTCGGTCTCCAAATGCTCCGAATCTATTCACAATTAATTTGATTCAGCTCACAAAAATTATAGGAATAAATTCCATATCAAAATACTAATATTTTCAAAAAAACCGAAATTACGCCCCAAAAATCACCCGTGGGGCCCACGTCTCGGAATCTGATAAAACTCACAAAGTCTGAACTCCCATCCAACCACGAGTCCAACCATACCAAAATTACTCAAATCTGACCACAACTCGGCCTTCAAATCCTCAATTAAAGTCTATGAATTTTTCTACTATTTTCAACCCAAAACACTAATTTGTTGATAAAAACAATAATAGATTCGTGTAATTTAACCAAAACCGAGTTAGAATCACTTATCTCGTTGTTTCCTCTGAAAATCACCCAAAATCGCCTCAAATCCGAGCTCCAAATCGTCAAAAATTGATTTTCAGAACTTAAACTCACTGCCCAGGCTTTTCTTCTTCGCGAACGCGGTCCGTGCCTCGCGTTCGCGAAGCACAAAATATCTCCCGTACAAATTCCTCCTTCGCGAATGCGACATCACCCTCGCGTTCGTGAAGCATAAAGTGCTTCTGCCTCAATGCCTTCTACGCGAATGCGTTCAACCCATCGCAAACGCGATGCTTCGCTCCCCCTCACTACGCGAACGCGTAGACCAATTGCCTGGGGGCCTCAGCTGCTTCCTCTCTTCTTCACGAACGCATAACACCTCTCGCGTTCGTGATGCACACCCAGTCCACCCTTCGTGAACGCGTGCTCCTCTTCACGAACGCGAAGAGCAAATATTGTCAGCCTCTCAGTTCCTCTTCGCGAACGCGAGACTCCACTCGCGAACGCGATGAAGGAAACCAGATGGAGCATCAGAAAAATTCCAGCCGAGTTCCAAGTCCAAAATCCAACCCGTTAACCATCCGAAACTCACCCGAGCCCCTCGGGAGCTAGACCAAATATAACAACAAGTCCTATAATATCATACGGACTTAGTCGAATCCTCAAATCGCCTCAAACAACGCTAAAACCATGAATTACACCCCAATTCAAGCCTAATGAACTTTAAAATTTCTAATTTCTACAAATGACTCCGGAACCTATCAAATCACGTCCGATTAACCTCAAATTTTGCACACAAGTCATAAATAACGTAACAGAGGTATTCCAATTTTCAGAATCGGATTCTGACTCCGATATCAAAAAGACAACCCCCCGGTCAAACTTCTCAAAAATTAAACTTTCGGCATTTCAAGCCTAATTCCTCTACGGACTTCCAAATAATATTTCGGACACGCTCCTAAGTCCAAAATTACCATACGGAGCTATTGTAATATTAAAAATTCAAATCTGAGGTCGTTTACACATAGATCCATATTCGGTCCACTTTTCTAACTTAAAATTTTTAATTATGAGACTAAGTATCTCATTTCACTTCGAGTTTCTTCCGGACCTGAACCAACTAACCCGATAAGTCATAAATCAATTGCAAGACATAAATTGAGCAGTAAATAAAGAACGGGGTTATAATATTCAAAATGACTGGTCGGGTTGTTACACTCAGTTTATTGTCTATATTTTCAGAAGTTTAGGACATTTAAAACTGTGAAAGAAAGAAAGAAAGAAATTGATAACATGATGCCTTCATATTACTGCTGAAACTGTAATTTGGCATAACTGTGACTAAAACATTATGCTATGCAAACAAAATAAAGTGCCTTGTGAACAATTTACAGGATATTTCAGAATTCATATGGATTCTTTACAACAATTTTATACCAATTCCACTACAGCTGACTTTCTTTACAACTATACTGCAACTCCTTTGGGCAAGAAGTTTCATTTTCACTATCATAGTCGTCGCCGACATTTTCTGGTGGTGTATCATAACCAGAATTTCTTTTTCACTCTCCATGTGCCCAAAGATTTGCTGCAAGTTCTTTTCTGAAGTTTTATATGTCCTCAGGTTGGAATTTCTCCACATCCTTTCCCATCTTCAACAACTCCACATACTTGATTAGGAATGCACCACAATCAGTCCTAAGAAAAATGTAAGATATGGAGTCAATTAAACAATATTTTAAATAAAATAAATCTAAAGTACATATAAATTATATAGCAAATGACAACACGTACGATCCAGTTTGGTGTGGTGATCTTTGCCACTGAATATCAAATTTGTTGAATGCATTTTCAAAAGACTTGTGATTTTTCTCAAACTGTGAGAACTTTAGCAAGTGGGGGATCATGCGTGCATACATTTCAATGTGTTTCATTCCTTGCTCATATGGCTCACTATATATAGAATCGTATACATCAATCTTTCTCTCATTCAAGTCCAATACCCCCAAAAGAAAATGTATCACAACATCATTATCTTCTGAAGGAAGCCGACATGGAATTTATTTTTTGTCAACCTCTGTCCAAGTAATTCCACATCTACGATTGTCACCCCACACATATGGTGTGAGAACCAATTGATTATCACCACACCAAAACTCATCTGAAGCATCTACATTGAAATCTTTATACACAAGTAGCATATAGTTATCAAAAAGTATATCTGTAGTTGTGTAACGAAAAAGATGGGCGCAAGGGTGGTAACATTCCTTCTTTCTCAAATAATACAGGCCAATGTCAATATGCATCATAAAAAGGCAAAAAAGAAAAAAAATCCATCAATCATAAATAATTAAATAACAATAAATTAAGAAGAAAGAAAATAAATGCCTTGTGAATTATCAACCTTATCATCAAGTACAAAGCTACTATCTGAAAGCTCAAGGAAGAACATTTTGCTACTGATTTTTTTATGGTACAATTTATATAGATTCTTTCTCACACCATTATCCTCAGCATATATATCAGTTTGTCCCCTGAAAATTTTGAAAATATCAAAGTTAGAAAGTTTATAAGTTAGTCCTCAATTCCTAATTAAGTACACTTGGTCTGAACTTACAGTAACAAGGTCATAAGTTTAGGACACTTGGTCCTGAAGTTCGAGTTGCAAATTCAAAAATTAAGGACAGGTAGTCCTTAACTTACAGTTACAAGTTCAAAAGTTAAGGATACTTGGTCCTGAACTTAGACTTACAAGCTCATAAATTAAAGTCCTGAACTTAGAGTAACAAACTCATAAGTTAAGGACAATTGGTCCTGAACTTAGAGTGGAAGTTCAAAAATTAAGGACACTTGGTCCTGAAGTTAGAGTTGCAAATTCAAAAATTAAGGACAGGTAGTCCTTAACTTACAGTTACAAATTCAAAAGTTAAGGACACTTGGTCTTGAACTTAGACTTACAAGCTCATAAATTAAAGGACAATTAGTCATGAACTTAGAGTAACAAGCTCATAAGTTAAGGACAATTGGTCCTGAACTTAGAGTGAAAGTTCAAAAATTAAGGACACTTGGTCCTGAAGTTAGAGTTGCAAATTCAAAAATTAAGGACAGGTAGTCCTTAACTTACAGTTACAAATTCAAAAGTTAAGGACACTTAGTCCTGAACTTAGACTTACAATCTCAAAAGTTAAGGATACTTAATCCTTAACTTAGAGTTACAAGCTCAAAAATTTAGGATATTTAGTTATGAAGTTAGAGTTGGAAGCTCAATACACTTAGTCCCGAATTTAAAATTACAAGTTCAAGACACAAAATGTAAGCAATTAAGAAATAATGAATACATTTAGGGACTTACACTTTTTTGCGACCTTTCCTTTTCTCCTTGCCCAACCACCCAATGAATTTCTTCAATAAGTTTTCATCATCTTTGACATAATGAAAAATACATGTACGAGTATATTTTGATTTTATCCAGCCCGTATACTCGGGAGTATTTTCATTGTGCGCCATCGATGTTCCTCTTTTTCTTTTCTGTTCAAAAGGAGATTTCAATTGCCAACTAAGCTTCTTATTCCTTTTCCCTTGACCAAGCTCTTCTTCAACATTTCCTTCAACCTCCATAGACAAACCCTCATCAATGCTTATTTGTGTAGTCGGAGGAATAGGAGTAAGAATAGCAAATGATAGACCATCAAAACCAATACTATCTCTCTTCCTTTTTCTAGTATATTGGTTAACGACTTCATCTTTGTTTTTCTCTGCAAGCAACACTACATATACATTAGTTTGCTGCAAGTCGTCAATTCTAGGATAAATTGTCAAATGAAGAGACAAAAACTAAGGATATAATTTTTGAAATGTCCTGACAATTTGAATTATGAATACAATATTAAGGACACAATCAATACTTGTGTTGGCCACACTGCCTTCTTGTATTTCTCTAACAGACAATGGAACTGACATATTGATTGCATTTTCTTTATCTTGCAACTGTTCTCCATGTTCTTCGATTGCAAGTTCACAAGATTCTGTAAAATATTTACAAAAGCTAATACAATTAGTACTTGTTACTAATCTTTGATTAAAACAAACATGTATAAGATGAAAACAACTCCGTCTAACCTTTTGCAACTGTCAATATCATGCCAGTTAAATTATTATCTTGACTAGCATTTTTTTGGCTTCCAATATTGTCTGTAAGAGAGAGAGGTGTAGAGATATCATATGTTCCTTCTATACATTTGCAAATAATATGCTTGTTCCTTGAGTATTTTCTATGTCTTGAGATTGTCCTCCACTTTTCTCTTTTGAAATTTTATCATCTTGATAGTCCACTCCATCTTCTTTCCTTGCAGCTTCAAAAGATTCTATAACATTTATAATTAACACTTGTTACTAATAGTTTACTAAAACTAGCATTCAACATATCATAAAAATTCCATCTAATCTTGATTGGCATCATTTTGATTTCCATTATTTCTCTTTAAGTGAGAGAGGTATAGATAGATCATATATTCCTTCAACACATTTGCATACAATCTCACTTATACTTGTTCCCAATGGATTTTCTAAATCCTGAGATTGCACTCCAGATTTACAAATTATTTCTGTTACACTTGTCTCTTTTGGATTTTCCTGGTCTTGACAATCCACTCCATCTTGAACTTTCACTCCATCAAAAGATTCTACACACATTATAATCACAAAAAAGTTTATATGTATTACGCTATTGAATATAAATTTCAATGACAACAAATTCAAAAACTGTATCTAACCTTTCCCAATTTCGATGCCAATATCAGTTTCATCTTCTAGATGCGCATCTCTATAATCGCTTTCATAATGATCTTCTACATGCACATCTATATCATCACATTGATCATCAACTGCATCTTTGCTAATTGGAATACTAGGTTCTCTCTCTATGGTCCTTTCATGAGGTTTGTCAAGAAACTTCAATAAAGTATCAATCTTTGATCCTAGGTTTTTCTTTAAAGCCTGTGAGATAGTATTTAAAATAAGAATCAGAATGTTAGCTGCTTATAAGTTACGGACACTTGGTCCTTAACATAGAGGTACAAGCACAGTAATTAAGGACAAGTGTTCCTTAACTTAGAGTTACAAGCACAGAAATTAAGGACAGGTAGTCCTGAACTTAGAGTTCCAAGTTCAAAAAATAAGGACATGTAGTCCTGAACTTATAGTTACAAGTTAAAAAGTTAAGGACATGTAGTCCTGAACTTAGAGTTACAAGTTAAAAAATTAAGGACATAATGTCCTTAACTTAGAGTTACAAGCACATAAATTAAGGATATTACCTTGATGTCATTTTGAATCTTTTTTTTTCCTGATAAAGCTATTTTTTGATGTATTCTAGTACTTTCTGCCTGCATATCCTTTTTGAACTTTTCCGATAATCTCTGAATCAAAAACGATAAAAATAAAAAAGTCTCTTAAGCAAAAATAAGCAAATAAAAAACTAATGGAATTCAAAGACACAAAACCTACGTTAACAATTTTCTTAAGCAAGACTTTATCAAATTGTGTTGAAGGCATTGAACTTTGATCTTGAGACAATGGCACATGCACACTAGCGGGCTCCGCATCTTCTTCAAAAGAAAGAAATGGTACCAGCTCGAGCAACTGATACAACTATTATATAAGAAAAAAAAACGTAAGTATTCAAAACTAAAACACATAAACAAAAAAATAGCTAGTAATCCTATTAACTTACTTTTTCATTATGGAAGTACTTTTTACATAGGGTGTCATAATGTGAAGATTTCATATCTGAATAACAAAGCATCCGAGGGAACCCACATTCTCTGAAGTTCACAAATTGTTTTTTCTGAAATATTGGGAATACTTCTATAATCCAAACACAGAAGGCGAAAGGGAAGCCAAGTATAGTATAACTGTCCTTCTCTTTATCTTTCTCTTTCTCATTCTCATTGTCCGAAATGTTTTGTTTGGGCTTCAAGCAACTCTTCAATGATTTTAGTAACTTTTCGTAACAAAGAGAACCCCAATTGAAAGAAGAGCAGAGTTCATCGTCATTTACGATTTTCATTACTCGTTCAGACACATTCCGATTCTTGCGCTTCCCCATCAACACAGATTCAACAAAATAAATTGTTGCCAACTTCACCGCATCATCATGGCTGCCTACAAATGATGCAGTTGTACCATATGAGTGACTAGTAATAAAATGCCACAAATCACCTAACACGATTCTATCCTTTCCAGGGAAGTAGACTTTCGAAAGCCTATTCTCTCTTTTACTTAAAACTTTGAAGTCCACTGACGAAGAATATTTCAACCCAGTAATTATCTGGAATGCTTCACGTGTAAACTTCACTTCATGATCAAAAATCTTGAATATCATTGAATTCGAGTCATTGCTTACAATTTTTGAAAGCAACATACAATGAATAAGTTTACCACAAAACTTCACACCTTGTAATCGGAAAAAATTTCCGAAAACACCATCCCTCAACTTCTTCCATTGCGTGTTTGACAAGAAACTTTTTATTGTTTCCTTATACTGAAAATCTCCTTTCCAATAGCCCATCGAATTACGTCAATTATCAAACTCGAAAACACGATCTCCTTCCATTAGCACACTACAAAGAAGGAAATAGAACGTAAACATTAGGATTATTTGAAATGTCCTTAATATTTAAACTAAAATCCAGGACCTTATGTAGATGCATTTTTAATAGAAGAACAGTAAACTAAAATTAGCTTACAAATTCTTAGGACTATTTTTCTGAAATGTCCTTAATATTTAAACTAAAAAACTAAAATCCAGGACCTAATTAGATGCATCTTTAATAGAAGCATAATTAACTAAAATTAACTTACAAATTCTTAGGACTATTTTTCTGAAATGTCCTTAATATTTAAACTAAAAAACTAAAATCCAGGACCTAATTAGATGCATCTTTAATAGAAACACAGTTAACTAAAATTTCTAAACACAGTTAGCTTATAAATTCTTAGGACTATTTTTCTGAAATGTCCTTACATAATCACGATATTGATTGAACCACAAACTCATTTCAATACCAAAAGGTTCTCAATAACTTTCTCACAAAAATCCGCTCCTTATTCCTCAGCGAATCAAGTTATAATCATTATTTTGGACATTTCACACATACTTGATGACAAACACAACATTGATCACGATTAGAGATATACAAAAAGAAAAATACATAAAAGCAAAATCGAAAACATACCGGTTAGCTGGTTCACTGCAAAGAAGATGACAAAGGAGAAATAGATTAAGTTGGATAAAGTATACACAGAGAATTGATATGGGCTGGGCAGGAACAAAATCTCAGAAAGAGTTGCATGGAGGAACGATATTGAGGGAGTGAGATTTTGCCTCTGAAATTTTGACTCTGAACTTAAATCGAGAGAAGCGTATAAATGAGGGTTTGGGAATAAAAGAAATAGAAGAAAGGGTAAAAATGTATTTTCGTATTAATTTTAATACAGTAGTGAATATTTTTGTTCAATATTAAAATTGGTGGACTTCTTCAGCTGCTTCCTCTTCGCTCAGAGCTATGGCGGCAGTTTTAAAGCTTCAAACTTTTCATTCTTTCCAACCGTAACCGCTTTTCTTATAGTCAGAGACTAACCAGTTTTTTTCTGATTCCCTGATTTGGAATGTCTTATGCTGCATGGTTCCGAGCTGCACGGAAAATCCACTATAGCTTTAGTATCCTCTCCAGAGTAAATTCTACTGCCTCAGCTTCAGTATTCCACAAAAAAAGCATCTGCAATGAGATTATTGGTAATCTTTTGTTTGTGCCTATTGATTTTGGTACTTTAAGCATATGTTTCAAAGTAAATACTACTCACTCTGTTCCACTTTATGTGATGTAATTACTATTTGGAGAGTCAAAAGAAGGTTTTCTTTGATCACTTTCTTGCAATTTTTTTTAAATATTTTGAATTGCTAACTATTGTGTCTAAAAAATAGTCAACGTGGACGTCGTACTCGAAACTACATCACATAAAGTGAAACAGAGGGAGTAGTATACTGAACGAGTAGAAACTTTAGGCTGAGTTAGAGGTGGCAAAATGGTTAAAAGGAAACAGTTATCCACCCATATTATCCATTAAAAAATGGATTGGATAATGAACTTTTTAAAAACTGGTCGAATATGGATAAGAACCATATTATTCACTTAAAAAATGGTTAACCAAATGGATAACTAATGTGTTTAACTTTTACATTTGTAAAGCCTCAAATTGGAGGTTCCTCAAATTTGAGAGACCAGGAATTCTCTCATAAGTGATCATATTCAAGAAGTTATGAATAATATGTATATCCATATTATCCGCCGGATAGCCCGTTTTTTATCCGTTTCAAATACGGATCGGGTCGGATAATTTATCTGTTTTTTGAATTACCCGTTTTCGACCCGCTCATATCCGACCGATCCGACCCGCCCGTTTGCCACCCCTAGGCTGAGCCTAGGAATCTTTTCTTATAGTTGGAGATGGCCAGCCTAGTATTCTGCTTCCCTCCTTTTCAACTAAGAGATTACATATAGTGTTAGAAGCCAACCAGCACAACCAGCACAGGAGGCCAAACATTCATTCTGCTAGAATGTTAATTTGTTGTGTACTGAAATAAAATGGAACTTAAGTGGATTAATATAGCCCACCACAACTATTTTGGGATGGATGTGTACTAGTTATATTGTTGTTTTTCTAATTTTGCTTATGTAATGCTTTTATTAGGCTTTGATAGATTTTGTGTATTAAAGTTGATACTCATCATAATCAGGTGCTACTTTTCTGTTTTAGGATTTCCATCAACGAAGATTGGTGGTGGAACTCCAGTTTCAGTATCAAAACATTATTTCTTTCAGAACATTGCGAAATTCTGCACTCTGTTAGGTCAAGAGAGGGCAGATGATGAAGTATTAGATAACGTTGCTTCAGATGGTGATGATGCTTGTGACAATGTACCATAGGACTTCAATATTAAAGCTGCTGCTGGTCAAACTGATGGTCGACCGCAAGCTAAACATTCCACTGAAGACTTGGTTGATTTTACATGGATTCATATTAACAAGCTGCCAACGGTTGTAATCATAGGACGACCTAATGTAGGGAAGTCAGCATTGTTTTACCGGTAAGTACAGCAAAGAAGATTTGAATTTGATTTGTAATCAAGTGCAAGGGAACCCTTCAGTCATCGTTATGTAATCATTAATTTGCTTTTGATTTGTAGTTTGATACGAAGGAGGGAGGCCCTTGTATACAACACTCCAACTGACCATGTTACCTGGGACATACGAGAAGGTGTTGCAAAATTGGGTGATTTAAGGTTTAAGGTGTTGGATTCTGCTGGCTTAGAAGCAGAGGCTTCTTCTGGTTCTGTTCTCCGTAGAACTGCAGAAATGACTGGAAATGTGCTGTCAAGATCTCAATTTGCACTCTTCTTAGTTGATGCAAGGTTGAATTGGAAAAGAATTTTACCATATGAAAATACAAAATCTTGGTTTCTTCAATATTATCTTTTCTCTTCTCTGTTGATTATCAGATAGACAGTTATGGTAACTCTTTTTTTCTTTTCCAATAAATTACTTATAAAGAAGAAAAAATATAGAATTTTTCGAAGAATAGGACAACGAATATGCAAATCTTCCAAGAAATTTAACGTCATTCATTGTTCTAAAAGTCCATGCGTTGGCTGCAATAGATGAGATTCCTTATTGTCTAATAGAAAAAGGATGAAAATTCTGCTGAAAAGGTATTTGCTAAAGTAAAGCATATTTAATCACATAATCACACGCCTCAAAGCTGGTAGCTTGTGAAACTTAAACTTTGCATACTGTATTACTAAATTCTTTCTGGATGCAAACATTAACTATCCTTCTGTATCGTGACTAGAGATGGACTGCAGCTTATGGATTTGGATGTTGGAAAGTGGTTGAGGAAGAATGCACCTGGAATGAAGACTATTGTGGTGATGAATAAAGCTGAATCGCTAGATGACTATGACGGTTCTCTTGCAGCTGTTGTCGGTGAATCTTATATCTTAGGATTTGGCGATCCCGTTGCTTTTTCTGCTGAAACTGGACTGGGCATGGCTGAACTTCATGAAACTCTTCGACCATTACTTGAAGAATATGTGCTCCAAAACGTAAATGGTAAGAAACTCATGCCCAGAGAGAATTTTTGTGCTTGGTAATTATCCTCCTTTATCTGAATCTTCTTGTCCTTTTCAAGGTTTTATTTCAGAGGAGGAATTTTTTCCTCGTAAATGTCTTGATCATCTACCTCTTTATCTCCCTATGCTTGCCAGTGAGTCTGCATTCTCTAGTGACATGGAATCGCATCTTCATTTGGCTTCTTCAAATGTTACCTTTGTCTGTTTTGAGATTAGTTTGCTTTTGCATGGTCAAATTGAATATTAATCTCAGCATCCTTGCTAAAGGTATCTCTATCAATATTATGAGTGCATGGATCTGGTTGCTGTTATGATTTGTGTGGATTGTTGAAAACAGCTCAATATGGCTAGTAACTTCTAGAACCATGTTACTGATGTAGTTTAGTAACATCATGAATATGTGATACTCAACCCTAAAGCATTACTCCTATGATCATTTAATTGCTCAGTTGAAGTTTAGTGTACTGTGCAGAAAGAAGATAATATTTTTAGGTTGGTACAAATACAATAAACAACTTCAGCTACTTAAGTGAAACTGCAGAGATGCATGTCATTTTGGATTTGTTCTCAAAAGATTAAACAAACAGTATTAGAAGCTACGTAAGTGAGACTGGAAGCTAATTTTCTCTCTTTTAGCTAAGTTATATATCTCTTTTGTCCGCATAGAGGATGTAAAATGTGGCCTTATTTTTAGTTTTTTTATTTGTTAGCCTTGTTGGCACATTTGGAGCCTTTTATTTAAGGCCTTGTTGGCCAAATAATGGCCTTGTATTTTGAGAGGATGTGGCCAATTGTTGGACAAGCATTTCTTTCTTCTCTTCCTATATAATGAGGACTCTCTACTCATTTGAAAACACACCAACAAGACTTGAGTCTTCATTTCTTGTTTCTTCCTTTATTAAGAGTGTTTTGTATGAGAGTTAGTGTTGAGAAACACTTGTGTGAACCATTTCTTTGGAGTGATCTTATGAGGTTATTCTCTTAGGATATTTGGAATTAATTAGAGTGTTTACTCTAATTTTGTACGCTCTTTTGTACTCTTATTGTTATAGTAAATTGCTCCTCTCCGCTTGTGAACGTAGGTCACTTTGACCGAACCGCGTTAAATTTGTGTCTTCTTTATCTACTTTAATTGTCGTTGTTATCAACTTCCATTGTCTTTGTTATTGCCATTATATCGTTGTTTGGCTATATTCCGCACTACCTGGGTTCTCGATCCTAACAAATTGGTATCAGAGCCGGATCTAACCGGGTTAGTTTCAATAGCCAAAATGACTCTAACAAAGACCTATGTTGAGAAATTTGATCGAAGTGCAAACTTCGGAATGTGGCAATTAAAGATGGAAGCTATCCTAATTCAGGATGGCTTAGACTTGGCGTTACAAGGAAAGGAGAAGAAGCCGGATAAAATGACGGATGAGGAGTTTGCAGTCATAGACAAAAGGGCAAAAGCAGGTATCATTTTAAATCTCTCAAATGAGGTTTTACGTGAAGTTTCTGTAGAAACCACAGCCAAAAGCATGTGGGAAAAATTGAAAACCTTATATATGAAGAGGACGGTGAAAAATAGACTTTACCTAAAGTAGAAGCTTTATACAATTCGTATGGGTGAAGGTACCTGTATTCTCTCTCATCTTGACACCTTTGATTCCATTCTTATGGATTTGAGTAATATAGATGCTGAAATTAAAGATGAGGATCAAGCCGTGTTACTGCTTTGTTCTCTACCCCCATCTTTTAAGCATATAAGAGATACTATGCTTTATGCAAAGGATAATATCTCTTATAAGGATATTAAATCTATCTTTAAATCAAAAGAACAGATAGATAGTGATATTACTGGGGAAGCTAGTGGAACTCAAACGGAAGTTGGCTTGTTTGTTAGAGGCAAATCCGACTCCATATCCAGATACAATAATTTACAGTGTCGCTATTGTCATAAGAAAGGTCACAATATCTCTGAATGCTATAAACTGAAAAATAAAGAAAAACATAAAGAAAGAATAAATGAGCACAAAAATACTGACACCGCCGAAGCTAGTGTAGCAACTGATGAGATTGAGGGAACTATATTTTTAGCATCTGAAACTAGTTTCAGATTAGACAATGAGTGGATTTTAGATTCCGGTTGTTCATATCATATGTGTCCTAGCAGAGACTTGTTTTCTACATATGATTCAGTTGCAGGTGGAGTTGTCCAACTGGGTAACAATGTTACTTGCAACGTTATTGGCAAAGGTACAATTCGGTTCAGAATGCACGATGATGTGGTGAGAACTCTTCCCTTGGGTGCAAATTCACTAGTGAAGGTGGAGTTTTACAAGTTTTTCAAGATGCTCTTGTGATCATGAAAGCACACAGATCTGGTTCGTTGTATACTTTATTGGGCTCCACTGTTAAAGGCCCTACTGCAGTTTCGGTATCAGACAACTTGTCTGATTTTGATGGCATTAAATTTTGACATATGTCCATTGGGGCTTTTGCGGAGAAGGTGAAGCAAATTTACTATATCAGCCAAAATTAGGCCAAGGTGGAGATTTGTAAAATGTGGCCTTATTTTTAGGTTTTTTATTTGTTAGCTTTGTTGGCACATTTGAAACCTTTTATTTAAGGCCTTGTTGGCCAAATAAATGGCCTTGTATTTTGAGAGGATGTGGCCAATTGTTGGACAAGCATTTCTTTCTTCTCTTCCTATATAATGAGGACTCTCTACTCATTTGAAAACACACCAACAAGACTTGAGTCTTCATTTCTTGTTTCTTACTTTCTTCCTTTATTAAGAGTATTTTGTATGAGAGTTAGTGTTGGGAAGCACTTGTGTGAACCCTTTCTTTGGAGTGATCTTGTGAGGTTATTCTCTTAGGGTATTTGGGATTAATTAGAGTGTTTACTCTAATTTTGTACTCTCTTTTGTACTCTTATTGTTATAGTAAATTGCTCCTCTCCGCTTGCGGACGTAGGTCACTTTGACCGAACCACGTTAAATTTGTGTCTTCTTTATCTACTTTAATTGTCGTTGTTATCAACTTCCATTGTCTTTGTTATTGCCATTATACCGTTGTTTGGCTATATTCCGCACTACCCGGGTTCTCGATCCTAACAGAGGAGATAGGATGGGAAGTGGAGAATGATATGAGAAACACTTCTATTTGGTTAATCTCACTATGCTTTGCTTACTGCAAATGGAGTATATCTTAAATGAAGTGATGTATCTTCTAGAAAATATTCCTTAATGTGATTATACAGTGACCTGTCACATGTCAAGAGATATACGTACAATTGCAGAGGTACAAAGGCAGCATTCTTTTGTAGAAGTGTTTCTTTTTTCCTGCAGAGCT
Organism: Nicotiana tomentosiformis; assembly: GCF_000390325.3. NCBI lineage: Eukaryota > Viridiplantae > Streptophyta > Magnoliopsida > Solanales > Solanaceae > Nicotiana > Nicotiana tomentosiformis. The sequence continues at coordinate 98,367,296 of NC_090813.1, read as the reverse complement.
TATCAACTTAGCTTCTGATCTTTTCTGCTATTCTACATGTAATCTTTCAGATGATGAGAGCCAGGAGGATGACTCCTCTGAGGATATGGAGTGTAAATTGCCATTGCAGTTGGCAATTGTCGGGCGGCCCAATGTTGGAAAGTCAACCTTGTTGAACACAATATTGCAAGAAGATCGTGTTTTGGTTGGCCCCGAGGCTGGTTTGACTAGAGATTCCATTCGCGCTGAATTTGAGTATGAAGGAAGAACCATTTATTTGGTAAATATCTGTAACTCTGAAGCAAATATTGTCCGTCACTAGGTCAATTCAAGTTTGGCTAAAATATTTCTTTTGAAGAGTACTCTTGTAGATGTAAAACTCATTAGCATGACCTTCTTCAGCTTCATTGTAATGATTGCACTCAAAGAGATCACATTAAAAAAAGTAATCTTTTTTTTTATTCCTTAAAATTTTTAACCTTATTATTCCTTTTATTTTTCCTCTTTTTTTTTTCTACAAACAATATCATATTCTCCCCAACCCCAACCCCACCCCACCCCCACCCCACCCCAAACCCAAACCATAATTGTCTCACAAATTCAACCATGAAAAAAGAAGCAAAATTTATAGGCAAGGCCAACATCAGTAGACCTACATAGTAGATGAGCAAGATTTAAGTTCATATCGAAACTAAAAACCTGCAGCATTCTCAACAAGAATCCTCATTTGCTTCTTGACTAGAGCAGCAAGGTTACAGCCTTCTTCCTCTCCTACCACCCTTTCTGCAAGTGCTATCAGTACGAATTGGAGTCACATCCTCTATACGACCAATTTTCATTCCTAGACCCCTAGTGGGTAAGAGCCCTAAGAGCATACTGAGCAACAGGTCCAGGTGTTTTAGTCTTGTTTGCATCTCTGAGAAGCATCTTATGCAGCAAGCTTAGCTGCATATGGGGAAGATTCATCCCTATCGGCTTTGACTTTCATACCAATACGAACCATTGTTTCGACAAATAAGTGACATAAAAGTGTCATTGAATGACGCAAAACAATGTTGTCAAAGGTTCATTTAAGACGTGCTTTAGCCCTAAATCTCACAAAAGCTCAGGAAGGGGGCTTCGCTTAGCTTAAGTTGTGCTTCAGACTTCAGTATAGGCATGGCACTAAGACATATGCCTTATTGCCCATGAGTTCTTTTTTGAATAGAGGCTCCTTGATTTCTGTATTTGCATGATAGGTTCTGATGTTGAGAGGGTTTAATTGTCTCAGGTTGGCACAGCAGGTTGGTTGGAAAGGACAAAACAGGACAAGGGCCCAGCATCTTTAAGTATTATGCAATCAAGGAAGCACCTTATGAGAGCACATATAGTTGCTTTGGTCCTCGATGCAGAAGAGGTTTGCTAATTGTGATGATCAATCTTTTTGGTTTTAGATTCATGAATTTGGCCCACTTAATGAATTTGCTGTGTGATAAACGATTAAAATTGCAATTCTAATAAATTGGCTTAGATGCACCTAACAGTGTGACATATTTGTCGGTGAAATGGGTGAAAACCATGGAGCCCAGGGTTCAAATCCCAATAGAAACAAAAAATGCTAGGTGAATTCTTTCTTCCCATCTTCCTAAGCCTTGGTGCGTAGAGTTACGGTACCTATGCTAATGGGAGATAGCGGGTACCCAATGGAATAGTCAATGTTGAGCGCAAGCTGGCCCAGATATAACCATTATAAAAAATATTTAAACAAATAAAGTGGTCTCGATCTATGAGTATTTGCAACCTTATTTTTCGGCAATGAAGGTTAGTCCATTTCATTGTCTTTGCTGATGCAGTGTTTGTTTCAGTTAGTTTTAATGTGGAAAACATTACTGTGCTTTAGCTGTTACTAGAAATTCTGTGAACCATAATCTTCTTCTCTGTCTTCTTTCTGAGAACTGGACAACATTTTAACTTTTGTATCTCTTGCTTGAATAAGAATGACGGAAAAGGCACCCAAAAGTGTGGCCTAGTAGTCACAAAGGGATGGTGAAGAGCTGTTGGTTCTAGTTTAAACAGTGTCATGAAGGAATGACTTGCATCAATGTTTCATATATATAACATCCGATTGGTGGAAACAACCTAGAATATTGGCTGAAAATTGTAACCCACACCTATAATATAGGAGATGTATCAAATGCAATGCAACATATAGCTCTATGCCTGCTAATGGACTGACAATTCAACGGGATTTGTGTAGTTGCTGCTCTACCTGAGTCATGATTAATCTGCAAAAGTTTTCCTTGTTTTTTCCCCTCCTTTAGTACTATTGTGGTATAAGTAATTTCTATTTCTGTGTTTCACGCATCTTTTTTTCTAACTGCCATGCAACTATTCTATATTTTTTCCTTTATAATGATTAGATTGCAAAAGCTAGGTGGAGCATAAAGCATGTTGAAGTAGTTTTAGCGAGGCGAGCAGTAGAAGAAGGACGTGGTCTGGTTGTGATTGTAAATAAGATGGATCTTCTGAGAGGGGAAGAAAATTCCAAATTGTACAAACGCGTAATTGAAGTTGTACCCGCAGAAATTCAGACAGTTATACCACAGGTTTGTCAGTGTGGAAAACTATAATCTGTTGTTGCAGTTATCCTACTGTTTATTTCAATGTTTCTCATGCATCTACCTTTGGAGGAGCTTGTCCACCATTCCATAATACAAGTGAATTCGTGGCATTTCTATGTCCCTAATATGTAAGAATTTTTTTTATAGGAGGATATCACTTCTATGGTAGTCAGTGATTATCTCAAGACATTTAGGAATGGGGGGTTTCTTGTGATTGTATAAGCAGACTATGTAAGGAAACATGTGTAGACAAGTAACCACGGGATTAATCTTTATCAGTTCCTTCTCTTTCTTTCTTAAAAAGAAATAATGCAGAATCGGAATTTACTATACTTAATCTTGTATTACCACTTGATTGATGAGTATGCTATTCAAGGACAACTTCAGTTTCTCCTTGAACAAAAATTCTTATTAAAAGAACAAATTTTATGCACTGATAACAATGTAGTTACTCTAGCTGATAATTGGGACATATAATTTTGTACTGTATGTCTTATGTTTCCTTTTCCTATCTTTTGATGCATGTTATCACTTTAAAAATAGGTAGATGACCTTCGGGAGAATACTTAGTTAATTTCAGTTGTAGAATTTGATTCATCATTAAAGCAATTTATTTGCAGGTAACAGGAATACCTGTTGTATTTGTTTCAGCACTAGAAGGAAAGGGTCGGATAGCTGTCATGCGTCAGGTTGTTGAAACATATGAAAAATGGTGTTTGAGATCGCCAACAGCTTGTCTTAACCGTTGGCTACGCAAGGTATACAGTTTCCCTAAATGTGCCACACCAGGCCAAGTTATGTGTTTGGGTAAATAAATGTTGATTGACAATGTGTGGCAGGTCATGAGCAGACATTCTTGGAAAGACCAGGCGGCTCAACCCAAGATCAAGTATTTCACTCAGGTGAAAGCTAGACCACCGACTTTTATTGCATTTATGAGCGGAAAAACTTAGCTCTCAGAGACAGATTTGAGGTTCCTAACTAGATCTTTGAAGGAAGACTTTGATTTGGGTGGGATACCAGTCCGGATATTGCAACGAACTGTTGAAAGAAATGGTAGGACTAAAACCAGCAGCAAGAACGAGCAATCAACTAATAGAGCGGTGGAAAGGGTGGTCTCTGACAAAAGAACCATCCTTGCTGTAGAAAACAGTATTACCAGTTGAATTATCCAAACTTTAGCTTATCAATGATCATAACTTAATTTGGAGGAAGATAGAAATAGAGTATATTTGGTCTTTGCAAAAGTAGGTGTCCATCTATTTGGGTTGGGTGCCCGGCAGTGGCTTTGTACTTGCCTTTTTAATTCCGTCCTCTGCTGTCTCAATTCTTTCTCTTCATTTTATCCTGAAATAAGGATATAAGTTTTTCCAATTTTATTGACCTGCTAAATTAATCTACTAGCTTGTCAAGCGTAATATAAGATCCAACATTCACGTCATTGATGTCCTATATTATATAGTTCGAATTGTTGGAGAATACACTCATAATTGCTGCTACAAAAACTTCATTCGTGAATTTTCATTAGTCATTAAACAAAGATCAAACATATTTTGTGGGCTTGACCTTGTAGAATGCTTCTGCTAGTATCAAAATACAATTGCAGGCACGGCAACATACAAGTTAACTGGACAAAACTGGAAACATTGGAGTAAATTTTCAACAACAAAAAAAAAAACCTTGTTTAATGTCATAAGTGGTGTCTGGGAAGGACTTTACCCCTATCCTATAAAGGTAGAGAGGCTTTCTGGATGAGTAAATGTTAGTTTTATTATTAATTAAAAAAACTGCACCAAGCAAGTGCTGAATTTACAAATACGATAGACTACATCTTCTTTTAACTACGTTTCGATTCAATGAAGTCCATGACAGTATTGGACTTATATACATTATGCATTTTACATAGAATGCATAATGAATTTGTATTGGAGAAACGTCTAAACATAGAATCCACTTAATCATGCGTGAGATCTTTGTTCTGCCTCGGGGAATTTGTGCTCCCAACTCTAGAGCTCAGTATACTTAGAGAAAGAGCAAATGAATATGTTCGGAATATCACTAGCTATAGCCATCAGCATCCCTCAATGTCCCTTGGTGTCTACAGGCAGAAATATAGTCTTTACTTAGCATATCTTTGCATACTTTATCAAACAATACAATAAACATTTTACAGTAACGTATGTGGATGATCTAAAGATTTAAATAATGGGTTCTTGCTTACCACATCAAAATCAAGAGAAGCAACTTCTTTCCTAGAAGGATAGAGCACATAATGTTGCACAATGAAGAGAATGTCAAAGAATATCGACACCTGCAACATTCATTTCATCAAAACCACATAATTGTCTGTGCCTTAACCTAGTAATTAGAAGCAAGAACAGGAAACAAAGAGAATCTGATCAGAAGTGTAGTAAATAAATGGAATATAAAGAAAAATTACTTACCAATGACAATAATGTCTTGCCGATGTTTCCATAAAAGTTCACCCAAGAATCTGTACAGAAAATAGTTCGGAAATATTTATACATTAGGCACATATACAGAATCTCATAGAATTCTTTAACTAGGTAAAAAACAGAAATAGCAATGTATGTTAGTCGAACGCTATATAATTGAAATGCTGAAACTCACGTTGATCTATGGATTGCACTGCCATCTGCCCATAATTTGTTAATCCTCCAAACAAATCCAGCAAAATGTTGCCAATACTAAATCCAATTGTGCTCTTTCGCCGGAAATTCATAACAGCCTATAGATTTTTTAGAGCCAACAACTTTAATTCAGTATAAACATATCACAAAATCTTGTAATTTGAATAGAAGAGAACAAAATCACAAGCAATTCATATAGAAGTCTGAGTTTATTCCCTTCAACCAGAGCAACAATTACCTGGGGAATGTACTTAATTACTGTCATAACAACCTGCAATGTGCTGCAATTAAGATATAGAACTGTGAGAATTTATTGTTATAGTGGTTAAATGGATAAAGTACTGTTACCTTAACTTGACCAAACAAACAAATTTATTTTATTGTTATGAAATTTTTTAAACATGAAGAAAAGGGTGTTAAGTAGAACTAATTGTGGATTTAAAAGAAAGTGGCTTACTTGAAGCAGGAAACTAGAAATAACCAAGAGTGTTTAGGGAAAGCCACAAAAACACAAACTGCAACACTCAACCAAGCAACAGTGACAATTGCAATAGCAGTTTTTGAGACCTTCTGATTTCCACGCTGTAAAAAGAAATATGTACTGTTTATTAGCACCAAGTCATAAACTCACATTTCAGTATGCACATAATATTTGAGCTGTAAAGAGTAAAAAAAAAATAATGGTATACTTACATCATAAATAGCAATCTGAAATAAGGTAAATGCTGTTAAAGCAACAGCATGAGTAGAGAAAGCCACATCATTGGCAGCTACAGGTATCATCTGAAATTAAACAATGAAGGTAGTCAGCAGTTCAGCACATTAGTCATTAAGTTCACTATAAAACATAGTATCAACTTAATATGAAGAAATAAAATAGAAGGAAAGTTTGTGATTTTAGTCCATCAAATATCTAAAAAAAATTATTTTGATCCTCGTGATATTTAGTTAAACATATATAGCCTTCTATTAATTAATCAAATTGTGCACTTTTACTTCCAATACTTATACATCATAGGTTTAGTGAATTATTAATTGTTCAACTGTTTAATCACAAATGTATTGTGCAAAAACTGAATTAACATATTTCCTATATAAAGGGGCAAAAACATAGTATTTTTATAAAATTGAATATATAATGTGCTTAACCAAATATCATACGGGCAAATTCAGTGTTTATAACCAAATGAATTATAGCTTTTCAACATTGGAACAATTGTTGCAATTCAATATGGTATCAAAACAAGCATATGAGCAACCGTAACATATTTAATGTAAACAGTTCAACGTGTTTGCGCGGTTCAAACAATTCAATAGAAAAAACGAAAAGGAGAAAAGGATTTGAGGGTGGTGTTATAAACCTCGTTAGAGCCATATCGACGATGATATTGCCTCTGAACGGCAGAACTGAAGAACATGAAAACATTGTAGATGAGATAGGACGAGTGCTTTGTCAAATTCAACACCACAAAATCAAAATTCAACCCCACCACACTGTTTTTCATTCAAAAAGATTCACGTAAGAAACATAATTATTAAGCAAAGAAAAGAACTAGTAGTAAAAGAAGAAATAAATTATGTAGAGAAGAAGCACAAACCTTTTCCTACGGAAATTCAGTACGACTTGAGGATAAAAGCTAATAGACCATAAGACAAACGCAATCCATCCAAAAACATTGTACAACACTTCCAACGAAACTGAATTCCACGACCCCATCAAAATCAACCTCTTTCTTTTAGATTCTTTTGTAACTTCAAAAAACAGGATAATATGTAATCTTTGTTCGTATCAAATACTTATCGCTATTTATAGAAAATAAGCTAAAAATATGGGTTGCTCTGTAATTAGATGCGAATCCCAATGACAGAAGTTTCAGTTGCTGACGAATTAAATTTTTCCAAAAATATTACATCTATGTAATGAATGTGCCCCATATTACGACAGTATTCATGTCGCTTTCTCCCATTATCCATATTTAAGTAATCGTAAATAAGCCTATGTTCAGTAGGATTATATATATTTCCTAAAACAACTATGTTCAATATATAAATTGATAAGCTAGAAAATAGGGTTAATAGTTTAGAAGCGATCAAATTGCACAATTTTTTCGGATGTGTCTGAAGGGAAAGTCAACTTAAACTTTTACACTAAATTTTCAACCATATGTTAATAAAACCTTATGCTTTTATAGTCTTTACGTTTAAATTGAAGTTTTGTATCCTTGTTCTAAACTGGTAGCGAAATTTTAAGTCAGACTCAGGATTTGAAAGTGGCCGGTGAATAAAAATTTGAGCAAATGTTGAAGTGAGATCGAGTCCAGATTCCTGACAGCTCACTATCCTGAGGGTATGTCCGCCTCTGACAAGAGGTAGTTATTTGTGGGGGTGGGAGGGGAGGGGGGGAGACAAGAGGTGGCTACAAAAATGAAATGTCTTATCTCTCATAAAATATTTTGAATTTACATCCGCAATTCATGAATTTAAAATTTTAAAAATGGTAAAATTTATACCAAGCTATTACTACTTGATAAAATGGTGCTATCAAAGATCTTGAAGTAAAATAGCGTTGAATAACGGAGTAATAAAAAATGACTATTAATTTCTCAATTTTTGTTGGATTAAACAAGGTTAAAGAAAAGAGAAAACATGTCTTGTTGCACTTTGTTATTCCATTTTGTTTCAAGCCCAAAATGTATGACTACCATCTTCGGGCTTTTGCATCTATACCCAGTTTTTGAGATCACAATTGAACCTATATCCGATATCCGCCATGTCCACTTTGTTCCTAACTCAATCCTTGTCACTATAACAAAAAAAACCAATGATAATGTCTCTCCTACATTAATTCAAGAGATATAGTCATAGGGATAAATTAAATCTATACCTTGCTATCACAGTTGAGTTGTAACTTGCAAAAATATTCCACTCTTCCTAGCTCTCGGTTCAAGAGAATCCCTGCTAATGTCGAAAAGCCCTCTATACTGTAATGAATTTTCTCTTAGTTATCTCAAGCTAATTGTTCACCTATTTATTACTTTAGGTATCCCCTTTAGGTCTTGCCCGTGACTAGGATGGTGGGCTTGGCCCACTTTATTAGTATAAAATATTTAAATTGTCAGTTGCCTAGCCCTCATTAATTAGACCATCAACCAATCACTTTATACCTATGTAAATAATAATCCCAATTAAAAATATATGTACATGCATATTAATACTCGTGAAAATTAAATAAATTATAACTAATAAAATATCAGGTTATTACATTATCCCCACTTAAAAGAATATTCGTCCTCGAATGTTAACCGACTTATACCCTATAAAAGAGAGGTATGAGTACTTCGTCGTTACACTCATCTTATCTTTTCATATTTACACTACATACGCCTTGTGCATCTTGTTTATTATGTCTAGTCATTGCAAAGAATCTCGGCGGTCCACCCGCTTCCTGAATACTTTGTGCACCTTGTTTATTATGTTCGCGGGCACCTTGTGCACCTTGTTTATTATGTAACATCCCGGACTTTAGACAAAGTCCTACGTCGGCAAAACACAAGAGGGATGGTGAGTATATAAGTTAACCAACCTTAGACCCTAGTGAAGCGTTTTAAACTCGTGAGGGTCTAGGCCCAGAGCGAACAATATCACTAGCGGGCTAGACTGTTACAATTCACCTGCCAAATTAATCTACTAGCTTGTCAAACGTAATATAAGATCCGACATTCACGTCATTGATGTCCTATATATATAGTTCGAATTGTTGGAGAATACATTCATAAGTGCTGCTACAAAAACTTCATTCGTGAATTTTCATTAGTCATTAAACAAAGATCAAACATATTTTGTGGGCTTGACCTTGTAGAATGCTTCTGCTACTGTCAAAATACAATCGCAGGCACGGCAACATACAAGTTAACTGGACAAAACTGGAAACATAGGAGTAAATTTTCGGGATAAGTACAAAAAAAAAAAAAAAAACAGTTTAATTCCATAAATGGTATCTGGGAAGGGTAGTGTATAGGCAGACCTTACCCCTGCCTTATAAAGTTAGAGACGTTTTCTGGATGAGTAAATGTTAGTTTTATTATTAATAAAAAAAACTGCACCAAGCAAGTGCTGAATTTACAAATATGATAGACTACATCTTCTTTTAACTATGTTTCGATTTAATGAAGTCCATGACAGTATTGGACTTATATATACATAATGCATTTTACACCAAAATGACTGTACACAGTTTACGCATTTGATAAAACATTTATTGCTATTTCTCTCTAAATGCTCCACACAATACCAGAAGGAATTGCATTTCGCAGATTGGAGAAACGTCTAAACATAGAATCCACTTAACCATGCCTGAGATCTTTGTTCTGCCTCGGGGAATTTGTGCTCCCAACTCTAGAACTCAGTATACTTAGAGAAAGAGCAAATGAATATGTTCGGAATATCACTAGCTATAGCCGTCAGCGTCCCTCAAAGTCCCTTGGTGTCTACAGGCAGAAATATAGTCTTTACTTAGCATATCTTTGCATACTTTATCAAACAATACAATAAACATTTTACCGTAACGTATGTGGATGATCTGAAGATTTAAGTAATGGGTTCTTGCTTACCACATCAAAATCAAGAGAAGCAACTTCTTTCCTAGAAGGATAGAGCACATAATGTTGCACAATGAAGAGAATGTCCAAGAATATCGACACCAACAACATTCATTTCATCAAAACCACATAATTGTCTAGGCCTTACATAACCAGTAATTAGGCTCAAGAATCAGATACAAAGAGAATCTGAGATAAGTGTAGTAAATAAATAGATAGATATAAAAGAATATTTCTTACCAATGACAATAAGGTCTTGCCGATGTTTCCATAAAAGTTAACCAAAGAATCTGTACAGAAAATAGTTCGAAAATAAACATTAGGCACATATACAGAATCTCATAGAATTCCTTTACTAGGTAAAAATGTAACGACCCGACTTGTCATTTTAAGAATCTATGCCCCATTCAGCTATTTAAGGTCCCGAGCAACTTCGTAATATGTATTATGACTTGCATGTGCGGTCGTTTGATTTTCGAAAGATTCAGAATTTAAATTGAAATAACAATTCTCATTTTTTAAGCTTAAATGAAAAGAGTTGACCGAAGTTTGACTATTGAGCAAACGATTTCGGAATAGAATTTTGATAATTTCAATAGGTCTGTATGATGATTTTGGCCTAGGGTGTATGTTCGGGTTGAGTATCAGGTGGCCAGGAGTATTTCGGCGCTTATTACTGAAGGTTGGCATTTTTAAAGTTTAAGAATTCCTAAGTTTGGGTTGAAGTGAATTTTGATGCTATCGATATCCGTTTGGGATTCCAATCCTGGGAATAGCTCTGCATGATGATTCTGGTCTTAGGGGAGCGTCCGGATGTGGATTTGAAAATCTGTAGGTCATTTCGGGGTCATTTAGCAAAAGTTGGAAATTTGAAGGTTTTTGGGAAGTTTGACCAAGAGTGGACTTTTTGATATCGTGGTCGGATTCCGATTCCGGAAGTGGGAGTAGGTCCGTAATGTCAATTATGACTTGTGTGCAAAATTCGAGGTCAGTCGGATTTGATTTGATAGGTTTTGGCGTCGAATGTAAAACTTTGAAGTTCTAAAGTTCATAAAGCTTGAATTGGGGTGTGATTCATAGTTTTGATGTTGTTTGATGTGATTTGAGGCCTCGAGCAGGTTCGTGTTATGTATTGGGACTGGTTGGTACGATTGGCCGGGGTCCCGGGGGACTCGGGGTCCCGTGGGCCTCGGGTTTGATTCGGGGTGGTTCCGAACCAAGTTTGGGTGTTTTGATATTGTTGGTTGCTGGTTCTGGTGTTGTTCTTCGCGTTCGCGAGGAGCCTCTCGCGTTCACGATGAAGGATTTTGCTGTTGGGACTTTGTTCTTCGCGTTCGCGAAGAAGGAAATGTTGTTGTTCGTCTTTTGACTTTGGAGGCTCATATCTCGCAATCTATAAGGAATTTTAAGATGATCCAAAATTAAAAGTTGTAGCCCTTTGTATCTAGTTTTTAGAAACGTAAGCCATTTATCATTTGGAGTTGTGTACAAAAAGTTATGGTGGATAAACCATAGGCTATCTGGGAAGAGTTTGGAAATCTCTATTGCATAGGGATAACTTTGGAAGCTTATATCTCGCAATCTATAAGAAATTGGGAGATAAGCAACAAATGAAAGTTATATTCTTTGGAGTCTAATTTTCAAAAAGTTAAACCATTAATCATTTGGAGTTTTGTACAAAACGTTATGACTATTATACTAGAGGCTGTCTGAGAAGAGTTTGAAAATGGCTGTTGAAGAATTTGTTCATCGTGAATGCGAGGGGAGTGTCGCGAACGCGAAGAACAAACCCCTAGGCAGCATAATAAAGTCCAATTTAGTCTCATTCTTCCATTATTGGACCAAGGAAGCTCGGGTGAGGCGATTTTACGAGAGTGTTTCAAGGAAAACAATGGGGGTAAGAATTCCTAACTTGATTTTGGTTAAATTACATGAATCTATTGCTGTTTTATCACTAAATTAGTGAATTGGGTTGAAAATGGTAGAAATTCTCTAGACTTTAATTTATGATTTGAAGGGCGATCCGTTATCGGAATTTGATAATTTTGGTATGGTTGAACTCGTATCAGAATGGGTGTTCAGATTTCGTAAAATATTTGTTGGATTCCGAGGGGCGGGCCCCGTGTTTTCTTTTTAGAATAAAATTTTAAGTTGGTATTTTATTATCCGGAATTATTTCCGATGAGTTTTAATGAAGTTATACAATTAGTTTGTTTAGATTTGAGCTGTCCGGAGGTCAATTCAAGCAAATGAATATCGGCCTAACTTCAAAAAGGTAAGTATCTTGCCTAAACTTGTGTGAGAAAATTTTCCCTTAGGCATTAAGTCTTACGTGGAGATTGTGTGATTAAAAATCATGTACGCGAGGTGACGAGTACGTACTTGGTTTATATGTGCAAATTATATCGGTTAAAATTCGTAGACACCCTTATGTATTAAATTGGAAAATTGTTGAAACTTATTAAATCCTTTATTTGTCATGCCTCTTTTCCTTGTTTGACGAGGTTGTTTTTATATGATAATTTGATATGATTTCCACTTATTTTTTATGTGAATTCTGTGTTTGTTGAGTTTCCATTTCGTGAAAATAATTTCATTATGAATTTTTCCTTTGCAAATAATTTATTAAATAATTTTAAAAGGAGGCATTAATCTATTTGCTAAAACTTTAGATTAAAGAAGGCGTTGTTCCTTGATGAATTACTTTTCAGTTCATGTCATTGAAATTGGTATTGAGTTATAAAGGTCATAAATCATATTGAGGCGAAGTGTTAAATTATAAAATATTATTTTATTGAGTTTTTCACTCCCGGATATTTTGTTAAGATTTTTGTGCGCATTATGGCCGAGTCGTGAGCTTCTTATTGTGGAAAATTAATGTATTGTTGATTTATGTGGAAAGTTATAATATTTGGACACCTGATGTGCAATATGTGATATTTTATAATATTTGAGCACTTGATGTGCAATTTGTGATTGTCACGACCCGAAATTCCTACCTTCAGGATCGTGATGGCGCGTAATATTTCACTTGCTAGGAAAGCCAACGTTAAAATAATCTTAACTATTTTAAAGCAAATTTAATTAAATAGAAGTCAAATTACTGAAATAAAGTGTGGAAGACCATAAATACCGAATTATCAAAATACATCTCCGAATCTGGTGTCACAAGTACACGAGCTACTAGGATAATACAAATAAAGGTCTGAATAAAATTCAAGCTATTTGAAAGATAATACACAGCTAAGATAAGATAGAAGGGGACTTCAGAACTGCGGACGCTGTGCAGTTATACCTCAAGTCTCCTCTGGGTAGTTGAATCCGAGCAAGTTTATGGTACGTCGCTGGGACCAACTCTAAAATCTGCACAAGAAGTACAGAGTGTAGTATGAGTACAACCGACCCCATGTATTCTGTAAGTGTCGAGCCTAACCTCGATGAAATAGTGACGAGACTATGACAAGACACATACATAAACAACCTGTACAAGTATATACAAATACGAAGCAACAATAAAACAATAAATAACATTTTATAAATTTGGGAGGGAACATGCTAAGGGGGTTGATATAATAATTTTAGCAGGAGAATTATCACTTAGCAGCCAAATAATTCCTCAACAATAAAATGAGCAATTGATGATATGAAAATGGCACGACACCACTCTTCGTGCTTTTACTCTCATTTGGCATGGCATCACCCTTCGTGCTTTTACACTTTCTGAAAATGACACGACATCATCCTTCGTGCTTTTACACTCACAAATGGCATGACAACACCCTTCGTGCTTTTACACTCACAAATGGCACGACAACACCTTTCGTGCTTTTACACTCACAAATGGCACGACAACACCCTTCTTGATTTTACACTCTTACTTACCATGACAATGATATTATAAATAATAAAAATAGCACGGCATCACCCTTCGTGCTTTTACAATCTTCCTTACTATGAAAATAATAATATAAATTTGGAAGAGTATTTAAATGCGGGCATATGCACTTATCAATCTATTCAATACCAGAATACTGACTTCACCTTCCAAAATATTCAACAATAATTAAATGAATAATAATTTCACGAATAATGATCAAATAATCAATAATAAACTTAAATAAGAATATCTTAATTAAATAGGCAATTATTCATAATAAACAAATTTCACCCGCATGCTTTGACTCAACCACAATGCATAAGTACTCGTCACCTCACATATACATTATACCCGCACATTAAATCACGTAGCAAATAGACAACTAAGTCCTACTCTCTCAAGTCAAGGTTAACCACGACACTTACCTCACTTTGCAACCAAATTCAAGAATCCAATAAGCCCTTGCTTCGCGAATTGTCCGAAATCCTAAAATCTAGTCATAAACAATTTAATATACTCAATACAAATCGTAGAAATTAATTCCATATGAATTTACTAATTTTTCGGATTAAAATCCGAAATTCATCTAAAATTCGACTGTGGGGCTCACGTCTCGAATCTCAGAAAAACTTACGAAATTCAAACACCCGTTCCGAGACGAGTCAAACCATACAACAATTATCAAATTCCGATGTCAAATGAACCTTCAAATCTAAACTTTTCGTTTTTGGAAAGTTTTACAAAAATTCCAATTTCTTCCATCTAAATCCGAAATAAAGGATGAATATAGACATGAATTTATGAAATATAATCACTTTTGGTTATAGAACACTTACCCAATTCCAAGTCGTGCAAAATTCCTTTGAAATCGCCTAAATCCAAGACTCAAAACTCAAAATTGAGTAAAAATGGCTAAAACCCGATTTTATGTATTCTGTCCAGCATTTTCGCACCAGCGGACTATATTTTTGCACATGCGGCTTCGCATTTGCGGAACAGGGCAGCTTGTCCAGTGGCCGCATCTGCGCCCAAAAATGTCGCACCTGCGACATCGCAGAAGCGCCTAGTGACCGCAGAAGCGGTCTTCCTCACAGAAGCGACTCGTCCATCACGGATGCAGTTGCGCACCTGCGCTCATTTCTCCGTAGAAGCGGAGCTCGGCAGGGCTGTCCAATGTCACAGAAGCAATTGGAATTCTGCAGGAGCGACCACGCACCTACGCACAAAATGTCGCAGGTGCGACACACCAGAACCAGCACTAGGCAGCAAGTTCCAATTGCTCTGTGACTCGTCCGTAACTCATCCGAGCCACTCGAGAACTTGTCCGAATATTCCAACAAGTCCCGTAACATAATGCAGACTTACACGGGGTTTCAAATCACGTCAAACAACATCAAAATTGCGCTTCACACCTTGATTCGGACTTTTGATTTTTTAAACTTTTCACTTTGCAAAACTCATGCCAAAACATATTAAACGAATCCGGAATGACTTCAAATATGGCACATAAGTCATAAATGACATAACAGAGCTATTCCAATTTCCAAAATCAGATTCCGACCCCGATATCAAAAAGTCATTTTCGTTGTCAAACTTTGGAAATCTTTAGCCTTTAAATTCCTAGTTTCCGTTAAATGGCCATAACCTGAGCTGGGGACCTCCAAATTAAATTTTGGGCATACGCCCAAGTCCCAAATCATGATACGGACCTACGGAAAGTGTCAAAATACTGATCTGGGTCCGTTTGCTAAAAATATTGACCAAGGTTAACTTAATTAAGTTTTAAAGCCCCATTTCACATTTTAATCTATTTTTTCATATAAAAACTTTCCGAAAAATTATACGGACTGTGCACGCAAGTTGAGGAATGATAAATAGTGCTTTTCAAGGTCTTAGAACACAGAATGTATTATTAAATTTAAAGATGACTTTTTAGATCATCACAATGATATGTTGTAAGATTTGAGCACTTGATGTGCAATTTTTGATATATTGTAATATTTGAGCACTTAGCAATTTGTGATATGTTGTGATATGTGAGCACTTGAGGTACAAGTTATATTATGCTGTGATATTTGGGCACTTGAGGTGCGATTTGTGAAATATTATGATATTGATACGCATACGGTGATATAAGGTCAGGGTATTGAAACACATGCAGTGAGATAAGGGTGGCTTGAAACGCGTGGCTAGTAGGGAAACTACTAGAAGTCATGAAATATAATACGGGTGGTTAAAACGCGGGATGCCATTTCGGGAAAAATAATTTCTTTAAAATTAAATGTGAAGGCTCCCGCGATGATATAGGAAAATGAGATATTGTGAATTTATTTATGATTTGGGACTACGAGGTGGTACCTCGGGAGTGCCCTGTTGATATTTCGTATTTATATTCTTGTCTTTGGTGACTTTGGTTCATTTAATATGTAAATTGTTGTCTTCTTCCGTGATGTACTAGTTGACTTTATTATTATATGTTTTGTGCTCCTTGTTGTATTCTGTTGTCTTTGGAATTTTAGTACGAGACTGAAGTTTTAAAGTTTTTGGATTTTTACTGATTTTCGATGATTGAGTTGTTTTAAATAAAATAAATTACTATTATATTTTAAATTAATAAGTTTTACATCCAAATCGGCAGCTATCGGGTGCTTCATTTTAATTGAAATGTTATTTTCTTCACTCAAACGATTTTTAAAATAAATTCATTTCTTTGTTGATTTTTTACTTGATTTAAAAATTTTAAACTTACTTTATTAGAAATAAATTGATCATGTAGATATTATGTCACGACCCAAATAAACCCTCCGTAAGGTGTCGTGACGGCACCTAGTATTTACGACTAGGTAAGCCTAATATTACGAAAAATGTAAAGAAAATATAACATTTTAAAAATAAACAGCATATTGTGAATAACTAAAAGTAGTACCACTCGGCATATACAAAATAATTTCTCAAGACCCGGAATATCACTAAATCACAAGCTGCTATAACTTATGTAGCTCAATACAAAAGTCTGAAGATAATAAAGAAAGTTTCTAGGCGAGGGAGTAGAAGGGGACTCTGAGGATCTGCGGACACAAGCAGAAGTACCTAGAAGTCTCCTAGAATCAGCAGCACGCACTAACCCCGAGGCTGATAGCCCGTACCTGAATCTGCACACGAAAACATGTGCAGGAAAGGGTATGAGTACACCACAATGGTACCCAGTAAGTGCCAAGCCTAACCTCGGTCGAGTAGTGGCGAGGTCGGATCAAGGCCCTACCGGAGTAAATATAATAAATTAAACAGTAAAATATATAAGTAAAGTTTACGGTAACACAGTTAAAGAAATTCTTGAAAATTTAACAGTTAAGGGAACCCTCATCTCAGAACAAGGTAAACACAAAGTGGAATCTCCCGGGATATCATCCCGTAGTTCCGAATGAATATGCAGTACAAGGGGATCTCCCGGAATACGTCTGTTGTCCCAAAGTAAATATGCAGTGCTGGGGGATCTCCCGGAATACGTCCGTAGTCCCAAAATAAATATGCAGTGCTGGGGGACCTCCCGAAATACGTCCGTAGTCCCAAATAAATATGCAAAATAGGGGGTTCTCCCGGAATACGTCCGTAGTCCCAATTTAAATATGCAACGCAAGATGAAATGACGAGTATGTCATCGAGTTATATAATTTGCACTGAACACAGATAAGGAAAGTAGGGACTTAATTAAGCATGGCGCACAGAATATCAAATAGGCAGTTAAAATACGTAAGAATGCTTCTCTAATCTAAACTAAACAATTAAACTTATTAGTGCAATTTAATAAGGGAAAATAATTTATGATTTAGAAAGGAAAAACATGATTTTTGAAATAATAGCCCGTGTACGTACTCGTCACCTCACGTACACGACGCCCACACATCAATTAATATCAAACATCTTAAGGAAAAAGTCCCCAACACAAGGTTAGGCAAGCCACTTACCTCGACCGCTCGAATCAACTTGATATCACATTCTTGCCACGAGTATCCGACTCCAAATGACCAGAATCTATTCAAATTAATTGCATGATGTAAATATAACTACAAGTAACTAATTTAACTAATTAATTTGAAGCTAAAGCGTGAAATTAGGAAAAACTCCCAAAACGTTTCCCCGGGCTCACGTCTCGAAATCAAGTAAAAATTACAAATTATGAACAACCATTCACTCATGAATTCACTCGAACAAAAATCATCTAAATCCGACATCAAATTCCCATTCAAATCTCAGATTTTCAATTGGGGAACCTTTTCCCCCATTTCCAAACTTTTACCCTCAAATTCCTTAATTAGACGAGGAAAACAACAATAGATTAATGAAATATACACGAATTAGAGTTAAGAATCGTTACCCACTGATTTCCTCTTCAAATCCCTTGCAAAAATCGCCTTCTCCTGACCTAAAATTCGAATTGGTGAAAAAGAGGAATGAACCCTCGAAACTGCCTCTTCAACCCAGCGATTTGGGCACCTGCGGACCTAGGACCGCACCTGTGGACAAAATCATCGCAGGTGCGAAGGTCACTTATTCGGGTTGGGTCCGCATCTGCGGGCATTTCTCGCACCTGCGGTCCACACGGCGCATCTGCGCATTTCATTTAAGCGCCAGGTTCCGCACCTGCGCCCACGCTTCGCACCTACAGGCTCGCAGGTGCGGTCAAACTTGCACACCTGCGCTCTATCACCAGCCTCCCCAGTTCCGCATCTGCGAACTCCCTCCGCACCTGTAGCTCGCACACCTACGGTCTCCTTTCCGCAGGTGCGAAACACCAGAACCAGCAAAGGCACCAGATTTTTCTAAGTCCAGAATTCATTTCGTTAAGCGTTCGAAATACACCCGAAGCCCCCCGGGACCTCAACCAATCCTACCAACCAATCCTATAACACCATACAAACTTAGTCGAGCCTTCAAACCACATCAAACAACACCAAATACATGAATTATGCACGGATTCAAGCCTAAGAACTTAGAATTTTCCAAATTATACAAATGACGTCGAACCATGTCAAATCTAGTCTGAATGACCTCAAATTTTACACACAGGTCACAAATGACACTACAAACTTACATCCAGCTCCGGAATTCCATTCCGAGCTCGATATAAAAAATTCCACTATCGGCCGAAATCGCCGAAAATCTAACTTTCGCCAATTCAAGCCTAAATCTACTATAGACCTCCAAAACACATTCCGGACGCGCTCCTAAGCTCAAAATCACTCAACGGAGCTAACAGAGTCGACAGAATTCCATTTCAGATCCTTCTTCACACAGTTCCGACTACGGTCCAATTTCTAAGACTTAAACTCACCACTAGGGACTAAATGTCCCAAAACTCCCCGAATTCCATAACCAATCACTCCGGCAAATCCCAAAAACAGAAACAAATGTGGGGAAAGCAGATATTAGGGGATCGGGGCTCTAATTCTCAAAACGACCGGCCGGGTCATTACATCCTCCCCCTCTTAAAACAATCGTTCGTCCTCGAACGAGTATAAAGACATACCTGAAACTATGAAAAGATGAGGGTACTGGCTGCGCATGTCCTGTTCGGTCTCCCAAGTCGCCTCCTCAACCTGCTAACCCCTCCACTGGACCTTTACTGAAGCAATATTCTTTGACCTAAGCTTTCTGACCCACCTGTCCAAAATGGCTACTGGCTCCTCAATATAAGATAGATCTTTGTCCAAGTGGACTGAGCTGAAATCCAATACATAAGTCGGATCACCGTGATACTTTCGGAGCATAGACACGTGGAATATTGGGTGAACTCCTGCTAGGCTGGAAGGCAAGGCAAGCTCATAAGCAACCTCTCCAACTCATCGCAATATCTCAAAAGGACCAATGAACCTCGGGCTCAGCTTGACCTTCTTCCCGAATCTCATGACGCCCTTCATAAGCGATACCCGAAGCAGGACAAGCTCACTAACCATAAATGCCAAATCACGATACTTCCGGTACGCATAACTCTTCTGCCTGGACTGGGCTGTGCGAAGTCTCTCCTGAATCACCTTCACCTTATCCAGGGAATCCTGGACCAAATATGTACCCAATAATCGGGCCTCGCCCGGCTCAAACAATCCCACTGGGTACCAGCACCGCCTACCATACAAAGTCTCATACGGTGCCATCTGAATGCTGGACCGGTAACTGTTGTTGTAAGCAAACTCTACAAGTGGATAGTATTAGTCCCATGACCCTCCAAACTCCATCACACAGGCACATAGCATATCCTCAAGAATCTGAATCGTGCGCTCGGACTGCCCGTCCATCTGAGGGTGAAAGGTTGTGCTCAGCTCCACCCTAGTACCCAACTCCTGCTGTACGACTCTCCAAAACCGTGATGTGAATTGTGTACCTCTGTCTGAAATGATGGATACTGGAATACCATGAAGGCGGACAATCTCTCTGATATAAATATCAGCCAGCCTCTCAAAAGAATAAGTGGTCAACACTGGAATAAAATGAGCTGACTTGGTCAGCCGATGATCACCCAAATAGCATCAAACTTTCTCAAAGTCCGTGGAAGTCCAACTACGAAGTCCATGGTGATCCGCTCCCACTTCCACTCTGGGATCTCTATCCTCTGAAGTAATCCACCCGGCCTCTGGTGCTTATATTTGACCTGCTGACAGTTGAGACACTTGGACACAAACCCAACTATATCCCTTTTCATCCTTCTCCACCAATAGTGCTGTCTCAAATCCTGGTACATCTTTGCGGCACCGGGATGAATGGAGTACCGCGAGTTGTGGGCCTCCTCGAGAATCAACTCCCGAATCCCATCTACATTGGGCACACAGATCCGGCCTACATCCTCATCACACTGTCATCACCAATAGTCACATCTCTGGCATCAACTCGCCGAACCATGTCTTGAAGAACTAGAAGATGAGGATCATCATACTGGCGCTCCCTAATACGGTCATAAAGAGAAGAGCGAGCAGCCACACAAGCTAATACCCGGCTAGGCTATGAAATATCCAATCTCACAAACTGGCTGGCTAAGTCCTGAACATCTAAGGCTAAGGGCCTCTCAGCTACCGGAAGATATGCCAAACTCCCCAAACTCTCTGCCCGGCGACTCAATGCGTCGGCCACTACATTGTCCTTCCCCGGGTGGTACAATATAGTGATATCATAGTCTTTAAGTAGCTCCAACCATCTCCGCTGACGCAAATTAAGGTCCTTCTGCCTGAATAAGTGCTGCAAACTCTGGTGATCAGTGTAGATCTCATAAGGAACACCGTACAAATAATGACGCTAGATCTTCAGGGCGTGAACAATAGCTGCTAACTCGAGATCATGGTCCGAATAATTCTTCTCATGCACCTTCAACTGTCTAGATGCGTAAGCAATCACCCTACTGTCTTGTATCAATACCGCTCCAAGGCCAATCCTCGAGGCATCATAATAGACAATGTAGGACCCCGAACCTGTAGGCAATACTAATACTGGGGCTGTAATCAAAGCTGTCTTGAGCTTCTGAAAGCTCTCCTCACACTCTTTGGTCCACCTGAACGGAGCACCCTTCTAGGTCAGCCTAGTCATAGGTGCTACAATGGATGAAAATACCTCCACAAAGCAACGGTAATACCCCGCCAAACCATGGAAACTACGGATCTTCGTAGCTGATGATGGTATAGGCCAACTCTGCACTGCCTCCACCTTCTTCGGATCTACCTTGATCCCATCACAAGACACTATGTGGCCTAAGAATGCCATTGAATCAAGCCAGCATTCACACTTGGAAAATTTTGCATACAACCTCTTCTCCCTCAAAGTCTGAAGCACGGTCCTCAAGTGCTGCTCATGATCTTCCCGAGACCAGGAATATACCAGGATGTCATCAATAAACATAATGATGAAGGAATCAAGATAAGGCCAGAACACAATGTGCATCAAATGCATTAAGGCTGCTGGGGCATTGGTTAGCCCAAATGACATGACAAGAAACTTATAATGACCATATCTGGTCCTGAAAGCAGTCTTCGAGATATCCGACTCCCGAATCTTCAACTGATGATAGCTAGAACGCAAGTCAATCTTGGAAAATACCCTGCCACCCTGTAACTGATCAAATAAATCATCGATGTGAAGCAAAGGATACCTGTTCTTCACTGTAACCCTGTTCAACTGCCGATAATCAATACACATACGCATAGAACCGTTCTTCTTCTTCACAAATAAGGTGATACACTAGGCCCAATGAAACCCTTATCAAGCAACTCCTACAACTCCTTCAACTCAGGAGGAGCAATACGGTAAGGAGGAATAGATATGGGCTGAGTGCCTGGCAACAAATCAATGCCGAAATTTATATCTCTATCGGGCGGCATACCCGGGAGATCGGCTGGAAACACATCAGGGAAGTCCCTCACTACTGGGACTGACTCAATTGTAGGGGTATCAATACTGACATCTCTCACATAGGCCAAATACACATCACACCCCTTCTCAACCATTCGCTGAGCCTTAAGAAATGAAATGACCCTGCGAGGAGTATACTCTAAGGTACCTCTCCATTCTAATCTCGGCAAGCCTGGCATAGCCAACGTCATGGTCTTAGCGTACCAATCAAGAATAGCATAATGGGGCGACAACCAGTCCATGTCCAAGATAACATCAAAAACTACCATACGGAGTAATAACAAATCGGCTCTGGTCTCAAAACCACTAAGAGTAATCAAACACGACCGATGTACGTGGTTCACAATGAGAGAATCTCCCACAGGAGTATATACATAAAGATGGGAACTCAAAGAATCACGAGATATCCTCAAATGTGGAGCAAAATAAGAAGACACATATGAATACGTAGAGCCTGGGCAAATAATACTGATGCTTCCTTATGACAGACAAGGACGATACCTGTGATGACTGAATCTGAAGAAACGCCTATAAATGGACTGGAAGGGCATAGTACTAGGCCTGGCCTCCCCTTCTAGGGTGACCTCTACCACCCCGACCTCCGCCTCGATCGGCCTGAGGAGGTGGAGTGGAAGCTGGGGCTGGAAGAATGGCCGGAGGACCCGGTGGTGCATGTGGAGGCTGATAAGTTTGTGGAGGTGTACCCCTCCTGGCTCTGGGCAATCTCTAATCATGTGACGAGTGTTACCACACTCAAAACAACCCTTCGGAGGACGCGACGGCTGAGACTGACTCAGACCTGGCCTGCTGGACTGGCCGGTAATAGCACCTCGAGTAGGAGGCATACTGGATACTGGCGGTGCATAATAGGGCTCCTGAGGTCTAGGAGGAGCTGGAATACCGCTGGCTGTTGGAAGAGCTGAATGAACATGGCGACTCACAAAACCCCTACCATAGCGTGCTGCTGGTGCACGAGCTCCTGAATAATGACCAGTCTCTCGAGACCTCTTGGCCTCTCTCTCCTCTCTATCCCGGGCGAACATGCCCTCCACTCTCCTGGCAATGCTCACTGCCTGCTGATAAGTGATGTCCATCTCCAACTCCGTGGCCATACTGGTCCAAATACTGGGGTGGAGTCCCTCAATGAAGCGACGAACCCTCTCTCTGACTGTAGCAACCAGAGCTGGTACATGTCGAGCTAACTCACTGAAACAGACTGCATACTCCAACACAGTCATAGCACCCTGACGCATCTGCTCAAACTCTACGTGCCAAGAATATCTCTGAAAACTGAGTCCAAGTGAGTGAGGTGGCCTTGTCCGGACTTCTCAACTCATACGCACGCCACCACTGATATGCCGCTCCCCTCAGCTGGAAAGAGGTTAAAGAAACCACACTCGTCTCCACAATGCCCATAGTGCGGAGAATACGATGACACTCCTTAAGAAAACCTAGAGCATCATCTGAAGCTAGTCCGCTGAAAGTAAGTGGGTGGTACTTCTTGTACCTCTCAAGTCTGAGCTGCTCTGTCTCAGAAGCAGCTACCCTAGTCTCTTGCTAAAACAGAGCCACTGGGGTCATAGAAATATACTCTAGGGCTTGATTAACCTAGACCCTCTGCTCAGGAGTGCGGGTTGCAGGAGTCTGTGCCCCTCCCCCGACCTGAGATGTAGCGAGAGCTATCGGAAATAGTCCAGCCTGAGCTAGAGTGCTGAACATGCTCATGAACTGAGCTAAAGACTCCTGGATGGCTGGAGTAGTAATAAGGATCTCCGGTGCGAGCCCTCCAGCTAGAGCTGCTGGGGGATCCTCTGACATAGCTCTCGCAGGTGCTCGGGCAGCACTGTGTGGTCGTCCTCTACCCCGACCCCAACCTCTGGCGGCCCTGGCAGGGGGCTCGGGTGCCTGATCGTCGGTCCTCCTAGTACAGGTCCTTACCATCTATGAGAAAGAATAGAATAGAATTATTTTAGAATTTTTGATGTCAACAACTCGCACGACAAGGAAATCAAAGAAATATGATTGTTCTTAAGAGTTACATAGCCTCCCGAAGATAAGTACGGACGTCTCCGCACCGATCCGTGAGACTCTAATAAACCGGCTTGTGACTCGCGACTCCTATGAACCTAGTGCTCTGATACCAACTTGTCACGACCCAAATAAATCCTCCGTAAGGTGTCGTGACGGCACCTAGTCTTTACGACTAGGTAAGCCTAATATTATGAAAAATGTAAAGAAAATACAACATTTTAAAAATAAACAGCATATTGTGAATAACTAAAAGTAGTACCACTCGGCATATACAAAATAATTTTCCAAGACCCGGAATATCACTAAGTCACAAGCTGCTATAATTTATGTAGCTCTATACAGAAGTCTGAACATAATAAAAAAAGTCTCTAGGCGAGGGAATAGAAGGAGACTCTGAGGATCTGCTGACGCAAGCAGAAGTACCTTGAAATCTCCTAGAATCAGCAGCACACACTAACCCCGAGGCTGATAGCTCGTACATGAATCTGCATACGAAAACATGTGCAGGAAAGGGCATGAGTACACCACAATGGTACCTAGTAAGTTCCAAGCCTAGTCTCGGTAGAGTAGTGACGAGGTCGGGTCAAGGCCCTACCGGAGTAAATATAATAAATTAAATAGTAAAAGATATAAGTAAAGTTTACGGTAACACAATTAAAGAAATTCTCGAAAATTTAACAGTTAAGGGAACCCTCGTCTCAGAACAAGGTAAACACAAAGTGGAATCTCCCGGGATACCGTCCCGTAGTTCCGAATGAATATGCAGTACAAGGAGATCTCCCAGAATACGTACGTAGTCCCAAAGTAAATATACAGTGCTTGGGGATCTCCCGGAATATGTCCGTAATTCCAAAATAAATATGCAGTGCTGGGGGATCTCCCGGAATATGTCCGTAAACACAAATAAATATACAAGACAGTGGGATCTCCCGGAATACGTCCGTAGTCCCAATTTAAATATGCAACGCAAGATGAAATGACAGGTATGGCATCGAGTTATATAATTTACACTGAACACAGATAAGGAAAGTAGGGACTTAACTAAGCATGACACACAGAATATCAAATAGGCAGTTGAAACACGTAAGCATGCTTCTTTAATATAATATAAATAATTAAACTTATTAGTGCAATTTAATAAGGGAAAACAGTTTATGATTTAGAAAGAAAAAACGGGATTTTTTCAATAATAGCCCGTGTACGTACTCGTCACCTCACGTACAGGACGCCTACACATTAATTAATATCAAACATCTTAAGGGAAAAGTCCCTAACACAAGGTTAGGCAAGCCACTTACCTCGCCCGCTCGAATCAACTTGATATCACGTTCTTGCCACGAGTATCCGACTCCAAATGACCAGAATCTATTCAAATTAATTGCATGATGTAAATATAACTACAAGTAACTAATTTAACTAATTAATTCGAAGCTAAAGCATGAAATTAGGAAAAACGCCCAAAAGGTCTCCCCGGGACCACGTCTCAAAATCGGGTAAAAATTACAAATTATGAACACCCATTCACTCACGAATTCACTCGAACAAAAATCATCTAAATCCGACGTCAAATTCCCATTCAAATCTCAAAATTTAATTGGGGAACCTTTTTCCCCATTTCCAAAGTTTTACCCTCAAATTCCTTAATTAGACAAGGAAAACAATAATAGATTAATGAAATATACACGAATTAGAGTTAAGAATCGTTATCCACTTATTTCCTTTTCACAACCCTTGCAAAAATCGCTTTCTCCCGAGCTAAAATTCGAATTGGTGAAAAATAAGGAATGAACCCTCGAATTTGCTTCTTCAACCCAGCGATTTTCGCACCTGCGGTCACGCACCTGCGGAAAAAATCATCGCAGGTGCGAAGGTCACTTATCCGGGTTGGGGCCGCATTTGCGGGCATTTCTCGCACCTGTGGTCCATACGGCGCATCTTCGCATTTCGTTTAAGTGCCAGGTTCCGCACCTGCGCCCACGCTTCGCACCTGCGGGCTCGCAGGTGCGGTCAAACTTGCGCACCTGCGCTCCATCACTAGCCTCCCCAATTCCGCATTTGCGCACTCCCTCCGCACCTGCGGTCTCCTTTCCGCAGGTGCAAAACACCAGAACCAACAAAGGCACCAGATTTTCCTAAGTCCAATATTCATTCCGTTAAGCATCCGAAACATACCCGAGGCCTCCGGGACCTTAACCAAACCTACCAACCAATCCTATAACACCATACGAACTTATTCGAGCCTTCAAACCACATCGAACAACACCAAATACATGAATTAAGCATGGATTCAAGCCTAAGAACTTAGAATTTTCCAAAATCTACAAACGACGTCGAACCACGTCAAATCTAGTCCGAATGACCTCAAATTTTACATACAGGTCACAAATGACATTACGAACCTACAGCCACCTCCGAAATTCTATTCTGAGCTCGATGTAAAAAATTTCACTATCGGCCCAAATCGCCGTAAATCTAACTTCTGCCAATTCAAGCCTAAATCTACTACAAACCTCCAAAACACATTCCGGACGCGCTCCTAATCTCAAAATACTCAACGGAGCTAACGGAGTCGACGGAATTCCATTCCGGATCTGTCTTCACACAGTTCCGACTACGGTCTAATTTCTAAGACTTAAATTCACCACTAGGGACTGAGTGTCCCAAAACTCCCCGAATTCCATAACCAATCACTCTGGCAAATCCCAAAAACAGAAACAAATGTGGGGAAAGAAAATATGAGGGGATCGGGGCTCTAATTGTCAAAACGACCGGCCGGGTCATTACATCCTCCCCCTTTTAAAACAACCGTTCGTCCTCGAACGAGTATAAAGACATACCTGAAACTGTGAAAAGATGAGGGTACAGGCTGCACATGTCCTGCTCGGTCTCCCAAGTCGCCTCTTTCACCGGCTGACCCCTCCACTAAACCTTTACTGAAGCAATATTCTTTGACCTGAGCTTTCTGACCTGCCTGTCCAAAATGGCTACTGGCTCCTTAACATAAGATAGATCCTTGTCCAACTAGACTAAGCTGAAATCCAATACATGAGTCGGATCACCATGATACTTTCGGAGCATAGACACGTGGAATAGCGGGTGAACTCCTGCTAGGCTGGGAGGCAAGGCAAGCTCATAAGCAACCTCCTCAACTCGCCGCAATATCTCAAAAGGACCAATGAACCTCGGGCTCAGCTTGCCCTTCTTTCCGAATCTCATGACGCTCTTCATAGGTGATACCCGAAGCAGGATCCCCTCACCAACCATAAATGCCAAATCACGAACCTTACGGTCCACATAACTCTTCTGCCTGGACTAGGCTGTGCGAAGTCTCTCCTGAATCACCTTCACCTTATCCAGGGCATCCTGGACCAAATCTGTCCCCAACAATCGGGCCTCGCCCGACTCAAACCATCCCATTGGGGACCGGCACCGCCTATCATACAATGCCTCATACGGTGCCATCTGAATGTTGGACTGGTAACTGGTGTTGTAAGAAAACTCTACAAGTGGCAAGTATTGGTCCCATGACCCTCCGAACTCCATCACATAGGCACGAGGCATTTTTATTGAAAAATGCATATTTGAAAGATTTATACTTGAAGTACTTACATTGGAAAGACGTATATTTGAGGGACTTGATTGATTAGTTGTATTTGTGTTTCTTATTCGTTTGAGCAATATTTATAGTGTTCTTGTTGTCTTGTTATTTATATCATTTATTTATTCTTGTTGCCATCGTTGCCATTTGTTTCTATTATTATTATTATTATTATTATTATTATTATTATTATTATTATTATTATTATTATTATTATTATTATTA
The DNA here is from genome assembly GCF_000390325.3 of Nicotiana tomentosiformis. NCBI lineage: Eukaryota > Viridiplantae > Streptophyta > Magnoliopsida > Solanales > Solanaceae > Nicotiana > Nicotiana tomentosiformis. The sequence continues at coordinate 98,339,346 of NC_090813.1, read as the reverse complement.
TTATTATTATTATTATTATTATTATTATTATTATTATTATTATTATTATATACTGCTACACTGCATAGGTTAATTGATTAGTGAGTGTCTTGACTGTACATTGTCACTACTCCACCGAGGTTACTCTTGATACTTACTGGGTACCGACTGTGGTGTACCTATACTACACTTCTGCACATTTTTGTGCAGAGTCAGGTATTGGAGATATCGGACTCGGACATAGTTAGAGTGCAATCGCAAGGATTCAATGTAGAGCTGCTTGGTCGTCGCAGTCCCTTGGAGTCTTTCCATTTTATCGTACTGTCAATTATTATTCGAACAATATTATATATTCAATTTTCTTGAGATCATTTCATGTATTCAGTTAGAGTTCGTGACTCAATATTACCAGTCTTGGGTGATTGTATCATTATTTTCGTTATTGGTTTCGATTATCTATTTATAAAAAAAATATGGCTTGGATTGTTATTATGATCGGCTTATTTAGTCATAAAGACTAAGTACCATCACGACCCCTGTGGTGGAATTTTGGGCCGTGACAAAATAATAGAAATATTAAAGTATGTTAGTGGAACTCTATATAATTGAAATGTGAAACTCACGCTGATCTGTGGATTGCACTGCCATCTGCCCATAATTTGTTAAACCTCCAAACAAATCCAGCAAAATGTTGCCAATACTAAACCCAATTGTGCTTTTTCGCCGAAAATTCATAACAGCCTATAGATTTTTACAGAGCTAAAAACTTTAATTCAGGAATCATCAGAAGGAAACAGATAGTATAAACATATCACAAAATCTTGTAATTTGAATAGAAGAGAACAAAATCACAAGCAATTCATATAGAAGTCTGAGTTTATTCCCTTCAAACAGAGCAACAATTACATGGGGAATATACTTAATTACTGTCATAACAACCTGCAATGTGCTGCAATTAAGATATAGAAGTGTGAGAATTTATTGTTATAGTGGTTAAATGGATAAAGTACTGTTACCTTAACTTGACCAAACAAACAAATTTATTTTTATTGTTATGAATTTTTTTAAACATGAAGAAAAGGGTGTTAAGTAGAACTAATTGTGGATTTAAAAGAAAGTGGCTTACTTGAAGCAGGAAACTAGAAATAGCCAAGAGTATTTAGGGAAAGCCACAAAAATACAAACTGCAACACTCAACCAAGAAACAGTGACAATTGCAATAGCAGTTTTTGGGACCTTCTGATTTCCACGCTGTAAAAAGAAATATGTATTGTTTATTAGCACCAAGTCATAAACTCACATTTCAGTATGCACATAATATTTGAGCTGAAAATAGTAAAAAAAAAGAATGGTATACTTACATCATAAATAGCAATATGATATAAGGTAAATGTTGTTAAAGCAGCAGCATGAGTAGAGAAAGTCACGTCATTGGCAGCTACAAGTATCATCTGAAATTAAACAATGAAGGTAATCAACAGTTCAACACATTAGTCATTAAGTTCACTATAAAACATAGTATCAACTTAATATGAAGAAATAAAATAGAAGGAAAGTTTGTGATTTTAGTCCATCAAATATCTAAAAATATTTATTTTGATCCTCGTGATATTTAGTTAAACATATATAGCCTTCTATTAATTAATCAAATTGTGCACTTTTACTTCCAATACTTATACATCATAGGTTTAGTGAACTCTATATAATTGAAATGTGAAATTCACGTTGATCTATGGATTGCACTGCCATCTGCCCATAATTTCTTAAACCTTCAAACAAATTCAGCAAAATGTTGCCAATACTAAATCCAATTGTGCTTTTTTGCCGGAAATTCATAACAGCCTATAGATTTTTACAGAGCCAACAACTTTAATTCAGGAAGCATCAGAAATAAACAAATAATATAAACATATCACAAAATCTTGTAATTTGAATAGAATAGAACAAAATCACAAGCAATTCATATAGAAGTCTGAGTATTTTTCTTTTAAACCGAGCAACAATTACCTGGGGAATGTACTTAATTACTGTCATAACAAATATCTAAAAAGATTTATTTCAATCCTCGTGATATTTAGTTAAACATATATAGCCTTCTATTAATTAATCAAATTGTGCACTTTTACTTCCTATACTTATACATCATAGGTTTAGTGTCACGACCCAAAAATTCTAACCAGTCGTGATGACGCCTATCTCGATACTAGTCAAGCCGACAATCTCAACAAATCACAATTTCTTTTATGTATGAAAATATAATATTTAAACATAACTCACAAATCTAGCAAATACCGATACAAACACTCCCAAAACCTGGTGTCACTGAGTACATGAGCATCTGATATGAATACAAATCTGAAAAATACGTTTCATAACAGTTTGACATCAAATACAATAAATAAGGAGATAGGGAAGGAGAGACAAGGTTTGCGAAACACGGTAGCTACCTCTGAATCTCCGAAAAATCAATTGTGCAAAAGAATCAACACCCGCTATGTTTGGGAACACCTGGATCTGCACACGAAGTGCAGGGTGTAGTATGAGTACAACCAACTCAGCAAGTAACAATAATAATTAAGGAACTGAAGATAGTGATGAGCTACACAGTTATAGTTCACTTTCAGTAATTCCAGCAAAGAATAGACATGCTTTCAAATCCAACAGTTTAAGTCAAATTAATTTTATATAGTTCAAGTTCATGTAATCCGGATATAAAATCTTTCAAAGAATTTCACAACAATGACAGATAACAACTAAGTGCAACAACAAATGAAAAGCAAGTACAGCCTCTCAGAGAAACAGTCACTCAACTCGTCACAACATCTCAACAACTCGACTCTCAGCCCTCAACACTCACACACAATAGGTACCCACACTCACTGGAGGTGTACGGACTCCAGAAGGGCTCCTACAGCCCAAGCTCAATAATCCACATGGATAACTCACGTGCTGCACGAATAACTCACATGCTATATTATCAATATCTGAATTCGCACGGACAACTCACGTGCTGCACGAACAACTCACATGCTATAGTATAATATCTGGATCCGCACGGACAACTCACGTGCTGCACGAATAACTCACATGCTATAGTATAATATCTGGATCCGCACGGACAACTCACGTGCTGCACGAACAACTCACATGCTATAGTATAATATCTGGATCCGCACGGATAACTCACGTGCTGCACGAACAACTCCCGTGCTATAGTATAATATCTGGATCCGCACGGACAACTCATGTGCTGCACGAATAACTCACATGCTATAATAATATCTCACAATCAGGCTCTCGGCATCACTCAGTCATAAATCTCTCCAGTCTCTCGGGCTCTCAGAAATCATGAAATCAGCCCAAACAACAATGATATGATGCATCAATAATGAACAATAGAGACTAAGATAAAATAAACAAGTAAACTGTGACTGAGTACAGAACAACCATTAAGTAGATAGTTCAACATGTACACGACCTCTGTAGGACCCTACAATGCTAACATATAATCTAGACATGATTTCTAACATGACTTACAGTCAAATTTCCACAACACAGAGAGAACAAATAGCTAACAACAAGTTATTCAACTTTACAGTTTCACGGGACGGACCAAGTCACGATACCCTCGGTGCACGCCCACACGCCCGTCACCTAGCATGTGCATCACCTCCAAAGTAATCAAATGATACCAAATTCTGGGGTTTCATACCCTCAGGACCAAATTTATAACTATTACTTACTTCAAACCGTGAAATTCTTATTCCGCTAAGCCTTTGCCTCGTGAATTTGCCTCCAAACGTCTCGATCTAGTCATAAATAATTCGATTCAGTCAATAAAATTTATTGGAATTAATTACATAAGAAAATACTAATTTTCCATAGAAATCCGAAATTTAGCTCAAAAATTACCGTCTCGGAACCCGATAAAAGTTACAAAATCCTAAAGCCCATTCAACCATGCGTCTAACCATACTAATTTTACCAAAATCTAACCTCAACTCGATCTCCAAATCTTCAAATCTTATTTTCAAATCTCTAAGTTCAAACCCCCGATTTACACCTCATAAACATGTAATCTAGTCGGATTATTCGATGATAATTCAATATTATGGAGTAGAAATGATTACAAGAGACCTACCTCAAGATTTCCCGTGATTTATCGCTCAAAAATAGCCTCACCTTCTTTTGGAAATGTCAAAAATGACAAAATCTCGGACTCCTCTGTTTTTAGCATTTTGTCCAGGATTTTCGCACCTACGGCTCCATTTCCGCATATGCAGTCAAAGCTCCGCATCTGCGGAAAAATCACTTAAGCCTGCCTCTGCTTCTGCGATCAAGGGACCGCATCTGCGACCTCGCAGGTGCGTCAAAATCTTCGCACCTGCGCAACTTGCCCTGCCCTTCACTCCTGGATGCTTCTACGATGGTCCTTGCGCACCTGTGGTATCGCACGTGCGATCAAAGCTTCGCAGGTGTGGTTACACGAGAAGCAAAATTTCCAAATTTTCCTAAGTCTAAAATTTTGATCCGTTTACCATCCGAAACTCACCCGAGGCCCTCGGGACCTCAACCAAATACAGCAACAAGTCCTAAAACATCATACGAACTTAGTGGAATCTTCAAATCGCATCCAACAACACTAAAAATACGAATCACACATAGATTCAAGTCTAATGAACTTTGAAGCTTCCAATTTCTACAAACGATGCTGGAACCTATCAAATCACGTCCGATTGACCTCGAATTTTGCACACAAGTCATAAATGACATAATGGAGGTATTCCAATTTTCAGAATCAGATTTCGATCCCGATATCAAAAATGTCAACCCCCGGGTCAAACTTCCCAAAAATTCAACTTTCGCCATTTTAAGCCAAATTCCACTATGGACCTCTAAATAATTTTCCGGACACGCTCCTAAGTCCAAAATCACCATACAGATCTATTGGAATTATCAGAATTTGAATCCGTAGTCGTTTACACATAAGTCCGCATCCGATCAATTGTTTCTAACTTCAATTTTCAATTATGAGACTAAGTTTCTCACTTCACTCTGAATTCCTTCCGGACCCAAACCAACTAACCCGGTAAGTCATAAAACAACTGCAAAGAATAAATTGAGAAGTAAATGGGGGAACGGGGTTATAATACTCAAAATGACCGGCCGGGTTGTTACATTCGCCCCCTCTTAAACAAACGTTCGTCCTTGAATGGGTTTAGAATCATACCTAGAGTCTCAAATAGGTATGGATAGTTGTTCCGCATCTCCTGCTCAATCTCCCAAGTAGCTTCTCCGACTGGATGGCCTCTCCACTGTACCTTCATTGATGCTATGTTCTTTGACTTCAGCTTTCGAACCTGCCGGTCTAAACTAGCCACCGACTCCACATCATAAGTCAAATTACCGTCCAACTGTATTGTACTGAAATCCAAAATATGAGACAGATCCCCGACATACTTTAGGAGCATAGATACATGGAACACTGGATGAACACCTGATAGACTAGGTGGCAAGGCAAGTTCATAAGCCACACCTCCAATTTTCTTAAGTATCTCAAAAGGCCCAATAAACCGAGGGCTCAACTTTCCCTTCTTCCCGAACCTCAACACACCCTTCATGGATGAAATCGTGAGTAGAACCTTCTCCCCAACCATATGAACAACATCACGAACCTTCCTGTCGGCATAAAGAGTCTAGATTGTGCCGTGCGAAGTCGTTCCTGAATTAGTTTGACCTTCTCTAAAGCATCCTGAACCAAGCCAGTACCCAATAGCCTAGCCTCACCCGGCTCAATCCAACCCACAGGGGACCGACACCGTCTCCCAAACAAAGCCTCATACGGAGCCATCTGAATACTCGATTGGTAGCTATTATTGTAAGAAAACTCCATGAGTGGCAGAAATTGATCCCAAGAACACCCAAAATCAATGACACAAGCGCGTAGTATATCCTCTAATATCTAAATAGTGCGCTCGGACTGTCCGTCTGTCTGAGGGTGAAATGTTGTACTTAACTGAACCTGTGTGCCCAATTCTCGCTGTACTGCTCTCCAAACTATGATGTAAACTACGTGCCCCGATCTGAAATAATGGACACTGGCACACCGTGTAGGAGAATAGTCTCGCGAATATAAATCCCAGACAACCACTCCGAAGAATAATTAGTACCAACTGGAATAAAATGCGTAGATTTGGTCAACCGATCTACTATCACCCAAACATCATCATACTTTCTCAAAGTCCATGGGCACCCAACTATGAAGTCCATGGTAATACGCTCCCACTTCTACTCCAGAATTTCAAGTCTCAGTAGAAATCACCCGGTCTCTGATGCTCATACTTTACCTGTTGACAATTTAGACACCGAGCTACAAACCCAACTATATCTTTCTTCATTCGCATCCACCAATAGTGCTGCCTCAAATCTTGATACATCTTCGCGGCACCTGGATGAATGGAGTACCACGAACTGTGAGCTTCCTGGAGAATCAACTCACGCAAACCATCTATACTAGGCACACATAACCTGCCCTGCATCCGTAATACACCGTCATCTCCAAAAGTGACTTCCTTGGCATCACCGTGCTGAACCGTGTCCTTAAGGATGAGCAAATGGGGATCATCATATTGGCGCTCTTTGATGCGATCATATAAAGAAGACCGAGAAACCACACAAGCCCAAACTCGATTCGGCTCGGAAACATCCAATCTAACAAACTGGCTGGCCAAGGCCTAAACATCCAAGGCTAAAGGCCTCTCTGCTACCGGTAAGTATGCTAAGCTGCCCAAACTCTCCGCCTTACGACTCAAGGCATCAGCCACCAGATTGACCTTTTTAGGATGGTAGAGAATGGTAATGTCATAATCCTTAAGCAACACCAACCACCTTCGCTGCCTTAAATTAAGATCCTTCTATTTGAACAAATGTTGTAGACTCCGATGATCGGTATATACCTCACACTGGACACCGTACAAGTAATGCCGCCAAATTTTCAAGGCATGGACAATAGATGCTAACTCAAGATCGTGGACCGGATAATTCTTTTCATGTACCTTTAACTGTCTGGATGCATAAGCAATCACCCTACCATTTTGCATCAGCACTGCACCGAGACCAATACGCGATGCATCACAATACACAATATAAGACTCTGAATCTGTAGGCAACACCAATACTGGAGCTGTAGCCGAAGCTGTTTTGAGCTTCTGAAAGCTCTCTTTACATTCATCTGACCACTTGAATGGAGCACCTTTCTGGGTTAATTTAGTCATAGGCGATGCAATAGACGAGAAATCCTCCACGAAGCGACGATAATAACCGGCTAAGCCGAGAAAACTACGAATCTCAGTAACTGAAGATGGTCTGGGCCAACTCTGAACTGCCTCTATTTTCTTTGGATCCACCTTAATTCCTTCATTGGACACTATATGTCCCAAGAATGCCACCGAATTATGCCAGAACTCAGACTTAGAAAATTTGGCATAAAGCTTTTCCTCTCTCAATCTCTGTAATACAATACCCAAGTGTTGTGAATGCTCTTTCTGGCTACGTGAGTACACCATAATATCATCAATAAATACTATGACAAATAAATCAAGATATGGCTGGAATACACTATTCATCAAATGCATAAATCCTGTTGGGGCATTGGTTAGCCCAAAAGACATCACAAGAAATTTATAGTGGCCATAATGATTTCTGAATGCCGTCTTTAGAACATCTGAATCCCGAATTTTCAACTGGTGATACCCAAATCTTTAATCAATTTTGGAGAACACTGTCGCTCCCTGAAGCTGGTTAAATAAGTTATCAAAACACGGCAAAGGATATTTATTCTTGATTGAAACTTTGTTCAACTGCCTATAATTAATGCACATCCGCATAGTACCATCTTTCTTTTTCGCAAACAAAACTGGTGCACCCCAAGGTGACACACTAGGCCTAATAAACCCCTTTTCAAGGAATTCCTAAAGTTGCTCTTTCAATTCTTTTAACTCAGCTGGTGCCATACGGTACGGAGAAATATAAATGGGCCGAGTGCCCTGCACCAAGTCAATACCGAAATCAATATCCCTGTCGGGTGGCATACCCGGCAGGTCTGTAGGAAATACATCCGAAAAGTCCCGCACGACCGGTACTGAATCAATAATAGGACTATCTGCATCATATCTCTCACAAGGGCCAAATATGACAAACATCCCTTTCCAACCACACGTTGTTCCTTCAAATAAGAAATTACCCTGCTAGGAAAAACATCTAGAGAACCTCTCCATTCAACCTTTGGCAACCCCAACATCATCAATATCACGGTTTTTGCATGACAGTCCAGAATGGCATGACATGGAGACAACCAATCCATACCTAGGATTACATCGAAATCAACCATACCGAGTAATAAAAGATAAACTCTCATGTCCAGTTCCCCAATAGTTACCACACACGGTCCACAATAATAATATCGCTCACCGGTGTAGATACACAAACATGTGAAACTAAGGACTCATAGGGAATATTCAGATAATGAGAAAAATACGATGATACATATGAATAAGTGGAACCAGGGTCAAATAATATAGAAGCCTCCCTGTGGCACACTGAAACAATACCTGTGATCACTGCATCTGAGGTAATAGTATCTGGCATGGCAGGAAAAGCATAGAATCGGGTCTGACTGCCACCTGATCCGCCTTCCCTTCTTGGGCGACCCCTAGCTGCCTGACCCCCACCCCGAGCTAGCTGGGCGGGTGGTGGAACTGCTGATGTTGGTGCAGTCAGTCGAGAACTCTACTATGGATCCCCACTCAATAACCTAGGACACTCTCTCTTGAAATGACCAAATTCTCCGCACTCGAAACAACCCCTCCTCTGACAGAACTGCTGCTCCTGATAACTCGAGGAATTACCTGTAGAAGCCTGAGCAGACGAGGCATAATGAGAACTCTACACTGGTAGTTCACTGAATGAAGACTGTACTGAGTGAGCACTGTAAGAACCGTGGGTAGCTAATGCACCATGATGAGCTAGACGACCCGTCTGAGCGTGTCTATAAGAACGACCCCTACCGCGATAAAACTGACCCCCTGAAGGAGCACCGCTGTATTCACCTGGACCACGAGGCCTCTTAGCCTCCCTCTCTCTACGTTCCTAGCTATGAACCATCTCTATCTGCCGAGCAATATCATCTACCTCATCAAAAGTAGCACTAGATACCCTCTCCCTAGTCATAAGTAACCACAGCTAATATGTGAGGCCATTAATGAACCTCCTAATCCTTTCCCTATTAGTGGGAACCAATCATACTGCGTGACGAGCCAACTCAGAAAATCTCAACTCGTATTGCATCACAGACATACCATTTTGACGTAACTACTCAAACTGTATGCGCAGCTCCTCTCTGCGAGACTGCAAGACTGCGACACAAACTTCTCCAAAAAGAGAACGGAGAACTCCTGCCATATAAGTGGTACTGCACCAACTGGCCTGCACCTCTCATAAGCCTCCCACCATCTGAAGGCAGTCCCAGAAAACTGAAAGGTAGTGAATGAGACCCCAGTGGTCTCTAGAATACCCGCTGTCCGAAGCATCCATTGACACATATCCAGAAAACCCTGAGCATCCTCTGACTCAGTTCCGCTAAATGGTGGAGGTTGAAGCCTCTCAAATCTCTCAAGTCTCCTTTGTTCATCCTCTGCCATAACAGGAACTACCGGGGCCTGAGCAGCTGTAGCCGGTTGGGCTGGTAGTGCCCCCGGTATCTGAAGTGCCTATACTATCTGGTCTGGAGTACGGGCAACAGGGGTATGGGTACCTCCCCCGGCCCGAGAAGTGGGTATGAGTATCTCAGTCTCTATTGTTCATTATTGATGCATCATATCATTGTTGTTTGGGCTTTTAGGGCAACAGTCACTCAACTCGTCACAATAGCTCAACCACTCGACTCTCAGCTCTCAGAAATCATGAAATCAGCCCAAACAACAATGATATGATGCATCAAAAAAGAAAAATAAAGACTGAGATAAAATAAACAAGTAAACTGTGACTGAGTACAGAACAACCATTAAGCAGATAGTTCAATATGTACACGACCTCTGTGGGTCCCTATAGTACCAAAATATAATCTAGACATGGTTTCTAACATGACTTACTGTCAAATTTCCACAACATAGAGAGAACAGATAGCTAACAACAAGTTATTCAACTTTACAGTTTCACGGGATGGACCAAGTCACGATCCCCTCGGTGCACGCCCACACGCCCGTCACCTAGCATGTGCGTCACCTCCAAAGTAATCATATGATACCAAATTCCAGGGTTTCATACCCTCAGGACCAGATTTATAACTCTTATTTACTTCAAACCGTAAAATTCTTATTCCGCTAAGCCTTTGCCTTGTGAATTTGCCTCCAAATGCCTCGAATCTAGTCACAAATAATTTGATTCAGTCAATAAAATTTATTGCAATTAATTTCATAAGAAAATGCTAATTTTCCATAGAAATTCGAAATTTAGCTCAAACATCGCATGTGGGGCCCACGTCTCGGAACCCGGCAAAAGTTAAAAAATCCAAAATTTCATTCAACCACGAGTCTAACCATACTAATTTTATCAAAATCGGAACCTCAACGCGACCTCCAAATCTTCAAATTTTATTTTCAAATCCCTAAGTTCAAACCCTCGATTTACATCTCAAAAATATGTAATCTAGTCGGATTATTCGATGATAATTCAATATTATGGAATAGAAATGATCACAAGGGACTTACCTCAAGATTTCTCGTGATTTCTCGCTCAAAAGCCGCTTCACCCATTCTTGGAAATGTCCAAAATGACAAAATCTCGGACTCCTTTATTTTTAACATTCTGTCCAAGATTGCCGCACCTGCGGCTCCATTTCCGCATCTGCGGTCACAGCTCCGCTTCTTCGGAAAAATCACTTAAGCCTGCCTCCGCTTCTGCGATCAGGGGACCGCATCTGCGACCTCGCAGGTGCGGCAAAATCTTTGCACCTGCGCAACTTGCCCTGCCCTTCACTCCTGGCCGCTTTTGCGATGGTCCTTGCACACCTGCGGTGTCGCACCTGCGATCAAAGCTTCGCAGGTGCGGTTACACCAGAAGCAAAAATTCCAGATTTTCCTAAGTCTAAATGTTTGATCCGTTAACCATCCGAAACTCACCTGAGGCCCTCGGTTCCTCGACCAAATACACCAACAAGTCCTAAACACCATACAAACTTAGTCGAGTGTTCAAATCACATCCAACAACACTAAAAATATGAATCACACATAAATTCAAGCCTAATGAACTTTGAAGCTTCCAATTTCTACAAACGACGTCAGAACCTATCAAATCACTTCCGATTGGCCTCAAATTTTGCACACATCTCATAAACGACATAACGGAGGTATTCCAATTTTCAGAATCGAATTTTGACCCCGATATCAAAAAAGTCAACCCCGACCAAACTTTCCAAAATTTGACTTTCGCCATTTTAAGCTAAATTCCACTATGAACCTTCAAATAATTTTTCGGATACGTTCCTAAGTCCAAAATCACCATGCAGAGCTATTAAAATTATCAAAATTCAAATCCGAGGTCGTTTACACATAAGTCCGCATCCGGTCAATTCTTTCTAACTTAAATTTTTAATTATGAGACTACGTGTCTCGCTTCACTCCGAATGCCTTTCGGACCCGAACCAACTAACCCGGTAAGTCATAAAACAACTGCAAAGCATAAATTGAGCAGTAAATAAGGGAACAAGGTTATAATACTCAAAATAACCGGGCGGGTCGTTACATTTAGTGAACTCTATATAATTGAAATGTGAAACTCACGCTGATCTATGGATTGCACTGCCATCTTCCCATAATTTGTTAAACCTTCAAACAAATCCAGCAAAATGTTTCCAATACTAAATCCAATTGTGCCTTTTCGCCGAAAATTCATAATAGCCTATAGATTTTTACAGAGCCACCAACTTTAATACAGGAAGCATGAGAAGGAAACAAATAGTATAAACATATCACAAAATTTTATAATTTGAATAGAAGAGAACAAAATCACATGCAATTCATATAGAAGTCAGAGTATTTTTCCTTCAAAATAACAACAATTATCTGGGGAATATACTTAATTACTGTCATAACAACCTGCAATGTGCTGTAATTAAGATAAAGAAGTGTGAGATTTTATTGTTATAGTGGTTAAATGGATAAAGTACTGTTAATTTAACTTGACCAATTTTTTATTTTTATTATTATGAATTTTTTTAGAAGGGGAGCCTTGTCGTAACTGGTAAAGTTATTTTCAAGTGACTAGGAGGTCACAGATTTGATCAGTGGAAATAGCCTCTTGCAGAAATGATGGGTAAGATTGCGTACGATAGATCCTTATGGTCCGGCCCTTCCCCGAACCCCACGCATAGCGGGAGCTTAGTACACCAACTCTTTTTAATTGTTATGACAATTTTAAAACATGAAGAAAAGGGTGTTAAGTAGAACTAATTGTGGATTTAAAACAAAGTTGCTTCCTTGAAGCAGGAAACTAGCCATAGCCAAGAATGCTTAGGGAAAGTGTAACGACCCAACTTGTCGTTTTAAAAATTTATGCCCCGTTCAGTGACTTAAGGTCTCGGGCAACTTCGTAATATGTATTACGACTCGCTGATGTGGTCGAGTTTAATTTTTGGAAGATTCGGAATTTAATTAAAAGAATAATTTTATTTAGAAGTTTAAATGAAAAGCGTTGACCGGAGAGTTAACTTTTGAGCAAACGTCCCCGGAATAGAATTTCGATGATGGCAATAGTTTCGTATAATGATTTCAGACTTAGGCATATATTCGGATTTGAATTTGGAAGTCCGTGGGACAATTTGACGCATTTTGGCGAAAGTTGGAAAATAGAAGATTTTTGGAAAGACCGACCGAAGGTTGAAATTTTGATAACGAGGTCGGATTTCGATTCCGAAAATTGGAATAGCTCAATTATGTTATTTATGACTTGTGTTCAAAATTTGAAGTCATTCCGGATTGATTTGATACGTTTCAGCGCAAAATATAGAAGTTGGAAGATTGAAAAACTCATAATTCGATTCGATGCACGATTCGTAATTTCGGCGTTGTTTGATGTGGTTTGAAGCCTCGACTAAGTTTGTATTGTATTTTGGGACGTGTTAGTATAACTGGTAAAGGTCCCGAGGGACTCAGGCGAGTTTGGGATGGTTAAACGGACCAAAATTATGCTTGAAGGAATTCTGGAAGTTTTTCAATTCTGGTGCAATCGTACCTGCGATGGAAATGGTCGCAGGTGCACGACCGCAAAAGCGACAAAGTGGTCGCAGATGCGGCCTAGACTGGAATGGGCAGAGGTCGCAGGTGAGATGCATTTTCCGCACCTGCGTGACCGCAGAAGTGGAAGCTTTTCTGCAGGCGCGAGAGGGCAGTGGCTAGTGGACGTCGCAGAAGCGAGAATTTTCTCACAAAAGCGAGCTCTCAGGTGCGACAAAATTGTCCGCAGGTGTGAAACTAGGCAAAAATATTTTAGGACCAAAAATGGTCATTTCGCCATTTCGATTGGGATTTTGGAGCTCGGGTTTTGGGCGATTTTGGAGGAGTTCTTCAAGACTTTGACTTAAGTAAGTGTTCTATGTCCTAAAGTGATTATATTTCATGAATCTATGATTATATTCATCGTTTAATTACGATTTTTATGAAAGAAAAAATTTAAGATTTAGAGGTCGAGTTGTTATCGGAATTGGATATAATTGGTATGGTTGAACTCGTATCGGAATGGGTATTCGGATTTCATGAAAATTATGTTGGGTTCCGAGGGGCGAGCCCCGCGTTGACTTTTGTTGATGTTTTAGAATAAATTTATAAGTCGACGTTTTATTTTTCGGAATTATTTTTGATGAATTTTAATGAAGTTATACAATTAATTTGAATAGATATGAGCGTTCCGGAGGTCAATTCTAGCAAGAAGGCAATTTTGGAATATCGGCATAACTTCTAAAAGGTAATTATCTTGCCTAACCTCGAGTGGGGAAAATTACCCCTTAGGCATCGAGACTTATGTGCCATTTGTGAAATGTGAAAAGCCGTGTACGCGACGTGACGAGTACGTACTCGGGCTTATATGTGTAAATTTTATTGGGTTAAAGTCTTAGGCATTATTATGTAATAAATTGGATTATTGTTGGCATTTATTAAATTATCTATTTGCCATGCCTAAATCCTGGTTGTTGTATTTTTCATGCCTAATTAAATCATCTATTTGCCATGCCTAATTAATTAAATGAGCTTAGGAAGATGTGTTTATATAATTATTGAGAATTTGGATTAATGAAGGTGCTGCCCTATGCTGAGTAATTTCTATCTCTGTTGATTGTTTTTGAGGTCTTATACATATTGTGTGGAGCCTTCGACTATTTGTTGTGAAATTAATTGATTTCTTGTACCTTTGGAATTGGTTGGGGCCATTGGGCAAATTGTGATATGAATTGATTTTGTTATGTTGCCGTGATAATTTTTCGTATAAATTATTGTGTTGTGTGAGTTGTTATTTTGAGGATATAAGGATGGCATTCCATTGTTGATATTATGTGGGTATAAGGGTAGCATTTCACTGTTATTATGTGTGTTGGGATATTGTCTGGGCGGAGTGATAAGGGTGGTTGTAGGAGCGATAAGGATGGCTATTGATATTGTCAGGGCGGAGGGATAAGGGAGGCTATTATAGGAGTGATAAGGATGGTTATATGAGATATAAGAGTGGCTATTATTAGGGATGATATGTGATGGGGTGGAGTTGTTGCGTTGGTAAATTTTATGTGATGTTGTGATTTTTTCTGTGTTTATTTTTATACCTTATACAATTTGTCTTGTTATTGGTAATTTGATAACAATCTGATTTATGTTGAGATTGGGGGCCTATGGTTATTGCCATGCGGATTATGAAGAGAAATGTGGGCACGAGGTGCCGTGAGTAAATAATGATGATATTGGCACGTGAATTGTCCTTGAAGTTGTGATATGAAATGCGAGCACGAGGTGCAGTGATTAAATGATAATGACATTTGGCACGTGAGTTGTCCATGTGATTGTGGTACAGAAATTGGCACGAGGTGCTGTGAAAATTTAAAATTGGGCTGAGACCCGTACTTTATGATTTTGAAAATGAGGTGTCACATGGTGACTTTTATTCGAAAAATACTCATTTGAAGGAATTATATTAGAAAGAGATTTATTTGAAAGAAATATATTTGAATGATATTTATTGAAGGAATTATATTTGAAAAAGATTTATTCGAAAGAATTATATTCGAAAGGTATTTATTTGAAGGGAGTATATTCAAAATATATTTATTAAAAAGTATTATATCCTGAAGAGTATTATTTGCGAAGCATATAGGCGAAAAATTTATATTTGAAGGACTTGATTTAATTGTGTGTAGTTGTATTTATTATTTATTGAGCATTATTAATGGTGTTCTTATTGCTCTGCTGTGCATATCACTGGTTGATTAAGTGTTGCCATTATGGTTATTTGTTTCTTATTATTTTGTATACTATATTGCCCAGGTTATTATACTAGTGAGTGTCTTGATACTTACTGGCTACCGACTGTGGTATACTTATACTACACTTCTGCATATTTTTGTGCAGAGCCAAGTATTGGAGATAACGGACCCGGACAAAGTTAGAGTGGGATCGCAAGGATTTAAGATAGAGCTGCTTTATCGTCGCAGTTCCTTGGAGTCTTTCTATTTTATTGTATTATTAATTATTATTCAAACAGTATTAAGTATTCGATCCTTGAGATCATTTCATATATTCAATTAGAGTTTGTAATTCAGTGTTACCAGTCTTGGGATATTTTCATATTTATTTCCGTTGTTATTTTTTATTACCTATTTTTATTTTTTAAAAATGGCTTGAGTTGTTATAAAAATCGGCTTACCTAGCCTTAAAGATTAAGTGCAATCACGACACTTGTGACTCGATTTTTGGGTCGCGACAGAAAGCCACAAAAACACAAACTGCAACACTTAACCAAGCAACAGTGACAAGTGCAATAGCAGTTTTTGAGACCTTCTGATTTTCACGATGTAAAAAGAAATATGTAATGTTTATGAGAACCAAGTTATAAACTCATATTTCAGTGTGCATAAAATATTTGAGCTGAAAAGAGTAAAAAAAGAATGGTATACTTACATCATAAATAGCAATCTGAAATAAGGTAAATGCTGTTAAAGCAACAGCATGAGTAGAGAAAGCCACATCATTGGCAGCTACAGGTATCATCTGAAATTAAACAATGAAGGTAGTTAGCAGTTCAACACATTAGTCATTAACTTCACTATAAAACATAGTATCAACTTAATATGAAGAAATAAAATAGAAGGTATTGCCATGTGATTAGGAAGTCACGGGTTCGAGCCGTGGAAACAACCTCTTGCAGAAATGCAGGGTAAGGTTGCATACGATAGATCCTTATGGACCGACCCTTCGCCGGACCCCGCGCATAGCGGGATCTTAGTACACCGGCCCTTTTTAATTGTTATGAAAATTTTAAAACATGAAGAAAAGGGTGTTAAGTAGAACTAATTGTGCATTTAAAAGAAAATGGCTTACTTGAAGCAGGATACTAGCCATAGCCAAGAATGATTAGGGAAATTGTATCGACCCGACTTGTCGTTTTAAGAATTTATACCCCGTTCAGTGACTTAAGGTCTCGAACAACTTCGTAATATGTATTGCGATTCGCGGGTGCGGTCGAGTTTGATTTTCGGAAGATTCGGAATTTAATTAAAAGAACAATTCTTATTTAGAAACTTAAATGGAAAGAGTTGACCGGAGAGTTGACTTTTGAGCAAACGACCCCGAAATAGAATTTCGATGATGGAAATAGTTTCGTATGATGAGTTCAGACTTAGACGTATATTCGGATTTGGATTTGGAAGTCCGTAGGACAATTCGACGCATTTTGGCAAAAGTTAAAAAATAGAAGATTTTTGAAAAGTCCAACCGAAGGTTGAAATTTTGATAAAGAGGTTGGAGTTCGGCCTTTCCTTGGACCCCCCGCATAGCGGGAGCTTAGTACACCAGCCTTTTTTAATTGTTATGCAAATTTTAAAACATGAAGAAAAAGGGTGTTAAGTAGAACTAATTGTGGATTTAAAATAAGTGGCTTACTTGAAGCAGGAAGCTAGCCATAACCAAGAATGCTTAGGGAAAGCCACAAAAACACAAACTGCAACCCTTAACCAAGCAACAGTGACAATTGCAATAGCAGTTTTTGAGACCTTCTGATTTCCACGATGTAAAAAGAAATATGTAATGTTTATGAGAACCAAGTAATAAACTCACATTTCAGTGTGCATATAATATTTGAGCTGAAAAGAGTAAAAAAAGAATGGTATACTTACATCATAAATAGCAATCTGTAATAAGATAAATGTTGTTAAAGCAACCGCATGAGTAGAGAAAGCCACGTCATTGGTAGCTACAAGTATCATATGAAATTAAACAATGAAGGTAGTTAGCAGTTCAACACATTAGTCATTAACTTCACTATAAAACATAGTATCAACTTAATATGAAGAAATAAAATAGAAGGAAAGTTTGTGATTTTAGTCCATCAAATATCTAAAAAGATTTATTTTGATCCTCGTGATATTTAGTTAAACATATATAGCCTTCTATTAATTAATCAAATTGTGCACTTTTACTTCCTATACTTATACATCATAGGTTTAGTGAATTATTAATTGTTCAACTGCTTAACCACAAATGCATTGTGCAAAAACTGAATTAACATATTTCCTATATAAAAGGGCAAAAACATAGTATTCTTATAAAATTGAATCTATAATGTGCTTAACCAAATATCATACGGGCAAATTCAGTGTTTATAACCGTCTAAACTTGAATGAATTATAACTTTTCAACATTGGAACAATTATTGTTGTCACGACCCAAAATCCAACTAGTCGTGATGACACCTAACTCAACCAGCTAGGTTAGCCAGTTAACCACTAACCAATTCCTATGACAATTAATAAAGTAAATAAGTAAAGAAATATCTAAATATGATACATTCCCCAAGAACTGGTAGTACAAATCCTGAGCTTCTAAGAATTGAGTTTACAAAGCTGGTATGAAGTAATACATCATTTGTTTGAAAATTACATAAACAGAGTTTTGTGACTCTAAGGCTACTATGAACAAGAGGCAACTACAACTGGAACACAGGTACATCTTAAGATCCAGCTCCCAACGAATACAGCAACATCAGCAGCCAGCATCTGCACGCAAGGTGCAGAAGTGTAGTATGAGTACAACCGACCCCATGTACTCAATAAGTAATAAACCTAACCTTAGGTTGAAAGTAATGACGATCTTGTACCAAGGTCAGAGTCCAACTATAATAACCAACAATAGTTCATAACAACATAACACAAGTAATAAAAGCAGTAACTCAAAGATAAAATGTTCGGCTTAATCATGATTTCTGAAAATATTCTGCCTTTCAAGTATATCAGTGAAAATCCAAATCGTTCATCGAAGTTGCCAAAAAATATGAGTAAGTTTGAAAACAGTAATCTTTCCCAAATATCCTTTCAATAATAAATAAGATGTCTCATTTTCTTTTCAGATAGCCAGTGTAAAAAAAATGCATCACTATGCCCATATATCAACATGTATGAGAAGCCATGAATTACGTGATACCGTACAATATGAGGAAAATATATCTCTATGCATGTATGTCATGGGTGCAATGTCAATGCAATGTATCTTAGATATGAACTCATGTACTCACACTATCAGAGTACTCAGTCTCACTTTCTCATACATTCCACTCATCATGATCAATCACTCGGTACTGTATATGGCCAATCCGGCCCAGGAAAGATCCATCCCGGAATATACACATCAACTGATTATCAGTCACTCAGTACCGAGTAGGGCTAATCCTGCCCGTGGAGAAGATCCATATCTAGGTATATAATGCTTCGGACAAGATCCATGTCTAGGGAAGATCCATCCCTCAATAATATCAACCGCGCTCACTGGGGGTGTGCAAACTCCGGAGGGGCTCCTACAGCCCAAGCGCTATAATCCGCACGGACAACTCACGTGCTGCACGGACAACTCACGTGCCATAATATCAATATTTGGATCCGCACGGACAACTCACGTGCTGCACGGACAACTCACTTGCTATAGTATCAATATCCTCAATAAACAGGCCCCCGGTCTCACTCATTCATCAATCTCTCTAGTCTCACTCACGGGCTCACAATGTCATGAAACTAGCCCGACAACAATGATATGATGTATCAATAAATAACAACTGAGACTGAGATATGATATGAATGCATGAATATGACTGAGTACAAAATATCAATGAAATGACAACAAGAAACGATCACTATGGGTCCCAACAGTATCGTCATAAAGCCTAAACATGATATCTAGCATGATTGACAACTCAATTACTTTATCACATGGTGAAAATACAGACATCAACAAAGTAGGACCACTATACAGTGCCATGGAAACAACATAGTCCCAATTCACATGGTGCACGCCCACACGCCTGTCACCTAGCATGTGAGTCACCTCAATACCAATCACATAACACATACCAAAAAGTCTAAGGGTAACACATACCAATAGGCTTGCTCAACCGGGTTCACTTGGTTCAGCACCGGTCGCGCTCCCCGAGGTGGGGCGTGACAATATCTCAACATAACTCCGCTGCAATGCGTGACCCCATCCATATGAAATAGCTCAGCCACCATGCTCAAAATCAATAACCACGCACAATCCGACATCAAGTACTCAAAGTGAATTACCATAACCATGGAGAAGCAGATGACACAATGCCATACAAAACCCGAAAGAACATAACCCATACACCATCAATCATGCAATATCCAATTACTCATCTCGCTCAAATTTCGCTATAAAGCTCAAATAGAACCGCACCGGGTGTGCTTATAACCAACGAATTACAACTTCTTGTAGCATAGAAGAGTAACTCACAGATCATTTTAGAACACGAATAAGCTCAGCAACAACCGAATGGCACATCCCTCAATAATAGCAGTATGTAACCAACCAATCCGGCTCGATATAGAATACACATCCTAATTGGGCCTACCAATGGACCCTCAAATCAACTCTGGGCACCCACAAATAGATAAATAACTCTCCGAAAGCCCCCAATGACTGAATCATAACACATATTATCGTCTAGCTAGCTTCGGCCATGACATCACAGTCCACAACCATGAAACAATCTGCTCTTGAGAACTCCCAGTCTCCAAATCCATAGAACACATGAATCACCATATCTGATCCCAAGTCCACCGCCATAATGTCTAACACATCTCTCATAAATTATCATCCCACAAGGAATACTTCTAAAATTCTTCCGTGCCATATAACAAAATTGGAATATCAGCTGTCGATCAACCAGGAGAGTGCCGCAGTACCAGTGAAGTATCCATAAATCAAAACACATTGCCCCTTCTGAAATGTATACTCTCATCAAGCCATACCAAATAGTAATATCATTTACCTAGTCATTTGAAATCGTCCATGCTGCCTACGAATTTTATGACCTTCCCTTCAAAATTGAACTGTGATCTCGCTCACGTAAATCTCAATCCTACGCAACACACCACATATACCATGCCATCATATGAAAAATACAAGAACCTCATAGTCCACTCCTAGTCACAAGGAACTACATACTCAATTAGCCAAGGACCTCCCATTTGACTTCATCCAGGAGAAAATCACTATACACCACATGCTCCTCATGCTAGTAGGTAATATACCCCTCGAACGGTGGTAGAAACCATTGAGAACTCTTTAAAGTCCATTTGCACATAACCAAGCTATCAGAACCGAATCTCTCTAACTCAACCCAGCCACGCAGGTCGCCAAAACCCAAGAGCATTACCATGAAACACCTGTGGAGACTAGCCACATCATAAGTACCCAAATAACCGATTATATCTATTACTGTGCTGATCCAACCTACTACCAAGCTGTCCTATTTCTCCAAGTCCCTTCCAAATTACCTTCAAATTGATACTTCTCTTTGCTGGAACACCACGATCCTTAACCAAAATTTGCCACATAAGAGACCCTAGTATAAAACCACAACGCCTTAAGGCCCATAAGCTGCTGACGTCCCTCTTAAGCACCCCCAAAACACCACAACTGCGACACCCACTCTAAAGAGACCTTATCTGAACCTAAAACTATTTCCTTCACCTTCTTGATGCTGGAATGCATAATCTACAATGGTATAAAAATGCGACAAGTCTCGACACCATCCAATGTAACTCTCAGTGTCTAGCCATACACAAATCTTGAAAATTCCAAATCGCTACATATAAATCTTGAATCCATTAGAACCATTCTCGAGAGTCATCCACTCTACTCAAATCTCAATTAAACCGACCAAACGGACCGAACGACTTGTGCCCCATTAGCACACCAACACCCAAGGGAGTAACCCAAACTCCTAAGAAACCGAGCATATTCCTATTCCATGTACACTACACCCTTCACGAATAACCACACAATTATTTTATGATTCCCATATACCTATAGAGTGTAATACAACCTGTATCCAGAAACTCCTTTACCCGAGTCATCCTCGATCTCGACCTCTACAAGTCATAACTGATTCACTAGTATGCCCCGAACCGAAACCAATACAACACATAACCGTGCAATTAACTCGTCGATAACAGACTCCCCCACTTGGCTCAAAGCCATGGAATAAAACATCTGATTACTTACAATATCCATACCCCATTACTACCATAATTCCACAGTGAGATTCCACTAAATCCTTCATCCACTCATGCAACACAAACCATCTAATACCTCAAATCATCTGCAAATCGTAAACTCCACTAATAGGGACACCAACGGATCTATAAGTCCCAAAAGCACATGCTCACACAATCGAAATCTCCATGTTCAAGCTACCATCGAAACCCGACCTCAAGTCCTCCAGACTGGCCCATCATCAACACGCCAAAGCCACATCCCGCACCTCAATCATGGAATCACAAGACGCTGGCGCACAACCGATATCGAACGCTCACATGCGCATACAAATGCGTGAAAGGAATTCAAAGAGTTACGCTTCATGCAGAAACAATGCCGCATGATAAGGAAAGAAAGATGGGAAGTATATCCTAATTATCCCGTAGCCTCACGAAGATAGGTATGGACGTCATCATACCTATCCACAAGACTCTACTAGATACTTGCTCATGACTTGTAGAACCTATGAACCTAGAGCTCTGATACCATCTTGTCACAACTCAAAATCCAACTAGTCGTGATGACACCTAACTCAACCCGCTAGGTAAGCCAGTTGACCACTAACCAATTCCAATAACAATAAATAAAGGAATTAAGTAAAGAAATATCTAAATCTGATACATTCCCCATGAACTGGTAGTACAAATTATGAGCTTCTAAGAATAGAGTTTACAAATCTGGTATGAAGTAAATACATCATCTGTTTGAAAATTACATAAACAGAGTTTTCTGAATATAAGGCTACCATGAACAAGAGGCAACTACAACTGGAACGCAGGTACATCTCCAGATCCAGCTCCCAACGAACACAGCAACATCAGCAGCCAACATCTGCACGCAAGGTGCAGAAGTGTAGTACGAGTACAATCGACCCCATATACTCAATAAGTAACATACCTAACCTTAGGTTGAAAATAGTGACGAGCTTGTACCAAGGTCAGAGTCCAACTCCAATAACCAACAATAGTTCATAACAACATAACGCAAGTAATAAAAGCAATAACTCAAAGATAAAGTGTTCAGCTTTATCATGATTTCTGAAAATAGTTCTACCTTTAAAGTATATCTGTGAAAAGCCAAATCATTCATCGAAGTTGCCAAAAATATGAGTAAGTTTGAAAACAGTAATTTTTCCCAAAAATCCTTTCAATCATAAATAAGATGTCTCATTTTCTTTCTAGATAGCCAGTGTAAAACAAATGCATCACTATGCCCATATATCAACATGTGTGAGAAGTCATGAATGACGTGATATCGTACAACATGAGGAAAATACATCTCTATGCATGTATGTCATGGGTGCATGACAGTGCAATGTATCTAAGAGATAAACTCACATTCTCAGAGTACTCAATATCACTTTCTCACACATTCCACTCATCATGCTCAATCACTCGGTACTGTATATGGCCAATCTGGCCCGGGGAAGATCAATCCCGGAATATACACATCAACTGATCATCAGTCACTTAGTACCGAGTAGGGCCAATCCAGCTCGTGGAGAAGATCCATCTCCAGGTATATAATGCTTCAGACAAGATCCATGTCCAGGGAAGATCCATCCCTCAATAATATCAACCGCGCTCACTGGGAGTGTGCAGACTCCGGAGGGGCTCCTATAGCCCAAGCGCTATAATCCGCACAGAAAACTCACGTGTTGCACGGACAACTCACGTGCCATAATATCAATATCTGGATCCACACGGATAACTCACGTGCTGCACAGACAACCTACGTGCTGCATGGACAACTCACGTGATATAGTATCAATATCCTCACAAACAGGCCCATGGCCTCACTTAGTCATCAATCTCTCCAGTCTTACTCACGGGCTCACAATGTCATGAAACTAGCCCGACAACAATGATATGATGTATCAATAAATAACAACTGAGACTGAGATATGATATGCATGCATGAATATGACTGAGTACGAAATATCAATGAAATCAGTGAAATGACAGCAAGAAACGACCACTGTGGGTCCTAGCAGTATCGTCATAAAGTCTAAACATGATATCTAGCATGATTGACAACTCAATTACATTATCACAAGGTGAAAACACAGACATCAACAAAGTAGGACCACTATACAGTGCCATGGAAACAACAGAGTCCCAATTCATATGGTGCACGCCCACACGCCCGTCACCTAGCATGTGCGTCACCTCAATACCAATCATATAACACGTATTTCGGGATTTCATACCCTCAGCACTAGGTTTAGAATAGTTAGTTACCTCGAAAAAGCCAATACCAATGCCGAGCAAGCCAAGCGATGCTCCAAAGATGCCATCACGCGCGTAGCGATATCCGAATGGCTCAAAACTAGCCAAAAGCAACTCAAATACATCAAATAAATCCCAAGGAAGCAATTCCAAATGATAAAGATCGAATCCTTAATCAAAACCCAAAATCGGCCAAATATTACACCCGGGCCCGTGCCTCGTAACCCAACAAAACTCATAAAATCCGACAACTTATTCAATTACGAGTCGAACCATACTAGTTTCACTCTAATCCGACTCTAATTCGATGTTCAAAACTCAAAAATTCATATTATGAAACTTTAGGCCAAAACCCCAAATTTTCTCTTTAAAGCTCACAATCCAATTACCAAAAACTAAGGTAGATTCGTGATATAAAATAAAAAATGAGTCGAGAACACTTACCCCAGTCCACAAGATGAAAATTGCTTCAAGAATCGCCTAAATCCGAGCTTTGAAATGTAAAAATGAAGCCAAAATCGCGAACCCTTGTATTTATTATTCAGCCCAGCACTTTCGCATTTGCGGTCAATTCGTCGCATCTGCGACCACCGCTTTTGCGGAAAAATTTCGCTTCTACGAAGAATAGCCTTTCCCAGCAACCCCCGCACCTGCGGGATTAAACTACGCATCTGCGCTTCCACTCAACGCACCTGCGCATCCGCACCTGCGCCTTTTTCTTTGCTCTTGCGGGCCTCTTCATCTAGCTCTCATCCCGCTTCTGTGACTGCATTGTCGCTTCTGCGACCATCGCACCTGCGTAAAACCAACCGCAGGTGTGATCACACCAGAACCAGCACCCTTCTGCAATGCACTATGCAACAAAAGTGATCCGTACCTCGTCCGAAACTCATCCGAGTCACTCGAGACCCCGTCTGAATATACCAACAAGTCCAATAACATAACACGGACCAACTCGAGGCCTCAAATCATGCATAACAACATCAAAACAATGAATCGCACCTCAAATCGAACTTAATGAACTTTGAACTTTTCAACTTCAATAACTCGTGTTGAAACATAACAAATCAACCCGGAATGAACCCAAATTTTGCACACAAGTCCCAAATGACAAAACAAAGCTATTCCAATTCTCGGAATCACAATCCAAGTCCGATATCAAAAAGTCCACTCCCGGTTAAACTTTTCAAAAATCCAACTTCCGCCATTTCAAGCCAAATTCCACTACGGACCTCCAAATCATAATCCGGACGTGCTCTTAAGTCCAAATTTACCCAATGGATCTACCAGAACCATCAAAACTCCGTTCCGAGTTCAAATTCATAAAAAGTCAAACTTGGTCAACTCTCAAAATTTAAAGCTTCTGCAATGAAATTCATTCTTCCAATTCGATTCTGAATAACCTAAAAATCAAAACCGATGATTCACATAAGTTATAATACATCATACAGATCTACTCATGCCCGTAATCTACCGAGCGAAGTGTAAATTCTCAAAACGATCGGTTGGGTCGCTACAATTGCAATTCAATATGGTATCAAAACGAGCATATGAACAACCACAACATATTTAATGTAAATAGTTCAACGTGTTTGCGCAGTTCAATTAGATAGAAACAAAAAGAGAAAATGATTTGAAGGTATTGTTATAAACCTCGTTATAGCCATATCGACGATGGTATTGCCTCTGAACGGCAGAACTGAAGAACATGGAGACATCGTAAATGAGATACGACGAGTGCTTTGTCAAATTCAACACCACAAAATCAAAATTCAACCCCACCACACTGTTTTTCAATCAAAAAAATTCACGTAAGAAAAATAGTTTTTAACCAAATAAGAAAAAAATAATGTAGAGAAGAAATACAAAACCTTTTTCTACGGAAATTCAGTACAACTTGAGGATAAAAGCTAATAGACCATAAGACAAATGCAATCCATCCAAAAACATTGTACAACACTTCCAACATAACTGAATTCCACGACCCCATCAAAATCAACCTCTTTCTTTTAGACTCTTTTGTAACTTCAAAAAACAGGACAATATGTAATCTTTATTCGTATCAAATACTTATCGCTATTTATAGAAAATAAGCTAAAAAAGATGGGCTGCTTTGTAATTAGATGCGAATCGCAATGACAATGTAATGAATGTGCCCCATATTACGACCGTATTCATGTCGCTTTCTCTCATTATCCATATTTACGTAATCGTAAATAAGCCTATGTTCGTAGGATTATATATATTTCCTGAAACAACTATGTTCAATATAAATTGATAAGCTAGAAAATAGGGTTAATAGTTTAGAAGCGATCAAATTGCACAATTGTTTTAGATGTGTCTTAAGAAAGTCAACTTAAACTTTTACTCTAAATTTTCAACCATTTGTTAATAAAACCTTATGCTTTTATAGTATTTATGTTTAAATTGAATTTTTGTATTCATATTCTAAACCGGTAGAGAAACTTTAAGTCACTAGTTTCTATGTACGTGCGATGCACGTGTAACTCGCATCTTGTTAGTATCAATATTTTATACAACGAGAATAAACTAAGTATAATAGCAATTAACATCCAAATATATTCAACATGCAGTTGAAATAAAAAAGTGAGTGTAATTACTTAGATGTAATAGGTGAATTTAAATATGTTGGACATCTTACCTAATATCTCTTTATAGACGGTGTTCTTGGTGTATGTCCTTTTCCATCTTGCTTTGTCATGACCAAAACTCTTGTTTTTGACATCAATATACCTCTTGAAAGTACAACTTATAGTTATCCATGTGAAAAAATATATTGCAGCAACTACATGCTTATGCAGAGGATTGTTTGACCGTGTACTTTATTTATTGTCATTGAAAAATATAAACGTACTGATAATTCTTTTTTGATGAATTTAAAAGAGCATCCTTTATTTTTTGAAGGCGAAAATTGAATTCTTGGGATAAATAAATGCTTGGAGGTATTTTGACCTATAATTATATCATTCTTGTACCATGCATAAGCCATTGAAGGATCCCAATTCCTTAGTAACATTATTGATCCATTTTCCTTTAATGCCAACCTGTATTCCAAAAAATTTATTTGTAGGTAATCACGCATGCGTGAAAAAGAAATATTGTTATAGAAAATAGACGAAGGATCATTTTATTTGTAATTAATATTCAGTCATCAGTTTATTATTTTTTTTCATCTTTCATAATATATTGTATTATCTCATATTGTATTGTATTTATGAATACAACGTTTGAATTAATTGTATTATTTGTTGAGATTTATAATATATTTATGTAACAACCCAACCAGTAGTTTTGAGCATTTGCACTTCGCTCGGTAGTTTACGGGCGCGAGTAGCTCCGTATGATGTATTTTGACTAGTGTGAATCGTCGGTTTAGTTTTCAGGTTATTCGGGACTGATTTGGAAGAATGATTCTCAGCTAGGGAGCTTTAAATTTGAAAGAGTTGACCAAGTTTGAATTTTTAGCATTTGACCTCGAATTAGAATTTTGATGGTACCGTTAGCTCCGTTGGGTGATTTTGAACTTAGGTGCGCGTCCGGATTGTGATTTGGAGGTCCGTGGTTCAATTTGGCTCGAAATAGCGAAATTTGAAATTTTGAAAAGTTTGATCGGGAGTGGACTTTTTGATATCGGGGTTGGATTCCAATTCCGGAAGTTGGAGTAGGTCTATAATGTCGAATGTTACTTGTGTGCAAAATTTGAGGCCAATCGGACGTGATTTGATAGGTTTCGACATCAGTTGTGGATGTTTGAAGTTTTAAAGTTTATTAAATTCGAATTGAGGTGTGATTCGTCGGTCTGTGTTATGTTATGGGACTTGTTGGTATGTTTGGACGGGGTCCCGAGGGGCTCGGGCTTGTTTCAGATTAATTTCAAATCATTTTTCGCGTCGCGTGGCAAGTGTCGCGAACGCGAAGTGCATTTGGATGGCAGTTGCATTTCTTCATCGCGTTCGCGCACGTAGTGTTGGGGCAAGTCTTCTTCGCGTTCGCATATGATGGATATCGTACGCGTAGGGTTGAGCTAGGAGCAGGATGCCTTCTTCATCGCGTTCGCGTAGTTGGAGCCACATTCGCGAAGGTCTGAGCCAGCTGTGAGTCGCGTTCGCGAGATTTTTACCGCGGACGCGAAGTGTATTATGGTGGTAAATTATTTTGTTCATCGCGAACGCGATGGTGTTGACGCGTTCACGTAAGAGGATGCCTTGGAAGATGTATAAAGTACTCTATTTCGAGGGTTTGCGCCATTTCTTTTACATTTTGGGAGCTATGGAGCTCGGATTGAGGTGATTCTTGAAGCAATTTTTACCATATGAATTGGGGCAAGTGTTATCTACTCGGTTTTGGTTATATTTCATGAATCTATCTTCATTTTTAGTAATGAGATTGTGAATTTTAAAGAGGAAATTGAGGGTTTTGGCCTAAAGTTTCATAATGTGAATTTGTTTAGTTTTGAACATCGAATTGGAGTCGGATTTGAGTGAAACTAGTATGGTTGGACTCGTAATTGAATGGATTGTCGGATTTTGTGAGTTTTATCGGGTTCCTAGGTGTGGTCCCAAGTGTGAATTTTGGTCGATTTTGGGCTTTTGATTCAAGATTTGATCTTTTCGACTGGGATTGGTTCCTTTAGCATTGTTTGATGTATTTGAGTTGTTTTTGGTTAGTTTCGAGCTGTTCAGAGGTCGGAATGCGCGTGATGGAATATTTGGAGCATTGCTTGGTTTGCTCGGTATTGGTATTAACTTGTTCGAGGTAAGTAACTCTTTTAATCTTAGTGTTGAGGGTATGAAACCCTGTAATACATATTATGTGATTGGTATTGAGGTGACGCACATGCTAGGTGACGGGCATGTGGGCATGCACCATGTGAATTGGGACTCTGTTGTTTCCATGGAACTGTGTAGTGGTCATATTTTGTTGATATCCCTGTTTTCACCATGTGATAAAGTAATTGAGCTGTCAATCGTGCTAGATATCATGTTTAGGCGTTTTGCGGATACTGTTTGGACCCATAATGGTAGTTTCTTGCTATCATCTCACTGATTTCATCGATATTTCATACTCAGTCATATCCATGTATTCATACCATATTTCATTATCAGATATTATTTATTGATACATCATATCATTATTGTCGGGCTAGTTTCATGACATTGTGAGCCAGTGAGTGAGACTGGAGAGATTGATGACTGAGTGAGGCCGAGGGCCTGAGTGAGAGTGACATTTTGGGATCGGGCTGCACGTCGCAACATATTATATTGATTATATTTTATATGGGTCGGGTTGCACGCCGCAACGAGCCTTAGGGATGTGTGTGTGTGTGTGTGTGTGTGTGTGTGTGTGTATATATATATATATATATATATATATATATATATATATATATATATATATATATAGATCGGGTTGCACGCCGCAACGAGCCTTATGGCTATTTATATATTATGGAATCGGGCTGCACGCCGTAGCGATATAGCGCTTTGGAGTATTCACATCCCCAGTGAGCGTAGTCGACTATATATATATATGTGGATCGGGTTGCACGCCGCAACAAGTATTGTACAACGCTGAGTGATTGAGTGTACTGAGCATTGAGCATAGTGAGAGAGAATGAGAGACAGTGAGATTGAGTACTCTGAGAGTGTGAGTACCTAGGCTCATCATTGAGATGCATTGCATTTGATATGCGTACTTGAGATACATACATAGAGATGCATTTCCTTCTGCTACCCGGTTTTGGGGACATTTATGATTTTACTTGTATCTTGACATGTAGGCATAGAGAAGTACTTTCCTCATGCTATTTGAAAATGAAACATCTTACTATTTGTTGAAAGGAGTTTTGGAAAAAAGCTACAGTTTTCAAACTTACTCGTACTTTGGCTTTTTTTCTGTAAAAGATTTGGGTTTTCACTGAGATACTTGAAAAGAAATGCCTATTGTTTTTGGATCTGTGAACGAACTGAGCCTTTTATTTCAGAGATACTCTTTTGTTATTATACCATGCTGTTATGAACTGTGGTGGAATATTAGTGTTGTACCCGACCTTTTTGTTAGCTCGTCACTACTTTCAACCTAAGGTTAGGTTTGTTACTTATTGAGTACATGGGGTCGGTTGTACTCGTACTACACTTCTGCACCTTGCGTGCAGATATTGGCTGTTGATGTTGTCGTGTTCGTTGGGAGCTGGATCTGAAGATGTACCTGTGTGTTGTAGCTGCCTCTTGTTCGTGGTAGCCTTAGATCTATAAAACTCTGTTTATGTACTTTTCAAACAGACTATGTATATATTTTATTTTTGCTTTGTAAACTCTATTCTTAGAAGATCATGATTTGTACTACCAATTCTTGGGGAATGTATTAGATTCAAATATTTCTTTACTTAATTGCTTTATTAATTGTTATTGTAATTGGTTAGTGGTTAATTGGCTTACCTAACGGCTTGGGTTAGGTGCTATCACGACTAGTCGGATTTTGGGTCGTTACAAGGTGGTATCAGAGCTCTAGGTTCATATGTTCTACAAGTCATGAGCAAGTGTCTAGTAGAGTCTTGCGGATCGGTATGATGACGTCCATACTTATCTTCGAGAGGCTATAGGACATTTAGGATATACTTCCTATCTTTCTTTCCTTATCGTGCGACATTGATTCAGCTTGAAGCGTAACCCTTTGAATTCCCTCCACGCATTCATATGTGCATTCGAAAGCTCAGTATCAGCTGTGCATTGGCCGACTTGTGATTCTATGAATGGGGTGCAAGATGTGATTTCAGTATGCTGATGATGGGCCAGTCTAGAGGACTTAAGGCTGGGTTTTGACTGTGACTTGAGCGCAAAGATATTGATTGTCTGAGCACGTGCTTTTGGACATATATGTTCGCTAGTGTCCTTATTAGTGGAATTTGTGGCTCGATGAGCGGTGGAATGGCTATGTGGTGAGTATAATGTGACTGCGAGATGTGTTCATATGATTTGAATGTAACGAGAAGAGTTTACTTGAGATGTAGCAAGAACTATTGGGTGTTTGATTTCTGTCTTAATTTGGCGTATGACCTCGAGTTATGGGTGTGTTGAAAGACCTCTCATGTTGTTTAGTTGTTGAGTGCAGTAAATTTTATGTCGTGTTATGAGTTCCGACTCAGGAAGATTAAGTGATTGCGTAATAGTTATGGATGTGGAAGGGTATAGAGAGATGTCAGCTTGAGGCAGAGCAGGTAGGTTATCTCCTGCGAGGTATTCTGAGATTGTGTGGTGCTTATGATGTTTTATAGAGAGTTCTCTTTTACCAGTGAATGATATATGTTGCAATTTGAGTTTGGATCTCTTGTGGAAGTTGGCTTGACTATTACAAGGGTGAATGCAAGATTTGCAGACGATTTGAGGTATTATATGGTTTGTGTTACATTGTCTTGCGAAGGATTTAGTTGAGTTTCAGTGCGGCATTCTAGAAGTAATAGAGTACGTGTATCGTGATGTTATCAACTGTTTTGTTCTATGGCTTTGAGCCAAGTGGGGGAGTCTACTATCGACAAGTTGATTGCATGATTATGTGTTATATTAGTTTCGGTTCGAGGTATACTGGTGAATCAGCTATGATTGCAGGGGTTGAGATTGAGGATGACTTGAGTAAGGGAATTTCTGGATACGGGTTGTATTATACTCTATGGGTATATGGGAATCATAAAATAATTGAGTGGTTATTCGCAAAGGATGTAGTGTACATGGAGTAGGAATTTGCTCGGTTGCTTAGGAGTGTTGGTTACTCTTTACTCCCTTGGGTGTTGGTGTGCTAATGGGGCATAAATCGTTCGGTCCATTTGATCGGTTTAATTAAGATTTGAGTAGAGTGGATGATTCTAATGGATTCAAGGTTTATATGTAGCGATTTAGAATTTTCAAGATTTATATATGGCTAGAAACTGGGAGTTGCATTGGATGGTGTCGAGACTTGTGGCATTTTTTATCATTGTGGATTATGCATTTCAGTATCAAGAAGGTGAAGGAAATAATTTTAGGTTTATATAAGGTCTCTTTAGAGTGGGTGTCACGGTTGTGGTGTTTTGGGGTGCTTAAGAGGGAAGTCAGCGGCTTATGGGCCTTAGGGCGTTGTGGTTTTATACTAGGATCTTTTGTGTGGTGAATTTTGGTTAAGGATCGTGGTGTTCTAGCAAGGAGAAGTATCAATTTGAAGGCAATTTGGAAAGGACTTGGAGAAATAGGACATCTTGGTAGTAGTTTAGATCAACACAGTAATGGATATAATCGGTTCTTTAGGTACCTATGATGTGGATAGTCTCCACAGGTGTTTCGTGGCATTGCTCTTGGGTTTTGGCAACCTGCGTGGCTGGGTGAGTTAGAGAGATTCGGTTCAGGTAGCTTGGTTATGTAAAAATAGGTTTCGAAGAGTTCTCACTGGTTTTTACCAAGGTTCGAGGGGTATATGTCCTGATGGTGTGAGCAACATGTGGTGTATAGTGAATTTCTCCTGGATGAAATCAAATGGAAGGTCCTTAGCTAATTGAGTATGTAGTTGCTTGTGACTCGGAGTGAACTATGAAGTTCTCGTATTTTTCATATGATGGCATGGTATATGCGGTGTGTTGTGTAGGATTGAGATTTGCGTGAGCAGGATCACAGTTCTGTTTGGAAGGGAAGGTCATAGATTCGTAGGTAGCATGGACGAATTCAGATGACTAGGCAAATGATATTACTAATCGGTATGGCCTGATGAGAGTATACATTTCAGAAGGGGCAATGTGTTTTGATATATGGGCACTTCATTGGTATTACGACACTCTCCTGGTTGATCAACTGCTGATATTCAAATTTTGCTATGTGGCACAGAAGAATTTTAGAAGTATTCCTCATGGGATGATCGCGTATGAGAGATGTGTTAGACATTCTGGCGGTGAAATTGGGATCAGACATGGTGATTTGTGTGTTCTCTGGATTTGTAGACTGGGAGTTCTCAAAAGTAGGTTGTTTCATGGTTGTGGACTGTGAAGTCATTGGCAAAGCTAGCTAGACGATAGTATGTGTTATGATTAAGTCATTGTGGGCTTTCAGAGGGTTATTTATCCATGTGTAGGTGCCTAGAGTTGATTTGGGGGTCCATTGGTAGGTCCAATTAGGGTGTGTATTTTACACCGAGTCGGATTGGTTGGCTCCATACTGCTATTATTGAGGGATGTGCCATTCAGTTGTTGTTGAGTTTATTCGTGTTCTGATATATTCGGTGGGTTACTTTTCTATGCTACGAGGGGTTGTGATTCGTTAGTTTTAGGCACACATGGTGCAGTTCTATTGTGGTCTTATAGAGGAGTTTGAGCGAGATGAGTAGTTGGGTATTGTATGATTGATGGCGTATTGGTTATGTTCTTTCTGGTTTTGTGTGGCATTGTGTCATCTGCTTCTCCGTGGTTATGGTAATGCACTTTGGTACTTGATGTCGAATTTCGCATGGCTATTGATTTTGAGCATGGTGGCTCGAGGTGTCTCATATGGTCCAGGGTTTGGATGGGGTCGCACATTACGGTAGAGTTATGTTGAGACATGATCCTTCGTGTTAGATTCGTGTATTTTGGTTCTACGGTGTGTGATAGGTTCTTAGCATTGCGTTGGGGTGGTATCCGTCGAGCTTGCGGGACGGTTCTCTTGTTTGAGTCATTTTCGTGATTGAGTACATCTGGAATATTGCTTATTGGTGCACGGATTGCATGGGTTGTGGCTTTAGATAGTATTGGTATGGCATGTCAGTAGAGTAGTTGGTATTTGATAAGATGAAGTCGTCGGATCTAGGGTGGGTGCTATCAGATTTGATTGTGGTATATTTGGAAGGATAATATCGATAGTCGGCTTAGAAATTTGCTATGGTTCTAGTCGAAGAAGAGTGAGCTCCACGACTGGTGGACCTGATGAATGGTTACGAGTTTCTGTGTGTTTCTTTCATCATCGGTAGTGTACGAAGGTTTTAGAATGGAGTCTTGTTTGATATGAGGTTTGTTATCGGCATTGGGTTGTTTTGAGCAACTACTGTGATTAGAAATCATTGCTTCGAGAATTTGAGCTATGTGGTATTTGAGTTTTGAGTATTTGAGTTATGGTTACGGCTTTTGGTACAACTTGTTCAGACTTATACAATGTGTAGGTTGCGGGATTCTGCCCTTATAGAAATTCCAGATGTTGGAAATTGGATACTAAGGCTTATGCACTAAGGTTGGAGTAATGATGTTCAGTTATGTTATGTTGTCGGGCCTATATGGAATAGGGTGACGTGGGATCAAACCCGGGCATGTGCATGGCAAGGTTATACGGCGTTTTGATGGCTTTGAGAACAACTCTGGATACGTTCGAGGACGAACGTATGTTTAAGTGGGGGAGGATGTAAAGACCCGACCGGTCCTTTTGATCATTTGTACTTCACTCGGTAGTTTACAGGCGTGAGTAGCTCCGTATGATGTATTTTGACTTGTGTGAATCATCGGTTTGGTTTTCAGGTTGTTTGGCACTTATTTGAAAGAATGATTCTCAACTAAGCTTTAAATTTGAAAGAGGTGACCAAGTTTGACTTTTTAGCATTTGAGCTCAGATTGGAATTTTGATGGTTCCGTTAGCTCCGTTGGGTGATTTTGGACTTAGGAGCGTGTCCGAATTGTGATTTGGAGGTCCGTGGTTGAATTTGGCTTAAAATGGCGAAAGTTGAAATTTTGAAAAGTTTGACCAGATGTGGACTTTTTGATATCAAGGTCGGATTCCGATTCTGAAAGTTGGAGCAGGTCTGTAATGTCGAATGTGACTTGTGTGCATAATATGAGGTCAATCGGACGTGATTTGATAGGTTTCGGCATCGGTTGTGGAAGTTTGAAGTTTCAAAGTTCATTGAATTCGAATTGAGGTGTGATTCATCGTTTCGATGTTGTTTTGCGTGTTTTGAGACCTCGAGTAGGTATGTGTTATGTTATGGAACTTGTTGGTATATTTGGACGGGGTCTCGAGGGGCTCGGGCCTGTTTCAAATTTATTTCGGATCATTTTTCTTCATTTTGGTACTGTTGTGTTCTGCTATTTTCTGGTATCTCAGTGCTTCATCACGTTCGCGTGGCAAGTGTCACGAATGCGTAGTGTATTTGGTTGGCAGTAGCATTTCTTCATCGCGTTTGAGAGTAATGGTCCGCGTTCGCATAGTGTTGGGGCAAGTCTTCTTCGCGTTCGCGTATGATGGATCGCAGACGCGTAGGGTTGAGCTGGGAGCTAGAGCCGGAGGCCTTCTTCATCGCGTTCGCGTAGTTGGAGCTACGTTCGTGAAGGTCTGAGCCAGCTGTGAGTCGTGTTCGCGAGGTTTTTACCGCGAACGCGAAGTGTATTATGGTGGCAGATTATTTTTTTCATCGCGAACACGATGGTGTTGACGCGTTCGCGTAAGAGGATGCCTGGACAGAAGTATAAAGTACTCTATTTCTAGGGGTTCGGCCATTTGTTTACATTTTGGGAGCTATAGAGCTCATATTGAGGCGTTCTTGAAGAAATTTTTACCATATGAATTGGGGTAAGTGTTCTCTACTCGATTTTGGTTATATTTCATGAATCTATCTTCGTTTTTGGTAATGGAATCGTGAATTTTAAAGAGAAAATTGGGGGTTTTGGCCTAAAGTTTCATAATGTGAATTTTTTAGTTTTGAACATCAAATTGGAGTCGTATTTGAGTGAAACTAGTATGGCTGGACTCGTAATTGAAAAGGTTGTCGGATTTTGTGAGTTTGATCGGTTCCGAGGCGTGGGCTCGAGTGTGAGTTTTGGCCGATTTTGGGCTTTTGATTCAAGATTTGATCTTTTCGATCGGGATTGGTTCCTTTAGCATTGTTTGATGTATTTGAGTTATTTTTGGTTAGTTTCGAGCCGTTCGGAGGTCGGAACGCATGTGATGGCATCTTTGGAGCACCGTTTGGTTTGCTCGGTATTGGTATTGGCTTGTTCGAGGTAAGTAACTCTTATAATCTTAGTGCTGAGGGTATGAGACCATGTAATACATGTTATATGATTGGTATTGAGGTGACACACATGCTAGGTGACGGGCGTGTGGGCATGCACCATGTGAGTTGGGACTCTAGAGTTTTCATGGCACCTTGTGTGCAGATGTTACCGTGTTCGTTGGGAGCTGGATCTGAAGATGTACCTGCGTGTTGTAGCTGCCTCTTGTTCGTGGTAGTCTTAGATCTATAAAACTCTGTTTATGTACTTTTCAAACAGACTATGTATATATTTTATTTCTGTTTTGTAAACTCTATTCTTAGAAGCTCATGATTTGTACTATCAATTCTTGGGGAATGTATTAGATTTAGATATTTCTTTGCTTAATTGCTTTATTAATTGTTATTGAAATTGGTTAGCTCCGTTGGGTGGTTTTGGACTTAGGAGCGCGTCCAGATTGTGATACGGAGGTCCGTGGTTGAATTTGGCTCGAAATGGCGAAAGTTAAAATTTAGAAAAGTTTGACCAGAGGTGGACTTTTTGATATCAGGGTCGGATTCCAATTCCGAAAGTTGGAGCAGGTCTGTAATGTCGAATGTGACTTGTGTGCATAATCTAAGGTCAATCGGACGTGATTTGATAGGTTTCGGCATCGGTTGTGGAAGTTTGAAGTTTCAAAGTTCATTGAATTGGAATTGAGGTGTGATTCATCGTTCCGATGTTGTTTTGTGTGTTTTGAGACCTCGAGTAGGTCCGTGTTATGTTATAGGACTTTTTGGTATATTTGGACGGGGTCCCGAGGGGCTCGGCATATTTCAAATTTATTTTGGATCATTTTTCTTCATTTTTGTACTGTTGTGTTCTGCTGTTTTCTGGTATCTCAGTTCTTCATCACGTTCGCGTGGTAAGTGTCGCGAATGCGTAGTGTATTTGGATGGCAGTAGCATTTCTTCATCGCGTTCGAGAGTAATGGTCTGCGTTCGCGTAGTGTTGGGGCAAGTCTTCTTCGCGTTCGCGTATGATGGATCACGGACGCGTAGGGTTGAGTTGGGAGCCGGATGCCTTCTTCATCGCGTTTGCGTAATTGGAGCCGTGTTCGTGAAGGTCTGAGCCAGCTGTGAGTCGCGTTCACGAGGTTTTTACCGCGAAGTGTATTATGGTGGCGAATTATTTTGTTCATCGCGAACGCGATGGTGTTGATGCGTTCGCGTAAGAGGATGCCTGGGCAGAAGTATAAAGTACTCAATTTCGAGGGGTTCGGCCATTTGTTTACATTTTGGGAGCTATGGAGCTCGGATTGAGGCGATTCTTGAAGAAAATTTCACCATATGAATTGGGGTAAGTGTTCTCTACTCGATTTTGGTTATATTTCATGAATCTATCTTCGTTTTTGGTAATGGAATTGTGAATTTTAAAGAGGAAATTGGGGGTTTTGGCCTAAAGTTTCATAATGTGAATTTTTTAGTTTTGAATATCAAATTGGAGTCGCATTTGAGTAAAACTAGTATGGGTGGACTCGTAATTGAAAGGGTTATCGGATTTTGTGAGTTTGATCGGTTCCGAGGCGTGGGCCCGAGTGTGAGTTTTGGCCGATTTTGGGCTTTTGATTCAAGATTTGATCTTTTCGATCGGGATTGGTTCCTTTAGCATTATTTGATGTATTTGAGTTATTTTTGGTTAGTTTCGAGCCGTTCGGAGGTCGGAACGTGTGTGATGGCATCTTTGGAGCACCGTTTGGTTTGCTCGGCATTGGTATTAGTTTGTTCGAGGTAAGTAACTCTTATAATCTTAGTGCTGAGGGTATGAGACCCTGTAATACGTGTTATGTGATTGGTATTGAGGTGACGCACATGCTAGGTGACGGGCGTGTGGGCGTGAACCATGTGAGTTGGGACTCTAGAGTTTTCATGGCACCTTATGTGCAGATGTTACCGTGTTCGTTGGGAGTTGGATCTGAAGATGTACCTGCGTGTTGTAGCTGCCTCTTGTTCGTGGTAGTCTTAGATCTATAAAACTCTGTTTATGTACTTTTCAAACAGACTATGTATATATTTTATTTCCGTTTTGTAAACTCTATTCTTAGAAGCTCATGATTTGTACTACCAGTTCTTGTGGAATCTATTAGATTTAGATATTTCTTTACTTAATTGCTTTATTAATTGTTATTGGAATTGGTTAGTGGTTAATTGACTTACCTAGCGGGTTGGGTTAGGTGCCATCACGTCTAGTCGGATTTTGTATCGTGACAATTTAAATTTAATATGACTTTAAAATACCAGCTAGTTTGATAAAATACCCTTAATTATTATAAGTATTGATTTTGAATAATAATTACTAATAAAATAATTTAAGCCAACTTATTTGTCCTTATTGATCACCAGTTATGCTTGTACATGTATTAAGTTAATAAATTCATGCAATTCTTAATAAAATTAAACAAGAATAAGATAATAAACAAAAACAACTTATTTTTCTTGTTGAGTATTTCATGGAACTACTTTTCTTGAATGGAAATTTTCGCCCTAATGTTTTATCAGTTTTTAGTATTTTAAAATTTAATTACATAATCGGCTGCTAATAAATACAGTCATATGTTGTGTTAGAAATGTGCTTTTGAGATAATATGTGAAGTTTCATTTTCTTCTATCTTTTCCTCGCATTTTTCTTTCATTTATTTAAATTGTTGTTATTGAATTCTTTATCTTCATCATATTACAGGCTTGTTCTTATTTTTATTAGGTTGTTTTACTTCTAGTATATAATTGTATTTTAATAAAATAAGTGAATTTAGTAACACTCAAGCCGAACTTGAAATAAGTTGTTTTACGTTATTTTATTTACCATGTAGTACTTTCTGTTTTTTACTTTAGTCTTTATAGTGTATTTTCTGTTATGGAGTCATCCCTAAGCTTCCTGCTTCTGCTATCCATGCTTTTACCAAACCTTGCATCAGATAACTTTAAGGAGGAGCTCGCTAATTAATCTTTTAAGCTATTCTAAGTGACTATATTATTGGTATAAGTAGTATCTTATTTGGTATTTGTATTTACAATTAATGGCTATTTATTTGGAGACTTAACTTTGTGCCTATTCCATGTATGTGCTACATTTTGAACGTTTATGCTCTTATAAAAAAGACTTGAAATAATTAATAGCGCAAGTTCTAACGGAATACCAATAATAATCTACTATTAGAGCAAACAAAAATTGGAAAATATTATAACATGTGCCACGAGAATCATGTTCACCGTATATTTTGAGATATGCTCAAAAGATAGTGAAGCACAAACTTACCTATACAAAGAATTTCTCTCAAAGCAAGATGTGGACAAAAAGAAAAAGCAACGAAGAAAAATCCCCAAGAATTCTAAAACTAAAGGAAACAAAAACCAAAAGGGAAAAAAAACCCGTTAGGAAAGAATCTCAAATAATGTAAATTCTAAAAAATTCTAAACCTAAAAGGAAGCACACGGTAGTTTAAAACTGTTAAGTAAATTAATAAAATATTCAAGTGATATGAGTTTGAATGCCTAACCAATTTTATGTGACGAATGCAACGATCCAAACAACCTATACACTATTCGTATATGAGTCAATATTAAACCAATGATCATATACGAGATATTGTAACAAAAATCATATGACAAATATTCAATGTGGAGTTGTTTGTTAATAAAGCATGAACGACCATTATTAAGAATATAGTACATGGTAGAAATTTTGTCACGACCCAATTTCACTTATAGGTCGTGATGGCGCCCAACACAACGGCTAGGTAAGCCAGCTAGCAATTAAAACATACATCAATTATTTTCAAACATTTTCAAGTAATTTTGTTCTTTTACTAACAATATTAAAGAAAAATAGAAAAGATACCGGTTAATTTAAACCAAGAAAAGTAAGCAACTCTCAATTCTACCAATGTGTGTGCCAAGACCTGGTGTCACAAGTGTATGAGCATCTAGTAGGTTATACAAAAAAAAATCTAAATATTATCTGTAATAAAATAGACAGAATAAAGTCTTAAGGAAGAGGCATTGGTTGCTGCAGAATAACTCAGAAGGGCATGTCACACCAAGCCTCTGGGTATCGTGGGTGCGCATCGATAGGTCCGACTATAGCACCTGTCTCAGGTCCTGCACAAAAAGTACAGCAAGTGTAGCATGAGTACGTAAACAACGTGTACCCAGTAAGTATCAAGCCTAATCTTGAAGGGGTAGAGACGAGTTGATCGACTTTGACACTCACTAAAGGTCAACAATAATAAATAGAATAAAATAGAAATATTTAAATCAACATGATTCATAGAGTTAACAATAATTTTTATTTAACCAGCAGAAATAATTAAATTCCTTCAATTGCAATAATTTCCAATCTATTAATTAAATTCACAAGCTACAATAAAGATATCAAGGTATCGTGTAATTATTATTATTATTAGGCACGATTTCTGCCGAGGTCGTACGACCCGATCCAGAGTGTCGTGTACACTGCCGAGGGACGTGCGGCGCGATCCATAGATGCATCTATACTGCCGAGGCATTCGGCCTGCTCCACTAGAAAGAAGGACATTTTCTTATGTACCTCCGGAATGAGAGTGTATTTATTAAAGGGTTAATACGAGAGGATGCACAATTCCTTTTAACAATTAAATTAATTCAAACAAAAATTCAAGTATATGAGATTTCAATCTCTTACTATTTTCTCTAATAATTCACAATATATATCAAATAATTTAATTAAATAAAGAATACAATTTACAAACATAATTCATGCTTTGAGTCCTAAACTACCCGGACTTAGCATAGATAGTAGCTACGTACGGACTCTCGTCACCTCGTGCGTACGTTGCCCCCCAAAATTAGCAATAATTTTTATTTTTAATCAACTATGGGGTAAATTCCCCCTCACAAGATTAGACAAGAGACTTACCTTGTCTCAAAGTCCACTTTTTCGATCAAAATGTCGCGAAAACCTCAATTCGATGCCGAAAAATCTGAAACTAACCAAAAGTTATATACTATAATTAATACACGTTCAATAATTCAAAATTCATCTATTAAATAACTTACCCTATCCAAAATGGTAAAATTTCTATAATTCAACCCGGCCCCACGTGCCAGGATTCCAGAAATTTTCAGATGAAAACGTTACCCATAATCTCAAGAACTCAATTACATAATTTCTATCCAATTCCATAACCATTTTCGTGGTTAAAATATCATTTTATAAAATTCTAGGTTTTTTTATCTAAACCCTTGATTTCTAAGATTTACCGATTATAATCTACCCATAATCTATGTATTTAAATCAAGGTGTGTAGAATTAACTTACCTCCAAGTTGCTAGTTGAAATCCCCTCTCAAAAAGCTCTGAAATCGCCTAAACATGGAAGAAAAATGGACAAAAATACGCAACTCCGGACTTAAATGAAGGTTCTGCCTTATGCAATCTCCGCACCTGCGGAGGGTGTACCGCACATGCGGAAAAGCCTCGCAGGTGCGAGTTTTCCTTCGCTGCCAAGCTTCGCATCTGCGCGTTCGCAGGTGTGCCCAAAGTTCCGCACCTGCTGTGGCAGACCTGCTCCTCACCTTCATACCTGCGAGCTCGCACATGCGGCTGCCCATACGCAAGTGCGATCATATCAGAAGCTGGAAACTTCAAAATTCCAAAATTAGTCCGAGCCCCGTCCAGTTAACACTCGGCCCTCCCGGGGCCCCGCCCGAACATACCAACAGGTTAGAAATCATAAAATAGACTCTCTCAAACTCTCGGAACGTGTAAAAAAATATCAAATCTAAGAATCATACCCCAAACCAAATTGATTCAACTTAGAAATTTTAAATTCTTCAAGCTTACTCTGAACGCGTCGAAATATGCTTATACTACTCAGAATGACACCAAATTTTGCGTGCAAGTCTTAAATCACCGTACAAAACTATTCCCAAACTCGAAATTTCAAACTAACCTCTATTACTCCAAAACCTACTCCAAACCAAATTTAAAGAACTTTAAACCTTCAAATAGTTGATTTTCACTATTAAGCGCCAAAACGCTCTCGGGTTATCCAAAACCCGATTCGAATATACGCCCAAATCCGAAATCATCATACGAACTTATTGGAACCATCAAATCCCGATTCCGAGGTCGGTTTCTCAAAATATTGACCGAAGTCAAACTTGGCCTTTTAAGGGCAACTTACGGAACCAAGTGTTTCGATTTCAACCCGAGCACTTTCAAATCCCGAACCAATCATTTCCGCAAGTCATACATTAATAAAAGCACATACGAGGAGTTTTATTTAGGGGAACAGTGTTCTAAAAGTCAAAATGAACGGTTGGGTCATTACATTTTCCACCTCTTAAACAAACGTTCGTCCTCGAACGGATTTCGAATTTTACCTGGAGTGCTGAATAAGTGTGGATATATACCCTGCATGTTTTCCTCGGCCTCCTAAGTCGCTTCCTCGACTGGTTGGCCCCTCCACTGGACTTTTACTGCATAAATCCTCTTGGACCTCAACTGGCAAACATGCTTATCAACAATGGCAACTGGTTCTTCTTTATAGCCCAAACTATTATCTAGTTGAACTGTGCTGAAGTCTAACATGTGTGATAGGTAGGCATGATACTTCTGAAGCATAGATACATGAAAAACC
The DNA here is from genome assembly GCF_000390325.3 of Nicotiana tomentosiformis. Taxonomy (NCBI): domain Eukaryota; kingdom Viridiplantae; phylum Streptophyta; class Magnoliopsida; order Solanales; family Solanaceae; genus Nicotiana; species Nicotiana tomentosiformis. The sequence continues at coordinate 98,296,633 of NC_090813.1, read as the reverse complement.
GGATGAACTCCTGTTAAACTGGGAGGCAAAGCAAGCTCATAAGCAACCTCCCCAACTTGTCTGAACACCTCAAATGGGCCTATAAACCTTGGGCTCAACTTCCCCCTTTTCCCAAATCTCATGATTCCCTTCATCGGCGAAACTTTCAAGAGAACTTTTTCACCCACCATAAATGATAAATCACGTGCTTTCTGATCTGCGTAACACTTTTGTCTGGACTGTGCAGTACGAAGTCGCTCCTGAATCAACTTTACTTTTTCCAAGGCATCTTTCACCAAATCAATACCATATAACTTAGACTCACCGGGCTCAAACCATCCGATGGGCGAACGACATCGCCGACCATATAAAGCCTCAAATGGAGCCATCTCGATGTTGGATTGGTAATTGTTATTATAAGCAAACTCGGCCAAAGGCAAGAAACGATCCCACTGACCTCCAAAGTCAATCACACATGCCCTGAGCATATCCTCCAAAATCTGAATTGTCCGCTCTGACTGCCCGTCGGTCTGCGGATGAAAGGCTGTGCTGAGCTCTACACGGGTCCCCAATTCACTCTGTACTGCTCTCCAGAAATGTGAAGTAAACTGAGGGCCTCTATCTGATATGATGGAAATTGGCACACCGTGCAACCGAACTATCTCCTAAATATAAATCTGGGCCAACCTCTCTGAAGTATACGTAGTCACAACCAGAATAAAGTGTGCCGACTTGGTCAACCTGTCAACAATCACCCAAACTGCATCAAACTTTCGCAAGGTCCGCGAAAACCAAACTACAAAGTCCATAGTAATGCGTTCCCATTTCCACTCCGATATAGTCATCTGCTGAAGTAGGCCACCTGGTCTCTGGTGCTCATATTTAACTTGCTGGCAATTTAGACACCTAGCTACATACTCAACTATGTCCTTTTTCATTCATCGCCACCAATAATGCTGCCTCAGGTCACGATACATCTTTGTAGCTCCAGGATGAATAGAATACCGAGAACTGTGTGCCTCCTCTAGGATCATTTTCCTCAGTCCATCCACATTAGGAACACATAGACGATTCCGGAGTCGCAGGACACCATCCACGCCAATAGTAACTTCCTTGGCACCACCCCGTAGTACCGTTTCTCGAAGAACCATTAAGTGTGGATCATCATACTGGCGAGCCTTCATCTACTCAAATAGTGAAGACTAGGCCACAACACATGCAAGAACTCGACTAGGCTCTGAAATATCCAATTTCACAAGTTTGTTAGCCACAGATTGAATATCCAAAGCTAATGGCCTCTCCTCTGTTGAAATGAAAGCCAAACTTACCCATACTCTCTGCCTTCCTACTCAAGGCGTCTGCAACGATATTTGCTTTGCCCGGCTGATACAAGATAGTAATATCATAATCTTTTAGTATCTCAAGCCATCTGCGCTGCCTCAAATTTAGATCCTTCTGCTTGAACAAATGCTGCAAACTGCGATGATCAGTGTAAACCTCACAAGACACCCCATAAAGATAATGCCTCAAAATTTTAAGAGCGTGAACAATCGCAGCTAACTCCAAATCATGTACTGGTAATTCTTCTCCTGGGCTTCAGCTGACGTGAAGCATATGTAATAACTCGCACTTCCTATATCAATACACAACCCAAGCCAACGCGTGAAGCGTTACAATATACTGTATACATCCCCAAACCGGAAGGCAACACTAACACTGGTGCTGTAGTCAATGCTGTCTTGAGTTTCTGAAAGCTCACTTCACAATCATTGGACCATCGGAACGGAGCACCCTTCTGGGTTAATTTGGTCAAAGGTGTTGCAATAGATAAAAAATCCTTCACGAACCGATGATAATAACCTGGTAAACCTAGGAAACTCCTGATCTCAGTCGCCGAAGTGGGACGATGCCAATTCTGAATTGCCTCAATCTTTTTGGGATCAACTTTAATGCCCTCACCCGATACAATATGCCCCAAAAATGCTACAAACTCTAGCAAGAACTCACTTTTGGAGAACTTAGCATATATCTTTTGTTCCCTCAACGTTTGAAGCACCACTCTCATATGCTGCTTGTGCTCCTCCTTACTGCGCGAGTAGATCAAAATATCATCAATGAAGACAATGACAAACGAATCAATATATGGCCAAAAAACCATGTTCATCAAATCCGTGAACACTATCGGGGCGTTAGTCAAACCGAAGGACATCACCAGAAACTCATAATGACCATATCTAGTCCGGAAAGCAGTCTTCGGAACATCCAAATCCCGAATCTTCAACTGATGGTACCCCGACCTCAAGTCGATCTTAGAGAACACCCTAGCACCATGCAACTGGTCAAATAGATCATCAATACGCGACAACGGGTACTTTTTCTTAATAGTGATTTTGTTCAATTGAAGATAATCAATGCACATTCGCATCGTTCCATCCGTCTTCTTCACAAATAATACCGGCGCACTCCAAGGCGATACACTCGGTCTGACGAACCCTTTGGCTAGTAACTCCTCAAGCTGTTCTTTTCACTCCTTCAATTCTTTCGGAGCCATGCGATACGGTGGGATAGATATAGAATGGGTATCTGGAGCCAAGTCAATACAGAAATCAATATCACGATCAGGTGGCATACCTGGAAGATTTGAAGGAAATACATCGGAGAACTCCCGAACTACAGGCACTGAATCAATATCGGAGTCTCTGCAGTAGTATCCCGAACATAGGCTAGATAAGCTAAACAACCCTTCTCAACCATGTGTTGAGCCTTCATAAAAGAAATTACCTGATTAAATGCACTAACAGACGAACCCTTCCACTCCAGCCTAGGCAATGCTGGAATAGCCAAGGTAACAGTCTTGGCATGACAATCTAGAGTAGCATGATATGGAGATAACCAGTCCATGCCCAAAATAATTTCAAAGTCGGTCATCTCAAGCAATAGAAGATCTTCTCTAGTTTCATAACCATAAAATATTATTATACAGGACCGATATATCTGATTCACAACAACATAATCACCCACAGGAGTGGACACATAAACACGAGTACTCAAGGACTCACGAGAAACACCTAGGAAATGAGCAAATAGAGATGACACATAGGAATATGTAGATCTTGGATCAAATAATACGGAGGCATCTTTGCCGCAAACATAAATAATACCTGTAATCACGGCATCTGAGGCCTCTGCATCTGGTCTGGCCGGAAAAGCATAAAACTGAGCTGGAGCGCCAACCGGCTGGTCTCCGCCTGGCTGACCTCCACCTCTAGGATGACCCCTGCCCACCTGTCCTCCACCTCTTGGTGGTCGGACGACTGGTGGAGCAACTGGTGTGGTAATCATAGGTTGTTGATCCTGCTGCACTGGTCTACCCCACAGCCTGTGGCAGAATATCCGCATGTGACTGGGATTCCCGCACTCGTAACAACTCTTCGTGCGATGGGCTGGTGACTAAGAATCTGACACTGGGAACCTGAATACCCACTGTAAGAACCCTGAATAGCTGGTGGGCAATAAGAACTCTCTAGCATAGCGCTGAAATAAGGTCGCACTGGAGCACCCCGAGGAGGCGATGGTGCTAGATATGGGGGCCTGCTGGACTGCCCTCTCACGAACTATCCTCTGCCCCAAGACGAAGCACCTCTGAACTCTCCAGAATACCTAAACCGCTTATCTCTCATAACCTGCTCTTGGCTCCGCTGATGCACACCCTCAATCCTCCGGGCTATCTCCATGACTAGCTCATAAGAAGTACCCATCTCAACGTCTCGAGCCATAGTGGCCTGAATGCCAGTATGTAAACCCGCAACAAACCTCCATACTCTCTCCGCCTCAGTAGGGAGTATCATAAGTGCATGGCGAGATAATTCAGAAAACCTCGCCTCATAATCAGTCGCTAACATCTGACCCTGCTGGAGCTGCTCAAACTTAAACCGCAACTCTTCCCTCTGGGAGGGTGGAATATACTTGTCCAGGAAGATACGGGTGAACCTGTCCCAAGTCATGGGAGGAGAATTTGCTGGTCTGCCAAGAATATAAGACTTCCACCATTTACGGGATCTGCCCTCTACCTGAAAAGTAGCAAAGTCAACCCCATGAGACTCCAATATCCTCATGTTGTACAGTCTGTCTCTGCACCAATCAATAAATTCCCAGGGATCCTCATGTCGCTCACCCCCAAAGACAGGAGGATGTAGTCTAGTCCATCTATCCTTTAGTTTATGCAGATCAGCGGCTGCAGCTGGCTTGGGCTCAGGTGTAGCGGCTGCCACTAGTTGGGCTCCACCCACGGGTAGTGCACCCTAGGTCTGATATACAGCAGTTGCCTGCCCATGAGCCTGCGCAGTAGGGGTCTCTACTCCCCCGCCCTCCTGAGATGTGGCTGGGTCTGCCAGAAATAAACCGACCTGAGTCATAGTCTCCATGAACCGCAGCATACGACCCATGACATCCTGGAATCCCGGTGCATATGTGAAATCCACCGGACCTGGCTCTGCCACAGGAACCTCACCTTGTTCCTCAATAATGGGATTCTCTACTGGACCCACTGGTGGCATAACTGGAACAGTCCTGGGACGTCCTCGTCCCCTACCATGGGCTGGAGCCCTCCCTCGGCCTCTAGCAACTGGGGGAGTAGCTCTTCCCTGGTCTGGAGCCTCATTAGAGTGCGTTCTCACCATCTGTGAGAGAGTAAGAGAAAGATATTTAGTACTACATCAATTCCACGATGGAAGATGAAGAAAGGTAGTTTCCTAACACCCTATAGCCTCTCGAAGATAAGTACAGACGTCTCAGTACCGATCCGCAAGACTCTATTAGGCCTGCTCATAACTTGTGAGACCTACGTGAACCTAGTGCTCTGATACCATGTTGTCATGACCCAATTTCACCTATAGGTCGTGATGGCGCCCAACACAATGGCTAGGCAAGCTAGCTAGCAATTAAAACATACATCAATTATTTTCAGAAATTTTTAAGTACTTTTGTTCTTTTACTAACAATATTAAAGAAAAATAGAAAAGATACATGTTAATTTAAATCCAAGAAAAGTAAGATACTCTCAATTCTACCAATGTGTGTGCCAAGACCTGGTGTCACTAGTGTAAGAGTATCTAGTAGATTATATAAAAATAATTTCAAATACTGTCTGAAATAAAATAGATAGAATAAAGTCTCCAGGAAGAGGCATTGGTTGCTGCAGAATGACTCAGAATGGCAGCTCACCACTAAGCCTTTGGGTATCGTGGGTGCGCGCCGATATGTCCGACTATAGCACATGTTTCAGGTCCTGCACAAAAGGTGCAGCAAGTGTAGCATGAGTATGTAAACAGCGTGTACCCAGTAAGTATCAAGCCTAATCTCGAAGGGGTAGAAACGAGATGGTTGACTTTGACACTCACTAAGGGTCAACAATAATAAATAGAATAAAATGAAAATATTTAAATCAACATGATTCACAGAGTTAAAAATAATTTTTATTTAACCAACAGAAATAATTAAATTCCTTCAATTACAACAATTTCCAATCTATTAATTAAATTCACAAGCTACAATAAAGATATCAAGGTATCTTATAATTATTATTATTATTAGGCATAATTTCTGCCGAGGTCGTATGACCCAATCCAGAGTGTCGTGTACACTGCCGAGGGACGTGCGGCGTGATCCATAGATGCATCTATACTGCCGAGGCGTTCGGCTCGCTCCACTAGAAAGAAGGACATTTTCTTATGTACCTCCGGAATGAGAGTGTATTTATTAAAGGGTTAATACGAGAGGATGCACAATTCCTTTTAACAATTAAATTAATTCAAACAAAAATTCAAGTATATGAGATTTCAATCTCTTACTATTTTCTCTAATAATTCACAATATATATCAAATAATTTAATTAAATAAAGAATACAATTTACAAACATAATTCATGCTTTGAGTCCTAAACTACCCGGACTTAGCATAGATAGTAGCTACGTACGGACTCTCATCACCTCGTGCGTACGTTGCCCCCCAAAATTAGCAACAATTTTTATTTTTAATCAACTATGGGGTAAATTCCCCCTCACAAGATTAGACAAGAGACTTACCTTGTCTCAAAGTCCACTTTTCCGATCAAAATGTCGCGAAAACCTCAATTCGATGCCGAAAAATCTGAAACTAACCAAAAGTTATATACAATAATTAATACACGTTCAGTAATTCGAAATTCATCTATTAAATAAATTACCCTATCCAAAATGGTAAAATTTCTATAATTCACCCCGGTCTCACGTACCCCGATTCCAAAAAATTTCGGATGAAAATGTTACCCATAATGTCAAGAACTCAATTACATAATTTCTATCCAATTCCATAATCATTTTTGTGGTTAAAATCTCATTTTTATAAAATTTTAGGTTTTTCATCTAAACCCTTGATTTCTAAGATTTACAGGTTATAATCTACCTATAATCTATGTATGTACACTCAATGGGTGTAGAATTAACTTACCTCCAAGATGCTAGTTGAAATCCTCTCTCAAAAAGCTCTGAAATTGCCCAAACATGGAAGGTTCTGCCTTTTGCGATTTTCGCACCTGCGGAGGGTGTACCGAACCTGCGGAAAAGCCTCGCAGGTGCGAGTTTTCCTTCACTACCAAGGTTCGCATCTGCGCCCATTTTCTCGCACGTGCGCATCGCAGGTGCGTCCAAAGTTCCGCACCTGCGGTGGCATACCTGCTCCTCACCTTCGCACCTGCGGCCGGTGGCTCGCACCTGCGGTTGCCCATGCGCTGGTGCAATCATACCAGAAGCTGGAAGCTTCAGCTCTTCTTCAAAATTTCAAAATTGGTCTGAGCCCCGTCCGGTTAACACTTTGGGCCCCCTGGGCCCCGCCCGAACATACCAATAGGTTTAAAATCATAAAACGGACTTGCTCGAACTCTCGGAACGTGTAAAATAACATCAAATCTAAGAATCATACCTCAAACCAAATTGATTCAACTTAGAAATTTTAAATTCTTCAAACTTACCCGAACGCGCCGAAATATACTTATACTACTCGGAATGACACCAAATTTTGCGTGTAAGTCTTAAATCACCGTACAGAACTATTCCCAAACTCGGAATTTCAAACGGACCTCGATTACTCCAAAACCTACTCCAAACCAAATCTAAAGTACTTTTAACCTTCAAATAGTTGCTTTTCACTATTAAGCACTAAAACTCTTTCGGGTTATCCAAAACCCGATTCGAACATACGCCCAAGTCTGAAATCATCATACAAACCTATTGGAACTGTCAAATCCCGATTCCGGGGTCGTTTTCCCAAAATGTTGACCAAAGTTAAACTTTGCCTTTTAAGGCCAACTTAAGGAACCAAGTATTCCGATTTCAACCCGAACACTTCCAAATCTCGAACCAACCATCCCCGCAAGTCATACATTAATAAAAGCACATACGGGCCATTTTATTTAAGGGAAGGGGGTTCTAAAAGTCAAAATGACCGGTTGAGTCATTTTAAATTTTACTTTAAATCACAAGCAAATTTATTTATGCGCACGTTAATGCTATGAACAATTAATGGTAAAGAATGTAGGATAGTGACTTCTTGTATATAAGTGTTTAATTCCTCCTTATTCTCAACTATTTTATGTGATGACCCAAAAGGTGATCTTTAAATTTGATAATTAATTTTGTATTCTAAGACCTCGAAAAGTACTATTTATTATTCCTCGACTTGCGTGCACAGTCTGTATAATTTTCCAGAAAGTTTTTATGTGAAAAATGGATTAAAATATGAAATAGAGCCTTAAAACTCAACTGAGTTGACTTTGGTCAACATTTTGAGTAAACAAACTCGAATTAGTGTTTTGACAATTCCGGTAGGTCTATATCGTAATTTGGGACTTGGGCGTATGCCCGAAATTTAATTTGGAGGCCCCTAGCTCAAGTTATGGCTATTTAACGGAAAGTAGTAATTTAAAGGCTAAAGATTTTTAAAAGTTTGACCACAGATTTGACTTTTTGATACCGGGGTCGGAATCCGATTTCGAAAATTGGAATAGCTCCGTTATGTCATTTATGACTTGTGTGCCAAATTTAAAGTCATTCCGGATTCATTTAATATGTTTTGGCACGAGATTTGCAAATTGAAAAGTTTAAAACTTAAAAGTTTGAATCGAGGTGTGAATTGTAATTTCAGCGTTGTTTGACATGAAATGAGACCCCGATTAAGTCCATATTATGTTACGGTACTTGGTGGTATATTCGGACGGGGTCCCGAGTACCTCGAGTGTGATTCGGATCGAAATCAAATCAAACTGTGAACTTAAGCAAATTCTGGAAATCGCTGCCTCTGATGTAATCGCACCTGCGAGGGTCTTGGCCACATGTGCGATGCCGCAGGTGTGGCGTGGTTGGCATAGATGCGGGACTGGGGTCTCCGTAGGTGCGGCGATTTTTGCGCAAAAGCGCGACCGCAGATGCGGTCCTAAGCGTCGCAGCGGCAGAGGCTGGGCAAGTGAGATTCGTAGAAGCGAAACTCCTTCCGCAAAAGTGGATGCGCAGGTGCGAGCCCATGCACCGCAGGTGCGGGCCCATGCACCGCAGGTGCGGAAATGCCTGGGCAGTGTTAAGAACGAGAGCTTCCGAGATTTTTCTCATTTTGATCATTTTGGGCGTCGGGTAAGACGATTTTTGGGAAATTTTCACGGAAAAACATTTGGGGTAAGTGTTCCTTATCCAATATTGATTATATTTCATGATTACATACTCATTTACATCATGAATCCGTGAATTTATGGAAGAAAAATCAGATTTTTATAAAATCTTCAAAAAATATAAAATGAAGATTTGAAAGCCAATCCGATGTCGGAATTCGATAATTTTTGTATGGTTGAACTCATATCGGAACCGGTGTTTGGATTTCGTGAGTTTTTCCGGGATTCGAGACGTGGGTCCCACTGATATTTTTGAGATAAATATCGGATTTTAATCCGAAAAATTAGTAAATTCCTATGAAATTAATTCCTACGATTTATATTGAGTATATTGAATTGTTTATGACTAGATTTGAGGGTTTCGAACACAAATTCGCGAGGTAAAGGTTTATTGGATTCTTGGAATTTGGTTGCAAGGCGAGGTAAGTGTCGTGGTTAACCTTGACTTGAGGGTATAAAACCCTTGAATTATTTTCTATGTGAATTTCATGTGTAACGATGTATAGGCAAGGTAACAGGTGCCTATACTTTGTCAAATTAATTGTTTGATTAATTATTTAAACATCTTAAACTGTTTAAGGCACGAATTAATCGTTATAATAATTGTTTCACTCAGGTTCCTTGTCAAATATAAATTCTTGAATTCCTGCAATAATTATTACATGATTATTTGGCTTATGTGTCTTAATTGCTATTTGACATTTAACATATTAAATATTAAACTACCTATTTTCTCCCCGATTTCCACAATTAATTGCTACTTGTCATTGTTTGTTTCGTAAATAAATTATAATTATTTTATGCTTGTTGTCTTATAATTTCATATTAATTGTTGCATTTATTAGAGTAAATTCTTTTATAAGAATTGGTAAATGAATATATTGGAGGAGCGGGTTGCACGCCGCAACAGAATTGATTGAAATGATTATATTGGAGGAGCGGGTTGCAGGCCACAACAGAATTGATTGAAATGAATATATTGGAGGAGCGAGTTGCACGCCGCAACAAAATTGATTGAAATAATTATATTGGAGGAGCGGGTTGCACGCCACAACAGAATTGATTGAAATGAATATATTGGAGAAGCGGGTTGCACACTGCAACAAAATTAATTGAAATGAATATATTAGAGGAGCGGGTTGCACGCCGCAACAGAATTGATTGAAATGAATATATATTGGAGGAGCAGGTTGCACGCCGCAACAGAATTGATTGAAAAAATATAATGGGATCGGGTTGCACGCCGCAACAGAATAGAATATGAATATATTGTGGGATCGGGTTGCACGCCGCAATGGAAATTGATGGAAATAATAATTGGCTATGACTGCCGAGTTGGCTTCAACTGTTAAAATGAGTTATCTGATTTATTTCTATTATTGTTGTTATTATTATTATTATTATTATTATTGCGTGCAGGTTAATGTAAGTGACCTGCCTTAGCCTCGTCACTACTTCGTCAAGGTTAGGCTCGGCACTTACCAGTACATGGGGTCAGTTGTACTAATACTACACTCTGCACTCCTTATGCAGATTTCGGAGTTGGTCCCAACGGCGTACCATAGATTGCTCGGATTTCAGCTACCCAGAGGAGACTTGAGGTATAACTGCACAACGTTCGCAATTCTGAAGTCCCTGTCTACTTTATTTTAGCTGTTTGCTTTCAGACAACTTTATTTTATTCAGACCTTTATTTGTATCATTCTCGTGCACTTGTGACACCAATTCTGGGATGGTATTTAGACATCGCTATTATTATGGATTATTCACTATATTTCAGACTTTACTTCCATATTTGTTTCTTTGTTATTAATTAATAAATTTTTGTTAAAATGGCTAATTATATTCTAACATTGTCTTGCCTAGCAAGTGAAATGTTAGGTGCCATCACGGTCCCGAAGGTGAGAATTTTGGGTCGTGACAGTTGGTATCAGAGCTCTAGATTACATAGGTCTCATGAGTCACGAGCAAGCTTAGTAGAGTCTGAAGGATCGGTACGGAGACATCTGTACTTATCTATCAGAGGCTATGAAGTTTAGGAACAATATCACTTCTTTCTTATTCTGTCATGCGATTTTATTCTATCATCGATGATTGAACCATTATATTCTTATTCTCTCACAGATGGTGAGAACACGTAATACATCTACCGACGTTCTATGGCCAGAGGTAGAGGCCGAGGAAGAGGTAGAGCTAGGTAGGAATAGGGACCAGATCCCTCGGTGGCAACTATGGCCAGAGGTAGAGGCCAAGGCAGAGGTAGAGCTCAGTCTAGAGCTCGAGCAACCACACCTGTTGTAGAATCTCAGGTGGATCTTCAGGAGGAGGTTCCAGTTCAGACTGTACCGGTTGGACCAATTCAGGTTTTGGAAGGGTTCATAGCTACTCCAGTACTTCAGGATGCTCTAATCCATTTGGTGAGCCTAATGGAGGGTGTGGCCAAGAATGGTACATTTCTAGTGGCACCAGCCATTTCACAGGCTGGGGGAGGAGCACAAACTCCTACTACTCTAGCTCCGGAGTAGATGTCTCCCCAGAATCAAGCTCCAGCCACTCCGCCAGTTGGGGTAGTTTAGCCAGTTGTTGCGGCACAGACCGGTGGTAGGCCCGCCATGTATTTTGAGGCCTTATTGAGACTGGATAAGTTTATTAAGCTCTTTCTAGTACACTTCAGTGGTACACCTTCTGAGGACCCACAGGATTATCTTGACCACTGCCATGAGGTGATGCGGAACATGGGGTATAGTTGAGACCAATGGGGTCGATTTTGCCGTATTTTAGATGACGGGTTCTGCCAAGAGGTGGTGGAGAGATTATACATTGACCAGACCAGTTGGATCACCCGCACTTACTTGGGAGCAGTTATCGCAGCTATTTCTGGGGAAGTTCCTTCCTATCACATTGAGAGAGGATTACCGCAAGCAATTTGAGCGTCTACCGTAGGGCAGTATGACTGTTACTCAGTATGAGTCCTGTTTTGTGGATTTAGCCCGTCATGCTCTCCTTTTACTACCTACTAAGGGAGAGACAATGAGGAGGTTTATTGAGGGACTCATTCACCCTATCAAGCTTCAGATGGCCAAGGAAACCGGAAGTGAGATTTCCTTTCAGGCGGCTGCTAATGTCGCGAGGAGGATCGAGATGGTTCTTGCACAGGAGAGAGGGCAGAGGTCTTATAAGAGGCCTCGTCAGTTTGATGGCTTCAGTGGTGCCTCGTCTGGAGGCAGGGGTAATTTTGGTAGAGGTCATTCTCCCAGTCTGTTTCATTCAGCACTGCAGGCATCTCCCGGTGCTTCAGGGAGTCACAGTCCTATTATGCCTTACTCTGGGCAGCCAGCCTTTAGTGCACATTCAGCTCCTATTAGCACACCACCACTCCAGAGTCACTACAGCGGTTATCCGGCCTGTTTGATTCAACTTCAGCTTCTTCAGCCACGGTTCATGATAGGTGTTATGAGTGTGGGAACATTGGTCACAGCAGGAGTTATTGCCCTAGGTTGTCAAGTAACAGATCTCGACATGATTCTCATGCCATCATACCGGCACCGGTTGTTTCATCACCTGCTCAGCCAGCTAGTGGTAGGGGTCAGGAAGCTAGAGGTGGAGGTCAGGCCATTAGAGGTGGAGGTCAAACCATTAGAGGTGGAGGGCAGCCAGTTAGAGGCCGTCCCAGAGATGCAGTTCAGAGTGGTGTGGCCCAGCCCCGATTTTATGCTTTTCTAGCTAGGCCTGAGGCCGAGTCATCTGATGTTGTGATCACAGGTATTATTCCAGTTTGCCATAGAGATGCTTCAGTTCTATTTGATTCAGGATCTACTTATTCCTATGTGTCCTCCTATTTTGCTTCATATTTGGTTGTGCCTTATGATTCTCTGAGTGCTTTTATATGTGTATCTACATCGGTGGGAGACTCTATTGTAGGAGATCATGTCTATCGTTTGTGTATGGTTACTATTGGTAGTCTTGATACTAGTGTGGATCTTCTACTTCTTGATATGGTGGATTTTGATGTCATCTTGGGTATGGATTGGCTGTCACCTTATCATGCTATATTGGATTGTCATGCCAAGACGGTGACCCTAGCCATGCCGGGGTTACCCCAGTTAGAGTGGAAAGGAACTCATGGTCATTCTACCAGCAGGGTTATTTCTTATATGAAGGCTTGGCATATGGTCGAGAAAGGGTGTCTAGCCTATTTGGCTTATATTCGCGATCCCAGTGCGGATATTCCTTCTATGGACTCAGTACCAATTGTTCGTGAATTTCCAGAAGTATTTCCTGCATATTTGCCAGGGATGCCACCCGACAGAGATATTGACTTCTGTATTGATTTAGCTCCGGGCACTCAGCCCATTTCTATCCTACCATACCGTATGGCCCCATCGGAGTTGAAAGAATTGAAGGAGCAGTTACAAGACTTGCTTGATCAGGGATTCATTAGATCTCGGTGTCTCACCCTGGAGTACACCAGTACTATTTATAAAGAAGAATGATGGATCTATGCGGACGTGTATAGATTATCGGCAGTTGAACAAGGCCACTATCAAAAACAAATATCCGCTGCCAAATATTGATGACTTATTTGATCAGCTTCAGGGTGCCAAAGTATTTTCGAAGATCGATTTCAGGTCTGGTTACCATCAGTTGAAGATTAGGGCATCTGATGTCCCTAAGACAGCTTTTCAGACTCGGTATGGGCATTATGAATTTCTAGTGATGTCATTTGGGCTAACAAATGCCCCAGCAGCATTTATGGATTTGATGAATTAGGTGTTCAAGCCCTATTTGGATTATTTTGTGGTTGTATTCATTGATGATATCTTGATTTTCTCCAGCAGTCGAGAGGAGCATGAGCAGCATCTTCGGAGTGTGCTTCAGACTTTGAAGAATAATCAGTTATATGCCAAATTTTCAAAATGTGAATTTTGGTTAGACTCGGTTGCCTTTTTGGGGCATGTTGTATCGGCAGAAGGCATAAAGGTGGATCCTAAGAAGATTGAGGCTGTTCAGAATTGGCCTAGACCTACTTCAGTTACAGAGATCCAGAGTTTCTTGGGTTTGGCAGGTTATTATCGTCGGTTTGTGGAAGGGTTTTCATCTATAGAAAGCCCATTGACCAGACTGACCCAGAAAGGTGTCCCATTCAGATGGTCAGACGAGTGTGAGTTGAGCTTTCAGAAGCTCAAGACTGCTTTGACTACGATGCCAATATTGGTATTACCCACAGGTTCAGGATCTTATATTGTATATTGTGATGCATCTCACATTGAGTTTGGTGCAGTATTAATGCAAGATGACAGGGTGATTGCATATGCGTCACGACAGTTGAATGTTCACGAGAAGAATTATCATGTTCATGACTTTGAATTGGCATCCATTGTTCACGCACTGAAGATTTGGAGGCATTACCTCTATGGTATCTTGTGTGAGGTATTTACCGATCATCGTAGCCTTCAATATCTGTTCAAACAAAAAGATCTCAATTTGAGGCAGAGAAGATAGTTGAAGTTGTTGAAAGATTATGATATCACCATTTTGTATCACCCCGAAAAGGCTAATGTGGTGGCCGATGCTTTGAGTAGAAAGGCTGTGAGTATGGGAAACCTTGCTTATATTTTGGTTGGTGAGAGACCGTTAGCTATAGATGTCCAGACTTTGGCTAATCAGTTCGTGAGGTTAGATGTTTCAGCACCTAATCTAGTTCTAGCTTGCACAGTCGCTCGGTCTTCTTTATATGAGCGCATCAGAGAGAAACAGTATGATGATCCTCATTTACTTGTCCTTAAGGACACGCTACAACACGGTGATGCCAAATAGGTTGTTGTGGGGGAAGATAGAGTTCTGCGAATGCAGGGTCGTATTTGTGTGCCTAATGTGGATGGGCTTCGTGAATTAATTCTTAAAGAGTCCCGCAGTTCCAGGTATTCTATTCATCCAGGTAACGCCTAAATGTATCAAGATTTGCGGCAACATTATTGGTGGAGGAGAATGAAGAAGGATATAGTTGCATTTGTAGCTCGGTGTCTGAATTGTCAGCAAGTTAAGTACAAGCATCAGAGACCTGGTGGTTTGCTTCAGAATTTTAAAATTCCTGAGTGGAAATGGGAGCGTATCACTATGAATTTTGTTGTTGGGCTCCCACGGACTCAGAGAAAATTTGATGCAGTTTGGGTCATCGTGGACAGGTTGACCAAGTCAGCAAATTTCATTCCAGTGGCAGTTACCTATTTTTTGGAGCGGTTAGCTAAAATTTACATTCGTGAGATTGTACGCCTACACGGTGTGCCCGTGTCTATTATTTCAAATCGAGGTACGCAGTTTATGTCACACTTTTAGAGGGTTGTACAACCTGAGTTAGGTTTGCGGGTTGAGTTGAGTATAACATTTCATCCATAGACAGACGGACAGTCAGAGCGCACTATTCAGATATTGGAAGATATGCTTCGCGCTTGTGTTATAGACTTTGGAGGTTCTTGGGATCAGTTCTTGCCACTTGCAGAGTTTGCTTATAATAATAGCTACCTGTCGAGAATTCAAATGGCTCCATATGACGCATTATATGGAAGGCGATGCCGTTCGCCAGTTAGCTGGTTTGAACCGGGTGAGGCTCGGTTGTTGGGTACCAATTTGGTACAGAATGCCTTGGATAAAGACACGGTTATTCAAGATCGACTTCGCACAGCTCAGTCTAGGCAAAAGAGTTATGCCGACCATAAAGTTCGTGATATTGCATTCATGGTTATAGAAAGAATATTGCTCCGGGTTTCACCTATAAAAAGTATAATGAGGTTCGGAAAGAAGGGCAATTTGAGCCCTAGGTATATTGGACCCTTTGAAATTCTTTAAAAGGTGGTTGACGTAGCCTACATGCTTGCATTACCACCTAGTTTATCAGTGGTTCATCCGGTATTCCGTGTGTCTATGATCCGTAAATATCATGGTGATCCATCCCATGTGTTAGACTTCAGCTCAGTCCAATTGGACAAAGATTTGACTTATGAGGAGGAGCCGGTAGCTATTCTAGGTCGGCAGCTCTGACAGTTGAGGTCTAAGAGTTATCCTTAAGTTCGGGTACAATGAAGAGGTCAGCCGGTAGAAACATCTACCTGGGAGTCCGAGTCGGACATGCGGAGTAAATATCCACACCTTTTCACCAGCTCAGGTATTTTTCTAATTCCGTTCGAGGACGAACGTTTGTTTTAGAGGTGGAGAATATGATGACCCAAAAGGTCATCTTTAAATTTGATAATTAATTCTATGTTCTAAGACCTCGAAAAGCACTATTTATCATTCCTCTACTTGTGTGCGCAGTCCGTATAATTTTCCGAAAAGTTTTTATGTGAAAAAAGGATTAAAATGTGAAATAGATCCTTAAAACTCAAGTGAGTTGACTTTGGTCAACCATTTGAGCAAACAAACTCAGATCAGTGTTTTTGACAGTTTTGTAGGTCTGTATCGTAATTTGGGACTTGGGCGTATGCCCGAAATTTAATTTGGAGGTCCCTAGCTCAAGTTATGGCCATTTAACGGTAACTAGTAATTTAAAGGCTAAAGATTTCCAAAAGTTTGACCACGGATTTGACTTTTTGATACCGGAGTTGGAATCCGATTCCAAAAATTGGAATAGCTCCGTTATGTGATTTATGACTTGTGTGCCAAATTTGAAGTCATTCCAGATTCATTTAATATGTTTTGGCACAAGATTTGAAAATTGAAAAGTTTAAAACCCAAAAGTTCGAATCGAGGTGTGAATTGCAATTTCAGCGTTGTTTGACGTGATATGAGACCCTGAGTAAGTCGGTATTATATAACGGGACTTGTTGGTATATTTGAACGGGGTGCCGATGTCACGACCCCAAATTATCCCTCCGTAAGGTATCGTGATGGCACCTAGTCTTTACGACTAGGTAAGCGTAATATTGCAAAACAAAATATAAAGAAACACAACATTTTAAAGATAAACAACATATTATAAATAGCCAAGAGTAGTACCACTCGGCATATGCAAAATAATTTCTCAAGACCCGGAATATCACTAAGTCACAAGCTGCTACAATCTATGTAACTCTATACAAAAGTCTGAGGATAATAAAGAAAGTATCTAGGAGAGGGAGTAGAAGGGGACTCCGAAGATCTGTGGACACAAGCAGAAGTACCTTGAAGTCTCCTAGAATTAGCAGCACGTACTAACCCCGAGGTTGATAGCTCGCACCTGGATCTGCACACGAAAATATGTGCAGGGAAGGGCATGAGTACACCACAATAGTACCCAGTAAGTGCCAAGCCTAACCTCGGTCGAGTAGTGACGAGGTCAGGTCAAGGCCTTACTGGAGTAAATATAATAAATTAAACAGTAAAAGATATAAGTGAAATTTATGGTAACATAGTTAAAGAAATTCTCGAAAATTTAATAGTTAAGGGAGCCCTCGGCTCAAAACAAGGTAAACACAGTGGAAAAATCTCTCGGGATACCGTCCCGTAGTTTCAAATGAATATGCAGTACAGGGGGATCTTCCGGAATACGTCCGTAGTCCCAAAATAAATATGCAGTACATGAGGATCTCCCGGAATACGTCCGTAGTCCCAAAGTAAATATGCAGTACAGGGGGATCTCCCGAAATACATCCGTAGTCCCAAAGTAAATATGCAGTGCTGGGGGATCTCCCGGAATACGTCCGTAGTCCCAAAGTAAATATGCAACGCAAGATGAAATGACAGGTATGACATCAAGTTATATAGTTTATACTGGACCCAGATAAGGCAAATGAGGACTTAGCTAAACATGACGCACAGAATGTCAATTAGGCAGTTAAAACACGTAAACATGCTTTTCTAGTTTAAACTACACAATTAAACATATTAGTACGACTTAATAAGAGAAACAATTTATGATAAAAAAAGGTTAAACAGGATTTTTGCAATAATAGACCGTGTACGTACTCGTCACCTCACGTACACGGCGCCCACACACCAAATAATATTAAGATATCCTAAGGGGAAAGTCTCCAACACAAGGTTAGGCAAGCCACTTACCTCGAACTGCTCAAATCATCCCGATAACACGTTCTTGCCATGAGTATCCGACTCCAAACGACCCGAATCTATTCAAATAAATTGCATAATGTAAATATAACTATGAGTAACTAATTTAGCTAATTAATTCGAAGCTAAAGCGTGAAATTAGGAAAAATGCCCAAAAAGTCACCCCGGGCCCACGTCTCGAAATCGGGTAAAAGTCACAAAAATACGAACACCCATTCACTCACGAGTTTACTCGTACCAAAATTGCTCGAATCCAATACCAAAATCTCGATCAAAACCCCAAAATTCGGCCTAAGAATCTTTCTCAATTTTTCACCCCAAATCCGAAATTAAATGATTAAATCAACCATAGATTAGTGGAATATAACCATAAAGGAGTTAGGAATCATTACCCAAAAACTTCCTCCGAAAATCTCTCCAAATTTCGCCTTCTACCGAGCTCTCAATCAAATTTTTTGTGTTATGAACTCAACCCTCGTTTTGGAACCTTAAATTCTGCCCAGGTGCGTTCTTCTTCGCGAACGCGACATCACGATCGCGAACACGATGAACAATCTTCCACTGGCCCAAAATTCCTCTTTCGCGAATGCGAGAACCTCTTCGCGAATGCGTAGGCTTAATTCCCGAAGCTTCCTCTGCCCCGTTCCTCTACGCGAACACGAGGACCATATTGCGAACGCCTAGGCTTAAGTTCCCACACCTTCGCGAACGTGGAAACAACATCGCGAACACGAAGAACAACTTCGCTTCCTTTCCCAGATGCACTATGCGATCGCGAGGCACCTCTCGCGAACGCGATGAAGGATTTTTCTGCAATAAAACACCAGAAATCTGCCACTTCTCTAAGTCCAAAGATGACTCGTTGAGCATCCGAAACACACCCGAGGCCCTCGGGACCTCGACCAAACATACCAACCAATCCTAAAACACCATACGAACTTAGTCGAGCTCTCAAATTCAATCAAACAATGCTAAAATCACGAATCACCCTCCAATTCAAACTTAAAGAACTTGAAAGTTTAAAATTCTACAACCGATGCCGAAACCTATCAAATCACATCCGATTGACCTCAAATTTTGCGCACAAGTCATTATCAAAATTACGGACCTACTCCAACTTCCGAAATCGGAAAACGACCTCGATATCAAAAATTCCACTACTGGCCCAAAACTGCAAAAATTCGACTTTCGCCATTTCAAGCCTAAATGAGCTACGAACCTCCAAAACACAATCCGGACACGTTCCTAAACCCAAAATTACCTAACGGAGATAACAGAACCGACAAAATTCCATTCCGGAGTCGTCTTCACATAGTTCCGACTACGGTCCAAATCCTAAGGCTTAAGCTCTCATTTAGGGACTATGTGTCCCAAAATACTCTGAAACTCAAAACCAATCATCCCGGCAAGTAACAATAGCAGAAAAAGATTTGGGGAAAGCAGTTAATAGGGGATCGGGGCTATTACTCTCAAAACGACCGGCCGGGTCGTTACACCCGAGTACCCCGAGTGTGATTCAGATCAAAATCGGATCAAATTGTGAACTTAAGTAAATTCTGGAAACTGCTGCTTCTGATGTAATCGCATCTGCGATGGTCTTAGCCGCAGGTGCGACATGGTTGGCGCAGATGCGGTCCTAAGCGTTGCTGAAGCGGAGGCTGGGCAAGTGAGGTTCACAAAAGCGAAACTCCTTCCGCAAAAGTGGATGCGCAGGTGCGAGCCCAGGCACTGCAGGCGCGGAAATGCCCGGGCAGTGTTAAAAATGAGAGCTTCCGCGATTTTTCTCATTTTGGTCATTTTGGAGCTCGGGTAAAACGATTTTTGGGCGATTTTCACGGAAAAACATTTGGGGTAAGTGTTCCTTATCCTATATTGATTATATTTCATGATTCCATACTCATTTACATCATGAATCCGTGAATTTATGGAAGAAAAATCAGATTTTTATAAAATCTTCCAAAAATGTAAAATGAAGATTTGAAAGCCAATTCGATATCGGAATTCAATAATTTTTGTATGGTTGAACTCGTATCGGAACGGGTATTCGGATTTCGTATGTTTTTCCATGATTCGAGATGTGGGTCCCACTGATGATTCTTTTAGATAAATTTCGGATTTTAATCCGAAAAATTAGTAAATTCATATGAAATTAATTCCTACGATTTATATTGAGTATATTGAATTATTTATGACTAGATTTGAGGATTTCGGACACAAATTTGGGAGGCAAAGGTTTATTGGATACTTGGAATGTGGTTGCAAGGCGAGGTAAGTGTCGTGGTTAACCTTGACTTGAGGGAATAGAACCTTTGAATTATTTGCTATGTGAATTTCATGTGTAACGATGTATAGGTAAGGTGACGGGTGCCTATACTTTGTCAAATTAATTGTTTGCTTAATTATTTAAATATCTTAAATTATTTTAAGGCACTAATTAATTGTTATAATAATTGTTTCATTCATGTTCCTTGTCAAATATAAATTCTTGAATTCCTGCAATAATTGTTACATGCTTATTTGGCTTATGTGTCTTAATTGCTATTTGACATTTAGCATATTAAATATTAAACTACCTATTTTCCCCCTGATTTTCATAATTAATTGCTACTTGTCATTGTTTGTTTTGTAAATAAATTATAACCATTGTATGCTTGTTGTCTTATAATTTCATAGTAATTGTTGCATTTATTGGAGTAAATTCTTTTATAAGAATTGGTAAATGAATATATTGGAGGAGCGGGTTGCACGTCGAAACAGAATTGATTGAAATGATTATATTGGAAGAGCGGGTTGCATGCCGTAACAGAATTAATTGAAATGAATATATTGGAGGAGAGGGTTGCACGCCACAACAGGATTGATTGAAATGATTATATTGGAGAAGCAGGTAGCACGCCGCAACAGAACTGATTGAAATGAATATATTGGAGGAGCGGGTTGCACGCCGCAACAGAATTGATTGAAATGAATATATTGGAGGAGCGGGTTGCACGCTGCAACAGAATTGATTGAAATGAATATATATTGGAGCAGCGGGTTGCACGCCGCAACAGAATTGATTGAAAAGATTTAGTAGGATCGGGTTGCACACCACAACAGAATAAAATATGAATATATTGTGGGATCGGGTTGCACGCCGCAATGAAAATTGATGGAAATAATAATTGGTTATGACTGCTGAGTTGGCTTCAATTATTAAAATGAGTTATCTGATTTATTTCTATTATTATTGTTTTTACTATTATTGCGTACAGGTTAATGTAAGTGACCTGCCTTAGCCTCGTCACTACTTCGTCGAGGTTAGACTCGACACTTACTAGTACATGGGGTCGGTTATACTGATACTACACTCTGCACTTCTTGTGCAGATTTCGGAGTTGGTCCCAGCGGCGTACCATAGACTTGCTCGAATTTCAGCTACCCAGAGAAAACTTGAAGTATAATTGCACAACGTCCGCAGTTGTGAAGTCCCCGTCTACTTTATTTTAGATGTGTCTTTGCTTTCGGACAACTTTATTTTATTCAGACCCTTATTTATATCATTCTAGAAGCTCGTGTACTTGTGACACCAATTCTAGGATGGTATTTAGACATCGCTATTATTATGGATTATTCACTATATTTCAGACTTTACTTCCGCATTTATTTCTTTGTTATTAATTTATAATATTTTTATTATTAAAATGGCTAATTATATACTAACATTGGCTTGCCTAGCAAGTGAAATGTTAGGCGCCATCACGGCTCCGAAGTTGGGATTTTGGGTTGTGACATTTTGGTTCTAAAATTTTTTAACATAAACAAAGTAAAGATACAACGTTACCATAAACTACGGTATACATTGAATCCTAAACCTACACAAAAGAGACAATAGAAATTGCATCCTAAACAAACACAAAAAGGACAATGAAAAAAAGAGTTACGTAATTATAAAGTAAGAATCTAAAGAATCCTAAAACAAAGGAAACAAAAACCATGAAAAAAAATCCAAGATCCTAAAACTAAACTAAACTAAACAAAAACCAACGAAAAACAATCCAAGAATCGTAAAACTATAGGAAACAAAAACAAAAGAGAAAAAACTCGTACGGCAAGAATGTCAAACAATGTAAATTCTAAAGAATTCTAAATCTAAAAGGAAGCACACGTTAGTTTTAATTTTGCTAAAAAATAATAATTAATAATTACAATCACAAGTATATCCAACATATAATGCACTTATGAAGGATAAAAAAGTCGAATAATATTTCGATATAGCCTTCGTGTTTTTAATATAGTACTAATCTCTACGTACGTGCTTATCACGTAATACTTAGGACTGGGAAAAGATGAAAAACAAAAGTGTAACAAAAGATAAGATAGTAGTAGACATTAGAAGCGTGTAACAATTAAAGCGCCTAATAGTTTGCAATGACCCAAACGGTTATTTTAACTTTTAGAACCCCATTCCCTAAAATAAAACTTTGTGTATGTACTTTTAATGATTATTGACTTGTGAGGATGGTTGGTCCGGGATTTGGAAGCGTTTGGGTTGAAATCGGGATACTTGGTTCCTTAAGTTCGTCTTCAAAGGGCAAGTTTGACTTCTGTCAACATTGAGAAAACGACCCCGGAATCGAGATTTGACGGTTCCAATAGGTTCGTATGATAATTTTGGACTTGAACGTATGTCCGAATTGGGTTTTGGATAACCCGAAAATATTTTGACGCTTAATAGTAAAAATCAACTATTTGAAGGTTTAAAGTTCTTTAAATTTGGTTTGGAGTAGGTTTTTGAGAAATTGAAGTCCGTTTGGAATTCTGAGTTTGGGAATAGTTCCGTATAGTGATTTAAGATTTTCATGCAAAATTTCGTGCCATTCCGAGTAGTTTAAGAATATTTCGGCGCATTAAAAATAATTTAAAGAACTTGAAATTTTTAAGTTTGAATCAATTTGGTTTTGGGTATGATTCTTAGATTTGATATTGTTTTACGTGTCCCGAGAGTTCGAGCGAGTCTGTTTTATGATTTAAAACCTGTTGGTATGTTCGGGCGGGGTCCCGGGGACCCCGAGCGTCAATCGGACGAGGCTCGGACCAAGTTGGAAGTTGGGAGCCAAAACTGAAGCTCCCAGCTACTGTCATAATCACTCCTGTGCTTGGCCAGTCGCAGGTGCGACATTCGTAGATGCGATCGAAGCTTGCAGGCGCGACCCTCGCATATGCGAGATTTTGAGCGCAGAAGCGGAAGAAGGGAAGGGGCAATCCACCGCAGATGCGGACGATTTGCGCACTTGCGAACGCACACGTGCGAAGCTTTGTGCGCAAATGCGAAAATTGGCCAGGCAAGTGGAACTCGCACCTGTGAGAATTTTTCGCAAGTGCGGTAATCTGTCCGCAGGTGCGAAAGTCCTGTTTGGCAGAAGGCTTAAAAGAACGGGATTTTACCATTTTGCCCATTCTTCTTCCATGTTTGGGCGATTTCACAGCTTTTTGAGAGGAGATTTAAACTAGCAATTTGGAGGTAAGTTAATTCTACACTCCTTGAGTTAAATACATAGATTATAAGTAGATTATAACTAGTAAATCTTAGAAATCAAAGGTTTAGGTGAAAAACCTAGATTTTTATAAAAATGAGATTTTAACCACAAAAATATTTATGGAATTGGGTAGAAATTATATATTTGAGTTCTTGAGATTATGGGTAACGTTTCCATCCAAAAATATCCAGAATCCGGGCACGTGGGCTCGGGGTAAATTTTAAAAAATTTATCATTTTGGATAGGGTAATTTATTTAATAGATGAATTTCGAAATATTGAACATATATTAATTATTTTATATAACTTTTGAATAGTTTCGGATTTTTCGGCATCGAATCGAGAATTTTGCGCGATGCGATAATCGGAAAGTGGACTTTGAGATGAGGTAAGTCTCTTGTCTAATCTTGTGAGGGAGAAATTACCCCATAAGGATTAAATTGAATAATTATTGATAATTGCGGGGGCTACGTACGCACGAGGTGACGAGAGTCTGTGCGTAGCTACTATTAATGCTAAAGTCCGGGTAGTTTAGGACTCAAAGCATGAATTACTTCTGTAAATTGTATTCCTTGCTTAATCAATATTATTTGACATATTTTTATATATATACATTGTGAATTGTTAGATCAAAATATTAAAGGATGAAAAAATATTTATTTGTTTGATTATCTGTTTAAATTAATTAACTGTTACAAGAAATTATTCTTCCTCCCGAATTTATCTCATAATAAATATACTCTCCTTCCGGAGGTACATAAGAAAATGTCCTCCTTTCTTGTGGAGCGGGCCGAACACCTCGGCAGGATAGATGCATCTATGGATCGCGCCGCACGTCCCTCGGCAGTGTACACGACACTCTGGATCGGGCCGTACGTCCTCGACAGAAATCGTGCTTAATAATATTAATAATTACACGATACTTTAATAATTTATTTCAGCTTGCGAAGCTAATTTAATAAAGTGAAAAATCCTTGAAATTTAATGAATTATTATTCTTACTTGTTAAAGAATTAATTGTTATTCCTGTAAATAATATTTAATTGATAAATTAGAAATTATTTGAATTGAAGGAATTTAATTAATATATTGAGAATTGTTGAATTTGAAAAAATTTGATTATTTTCGCTGATTAAATAAATTATTTTTAAAACTCTGTAAATCACACTGATTTAAATATCCTAGTTATATTTCAATTATTATTGTTGACCCATAGTGAGTGTCAAAGTCGGCCATCTCGTCTCTACCACTTCGAAATTAGGCTTGATACTTACTGGGTACACGTTGTTTACGTACTCATACTACACTTGCTGCACTTTTGTGCAGGGACTAAGGCAAGTACTAGTGGGGGACCTATCGTCTTGCACCCATATTATCCAAGGGCATAGTGGCGAGCTATTTCTCTAATCCGTTCTGCAGCTACTAGTGTCTCTCTTTGTATTTTTTTTTATTCTGTCTATTTTTATTTCAGACAGTATTTGAGGTTTTGTATAATCTACTAGATGCTCATACACTTGTGACACCAGATCTTAGCACACACATTGGTAGAGTTTAAATTTTATTATATTTTCCTGGTTTAAATTTTATCAATGTATGCTTAATTTATCAGTTGGCTTGCCTAGCTGTAGTGTTGGGCGCCATCACGACTTGTAGGTAAAATTAGGTCATGACAACATGGTATCAGAGCACTAGGTTCACTTAGGTCTCACAAGTTATGAGCAGGCCTAATAGAGTCTTGCGGATCGGTACGGAGATGTCTGTACTTATCTTCAAGAGGCTATAGGGTGTTAGGAAATTACCTTTCTTCATATTCCATCATGCAATTAATGTAGTACTAAATATCCTTCTCTTATTCTCTCACAGATGGTGAGAACGCGCTCGAATGAAGTTCCAAACCAAGGAAGAGCTACTTCCCAGTTGCTAGAGGTCGATGCCGAGGGAGGGCTCCAGCCCGTGGTAGAGGGCAAGGACGTCCCGGGACTATTCCAGTTATGCCGCCAGTGGGTCCAGCAGAGAATCCCATTATTGTGGAGCAGGGTGAGGTGCCTGTGGCAGAGCCAGCTCCGATGGATTTCACATCTGTACCGGGATTTCAGGATGTCATGGGTCGCATACTGCGGTTCATGGACAATATGACTCAGGCCGATTTATTTCCGGCAGACCCAACCACATATCAGGCGGGCGGGGGAGCACAGACCCTTACCGCACATGCTCATGGACAGGCAACTGCTATATTTCAGACCCAGGGTGCACTACCCGTGAGTGGAGCCCAGCCAGTGGCATCAGCTCCACCTGAGCCCAGGCCAGCTGTAGTCGCTGATCCTTAGAAATTATTGGACAGATGGACTAGACTACATCCTCCTGTCTTTCGGAGTGAGCGACATGAGGATCCACAGGACTTCATTGATCATTGCAGGGATAGACAGTACAACATGAGGATATTGGAGTCTCATGGGGTAGACTTTGCTACTTTTCAGCTAGAGGGCAGAGCCCGTAGATGGTGGCAGTCTTATGCTCTTGGCAGACCAGCAGATTTTCCTCCCATGACTTGGGACAGGTTCACACATATCTTCCTGGATAGGTATATTCCACCCTCCCAGAGGGAAGAGTTGCGGTTTCAGTTTGAGCAGCTCCAACAGGGTCAGATGTCAGTGATTGATTATGAGGCAAGGTTTTCTGAATTATCTCGCCATGCACTTATGATACTCCCTACTGAGGCGGAGAGAGTGCAGAGGTTTGTAGCCGGTTTACATACTGGTATTCAGGCCACTATGGTTTGAGAGGTTGAGATGGTTACTTCTTATGAGCGAGCTGTGGAGATAGCCCGGAGGATTGAGGGTGTGCGTCAGCGGAGCCGAGAGCAGATTATGAGAGATAAGCGGTTCAGGTACTCTTGAGAGTTCAGGGCTGCTCCGTCTGGGGGCAGAGGTCAGTTTGTGAGGGGACAGTTCAGCAGACCCCCATATCCAGCACCACTACCTCCTCGAGGTGCTCCAGTGCGACCTTATCTCAGTGCTATACCAGAGAGTTCTTACCGCCCACCAGCTATTTAGGGTCCTCTCAGTGGGTATTCAGTTCCCCAGGGCCAGACACTTAGTCAGCAGCCCATCGCACCGAAGAGTTGTTACGAGTGTGTGGATCCCAGTCACATGCGGAGGTTTTGCCCAGGCTTCAGGGTAGACCAGTTCAGCAGGGTCAGCAGCCTATGCTTACCAGACCATTTTCTCCACCAGTGGTTCGACCACCAAGAGGTGGAGGACAGGTGGGTAGGGGCCATCCTAGAGGTAGAGGTCAGCCAGGCGGAAGCCAGCCAGTTGGCGCTCCAGTTCGGTTCTATGCTTTTCCGGCTAGACCAGATGCAGAGGACTCAGATGCTGTGATTACAGGTATTATTTCTATTTGCGGCAAAGATGCCTCAGTATTATTTGATCCAGGATCCACGTATTCATATGTGTCATATCTATTTGCTCCATTCCTGGGTGTTTCTTGTGAGTCCTTGAGTACTCATGTTTATGTGTCTACTCCTGTAGGCGATTCTGCTATTGTGAACTGGATCTACCGATCTTGTATTATTACCTTCTGTGGTTATGAAACTAGAGCAGATCTCTTATTGCTCAAGATGATCGATTTTGAAATTATTCTGGGTATGGACTGGTTATCTCCATATCATGCTATTCTAGATTGTCATGCCAAAACTGTTACCTTGGCTATTCCATCTTTGCCTAGGCTGGAGTGGAAGGGTTCGTTGGTTAGTTCATTTATTCGGGTTATTTCTTTTATAAAGGCTCAACACATAGTTGAGAAGGGTTGTTTGGCTTATCTAGCCTATGTTCGGGATACTACTGCAGAGACTCCGGCTATTGATTCAGTGCCAATAGTTCGGGAGTTCTCCGATGTATTTCCTTCATATCTTCCAAGTATGCCACCTGATCGTGATATTGATTTTTGTATTGACTTGGCTCTAGATACCCAGCTTATATCTATCCCACAGTATCGCATGGCTCTGAAAGAATTGAAAAAACAACTTGAAGAGTTACTAGCCAAAGGGTTCGTCATACCGAGTGTATCGCCTTGGGGTGCACCAGTATTATTTGTGAAAAGTAAGGATGGAACAATGCGGACGTGTATTGATTATCACCAATTGAACAAAGTCACTATTAAAAACAAGTACCGGTTGCCGCGTATTGATGACCTATTTGACCAGTTGCAGGGTTCTAGGGTGTTCTCTAAGATCGACTTGAGGTCGGGGTACCATCAGTTGAAGATTCGAGATTTGGATGTTCCGAAAACTGCTTTCCGTACTAGATATGGTCATTATGAATTCCTGTTAATGTCTTTCGGTTTAACTAATGCCCCGACAGCATTTATGGATCTGATGAACAAGGTATTCAGGCCATATATTGATTCGTTTGTCATTGTCTTCATTGATGACATTTTGATCTACTCGCGCAGCAAAAAGGAACATGAGCAGCATATGAGAGTAGCGCTTCAGACATTGCGGATATAAAAGCTATATGCTAAGTTCTCTAAATGTGAGTTTTGGCTAGAGTCTATAGCATTTTTGGGACATATTGTATCGGGTGAAGGTATTAAAGTTGATCCCAAAAAGATTGAGGCAGTTCAGAATTGGCATCGTCCCACTTCGGTGACTGAGATCAGGAGTTTCCTGGTTTTAGCAGGTTATTATCATCGGTTCGTGGAGGGCTTTTCATCTATTGCAGCACCTTTGACCAAATTAACCCAGAAGGGTGTTCAATTCTGATGGTCTGATGATTGTGAGGCAAGCTTTCAGAAGCTCAAGATAGCATTGACTACAGCACCAGTGTTAGTGTTATCTTCCGGTTCGGGAATGTATACAATGTACTGTGACGCTTCACGCGTTGGTTTGGGTTGTGTATTGATGCAGGAAGGGCGAGTTATTGCATATGCTTCACGTCAGTTGAAACCCTAGGAGAAGAATTATCCGGTACATGATTTGAAGTTAGCTGCGATTGTTCACGCCCTTAAGATTTGGAGGCATTATCTTTATGGGGTGTCCTGTGAAGTTTATACTGATCATCACAGTTTGCAGCATTTTTTCAAGCAGAGGGACCTAAATTTGAGGCAGCGCAGATGGCTAGAATTACTAAAAGATTATGATATTACTATCCTATATCATCCAGGTAAAGCAAATGTAGTTGTAGATACCTTGAGTAGAAAGGCGGGGAGTATGGGTAGTTTGGCTTTCATTTCAGCAGAAGAGAGGCCATTAGCTTTGGATATCCAGTCCTTGGCCAACAAGCTTGTGCGGCTAGATATTTCAGAGCCCAGCCGTATTCTTGCATGTGTTGTAGCTCAGTCTTCACTATTTGAGCAGATCAAGGCTCGCCAGTATGATGATCCACACTTAGTGGTTCTTCGAGAAATGGTACTACGAGGTGGTGCCAAGGAAGTTACTATTGGTACGGATGGTGTTCTACGACTCCAGGATCGTCTATATGTTCCTAATATGGATGAACTGAGGAAAAAGATCCTAGAGAAGGCACATAGTTCTAGGTATTCTATTCATCCAGGTACTACAAAGATGTATCGTGACTTGAGGCAGCATTATTGGTGGCGACGAATGAAAAAGGACATAGTTGAGTATGTAGCTAGGTGTCTAAATTGCCAGCAAGTTAAATATGAGCACCAGAGGCCAGGTGGCCTACTTCAGCAGATGACTATACCAGAGTGGAAATGGGAACGAATTACTATGGACTTTGTAGTTGGGTTTCCACGGACCTTGAGGAAGTTTGATGCAGTTTGGGTAATTATTGACAGGTTAACCAAGTCGGCACATTTTATTCATGTTGTGACTACGTATACTTCAGAGAGGTTGGCCCAGATTTATATTCAGGAGATAGTTCGGTTTCACGGGGTGCCAATTTCCATCATATCAGATAGAGGCCCTCAGTTTACTTCACATTTCGGGAGAGCAGTACAGAGTGAATTAGGGACCCGTGTAGAGCTCAGCACAACCTTTCATCCGCAGACCGACGGGCAGTCAGAGTGGATAATTCAGATTTTGGAGGATATGCTCAGGGCATGTGTGATTGACTTTGGAGGTTAGTGGGACCGTTTCCTGCCTTTGGCCGAGTTTGCTTATAATAACAGTTACCAATCGAGCATCGAGATGGCTCCATTTGAGGCTTTATATAGTCGTCGATGCCGTTCACCTATCAGATGGTTTGAGCCCGGTGAGGCTAAGTTATATGGTACTGATTTGGTAAAGGATGCCTTGGAAAAGGTAAAGTTGATTTAGGAGCGACTTCGTACAGCACAGTCAAGATAAAAGAGTTACGCGGATCAGAAAGCGCATGATTTATCATTTATGGTAGGTGAAATCAGTTCTCTTGAAGGTTTCGCCAATGAAGGAAATTATGAGATTTGGGAAGAAGGGCAAGTTGAGCCCTAGATTTATAGGCCCATTTGAGGTGTTGAGACGAGTTGGGGAGGTTGCTTATGCGCTTGCATTGCCTCCCAGTCTATCGGGAGTTCATCCGGTTTTCCATGTATCTATATTCCGTAAGTATCATGCTGACCTATCACATGTGTTGGACTTCAGCACAGTTCAGCTAGATCAGAGTTTGGGTTATGAAGAAGAGCCATTTGCCATTATTGATAAACAAGTTCGCCAGTTGAGGTCCAAGAGGATTTCTGCAGTAAAAGTCCAGTGGAGGGGCCAACCAGGCGAGGAAGCGACTTGGGATGCCGAGGAAGACATGCAGAGCAGATATCCACACTTATTCAGCACTCCAGGTACAATTCTAAACCCGTTCGAGGACGAACGTTTGTTTAAGAGGTGGAGAATGTAATGACCCAAACGGTCATTTTAACTTTTAGAACCCCATTCCCTAAAATAAAACTTTCCGTATGTGCTTTTAATGATTATTGGCTTGCGGGGATGGTTGGTCCGGGATTTGGAAGCGTTTGGGTTGAAACCGAGACACTTGGTTCCTTAAGTTAGCCTTCAAAAGAGCAAGTTTGACTTCGGTCAACATTTTGAGAAAACGACCCCGGAATCGGGATTTGATGGTTCCAATAGGTTCGTATGATGATTTTGGACTTGGGCGTATGTCTGAATCGAGTTTTGGATAACCCGGGAGCGTTTTGACGCTTAATAGTAAACATCAACTATTTGAAGGTTTAAAGTTCTTTAAATTTAGTTTGGAGTAGGTTTTTGAGAAATTGAAGTCCGTTTGGAATTCCGAGTTTGGGAATAGTTCCGTATAGTGATTTAACACTTGCACGCAAAATTTCGTGCCATTCCGAGTAGTTTAAGTATATTTCGGCGCATTGGAAGTAATTTGAAGAACTTGAAATTTTTAAGTTTGAATCAATTTGGTTTAGGGTATGATTCTTAGATTTGATGTTGTTTTACGCATTCCGAGAGTTCGAGCAAGTCCGTTTTATTATTTCAAACTTGTTGGTATGTTCGGGCGGGGTCCCGGGGACCCCGAGTGTCAATCGGACGAGGCTCGGACCAAGTTGGAAGTTGGGAGCCAAAACTGAAGCCCCCAGCTACTGTCAGAATCGCACCTGCGCTTGGCCAGTCGCAGGTGCGACATTCGCAGATGCGACAGAAGCTCGCAGGCGCGGCCCTCGCATATGCGAGATTTTGAGCACAGAAGTGGAATAAGGGAAGGGGCAATCCACCGCAGATGCGGACGATTTGCGCTCCTGCGAACGCGCAGGTGCGAAGCTTTGTGCGCAAATGCGAAAATTGGCCAGGCAAGTGGAACTCGTACCTACGAGGATTTTTTGCAGGTGCGGTAATCTGTCCGCAGGTGCGAAAGACCTGTTTGGCAAAAGGCTTAAAAGAACGGAATTTTACCATTTTTGCCCATTCTTCTTTCATGTTTGGGTGATTTCAGAGCTTTTTGAGAGGAGATTTCAACTAGCAATTTGGAGGTAAGTTAACTCTACACTCCTTGAGTTAAATACATAGATTATAAGTAGATTATAACTAGTAAATCTTAGAAATCAAAGGTTTAGGTGAAAAACGTAGATTTTTATAAAAATGAGATTTTAACCACGAAAATAGTTATGGAATTGGGTAGAAATTATATATTTGAGTTATTGAGATTATGGGTAACGTTTCCATCAAAATATTTCCAGAATCCGGGCACGTGGGCCCTGGGTGAATTTTAAAAATTTTACCATTTTGGATAGGGTAATTTATTTAATAGATGAATTTCGAAATATTGAACATATATTAATTATTTTATATAACTTTTGAATAGTTTCAAATTTTTCGGCATCAAATCGAGAATTTTACACGACGTGATAATCGGAAAGTGTACTTTGAGACGAGGTAAGTATCTTGTCTAATCTTGTGAGGGAAAAATTACCCCATAAGGATTAAATTGAATAATTATTGATAATTACGGGGGCTACGTACACACGAGGTGACGAGAGTCCGTGCATAGCTACTATTAATGCTAAAGTCCAGGTAGTTTAGGACTCAAAGCATGAATTACTTGTGTAAATTGTATTCCTTTCTTCATTAATATTATTTGACATATATATATATATATATATATATATATATATATATATTGTGAATTGTTAGATCAAAATATTAAAGGATGAAAAAATATTTTTTTGTTTGATTATCTGTTTAAATTAATTAATTGTTAAAAGAAATTATTCTTCCTCCCGAATTTATCTCATAATAAATATACTCTCCTTCCGGAGGTACATAAGAAAATGTCCTCCTTTCTTGTGGAGCGGGCCGAATGCCTCGGCAGGATAGATGCATCTATGGATCGCGCCGCACGTCCCTCGGCAGTGTACACGACACTCTGGATCGGGCCGTACGTCCTCGACAGAAATCGTGCTTAATAATATTAATAATTACATGATACTTTCATAATTTATTTTAGCTTGCGAAGCAAATTTGATAAATTGAAAAATTCTTGGAATTTAATGAATTATTATTCTTACTTGTTAAAGAATTAATTGTTATTCCTGTAAATGATATTTAATTTATAAATTAGAAATTATTTGAATTGAAGGAATTTAATTAATATATTGATAATTGTTGCATTTGGAGAAATTTGATTATTTTCGCTGATTAAATAAATTATTTTAAAAACTCTGTAAATCACACTGATTTAAATATTCTAGTTATATTTCAATTATTATTGTTGACCCATAGTGAGTGTCAAAGTCGGCCATCTCGTCTCTACCACTTCGAGATTAGGCTTGATACTTACTGGGTACACGTTGTTTACGTACTCATACTACACTTGCTGCACTTTTGTGCACGGACTGAGGCAAGTACTAGTGGGGGATCTATCGTCTTGCATCCATATTATCCAGGGGCATAGTGGTGAGCTGTTTCTCTGATCCGTTCTACAGCTACTAGTGTCTCTCTTTGTATTTTTTTTTTATTCTGTCTATTTTTATTTCAGACAGTATTTGAGGTTTTGTATAATCTACTAGATACTGATACACTTGTGACACCAGATCTTGGCACACACATTGGTAGAGTTTGGATTTTATTATATTTTTCTCGTTTAAATTTTATCAATATATGTTTAATTTATTAGTTGGCTTGCCTAGCTGTAGTGTTGGGCGCCATCACGACTTAGAGGTGAAATTGGATCGTGACATAGTTAATGTGAAATATATGAATAGTTATCAAAATAGTGTTGATTCGAGCAACTTAGTTATAAAATTAAAAATGCTACTTTTTGTAGCTAATTCATACATTGCCATGTATATTTGATTATCATTAATACTTTTTTAGTTACTTACGGACAACAAAATGGACAAGGAAGACATACGTGCGCAAATGAAAAGATGATTGGGAGATTTTTTATTTTTTTGCTAAGATTGAATCATAAAATCTTGATTCTTGTTGTAACATTTTAATAATATGTTAATAATATGAAGAAGGAGAAATTTTTTATCTTTAAATATATAAACAATATAAGCCTTAAAATTTATTTACACGTGCAACCATTCATACTATAATTAAATCACCACTTTTTTCCTTGTTTCTTTCTCTCTTTTTGTTCCTGTTTTCCCTTCCTAACTATGATATTATGATTTGATACATGTTCTTCAATGATTTTAGAAAGTATATAACTAAAATTAAGTAAATACATCTCGTGTTTATGCTTCTCATTTTGGTAAGTAACGGAAAGATGCCTTTCAAGAGTAGTTCTTTCATTCTAATGAATAAAACTGTCTTGCTTTCTTTGTACAGTCAATTTATTAAACATTTTTATTTACTTTATCTTGAGGAAGAAACACGCTCATTACAAAATTACTTATATTGATGAAATAAGTACTACGAAGTGAGATGCAATTTTAACATATTTAAGTTTACGAATGTTTCAAAAATATGAGTAGAATTAACCTTTTGAAATGAAGATTTGCTTTATGTGTGATGTCCCAAAAGGTCATCTTTAAATTTAATAATTAATTCTGTATTCTAAGACCTCGAAAAGCACTATTTATCATTCCTCGACTTGCGTGGACAGCCCGTATAATTTTTCGAAAAGTATTTATATGAAAAATTGATTAAAATGTGAAATATAGCTTTAAAATTTAACTGAGTTGACTTTGGTCAATATTTTGAGCAAACGAATCTGGATCAGTGTTTTGACAGTTTCGGCAGGTCCGTATCGTAATTTGGGACTTGGGCGTATGCCCGGTATTTAATTTAGAGGTCCCTAGCTCAAGTTATGGCCATTTTACGAAAACTAGAAATTTAAAGGCTAAAGATTTCAAAAGTTGACCACGGATTTGACTTTTTGATATCGGGGTCGGAATCCGATTCCGAAAATTGGAATAGCTCTGTTATGTTATTTATGACTTGTGTGCCAATGTCACGACCCCAAATTCCCTCCGTAGGAGGTCGTGATTGCACCTAGTCTCTAAGACTAGGTAAGCCTATCAATGCGGAATAATAATAGATATCTGAAATAAATAAACTACAATTCAAATAATTATAACTCCCAAAACCCGGTAGAAATAAGTCAAAAACTTCTAAGAAGTAGTACGAATATTTTCATACATAAGGGACTAAAGAAAAATAAGGAAACAACATAATAATGATAGAATGGGACTCCGGAGTCTGCGGACGCTGGCAGATATACCTCGAAATCTCCGTACACAGGTAACTCGCTGATGTCTGGGCTGGTTAGATATACCTGGATCTGCACAGAAAGATATGCAGAAGTGTAGTATGAGTACACCACAGCGGTACCCAGTAAGTGCCAAGCCTAACTTCGGTAGAGTAGTGACGAGGTCAGGTCAGGCCCTACTGGTAAATAATAATGGCATGGTAAAAATGTTTAACAATATGATAAATTAAAATGACAATGAAAATAAATCAAGTAGTATGTCACCCTTTAATTACACCAAATAACGGCAAATAATATCTTGTGAAACAAAACAAAATTCTTTTCAACTTTAAGAAAATCACAACAATAATCAAGGCAACTACGACCATAAATCAATATCAACAAGGGCACTCCCGAGGTACCGCCTCGCAGTCCCCAATTATAAATAAATTCACAATATCTCATCCTTATATCACCACGGGAGCCTTCACAATTTATTTTAAAGAAAATATTTTTCCCGAAATAGCATCCCGCGTTTTAGCCACCCTTATCACACCGCATGACTTCTAGTAGTTTCCTCTACTAGCCACGTGTATCAAGCCACCCTTATCTCACCGCATGCGTATCAATATCACAATATATCATAATTTGCACCTCAAGTGCCCAAATATTTTAATTTGTCAAAATAAATCAACAACAATATTTTTCCATAATAAAGAGCTCACGACTCATGCCAAAATAATTCAACAATAATATTTTTTCACAATAAAAAGCTCACGGCTCTATCATAATTAGTACGAAAATCTCACAAAATATTCAGCAAATATAATATTTCACAAATCTACCACCTTGTTTTAAATAACAAATTTTTAAATGTAAAATACTTCATTTTTTATATATTTAAATTAAAAAAATTTCACCTTCAAATAATACATCGAATAAAAGAAACCAAGTTTCCGTTAATAGGTAAAGACAATTAGCAGGGAAAGGTCAAGAAAATTTAAAGTATAAAAATCATATCAATGATGAAGAATATAACAAAATAAATAATTTAATTAATGTGCAACTGTGATCTACACAATTTAAAATATAATCTTTCACATTTAGCCCCAAAACACACTCGACACCTCGTGTATATGACTTTCAACACATTACAATTATCAATCCTAGGGAAAATTTCTCCCACACAAAGTTAGACAAGTCACTTGCCTCGACTTTCTCCAATTTAATCAAGTAATATGCCTTTTCCATGATTTTCCTACTCCGATCGATTCGAATCTAGTCATAATTAATTCGATACAGTCAACAAAAATTATAGAATCAATTCCATAAGAAAATACTATATTTTTCAATAAAAATCCGAAATTAACTCAAAAATTACGGAATCCGGCGAAAGTTACGTAATATGAATGCCCGTTCAACCACGAGTCTAACCATACCAAAATGACTAAATTCCGATAAACATTCGACCCTCAAATCCTCAAATCTATCCAAGAGGGTTTTCAAATTTTTCCAACTTGAATCACCAATTAAATGTTAAAAACAGTGATGGATTCGGGTAATCTAACCAAGATTGAGTTAAGAACACTTACCCCCGATGTTTTCTCTGAAAATCTCCCAAAAATTCCTCAAATCCGAGCTCAAAATCGTTAAAAATGGAAAATGGGACGAAGTCCCATTTTCAGAACTTAAACTCTCTGCCCAGTGATTTCTTCTACGCGATCGCGAGCTTCCTCACGTGATCGCGAAGCACAATTTCAACACTGCCAAAATTAACTCCACGCGATCGCAGAAAGACTCACGCAATCTTGATGAGTGAGCACATGATTAATACTTGAATAAAATCAGTTCACTACATATGGAGATCATATAGTAGCGACACTGGGAGGACGATGCAGACTTCAACTCTGCGGTGGAGATGTTTGGAATTCATATTAGCCTATGGACAATATACCCTGGCACCTGGTAAGAGCTTGACAGGTGCTGCTTGGTATTTGCTAATGACAATTGGATTCACATACACTAATAGGAGAAGGAAGCATTCAACTTATCATGTTGTAATAGTTAGTTCATTAGATTTTAGCTTTTCTATCTTTTTTAATATCTAGTAGCTTCATGCAACTTCTATTTTGGTTTGGAAAAAAAAAAAACTCATGCAATCGCGAAGCACTGACTCCGCAAACCTACGCGATCGCGAAGCATTAAGAGCATGTGGCCCAGTTCCTCCCTCCGTTCCTCTTTGCGAACGCGGCCTTAGTCACACGTTCACATAGAACAGCTCGCTCAAACCTACGCGATCGCATAGAACAAATTTTCCAGCTACCAAATTAAGCCTACACGATCGCAACCCCATTCACGCAATCGCGTAGAACAAAGTCACATCTACCCAAATTACCCTACGCGATCATAGACGAACTTACACGATCGTGTATAAGGAAATCGGAAGAAAAATATCAGCAGCTATGAGCAATCACCCAAAGGCCAAAAATGATCCGTTAACCATCAGAAACTCACCCGAGCCCCTCGGGACCTCAATCAAATATACCAATAAGTCCTAAAATATCATACGAACTTAGTCGAGTCCTCAAATCACATCCAACAACACTAAAAACACAAATCACACATAGATTCAAGCCTAATGAACTTCGAAACTTTCAATTTCTACAAACGATGCCGGAACCTAATCAAATCAAGTTCGATTGATCTCAAATTTTGCACGCAAGTCATAAATGACATAACGGAGCTATAAAAATTTTCGGAACTGGATTTCAACCTCGATATCAAAAATTCAACTCTCCGGTCAAACTTTCAAACTTAAATTCCTATTTTAGCCATTTCAAGCCTAATTTAACTACGGACTTCCAAATAAAATTCTGAATATGCTCCTAAGTCCAAAATCACCATACGAAGCCGTTGGAATCATCAAAATTTTATTCCAGGGTTATTTACACATAGGTCGACATCCAGCCTACTTTTTTTAACTTAAGTTTTAAACTTTGGAACTAAGTGTTCCAATTCATTCTAAAAATCTCATCGAACCCGAACCATTTGCCCCGGCAAGTCATATAACAGTTATAAGGTATATACTGAGCATTAATTAGGGGAATGGGGCTACCGCTTTTAAAATGACTGGCCGGGTAGTTACAGCCAAATTTAAAGTCATTCCGGATTTATTTAACATGTTTCGGCACAAGTTTGGTAAATGGAAAAGTTTGAAACTCTTAAGTCCGAATCAATGTGTGAATTGTAATTTCGATATTATTTGATGTGATTTGAATCTACGAGTAAGTCCGTATTATGTTATGGAACTGGTTGGTATAATTGAACGGGATCCCGAGTGGCTCGATGAGTTTCAGGGTGAGTTTTGAGCGAATCCGGGCATTTCGGCACTCTAATGTTGTTCTGGAACTTTTGGAAAGGTGCGGACCATAGAGGAAAAGTGCGGACCGCACAATTTTGAGTGCGGCCGCACTTCAGAGGAAAAGTGCGGACCGCATAATTTCGTGTGCGGCCGCACTTCAGAGGAAAAGTGCGGACCACACAATTTTGCGGCAGCACTTCAAGGGTTCTGCAAGTTCGATGGTCCAACTTCGGAAGCTTATATGTTTTAATCCACAATGAATTTGAAGATGATTCAAAAAGGAAAGTTGTAGTCCTTTGAATCTAATGTTCAGAAAGGTGTAGCATTAAACATTTGGAAATTTATACAGAATGTTATGGGCATTTTAGTGAAGTGTGGTAAGCTGCCACAGTGAAGTACGGCCGCACTCAAAATTGTGCGGCCGCAGAACTTGAAAATGTGCAGACCGCACATTGGAAAATCAGAATTGTGTACTATATAACCGAGGGTTTGGGTATTATTTCATATTTTGGACTTTGGGAGCTCGGTTTGTACCGATATTTCATGAGTTTTCAAGAAATTTATTGGGGTAAGTGTTTCGTATCCTATATTGATTATATTCCATGATTCTATACTCATTTACATCATGAATCCGTAAATTTGTGGAAGAAAAATCAGATTTTTTTGAAATCTTCCAAAAGTGTAAAATTAAGATTTGAAGGTCAATCCGATGTCGGAATTTGATAATTTTTGTATGGTTGAACTCGTATCGGAACGGGTGTTCGAATTTCGTGAGTTTGTTTTTAGGGATTCGAGACGTGGGTCCCACTATTGATTTTTTAGATGAATTTTGGATTTTTAATCCGGAAAATTTGTAATTTCATACGGTATTGATTTCTACGATTTGTATTGAGTATATTAAAATGTTTATGACTAGATTTAAGGATTTCAGACACGAATTTGTGAGGCAAAGGTTTATTAAAATCTTGAATTTATTTGCAAAGCGAGGTAAGTGTCGTGGTTAACCTTGACTTGAAGGAATAGAACCCTTAAATTATTTGTTATGTGAAATGTATGTGAACGACGTATAGGTGAGGTGACGAGTGTCTATACGTCATCAAATTAATTGTTTGCATAATTACTTGAAAAATCTTAAATCATTTTAAATCATGAATTAATTATTATATTAATTATTTCTCTCGTGTTCTTTGCTCAATATCATGCCTCGAATCCATGCTATAATTGCTACATGCTTATTTGATTTATCTGACTTAATTTCCACTTGACGTTTATCATACTAATTATTAAAATGCCTATTACATCCTTAATTTTCATAATTAATTGCTACTTGTCATCACTTATTTCTAATAAATCGTAATTATTGTATGCTTGTTATATTATAATTTCATATTAATTGTTGCATTTGTTGGAGTAATTTCTTTTATAAGAATTGGTAATTAAATATATTGGAGGAGCGAGTTGCATGCCGCAACAGAATTGATTGAAATGAATATATTGGAGGAAGGGTTGCATGCCGCAACAGAATTGATTGAAATGAATATATTGGAGGAACGAGTTGTCCGCCGCAAACAGAATTGATTGAAATGAATATATTGGAGGAACGGGTTGCACGCCGCAACAGAATTGATTGAAATAAATATATTGGA
The DNA here is from genome assembly GCF_000390325.3 of Nicotiana tomentosiformis. Classification (NCBI taxonomy): domain Eukaryota; kingdom Viridiplantae; phylum Streptophyta; class Magnoliopsida; order Solanales; family Solanaceae; genus Nicotiana; species Nicotiana tomentosiformis. Next base: position 98,257,296 of record NC_090813.1, on the reverse strand, counting down.
GGAACAGGTTGCACGCCATAACATAATTGATTGAAATGAATATATTGGAGAAACGGGTTGTCCGCCGCAACAGAATTGATTGAAATGAATATATTGGAGGAACGGGTTGCATGCCGCAATAAAATTGATTGAAATGAATATATTGGAGGAACAGGTTGCACCCACAACAGAATTGATTGAAATGAATATATTGGAGGAACGGGTTGCACGCCGTAACAGAATTGATTAAAATGAATATATTGGAGGAACGGGTTGAATGCCGCAATAGAATTGATTGAAATGAATATATTGGAGGATCGGGTTGTACGCCGCAACAGAATTGAATATGAATATATTGTGGGATCGGGTTTGTAACGATCCGGCCGGTCGTTTCGAGAGTTATAGCCCCGTTTTCCCCATTTCAACTTCCATTTGTGCTTTTCAGCTATTGTATGATATACCGGGTTAGTTGGTTCGAGTTCGGAGTGATTTCGGAGTGGTATGAGACACTTAGTCTCTAAAGTAGAAACGTAAGTTGAAAAAGTCAACCGAATATTGACCTATGTGTAAACGATCTCAGATTTAAATTTGTATGTTTCCGTTAGCTATGTTAGGTGATTTTGGACTTAGGAGTGTGTCCGAAATATGATTTGGAGGTCCGTAGTAGAATTAGTCTTGAATTGGCGAAAGTTGAAATTTTGGCGATTTTGGTCGGCAGTGGAAAATTTGATATCGGGGTTGGAATGAAATTTCGGAAGTTGGAGTAGGTTCGTAGTGTCATTTGTGATGTGTGTGCAAAATTTGAGGTCATTTGGACGTGGTTTGGTTGGTTTTGGCATCGGTTGTCGAATTTGGAAGTTTATAAGTTCTTAGGCTTGAATCTGAGGGTGATTTGGTGATTTGATATTGTTTTGAGTGATACGAAAGTTCGGCTAAGTTTGTATGTTGGTATATGACTTGTTGGTATATTTGGTTGAGGTCCCTAGGGCCTCGGGGTGATTCCGGGTGGTTAACGGATTGTTTGAAGTTGGGAAATGCAGTTGAAGCTGCTGCTACTGGTATTTTCGCACCTGCGAAAGGAGGAAACGCAGGTGCGAGCTCGCAGGCACGCGTGAGAGTTCACAGGTGCGGGAAGTGCTAGGCTAGGCAGGATGCGCAGGTGCGAGAAGACTATCGCATCTGCGAGCCCGCAGGTGCGAGACCTGGGGCGCAGATGCGGAAGGGAGGAAGATGGCTGGCTTCGCAGATGCGGAGTGTCACGCGCAGGTGCGTAAGCGCATGTGCGACAGGTTGGCCGCAGATGCGGAACCTGGTATCCTAAGTGAGTTCCGCACCTACGATGGAAATTCTGCAGGTGCAGCATCGCAGATGCGCATATTTGGCCGTAAGTGCGAAGACCTGGGCAGAAACCATAAATAGAACACTTCGCGAATTTTGGTTCATTTACACCATTTTCAAGTCGGTTTTTGGAGCTTTTGGAGTGATGTTTGAAGGGTGATTCAAGGGCTTTCAGTGAGGTAAGTTGCTTGAGCTCTAATACTCGTATATATGGTGATTTTCCGTTGTGTAATCATGTAATTAGTGGAAAATAGGGGTGAAAATGAGGGGTTAGGGCTTGGGATTTTGGAGAGTTTAATTTAAGGATTTGAGGGACCAAATGATGTCGGATTTTGATAAATTTTGTATGTATGGACTAGTGAGTGAATGGAATTTCTAGTTTTGTAAATTTTGTCGGATTTCGAGACATGAGCCCGGGTGCCGGGTTTGAACCGATTTCGAGTTTTTGGTCTAATTTGATAGTTTTTCTTGTGGAATTAATTCCATTAGCGTATATTGATAGTATTGTACTGATTGTAAATAGATTCGCAGCATTTGGAGGCCGAGTCAAGAGGCAAGAGCATCACGGGATATATATTTGACCGGTTTGAGGTAAGTAACGATTGTAAATCTAGTCCTGAGGGTATGAAACCCCAAATTTTGTATCATTTTACTATTTTGAAGTGACGTACATGCTAGGTGACGGGCGTGTGGCCGTGCACCATTGGGGATTGTGACTTGGTCTGTCCCATAGCAACTGTAAAGTTGCATATTGTTTTTGAAATTATATGATACTTATGAGTTTTAGAAATGAGTTTCTGTAAATTGGGCGGAATGCCATGTTTGGGCCTTGTGCCAGTGCTATTTGGACCCTTAGGGGCCTTTTTCTTACTATCCTCTCATTGTTTTCGATTGAAAATCTATACTCAGTCATGGTTATACCTGTTTACTGTATAACTCAGTTTTATTACTCTGATTTGATGCATATAAATGTTGTTTTGGGCTGAGCACCATGTTTTCACTGAGAGCCCGAGTAGCTTGAGAAGTTTATGACTGAGTGAGGCCAAGGGCCTGATTTGTGAGGAAATTTATGGGATCAGGTTGCATGCCGCATCATGTTTGATATAGGCCGAGGGCCTGAGTGATTTATGCCATGATTTGGCTTGATATAGCGTTTGGGCTGAAGAAGCCCCTCCGGAGTCTGTACACACACCCCAGTGAGTGCAGGTACCTATTGAGTGCGAGTGCCGAGTGCTGAGTGACTGGGAGGCATGGGTGATGGTGAGGTATGCCCGAGGGGCTGTTTACGAGTGATTGTGAGGTATGCCCGGTGGGCTGTATACATGTGACTGTGAGGTTTGCCCGAGGGGCTGTATATGAGTGATGTTTTGCCTGAGGGGCTACTTATGATTTTATCATTTTTGCTCACCTGTTCATTGAGCCTATGTTTGAAACTGTTGAAAAATATCTTTAAATGATTTTTACTGGAACTAGGTTTAAACGAGATAATTTGATTCAAACACTGATTTTTAAAGCATGTTGTAATTTACCGAGATTTCATGATATGAACTTTATATGCTTTGTTGCTCGTCACTACTGCTCAGTCTTTATTTACTATTGTTACTTACTGAGTTGGCATACTCACGTTACTCCCTGCACCTTGCGTGCAGATCCAGGTGTATTTGGACACGATAGCGGTTGTTGACTATTCCAGTTGCACATTTCTTTTTTCTCGGGGATAGCAAGGTAGCTGCCCGGCGATCACATCCCTGCTCTTCTCCCTCTTATCTTTCTTTAGTTGTATTTAGCTATTTTCCAGACCATGTTAGTCTCGATATTGTCAGACAAATTGTAGTAGATGCTCATGACTAGTGACACCCCGATGTCGGGCTTTTCTTTTCAGCACTTTTGTTTTGATTTGAACTCCTTTACGAAGGTTTTTATGTTAAATAGTCTTGAAATTTTCTTTGAAATGAAAGTATCGGTTTTCCTAGTTCCACGATAGGCACCATCAAGACAAGGTTAGTTTGGGTCGTGACAAGTTGGTATCAGAGCCTAGGTTACATAGGTCTCACGAGTCATGAGCGGGTTTAGTAGAGTCTTGTGGATCGGTACGGAGACATCTGTACTTATCTTCGAGAGGCTGCAGAACCTTTAGGAAAAATTCCACATTCTTGAATTCTTGTCGTGCGAATCTGTTGATTCTAATAACTAAACATCTGTTGTTTCATTTTCTCACAAATGGTAAGGACTCGCGCTACCGCTCAGGAGGGCCAGCCACCAGTGCCACCAACTAGGTCCGCGAGAGGCCGAGGCTGTGGTAGGGGTAGAGGTGCAACCCGTACAACAACTGGGGCAGTACTTGCAGATCCAGTAGTTGTCCCAGATCAGGACCAGGTTCCAGTTGTTGATGCACCATCTCAGGCACCACCTATACCTATTGTGATTCCAGGCCTCCAAGAGGCCCTAGCTCAGATTCTGACAGCGTGTACTGACCTTGCTCAGGCGGTCTCTATCTCGACGGCCACAATCACTTCTCAGGCCTGGGGAGGCACTTAGACTCCCGTCGCTCGCACACCCGAGCAGGTTGTTCAGGGACTCCAGACACCGAAGGCACCACCAGCCCAGCCGATTGTAGCTGCTCTGGATTATGTGGTTCCTGCTATGCCTGAGGATGATCAGCATAGGTTAGAGAGGTTTGGGAGACTCCAGCCGCCACCTTTCAGTGGCACACAGAGAGAGAGAGGATGCTCAGGATTTCTTGGACAGGTGTTAGAGGATACTCCGTACAGCTGGTATTCTAGAGACTTCTGGGGTCTCATTCACTACTTTTCAGTTTTTCAGGGCTGCACTCAGATGGTGCGAGACTTACGAGAAGCATAGGCCTGTTGGCGCAACACCCCTTACTTGGCAGCAGTTCTTCGTGGCCTTTTTGGAGAAGTTCGTGCCTCAGTCCCGGAGAGAGGAGCTACGCAGACAGTTTGAGCAACTTTGTCAAGGTGATATGTCTATGACAACAGTATGAGATGCGGTTCTCCAAGTTGGCCCGTCATGCGATCGGGTTGGTTTCCATAGGCCGAGAGAGGATCAAGAGGTTTATAGATGGCCTCGATTTTTAGCTTTGGTTGCTTATAAACAGAGAGAGTGTCTGGTGCTACTTTTGATGAGGTTTTCGACATTGTTTGGCAGATTGAGATGGTTCGTGGTCAGGAGAGGGTTGAGAGGGAGGCCAAGAGGCCTCGTGGTCATGGTGGATTCAGCGGTGCTCCTTTTGGGGGATCAGTTCCAGCATGGTAGAGGTCGTCATTTCAGACAGGCTCCGTCAGCTCAGCCATTTCACCGTGGTGCATCATCTAGCCATGGTTCTCACAGTTCTCATCGGGGCCACTCATCACTCGGTGCCCTTCCAGCTCAGAGTTCGTCCCGTGCTCCACCAGTTCAAGGCTCCTCTATGCCAGGTCTTTCTACCAGTTATCTCGGTGCTAGGGGTTCCCTTCAGTTCCCGCCACCAGCACCAGGGAGTTGCTTTGAGTGTGAGGAGTTTAGGCATATGTGGAGGCAGTTTCCTCGTTGTCATGGAGGTCTATCTCACAAGAGGAGTCAGCCTTCGACTTCAGCATCAGTTACTTCACCACCCGCCCAATCAGCTCGGGGTAGAGGTCAGTCAGCTAGGGGTCGCCCTAAAAGGGGAGGCAGATCAGGGGGTGGTCAGGACCGTTTCTATGCCCTCCCTCCCTGCCAGACCAGATGCTATTGCTTCAGATGCTGTGATTACAGGTATTGTCTCAGTTTGTCACAAAGATGCCTCCGCATTATTTGACCTTGGTTCCACGTATTCATATGTTTTCTCGTATTTCTCCCATTTTCTGGATATGCCCCGTGAGTCTTTAGTTTCATCTGTTCATGTATCTACTCCTGTGGGCGATACTATTATTGTGGACCGCGTATATCGGTCATGTGTGGTGACTATTGGGGGTCTGGAGACCTAAGTGGACCTTTTGCTGCTCAGTATGGTTGACTTTGATGTGGTTATCTCCATGTCATGCTGTTCTAGATTGTCACGCAAAGGCCGTGACGTTGGCGATGCCAGGATTTCCGAGGATTGAATGGAGTGGTTTTATAGATTATATACCTAGTAGGGTGATTTCATATTTGAAGGCTCAACGTATGGTTGAGAAGGGTTTCCTATCTTATTTGGCATTTGTGAGGGATGTTAGTGCAGAGACTCCTGCCATTGATTCTGTTCCGGTGGTACGTGATTTTCCGGATGTGTTTCCTGCAGACCTGTCGGGCATGCCACCTGATAGGGATATTGACTTTGGTATTGATTTGGTGCTGGGCACTCAGCCCATTTCTATTCCACCGTATTGTATGGAACCGGCGGAGTTGAAGGAATTAAAAGAACAACTTCAGGAACTCCTTAACAAAGGATTTATTCAGCCTAGTGTGTCACCTTGGGGTGCACCGGTTCTATTTATGAAGAAGAAGGATGGTTCCATGAGAATGTGTATTGATTACAGGCAGTTGAACAAGGTCACAACCAAGAACAAGTATCCTTTGCCTCGTATTGATGATTTATTTGACCATCTTCAAGGAGCGAGGGTGTTCTCTAAGATTGATTTGAGGTCCGGTTATCACCAGCTAAAAATTCGGGATTCGGATATTCTTAAGACACCTTTCAGGACCCGATATGGCCATTACGATTTCTTAGTGATGTCTTTTGGGCTGACCAATGCCCCAACAACGTTCATGCATTTGATGAACAGTGTATTCCAGCCCTATTTGGACTCATTCATTGTTGTATTCATTGATGACATCCTGGTGTACTCTCATAACGAGGGGGAGCACGCTCCACATTTGAGGATTGTACTACAAAGATTGAAGGAGGATAAACTTTATGCAAAGTTCTCCAATTATGAGTTTTGGCTCAGCTCAGTAGCATTCTTGGGACATGTGGTATCCAGTGAGGGTATTCAGGTGGATTCGAACAAGATAGAGGCGGTGTAGAGTTGGCCTAGACCGTCATCAGCCACATAGATTAGGAGCTTTCTTGGTTTGGCAGGTTACTACCGTCGCTTTGTGGGGGGGGGGATTTCATTTATTGCTTCGCCTTTGACCAAATTGACCCAAATGGTGCTCCATTCAGGTGGTCAGACGAGTGTGAGGAGAGCTTTCAGAAGCTCAAGACTACCTTGACCACAACTCCAGTGTTGGTTTTGCCATCAGCTTCAGGTTCTTACACCGTGTATTGTGATGCCTCGAGGATATGCATTGGTTGTGTTTTGGTGTAGGAGGGTAGGGTAATTACCTACGCCTCGTGCCAGTTGAATACCCATGAGAAGAACTACCTTGTCCATGATCTTGAGTTAGCAGCCATTGTTCATGCCTTGAAGATTTGGCGTCATTATTTGTATGGGATTCATTATGAGATTTATATTGATCACCAGACTCTGCAGCATCTGTTTAAGAAGAAGGATCTTAATTTGCGTCAGCGGAGATTGTTGGAGCTTCTTAAGGACTATGATATCACTATTCTGTACCATCCAGGGAAGGCCAATGTGGAGCCGATGCTTTGAGTCGCCGATCAGGGAGTTTGGGGAGTTTAGCAGATCTTCTAGCAGCAGAAAGACCTTTGGCATTGGATGTTCAGGCCTTAGCGGGCCAGCTTGTGAGATTGGATATTTTGGAGCCTAGTCGGGTATTGGCTTGCGTGGTATCTAGGTCTTCTCTTTACGACCGTATCAGGGAGCGTCAGTATGATGACCCCCACTTACTAGTTCTTCAGGATAGGGTGCAGAGAGGTGATACTAGGGAAGTGACTATTGGTGATGATAGCGTGTTGAGGATGCAGGGCCGGATATGTATGCCTAATGTAGATGGGCTTCGATAGTTGATTCTTGAGGAGGCCCATAAATCGTGGTATTCCATCCATCCGGGTGCCGTGAAGATGTATCAGGATTTGAGACAACACTATTGGTGGAGGCGGATGAAGAAGGATATTGTTGGGTTTGTGGCTCGGTATCTCCACTGTCAGCAGGTTAAGTATGAACATCAGAGACTGGGTGGCTTGCTTCAGAGATTAGAGATCCCAGAGTGGAAGTGGGAGCGGATCACCATGGACTTTGTAGTTGGGCTCCTACGGACTTCGAGGAAGTTCGATGCTATTTGGGTGATTGTGGATCGTTTAACCAAGTCCGCGCACTTCATTCCAGTTGGTACTACTTACACTTCAGAGCGGTTGGCTGAGATTTACATCCGAGCAATTGTTCGCCTGCATGGTGTCCCAGTTTCCATCATTTCAGATAGGGGCACCCAGTTTACATCGCAGTTTTGGAGGGCCGTGCAGCGAGCGTTGGGTACTCAGGTTGCGTTGAGCATAACTTTTCATCCTCAGATGGACGGGCAGTCCAAGCGCACTATTCAGATATTGGAGGACATGCTGCGCGCTTGTGTCATTGACTTTGGGGGTTCATGGGACCCGTTTCTACCACTCGCGGAGTTTGCATATAACAACAGTTATCAGTCGAGTATTCAGATGGCTCCGTACGAGGCTTTATATGGGAGGAGGTGTAGATCTCCGGTTGGAAGGTTTAAGCCGGGTGAGGCTAGGCTCTTGGGTACAGACTTGGTCCAGGATGCATTAGATAAGGTGAAATTGATTCAGGAGCGGCTTCGCACGGCGCAGTCTAGGTAGAAGAGCTACACAGACAGGAAGGTTTGTGATGTGTCTTTCATGGTTGGGGAGAAGGTTTTGCTGAAGGTATCACCCATGAAGGGTGTTATGAGGTTTGGGAAGAGGGGAAAGTTGAGCTCCCAGTTCATTGGGCCTTTTGAGGTGCTTCAGAGGATAGGGGAGGTGGCTTATAAGCTTGCCTTGCCACCCAGCTTGTCAAGTGTGCATCCAATGTTTCATGTTTCCATGCTACGGAAGTATGTTGGCGATCCGTCCCATGTTTTAGACTTTAGCACGGTTCAGTTGGAGGCAGATATGACTTATGATGTGGAGCCGGTGGCCATTTTGGATCGGCAGGTGCGGAAGTTGAGGTCAAAGTACATAGCTTTGGTGAAGGTGCAGTGGAAAGGGTAGTCGGTGGAGGAGGCCACCTGGGAGACCGAGTGAGAGATGCGGAGCAGATATCCACGCCTATTCGAGACTCTAGATATGCTTCTAGACCCGTTTGAGGACAAACGATTATTTAAGAGAGGGAGGATGTAACGACCCGGCCGATCATTTCGAGAGTTATAGCCTTGTTTGCCCCATGTCTGCTTCCATTTGTGTTTTATAGCTATTTTATGATATATCGGGTTAGTTGGTTCGAGTCTGGAATGGTTTCGGAGTGGTTTGAGACACTTAGTCTCTAAAGTAGAAACTTAAGTTGAAAAAGTCAATTGGATGTTGACCTATGTATAAACGATCTCGGATTTGAATTTTATGGTCTTGTTAGCTCCGTTAGGTGATTTTGGACTTAGGAGTGTGCCCGAAATGTGATTTGGAGGTCCGTAGTAGAATTAGGCTTGAATTGGCGAAAGTTGGAAATTTAGCGATTTTGGTCAGAAGTGGAAAATTTGATATCGGGGTCGGAATAGAATTCAGGAAGTTGGAGTAGGTTCGTAGTGTCATTTGTAATGTGTGTGCAAAATTTGAGGTCATTCGGACGTGGTTTGGTTAGTTTCGGCATCGGTTGTCGAATTTGGAAGTTTAGAAGTTCTTAGGCTTGAATCCGAGGTTGATTTGGTGATTTGATGTTATTTTGAGTGATTCGAAAGTTCAACTGAGTTTGTATGTTGATATATGACTTGTTGGTATTTTTGGTTTAGGTCCTGTGGGCCTCGGGGTGATTCCGGGTGGTTAACGGATTGTTTGAAGTTGTAAAATGCAGCTGAAGCTGCTGCTACTGGTATTTTCGCACCTGCGAAAGGAGGAAACACAGGTGCGAGCTCGCAGGCATGCGTGGGAGTTCGCAATTGTGGGCAGTGCTGGGCTAGGCAGGATGCGCAAGTGCGAGAAGGCTATCACATCTTCGATCCCGCAGGTGCGAGACCTGGGGCGCAGATGCGGAAGAGAGGAAGATGGCTGGCTTCGCAGATGCGGAGAGTCATGCGCAGGTGCGACAGGTTGACCGCAGATGCGAAACCTGGGATCCTGAGTGAGTTCAACACCTGCAATGGAAATTCCACAGGTGCGACATCGCAGATGCATATATTTGGCCGCAGGTGCAAAGACCTGGGTAGAAACCATAAATAGAACACTTCGCGAATTTTGGTTCGTTTCCACCATTTTCAAGTCGATATTTGGAGCTTTTGGAGTGATATTTGAAGGGTGATTCAAGGGCTTTTAGTGAGGTAAGTTGCTTGATCTTAATACTCGTATATATGGTGATTTCCCATTGTGTAATAAATTAGGAATGAAAATGAGGGGTTAGGGCTTGGGATTTTTGAGAGTTTAATTTAAGGATTTGAGGGACCAAATGATGTTGGATTTTGATAAATTTCATATGTATAGACTCGTGAGTGAATGTGCTTTCTAATTTTGTAAATTTTGTCAAATTTCGAGACGTGGGCCCGGGGGCCGGGTTTGAGCCGATTTCGAGTTTTTGGTCTAATTTGATAGTTTTTCTTGTGAAATTCATTCCATTAGCATATATTGATGGTATTGTACTGATTGTGAATAGATTCGGAGCATTTGGAGGCCGAGTCGAGAGGCAAGAGCATCGCGGGGTAGATATTTGACCGGTTTGAGGTAAGTTACGATTGCAAATCTAGTCCTAAGGGTATGAAATCCCGAATTTCGTATCATTTTACTATTTTGAGGTGATGCACATGCTAGGTGACGGACGTGTGGTCGTGCAACATTGGGGATTGTGACTTGGTCTATCCCGTAGCAACTGTAAAGTTGCATATTTTGTTGAAATTATATGATACTTATGAGTTTTAAAAATGAGTTTCTGTAAATTGGGGGGAATGCCATGTTTGGGCCTTGTGCCAGTACTGATTGGACCCTTAGGGGCCTTTTTTTACTATCCTCTCACTGTTTTCGATTGAAAATCTATAATCAATCATGGTTATACCTGTTTACTGTATAACTCGATTTTATTACTCTGTTTTGATGCATATAAATGTTGTTTTGGGCTGAGCACCCTATTTTTACCGAGAGCCCGAGTGGCTTGAGAGGTTTATGACTGAGTAAGGCCAAAGGCCTGATTTGTGAGGATATTTACGGGATCGTGCTGCACGCCGCATCATGTTTGATATAGGCCGAGGGCCTGAGTGATTTATGCCATGATTTGGCTTGATATAGCCCTTGGGCTGAAGGAGCCCCTCTGGAGTCTGTACATACCCCCAGTGATCGCAGGTACCTACTGCGTGCGAGTGTCGAGTGTTAAGTGACTGGGAGGCATGAGTGATGGTGAGGTATGCCCGAGGGGCTGTTTACGAGTGATTGTGAGGTATGCCCGTTTGGTTGTATACGAGTGACTGTGAGGTTTGCCCGAGGGGCTGCATATGAGTGATGTTTTGCCCGAGGGGCTGTTTATGATTTCATCATTTTTGCTCACCTTTGCATTGAGCCTCTGTTTGAAACTGTTGAAAAATATCTTTAAATGATTTTTACTGGAACTTAGTTTAAACGAGATGCTTTGATTCAAACACTGATTCTTAAAGCATGTTGTATTTTACCTAGATTTCATAATATGAACTTTATATGCTTTGTTGCTCGTCACTACTACTCAGTCTTTATTTACTGTTATTACTTACTGAGTTGGGGTACTCACGTTACTCACTATACCCTGTGTGCAGATCCAAGTGTATTTGGATACGGTAGCAGCTGTTGACTATTCCGGTTGCAGATTTTTATTTTTCTCGGGGATAGCAAGTTAGTTTCCCGACGATCGCAGCCCTGCTCTTTTCCCTCTTATCTTTCTTTAGTTGTATTTAGCTATTTTTCAGACAATGTTAGTCTCGATATTATCAGAAAAATTATAGTAGATGCTCATGATGACACCCCGATGTCGGGCTTTTCTTTTTCGCACTTTTGTTTTGATTTGAACTCCTTTACGAAGGTTTTTATGTTAAATAGTCTTGAAATTTTCTTTGAAATGAAAGTATCGGTTTGTTTTTGGAAACGAGTCGGCTTGCCGAGTTCCACGATAGGCGCCATCACGACAGGGTTGGTTTGGGTCGTGAAAGGGTTGCACGCCGCAACGGAAACTGATTGAAATAATAATTGGTTATGACTGCCGAGTTGGCTTCAACTGTTGAAAAGAGACACCTGTTGTATTTCTATTATTGTTGTTACTATTATTATTGTGTACAGGTTAATGTATGTGACTTGCCTTAGCCTCGTCACTACTTCGTCGAGGTTAGGTTCGGCACTTACTTGTACATGGGGTCAGTTATACTGATACTATACTTTGCACTTCTTGTGCGAATTTCGGCGTTTGTCCCAGCGGCGTACTGTAGATTTGCCCAGATACAGCTACCAGTGGAGACTTGAGGTATAACTACACAACATTCGCAGTTCTGAAGTCCCCTTATATATTATCTCAGCTGTGTATTATATTTCAAACAGCTTGAATTTTATTCAGACCTTTATTTGTATTATTCTAGAAGCTCGTGCACTTGTGACTCCAGTTCTGGGATGGTATTTAGATATCGCGATTATTATGGATTATTTACTTTATTTCAGACTTTATTTTCGCATTTGTTTTCTTGTTATTAATTAATTTAATTTTTGTGTTAAATGGCTAATTATATTCTAACGTTGGCTTGCCTAGCAAGTGAAATGTTAGGTGCCATCACGATCCCGAAGATGGGAATTTCAGATCGTGACATTATGCTACTTGAAGGTGATGGTACTCTAATGAAAATATAAAGTATAGTGAATATTATAGAATTTTGTGCAACATATGAGCATCAGTCATTCTGGATTCTGCTATGTAACTTTCAATTAGGTGAAATTCACTTTATTAAACATATGCACATGGCTCCAAAAGAGAGATTTGAAGGACATACAATAAAGCAGATTAGTAGTAAAAACTTACTATTAGAACTATAGAACTATGTCTTGAAGATCAAAATAAAGAAGAACGCATATGGATTAGATAGTAACTTAAAGTGAAAAAACAGAATTGCATACCTAAAATCATCTTGAATGTTGGCTTTCAAGATCTAAAAAATATTTATTGTGTGAAAATAAGAGGAGGAATGAGGAAAAGGTTATACAAAAATGTTATCTCATAAAGTAAAGCTTATTACCTTGTGAAAGTTTCCGTCCACACACCAATCAATTCTGACCATCGACTTCTCAATTAAATGAGTCATCTATCATAAAATAATTCAAAATAATATTTAAAAATTAAAAAGATTGACAAAATAAACCTAAAATTAATTTAGTAATATTCCACATCAAACCTAAATAACAAAACTGTATAAAGAAAATACGGTCTATATCACAATTTGTTTTTCCGTATAACCATTTGGTATTTACTAAACCAACTAATTTAAATTTGTGCCGCATAAAGCCCATTAAAGAAAAGAAAATTTCTTAGCAAGGATTTTTTTTTCTTTTGTAAGCTCGATTCCAGACATCAAATTAAGGGTTAAGGTATCTGGTGCATCCCATCACAACTTGTGCAGAGAGACATCATCAACAAAATATTTAACCACAATTTTTGTGTGAAAACACATAATTACTATTGTTGTCACCGCACTACAGTCAATCAAGTTGCGAGTAAAATTACAGAAGTTCAATGGCTTCAGCCGGCAATCGGTATATATGACTGTTTATTGTTATCACTAAGATCCTTCTCCAACGATTGACCACCTGTTATACAAATTGTAACTAGTGATACAATTAGTATAAATGAGCTGGTTTTAATAAAGAAGTGTGACAGTTAGGGTGGTTAGTGGTCAATTCCGAAAGTTAGTTAGGAGCCAAAAGTTAGTTAGAGTTAGTTGAGTTAGTTGAGAAGTTGTTAAAGAGAATCTCTCGTTACAATTCAATTTATTACATATAGGGATTGTATTACATTTTTGGAAATCATAATAAGAATTACAGCTCTTCCAATAACAGTCTCTTTCTTTTCTCTTCTCTCTTCCTCCATTCTTCTTCGTCGCCATAGTCGATCTTCGAGCTTTTTCTGTTTCAGCTCCTAGTGGCTATACTCAAACCTCAGATTACTCTTAATCCCTGCATTTGAATATCATTGGTATCAGAGCAGTTGATTCTTGGATATAAAAAATGACGAAAGGGGGTAAATCTGTTGAAAATTTTATGGCAAAATTGGGTGATCTCAGAGAATTGATGCAGCAGTTGATTTCAACAGTATGATCTTTAGCTGGTGAAGTTTCTCATTTGAAGGGCTTGAATCAGGCAGTAGGTGAATTAAAGGAACAAATGTTGAACTCTACGAAAAGAAATGAAGATGAAGCAATTGACCCTAGTGGATCTAAATCTAGATCTAACAGCAATGATTCATCTGAGAAGTATCATGTTGAGGAGGAAGGAAATCAAACAGATGGTAGGCAGTATTCCAAATATACTCAGATTTCATTACCTAGATTTTTTGGAAATGATTTGAGATCATGGTTGTTCAAGGCAGAACAGATTTTTCAAATCGATTGAGTACCAGCTGAGGAAAGAGTTATGGTAGCTTCTCTGCACTTAGAAGGTGAAGTTATAGAGTGACATCAGGCCTTTATGAAGTATAGGAGTTACACTTAACCACCTACGTGGACTGAGTATGTTATGGCTTTGACTGAAAAATTTGGGGAGAATTATGATGATCCTATGGAGGAATTGAAAACGATTGTTCAAACTTATAATGTGAGGGATTATTAGACAGCTTTTGAAAGGCGTCTTACAAGGGTGAACTTGTCACAGGAAAATACAATCAGCTATTTCATAGGAGGACTAAAGGAGCAGCTTAATATAGCTGTGAAAATGACTAATCCCAGATCACTTGATCAAGCATTCAAGGCAGCCAGGATGCAAGAAGCCTACATAGATGCTCAGTCGAAGGAGATCGTACAAAGAATATCATTACCTCCACCTCAAACTACCAATTTTAAAAGGAATGTGGATCAAAGATTCCAGAACAAGCCATTACTGGCCTTACCTGCTCCCAAGTAGGATCCACAACCAAAATCTAGTGGAGGATTTAACATAAGAAGGCTAAGTGTTGAGGAAGCCAATGAAAAAAGGGCCAAAGGAATGTGCTATTTCTGCAATGAGAAATATGTACCTGACCACAAATGCAAGAACCTTAAGCAGGTATATGCATTAGAAGTTGAGGAACTGCCGAGTACTGAGCACTTTGAAGATGCTGAGAGTTCTGAAGATTCTGAACAGATAGTGGAATTGGCTGAACAAACAGAACATATGGAGATTTCAGTTCATGCATTGAATGGATCTATAATGCCAAGAAACCTCTGCACATTCTCATACATACCGGGAGTACACACAACTTCATCAATTCTGAACTAGTGAAATAGCTAAGGTGTTATGTAATAACTACCTGCTCTTAAGTAGTGGTTGCTGCAAGTGGTAGTGTCATAGAGGTAAATAGGGCTTGCAGATTGTCTTGGCTACTGTAGGGTGCTGAGTTTGAAGCCAATTTCATGTTATTACCTATGGCAAACTATGATGTGGTATTAGGTATGGAATGGATGGTTAATTTTGGAGATATCTAGATAAATTTCAAAAAGCTTACTATGGAGTTCTTCTACAAGGGAAGAAAGCATGTTCTCAAAGGTGCTGGAAATTAAATCAAGTCTGCCAATGCTAGGAAGATAGCTAAGTTGTCAGGTAATCAACCTCAACTTGCAATTATTCGGGTTATTATAGGAGTATGCAGTGGTATTCTTTGGAGACTAGTAGTGAAAATTGTAGCAGTAATCCTGATTTGATAGCATTGCTAGAAAAGTATAAGGATTTGTTTGTTGAACCTACTGGATTACCACCATCTGAAGGGATATTTGATTACCAAATTATCCTTCAAAATGGAACAGAACCTATAAACAAAAAATCTTACAGATATCCTGCAGTAAAGAAGGATATTATTGAAGGTCTGGTGAAATAAATGTTAGATCAAGGCATAATTCAACCTAGTAGCAGTCCCTTTGCTTCTCCTGTAGTTTTGGTAGGTAAGAAGGATGGTACTTGGAGGTTGTGTGTACACTACAGGGATCTAAACAAACAGACTATCAAGAACAAATTCCCAATTCCTATTGTGGAAGATCTGTTGGATGAATTGGGAGGTTCAGTGGTTTTTTCTAAGATAGATCTCAGATCAGGTTATCATCGGTTAAGAATGGTTGTTGATGAAATTCCTAAAACAGCTTTTAGGACTTATCCAGGGCATTATGAGTACCTTGTTATGACCTTTGGCTTATCTAATACACCAGCTACCTTCCAAGGTCTTATGAATTCTGTATTCCATCAGTTCTTGAAGAAGTTTGTTCTGGTTTTCTTTGATGATCTTGATATACAACAAGTGTATACAACATCATCTACAACATTTATAACTGGTGTTTGAAGAAATGAGGAGGCATAAGTTATTTGCTAAGAGAAGCAAGTGTTCTTTTGGAGTTCAAAGGATTGAATACCTGGGGTATTTCATTACTGTTGAAGGTGTCTCTACAGACCCTTAGAAGATCATGGCTATATAGAATTGGCCCATTCCTACTACCCTTAAACAGTTGAGAGGGTTCTTGGGATTAGCAGGCTATTACAAAAGGTTCATTAAAAGTTTTGGCATCATCAGCCGACCACTGACTGATCTCTTAAAGAAAGAAGGCTTCAAATGGTCACCAGAATCTACTAAGGCTTTTAATGAGCTTAAGAAAGCATTAACTCAAGCTCCTATTTTAGCTTTACCTGACTTCACTAAAACTTTGGTGGTTGAGACTGATGCTAGTGGGTATGGCATTGGAGCAATACTTATGCAGCATGGTCACCCCATTGCTTTCATTAGCAAGGCTTTATCTCACAAGAAAACTCTTATGTCTATCTATGACAGAGAACTCCATGATATTGGTCATGTAGTAATGAAGTGGTATCAATACTTACTAGGCCAAAGATTCATTATTAGGACTGATCAAAGAGCCTTGAAGTTTCTGATGGAGCAAAAAATTCACACTAATACTCAACTGAGGTGTCTAACTAAACTCATGCCTTTTGATTACATCATAGAATACAAGAAAGGAGCTAAAAACAAGGTGGCTGATGCAATCTCCAGAATCACTGGTGCTGAACTATTAGCCATGGTAGTCTTTCCTAAAACTTCTGAAATGCTGCAGTCCATTATTGACAGTTGGGATCAGGATCCAGAGGTGAATAAGCTAATTGAGGAGTTATAGGCAGACTCCACCAAACACCCTCAGTACACTTGGTCTCATATGTAGCTAAGAAGGAAAGGTAAACTTGTGGTAGACAAGGGATCCATTAGACAAACTATCATTTCCCACTGGCACAACACCTTACATGGAGGTCACTCAGGAGTGGAAGCTACTCTCAAAAGACTGCAGACACTATTTTATTAGAAGGACCTCAGAAAGGATGTCAAAGCTTATGTACTAGGTTGTGATGTGTGTCAAAAGAACAAGGCTGACCTAGCAGCTTCTCCTGGTCTATTATAACCATTACCCATACCTGACACTGTTTGGTCTTAAATTGTAACGACCCGACCAGTCGTTCTGAGTATTACAACCTCATTTCCCCATTTACTGCTCAATTTATATTTTATAATTTTTTTATGACTTACCGGGTTAGTTGGTTCGGGTCCGGAAGGAATTCGGAGTAAAATGAGACACTTAGTCTCATAATTAAAAATTTAAGTTAGAAAAGTTGATCGGATGTGGACTTAAGTGTAAACGACCTCGAATTTAAATTTTGATAATTCCAATAGCTCTGTATGGTGATTTTGGACTTAGTAGCGTGTCCGAAAAATTATTTGGAGGTCCGTAGTGGAATTGGACTTGAAATGGCAAAAGTTGAATTTTTGGGAAGTTTGACCGAGGGTTGACTTTTTGATATCGTGGTCGGAACCCAGTTCTGAAACGTTTATAGCTCCGTTATGTCGTTTATGACTTGTGTGCAAAATTTAAGGTCAATCGGACGTGATTTGATAGGTTCCGACGTCGTTTGTAGAAATTGGAAGTTTCAAAGTTCATTAGGCTTGAATCTATGTGTGATTCGTATTTTTAGTGTTGTTGGATGTAATTTGAGGGTTCAACTAAGTTCGTATGAGGTTTTAGGACTTGTTGGTGTATTTAGTTGTGTCACGACCCAAAATTCCACTAGTCGTGATGGCACCTAACCCAACCCATTAGGTAAGCCAATTTTCATCTATCCAATTCTAATGAAATTAATTAAAAGAAAATATCTAAAACCAATACATCTCCCCAAGAACTGGTAGTACAAATCATGAGCTTCTAAGAATAGAGTATACAAAGCGAAAATAAAATAAATACATAGTCTGTTTGAATAATACATAAATAGAGCTTTTATAAATCTAAGGCTACCCTAAACAAGAGGCAGCTACAACAGGAATACAGGTATATCTTCAGATCCCGCAACCATCGAGCACAACAACAACGATAGCCAATATCTGCACGCAATGTGCAGAAGTGTAGTATCAGTACAACCGACCCCATGTACTGATTAAGTAACAAACCTAGCCGTAGGTTGAAAGCACTGACGAGCTTCTACCAAGGTCAGGTCCAAAATCACTAGTCCACAACAGTCCATAACAACATAAAGCAAATAATACCAGAAGAAACACTGAGATAAATGCTCAGCCAAATCATGATTTCAAAAATAATAGTTCTTCCTTTCAAATACATCAGTGAAAACCCAAATCGTTTGCCGAAGTTGCCAAAAATATGAATAATTTGAGAACAGTAATTTTTCCAAAAATCATTTCAATAATAAATAAAATATCTCATTTTCTTTCCAGATAACTAGTGTAAAACAAATGCATCACTATGCCCATCTGTCAACAAGCGTGAGAAATCATGAATAATGTGATACCGTACAGCATGAGGAAAACACATCTCTATGCATATATGTCATATGTGCATGTCAATGCAATGTATCTCAGAGATTGTACTCATGTACTCACACTCTCAGAGTACTCAATCTCACTGTCTCGCATTCTCTCTCACTATGTTCAGCACACTCAATCACTCAGCGCTATATAATACCTATTGCGGCGTGCAGTCCGATCCCTGTTTATAGTCGACTGCGCTCACTGGGGGTGTGTAAAGACTCATGAGGTGCTCCTACAGCCCAAGCGCTATAAGCACAGAAAACTCACGTGCTGCACGGACAACTCACGTGCTGCACAGACAACTCACGTGCCATAATATCAATCCCTGGATCCGCACGGTCAACTCACATGCTATGCGGACAACTCACGCGCTATGGTATCAATACCTGGATCCGCATGGACAACTCACATGATACGCGGACAATTGACGCGCTATGGTATCAATACCTGGATTCGCACGGACAATTCACGCGTTATGGTATCAATACCTAGATCCGCAAGGACAACTCATGTGCAATAGTATAATATATATATATATATATATATATATATATATATATATATATATATATATATATATATATATATATATATATATATATATATATAAAGCCAACATGGCTTGCTGCGGCGTGCAGCCCGATCCCAAAAATATCCTCACAATCAGGCCCTCGGCCTCTCTCAGTCATCAATCTCTCTAGTCTCTATCTCATGGGCTTACAATGTCATGAGAATAGTCCAAAAATGCTGATATGATATATCAATAAATAACAACAGAGACTGAGATATGATATGCAATGAAATAAATATGACTGAGTATGAATTTTAAATTTAAAATAAATATTTCAAAATAATATGACCTCTGTGGGTCCCAATAATACTGGCACATAGCCTCAACATGGTTTTTAATATGCCTTTCAGTTCAATTTCTTTAACGCATAAAACCACATAGAAAATGCCAAGATCATTTAACTACAAAATTCCACAGAAACAATTATGTCACAATTTCTATAGTGCATGCCCACACGCCCGTCACCTAGCATGTGCGTCACCTCCCAACAATTCACGAAATACATATATTCAGGGTTCATACCCTCAGCTCCAAGATTAGAAGAGTTACTTACCTCGAACAAGCCAAATTCAATATCGGGCAAGCTAAGCAATGCTCCAGAAATTTCATTATGCACGTATCAACTTCCAAACGGCTCGAATCTAGTCACAATTAATTTGATTCAGCTCAAAATAAATTATAGGAATTAATTTCATATCAAAATACTAATTTTTCCACAAAATCCGAAATTACACTCAAAAATTGCCCGTGGGGCCCACGTATCGAAACCCGACAAAGGTTACAAAATCTAATGCCCATCCAACCACGAGTCCAACCATACAAATTTTATCAAATTCCGACATCAACTCGACCTTCAAATCCTCAATTAAAGTCTTTGAAGATTTCTACCATTTTCAACTCAATCTCTACCCATTTGAACTCAAAAATATTTCCATAAACCTTATTGATATGTATAAATAATACTATTACACCCAAGAATCATACTCTTAATCACCCATCTTTAACCAAACTCGAAATTGAAGACTAGGGGTTAGAACCTTACTCTTGGGTGAAGATCTTGTGATATTTCCTTGTTGGATTTCAAAGCTTGAACAAGATCTTGATGAACAAAGCACTTGAGCTTCTTCCTCTCTCTAGAACACTCTCTCTTCTCTCTAAAAATGTAAGATATTTTGCTCCAAAATGAGTCCCAAAGCCTATTTATCAAAATGGGATTGGGTTATAAAAATAGAAAAATTAACCCTCCGAAAGCAGGTCTGCGGTCACATAATGGTCCGCAAAATGGGTATGCGGGTCGCAAAATGCACCGCAAAATCAATGCCCAGAAATGGGCTTCACTGGACAGGTTTGCGACCATTTTGCGGTCGCATAACTACTTCTGCGATCGCATAATGGTTCTGCGATCGCAGAATTGGTCGCAGAATCGCATTTTTCCAGCCTTTGATAATTTGGTCATAACTTCTTGTAGGAAGGTCCAAATGACGAACGGTTTGAAGCGTTAGAAACTAGACTCAAAGATATTTCATATGATAGGTAATAAACCATATAACATTTCGTATCATGAGAGTTATGCTCATTTGAAGTTGGGTCTTGTGCGAACTCACTTGAACTTTAGTCTATTATGAAATTTCCAAGTTCTACATTCGATGCCGAAACCTATCGAATCAAGTCCGTTTGACCTCAAATTTTGCACACAAGTCATAAATGACATAATGAACCTATTCCAATTTCTAGAATCAGATTCAACCCCGATATCAAAAAGTCACCCCCCTCCCGGGTCAAACTTCCCAAAAATTAAACTTTCGGTATTTCAAGCCTAATTCCACTACGGACCACCAAATAATATTCCGGACACACTCCTAAGCCCAAAATCACCATACAGAGCTATTGGAGTCATAAAAATTCGAATCCGAGCTAGTTTACACATCGGTCCATATCCGGTCTATTTTTCTAACTTAAACTTTAAACATTGGAACTAAGTGTTCCAATTCATTCCAAAACCTCACCGGACCTAAACCAATTATCCCGTCAATTCACACAACAACTGTAAGGTACAATTTGAGTAGTAAATGGGGAAACGGGGTTGTAATACTCAAAACGACCGGTCGGGTCGTTACATTCTCCCCCACTTAAACATACGTTCGTCCTCGAACGTGCCAAGAGTTGTTTCCAAGCCATCAAATCACTGTTCCATCTTACCACACACGTACTCGGGGGGTGAACCCATGTCACCCTATTCCATATAAGTTTGACAACACAATACAACTGAAAATCATTAATTTAACCTTAGCCCAAAAACCTTGGATTTAATTTCCAACCTTTAGAATTTCTTTCAAGACACAAATCTTACATTTACACACCGTATAAGTCCAAACAAGTTGCATCGAGCTATAACTATAACCACGGATATGATCAACCAACATATTACACAACTCACATGCTCGTAGCACCATTCCTGATCGCAGTGACTACTCCAAAACCAACCATATACTAGTATGCCTCAGACCAAAATTAAAATTTAACACCTAACCATGAAATCAAATTGTCAATAGCAGACTCCCCCACTTGGCTCAAAGCCATAGATTAAAATACTCCATAATTCACAATACCCATACTCTATTACTGTCATAATATGGTAGTTAGTTCAACGAAACTTCTTTTCCAACTCATGTAATGCCAACCATAAAAATACCCCAATCAGCCGCTAAGCTCGCATTTATTCTCTTGACAATCAAGTCAACCTTCTCAGCCAGATTCAAATTCAAATCTCCACACCTACGCCCCGTAGGCAGAAAAGAAACTCTCTACTCAAGTCATAAAGAATACACCTACGTAGATTACTCCACAGGGGATAACCCACCTGCTTAACCTTAAATTAGTATCTTGTTATACCCTTTAGCAGTCACAATTTCTACGCAATCATTAAATCTTTCCAAGTCCAAACTTATTAACAAGACATGAGAATTTGGTCTATCCCAAAATTTAACAATGTGAAAGATCCTTCAAAACATTTGTTACTCGAGACTGTTCATCATAGCAAATCGAAAATCAAGCACCCAATGGCCTTTCCTTTACATTACAAGGAAACACTTCTCATCATATTCCAATCGTCTTAACACATCCCGCAGTCATATAATACCTATCACACCGCCATTCCACCGCTCATCGAGCCACAATTTACACTGTAAGGTCATTATCGAACATATAAGTCCAATTGTACGAGTTACAACTGAAGCTACCAAGCTTAAGCTGCGAACTAAACCTGGCCTCAAGTCCTCTAGACTGGCCCATCACCAAAACAAATAATACACATCTCGAACCTCATTCATAGAATCACAAGTCGGCGATGCACAGCTGATACTGAGCGCTCATGTGTGCATACGAATACGTGGAAGGAATTCAAAGAGTTATATTTTGAGCTGAATCAATTTCGCACGATAAGGAAAGAAAGATGGGAAGTATATATCCTAAATGCCTTGTAGCCTCTCGAAGATAAGTATGGATGTCATCATACTGATCCGCAAGACTCTGCTAGACACTTGCTCATGATTTGTAGAACCTATGAACCTAGGGCTCTGATACCACCTTGTCACGACCCAAAATCCCACTAGTCGTGATGGCACCTAACCCAATCCGCTAGGTAAGCCAATTTCCATCTATCCAATTCCAATGAAATTAATTAAAAGAAAATATTTAAAACCAATACATCTCCCCAAGAACTGGCAGTACAAATCATGAGCTTCTAAGAATAGAGTATACAAAGCGAAAATGAAATAAATACATAGTCTGTTTGAATAATGCATAAATAGAGCTTTTATAAATCTAAGGCTACCCTGAACAAGAGGCAGCTACAACAGGAACGCAGGTACATCTTCAGATCCCGCAACCATCGAGCACAGCAACAACGGTAGCCAATATTTGCACGCAATGTGCAGAAGTGTAGTATCAGTACAACCGACCCCATGTACTGAGTAAGTAACAAACATAGCCGTAGGTTGAAAGCAGTGACGAGGTTCTACCAAGGTCGGGTCCAAAACCACTAGTCCACAACAGTCCATAACAACATAAAGCAAATAATACCAGAAGAAACACTGAGATAAAATGCTCAGCCAAATCATGATTTCAAAAATAATAGCTCTTCCTTTCAAATACATCAGTGAAAACCCAAATCGTTTGCCGAAGTTGCCAAAAATATGAATAATTTGAGAACATTAATTTTTCCAAAAATTATTTCAATAATAAATAAAATATCTCATTTTCTTTCTAGATAACCAGTATAAAACAAATGCATCACTATGCCCATCTGTCAACATGCGTGAGAAATCATGAATAATGTGATACCGTACAGCATGAGGAAAACACATCTCTATGCATATATGTCATATGTGGATGTCAATGCAATGTATCTCAGAGATTGTACTCATGTACTCACACTCTCAGAGTACTCAATCTCATTATCTCGCATTCTCTCTCACTATGTTCAGCACACTCAATCACTCAGTGCTATATAATACCTGTTGCGGCGTGCAACCCGATCTCTGTTTATAGTCGACTATGCTCACTGGGGATGTGTACAGACTCATGAGCGGCTTCTACAGCCCAAGCGCTATAAGCACAGACAACTCATGTGCTGCACGAACAACTCACGTGCCATAATATCAATCCTTGGATCCGCACGGTCAACTCACGTGCTACGCGGATAACTCACACGCTATGGTATCAATACCTGGATCCGCACGGACAACTCACGTGCTACGCGGACAACTGACGCACTATGGTATCAATACCTGGATTCGCACGGACAACTCACGTGCTACGTGGACAACTCATGCGCTATGGTATCAATACCTGGATCTGCACGGACAACTCACGTGCAATAGTATAATATATATAAAGCCAACATGGCTTGCTGCAGCGTGCAGCCTGATCCCAAAAATATCCTCACAATCAGGCCCTCGGCCTCCCTCAGTTATCAATCTCTCCAATTTCTCTCTCATGGGCTCTTAATGTCATGAGAATAGTTCAAAAATGATGATATGATGTATCAATAAATAATAACAGAGACTGAGATATGATATGCAATGAAATAAATAAGACTGAGTATGAATTTTCAATTTAAAATAAATATTTCACAACAATATGACCTCTGTGGGTCCTAATAATACTGGCACATAGCCTCAACATGATTTTTAATATGCCTTTCATCTCAATTTCTTTAACTCATAAAACCATATAGAAAATGCCAAGATCATTTAACTACAAAATTCCACAGAAATAATTATGTCACAATTTCTGTAGTGCACGCCCACACGCCCATCACCTAGCATGTGCGTCACCTCCCAACAATTCACGAAATACATATATTCAGGGTTCATACCTTCAGCTCCAAGATTAGAAGAGTTATTTACCTCGAACAAGCCAAATCCAATATCGAGCAAGCTAATCAATGCTCCAGAAATTCTATTATGCGCGTATCAACTTCCAAACGGTCTCAAATATAGTCACAATTAATTTGATTCAGCTCACAAAAATTATAGGAATTAATTTCATATCAAAATACTAATTTTTCCACAAAATCCGAAATTACACTCAAAAATTGCCAGTGGGGCCCACATATTGGAACCCGACAAAGGTTACAAAATCTGAACGCCCATCCAACCACGAGTCCAACCATACAAATTTTATCAAATTCCGACATCAATTCGTCCTTCAAATCCTCAATTAAAATCTTTGAAGATTTCTACCATTTTCAATCCAATCTCTACCCATTTGAACTCAAAAATCTTTCCATAAACCTTATTGATATGTATAAATAATACTATTACACCCAAGAATCATACTCTTAATCACTCATCTTTACCCAAACTCGAAATTGAAGACTAGGGGTTAGAACCTTACCTCTTGGGTGAAGATCTTGTGATATTTCCTTATTGGATTTCAAAGCTTGAACAAGATCTTGAGGAACAAAGCACTTGAGCTTCTTCCTCTCTCTAGAACACTCTCTCTTCTCTCTAAAAATGTTATATATTTTGCTCCAAAATGAGTCCCAAATCCTATTTATCAAAATGGGATTGGGTTATGAAAATAGAAAAATTAACCCTCTGAAAGCAGGTCTGCGGTCGCATAATGGACCGCAGAATGGATGTGCGGGTCACAAAATGCACCGCAAAATCGATGCCCAGAAATGGGCTTCACTGGACAGGTTTGCGACCATTTTGCGGTCGCATAACTACTTCTGCGATCGCATAATAGTTCTGCGATCGCAGAATTGGTCGCAGAATCGCATTTTTCTAGTCTTTGGTAATTTGGTCATAATTTCTTGTAGGAATGTCCAAATGATGAACGGTTTGAAGCTTTAGAAACTAGACTCAAAGATATTTCATGTGATAGGTAATAAACCATATAACACTTCGTATCATGAGAGTTATGCTCATTTGAATTTGGGTCTTGTACGAACTCACTTGAACTTTAGTCTATTATGAAATCTCCAACTTCTACATTCGATGCCGAAGCCTATCGAATCAAGTCCGTTTGACCTCAAATTTTGCACACAAGTCATAAATGACATAATGAACCTATTCCAATTTCTGGAATTAGATTCGACCCCGATATTAAAAAGTCACCACCCCGGGTCAAACTTCCCAAAAATTAAACTTTCGGCATTTCAAGCCTAATTCCACTACGGACCTCCAAATAAAATTTCGGACACGCTCCTAAACCCAAAATCACCATACAAAGCTATTGGAATCATAAAAATTCGAATCCGAGGTCATTTACACATCGGTCCATATTTCTAAATTAAACTTTAAACCTTGGAACTAAGTGTTCTAATTCATTCCAAAACCTCACCGGACCCAAACCAATTACCCCAGACATTCACACAACAACTGTAAGGTATAATTTGAGTAGTAAATGGGGAAACTGGGTTGTAATACTCAAAACGACCGGTCGAGTCATTACAAGTTGAGGTCCCGGGGGCCTCGAGTGAGTTTCAGATGGTTAACGGATCAAAATTTGGACTTAAACAACTACTGGAATTTCCTGAGGTCTGTATCTAGTTTCCTTATACGCGATCACATGAATGTCTTCGCGATCGCGCAGGGCTAATCTGGGGCTACTGAGTTTTGTTCTATGTGATCGCATGAAGAGGGATGCGATCGCGTAGCTCTGGGATTTAGTGATTTGCGAACGCGTTGCTAAGGTTGCATTCGCATAGAGTAAGTGTAGCAGAAGTGGAGGTCACACGTTTTATACTTCGCGATCGCGTGGACGAGTTCGCGATCACGTAGGCTTGTGAGTTTGAACTTTGCGATCGCGTGAAGGACACTGCGATCGCATAGGGTCTTTTCTGGGCAATGGAAAACCGTGCTTCGCGATCGCGTGTGTTTGTTCGCGATCGCGTAGAGCAAATGACTGGGTAGAGAGTTTAAGTTCAAAAGATGGGACTTCGTCCCATTTTCCATTTTTACCGATTTTGAGCTCAGATTGAGGCGAATTTTGGGAGAGTTTAAGAGAAAACATCGAGGTAAGTGTTCTTAACTCAATTTTGGTTAGATTACCCGAATCCATCACAGTTTTTATCATTTAATTGGTGAATTAAGTTGGAAAAGTTTGAAAACCCTCTTGGATAAATTTGAGGATTTGAGGGTCGAGTTGATATCAGAATTAAGTAAAATTGGTATGGTTAGACTCGTGGTTGAATGGGCTTTCAGATTTTGTAACTTTTGTCGGATTTCGAGACGTGGTCCCCGGGTCCCACGGGCAAATTTTGAGTTAAATTTCGGATTTTTATGGAAAATTTGTATTTTCATATGGAATTAATTTCAATAAATTTTATTTACTGAATCAAATTAATTGTTGCTAGATTCGAGGCGTTTGAAGGCCAATTCACAAGGCAAAGGCATAGCGGAGTAAACAATTACATGGTTTGAGGTAAGTAACACTTCTAAACTTGGTTCGGAGGGTATGAATCCCCGAATTAGTGTTATATAAATTGTTTGGAAGTGACGCACATGATAGTTGACAAGCGTGTGGACGTGCACCATTGAAATTGTGACTTAAATAAATTTTGTGGAGTTGAAAAATTAAAGAATCATGTTATTATCTGTACATTTCCTCACGTGTTAGAGAAATTGAGAGGATATTCATCCATTGTGAGGATATTTATGGGATCGAGCTGCGCGCCGCAGCAGGCCATATTGGCTTTATATATGTTATCATTAAATGGATCGGGGCTGCCCGCCTGCAGCCAGCCAGAATGGCTTTATACATTATTATTATTGTTTTGGATCGGGGCTGCCCGCCTGCAGCAGGCCTTATTGGCTTTACTATTTTATGGATCGGGGTTGCCCGCCTGCAGCAGGCCTTATAGGCTTTATTATCATACAGATCGGGACTGCCCGCCTGCAGTAGGCCATAAAGGCTTTATATCATGCTTGGGCTGAAGGAGCCCCTCCGGAGTCTATACACACCCCCAATAAGCGTAGATGACTATATATATTCGGAGAGGATTTCCCAGGGCATGGACTTGCCTTATTGATTTATATTGTACTGAATTTACCTGGACATGGATCTTGTCCGTATTATTTATATTTGGGGATAAATTACCCCAGGGCTGAATGGCCTTATACAGTACTGAGTGACTGACTGTCAGTTGATGTGTATTTATATAAGGGTTGGAACACCCCTAGGTTTGATTGGCCATAAAAAGTATCGAGTAACCGAATAATTTGTGACCAGTATTTACTTGAGGTCTTACTATTGAGATGTCATATACCTCATATCATGTAGTATTGATCTATTTCACTTGTACTGAGTTTAACTGTTAAACTTGAAAGCATGCCTACATTTTTGTACCATTATTTATACTGGACTGTACCTGCGGAGCTCGTCATTGCTTTTAGCCAGAGGTTAGTCTTGTTACTTATTCAGTTAGTTGTACTCATTCTACACTTTGCACCTCGTGTACAGATCCAGGTGCTCCCGGATACGGCGGCTGCTAGATTTTGAAGTTAATTCTGTTGGGGACTATGAAGGTAGCTGCTTGACGTCCGTAGACTTGATTCCCTTCCTGTTTAATGATTGTACTGTTCTATATTTCCAGATAGTGATTTTGTCAGTCAGACTTTGTATTGATATTAGATGCTCATGTACTTAGTGACACCGGGTTTTGGGAGTGTTATATTTGTATTTGCGAGATTTCTTCCGCTGAATTTAATTATTTTATTTTCAAATTTAAAAGATTTGGTGGTTTATTAAGATTGTGGGCTTGCCTAATATTGAGATAGACGCCATCACGACTGGTGAGATTTTGGGTTGTGACAAGTTGGTATTAGAGCCCTAGGTAACATAGGTCTCACGAATCATGAGCATGTTTAGTAGAGTCTTGCGGATTAGTACGGAGACGTCTGTACTTATCTTCGAGACGCTGTCGAACCCTTAGGAAAATTTCACTTTATTGTATTTAGTCATGCGAACTTGTTGATTCCAGGAACTAAAAGTCCCGTTATTCTATTCTCTCACAAATGGTGAGGACACGTACTACCGGATCAGACGGTCAGCCACTAGTGCCACTAGCTAGAGGCCGGGGCCGAGGTAGAAGTCGAGGTGTAGCTCGTATCACAGTGGGACCAGCACTTGTAGTACCACCAGTTGCACCAGCTCAGGAACCAGTTGTGCCCATAGAGATTCCAGGCCTTCAGGAGACTTTGGCCCAGATATTGACAGTTTGCACTGGCCTTGCTCAGGTGGTATTGACTCAGGCCGCACCTGCCAGTTCTCAGGCCGGGGTAGGTACTCATACCCCTATTACCCGTACTCTAGACCAGGTAGTACAAGGACTTCAGATACTGGGGGCACTACCAGCCCAGCCAGTTATAGCTGCTCAGGCCCCGGTAGTCCCTGTTATGGCAGATGATGAGTAAATAAGACTTAAGAGATTTGGGAGGCTTCGACCTCCTTCATTTAGCTGTGCTGAGTCAGAGAATGCTCAAGGTTTTATGGATAAGAGTCAGTGGATGCTTCAAACAGCAGGTATTTTGGAGACCAGTGGGGTCTCGTTCATTACTTTTCTATTTTCTAGGGATGCTTTCAGATGGTGGGAGGCTTATGAGAGGCATAGACCGGTTGGTGCAGTACCACTTACATGGCAGGAGTTATCCGTTCTCTTCTTGGAGAAGATTGTGCCGCAGTTTCGCAGAGAGGAGTTATGCAGACGGTTTGAGCAGTTACGTCAGGATGGCATGTCCGTGATGCAGTACTAGATGAGATTTTTTGAGTTGGATCGTCACGCAGTTTGGTTGGTTCCCACTGATAGGGAGAGGATTAGGAGGTTCATTGATGGCCTCACGTATCAGCTGTGGTTGCTTATGACTAGGGATAGGGTATCTGGTGCCACTTTTGATGAAGTGGTTGACATTGCTCGATAGATAGAGGTGGTCTGTAGCCAGGAGCGTGGTGACAGGGAGGCTAAAAGGCCTCGAGGTTCGAGCAGTTTTAGTGGGGTACCTTCTGGAGGGCAGTTCTACCACAACAGGGGTCGTCCAATTCACCGTGGTGCATCATCCAGCCATGGGTCATACAGTTCTCATCAGAGTCAGTCAGTTTTCAGTGCACTTCCAGCCTCGAGTACGCTCTGTACCAGGTCCTTTTGGTAGTTATTCTGGTTCCCGAGGTCCACCTCAGAACTCGCCACCATTCTTCGAGATGGAGTGCTATGAGTGTGGAGAGTTGGGCCATGTGAGGAAATATTGTTCCCGCCATACGCGAGGTCCAGTTCAGTAGAGGAGTCAGGCTACTACTTCTACACCAGTTGCTCAGCCAACTCGGGGTGGGGCTCAGTCAGCTAGGGGTCGCCCAAGAGGGGGAGGTCAATCCGGTGGTGGTCAGGGCTGATTTTATGCTTTTCCTGCCAGACCAGATGTTGTTTCTTCACATGCAGTGATCACAGGTATTGTCTCAGTGTGCCATAGGGAGGCATCTATATTATTTGACCCTGGTCCCACATATTCGTATGTTTCATCATATTTTTGTTCATTTTCTGGATATGCCCCGTGAGTCCTTAGTTTCACCTGTTCATGTATGTATGCTGTTGGACGATACTATAATTGTGTATTGGGTGTATCGGTCGTGTGTGGAAATTATTGGGGGACGAGACCAGAGTTGATCTTTTATTGCTTAGTATGGTCAATTTAGATATTATCTAGGTATGGTGAGATATCATATGTTTTGTTATATGGCTTTGGGCCAAGTGGGGGAGTCAGCTATCTATGATTTGATTGCGCGATTATGTGTGGTATTGGTTTTATTCCGAGGTACACTTGTGGATTAGTTATGACTTACAGAGGTTGAGATCGGGGATGACTTGAGTAAGAAAATTTCTTGATGTGGGTTATATTGCAATTCATGAAAAATTATGAGATGATTAAATTGTTATTTTGAAGGATGTAGTGTACACAGAGTATGGATTTGATTGGTGGTGTTAAGGCAGGGTTACTTCTTTGGGGGTTGTTGTGCTAATGAGGGCTTGTGTCTTTTGGCCTGTTCGGGCGATACAATTTAGATTTGAGCATAGTGGATGACTTTCGAAAGGGTTATAATGGATTCAAAATGTATATGTGTCAATTGAAAAATTTCCAGAATTTGCATATCGCCAGAATCGGTTATTGCACTGGATGGTGCAGGACTTGCGGTAATTCTATATGACTATGGATTCCACATTCCAGTATAAGAAGGGAAAAAGAACAATTTTAAATTCACATAAGGTATTTTCAGAGTGAGTCTTCAACCGTTTGTGGTACTTTTGTGGTGCTTAAGAAGAATACATTGGTTTATGGACCTTAGGACAGTGTGGTTTTATGTTGGGATGTCTTATAGTGAGCTTTGGGTAAGGTTAGTAGTGTTCTG
This sequence comes from Nicotiana tomentosiformis, assembly GCF_000390325.3. Taxonomy (NCBI): domain Eukaryota; kingdom Viridiplantae; phylum Streptophyta; class Magnoliopsida; order Solanales; family Solanaceae; genus Nicotiana; species Nicotiana tomentosiformis. Next base: position 98,226,477 of record NC_090813.1, on the reverse strand, counting down.
ATAAGGAGAAACGTCAACTTGAGGGTAATTTAGGAGAACCTCAGAAAGAATAGGACCACTGGGTAGTAGGCTAGACCGGTATGGTAATGGCATGCTCAGTTCTTTTGGGTAATAATGATGTGGAGGCTTTACAGATGTTTTGGTGGCAATATTTTTGGGTTTTGATGACTAGCGTGGCTTGGACGAGATAGAGGAAATTAGTTCTGATAGCTTGATTAGGTGAAAATGGATTTCAGAGTATTCTTAATAGTTTCTACCATGGTTTCAACCGGATATTTTCTACCGGTGTGGGGAACGTGTTGTGCATTGAGATTTTCTCCTGGAAAGAAGCAAGAGAAAAGTTTCCAACTAATAGGGTATGTAATTTGCTGGTAACTCAGAGTTTATAATGAGATTCTCGTGCTTTTCACGTGATAGATGTGTTGTGTTGTGTGGGATTTAGATTTATATGTATGAGGTGGCAGTTCCTTCTTGAAAGGAAGATCACAAATTCTGGACGGAATGGTCAGTGTTATATATTTAGATGAATGTTATAGTTGCTCAGTAATCCCTGAGAAGGGTGTGCGGTTGAAAGGGCATTGTGTTTTGATTTACGGATGTTCATTGGTATTATGGTACTCTCCTGGTTGATAGACTGTTGATATTCAAATTATTGATATTATTGCCATGTGAGTTGTCCGTGCGGGTTCAGATATTGATACTATAGCACGTGAGTTGTCCGTGCGAGTGATGTAAATGTGAGCTCTAGAAGAGATGGTTATTGTTATTAAACTTGTGTGTCTTGGTTCTACTATATATAATGAGCTTATAGTATTATAATTGTGGTGGTGCTTGTTGAACTTACAATACGGTTCTCTACTTTGAGACATCTTCCATTTTAGGTACAAGGTTGCGCAGTTTGTGGATTGAGTTATATTGGTGTGGCACGTTAATGCGATAGTTGTGTTTAATAATATAAGATCATTGGACCTAGAATGGATACTATCAGGTTTGATTACGGTATATTGGGAGGATAATATTGAAGGTCGACTTAGAAAGTGATTATATCTGGGGTTATGGTTATGGCTTGATACAGCTTGTTCAAACTTATACAGTGTGTAGATATGATATTCAGGTCTTGAAAAGAAATTTTGAATGTTGGAAATTAAATTTCAAGGTTTATGGGCTAAGATTGAAGTAATGATTTTCAATTATGTTATGTTGTCAGGCCTATACACTTTACACAGAATAGGGTGACGTGGGATCACCCCCGGGTATGCGCGTGGTAGATGGAATAGTGATGTGATTGCTTGGAAACAACTCTTGGCACGTTCGATGACGAACGTATGTTTAAGTGGGCGAGAATGTAACGACTCGGTCAGTCGTTTTGAGTATTACAACCCCGTTTCCCTATTTACTGCTCAATTTATGCTTTACAATTGTTTTATGACTTACTGGGTTAGTTGGTTCGGGTCCGGAAGGAATTCGGAGTTAATTAAGACACTTAGTCTTATAATTGAAAATTTAAGTTAGAAAAGTTGACCGGATGTGGACTTATGTGTAAACGACCTCGGATTTAAATTTTGATGATTCCAATAGCTCCGTATGGTGATTTTGGACTTAGTTGCGTGTCCGAAAAATTATTTGGAGGTCCGTAGTAGAATTGGGCTTAAAATGGTGACTCTTTGATATCTGGGTCGGAATCCAGTTCTGAAAATTTGCATAGCTCCATTATGTCGTTTATGACTTGTGTGTAAAATTTGAGGTCAATCGGATGTGATTTGATATGTTCCGGCGTCGTTTGTAGAAATTGGAAGTTTCAAAATTCATTAGGCTTGAATCAATGTGTGATTCGTGTTTTTAGCATTGTTGGATATAATTTGAGTGTTCAACTAAGTTCGTACGAGGTTTTAGGACTTGTTGGTGTATTTAGATGAGGTCCCGGGGGCCTCGGGTGAGTTTCGGATGGTTAACGGATCAAAATTTGGACTTAAACAGCTGCTGGAATTTTTTGATGTCTGTATCCGATTTCCTTATACGCAATTGCATGAATGTGTTCGCGATCGCGTAGAGTTAATTGGGGGCTACTGAGTTTTGTTCTATGCAATCGCGTGAAGAGGGATGCGATCGCGTAGCTCTAGGATTTTGTGATTCGCGAACGCGTGGGTAAGATTGCGTTCACATAGAGTAAGTGTAGCAGAAGTGGAGGTCACGTGTTTTATACTTCGCGATCGCGTAGACGAGTCCGCGATCGTGTAGGCCTATGAGTTTGAGCTTCACGATCGCATGAAGGACACCGCGATTGCGTAGGGTCTTTTCTGGTAGTGAAAAACTGTGCTTCGCGATCGCGTGTGTTTGTTCGCGATCGCATAGAGCAAATGACTGGGCAGAGAGTTTAAGTTCAGAAGATGGGACTTCGTCCAATTTTCCATTTTTACCGATTTGAAGCTCGGATTGATGCTTTTTGGGAGATTTTTAGAGAAAACATCGGGGTAAGTGTTCTTAACTCAATTTTGGTTAGATTACCCGAATCCATCATAGTTTTTATCATTTAATTGGTGAATTAAGTTGGAAAAGTTTGAAAATCCTCTTGGATAAATTTGAGGATTTGAAGGTTGAGTTGATGTCAGAATTAAGTAAAATTGATATGGTTAGACTCGTGGTTGAATGGGCTTTCTTATTTTGTAACCTTTGTCGGGTTACGAGATGTGGTCCCCACGGGCGATTTTTGAGTTAAATTTCAAATTTATATGGAAAAATTATATTTTCATATGGAATTAATTTCAATAAATTTTATTGACTGAATCGAATTAATTGTTGCTAGATTCGAGGCGTTTGGAGGCCAACTCACGAGGCAAAGGAATAGCGGAGTAAAGAATTATACAGTTTGAGGTAAGTAACACTTCTAAACTTGGTTCTGAGGGTATGCATCCCCGAATTGGTGTTATATAAATTGTTTGGAAGTGATGCACACGATAGTTGACGAGCGTGTGGACGTGCACCATTGAAATTGTGACTTGAATAAATTCTGTAGAGTTGAAAAATTAAAGAATCATGTTATTATCTGCATATTTCCCCACGTGTTAGAGAAATTGAGATGAGGCTCTTATTAAAGATCATGTTTAGGCTACGTGCCGATATTTTGTGACCCATGGGGTCGTGTTGCTGTTGAATTAATTATTTTAAAAATGTACATGTTACACTCAATCATATTCATCCATTATGAGGATATTTATAGGATCGAGATGCGCGCTGCAGCAGGCCATATTGGCTTTATATATGTTATCAGTAAATGGATCAGGGTTGCCCGCTTGCAGCAGTCCAGAATGGCTTTATACATTATTATTGTTCTGGATCTGGGTTGCCCGCCTGTAGCAGGCCTTATTGGCTTTACTATTTTATGGATTGGGGATGCCCGCATGCAGAAGGCCTTATAGTCTTTATTATTATACGGATCGGGGCTGCCCACCTGCAGTAGGCCATAAAGGCTTTATATCACGCTTGGGCTGAAGGAGCCCCTCCGGAGTCTGTACACACCCCTAGTGAGCGTAAATTATTATATATATTCGGGATGGATTTCCCAGGGAATGGACTTGCCTTACTGATTTATATCGTGCTGAATTTACCTGGACATGGATCTTGTCCGTATCATTTACATTTGGATATAAATTACCCCAGAGCTGGATTGGCCTTATACAGTACTAAGTGACTGACTGTCAGTCGATGTGTATTTATATACGGGTTGGAACACCCCTGGGCTGCATTGTCCGTAAAAAGTATAGAGTAACCGAATAATTTGTGACCAGTATTTACATGAGGTCCTACTACTGAGATGTGATATACCTCATGGAGTATTGATCTATTTCACTTGTACTGAGTTTAACTGTTAAACTTGAAAGCATGCCTACATTTTTGTACCATTACTTATACTGGAATGCACCTACATAGCTCGCCATTGCTTTCAGCCAGAGGTTAGTCTTGTTACTTATTGAGTTAGTTGTACTCATACTACACTCTACACCTCGTGTGCAGATCCAGGTGCTCCCGGATACGGCAGCTGCTAGATTTTGAAGTTAATTCTATTGGGGGCTATCAAGGTAGCTGCTTGACGTCCACAAACTTGATTCCCTTCATGTTTAATGATTGTACTGTTCTATATTTTTAGACAGTGATTTCGTCAGTCAGACTTTGTATTCATATTAGATGCTCATGTACTCAGTGACACGGGATTTTGGGAGTGTTATATTTGTATTTGTAAGATTTCTTTCGCTGAATTTAATTAATTTATTTTCAAATTTAAAAGATATGATGGTTTATTAAGATTGCGGGCTTGCCTAATATTGAGATAGACTCCATCATGACTGGTGAGATTTTGGGTCGTGACATAAATTAGCATGGATTTTATTGATGGTTTACCAAAGGTTAAAGGGTATGAAGTTATTATGGTAGTTGTAGACAGATTGAACAAGTATGCTCACTTCCTTGCCTTAAAACACCCTTATATTGCACAAACTGTGGCCTAGGCTTTCTTAGACAACATTGTGAAATTACATGGTTTCCTTCAACCATAACCAGTGACAGAGATAAAGTATTCTTGAGAAATCGTTTGGCAGGAGATCTTTGCTCTACAAGGAGTATAACTCAATATGTCCTCAGCTTACCACCCATAATCTGGTGGTCAAACAGAAGTGGTGAACAGATGTCTTGAAACTTATCTCAGATGCTTTTGTGCAGAAGATCCTACTGCTTGGTTAGCTTGTTTTCCTATGGCTGAATATTGGTACAATACCAATTATTATTCAGCCATCCATACCACTCCATTTGAAGCTTTATATGGCATACCTCCTCCTATTCACCTACCATACATTCTTGGTGAATCAGCTGCAAGTGAAGTGGACAACATTATCACTACTAGGGAATTCAAACTTCAACTTCTCAAGCATTATTTGACCAAAGCCCAGCTAAGGATGAAGAATCAAGCTGACAAACACAGGAGTGATATATCCTTTCAAGTTGAAGATTGGGTGTGTTTGAAGGTGCAACCTTATAAGCAGACAACCATATCTTCTCAGCCATACCACAAGCTAGCTTCTAAGTTCTATGGACCTATTCAAGTGACCAAGAGGATAGGTTCTGTAGCCTACACACTCTTGCTTCCAGCATCTGTCAAAATTCATCCAACGGTCCATGTGTCCTTGTTGAAAAAGTGTCATGTTATTCCCGATCATATTTTTTATCCTCCAGTAGTTGACATTGCTGATCCTCAATGCCCAGAACCAGAGTTGATCTTGCAAAGAAGAATGGTGAAAAGGGGAAATAAGGATGTGGCACAAGTGCTTGTTAAATGGCAAGGAATACCAGCTGATGATGCTACATGGGAGTACTACAATGAGCTTAAAATTCGATTTCCTCACTTTGATCCTTGAGGATAAGGATCTCTTTTGGGGGGGATGTATTGTTATACAAATTGTAATTAGTGATACAATTTGTCACGACCCAAAATTTTACCACAGGCGTCGTGATGGAACTTAGTCTCTAAGACTAAGTAAGCTGATTATAAATACAATTCTAGCCATTTTTTTTAGATAATCGAAACTAACAGCGGAAATAATTACAAACAACCTCCCAAGATTGAAAATACTGAGTCATGAAGTCTAACTGAATACATGAAATTATCTCAAGAATCGAATACTCAATACTGTTTGAATAATGATTAAAAGTACAATAAAATAAAAAGACTCCAAGGGACTGCGGCGACCAAACAGCTCTACCTTGAATTCTTGCGATCCCACTCTAATTCTGTCCGAGTCCTATATCTCAAATACCTGGCTCTGCACAAAAATATGCAGAAGTGTAGTATGAGTACACCATAGTCGGTACCCAGTAAGTATCAAGACTAACCTCGGTGGAGTAGTGACGAGGTACAGTCAAGACACTCACTAACAACTTGTGCAATATAGTATATAAAAATAATAGAAAAACAAATAGCAGTGATAGCAACAATAATCATCTAGTGATGTAAACAGCAAGGCAACAGGAACTCCATAAATATTGTTCAAACAGGTAATGAACACAAGTACAACCAATAATCAAGTCATTCCAAATATACAACTTTCATCTATAAGTTTTTCAATAGAAATCTCTAGAATATAATCCTTTCTAATAAATATATTTCGAACATACTTCTTTCAATTAAATAGCCTTCAAATATAATTCTTTCAAATAAATATATTTCAAATATAATTCTTTCAAATAATATCCTTCAAATAAATGTCTTTCGAATATAATTCTTTCAAATAATATTTTGAATATAATCCTTTCAAATAAAAGTCACCTTGTGAAACCTCATCTCATAATCATAAAATACGAGTCTCAACCCACTTTCATATTTTCACGGCACCTCGTTCCAATATCTCTATCACAACCGCACGGACAACTCACGTGCCAATATCACCATCATATTTTCCCCGTCACCTCGTGCCCACATTTCATATCTGTTGCGGTGTGCAACCCGATCCCATATGATATTAATCATAATTGTTGCAGCGTGCAACCCGATCCCATATAATATAATCCGCCTGGCAATAGCCACAGGCTCCCAATTTCAACATAGATCAGACTATTATCAAGTTTACCGAAACAACAAGACAAGTTGCACAAGATATAAAAATAAACACAAGAAAAATCACAACATTACATGAAAATTATCAACGCAATAACCCCACATCATCACATAAAAATTACCAACACAATAACTCTACATCATCACATATCATCCCTGACAATAGCCACCCTTATCTCTCCTATGGCCACTCTTATCACTCCTATAATAGCCTCAATTATCCCTCTACCCTAACAATATCAATAGCCACCCTTATCGCTCCTATAGCCACCCTCCACCCTTATCACTCCGCCCAGACAATATCCTAACACACATAACCACAATGAAATTGTCACGACCCAATTTCCCCTCCATTAGGTATCGTGATGGCACCTAGTCTTAGGGACTAGGTAAGCCTAACATTTACTGAATAACAACAACAATAAAGGAAATCTAACAGTCTCGATATAGAAATCTTTACAGAATTTATAATTTTCCAAAACCGGTAATACAAGTCATAAGCTCTACAAAGTTGCTACAACTTCCAAATACAACTGTCTGGAAATGAGTAAAAACAGTTTGAAATACAAGGTAAGAAGGTGACTCAGAAGCCTGCGAACGCAGCGGCAGGTTTACCTTGAGTCTCCTCAGCAAGGATCCGCACAGCTACTAACGATCAATACCTGGATCTGCACAAAATGTGCAGAAGTATAGTATGCGCACACCACATCGGTGCCCAGTAATATCAAGTCTAACCTCGGTGAAGTAGTGGTGAGGACTAGTCAAGACACCTACTGGTCTAATAAACTGAACAAGCATAAGTATAGGGATGACAGAACATGACATCTATCTAAGGACCACGCGATATGGCTAACGACATAGTAACTGCAATAAGGAAGGAAAAACAACACGTAATAGCGGAACACCATAATAAGACACAGAAGAATGAACGAAAACACAACCCAAATCCGAAAATCACAATACAGTAAGACAAGTAGTAACTCAGCAACTGCAATAGTTTTCACATCAGGTCTCAGCCAACAAACCCCAAATAAATTAGTCAAATCCTTCAAGTGTAAACTTTCACCCGCAAGTTTTTAAATTGAGGTCTTTAGAATATAATCCTTTCCAATAAGAAATTCTTTTTTTTGAAATATATTTCCTTCAAATAATATCCTTCAAACATAGTTCTTTCAAGATAAAAACCTTTCAAATATAACTTTTCAAATAAATATCCTTCAAACATAGTTCTTCCAAAATCAATATTTTTTAAATATAACTCTTTCAAATAAATATCCTTCAAACATAGTTCCTTCAAGATAAATACTTTTCAAGTAAATATCCTTTGAGTATAAGTCACCCTGTGACACCTAAGCATAGAAGATTAGAAGCTCCGAACACAGATATAACCACATGGAAATCTACCGGGATACTGTCCCGTAGTCTCGAATTAATTATGCAGTACAGGGGATCTCCCGGAATACGTCCGTAGTCTCAAAATAAATATGCAGTACTGGGGGAGGGGGGAATCTCCCAGTATACATCCGTAGTCCCAAAGTAAATATACAAGACAGGGGGATCTCCCAGAATACGTCAGTAGTCCCAAAATAAATATGCAGTGCTGGGGAGGATCTCCCGGAATATGTCCATAGTCCCAAAGTAAATATGCAGTGCTGGGGGGGGGGGGGTGGGGATCTCCCGGAATCTGTCCGTAGTCCCAAAGTAAATATGCAAGATAGAGGGATCTCCCGGAATGTCGTTCTGTAGTCCCAATTTAAATATGCAACGCAACCAACAGAGATAACAACTATAGCACGACAGAAGCTTCGTACATCACCACAACAAGTACAAAAGCAACAATGACAGTAATGCGAAGTACGACGAGTAAATCAACACAAGAACTTAAATCACAAGAACGGTAGAACTCATTCACAAGGAATAACCACAGTAAAGAATGCTAGGCGCAAGGAGAACAGCTTAACAAGGGAAAACAAAACAAAAATGTAGCAACGATTCCACAATATTCAAGTCAACAATAAGAAGCCAACACGAGTCAAATAGTTCCAAATAAAGGCAAGTCAACTAAGATATAGGTTATCTAAACTCCTTTTGAGGTTGAGCAATTACGAGAGATATTCAACAATTCAAGTAAGGGTAAGCAACAGAAGATAATAATAACTCCAATTAAGACTAAACAATTATAGAATGAGATAATAATAATTTCAATTAAAGATAAGCAGTTATGAAAATATAGCATGATGATAGAGGAGGTAAAATCTTCAGTTAAGTCAAATCAGGGTCAAGTAGACAGTAAGGATGAATCCTAAAGTAATTATCTCTAATAAAATCATGTAGAGGTGAAACTAGAAAATAGGGACTCAAACGTATCATGAACAACTTCATACACGGTGAATATAATGACCTAAGAACCCTAAAAGGCCAACTTCCCATAAATTAGTCTGAGCACGCACTCGTCACCTCGTGTACACGGACTACAATCAACATAGAAGACTCAAATCCTAAGGGGTAGCTCCCCCACACAAGGTTAGGCAAGATACTTACCTCAAAGACAACATCCCGGTACTCTAAAATGAACTCCTCGTGTGAAAAGACCTCCGAACGGCTCAAATCCAACTAAAATAACTTCGAAGCACACATAAAACTTATAAGAAACTATTCCGGATCATAAAGTTTAAATCTTTAACAAAATCCAAAAATCGGTCCAAAAGTCGACCCCCGGGTCCGCACTTCGGAACTCGACAAATTTAACAAAAATTCGAATACCCATTTCAATATGAGTTTAACCATACAAAAATTATCAAATTCCGATACTATTTCGTCCCTCAAATCATGATTTTTCATTTTAGAAATGTTCTTCAAAAACCAACATTTTTCTCAACTCAAAACACAAATTTAATGATAGAATTGAAGATAAATACATGGAATACATTAATTACTAGGTGAAGAATACTTACCCAATCGGATTGCTTGAAAAACCCACCAAGAATCGCTCAAAACCGAGCTCTAAAAGTCAATATATGGAGAAAATGGTAAACCCTCAAATATAAACTCTCTACCCAGGCGTGACCGCACCTGCGACAAAAATAGCCGCTTCTGCGCAATCGCAGGTGCGCATGACCAACCGCACCTGCGCTCCCTCTCGTTCCTGCGCCCAAGGATCCGCTTCCGCGGGGCCGCATGTGCGCACCATTTCTCCGCATCTGCGAAGACTGCCAAGTGCAGCCCCTCTCGCACCTACGCCTCATTCTTCGCACCTGCGACCATCACACCTGCGCCCAAGGTTCGCAGGCGCAATTACACCAGAACTCAGACCTCCCCAAAACCATGAAAATCATCTGCAACTCGTCCGAAAAACACCCGGGGCCCTCGGGACCCTGACCAAACATACCAACAAGTTCTATACCCTAACACGGACCAGTTCGAGGTCTCAAATCACATCAAATAACGTCGAAACTACGAATTGCACCATGAATCGAACTTATAAATTTTCAAATCTTCCAACTTCTAAAACCCGTTCTGAAACCTATTAAATCAACCCAGAATGACGTCAAATTTTGCAGGCAAGTCCCAAATAACATAATGGAGCTTTTCCAACTCTCGGAATCGCATTCCGACCCCGATATCAGAAAGTCCACTTCCGGTCAAAATCTCTAAAAATTTGACTTTCGTCATTTCAATCCTAAATCAGCTACAGACCTCGGATTCACAGTTCGAACGCGTTCCTAAGTCCAAAATCACCCAACGGAGCTAATGGAACCGACTGAACTCCATTCCGGAGTCGTCTTCACATAGTTCCGACTACGGTCAAAATCTTAAGACTTAAGCTTCCGTTTTAGGGACTAAGTGTCCCAAGTCACTCCGAATCATCCGGTAACTGAATTCAACCATGCACGCAAGTCAATACACATAATATGAAGCTGCTCAGGGCCTAATGCCATCGGACGAGACTTAAATTCTTAAAGCGACCGGCCGGGTCGTTACATCCTTCCCCTTTTAAACAAACATGCGTCCTCGAACGTGCTAAGAATCACCTCAAAGTCTTAAAATCACTGAAAGTACATACCCAACTTGGGGTCTCGTCATCCCAATCCACATAATCCTGACGACACCATCTCAACTGTAATTTATCCATTCTGCCAACGCCGATAAGCCTTAGAGTCAAAAATTCTCACCTTTCATTTATCTTCAAAAGACCCTATTCTAAATCCATAACCGGTATCAGTCTCAACCAACTATAACAACTCATGCCTACATCCACAAGGTATGACCACACAACAAGACACACCACATATAGGATTATAATAACATTTTTTATCACAATAGTTGCCCGAAATCAAAACCAGCATCGATAATTAGACCCATATCCGTTAGCAACCCGTTTCAAACCTCCACAACGCTGACAATGATGCAAGAAATACGAATACCTCATAACTATTCACCCGAATCAACAAGTCACAACTAACACCACCGGGCACACACCCCGCAAGAAAAAACTTAAGAAGCACGTAACAAAAAATGACTGAATATGTAAAGAGAAACACATAAGATAAATATCAAACAAGCCCGACAGGCACAACTCTCTAACAGTACCCTACTACGAATCAATTTAAAAGGAAAATTAAAGTATATGAACAAATCACAAGGATCTCATCCTAATATAACTTCCACTGCAGTACTCAGCCCGGCTCAACATATCAAATCATATGGAATTGCGAGGGTCTCACCCTCAACTCTGAATCACAAGTCGAATACACATCATACCAATGGAAATCTTCTACTAACTCAGTTCTTCCAATAAAATCACAACACTTACTAAACTCTCACCCCGGTAGAGTATCAAATCACAAATCGTAACCAAATTACTCAGGAATCACATCAAACCTGCCATAATGGACAACATGAATTCACTTCTAGTCTCGTAACTTTCAAAACAAATGAATTAAAACGATGATAGACACGGCTATCACTCATAGAATCTCCTAATAGGGTCAAACACATAAACATGATACTAAGTCATGAACTCACCCATAGGTGGGTCAACAAATAGGGGAACTCACCCCGATAAGCAGAACCGAATCAAAATACGAGTGGTGCCCCTATGTAAAAAATCAAAAGCATACCTGTATGACATCATCTGGCATAGTGGCCTCAAGCCTGCTATATGAAACACATCAACGGGTCGGGCCTTCCTCTCTTGGGCGCCCTCTACTCGCCTGAATACTCCGTTGTGACCCACATGTCCGGAGTCTAGGAAAATCTCTCACCCTGTGGCTAGTATCCCCACACTCGAAGCAACCTCTCTGCTGACGTGGATGTGGTAACTGTGCGATACGAGTACTCTGAGACCCATGAGCACATGGAACACTGTGCGAAGCTTGAAGTGCAAACTGAACTGGCTGACCCACAAAACCTCTACCATGGCGTACCCTGCCTCCAAAATAAGGACCAGTAAATCTCTCCGGTCTACGAGGCCTCCTCGCCTTCCTGTCCTCTCTCCCCTGAGCTCGTTTGTTCTCTCTCTCATGGCCCCGCCTGTCCTCTCTCTCCTGATCCCATATTCCCTCTATGCGGCGAGCGATCCCTACCACCTACTGAAACGAAACATATGACTCCAATTCCCGAGCCATGCTGAACCGAATATCATGCCTGAATCCCTCAATAAATCTATGGACATGCTTTCTAACTATGGTGACCAACGCAGGTGCATGTCTAGCCAAATCACTGAATCTAACGGCATACTCTGATACTGACATAGTGCCCTGGCACAGCCGCTCAAACTCCGTGCGCCATGCATCTCGAAGGGACTGAGGTACAAACTCTCTCAGGAACATCTCTGAAAACTGAACCCATGTAAGTGAAGCTAACTCGGCTGGGCTACCCAACTCATATGCCCGCCACCACTGATAAGCCGCTCCCCTAAGCTGGAACGTAGTAAAAGCAACCTACCTCGTCTCAACAATACCCATAGTGCGGAGAATACGATGGCACTCTTATAGAAAACCCTGTGCACTCTCTAAAGCCAAACCACTAAATGTAGGAGGGTCAAATTTCTTGAACCTTGCAAGTCTACGCTGCTCTTCCTCAGATGTTATTGCCCTGACGTCGGGCTGAACTGGAACCACAGACTGTGTCACCATGACACCTAGAACCTAACCAACATGAACTCGCTGTTCTTGGGTGTGGGCGGCAGGAGTTTGGGTTCCTCCCCAGGTCTGTGAAATAGCTTGTGCAACCGGAATCAACCCCGCCTGAGCCAATGTACCAAACATGTTCAGGAATTGTGCTAAGGTCTCCTGAAGTCCGGGGGTAACAACAGGCGCCTCCGGTACCTGCTCCCCAACTGGAACTACTGGCGTCTCCTCAACTGCTGCTCTAGTAGGTGCTCTATCTGCGGCACTTACTCCTCGTCAGCCTCTTCCTCTGCCTCTAACGATACTTGCTCCGGGAGAAACGCCGTCTATAACTGTAGCTCGTGTCCTCACCATCTGTGAAAGAATGGAATGACAAAAGTTCAAACTCCGAGATCAATAATCTCGCACGATAGGAATGAAAGAAGTGAGATTGTCCTAATAGTTTTGTAGCCTGTCGAAGATAAGTATAGGCGTCTCTGTACCGATCCGCAAGACTCTACTAAACTCGCTTATGACTCATAGCACCTATGAACCTAGAGATCTGATACCAACTTGTCACGACCCAATTTCCCCTCTGTTAGGTATCGTGATGGCACCTAGTCTTAGGGACTAGGTAAGCCTAACATTTACTAAATAACAATAATAAAGGAAATCTAACAATCTCGATATAGAAATCTTTACAGAATTTATAATTTTCCAAAACCGGTAGTACAAGTCATAAGCTCTACAAAGTTGCTACAACTTCTAAATACAACTGTATGGAAATGAGTAAAAACAGTTTGAAATACAAGGTAAGAAGGTGACTCTGAAGCCTGCGAACGCAGCGACAGGTATACCTTGAGTCTCCTCAGCAAGGATCCGCACAGCTACTAACAATCAATACCTGGATCTGCACAAAATGTGTAGAAGTATAGTATGCGCACACCACAGCGGTGCCCAGTAAGTATCAAGACTAACCTCGGGGAAGTAGTGGTGAGGACTAGTAAAGACACCCACTGGTCTAATAAACTGAACAAGCATAAGTATAGGGATGACAGAACATGACATCTATCTAAGGACCACGCGATATGGCTAAAGACATAGTAACGGCAATAAGGAAGGAAAAACAGCACGTAATAGCGGAACACCATAATAAAGACACAGAAGAATGAACGGAAACACAGCCCAAATCCGAAAATCACAATACAGTAAGGCAAGTACTAACTCAGCAACTGCAATAGTTTTCACATCAGGTCTCAGCCAACAAACCCCAAATAAATTAGTCAAATCCTTCAAGTGTAAACTTTCACCCGTAAGTTTTTAAATTGAGGTCTTTAGAATATAATCCTTTCCAATAAGAAATTCTTTTTTTTGAAATATATTTCCTTCAAATAATATCCTTCAAACATAGTTCTTTCAAGATAAAAACCTTTCAAATATAACTTTTTAAATAAATATCCTTCAAACATATTTCTTCTAAGATCAATACTTTTCAAATATAACTCTTTGACATAAATATCCTTCAAACATAGTTCCTTTAAGATAAATACTTTTAAAATATAAACTTTTCAAGTACATATCCTTAGAGTATAAGTCACCCTGTGACACCTAAGCATAGAATATTAGAAGCTCCGAACACAAATATAACTACATGAAAATCTACCGGGATACCATCCCGTAGTCCCGAATTAATTATGCAGTATAGGGGGATCTCCTGGAATACGTCCGTAGTCCCAAAATAAATATGCAGTGCTGGGGGCGATCTCCCGGAATACGTCCGTAGTCCCAAAATAAATATGTAAGACAGGGGGATCTCCCAGAATATGTTCGTAGTCCCAAAATAAATATGCAGTGCTGGGGGGAATTTCCCAGAATATGTCCGTAGTACCAAAGTAAATATGTAGTGCTGGGGGGGATCTCCCGGAATACGTCTGTAGTCCCAAAGTAAATATGCAAGACAGGGGGATCTCCCGGAATATCGTTTTGTAGTCCCAATTTAAATATGCAGCACAACCAACAGAGGTAACAACTATAGCACGACAGAAGCTTCGTATATCACCACAACAAGTACAAAAGCAACAATGACAGTAATGCGAAGTACGGTGAGTAAATCAACTCAAGAACTTAAATCACAAGAACGATAGAACTCATTCACAAGGAATAACCATAGTAAAGAATGCTAGGCTTGTAAGGAGAACAACTTAACAAGGGAAAACAAAACAAAAATGTAGCAACGATTCCATAATATTCAAGTCAACAATAAGAAGCCAACACGAGTCAAATAGTTCCAAATAAAGGCAAGTCAACTAAGATATAGGTTATCTAAACTCCTTTTGAGGTTGAGCAATTATGAGAGATATTCAACAATTCAAGTAAGGGTAAGCAACAGAAGATAATAATAACTCCAATTAAGACTAAACAATTATAGAATGAGATAATAATAATTTCAATTAAAGATAAGCAGTTATGAAAATATAGCATGACGATAGAGGAGGTAAAATCTTCAGTTAAGTCAAATCAGGGTCAAGTAGACAGTAAGGATGAATCCTAAAGTAATTATCTCTAATAAAATCATGTAGAGGTGAAACTAGAAAATAGGGACTCAAACGTATCATGAACAACTTCATAAACGGTGAATATAAGGACCTAAGAACCCTAAAAGGCCAACTTCCCACAAATTAGTCTGAGCACGCACTCGTCACCTCGCGTACACGGACTACAATCAACATAGAAGACTCAAATCCTAAGGGGTAGTTCCCTCACACAAGGTTAGGCAATATACTTACCTCAAAGACGACAACCCGGTACTCTAAAATGAACTCCTCGGGTGAAAAAACCTCCGGACGGCTCAAATCCAACTAAAATATATTCAAAACAAACATAAAACTTATAAGAAACTATTCCGGATCATAAAGTCTAAATCTTTAACAAAATCCAAAAATCAGTCCAAAAGTCGACCCCCGAGTCCGCACTTCGGAACCTAGAAAATTTAACAAAAATCCGAATACCCGTTCCAATATGAGTTTAACCATACAAAAATTATCAAATTCCGATACCATTTTGTTCCTCAAATCATGATTTTTCATTTTAGAAATTTTCTTCGAAAACCAACATTTTCCTCAACCCAAAACACAAATTTAATAATAGAATTGAAGATAAATTCATGGAATACATTAATTACTAGGTGAAGAACACTTACCCAATCGGATTGCTTGAAAAACCCACCAAGAATCGCTTAAAACCGAGCTCTACAAGTCAAAATATGGAGAAAATGGCAAACCCTCAAATATAAACTCTCTGCCCAGGCATGACCGCACCTGCGACAAAAATAGTCGCTTCTGCGCAATCGTAGGTGCGCATGACCAACCGCACCTGCGCTCCCTCTCGCTCCTACGCCTAAGGATCCGCTTCTGCGGGGCCGCATGTGCGCACCATTTCCCCGCATCTGCGAAGACTGCCCAGTCCAGCCCCTCTCGCACTTGTGCCTTATTCTTCGCACCTGCGACCATCGCACATGCGCCCAAGGTCCGTAGGTGCGATTACACCAGAACTCAGACCTCCCAAAGAACCATGGAAATCATCCGTAACTCGTCCAAAAACACCCGGGGCCCTCGGGACCCCGTCCAAACATACCAACAAGTTCTATACCCTAACACGGACCCGCTCGAGGTCTCAAATCACATCAAACAATGTCGAAACTACGAATCGCACCATGAATCGAACTTATAAATTTTCAAATCTTCCAACTTTTAAAACTCGTGTCGAAACCTATTAAATCAACCCGGAATGACGTCAAATTTTGCAGGCAAGTCCCAAATAACATAATGGAGCTTTTCCAACTCTCGAAATCGCATTCCGACCCCTATATCAAAAAGTCCACTTCCGGTTCAAATCTCCAAATATTCGACTTTTGCCATATCAAGCCTACATCAGCTACAGACCTCGGATTCACAGTCCGGACATACTCCTAAGTCCAAAATTACCCAACGGAGCTAATGGAACCGACGGAACTCCATTACGGAGTCGTCTTCACATAGTTCCGACTACGGTCAAAATCCTAAGACTTAAGCTTCCGTTTTAGGGACTAAGTGTCCCAAATCACTCCGAATCATCCGGTAACTAAATTCAAGCACGCACGCAAGTCAATACACATAATATGAAGCTACTCAGGGCCTTATGCCGCCGGACAGGGCTTAAATTCTCAAAACGGCCGGCCGGGTCGTTACAAAAATGCCACCCTTATACCCACATAATATCAAAGTGAAATGCCACCCTTATATCTTCATAAAAATAACTCAAATCACGCAACAATTTACACGGAATATTATTATGACAACACAACACAATCAATTCATATCACAATTTGCCCAATGACCACAACCAATTCCAATGATATAGTAAAATCAATAAATTTCTCAAAAATAGCCCAAGGCTCCACACAACGTATATAAAATCTCAAAACAACAACAGAGATGGAAAAGTAACTTAGCATATGACAACGCCTTCTTTAATCTAGATTTTAATAAATATAAATTAATGCCTCATTTTAAACTTATTTAATAATTATTTGCAGATAAGGATTCCATAATGAATTTAATTCCAAGAAAAATATCAAATCAACAAGCACACGGAATTCACATAAAAATCCAAGTGACAATAACACCAAATTATCATATAAAATACAATTTTGACAAACAAGGAACAAGGCATGATAATTCAAGGATTTACTAAGTTCCAACAGTTTTCCAATTTAATACTCGTCACCTTGCGTACACGGCTTTCAATCACGAAATTTCCACATAAGACTCAATGCCTAAGGGGTAATTCCCCTACTCAAGGTTAGGCAAGATACTTATATTTTTGAAGTTAGGCCGATATTTCCAAAATAGTCTTCTTGCTCGAATTTACCTTCGGACAGCTCGAACCTATCCAATTTAATTTTACAACTTCATTAAAATTCATCGGGAACAATTTCGGATAATAAAACATCAACTTAAAATTTCACATTTAAAAGTCAACAAAAGTCAACGCGGGGCTCGCCTCTTTTATCCGAACGCCCATTCAGCTATGAGTTCAACGATACCAATTTTATCAAATTCCGATAACGAATCGACCTCCAAATCTTAAATTTTCGTTTTTGAAAAGTTTTACAAATTTCTCCATTTTCTTCTATTTGATTCACTAATACTTGATGAAAATAACCATGGAATCATGAAGTATAATCACTTTTAGATATAGAACACTTACCCCAATTCATATGGTAAAAATCGCCTCAAAGATCGCTTCAATCTGAGCTCCATAGCTCCAAATATGTTAAAATGGCTGAAACCCCAAAATATAGCTTCTGCCAACGTAAGATGCGACCTACTTCAACTTATTTCCAACCAGAAATTGCAGTGAAAACTGTAGTACCAGGCTTCGGTTAATCGATCATAACTTTCTGTACAAATGTCCAAATGATAAATGGTTTAACTTTATGGAATATAGACACCAAGGGCTACAGCTTTTATGTTTTGCTCATCTCCCAATTTTTTTATAGATTGTGAGATATACGCTCCCAAAGTCAGCCTTATGCAACAGAAATTTCTGGAAACTAGAATCAACGAGCTACAACTTTTATGTTTTGATAATTTCCAAATTCCTTATAGATTTCGAGATATAAGCTTCCAAAGTTAACTCTGCGCATCAGAAATTTCGCACATTGCTGTCTAAAATCAGCAGTTAAAAATTATCTGAAACTACTCCGAAACTCACCTGACCCCCTCGGGACCCTATCCGAACACACCAACAAGTCTCCAAACATATTATGGACTTAGTAGAGGTCTCAAATCACATCAAACATCGCTAAAAACATGAATCACACCCTAATTCAAGCTTAATAAAAACTAACGATTTCCAAATTCTACATTCGATGCCGAAACCTATCAAATCAATCTGGAAAGACTCCAAACTTTGCATGCAAGTCATAAATGACATAATGGAGCTGTTCCAATTTCCAGAATTGAATTTCGACCCCGATATCAATAAAGTCAACTCCCGGTCAAACTTTCTAAAAAATTTCTATTTTTTCCTAAGGATATCTTAATCCAAATCCGGACATGCTCCTAAGACCGAAATCACCATATGAAACTATTGGAATCATCAAAATTCCATTCCAGAGTCGTTTGCTCAAAAGTCACATCTTCGGTCAAACTTTAGAAATTCAAGCTTTATAAAATCAAACATTTTGAAACAAACAGAAAATGTGCCTACACACCTCGGAATAACTCTAAATTTTGTACATAAATCACAAATATTGTTACAAAGATGATTGAACTCTCGGAATCCAAATTGGGACCCGGTATCAACAAAAATACAATTATAGTCAAATTTAGGAATTCTTTAAACCTTTAAATTTCTAATTTCCGTCAAATGGCGATAATTCAAGCTAGGGACTACCAAAATTGATTTCGGGCATACGCCCAAGTCCCAAATCACGATACGGACCCACAGAAACTTTTAAAACACTGATCCGGGTTCGTTTGCTCAAAATGTTGACCGAAGTCAACTCAAATGAGTTTTAAAGAAAAAATTTCACATTTTCTTTATTTTTTCACATAAAAATTTTCCGAAAAAGATATGGATTGCGCATGCGAATCGAGAAAGGCTGAATGGAGCTATTCGAGGTCTCAAAATACATCAATGAAGGTTAAAATTAAAAATGACCTATCGGGTCATCACACAATTAGTATAAATGAGCTGGTTTTAATAAAGAAGTGTGATAGTTAGGGTGGTTAGTGGTCAGTTCCGGAAGTTAGTTAAGAGCCAAAAGTTAGTTAAAGTTAGTTGAGTTAGTTGAGAAGTTGTTAAAGAGAATCTCTCATTACAGCTCAATTCATTACATATAGGGATTGTATTACATTTTTGTAAATCATAATAAGAATGTCACAACCAAAAAATCCCACCACAGGCGTCGTGATGGCACTTAATCTCTAAGACTAGGTAAGCCGACTATAACAACAATTCAAGCCATTGTTTTTCTTTTTAAACATATAATTATAATACAAGTGTCAAAACCAACAGCGAAAATATTCAAACAAACTCCCAAGACTGGTAATACTGAGTCACGAACTCTAACTGAATACATGAAATGATCTCAAGGATCGAATACTCAATATTGTTTGATTAATAATTAAAAGTACAATAAAATGGAAAGACTCCAAGGGACTACGACGACCAAGCAGCTCTACCTTGAATCCTTGCGATCACACTCTAACTTTGTCCAAGTCTAATATCTCCAATACCTGGCTCTGCACAAAAATGTGCAGAAGTGTAGTATGAGTACACCACAGTCGGTACCCAGTAAGTATCAAGATTAACCTCAGTGGAGTAGTGACGAGGTACAGTCAAGACACTCACTAGTCTAACAACTTGTGCAATATAGTATACAAAATTAATAGAAAACAAATAACAATGATGAAAACAATAATCGACCAGTGATATACACAACAGGGAAACAAGAACACCATAAATATTGCTCAACAAATAATGAATACAAGTACAACCAATTAATCAAGTCCTTCAAATATAAATCTTTCACCAATATGTTTTTCAAATAATAATCTTCAAGATATAATACATTCCAATAAATATATTTCGAATATACTCCCTTCAATAAATATCTTTCAAATATAATTCTTTCAAATAAATCTATTTCAAATATAATTTCTTCAAATAAATATCTTTACAATATAATTCTTTCAAATAAATCTCTTGCAAATATAATTCCTTCCAATAAATATCTTTACAATATAATTCTTTCAAATAAATCTCTTTCAAATATAATTTCTTCAAATAAATATCTTTTAAATAAAAGTCACCCTGTGACACCTCATTTCAATATCATAAAATACGGGTCTCGGCCCACTTTCATATTTTGATGGCACTTCGTGCCCATAATTAAATCATCATATTTTCTCGGCACCTCGTGCCCACTTTTCACATCACATCTGCACGGACAGTTCACGTGCCAGTAATAAAATTATCATATTTCCCCCGGCACCTCGTGCCAATATTTCTTATATATTGCGGCGTGCAACCCAATCCCACATAACATTACCTGCTCGGCAATAGCCACAAGCTCACAATTTTAACATAGATCAAGCTATTATCAAGTTTACTGAAACAACAAGACAAGATGCACAAGATATAATGATAAACATACAAAAAATCATAACATCACATAAAAATTACCAACACAATAATCCCACATCATCACATATCATCCCTGATACTACCCACCCTTATCTCTCCTATAACTACCCTTATCACTCCTATAATAACCTCCCTTATCCCTCCGCCCTGACAATATCAATAGCTACCCTTATCGCTCCTATAGCCACTCTTATCGCTCCGTCCAGACAATATCCCAACACACATAATCACAGTGAAATGCCACCCTTATACCCACATAATATCAACAGTGGAATGCCACCCTTATCCGCTACATAACAATAACCCAAATCACACAACAATTAACACGGATATTACCACGATAACACAAAACTACATTTCATATTATAAATTGCCCATAGGCCACAACCAATTCCAAAAATACAACAAAATCAATTAATTTTACAACAAATAGCCCAAGGCTCCACACAACGTATATAACACCTCGAAAACAACAACAATGAAGGAAAACTAACTAAGCATAAAAACAACACCTTCTTTAGTCCAAGCTTTTGATAAATATATTAATACATCAATTTAAACTTATTTAATTAATTATTTGTAGATGAAAAATCCATAATATAATTAATTCTAGGAAATATCAATTAACAAACACACGGAATTCACATAAAATTTCAAGTGACAATCACACCAAATTATCATATAAAATACAATTTCGACAAATAAGGAACGAGGCATGACAATTTAAGGATTTACTAAGTTCCAACAATTTCCAATTTAATACATGAGAATGCCTAAGACTTTAAACCAATACAATTTTCACGTATAAGCACAAGTACGTACTCGTCACCTCACGTACACAGCTTTCACATTACATAAATGGCACATACGACTCAATGCCTAACGAGTAATTTCCCCCACTTAAAGTTAGGCAAGATACTTACCTTTTTGAAGTTATGCTGATATTCCAAAATAGCCTTCTTGCTTGAATTGACCTCCGGACGGCTCAAATCTATCCAAATTAATTGTACAACTTCATTAAAATTTATCAAAAATAATTCCGGATAATAAAATATCGACTTAAAATTTCACATTAAAAATTCAACCAAAAGTCAATGCGGGGCCCGCTTCTCGGAACCCGACAGAATTTTTACGGAATTCGAACACCCATTCCGATACGAGTTCAATCATACCAATTTTATCGAATTCCAATAACAAATCGTCCTCCAAATCTTGAATTTTCGTTTTTGAAAAGTTTTACAAAAATCCCAATTTCCTCCATCAAAACTCGAATTAAATGATGAATATAACCATAAATTCATGAAATATAATCACTTTCGGATATAGAACACTTACCACAGTCGAAGTTATGAAGGAATCCTCAAAATGGCCAAAAAACCGAGCTCCAAAAATCCCAATCGAAAATGAAGAAATGACAAATCTTCAATCCTTAAGTTTCTGCCTAGGTTCGCATTTGCGAATGAACAGTAACCTCCCATGAACAGTGTTCACAATTGCGATACATTGTTCGCGATTGCGAACTGCACTAAAATCCAAAATTATCGCAATTGCGATAAATAGTTCGCAATTGCGAACTTCATTAAAATCCAAAAATCATCGCAATTGCAAATGAACAAAATCCTTCAATGAACAGTGTTCGCAATTGCGATAAATTGTTCGCAATTATGAATGAACAGTATTGTGATGACCCAAAAGATCATCTTTAAATTTAATAATAAATTTTGTATTCTAAGACCTTGAAAAGCCTTATTGATCATTCCTCGACTTGCGTACGCAGTCTGTATAATTTTTCGGAAAGTTTTTATGTGAAAAATGGATTAAAATATGAAATAGAGCTTTAAAACTCAATTAAGTTGACTTTGGTCAACATTTTTAGCAAATGGACCCGAATTAGTGTTTTGACAGTTCCGGTAGGTCCATATCATGATTTGGGGCTTGGGCGTATACCCGGAATTTAATTTGGAGGTCCCTAGCTCAAGTTATGGCAATTTAACGGAAATTAGAAATTTAAAGGCTAAAGATTTCCAATGTTTGACCACGAATTTGACTTTTTGATATCGGGGTCAGAATTCGATTCCGAAAATTGGAATAGCTTTGTTATGTCATTTATGACTTGTGTGCCAAATTTGAAGTCATTTCGGATTTGTTTAATATGTCTTGGAACGAGTTTTGCAAAGTGAAAAGTTTGAAAAATCAAAAGTCTGAATTAGCGCAATTTCGATGTTGTTTGACGTGATTTGAAACCTCGAGTAAGTCTGCATTAAGTAACGGGACTTGTTGGAATATTCGGACGAGGTCCCGAGTGGCTCGGATGAGTTTCGGACGAGCCACATAGCAATTGGAACCTGCTGCCCAGTGCTGGTTCTGGTGTGTCGCACCTGCGACATTTTGTGTGCAGGTGAGTAGTCGCTCCTGTGAAATTCCAGTCGCTTCTATGACATTGGACAGCCCTGCCGAGCTCCGCTTCTGCGGGGAAATGAGCGCAGGTGCGCAAAGGCATCCGCGATGGACGAGCCGCTTCTGTGAGGAAGACCGCTTTTGCGGTCACTAGGGCGCTCCTGCGATGTCGCAGGTGCGACATTTCTGGGCGCAGATGCGGCCACTGGACAAGCTGCCCTATTCCAAAAATGCGAGCTTTGTCTCGCAAATGCGAAGCCGCAGTTGCGAAAATATAGTCCGCAAGTGCAAAAATACTGCACAGAATACATAAAATCAGGTTTTAGCCATTTTTACTCATTTTTGAGTTTTGAGTTTCGGATTTAGGCAATTGCAAAGAGATTTTTCACGACTTTGAAGTGGGTAAGTGTTCTATAACCAAAAGTAATAATATTTCATGAATCCATGTCTATATTCATCACTTATTTCGGATTTAGATGCAAGTAATTGGAATTTTTGTAAAACTTTCAAAAAATAAAAAATTAAGATTTGAAGGTCCATTTGACATCGGAATTTGGTAGTTTTTGTATGGTTGGATTCATCTAGGAACGGGTGTTCGGATTTAATGAGTTGTTCTGAGATTCGAGACGTGGACCCCACTGTTGACTTTTGAGATGAGTTTCGAATTTTAATCCGAAAAATTAGTAAATTCATATGGAATTAATTCCTACAATTTATATTGAGTATATTGAATTGTTTATGACTAGATTTGAGGATTTCGGACACGAATTTGCGAGGCAAAGGTGTATTGGATTCTTGAATTTGATTGCAAAGCGAGGTAAGTGTCGTGGTTAACCTTGACTTGAGGGAGTATGACTTATTTGTGTATTTGCTAATAATTTAATGTGCGGGTACAACGTATATGTGAGGTGACGAGTACTTGTGTGTTGTGGTTGAGTCAAAGCATGCGGGTGGAATTTGTTTATTGTGAATAATTATATATTTGATTAAGATATTTCTACTTAAGTTTATTATTAATTATTTGATCATTACTCGTGAAATTATTATTCATTTAATTATTGTTGAATACTTTGGAAAGTGAAGTTAGTATTCTGGTATTGAATTGATTGATAAGTGTATATCCCCGCATTTAAATACTCTTCCGAATTTATATAATTATTTTCATGGTAAGGAAGAGTGTAAAAGCACGAAGGGTGATGTCGTGCCATTTTAATTATTCATAATATTATTGTCATGGTAAGGAAGAGTGTAAAAGCACGAAGGGTGTTGTCGTGCCATTTGTGAGTGTAAAAGCATGAAGGGTGTTGTCGTGCCATTTGTGAGTGTAAAAGCACGAAGGGTGTTGTCGTGCTATTTGTGAGTGTAAAAGTACGAAGAGTGTTGCCATGCCAAATGAGAGTAAAAGCACGAAGGGTGGTGTTGTGCCATTTTTATATTATCATTTGCTCATTTTATTGTTGATGAATTAATTGACTGCTAAGTGATATTTCTCCTGCTGAAATTATTATAACATTCCCCTTCGCATGTTCCCTCCCAATTTATAAATTGTTATTTATTGTATTATTGTTACCTTGTATTTGTATATACTTGTATAGGTGGTTTACGTACGTGTCTTCTCATAGCCTCGTCACTACTTCGTCGAGGTTAGGCTCGGCACTTACCGGTATATAGGGTCGGTTGTACTGATACTACACTCTGCACTTCTTGTGTAGATTTTGGAGTTGGTCTCGGCGGCATACCATAGACTTTCTCTAATTCAACTACCCAGAGGAGACTTGAGGTATAACTGCACAGCATCCGCAGTTCTGAAGTCCCCTTCTATCTTATCTTAGCTGTGTCTTATCTTTCAAACAGCTTGAATTTTATTCAGACCTTTATTTGTATTATCCTAGTAGCTCGTGTACTTGTGACACTAGATTCGGGGATGTATTTTGATAAATCGGTATTTATGGTCTTCCGCGCTTTATTTCAGTAATTTGACTTCTATTAAATTAAATTTGTTTAGAAATAGTTAAGATTATTTTAATGTTGGCTTGCCTAGCAAGTGAAATGTTAGGCGCCATCACGATCCTGAAGGTGGAAATTTTGGATCGTGACAGTTGGTATCAGAGCACTAGATTACATAGGTCTTACGAGTCACGAGCAAGCTTAGTAGAGTCTGAAGGATCGGTACGGAGACGTTAGTACTTATCTCTCAGATGCTATGAAGTTTAGGAACAATATCACTTCTTTCTTATTCTGTCGTACGATTTTATTCTGTCATCGATGATTGAACCATTCTATTCTTATTCTCTCGCAGATGGTGAGAACACGTAATACATCAACCGATGGATAGGGACCAGAGACCCCGGTGGCAACTATGACCAGGGATAGAGGTCGAGGTCGAGGTCGAGGTCGTGCTAGAGGCCGAGGCAGAGGTAGAGCTCACTCTAGAGCTTGAGCAGCAACACCTGTTGTAGAACCTTAGGTGGATCTTCAGGAGGAGGTTCCCGTTCAGACTGTACCGGTTGGACCAGTTCAGGTCCCGGGGGGATTTATGGCTACTTTAGTGCTTCAGGACGCTCTAGTCCATTTGGTGAGTCTTATGGAGGGTGTGGCCCAGAATGGTACATTTTTAGTGTCACCAGCCGTCTCATAGGCTGGGGGAGGAGCACAAACTCCCACTACCCCCGCTCCGGAGTAGATGGCTCCGCAGTATCAGGCTCCAGCAGCCCCACCAGTTGGGGTAATTCAGCCAGTTGTTGCGGCACAGGCCGGTGATAGGCCCGCCATGTCTTCTGAGGCCTTATTGAGACTGGATAAGTTTACTAAACTCTTTCCAGTTCACTTCAGTGGTACACCTTCTGAGGACCCACATGACTATCTTGACCGCTGCCATGAGGTACTGCAGAAAATGGGTATAGTTGAGACCAATGGGGTCGATTTTGCTGTATTTCAGATGACGGGTTCAGCCAAGAGGTGGTGGAGAGATTATACATTGACCAGACCAATTGGATCGCCTGCATTGACCTGGGAGTAGTTTTCACGGCTATTTCTAGAGAAATTCCTCCCTATCACATTGAGGGAGGATTACCGCAAGCAATTTGAGCGTCTACAGCAGGGCAGTATGACTGTTACTCAGTATGAGTCCCGTTTTGTGGATTTAGCCCGTCATGCTCTCCTTTTACTACCTACTAAGGGAGAGAGAGTGAGGAGGTTTATTGAGGGACTCACTCACCCTATTAGGCTTTAGATGACCTAGGAGACCAGAAGTAAAATTTCTTTTCAGGCAGCTGCTAATGTTGCTAGGACGATCGAGATGGTTCTTGCACAAGAGAGAGGGAAAGGGTCTGATAAGAGGCCTCGTCAGTTCGGTGGGTTCAGTGGTGCCTCGTCTGGAGGCAGGGTTAATTTTGGTAGGGGTCATCCTCCCAGGCCATTTCATTCAGCACTCCAGGCATCCTACAATGCACCACCAGCTCCTGTTAGTGCACCTCAGCTCCAGGGTTTCAAAGGTGGTTACTCAGGCCAACGGGGACAATTTCAGGGTCAGCAGTCACAACAGCCGAGGTCCTGTTATACTTGTGGTGATCCGAGGAACATTGCTAGATTCTGCCCCAGTTCTCAAGGCAGCATGCATCAACAGGGTTCTCTTGCTATGGTTCCAGCATCGTTTGCTTCACCGCCTGCTCAGCCAGCTAGAGGTAGGGGTCAGACAGCTAGAGGTGGAGGTTAGACTATTAGAGGTAGAGGTTAAGCCGTTAGAGGTGGAGGCCAGCCAGTTAGAGGTCATCCCTGGGACACAGTTCAGAGTGGTGGGGCCCAGGCCCGATTTTATGCTTTTCCAGCTAGGCCTAAGGCCGAGTCATCCGATGTTATGATTACAAATATTGTTCCAATTTGCCATAAAGATGCTTTTGTTCTATTTTATCCATGATCTACTTATTCTTATGTGTCCTCTTATTTTGCTTCATATCTGGTGATTCCTCATGATTCTCTGAGTGCTCCTATGTGTGTGTCCACTCCTGTGGGAGATTTGTTCGTGGTAGATCATGTCTATCATTTGTGTGTGGTTACAATTGGGAATCTTGAGACTAGTGTGGATCTTCTACTTCTTGATATGGTAGATTCTGATGTCATCTTGGGTATGGATTGGCTATCACCTTATCATGCTATATTGGATTGTCATTCCAAGATGGTGACCCTATCCATGCCGAGGTTACCTTGATTAGCGTGGAAAGGAACTCTTGGTCATTCTACCAGCAGGGTTATTTCATATATGAAAGCTCGACGTATGGTCGAGAAGGGGTGTCTAGCTTATTTGGCTTATATTCGCGATCCCAGTGCGAAAATTCCTTCTATGGATTCAGTTCCAGTTGTCCGTGAATTTTCAGATGTATTTCTTGCAGATCTGCCGGGAATGCCACCCGATAGATATATTGACTTCTGTATTGATTTAGCTCCGGGAACTCAGCCCATTTCTATCCTACCATACCGTATGGCCCCGCCAGAGTTGAAAGAATTAAAGGAGCAGTTACAAGACTTGCTTGATCAGGGATTCATTAGACCCAGTGTCTCGCCCTGGGGTGCACCAGTACTATTTGTAAAGAAGAAAGATGGCTCTATGCGGATGTGTATAGATTATCAGCAGTTGAACAAGGCCACTATCAAAAACAAATATCTGTTGCCAAGAATTGATGACTTATTTGATCAGTTTCAGGGTGCCAAGGTATTTTCGAAGATCGATTTGAGCTATGGTTACCATCAGTTGAAGATTAGGGCATCTGATGTCCTTAAGACAGCTTTTCGGACTCGATATGGGCATTACGAATTCCTAGTGATGTCATTTGGGCTGACAAATGCCCCAACGACATTTATGGATTTGATGAATCGGGTGTTCAGGCCCTATTTGGATTATTTTTTGGTTATATTCATTGATGAATCTTAATTTACTCCAGCAGTCGAGAGGAGCATGAGTAGCATCTTCGGAGTGTGCTTCAGACTTTGAAGAATAATCAATTATATGCCAAATTTTCAAAATGTGAATTTTGGTTAGACTCAGTTGCCTTTTTGGGGCATGTTGTTTTGGGAAAAGGCATAAAATTGGATCCTAAGAAGATTGAGGTTGTTTAGAATTGGCCTAGACCTACTTCAGTTATAGAGATCCGAAGTTTCCTGGGTTTGGCAGGTTATTATCGTCGGTTCATGGAGGGGTTTTCATCTATAGCAAGCCCATTGACCAGACTGAGCCAAAAAGGTATTCCATTCGGATGGTCAGACGAGTGTGAGTTGAGCTTTCAGAAGCTCAAGACTGCTTTGACTACGGCGCCAATGTTGGTATTACCCACAGGTTTGGGATCTTATACGGTGTATTGTGATGTATCTCGCGTTGGGCTTGGTGCAGTATTGATGCAAGATGGCAGGGTGATTGCATATGCATCATGGTAGTTGAAAGTTCATGAGAAGCATTATCGTGTTCATGACTTAGAATTGGCAGCCATTGTCCACGCTTTGAAGATTTGGGGACATTACCTGTACGGTGTCTCATGTGAGGTATTTACTGATCATCGTAGCATGCAGTATCTGTTCAGGCAAAAAGATCTCAATTTGAGCTAGAGAAGATGGTTGGAGTTGTTGAAAGATTATGATATCACTATTTTGTATCACCCTAGAAAGGCCAATGTGGTGGCTGATGCTTTAAGTAGAATGGTTGTGAGTATGGGAAGTCTTGCGTATATTCCGGTTGGTGAGAGACCGTTAGCTGCAGATGTTCAGACTTTGGCTAATCAGTTCATGAGGCTAGATGTTTCAAAGCCCAATCGGGTTCTAGCTTGCACAGTCGCTCGATCTTCTTTATATGATCGCATCAGAGAGTGGCAGTATGATGATCCTCATTTACTTGTCCTTATGGACACGGTGCGGCATGGTGACGCCAAACAGGTTGTTATGGGGGGAAGATGGAGTTCTACGAATGCAGGGTCATATTTGTGTGCCTAATATGGATGGGCTTCATGAAGTAATTCTGGAAGAGGCCCACAGTTCCAGGTATTCTATTCATCCAGGTGCCGCCAAAATGTATCAAGATTTGCGGCAACATTATTGGTGGAGGAGAATGAAGAAGGATATAGTTACATTTGTAGCTCGGTGTCTGAATTGTCAGCAAGCTAAGTACGAGCATCAGAGACCTGGTGGTTTGCTTCAGAAGTTAGAAATTCCTGAGTGGAAGTGAGAGCGTATCACTATGGATTTTGTTGTTGGGCTTCCACGGACTCAGAAAAAATTCGACGCAATTTAGGTCATTGTGGACAGGTTGACCAAGTCAGCACATTTCATTCTAGTGGCAGTTACCTATTCTTCAGAATGGTTAGCTGAAATTTACATTCGTGAGATTGTCCGCCTTCACGGTGTGCCCGTGTCTATCATTTTTGATCGTGGTACGCAGTTTACTTCATATTTCTGGAGGGATGTCCAGCGTGAGTTAGGCACACGGGTTGAGTTGAGTACAGCATTTCATCCAAAGATAGACGGACAGTCAGAGTGCACTATTCAGATATTAGAAGATATGCTTCGCGCTTGTGTTATAGACTTTGGAAGTTCTTGGGATCAGTTATTGCCACTTGTGTAGTTTGCTTGTAATAATAGCTACCAGTCGAGCATTCAGATATATCCATATGAGGCATTATACGGAAGGCGATGTCGTTCGCCAGTTGGCTGGTTTGAACCAGGAGAGGCTCGGTTGTTGGGTACCGATTTGGTACAGGATGCCTTGGATAAGGTCAAAGTTATTCAAGATCGACTTCGCACAGCTCAGTCTAGGCAAAAAAGTTATGTCGGCCGTAAGGTTTGTGATATTACATTCATGGTTGGAGAAATAATATTGCTCTGGGTTTCACCTATGAAAGGTGTAATGAGGTTCGGAAAGAAGTGCAAGTTGAGCCCTAGGTATATTGGACCCTTTGAAATTCTTGAAAGGGTGGGTGAAGTAGCCTATAGGCTTGCACTACCACCAAGTTTATCAGCAGTTCAGTCAGTGTTCCATGTGTCAATGCTCCGAAAATATCATGGTGATCCATCCCATGTGCTAGATTTCATCTCAGTCCAATTGGACATAGATTTGACTTATGAAGAGGAGCCGGTAGCTATTCTAGCCCGGCAGGTCCGACAGTTGAGGTCTAAGAGTTATCCATCAGTTCGAGTGCAATGGAGAGGTCAGCCGGTAGAAGCATCTACCAGGGAGTCCGAGTCGGACATGCGGAGTAAATATCCACACCTTTTCACCAGCTCATGTACTTTTCTAATTCCATTCGAGGACGAACGTTTGTTTTCAAGGTGGAGAATGTGATGACCCAAAAGGTCATCGTTAAATTTAATAATAAATTCTGTGTTCTAAAACCTCAAAAAGCCTTATTGATCATTCCTCGACTTGCGTGCACAGTCTGTATAATTTTCTGGAAAGTTTTTATGTGAAAAAAGGATTAAAATGTGAAATAGAACTTTAAAACTCAATTAAGTTAACTTTTGCCAACATTTTTAGCAAATGGACCCGGATCAGTATTTTGATAGTTTTGTCCGTATCATGATTTGGGACTTGGGCGTATGCCCGGAATTTAATTTGGAGGTCCCTAGCTCAAGTTATGGCAATTTAACGAAAACTAGAAATTTAAAGGCTAAAGATTTCTAAAGTTTGACCACGAATTTGACTTTTTGATATCGGGGTCGGAATCCGATTCCGAAAATTGGAATAGCTCCATTATGTCATTTATGACTTGTGTGTCAAAATTAAAGTCATTCCGGATCCGTTTAATATGTCTTGGCACGAGTTTTGCAAAGTGAAAAGTTTAAAAAATCAAAAGTCTGAATCGAGGTGTGAAGTGCAATTTCGATGTTGTTTGACATGATTTGAAACCCCGAGTAAGACAGCATTATGTTACGGGACTTGTTGGAATATTCGGACAAGGACCCGAGTGGCTCGGATGAGTTTCGGACGAGCCACGGAGAAATTGGAACCTACTGCCCAGTGTTGGTTCTGGTGTGTCGCACCTGCGACATTTTGTGCGCAGGTGTGTGGTCGCTCCTGTGGAATTCCAGCCACTTATGCGACATTGGACAGCCCTGCCAAGCACCGCTTCTGCGGAGAAAGGAGCGCAGGTGTGCAACCGCATCCGTGATGGACGAGCCGCTTCTGCGAGGAAGACCGCTTCTGCGGTCACTAGGGCGCTTATGCGATGTCTCAGGTGCGACATGTATGGGCGCAGATGCGGCCACTAGACAAGCTTCACTGTTCCAGAAATGCGAGCTTTGTATCACAAATGCGAAGCCGCAGGTGCGAAAATATAGTCCGCAAGTGCGAAAATGCTGGACATAATACATAAAATCAGGTTTTAGCCATATTTACTCATTTCGGATTTAGACGATTTCCAAGGGATGTTTCACGACTTTGAAGTGGGTAAGTGCTCTATAACCAAAAGTGATTATATTTCATGAATCCATGTCTATATTCATCACTTATTTCGGATTTAGATGCAAGAAATTGGATTTTTTTGTAAAACCTTCCAAAAAAATAATTAAGATTTGAAGGTCCATTTGACATCGGAATTTGGTAATTTTTGTATGGTTGGATTCGTCTCGGAACGGGTGTTCGGATTTAGTAAGTTTTTCCGAGATTCCAGACGTGGAACCCACTGTTGAATTTTGAGATGAATTTCGGATTTTAATCCGAAAAATTAGTAAATTCATATGGAATTAATTCCTACGATTTATATTGAGTATATTGAATTGTTTATGACTAGATTTGAGGATTTCAGACACGAATTCACGAGAAAAAGGTGTATTGGATTCTTGAATTTGGTTGCAAAGTGGGGTAAGTGTCGTGGTTAACCTTGACTTGAGGGAATAGGACATATTTGTCTATTTGCTACATGATTTAATGTGCGGGTATAACGTATATGTGAGGTGACGAGTACTTATGCATTGTGGTTGAGTCAAAGCATGCACGTGGAATTTGTTTATTGTGAATAATTGTCTATTAATTAATATATTCCTGCTTAAGTTTATTATTGATTATTTGATCATTACTCATGAAATTATTATTCATTAAATTATTGTTGAATATTTTGGAAGGTGAAGTCGGTATTCTGGTATTGAATTGATTGATAAGTGTATATTCCCGCATTTAAATACTCTTACGAATTTATATAATTATTTTCATGGTAAGGAAGAGTGTAAAAGCACGAAGGGTGATGTCGTGCCATTTTAATTATTCATAATATTATTGTCATGGTAAGGAAGAGTGTAAAATCACGAAGGGTGTTGTCGTGCCATTTGTGAGTGTAATAGCACGAAGGGTGTTGTCGTGCCATTTGTGAGTGTAAAAGCACGAAGGGTGTTGTCGTGCCATTTGTGAGTGTAAAAGTACGAAGGGTGTAGCCATGCCAAATGAGAGTAAAAGCACGAAGGGTGGTGTTGTGCCATTTTTATATTATCATTTGTATATACTTGTACATGTGGTTTACGTACGCGTCTTGTCATAGCCTCGTCACAACTTTGTCAGGTTAGGCTCGGCACTTGCCAGTATATGGAGTCGGTTGTACTGATACTACACTCTGCACTTCTTATGCAGATTTTAAAGTTGGTCCCAGCGGCATACCATAGACTTGCCCGGATTCAACTACCTAGAGGAGACTTGAGGTTTAACTGCAAGACGTCTGCAGTTCTTGTAACGACCTGGCCAGTCGTTTTGAGAATTAGAGCCCTGATCCCCTAATATCTGCTTTCCCCAGATTTGTTTCTGCTTTCCCCACATTTATTTCTACTTTTGGGATTTTTCGAAGTGATTAGTTATGGAATTCGGGGAGTTTTTGGACACTTAGTCCCTAGTTGTGAGTTTAAGCCTTAGAAATTGGACCATAATCGGAACTGTGTGAAGACAGATCCGGAATGAATTTCGTCGACTCTGTTAGCTCCGTTGAGTGATTTTGAGCTTATGAGCGCATCCGGAATGTGTTTTGGAGATCTATAGTAGATTTAGGCTTGAATTGGCGAAAGTTAGTTTTTCGGCGATTTCGGCCGATAGTGGAAATTTTAATATCAAGCTCGGAATGGAATTCCGAAAGTGGATATAGGTTTGTAGTGTCATTTGTGACATGTGTGTAAAATTTGAGGTCATTTGGACTAGATTTGACGTGGTTCGGCGTCGTTTGTAGAATTTGAAAAATTCTAAGTTCTTAGGCTTGAATCCGTGCTTAATTCATGTATTTGGTATTGTTCGATGTGGTTTGAAGGCTCGACTAAGTTTGAATGATGTTTTAGCAAGGGTTGGTAGGTTTGATTGAGGTCCCGGGGGCCTCGGGAGTGTTTCAAATGCTTAACGGAAGGAAATGAGACTTAGGAAAAAAATCTGGTGCATTGCTGGTTCCTTATGTTTCTCACCTGCGAAGGGGAGGTCCGTAGGTGCGGACTCACAGGTGCGCATGGGAAGCTCACAGATGCGGAAATGGCCTTATCAAGCTGGGCTCGCACGTGCCGCTGGTTGTCCGCAGAAGCAGAACCACAAATGCGGCTCAGGGGTCGCAGAAGCGGACCCGCAAATGCAGCCCAGGGGTCGCAGGTGCGGACACAACCCAAGTAAGTGGACTTTGCACCTGTGATGGGTTTGTCCGCAGGTGCGTTCCTAGGTGCACAGATACGGAACTGGTGGGGCTGGTGATGGAGCGCGGGTGCACAAGTTTGACCGCACCTGCGAGCCCGCAGGTGCGAAGCGTGGGCGCAGGTGCGGAGCCTAGCTGCTTTAATGAAATACGCAGATGCGCTGTTTGGACCGCAGGTGCGAGAAACGGCCGCATGTGCGAGGATCGCTGGGCAAAAAAGGGGATTTCGAGGGTTTGAAATTTCATAACACAAAATTCGATTTAGAGCTCGGTGGGAGATGATTTCTCGAGGGATTTTGAAGGAGAACTATTGGGTAACTAATTCTAACTCTATTTTGATCATAATACATTAATCTATTGTTGTTTTCCTTATCTAATTAAGGAATTTGAGGGTAGAAGTTTGGAAATGGGGGAAAAGGTTCCCCAATTGAAAATCTAAGATTTGAATGGGAATTTGACGTCGGATTTAGATGATTTTTTTTCGAGTGAACTCATGAGTGAATGGGTGTTCATAATTTGTAATTTTTCCCCGATTCTAAGACGTGGGCCCGGGGAGACGTTTTGGGCGTTTTTCCTAATTTCACGTTTTAGCTTCGAATTAATTAGTTAAATTAGTTACTTGTAGTTATATTTATATTATGCAATTAATTTGAATAGATTCGGGCCATTCGGAGTTGAATACTCATGGCAAGAGCGTGGTATCGAGTTGATTTGAGCGGTTCGAGGTAAGTGGCTTGCCTAACCTTGTGTTGGGGACTTTCCCCTTAGGATGTTTGATATTAATTGATGCGTGGGCGCCATGTACGTGAGGTGAAGAGTATGTACATGGGCTATTATTGCAAAAATCCCGTTTTTCCTTTCTAAATCATAAATTGTTTTCCCTTATTAAATTGCACTAATACGCTTAATTGTTTAGCTTAGATTAGAGAAGCATGCTTAAGTGTTTTAACTGCCTATTTGACATTTTGTGCGCCATGCTTAGTTAAGTCCTTACTTTCCTTATCTGTGTTCAGTGTAAACTGTATAACTCGATGACATACCTGTCATTTCATCTTGCGTTGCATATTTAAATTGGGACTACGGACGTATTTCGAGATATCCCCATGTCTTGCATATTTAAACTGGGACTACGGATGTATTCTGGGAGATCCCCCTATCTTACATATATTTTTTGGGACTACGGACGTATTCCGGGAGATCTCCCAGCACTACATATTTACTTTGGGACTACGGACGTATTCTGGGAGATCCCCCTGTACTACATATTCATTCGGAACTACGGGACGGTATCCCGGGAGATTCCACATTGTGTATACCTTGTTCTGAGCCGAGGGTTCCCTTGACTGTTAAAATTTTGAGAATTTTCTTTAACTGTTTACCGTAAAACTCACTTATATCTTTTACTATTTAATTTATTATATTTACTCCGGTAGGGCCTTGACCTGACCTCTTCACTACTCGACCGAGGTTAGGCTTGGCACTTACTGGGTACCATTGTGGTGTACTCATGCCCTTTCCTGCATATGTTTTCGTGTGCAGATTCAGGTACGAGCTATCAGTCTCGGGGTTAGTGTGTGCTGCTGATTCTAGGAGACTTCAAGGTACTTCTGCTTGCGTCCGCAGATCCTCGGAGTCCCCTTCTACTCCCTCGCCTAGAGACTTTCTTTATTATCTTTAGACTTTTGAATAGACCTACATAGATTATAGCACCTTGTGACTTAGTGATATTTCGGGTCTTGGGAAATTATTTTGTATATGCCGAGTGGAACTACTTTTGGTTATTCACAATATGCTGTTTTTCTTTAAAATGTTGTGTTTTCTTTACATTTTTTGTAATATTAGACTTACCTAAGGGTAAAGACTAGGTGTCGTCACGATACCTTACGGAGGGTTAATTTGGGTCATGACAAGTTGGTATCAGAGCACTAGGTTCATAGGAGTCGCGAGTCACAAGCCGGTTTATTAGAGTCTTGCGGATCGGTGCGGAGACATCCGTACTTATCTTCGGGAGGCTATGTAACTATTAAGAACAATCATATTTCCTTGATTTCCTTGTCGTGCGAGTTATTGACATCAAAAATTCTAAAATTCTATTCTATTCTTTCTCACAAATGGTGAGGACCCATACTGGGAGGACCGACGATCAGGCACCCGAGCCCCCTGCCAGAGCCGCCAGAGGCCGGGATCGGGGTAGAGGATGACCACGCGGTGCAGCCCGAGCACCTACGAGAGCTGCGTCAGAGGAGCCCCCAGCAGCTCCAGCTGGAGGGCCAGCACCTGAGATCCCAATTGCTACTCCAGCCCTCCAGGAGACTTTAGCTCAGTTCATGAGCATGTTCAGCACTCTGGCTTAGGCTGGACAATTTCCGGTAGCTCCCGCTACATCTCAGGCCGGGGGAAGGGCACAAACTCCCGCAGCCCACACTCCTGAGCAGAGGGTCCAGGTTGATCGGGCCCCAAAGTATATTCCTATGCCCCCCAGTGGCTCCGATTCAGCATGAGACTAGGGTAGCTGCTTTTGAGGCAGAGCAACTCATACTTGAGAGGTACAAGAAGTACCACCCACCTACTTTCAGCGGACTAGCTTTAGATGATGCTCTAGGTTTTCTTGAGGAGTGTCATCGTATTCTCTGCACTATAGGCATTATGGAGACGAGTGGGGTTTCTTTCACCACTTTCCAGCTGAGGGGAGCAGCATATCAATGGTGGCGTGCCTATGAGCTGAGTAGTCTGAATGAGGCAGCCTTACTCACTTGGACTCAGTTTTCAGAGATGTTCTTGCGTGAGTATGTTCCTCAGAGCCTCAGGGATGCTTGGCGCACAGAGTTTGAGCAGTTGCATCAGGGTGCTATGACTGTGTCGGAATATGCAGTTTGTTTCAGTGAGTTAGCTCGCCATGCACCGGCTCTGGTTGCTACAGTCAGAGAGAGGGTTCGTCGCTTCATTGAGGGACTCCACCACAGTATTCGGACCAGTATGGCCAGGGAGTTGGAGATGGACATCACTTATCATCAGGCAGTGAGCATTTCCAAGAGAGTGGAGGGCATGTTCACCCGGGACAGAGAGAAAAGAGAGGCCAAGAGGTCTCGAGAGACTGGTCATTATTCAGGAGCTCGTGCACTAGCAGCACGCTATGGTAGGGGTTTTGTGAGTCGCCCTGTTCATTCAGCTCTTCCAGCAGCCAGCGGTGTTCCAGCTCCTCGTCGACCTCAGGAGCCCTATTATGCACCGCCAGTATCCAGTATGCCTCCTACTCGAAGTGCTATTACCGACCAGTCCAGCAGGCCAGGTCCGAGTCAGTCTCAGCCGATGCCTCCTCTGACGGGTTGTTTTGAGTGTAGTGACACTCGTTACATGGTTAGATTTTGCCCCAAAGCCAGGAGAGGTGCACCTCCATAGACTTATCAGCCTCCATGTGCTCCATTGGGTCCTCCGGCCATTCTTCCAGCCCCAGCTGCCACTCCACCTTTTCAGGTAGCTCGAGGAGGTAGAGGTCGCCCTAGAGGGGGAGGCCAGGCCAGGTACTATTCCCTTCCAGCCCGTTCAAAGGTCGTCGCTTCAGATTCAGTCATCACAGGTATCGCCCCTATCTGTCATAGGGATGCATCAGTATTATTTGACCCAGGCTCTACGTATTCATATGTGTCTTCTTATTTTGCTCCACATTTGGGGATATCTTGGGATTCTTTGAGTTCCCCTGTTTATGTATCTACTCATGTGGGAGATTCTCTCGTTGTGGACTGCGTATACCGGTCGTGTTTGATTACTCTTAGTGGTTTTGAGACCAAAGCCGATTTGTTATTACTCAGTATGGTAGATTTTGATGTTATCTTGGGCATGAACTGGTTGTCTCCCCATTATGCGATTCTTGATTGTCACGCTAAGACTATGACGCTGGCTATGCCAGGCTTGCCAAGATTAGAGTGGAGAGGTACCTTAGAGTATACTCCCTGCAGGGTCATTTCATTTCTTAAGGCTCAGCGAATGGTTGAGAAGGGTTGTGATTCATATTTGGCCTATGTGAGAGATGTCAGTATTGATACCCCTACAGTTGAGTCAATCCCAGTAGTGACAGACTTCCCTGATATGTTTCCAGCTGATCTTCCGGGTATGCCGCCCTATAGAGATATTGATTTCGACATTGATCTGTTGCCGGGCACTCAACCCATATCTATTCCTCCTTACCATATGGCTCCTCCTGAGTTGAAGGATTTGAAGGAGCGATTGTAGGAGTTGCTTGATAAGGGTTTCATCAGGCCCAGTGTATCACCTTGGGGTGCTCCGGTCTTATTTGTGAAGAATAAGGATGGTTCTATGAGTTAGGATGGTTGTATGCGTTTATGTATTGATTATCGGCAGTTAAACAAGGTTACAGTGAAAATCAGGTATCCATTGCCTCGCATCGAAGATTTATTTGATCAGTTACAGGGTGCCAGGGTGTTTTCCAAGATTGACTTGCGTTCTGGCTATCATCAGTTGAAGATTCAGGAGCAGGATATCCTGTAGACTGCTTTCAGGACCAAATATGGTCAATATGAGTTTCTTGTCATGTCATTTGGGCTGACCAATGCCCCAGAAGCCTTTATGCATTTGATGCATAGTGTGTTCCGGCCTTATCTTGATTCCTTCTTCATTGTGTTTATTGATGACATCCTGGTATATTCCCGGTCTCGAGAAGATCATGAGCAGCACCTAAGGACCGTGCTTCAAACTTTGAGGGAGAAGAG
The DNA here is from genome assembly GCF_000390325.3 of Nicotiana tomentosiformis. Lineage (NCBI taxonomy): Eukaryota > Viridiplantae > Streptophyta > Magnoliopsida > Solanales > Solanaceae > Nicotiana > Nicotiana tomentosiformis. The sequence goes on along the minus strand of NC_090813.1, from coordinate 98,187,824 downwards.
GTTGTATGTAAAATTTTCTAAGTATGAATTCTGTCTTGATTCAGTGGCATTCTTGGGCCATATAGTATCTTGTGATGGGATCAAGGTAGATCCGAAGAATGTGGAGGCAGTGCGGAGTTGGCCTAGACCGTCATCAGCTATGGAGATCTGTAGTTTTCTTGGTTTGGCGGGATATTACCATCGCTTTGTGGAGGAATTTTCATCCATTGCAGCACCTATGACCAGGCTGACCCAGAAGGGTGCTCCGTTCAGGTGGACCGAGGAGTGTGAGGAGAGCTTTCAGAAGCTCAAGACAGCTTTGACTACAGCCCCAGTATTAGTATTGCCTACAGGTTCGAGGTCCTACACTGTCTATTATGATGCCTCGAGGATTGGCCTTGGAGAGGTATTGATGCAGGACGGTAGGGTGATTGCCTACGCGTCTAGACAGTTGAAGGTGCATGAGAAGAATTATCCGGTCCATGATCTCGAGTTAGTATCTATTATTCAGGCCGTGAAGATTTGGCTTCATTATTTGTACTTTGTTCCTTGTGAGATCTACACTGATAACCGAAGTTTGTAGCACTTGTTCAGGCAGAAAGACCTTAATGTGTGTCAGCGGAGGTGGTTGGAGCTACTTAAAGACTATGATATCACTATATTATACCACCCGGGGAAGGCCAATGTAGTGGCCGACGCCTTGAGTCACCGGGTAGAGAGTTTGGGGAGTTTGGCATATCTTCCGGCAACTGAGAGGCCCTTAGCCTTGGATGTTCAGGCCTTAGCCAGCCAGTTCATGAGATTGGATATTTCATAGCCTAGCTGGGTATTAGCTTGTGTGGTTGCTCGATCTTCTCTTTATGACCGTATCAGGGAGCCCCAGTATGATGATCCTCATCTTCTATTTCTTCAAGACATAGTTTGGCGAGGTGATGCCAGAGATGTGACTATTGGTGATGACGGTGTTATGAGGATGCAGGGCCAGATCTGTGTGCCCAATGTAGATGGGTTTTGGGAGTTGATTCTCGAGGAGGCCCACAACTAGCGGCACTCCATTCATCCCGGTGTCGCGAAGATGTACCAGGATTTGAGACAGCACTACTAGTGGAGGAGGATGAAGAAGGATATAGTTGGGTTTGTGGCCAAGTGTCTCAACTGTCAGCGGGTCAAATATAAGCACCAGAGGCCGGGTTGATTACTTCAGAGGTTAGAGATCCCAGAGTAGAAGTGGGAACGGATCACCATAGACTTTATAGTTGGACTTCCACGGACTTTGAGAAGGTTCGATGATATTTGGGTGATTGTGGATCGGCTGACCAAGTCAGCTCGTTTTATTCCAGTGTTGACCACTTATTCTTCTGAGAGGTTGGCTGAGATTTAAATTATAGAGATTGTCCACCTTCATGGTATTCCAGTATCCATAATTTCAGACAGAGGTTCATAGTTCACATCACGGTTTTGGAGAGTCGTACAGCAGGAGTTAGGTACTAGGGTGGAGTTGAGCATAACCTTTCACCCTCAAACGGACGGGCAGTCTGAGCGCACGATTTAGATTCTTGAGGATATGCTTTGTGCCTGTGTGATGGAGTTCGAAGGGTCATGAGACCAATACTTGCCACTTGCAGAATTTGCTTACAACAACAGTTACCAGTCCAGCATTCAGATGGCACCGTATGAGATTTTGTATGGTAGGCGGTGCCGGTCCCTAGTGGGATGGTTTGACCCGGGCGAGGCCCAATTGTTGGGTATAGATTTGGTCCAGGATGCCCTGGATAAGGTGAAGGTGATTCAGGAGATACTTCGCACAGCCTAGTCTAGGCAGAAGAGTTACGCGGACCGGAAGGTTCGTGATTTGACATTTATGGTTGGTGAGCGGGTCTTGCTTCGGGTATCGCCTATGAAGGGCGTCATGAGATTTGGGAAGAAGGGCAAGCTGAGCCCGAGTTTCATTGGTCATTTTGAGATATTACGGTGAGTTGGGGAGGTTGCTTATGAGCTTGCCTTGCCTCCCAGTCTAGCAGAAGTTCACCTGGTATTCCACGTATCTATGCTCCGAAAGTATCACGGTGATCCGACTCATGTATTGGATTTCAGCTCAGTCCAGTTGGACAAGGATCTATCTTATGTTGAGGAACCAGTAGCCATTTTGGACAGGCAGGTCAGAAAGCTCAGGTCAAAGAATATTGCTTCAGTAAAGATCTAGTGGAGGGGTCAGCCAGTCGAGGAGGCGACTTGGGAGACTGAGCAGGATATGCGCAGCCAGTACCCTCATCTTTTCACAGTTTCAGGTATGTCTTTATACTCATTCGAGGACGAACGATTGTTTTAAGAGGGGGAGGATGTAACGACTCGGCCGGTCATTTTGAGAATTAGATCCCCGATCCCTTAATATCTACTTTCCCCACATTTGTTTCTGTTTATGGGATTTGCCGGAGTGATTGGTTATGGAATTCGGGGAGTTTTGGGACACTTAGTCCCTAGTAGTGAGTTTAAGCCTTAGAAATTGAACCGTAATCAGAACTATGTGAAGACGGATCCGGAATGAAACTTTGTCGACTCTATTAGCTCCGTTGAGTGATTTTGAGCGTAGGAGCGCGTCCGTAATGTGTTTTGGAGGTCTGTAGTATATTTAGGCTTGAATTGGCGAAAGTTAGTTTTTCGGCGATTTTGGCCGATAGTGAAAATTTTGATATCGAGCTCGGAATGGAATTACGAAAGTGGATATAGGTTCGTAGTGTCATTTGTGACCTGTGTGTAAAATTTGAGGTCATTCGGACTAGATTTGGCGTGGTTCGGCGTCATTTGTAGAATTTGGAAAATTCTAAGTTCTTAGGCTTGAATCCGTGCTTAATTCATGTATTAGGTGTTGTTCAATGTGGTTTGAAGGCTCGACTAAGTTTGAATGATGTTTTAGGAAGGGTTGGTAGGTTTGGTTAAGGTCCTGGGGGCCTCGGGAGTGTTTCAGATGCTTAACAGGAGGAAATGAGACTTAGGAAAACAATTTGGTGCATTGCTGGTTCTGGTATTTCGCACCTGCGGAGGGGAGATCCGCAGGTGTGCATGGGAAGCTCGCATCCTCCGCAGGTGCGCATGGGAAGCTCGCAGATGCGGAAATGGGCTTGTCAAGCTAGGCTCACAAGTACGGCTGGTTGTCCGCAGAAGTGGAACCACAGATGCGGCCCAGGGGTTGCAAGTGCGGACCCAGCCCAAGTAAGTGGACTTCGCACCTGCGATGGGTTTGTCCATAGGTGCGGTCCTAGGTGCGCAGATGCGGCACTGGTGGGGCTGGTGATGGAGCGCAGGTGCGCAAGTTTGACCGCACATGCGAGCCTGCATGTGCGAAGCGCGGGCGCATGTGCGGAGCCTGGCTTCTTTAATGAAATGCACAGATGCGCCGTTTGGACCGCAAGTGCGGTATCCGCAGGTGCGAGGATCGCTGAGCAAAAAAGGGGGTTTCGAGGGTTTGAAATTTCATAACACAAAATTCGATTTAGAGCTCGGTGGGAGACGATTTCTCGAGGGATTTTGAAGGAGAACTATTGGGTAACTAATTCTAACTCTATTTTGATCATAATACATTAATCTATTGTTGTTTTCCTAGTCTAATTAAGGAATTTGAGGGTAGAAGTTTGGAAATGGGGTAAAAGGTTCCCCAATTGAAAATCTGAGATTTGAATGGGAATTTGACGTCGGATTTAGATGATTTTTGTTTGAGTGAACTCGTGAGTGAATGTGTGGTCATAATTTGTAATTTTTACCCGATTTTGAGGCGTGGGCCTGGGGAGACGTTTTGTGCGTTTTTTCCTAATTTCATGTTTTAGCTTCGAATTAATTAGTTAAATTAGTTACTTGTAGTTATATTTACATTATGCAATTAATTTGAATAGATTCGGGCCATTCGGAGTTGGATACTCGTAGCAAGAGCGTGGTATCGAGTTGATTTGAGCGGTTCGAGGTAAGTGGCTTGCCTAACCTTGTGTTGGGGACTTTCCCCTTAGGATGTTTGATATTAATTGATGTGTGGGCATCGTGTACGTGAGGTGACGAGTATGTACACGGGCTATTATTGCAAAAATCCCATTTTTCCTTTCTAAATCATAAACTATTTTCCCTTATTAAATTGTACTAATACGTTTAATTGTTTAGCTTAGATTAGAGAAGCATGCTTACGTGTTTTAACTGCCTATTTGACATTCTGTGCGCCATGCTTAGTTAAGTCCCTACTTTCCTTATCTGTGTTCAGTGTAAACTGTATAACTCGATGTCATACCTGTCATTTCATCTTGCGTTGCATATTTAAATTGGGACTACGGACGTATTCTGCGAGATCCCCCTGTCTTGCATATTTAAATTTAGACTACGGACGTATTTCGCGAGATCCCCCTATCTTGCATATTTATTTTGGGACTACAGACGTATTCTGGGAGATCCCCCAACACTGCATATTTACTTTGGGACTATGGACGTATTCTGGGAGATCCCCCTGTACTGCATATTCATTCGGAACTATGGGACGGTATCCCGGGAGATTCCACATTGTGTATACCTTATTCTGAGCCGAGAGTTCCCTTGACTGTTAAATATTTGAGAATTTTCTTTAATTGTTTACCATAAAACTTACTTATATCTTTTACTATTTAATTTATTACATTTACTCCGGTAGGGCCTTGACCTGACCTTGTCACTACTCGACCGAGGTTAGGCTTGGTACTTACTGAGTACCATTGTGGTATACTTATGACCTTTCCTGTACATGTTTTCATGTGCGGAACCAGGTACGAGCTATCAGCCTCGAGGTTAGTGCGTGCTGCTAATGCTAGGAGACTTCAAGATACTTCTGCTTGCATCCGTAGATCCTCGGAGTCCCCTTCTACTCCGTCGCCTAGAGACTTTCTTTATTATCTTCAGACTTTTGTATAGAGCTACATAGATTATAGCAGCTTGTGACTTAGTGATATTCCGGGTCTTGGGAAATTATTTTGTATATGCCGAATGGTACTACTTTTGGTTATTCACAATATGCTGTTTATCTTTAAAATGTTGAGCTTTCTTTACATTTTTCGTAATATTAGGCTTACCTAGTCGTAAAGACTAGGTGCCGTCACGACACCTTACGGAGGGTTAATTTAGGTCGTGACAGTTCAGAAGTCCCCTTTTATCTTATCTTAGTTGTGTCTTATCTTTCAAACAACTTGAGTTTTATTCAGACCTTTATTTGTATTATCCTAGTAGCTCGTGTACTTGTTATACCAGATTCGGGGATGTATTTTGATAAATCGGTATTTATGGTCTTTCGCACTTTATTTCAGTAATCTTACTTCTATTAAATTAAATTTGTTTAGAAATAGTTAAGATTATTTTAACGTTGGCTTGCCTAGCAAGTAAAATGTTAGGCGCCATCATGATCCTAGAGGTGGGAATTTCGAGTCGTGACAAGTACCTCACTAGAAACCAGCAAACTCAAACTTCTCCGAAACGATCTGAAACCACCCAGAAACTCATCCGAAACATTTCGGACACAAACCATATATGAATTTCAATCATAAAACACTCTACGGACCTGCTCGCGCACTCAAAATACTGAAAAAAGGTCGTCTTGACCCGATATTTACCGTGGTCAAACTCCCAATTTATTTTTACTTTACTAGTCTCTCAACCAATGATCCACAAATACACCCAAGCCCGTCGGGACCCCTACAAATCATACCAACAAGTCCTAAAACATGATAAGAACTTAGTCGAGGCCTCAAATCACATCAAACAATGCCAAAATTACGAATCGCACCTCGAATCGAGTTATGAGTTATGAAATTTCCAAATTCTATAATTTGCATCGAAACATATTAAATCAATCCGGAATGACTTTAAATTTTTCACACGAGTCTTAAATAATATAATGGAGCTGTTCCAATTTCCGGAATCAAATTTCGACCTCGTTATAAAAAATTCAACCTTCAGTCGAACTCTCCAAAAATCTTCTATTTTTTCAACTTTCTCCATTATATGTCGAATTGTCCTACAAGCTTCCAAATCCAAATCTGGACACACGTCCAAGTCCAAAATCACCATACGAAACTATTGACATCATCAAAATTCCATTCCGAAGTCGTTTGCTCAAAAGTCAAACTCTGGTCAACTCTTTTAATTTTAAGCTTCAAAATGAGAATTGTTCTTTTAATTAAATTCTGAATCTTCCGAAAACCAAACTCGACCACACATGAGGGTCATAATACATATTACGAAGCTGCTCGAGTCCTTAAGTCATTGAACGGGCCGTTAATTCTTAAAACGAGGGTCGTTACAACGAATTACAGTAAAATAGGGGAGATAGAAGGGGACTCCAAGGTCTGCGGATGCCAGTAGATCTCCCTTGAGTCTCCAATAAGCAAGTCCAAGCTTCTAAGCCTCACGATCAGCTAGGACCAGTACCAAAATCTGCACAAAAAATGTAGAGTATAATATGAGTACAGCCGACCCCATGTACTCGTAAGTATCGAACCTAACCTCGATGAAGTAGTGACGAGGCTATGACAAGACATCAATACAATAAACCTGTGCAAATAACAGTATATGTACAAGAAAACAACAATAACAGCTAAACATGTACTATTGGGAGGGGGATATGCTAAAGGGGCACAAAATATAAGAGATACAACGGAAATGATAACCAGAACAGTCAATATGCTTTTAACCAGTGGAAATAACTAAACACAATAAAGAAAATTGTACGGCATCACCCTTCATACTTTTACTCTCAACCTCACAATAAAAATCAATAGATATTGCACAGCTTCACCCTTCGTGCATTAACACTCACAATATGGCACGACATCACCCTTTGTGCATTAACACTCACAATATGGCACGGCATCACCCTTCGTGCATTAACACTCTCCCTTACCACATATCAATGAACAAGTAATAGTGGGGAGATAGAATCAACAAGAACAAGCCTTACTTCAACAGTGGTTCCATAATACAAATCTCAACTTTGGATCAATACTCAATTATCACAAAAACCCGTAAACACGATAAGAATGATCAATTTAGTAAGTAACTAGTCTAAGCATGGATAACAAGATCAAAGTAAGCAATAAACCACAAGGAACAAGTCCCACCCGCATGCTTTAACCTGACAACAACGCATAAGTACTCGTCACCTCACATATACGTTATACCCAATATCTAAACATGTAGAAAGTACACAAACAATTCCTAATCCCTCAAATCAGGGTTAACCATGACACTTACCTCGCTTCATAGGTCCACTCAAAGCTCAATCATATATTTGCCTTTCAAACAAGCCTCCGAACCAATAGAATCTAGCAAATTACCAACCAAACGATTCAAATTAAGTCTTAGGAACTACCCATGATTACAAAGGATTCAATTTAGGTCATTATTGAAAAAGTCAACTCCCGGGCCCAATTTCACCTATAGGTCTTGATAGCGCCCAACACTACAGTTAGGCAAGCCAACAAATAAATTAAATATATATTAATTATTTTCAGAATAATTTTCTAAGTAATTTTATTCTTTTACTAGCAATATTAAAGAGAATATAAAAGATACCGATTAGTTTAAATTCCAAAAAATAATATCAATGTGTGTGCCAAGAACAGGTGTCACAAGTGTATGAACATCTATTAGATTTTACAAAACTCCAAATGCTGTCTGAAATAAAATAAACATAATGTAAATATAAGAAGAGACATTGGTAGTTACAGAACAGCTTAGAAAGGCAGCTCACCACTATGCCTCTGGATAACGTGGGTGTAAGACGATAGGTCCCCCACTAGTACTTGCCTCAGGTCCTGCACAAAAGGTGCAGCAAGTGTAGTATGAGTACGTAAACAACGTGTACCCAGTAAGTATCAAGCCTAATCTCGAAGTGGTAGAGACGAGATGACCAACTTTGACACTCACTATGGGTCAATAATAATAATTAAAATAAAACTAGAATATCTAAATCAGCATGATTCACAGAATATAACAATAATTTATTTAACCAGCAGAAATAATTAAATTCCTTCAATTACAACAATTCTCAATATATTAATTAAAATCCTTCAATTCTAATAAATTTTCAATTTATCAATAGTCTCATTTACAGGAATAACAATAATTCCTTAACAATCAGGGATAATAATTCTTTAAATTCCAAAGATTTTGAATTTATCAATTAGCTTCACAAGTTGCAATAAACTATCAAAATATCGTGTAATTATTATTATTAGACATGATTTCTGCCGAGGTCGTACGGCCCGATCCAGAGTGTCGTGTATATTGCCGAGGGACGTGCGGCATGATCCATAGATGCATCTATCCAGTCGAAGCGTTCGGCCCGCTCCACAAGAAAGGAGTACATTTTCTTATGTACCTCCGGAAAGAGAGAATATTCATTATAAGATAAATTCGGGAGGGTGAACAATTTCTTTTAACAGTTAATTAATTTAAACAGAAAATTAAGCATATGAGATTTTCATCTTTAATATTATTCCCTAACAATTCACCATATATATATATATATCAAATAATTTTAATTAATTAAGGAATACAACTTGTACAAGTAATTCATGCTTTGAGTCCTAAACTACCCGGACTTTAGCATTAATAGTAGCTACGCACGGACTCTCGTCACCTCGTGCGTACGCAGCCCCCACAATTAGCAACAATTATTAATTTAATCACTTATGGGTAATTTTCCCCTCACAAGATTAGACAAGAGACTTACCTCAATTTTCTCCAATTTAATCCACTAGAAGGCCTTTTCCACGATTATCCAACTCTCTCTGGCTAGAATCTAGCCAAAATAATTCGATGCAATCACTAAAAATTATAGGAATCAATTCTATAAGAAAATACTACATTTTTCAATAAAAGTCCTAAATTAATTAAAAAATCGTCCGTGGGGCCCACATCTCGGAATCCAGCAAAAGTTACGAAATATGAACGCCTACTCAATTACGAGTCTATCCATACCAAAATCACTAAATTCTGATAACAATTTGGCCCTCAAATCCTCAAATCTATCCAAGAGGGTTTTTAAGCTTTTCCAACTCAATTCACCAATTAAATAATAAAAACAATGATGGATTCGGGTAATTTAACCAAGACTGAGTTAAGAATACTTACCCCATTGTTTTCTCTAAAAATCTCCCAAAAATCATCCAAATCCAAGCTCCAAATCGTTAAAAAGGAAAATGGGACGAACTCACGCGAAGTCCCGTTTTCAGAACTTAAACTCTCTGCCCAGTGATTCCTTCTACGCGATCGCGTAGCACAAATATTTCTTTCCAGAAAATAACCCTATGCGATCGCGGAAAATCCCACGCAATTGCAAAGCACAGTCTCCGCAAGCCTACGCGATCGCGAGCCTCCCCACGCGATCGCGAAGAATTAAGCGTGTGGTCCAGCTTCTGCTTCATTTCCTCTTCGCGAACGCAGTCTTAGCCACGCGCTCGCATAGCACAGCTTTCCAGACCTACGCGATCACGTACTTGCCCACGCGATCGCATAGAACAAATTTCCAGCTGCCCAAATTACCCTACGCAATCGCAGACGGACTTACGCGATCGCGTATAAGGAAATCAAAACAAAATTCCAGCAGCTATCAGCTATCTCCCAAAGGCCAAAAATGATCTGTTAGCCGTCCGAAACTCACCCGAGCCCCTCGGGTCCTAAACCAAATATACCAACAAATTCCAAAATATCATACGAACTTAGTCGAACCCTTAAATCACACCAAACAACGCTAAAACACGAATCACACATAGATTCAAGCCTAATAAACTTTGAAACTTCCAATTTCTACAAATGACGCCGGAACCTATCAATTCATGTCTGATTGACCTCAAATTTTGCACAAAACTCATAAATAACATAACGGAGCTATGAAAATTTTCAGAACTGAATTCCGACCCCGATATCAAAAAGTCAACTCCCCGGTCAAACTTCCAAACTTAAATTCTTGTTTTAGCCATTTCAAGCCTAATTTAACTACGGACTTTCAAATCAAATTCCGAACACGCTCCTAAGTCCAAAATCACCATACGGAGCTATTGGAACCGTCAAATCCTGATTCCAAGGTCGTTTTTCTCAAAATGTTGACCGAAGTCAAACTTGGCACTTTAAGGCCAACTTAAGGAACCAAGTGTTCCGATTTCAACCCGAACACTTTCCAGTCCCGAATCAACCATCCCCGCAAGTCATAAATCTTTAAGAGCACATACGGGAAGTTTTATTTTAGGGAACGGGATTCTAAAAGTCAAAATGACCAGTTGGGTCATTACATTATCCACCTCTTAAACAAACGTTCGTCCTAGAACGGGTTTAGAATTGTACCTAGAGTGCTGAATAAGTGTGGATATCTGCTCCGCATGTCTTCCTCGGCCTCCCAAGTTGCTTCCTCAACTGGTTGGCCCCTCCACTGGACTTTTACTGCAGAAATCCTCTTGGACCTCAACTGGCGAAGTTGTTTATCAATAATGGCAACTGGCTACTCTTCATAACCCAAGCTATTATCTAGATGAACTGTGCTGAAGTCTAACACATGTGATAGGTCGGCATGATACTTTCGGAGCATAGATACATGGAAAACCGGATGAACTCCCAATAGGCTGGGAAGCAATGCAAGCTCATAAGCAACCTACCCAACTCGTCTTAACACCTCAAATGGGTCTATAAACCTTGGGCTCAATTTTCCCTTTTTCCCAAATCTCATGAGTCCCTTCATCGGTGAAACTTTTAAGAGAACTTTCTCACCTACCATAAATGATAAATCACGCGCTTTCTGATCCGCGTAATTCTTCTGTCTGTACTACGCTGTACGAAGTCGCTCCTGAATCAACTTTACCATTTCCAAGGCATCCTTCACCAAATCGGTACCATATAACTTAGCCTCACCGGGCTCAAACCACCCGATAGGCGAACAACATCGCCGACCATATAAAGCCTCAAATGGAGCCATCTCGATGTTGGATTGGTAACTGTTATTATAAGCAAACTCAGCCAAAGGCAAGAAACGATCCCACTGACCTCCAAAGTCAATCACACATGCCCTGAGCATATCCCCCAAAATATGAATTGTCCGCTCTGACTTCCCGTCGGTCTGCGTATGAAAGGTTGTGCTGAGCTCTACAGGGTCCCCAATTCACTCTGTACTGCTCTCCAAAAATGTGAAGTAAATTGAGGGCCTCTATTTGATATGATAAGAATTGGCATATCGTGCAACCGAACTATCTCCTGAATATATATATATTTGGGCCAACTTCTCTGAAGTGTACATAGTCACAACAGGAATAAAGTGTGCTGACTTGGTCAACCTTTCGACAATGACCCAAACTACATCAAATTTTTGTAATGTACGCGGCAACCCGACTACAAAGTCCATAGTGATGCGTTCCCATTTCCACTTCGGTATAGTCATCTACTGAAGTAGGCCACCTGGCCTCTAGTGCTCATATTTAACTTGCTGACAATTTAGACACCTAGCTACATGCTCAACAATGTCCTTTTTCATTCGTCGCCACTAATAATACTGCCTCAGGTCACGATACATCTTCGTAGCACTTGGATGAATAGAATATCAAGAACTGTGTGCTTCCTCTAGGACATTCTTCCTCAGTCCATTCACATTAGGAACACATAGACGATCCTGGAGTCGCAGAACACCATCTGTGCCAATAGTAACTTCCTTGGCACCACCCCGTAGTACCGTTTCTAAAAGAACTATTAAGTGTGGATCATCATACTGGCGAGCCTTGATCTGCTCAAATAGTGAAGACTGAGCTATAACATATGCAAGAACTCGGTCGGGCTCTAAAATATCCAGCCGCACAAGTCCGTTGGCCAAGGACTGAATATCCAAAGCTAATGGCCTCTCCTCTGCTGAAATGAAGGACAAACTACCCATATTATCTTCCTTTCTACTCAAGGCGTCTGCAACCACATTTGCTTTGCCCGGATGATACAGGATAGTAATATCATAATCTTTCAATAATTCCAACCATCTGCTGCCTCAGATTTAGGTCCCTCTGCTTGAATAAATGCTGCAAACTACGATGATCAGTGTAAACTTCACAAGACACCCCATAAAGATAATGCCTCCAAATCTTAAGAGCGTGAACAATTGCAGTTAACTCCAAATCATGTACCAGATAATTCTTCTCGTGGGGCTTCAGCTGACGTAAAGCATATGCAATAACTCGCCATTCCTGCATTAATACACAACCCAAGCCAATGCGTGAAGCGTCACAATACACTGTATACATCCCCGAACCGGAAGGCAACACTAACACTGGTGCTGTAGTCAATGCTGTCTTGAGCTTCTGAAAACTCACCTCACAATCATCGGACCATCGGAACGGAGCACCCTTCTGGGTTAATTTGGTCAAAGGTGCTGAAATAGATGAAAAACCTTCCACGAACCGATGATAACAACCTGCTAAACCCAAAAAACTCATGATCTCAGTCGTCGAAGTAGGACGATGCCAATTCTGAACTGCCTCAATCTTTTTGGGATCAACCTTAATGCCCTTGCCCGATATAATATGCCCCAAAAATGCTACAGACTCTAGCCAAAACTCACATTTAGAGAACTTAGCATATAGCTTTTGTTCTCGTAATATCTGAAGCACCACTCTCATATGCTGCTCGTTCTCCTCCTTACTGCGCGAGTAGATCAAGATGTCATCAATGAAGACAATGATAAACAAATCAATATATGGACTGAATACAATGTTCATCAAATCCATAAATGATGCCGGGGCGTTAGTCGAACCGAAGGACATCGCCAGAAACTCATAATGACCATATCTAGTCTAGAAGGCGGTCTTCGGAACATCCAGATCTCGAATCTTCAACTGATGGTACCCCGACCTCAAGTCGATCTTAGAGAACACCCTAGCACCCTGCAGCTGGTCAAATAGATCATCAATACGCGGCAATGGGTACATGTTCTTAATAGTGACTTTGTTCAATTGGCAATAATCAATACACATCCGCATTGTTCCATCCTTTTTCTTCACAAATAATACTGGTGCACCCCAAGGCGATACACTCGGTCTGACAAACTCTTTGGCTAGTAACTCCTCAAGTTGTTCTTTCAATTCTTTCAATTCTTTCGGAGCCATGCGATATGGTTTGATAGATATAGGCTGGGTATCTGGAGCCAAGTCAGTACAGAAATCAATATCACGATCAGGTGGCATACCTGGAATATCTGAAGGAAATACATTAGAGAACTCCCGAACTACAGGCACTGAATCAATAGCGGGAGTCTCTACAGTAGTATCCCGAACATAGGCTAAATAAGCCAAACAACCCTTCTCAACCAGGTGTTGAGCCTTTATAAACAAAATAACTCGATTAAATGAACTAGCAAACGAACCCTTCCACTCCAGCTTAGGCAATGCTGGAATAGCCAAGGTAACAGTCTTGGCATGACAATCTAGAATAGCATGATATGGAGATAACCAGCCCATGCCCAGAATAATTTCAAAATCAGTCATCTCAAGTAATAGGAGATTTTCTCTAGTTTCATAACTACATAATGTAATAATACAAGAACGGTAGATCCAATTCACAATAACAGAATCGCCCACATGAGTGGACACATAAACAGGAGTACTCAAGGACTCACAAGAAACACCCAGCAATGGAGCAAATAGAGATGACACATATGAATACGTAGATCCTGGATCAAATAATACTGAGGCATCTTTTCCGCAAACAGAAATAATACTTGTAATCACAACATCTGAGGCCTCTGCATCTGGTCTGGCCGGAAAAGCATAGAACCGAGCTAGAGCGCCATCTGGCTAGCCTCCACCTGGCTGACCTCCACCTCTAGGATGGCCCCTACCCATATGTCCTCCAACTCCTAGTGGTCGGACAACTGGTGGAGCAATTGGTCCGGTAATCATAGGTTGCTGACCCTGTTGCACTAGTTTACCCCGAAGCCTGGGGCAGAATCTCCGTATGTGACTGGGATCCCCGCACTCATAACAATTCTTCGGTGTGATGGGTTGCTGACTAAGAGTATGGCCCTGGGGAACTGAATACCCACTGGGAGGACCCTGAATAGCTGGGGGCGATAAGAACTCTCTGGTATAGCACTGAGATAGGGTCGCACTGGAGCACCTCGGGGAGGCGGTGGTGCTGGATATGGGGACCTGCTGGACTGCCCTCTAATGAACTGACCTCTGCCCCCAGACGGAGCACCTCTGAACTCTCCAGAATACCTTAACCGCTTATCTCTCATAACCTGCTCTCGGCTTTGCTGACGTACACCCTCAATTATGCGGGCTATCTCCACGACTAGCTCATAAGAAGTACCCATCTCAACCTCTCGAGCCATAGTGGCCTGAATGCCAGTATGTAAACCCGCAACAAACCTCCGCACTCTCTCCGCCTCAGTAGGGAGTATCATAAGTGCATGGCGAGAAAACTCAGAAACCCTCGCCTCATAATCGGTCACTAACATCTGACCCTACTGGAGCTGCTCAAACTGAAACCTCAAATCTTCCTTCTGAGAGGGTGGAATATACATGTCTAGGAAAATACGGGTGAACTTGTCCCAAGTCATAGGAGGAGAATCTGCTGGTCTGCCAAGAACATAAGACTGCCACCATCTACGGGCTCTGCTCTCTAGCTGAAAAGTAGCAAAGTCTACCCCATGAGACTCCAATATCCTCATGTTGTACAGTCTATCCTTGCACCGATCAATGAAATTCTGGGGATCCTCATGTCGCTCACCCCCAAAGACAGGAGGATATAGTCCGGTCCATCTGTCCAATAGTTTCTGAGGATCAACGGCTACAGCTGGCCTGGGCTCAGGTGTAGCTGCAGCCACTGGCTGGGCTCCACCCACGGGTAGTGCACCCTGGGTATGATATACAGCAGTTGCCTGTCCATGAGCCTATGCAGTAGGGGTCTGTGCTCCCCCGCCTGCCTGAGATGTGGCTGGGTCTGCCGGAAATAAACCAGCCTGAGTCATATTGTCCATGGGTGGAGCTGCTCAAACTGAAACTGAAACCTCTGGAGCTGCTCAAACTGAAACCTCAATTCTTCCCTCTGAGAGGGTGGAATATACATGTCCAAGAAAATACGGGTGAACCTGTCCAAAGTCATGGGAGGAGAATCTGCTGGTCTGCCAAGAACATAAGACTGCCACCATCTACGGGCTCTGCTCTCTAGCTGAAAAGTAGCAAAGTCTACCCATGAGACTCCAATATCCTCATGTTGTACAGTATATCCTTACACCGATCAATGAAATTCTGGGGATCCTCATGTCGCTCACCCCCAATGACAGGAGGATATAGTCCAGTCCATATGTCCAATAATTTCTGAGGATCAACGGCTACAGCTGGCCTGGGCTCAGGTGTAGCTGCAGCCACTGGCTGGGCTCCACCCACGGGTAGTGCATCCTGGGTCTGATATACAGTAGTTTCCTGTCCATGAGCCTATGCAGTAGGGGTTTGTGCTCCCCCGCATGCCTGAGATGTGGCTGGGTCTGCCGGAAATAAACCAGCCTGAGTCATATTGTCCATGAACCGCAGCATACTACCCATAACATCCTGGAATCCCGGTGCAGATGTGAAATCCACCGGAGTTAGCTCTGCCACAGGCACCTCACCCTGTTCCTCAACAATGGGATTCTCTACTGGACCCACTGGCAGCATAACTGGAACAGTCCTGGGACGTCCTCGCCCTCTACCACGGGCTGGAGCCCTCCCTCGGCCTCTGCCTCGGCCTCTAGCAACTGGGGGAGTAGCTCTTCCCTGGTCTGGAACCTCATTAGAGCGTGTTTTCACCATCTGTGAGAGAATAAAAGAAGGATATTTAGTACTACATTAATTGCATGATGGAATATGAAGAAAGGTAGTTTTCCAACACCCTATAGCCTCTCGAAGATAAGTACAGATGTCTCTGTACCGATCCGCGAGACTCTATTAGGTCTGCTCATAACTTGTGAGACCTACGTTAACCTAGTGCTCTGATACCATGTTGTCACAACCCAATTTCACCTATAGGTCGTGATGGCGCCCAACACTACAACTAGGCAAGCTAACAAATAAATTAAACATATATCAATTATTTTCAGAATAATTTTCTAAGTAATTTTATTCTTTTACTAGCAATATTAAAGAGAATATAAAAGATACCGATTAGTTTAAATTCCAGAAAATAATACCAATGTGTGTGCCAAGACCTGGTGTCACAAGTGTATGAACATCTATTAGATTTTACAAAACTCCAAATGTTGTCTGAAATAAAATAAACATAATGTAAATATAAGAAGAGACATTGGTAGTTACAGAACGGCTTAGAAAGGCAGCTCACCACTATGCCTCTGGATAACGTGGGTGTAAGACGATAGGTCCCCCACTAGTACTTGCCTCAGGTCCTGCACAAAAAGTGCAGCAAGTGTAGTATGAGTACATAAACAACGTGTACCCAGTAAGTATCAAGCCTAATCTCGAAGTGGTAGAGACGAGATGGCCAACTTTGACACTCACTATGGGTCAATAATAATAATTGAAATAAAACTAGAATATCTAAATCAGCATGATTCACAGAATATAACAATAATTTATTTAACCAGCAGAAATAATTAAATTCCTTCAATTACAACAATTCTCAATATATTAATTAAAATCCTTCAATTCTAATAAATTTCCAATTTATCAATAGTCTCATTTACAGGAATAACAATAATTCCTTAACAAGCAGGGATAATAATTCTTTAAATTCCAAAGATTTCGAATTTATCAATTAGCTTCACAAGTTGCAATAAACTATTAAAATATCGTGTAATTATTATTATTAGGCACGATTTCTGCCGAGGTCGTACGGCCCGATCCAGAGTGTCGTATACACTACCGAGGGACGTGCGGCACGATCCATAGATGCATCTATCCAGTCGAGGCGTTCGGCCCGCTCCACAAGAAAGGAGGACATTTTCTTATGTACCTCCGAAAAGAGAGAATATTCATTATAAGATAAATTCGGGAGGGTGAACAATTTGTTTTAACAGTTAATTAATTTAAACAGAAAATTAAGCATATGAGATTTTCATCTTTAATATTATTCCCTAACAATTCACCATATCTTTAATATTATTCCCTAACAATTCACCATATATATATATATATCAAATAATTTTAATTAATTAAGGAATACAACTTGTACAAGTAATTCATGCTTTGAGTCCTAAACTACCCGGACTTTAGCATTAATAGTAGCTACGCACGGACTCTCATCACCGCGTGCGTACGTAGCCCCCACAATTAGCAACAATTATTAATTTAATCACTTATGGGTAATTTTCCCCTCACAAGATTAGACAAGAGACTTACCTCAATTTTCTCCAATTTAATCCACTAGAAGGCCTTTTCCACGATTATCCAACTCCCTCTGGCTAGAATCTAGCCAAAATAATTCGATACAATCACTAAAAATTATAGGAATCAATTCTATAAGAAAATACTACATTTTTCAATAAAAGTCCGAATCTACCCATAGCAAAATCACTAAATTCCGATAACAATTCGGCCCTCAAATCCTCAAATCTATCCAAGAGGGTTTTCAAACTTTTCCAACTCAATTCACCAATTAAATGATAAAAACAGTGATGGATTCGGGTAATTTAACCAATATTGAGTTAAGAACACTTACCCCATTGTTTTTTCTGAAAATCTCTGAAATATCGTCCAAATCCGAGCTCCAAATCGTTAAAAATAGAAAATGGGTCAGAACTTAAACTCTTTGCCCAGTGATTCCTTCTACGCGATCACGGACCAACTCACGCGATCGCATAGCATAAATTATTCTCCCCAGAAAATAACCCTACACGATCACAGAAAATTCCACGCGATCGCGAAGCACAGTCTCTGCAAGCCTACGCGATCGCGAGCCTCCTCACGAGATCGCGAAGCATTAAGCGCATGGTCCAGCTTCTACTTCGTTTCCTCTTCGCGAACGCGGTCTTAGCCACGCGTTCCCATAGCACGGCTTGCCAGACCTACGCGATCGCGGACTTTCCCACGCGATCACATAGAATAAATTTCCAGCTGCCCAAATTACACTATGCGATCGCAGACGGACATACGCGATCGTGTATAAGGAAATCAGAACAAAATTCCAGCAGCTATCAGCAATCTCCCAAAAGCCAAAAATGATCTGTTAGCCGTCCGAAACTCACCCGAGCCCCCCAAGTCCTCAACCAAATATACCAACAAGTCCCAAAATATCATACGAACTTAGCAGAACCCTCAAATCACACTAAACAATGCTAAAAACACGAATCACACACAGATTCAAGCCTAATGAACTTTGAAACTTTCAATTTCTACAAACGACGCCGGAACTTATCAATTCAAGTCTGCTTCACCTCAAATTTTGCATAAAAGTCATAAATAACATAACGGAGCAATAAAAATTTTCGAAACTAAATTCCGACCCCGATATCAAAAAGTCAACTCCCCGGTCAAACTTCCAAACTTAAATTCTTGTTTTAGCCATTTTAAGCCTAATTTAACTACGGACTTCCAAATAAAATTATGAACATGCTCAAAATCACCATAAGGAGCTATTGGAACCGTCAAATCCTGATTCCAAGGTCGTCTTTCTCAAAATTTTGACCGAAGTCAAACTTGGCACTTTAAGGCCAACTTAAGGAACCAAGTATTCTGATTTCAACCCGAACACTTCCAAGTCCCGAATCAATCATCCCCGCAAGTCATAAATATTTAAGAGCACATACGGGAAGTTTTATTTTAGGGAACGGGGTTCTAAAAGTAAAAATGACTGGTTGGGTCATTACATCTGCTTGGTCCAAACCCGAAATTCGGACCAAAATCCGATTACCCATTCACCCCCGAGCCCGGTTATGTAATTTGTTTTGGAATCCAACCTCAATTTGAGGTCTAATTCCTAATTTTACAAAAATCCCTAATTCTACCCAAACCCCCAATTTTCACCATGAAAACACTAGATTTTAGGTTGAAATCTTAGGAAATGTAATGAAAGATTGAAAGAAACTAGTTTAGAATCACTTACCAATGATTTGGGGAAGAAAGGTTCTTTGAAAAATCGCCTCTACGGTTTCTTGTTTTGAAAATTCTAAGAATGAGCAAAATCCTGTCTCTAAGTCCCATTTGATCAGTTGCAGATGTCGCATTTGCGACTTGGGGTTCACAAATGCGAGCCCCGCAAATGCGAATAATCTATCGCAAATGCGAAGACCTTCGCATCTCTGCATTTATCGCATTTGCAATGAAATGTTCGCAAATGCGAACTCTAACCTTCTGCAAATACGACCACCTGATCGCAATTGTGATCATGTACCCCCTGACCCACTTCGCAAATGTGAAGTATTTTTCGCAAATGCGAACATAATGTGGCCCAGCTACTCTTCACAAATGCGATAAGTTGCTCGCAAATGCGAACCCATCAGAGGTCGCAAATGCGAGATCAGAGGCCTACACCAGAATTGAAACACGAACTGAGTCTTTCTAAGTCCAAACCACTTTGTAGCCTATCCGAAATTCACCCGAGCCCTCGGGGCTCTAAACCAACTATGCACACAAGTCTTAAAACATCATACGAACTTGCTCGCGCGATCAAATCACCAAAATAACACCTAGAACTATGAATCGGACACCAAAATCAAATGAAATTTTCAAGAAACATTAGAATTGTTATATTAACAACCAGACGTCTGAATCACTTCAAACCAACTTCGTTCCATACCAAATTTGACAGATAAGTCATAAATGTAGTATTGGACCTATACCGGGTTCCGAAACTAAACTACGGACCCGATATCAATAAAATCAAACATTGGTCAAACTTTTAAAATCATTAAGCTTTCAAACTTTCAAATTTCAAACAAGTTTGATAACTCAAGACTTCCGAATTCGATTCTGGGCATACGCCCAAGTCTCAAATCACGATACAGACCCAACGAGATCGTCAAAATACGAATCCGGGTCAGTTTGCTCAAAACGTTGACCGAAATCAACTCAAATGGATCTTAAGGAAAAATATTCATATTTTCTCAGTTTTTTACAAAAAAGCTTTTCCGAAAAAACACTCGGACTGTGCACACAAATCGAGGAAGGCTAAAATGACATATTTAAGGCTTCAAAATGCAGAATTAGGTTCTAAAACATAAGATGACCTATCGGGTCATCACATTCTCCATCTCTAAAACAATCGTTCGTCCTCGAACGGACATAGAAAAGTACTTGGGTTGGTGAAAAGGTGGGGATATCTACTCTGCATGTACGACTCGGACTCCCAAGTAGCTGCCTCGATGGGCTGACGTCTCCACTGCACTCGGATTTAAGTATAACTCTTCGACCTCAACTGATGAACCTGCCGGGCTATAATAGCCACTGGCTCCTCCTCGTAAGTCAAATCCTTGTCCAACTGGACAGAGCTGAAATCTAACACATGGGACGGATCGCTGTGATACTTCCGGAGCATGGACACATGGAACACCGGATGAACTGCTGATAAACCCAGTGGCAACGCAAGCTTGTAAGCCACATCTCCCACTCTCTCAAGAATCTTGAAAGGCCCGATATACCGAGGGCTCAACTTGCCCTTCTTACCGAACCTCATCACACCCTTCATGGGTGATACCCGGAGCAACACTCTCTCTCCGACCATGAATGCAACATCATGAACTCTACGGTCGGCATAACTCTTCTGCCTGGACTGAGCTTTGCGAAGTCGATCCTACATAATCTTGACCTTATCCAAGGCATCCTGTACTAAATTTGTACCCAACAATCGAGCCTCCCCCAGCTCAAACCATCCAACTGGCAATCAGCACCGCCTACCATATAATGCCTCATAGGGAGCCATCTGAATGCTCGACGGGTAGCTATTGTTGTAGGAAAACTCCGCGAGCGGCAAGAACTGGTTTATAACACAAGCGCAAAGCATATCCTCCAATATCTGAATAGTGCGCTCGGATTGTCCGTCTATCTAAGGATGAAATGTTGTGCTCAGCTCCACCTGCGTGCCCAACTCACGTTGTACTGCTCTCCATAAGTGCGAGGCGAACTGCGTACCTCGATCAGAAATGATAGACATGGGCAAACCGTGAAGACGGACGATCTTGCGGATGTAAATCTCTGCCAACCGCTCGGAAGAATAGGTAACTGCCACAAGAATGAAGTACGCTGACTTGGTCAGCCTGTCCATAATGACCCAAACAGCATCGAACTTCGTCTGAGTCTGTGAGAGTCCAACAACGAAATCCATAGTGGTATGCTCCCACTTCCACTCAGGAATGTCCATCCTCTGAAGCAAAGCACCAGGTCTTTGATGCTCACACTTTACCTGCTCACAATTTAGACACCGAGCTACATATGCAACTATGTCCTTATTCATTCTCCTCCACCAATAATTTTGTCGCAAGTCTCGATACATCTTGGCGGCACCCGAATGAATAGAATACCTGGAACTGTGAGCCTCTTCAAGAATCAACTCACGAAGTCCATCCACATTAGGCACACAAACACGACACTGCATCCTCAAAACTCCATCATCTCCAACAGTAGCCTGCTTGGCACCACTGTGTCGCACTATGTCCTTAAGGACAAGCAAATGAGGGTCGTCATACTGCCTTTCCCAGATGCGCTCAAACAAGGAAGACCGAGTGACTGTACAAGCTAGGACATGACTGGGCTCAGAAACATCCAATCTCACAAACTGATTGGCCAAGGCCTGAACATCTAATGCAAGCGGTCTCTCACTGACTGGAATGTACGCAAGGCTACCCATA
Source organism: Nicotiana tomentosiformis (assembly GCF_000390325.3). Classification (NCBI taxonomy): domain Eukaryota; kingdom Viridiplantae; phylum Streptophyta; class Magnoliopsida; order Solanales; family Solanaceae; genus Nicotiana; species Nicotiana tomentosiformis. The sequence continues at coordinate 98,166,043 of NC_090813.1, read as the reverse complement.
CTCGCAGCCTTTCTACTCAAAACGTCGGCCATCGCATTGGCCTTCCCGGGATGATACAAGATGGTGATACAAGATACTAGCTTTGTAGCCTCTCGAAGATAAGTACAAACATCTCTGTACCGATCCTCAAGACTCTACTAAACTCATTCGTGACTCTTACAACCTGTGAACCTAGAGCTCTTATACCAACTTGTCACGGCCCAAAATCCCACCGCAGGCGTCGTGATGGCACTTAGTCTCTAAGACTAAGTAAGCCGATTATAAATACAATTCAAGCTATATTTTTTTAGATAATCGAAACCAACAGCGGAAATAATTACAAACAACCTCCCAAGACTGGAAATACTGATTCATGAACTCTAACTAAATATATGAAATTATCTCAAGGATCGAATACTCAATACTGTTTGAATAATGATTAACAGTACAATAAAATAGAAAGACTCCAAGGGACTACGGAGACCAAGCAGCTCTACCTTGAATCCTTGTGATCCCACTCTAACTATGTCTGAGTCCGATATCTCAAATACCTGGCTCTGCACAAACATGTGCAGAAGCGTAGTATGAGTACACCACAGTCGGTACCCAGTAAGTATCAAGACTAACCTCGGTAGAGTAGTAACGAGGTACAGTCAAGACACTCACTAGTCTAACAACCTGTGCATAGTATACAAAAATAATAGAAAAATAAATAGCAGTGATAGAAATAATAATCAACTAGTGATGTAAATAGCAAGGCAGCAAGAACTCCATAAATATTGCTCAAACAGATAATGAACACAAGTACAACCAATAATCAAGTCATTCAAAATATACATCTTTCATCTATAAGTTTTTCAATAGAAATCTCTCGAATATAATCTTTTCCAATAAATATATTTTGAACATACTTCTTTCAATTAAATATCCTTCAAATATAATTCTTTCAAATAAATATCTTTCGAATATAATTCTTTCAAATAATATCCTTCAAATATAATTCTTTCAAATAAATGTCTTTCGAATATAATTCTTTCAAATAATATTTTGAATATAATCCTTTCAAATAAAAGTCACCTTGTGAAACCTCATCTCATAATCATAAAATACGGGTCTCAGCCCACTTTCATATTTCCACGGCACCTCGTGCCAATATCTATATCACAACCGTACGGACAACTCACGTGCCAATATCCCCATCATATTTTCCCCAGCACATCGTGCCAACAATTCATATATGTTGCGGCGTGCAACCCGATCCCATATAATATTAATCATACCAGTTGCGGCGTGCAACCCGATCCCATATAATATAATCCGCTTGGCAATAGCCAAAGGCTCCCAATTTCAACATAGATCAGAATATTATCAAGTTTACCGAAACAACAAGACAAGTTTCACAAGATATAAAAATAAACACAAGAAAAATCACAACATCACATGAAAATTACCAACGCAATAACCCCACATCATCAGATAAAAATTACCAACACAATAACTCCACATCATCACATATCATCCCTGACAATAGCCACCCTTATCTCTCCTATAGCCACCCTTATCACTCATATAATAGCCTCTTTTATCCCTCCGCCCTGACATTATTAATAGCCACCCTTATCGCTCATATAGCCACCTTTATCGCTCCGTATAATAGCCACCCTTATCACTCCGCCCAGACAATATCCCAACACATAACCACAGTGAAATGCCATCCTTATACCCACATAATATCAACGGTGAAATGCCACCCTTATATCCTCATAATAATAACTCAAATCACACAACAATTTACACGGAATATTATCACGACAACACAACACAATCAATTCATATCACAATTTGCCCAATGACCACAACCAATTCCAATGATATAGTAAAATCAATAAATTTCTCAAAAATATCCCAAGGCTCCACACAACATATATAAATTCTCAAAACAACAATATAGATGGAAAAGTAACTCAAGCATAGGACAACGCCTTCTTTAATCCAGATTTTAATAAATATAAATTATTGCCTCATTTTAAACTTATTTAATAATTATTTGCAGATAAGGATTCCGTAATGAATTTAATTCCAAGAAAAATATCAAATCAATAAGCACACTGAATTCACATAAAAATCCAAGTAACAATAACACCAAATTATCATATAAAATACAATTTCGACAAACAAGGAACGAGGCATGATAATTCAAGGATTTACTAAGTTCCAATAATTTTCTAATTTAATATATAATGGTGTGTACGAATTTTAACCGATATAATTTGCACATATAAATCAAGTACGTACTCGCCACCTTGCGTACACGGCTTTCAATCACATAATTTCCACATAAGACTCAATGCCTAAGGGGTAATTCCACCGCTCAAGGTTAGGCAAGATACTTACCTTTTTGAAGTTAGGCCGATATTTCCAAAATAGCCTTCTTGCTCAAATTTACCTCCGGACAGCTCGAACCTATCCAATTTAATTATATAACTTCATTAAAATTCATCGGGAATAATTCCGGATAATAAAACGTCGACTTAAAATTTTTCATTAAAAAGACAACAAAAGTCAACGCGGGGCTTGCCTCTCGGAACCCAACATAATTTTCACGAAATCCGAGCGCTCGTTCCGATACGAGTTTAACCATACCAATTTTATCAAATTCCGATAATGAATCAACCACCAAATCTTAAATTTTTATTTTTGAAAAGTTTTACAAATTTCTCCATTTTCTTCTATTTGATTAACTAATACTTGATGAAAATAACCATGGAATCATGAAGTATAATCACTTTTGAATATAGAATACTTACCCCAATCAATATGGTGAAAATCGCCTCAAAAATCGCTTCAATCTGAGCTTCATAGCTCCAAATATGTTAAAATGGCCGAAACCCCAAAATATAGCTTCTGCCAAGGTAGGTCGCATCTTTAAAATGCCGCCTACTTCCAACTTATTTCCAACCAAAAATTGAAGTGAAAACTACAGTACCAGGTTTTGGTTAATTGATCATAACTTTCTATACAAATGTCCAAATGATGAATGGTTTAACTTTATGGAATATACACACCAAGGGCTACAGCTTTCATGTTTTGCTCATCTCCCAATTCCTTAAAGATTGTGAGATGTACGCTCCCAAAGTTAGCCCTATGCAGCAGAAATTTCTGGCGATGCACACTGCTATAGCCAAAATCGACCCTACCAGCCTTCAGTCAATTGATCATAACTTTATGTACAAATATCTAAATAATAAATGGTTTATCATTCTAGAAACTAGAATCAATGAGCTACAACTTTCAAGTTTTGATAATTTCCAGATTCCTTATAGATTTCGAGATATAAGCTCCAAAGTCAGATTTGCGCATCAAAAATTTCACACATTGCTGTCAAATATCGGCAGTTAAAAATGATCTGAAACTCACCCGAGCCCCTCAGGACCCAGTCCGAACACACCAACAAGTATCCAAACATATTATGGACTTAGTCTAGGTCTCAAATCACATCAAACAACGCTAAAAACATGAATCACACCCCAATTCAAGCTTAATAAAAACTAACGAATTCCAAATTCTACATTCGATGCCGAAACCTATCAAATCAATCCGGAATAACTCCAAATTTTGCATGCAAGTCATAAATGACATAATGGAGTTGTTTCAATTTTTAGAATTGAATTTTGACCCCAATATCAATAAAGTCAACTCCCGATCAAACTTTTCAAAAATCTTCTATTTTCCAACTTTCACAAAATGCGCTGAATTGTCCTACGGACATCTAAATCCAAATCTGGACATGCTCCTAAGTCCGAAATAACCATATGAAACTATTTGAATCATTAAAATTCTATTCCGGTGTCGTTTTCTCAAAAGTCACATCTTCGGTCAAACTTTAGAAATTCAAGCTTTATAAAATCAAACTTTTTGTTTGTTTTTTTAAAAACTAACGGAAAATGTGCCTACACATCTCGGAATAACTTTAAATTTTGTACATAAATCACAAATATTGTTACAAAGTTTATCGAACTCTCGGAATCCAAATCGGGACCCGGTATCAACAAAAATCCAATTATGGTCAAATTTAGGAATTCTTTAAACCTTTAAATTTCTAGTTTCCGTCAAATGGCGATAATTCAAGCTAGGGACTTCCAAAATTGATTCCGGGCATACGCCCAAGTCCCAAATCACAATACGGACCCAACAAAACTCTCAAAACACTGATCCGGATTTGTTTGCTCAAAATATTGATCGAAGTCAACACAAATGAGTTTTAAAGGCAAAATTTCACATTTTCTTTGCTTTTTCAAATAATTTTTTTCCGTAAAAAGATACGGATTGCACATGCGAATCGAGGAAGGATGAATGGAACTATTCAAGGTCTCGGAATACATCAATGAAGGTTAAAATTAAAAATGACCTATCAGGTCATCACATTCTCCACCTCTAAAACAAACGTCCATCCGCGAACGTCGCAAGAATTATTTTGAGTAACTCAAATTGTTGAGTGTACTATTACACACCTACTCATGGTGAGTCCATGTCACTGAAATTTTAACATGGTCCGACAACACCATCTCAGTTGAGATTATTTCTTTTATCCACATTTATAAATTTTAAAACCAATTTCTTACACTCCAAACATTTCCAAAAGGCCTGATTTTTCATATCAACACACGGTATTAGTCTCAACCGGTTGTAGCAACTCGTGCCTACGCACACATCATATGTATGCCCATAACCACATCTCTGGTCATAATAGATGTTCATAATTAATTTCAGCATCGTCAATTAACCTCATATTAACCAAAACCTCATTTCGAATTTTCACAACATTGACAGCAAAACGTGAGGCATGAAACCTCATAACTATTTACCCGACTTAATGAGTCACATTTAATGCCACCTGGGCACTCACCTCGTGGGCTAAAACTCAATAATTACAACACGAATATAGTTAAATGCGCACAATAATATATAAAAGAATTATCAAATAAGCCTAACAAGCATGACTCCCTATTAACACTATAGTATAAATTTAAATTTCACAAAGGGAGAATTTAAACACATAAATTTTCACCACAAGAACCTCGTCCTTATATAACTTCCACCGCGGCTTGTAGCCCAATTTAAATATTTTACATCATATAAAAATTGTGAGGATATCGTCCTCAACTCTGCATCACAAGTATTTTGTACATTGTGCCAATTGAAAATTTTCCATTCCCTTTCTTTCTTCTTTTTGTTTTTTTTTATTTATAAATTCTGTGAAATAATTTCACAACACACAATGAACCCCCATACAGGTAGGTCATATAATTCACAAATTTTAATCAAACTATCCCGAATTTATATCAAAACCCACTGTAGTGAGTAACAGAAAGTCACTTTTGGACTCGTAGCCCTCAAAAGTGTACAAAACAAAATGCTAGACACGGGCTAACACCATCAAATCTTACAATAGGGATAAACACGTAAGTGGTGTACAAAATGACTAACTTACCATACATGGAGCATACCTATAACGACACCATCTGGTGTAGCGGCCTCAGCCATACCATATCAATTATATCAACGGGTCGGGTCTTGTAACGACCCGGCAAGTTGTTTTGAGAATTGTAGCCACATTCTCCTATTTACTACTCAATTTATGCTTTACAGTTGTTATGTGACTTGTCGGGATGATTAGTTTGGGTCCGATGAGATTTTAGGAATAAATTGGAACACTTAGTTCCAAGGTTTAAAGTTTAAGTTGAAATAGTGACCGGATGTCGACTTATATGTAAACGACCCCGAAATAGAGTTTTGATGATTCCAATAGCTCGGTATGATTATTTTGGACTTAGGAGCGTGTCCGGACATTTATTTGGAAGTTCGTAGTGAAATTTGGCTTGAAATGGCGAAAGTTGAATTTTTGGGAAGTTTGACCGGGGAGTTGACTTTTTGATATCGGGGTCGGAATCCAATTCTGAAACTTTCATAGCTCCGTTATGTCATTTATGACTTGTGTGCAAAATTTGAGGTCAATCAAACTTGATTTGATTGGTTTCGGCATCGAATGTAGAAGTTGGAAATTCTTAAGTTCCTTAAGCTTGAATTGGGGTATGATTCGTGGTTTTAGCGTTGTTTTATGTGATTTGAAGTTTTGACTAAGTTTATATGATGTTTTAGGACTTGTTGGTATGATTTGACGGGGTCCCGAGGGACTTAGATGTATTTTTGGATCATTAGTTGAGAGACTAGTAAATTTAAAAACTTTTGGAGTTTGACCATGGTCAATATCAGGTCAAGATGACCTCTTTTCAGTGTTTTGAGTGCGTGAGCAGGTTCGTAGCGTATTTTATGATTGAAATTCATATATGGTTTGTGTCTGGAAGGTTCCGGATGAGTTTCGGGGTGGTTTCGGATCATTTCGGAGAAGTTTGAGTTTGTTGGTTTCTGGTGAGGTACTGTTCATTCGCAATTGCGAACACTGTTCATTGGAGGTTACTGTTCACTCGCAATTGTGAATAATTTATCGAAATTTGTGATGATTTTGGATTTTAGTGCAGTTCGCAATTGCAAACACTATTCATGTGAGGTTACTATTTATTCGCATATGCAAAGTTTTTGTCCGCAAATGCAAGCCTAGACAGAATGTTTAAGTTCTGAAAATGGGACTTCGTCCCATTTTCCATTTTTACCGATTTGGAGCTCGGGAAAAAGGCGATTTTCGGGAGATTTTCAAGGAAAACAACGGGGTAAGTGTTCTTAACTCAATATTGGTCAAATTACCCAAATCCATGGTTGTTTTTAACATTTAATTGATGAATTAAGTCGAAAGATTTAGAAAATTCTCTTGGTTTATTTTGAAGATTTGAGGGTCGAGTTGATGTCAGATTTTAGTAAAAATAGTATGGCCGGACTCAAGGTTGAATGAGCGTTCGTATTTTGTAACTTTTATCGGGTTCCGAGACGTGGTCCCCACGGGCTTTTTGGGTTAAATTTTGAATTTTGTTAGAAAATTTGTATTTTCTTATGGAATTTATTCCTATAATTTGTATTAATTGAATCGAATTAATTATGATTAGATTTCAGCCGGCCAGAGTCGGAAAATCGAGGAAAAGGCATACTACTTGACTGATTGAGCGTGGTTTGAGTTAGTGACTTGTCTAAATTTGTATGGGAGAAATTTCCCTTAGGATTGGTATTGATATAAAAATATTGATGCGTTGAAAGTCATGTACACGAGGTGACGAGTGTGTACACGGGCTAAATGTGGAAGATTATGTCTTTAAATTGTGTAGAACACTATTGCATATTAATTAAATTATTTTATTATGTTATATTCATCATCACTAAAATATTTTTGTATTTTAAATTTGCCTGACCTATTCATGCTAAGTGTTTTACCTGTTTAGTTGAAACTCTGTTTCTTTTGTTCTGTGCATTATTTGAAAGTTGGATTTCTTAATTTAAATATTATTAAAAAATAAAGTATTTTACATTTAAAATTTTGATGTTAAGTCAAGATGTTAAATTTGTGAAATAATAGTTTTGATGAATCTTTTGTGAAGATTTTTGTATTCATTGTGATTGAGCCATGAGCTTCGTATTGTGGAAATAATGGATATTATTTTGCTGAATATTTTGTGAAACTTTGTACTCATTGTGATTGAGCCGTGAGCTCCTTACTGTGGAAAATATTCTTGTTGTTGATTTATTTTGGCAAGTTGAAATATTTGGACACTTGAGGTGCAAATTGTAATATATTATGATATTGATACGCATGCGGTGGTATAAGGTCTGAGTGTTGAAACGCATGCGGTGAGATAAGGGTGGCTTGATATACGTGGCTATAAGAGGAACTACTAGAAGTCATACGGTGTGATAAGGGTGGCTAAAACGCGGGATGCTATTTCGGAAAAAATATTTTCTTTAAAATTTAATGTGAAGGCTCCCGCGGTGATATAAGCAAATGAGATATTGTGCATTTATTTATGATTTAGGACTACGAGGCGGTACCTCGGGAGTGCCCTTGTTGATATTTCCTTATGGCTGCATTTCTCTTTGATTATTGTTGTGATTTTTCTTAAAGTTGTAAATTTTTGTTTTCCTTCTGCGAGGTATTATTTACCCTTATTTTGTGTAATTTAATGGTGACATACCACTTACTTGATTCATTCCCATTTTTATTTTTATTATTATTTAATTGTTAAACTTTTTACCATGTCTTTTATTATTCCAGTAGGGCCTGACCTGATCCTGTCACTACTCTATCGAGGTTAGGCTTGGCACATACTGGGTACCACTATGGTGTATTCATACCACGCTTCTGCACATCTTTTTATGCAGATCCAGGTACTTCCTACCAGCCCAGATGTCAGTGAACTACCTGTGTACGGAAGCTTGTGACTTATTTTTACCGGGTTTTGGGAGTTGTAAATATGTGAATTTGCAGATTTATTTATTTTAGATTTCTATTGTTATTCCGCATTGATAGGCTTACCTAGTCTTAGAGACTAGGTACCATCATGACATCCTACGGAGGGAATTTGGGGTGACAAGTTGGTATTAGTGCTCTAGGTTCATAGGTGTTATGAGTCACAAGCAGGTTTAGTAGAGTCTCGCGGATCGGTACGGAGACGTCTGTACTTATCTTCGAGAGGCTATGGAACTGTTAGGAAAAATATTCACTTATTTGATTCCTTATCGTCCGCATTTTTTGACTTCAAAATTTTAAACCATTGTCTTTCTATTCTCTCATATATGGTGAGGACACGTACAACTGGATCTGATGATCAGACACTCGTGCCCCCTGTTGGAGCCGCAAGAGGCCGGGGCTGGGGCAGAGGTCGTGCCAGAGGCCGAGGAAGACCACGTGGTGCAGCCAGAGCACCTACACAATCTGTTGTAGCAGAGCCACCAGTAGCTCCAGTCGGAGAGCAGGCACCTGAGACGCCTGTTACTACACATGCACTTCAGAAGACTCTTGCCCAGTTTTTAAGCATGTTTGGTACTTTAGCTCAGGCAGGGTTGATTCCACTTGCTCCAGCCACATCTCAGGTCGGGGGAGGAGCACAAACTCCCACTGCTCGTACCCCAGAGCCACGAGCCCGGGTTGACCATGCCCCGGAGGTTATACTAGTGCAGCCAATTATTCCAGTTCGGCCCAAGATTAGGGCAGCAGTTTCAGAGGGGAAGCAGCTTAGGCTCGAGAGGTACAAGAAGTACCACCCACCCACATTAAGTGGTTTAGCTTTAGAGGATGCTCAGGGTTTTCTTGAGGAATGTCATCGTATCCTCCATACTATGGGTATTGTGAATTCCAGTGGAGTTTCTTTCACGGAATTACAGCTTAGAGGAGTGGCCTACCAGTGGTGGCGGGCATGTGAGTTAGATAGTCCGGCTGAGGCAGCTTCACTCACTTGGACTCAATTTTTAGATATATTTTTGAGGGAGTATGTTCCTCAGAGTCTTAGAGATGCATGGCGCATAGGGTTTGAGCAGTTGTGCCAGGGTTCTATGACTGTGTCAGAATATGCGGTCTGATTCAGTGATTTGGCTAGGAATGCACCAGCCTTCGGTACTATTGTTCTAGAGCGGGTTCGTCGATATATTGAGGGGCTCTACCCTAGTATCAGATTCAGTATGGCCCGAGAAATGGAGATGAACATCACATACCAACGGGTGGTGTCAATTGCTAGGAGATTGGAGGGTATGCGAACTTGAGAGAGAGAAGAGAGGGAAGCTAAGAGACCTCAGGATTATGGCACATATAATAGTTCTCGTGCCCCAGCTGCAGGCTATGTGAGCCATCCTATTCATTCAGCACTTCCAGCTTCCAGCGGTATTCTGGCTACTCCCAGACCTCAGGTTCCATATTATGCACTACCAATGTCTACTGTACCTCCTGTATGTGGTGCTTTCAGCGGGAAGTCCATTCGATCGGGCCCGAGCCAGTCCCAATAGCCACATCCTCTGATGGCTTGTTTTGAGTGTGGTGACACTCGTCATATAATTAGGAATTGCCCCAAACTTAGGAAAGGTGCACCTCCATAGATTTCTCAGGCCCCACCCATTCCACAGGGCCCTCAGCTTCTCAAGACATAATCACTGCACCAGTTGCTACTACACCTGCATAGCCAGCTAGAGGTGGAGGTCGAACAGGTAGAGGTCACCCTAGAGGGGAAGGCCAGGCAAGATATTATGCCCTTCCTGTTAGGATGGAGGCAGTTGCATCTGATTCTGTTATCACATATATTATTCTGGTCTGTCATAGGGATGCATCAGTCTTATTTGATCCAGGCTCCACTTATTCTTATGTGTCATCTTATTTTGCCCCGTATTTGGGAGTATCCAGTGATTCTTTGAGTTCTTTTGTTTATGTATCTACACCCGTGGGTGAATCTATTATTGTTGACCGCGTGTATCGGTCGTGTTTGATTGTTATCAGTAGTCTTGAGACCGGAGCTAATTTTATTATTGCTTAGTATGGTGGATTTCGATATTATTTTGGGCATAGACTGGTTGTCGCCCTATCACGCTATCCTTGATTATCATGCCAAGACGGTGACGTTGGCTATGTCAGGTCTACCATGGCTAGAGTGAAGAGGTACCTTGGATTATGTTCCTAGCAGGGTTGTTTCGTTTCTTAAGGCTCAACGAATGGTTGAGAAGGGGTGTGATGTGTATCTAGCCTATGTGAGAGATGTTAGTATTGATACTCCTACCGTGGAGTCAGTTCCTGTAGTAAGATATTTTCCTGATGTATTTCCAACGGATCTTCCGGGTATGCCACTCGATAGGGATATTGACTTTGGCATTGATTTGTTACCAGGCACTCAGCCTATTTCTAGTCCACCATATGGTATATCCCCAGCAGAATTGAAAGAATTTAAAAGAGCAGTTACATGAGTTACTTGATAAGGGCTTCATTCGACACAATGTATCACCTTGGGGTGCTCTTGTATTATTTGTGAAAAAGAAAGATGGTTCTATGTTGATGTGTATTGATTACTGCCATTTGAACAAGGTTACAGTGAAGAACATGTACTCATTGCCACATATTGATGACCTATTTGATCAGCTTCAGGGTACCAGAGTGTTCTCTAAAATTGATTTGCGGTCAGGATATCATCATTTGAAGATTTGAGAACTATATATTCCAAATACTGCCTTCAGGACTCGGTATGGTCATTACGAGTTCCATGTAATATCATTTGGGCTGACCAATGTCCCAGCAGCATTTATGCATTTTATGAATAGTGTATTTCAGCCCTATCTTGACTCATTCATCATTGTGTTTATTGACGACATTCTGATGTACTCCTGGAGCCGGGAAGATCATGAACAGCACCTGAGGACTGTGCTTTAGACTTTGAGAGAAAAGAAATTGTATGCATAATTTTCAAAGTGTGAATTCTGGCTTGATTCTGTAGGATATTTGGGTCATGTGGTAACGAACAAGGAGATCCAGGTAGATCCGAAGAAAATTGAAGCAGTACAGAGTTGGCCCAGACCGTCATCAGCTACTGAGATCCGGAATTTTCTTAGCTTGGCGGGGTATTATCGCCGATTTGTATAGGGTTTCTCTTCTATTGTTGCACCTATGACCAAATTAACCCAGAAGGGTGCTCCGTTCAGGTAGACCGAGGAATGTGAGGAGAGCTTTCAAAAGCTCAAGACCGCTTTGACTATAGCCCCAATATTGGTATTGCCTACAGGTTCAGGGTCTTATACTGTGTATTGTGATGCGTCGCTCATTGGTCTCGGTGCAGTGTTGATGCAAGATGGTAGGGTGATTGCATATGCGTCCAGACAATTAAAGGTACATGAGAAGAATTTTTTGGTCCACGACCTTGAGTTAGCACCTATTGTTCATGCCTTGAAGATTTGGCGGCATTATATGTACGGTGTCCATTGTGAGGTATACACCGATCACCGGAGTCTACATTATCTATTTAAACAAAAAGATCTTAACTTGTGGTAGCGGAGGTGGTTAGAGTTGCTTAAGGATTATGATATCACCATTCTCTATCATCCTGGAAAGGCCAATACAGTTATCGGTGCCTTGAGTCATAAGGCGGAGAGTTTGGGCAGCTTAGCATATTTACTGGTAGCAGAGAGGCCTTTAGCCTTGGATGTTCAGGCCTTAGCCAATCAATTTGTTATATTGGATATTTCCGAGCTGAACCGAGTTTTGGCTTGTGTGGTTTCTCAGTCTTCTCTTTATGATCGTATCAGAGAACGTCAATACAATGACCCCATCTGCTTGCCCTTAAGGACACAGTTCAGCACGGTGATGCCAAGAAAGTCACTAGTGGAGATGATGGTGTATTACGGATGCAGGGCAGGCTATGTGTGCCCAATGTAGATGATTTGTGTGAGCTGATTCTCCAGGAGGCTCACAGTTTACGATACTCCATTCATCCGGGGTGCTACAAAGATGTATCAGGACTTGAGACAACACTATTGGTGGAGGCGGATGAAGAAAGACATAGTGGAATATGTAGCTCGGTGCCCAAATTGTCAGCAGGTGAAGTATGAGCATCAGTGACCGGGTGGATTGCTTCAGAAGTTAGAGATTCCAGAATGGAAATGGGAGTGAATCACTATGGATTTCGTTGTTGGGCTCCCACGGACTCAGAGGAAATTCGATGCAGTTTGGGTAATTATGGATAGATTGACCAAGTCAGCTCATTTCATTCATGTGGTTACTACTTACTCTTCGGAGCAGCTGGCTCAGGTCTATATTCGCAAGATTGTCATACTTCATGGCGTACCAGTATCTATCATCTCTGACCGGGGTACGCAGTTTACATCACGGTTCTAGAGGGTTGTACATCGTGAGTTGGGAATTCGGGTAGAGTTGAGTACAATATTTCACCCTCAGATGGACGGACAGTCCGAACGCATTATTCAGATATTGGAGGATATGCTTCGTGTGTGTGTGTGATAGATTTTGGGGGTGTTTGGGATTAGTTCTTGCCACTTGCGGAGTTTGCTTACAATAACAGTTATCAGTCGAGCATTCAGATGGTGTCGTATGAGGCCTTATATGGTAGGCAGTGCAGGTCTCCAGTGGGTTGGTTCGAGCCGGGTGAAGTTAGGCTATTGGGTACGGACTTAGTTCAAGATGCTTTGGAAAAGGTTAAATTGATTTAGGATCGGCTTTGTACAGCCCAATCTAGACAAAAGAGTTATGTGGATCGGAAGGTTCGTAATATCGCATTCATGGTTGGTGAGCGGGTCTTGCTCCAGGTTTTGCCCATGAAGGGTGTTATGAGATTTGGGAAGAAGGGCAAGTTGAGCCCTAGGTATATTGAGCCTTTTGAGATTCTTGAAAGAATTGGAGAGGTGGCTTATAGACTTGCACTACCACCTAATCTCTTTGCAGTTCATCCACTGTTCCATGTTTCCATGCTCCGAAAGTATCATGGCGATGCATCTCATGTATAAGACTTCAGCTCGGTCCAGTTGGATAAGGATCTATCTTATGTTAAAGAGCCAGTGGCCATTTTGGACAGACAGGTTAGAAAGCTAAGATTAAAGAGTATTGCTTCAGTAATGTCACGACCCAAATTCTCCCTCCGTGAATTGTCGTGATGGCACCTAGTCTCTACGACTAGGCAAGCCTAACACTTGCGGAAAAGAAATGAAAAACATAAAAATTAACAACTAACAGTAACAGATATTTTTAATAAGCAATTGAGATGTCGGTCGGTATATACAATAATCAAATCTCGAAATTTTCATAACACTCCCAAGACCCGGAATACTGTAAGTCACAAGCTTCTACGAAGTTCTAACTGTTCTATACATCAGTGTCTATAGAAATAAGAGAAGAATCAACATAGGAGGATAGAGGGGGACTTCGAGGATCTGCGGGCGTGAGCAGATGTACCTTGAAGTTCTCCGAAAATAGCAGCGACTGCAACTAAGGACAAGGCTGGTAAAAGGAACCTGGATCTGCTCACGAAAAACATGTGCAGGAAAGGGTGTGAGTACACCACAGTGTCAAGCCTAACCTCGGCCGAGTAGTGACGAGGTCAGGTCAAGGCCCTACTGCTATATAATAAATAAGCAAGAGAGTATAATAATACAATAAGAGACTGGAATTTAAACAAAGAGAACATAGCAAAGTAGCAACACAGAACACAGGGATAAACAACAGGGGATCTCCTGAGATACCGTCTCGTAGTCCCAAAATAAAAGTGCAAGGAGATCTCCCGAGGTACCGCCTCGTAGTCTCAAAAGTAAATATGCAAGGAGAAATCCCGAGGAACCGCCTCGTAGTCTCAAAAGTAAATGTGCAGGGAGATCTTCCGAGGAACCGCCTCGTAGTTTCAAAAGTAAATATGCAGGGGGGTCTCCCGGGATCCCGTCTTGTAGTCCCAAAGTAAATACGCAAGGGGATCTCCCGGGATACCGTCCCGTAGTCCCGAAGTAAATACGCAACTCAAACAAATGAATATAATAGTTACAGCAAGAAACCTATAATTTAGACTAAGTAAAAGTCAAGAAAGAAGCAGGATTTACTAAACATGCTGCAAAGAGTTCAAATAGGCAATTAGGACACATAGACATGCTATTCTCACCTAACATGATAACCACACATGCTAGTATACTCAGATAAGATGAAAATAGGCAATTACTCGGTAAAAATTAGGTTTTTTCCACAAATATCCTGTGTACGCTCTCATCACCTCACGTACACGGCGCTCACATATCATAACAACACCAAATTCTAAGGGGATTTCCCCCACACAAGGTTAGGCAAGCCACTTACCTCGAGCCAAGCTCAATCAATCTGTAACAATACTCTTTCCACGAAAATCCGACTCCGAATAGCCCAAATCTAGTCAAAATCAATTACATATCATAAATATAACTACAAGGAACTAATCTAGCTACTGAAATCAAAGCTAAAGCAAGAAATTGAAAAATTGCCCTAAAATGTCTCCCCGGGCCCACGTCTTGGAATCGGGTAAAAATCAAAAAATATGAACACCCATTCACTCACGAGTTCACTCGTACCAAAATTATCCAAATCTGATGTCAAAATCCCAATCAAAACCCAAAATCTTAGTTGAAGAACTTCTTTCCATTTTTCCCCAATTTTCAACCCAAATCCAAAATTTAATGATGAAATTAATGATAGATTAGTGGGATACAACCAAAACCAAGTGTAGAATCATTACCTAGTCGATGTCTCTGAAAACATCTCAAAATATCATCCAAATCCGAGCTCCCAAACACAAGTTTTGATAAAAATGGTCAAACCCTCGTTTTTGAAATGTTTAATACTGCCCAGTTATTCCTTAATCGGGATCGCGGGAATAGCCTCGCTATCGCCAAGCTCAACTTTGCTGCCCCAAAAATTTACTCTACACGAATGCGTAAAACACCACGTGAACGCGATGCTCTGACTCTCATACTTACGCGATCGCGAACAACCCAACGCGTTCACGATGAGCAAAAGGTGTAGTCCAGCTTTGGTCCACTTAATACTATGCGAACGCGACCTTGGCTCTGCGTTCGTGAAGCACCACCTCACATCACTATGCATTCGCATGCCCCTGTCCGCGAACGCGAAGAAAAATTCCATCTTTTCGCCCAACTAGCTTACGCGATCGCGGATCACCCCACGCGATCGAGTGTAAGGAAACCAGAACTCAGACACCAGAAAACTTCAGCAACCTCCTAAGTGTAAAAATTGATCCGTTGGGCATCCGAAACACGAGGCCCCCAGGACCTCAACCAAATATACCAACCAATCCTAAAACACCATACAAACTTATTCAAACCCTCGAACCACATCAAACAATGCTAAAATCATGGATCGCCCTCCAATTCAAACTTAAAGAACTTGAAACTTCAAATTTCCACAACCGATGCCGAAACCTAGCAAACCACGTCCGATTGACCCCAAATTTTGCACACATGTCATATTCAACCCTACGGACTTACTCCAATTTCCAGAATTGGAATCCGACCCCGATATCAAAAAGTCCACTACCGGTCAAAATCTCCAAAATTTTGACTTTCGCCATTTCAAGGGTAAATGAGCTACATGCTTCCAAAATACTATCCGGACACGCCCCTAAGTCCAAAATCACCTAGCGGAGCTAAGGAACTCCATTACGGAGTAGTCTTCACACAGTTCTGACTACGATCCAAATCATAAGGCTTAAACCTCCATTTAGGGACTAATTATCCAAAACACTCCAAAAACCAAAATGAAACCTCCCAACAAGTTACAATAGCAGAAAATAGATAAGGGAGAAGCAGTTAATAGGGGATCGGGGCTATAACTCTCAAAACGACTGGCCAGGTCGTTACATCCTTCCCCTCTTAAAATAATCGTTCGTCCTCGAATGAACATAAAGACATACCTAAAGTGGTGAAAAGATGAGGATAACGGCTACGCATAACATGCTCGGTCTCCCAAGTCGCCTCCTCGACCGAATGAGCTCTCTACTAAACCTTTACGGAAGCAATGTTCTTTGACCTCAGCTTTCGAACCTGCCTGTCCAAAATAGCCATTATCTCCTCAACATAAGATAGATCCTTGTCCAACTGAACTGAGCTGAAATCCAATACATGAGTCGGATCGCCGTGATACTTCCGGAGCATAGAAACATGGAATACTGGATGGACCCCTGCAAGACTGGGAGGCAAGGCAAGCTCATAAGAAACCTCCCCAACGCGTCGCAACACCTCAAATGGGCCGATAAACTATGGGCTCAGCTTGCGCTTCTTCCCGAACCACACAACACCCTTCATATGCGAAACCCGGAGCAAGACATGCTCTCCAACCATGAATGCAACATTGCGAACCTTCTGATCCGCATAACTCTTCTGTCTGGACTGGGTTGTGCGAAGTCGATCCTGAATCACCTTCACCTTATCCAGGGCATCCTGAACCAAGTCTATACCCAATAATCTAGCCTCACCCGGCTCGAACCAACCCACTAGAGACCGACACTGCCTACCATACAGAGCCTCATACGGTGCCATCTGAATGCTTGACTGATAACTGTTGTTGTAGGCAAACTTCGCAAGTGGCAAGAACTGATCCCAAGCACCCCCAAAATCTATCACACAAGCGCGGAGCATATCCTTCAGTATCTGAACAGTGCGGTCGGACTGTCCGTCCGTCTGAGGGTGAAATGTTGTGCTCAACTCAACCGAGTACCCAACTCCTGATGTACAGCCCTCCAAAACCGTGATGTAAACTGTGTACCCCAGTCAGAGATGATAGATACTGGTACGCCATGAAGCATGACGATCTCGCGGATGTAAATTCGAGCCAGCTGTTCGGAAGAATAAGTAGTCATCACAGGAATGAAATGAACTGACTTGGTCCGCCTATCCACAATCACCCAAACTGCATCAAACCTCTGTTGAGTCCGTGGAAGCCCAACAACGAAATCCATAGTGATCCGCTCCCATTTTCACTCCGTAATCTCTAACTTCTGAAGCAACCCACTCGGCCGCTAATGCTCATACTTCACCTATTGTCAATTTAGGCACCGAGCCACATACTCCACTATGTCCTTCTTCATCCTCCTCCACCAATAATGTTGCCTCAAGTCCTGATACATCTTCGTGAAACTACTCTGAAACTCACCCGAGCCCCTCGGGACCCCGTCCGACCACACCAACAAGTCTCCAAACATATTATGGACTTAGTAGAGGTCTCAAATCACATCTAACAATGCTAAAAACACGAATCACACCCCAATTCAAGCTTAATAAAAACTAACGAATTCCAAATTCTACATTCGACGACGAAACATATCAAATCAATCCGGAATAACCCCAAATTTTGCATGCAAGTCATAAATGACATAATGGAGTTGTTACAATTTCCAGAATTGAATTTTGACCCAGATATCAATAAAGTCAACTCTCGGTCAAATTTTTCAAAAATCTTCTATTTTCCAACTTTCGCCAAAATGCGCTGAATTGTCCTACGGACATTTAATCCAAATCCGGACATGCTCCTAAGTCCGAAATCACCATATGAAACTATGGGAATAATCAAAATTCCATTCCGGAGTCGTTTGCTCAAAAGTCGCATCTTCGGTCAAACTTTAGAAATTCAAGCTTTATAAAATCAAACCTTTTGTTTATTTTTTAAAAAAACTAACGGAAAATATGCCTACACACCCCGGAATAACTTCAAATTTTGTACAAAAATCACAAATATTGTTACAAAGCTGATCGAACTCTTGGAATCCAAATTGGGACCCGGTATCAACCAAAATGCAATTATGGTCAAATTTAGGAATTCTTTAAACTTTTAAATTTTTAGTTTCCGTCAAATGGCGATAATTTAAGGTAGGGCATACGCCCAAGTCCCAAATCACGATACAAAACCATCGAAACTTTCAAAATGTTGATCCGGATTTGTTTGCTCAAAATATTGACCAAAGTCAACTCAAATGAGTTTTAAAGGCAAAATTTCACATTTTCATTGGTTTTTCACATAAAAATTTTTCGGAAAAAGATACGGATTGCGCATGCGAATCGAGGAAGGATGGATGGAGCTATTCGAGGTCTCTAAATACATCAATGAAGGTTAAAATTAAAAATGACATATTGGGTCATCACACAATTAGTATAAATGAGTTGGTTTTAATAAAGAAGTGTGACAGTTAGGGTGGTTAGTGGTCAGTTCCAGAATGTGACAACCCGACCGGTCATTCTGAAAGTAATAGCCCCGATCTCCTATTTACTGTTTCCCCTGTATCTTTTTCTGCTTATGTGACTTATCGGGAGGTTTTATTTTGGTTTCGGAGTGTTTTGGGATACTTAGTCCCTAAAACGGAAGCTTAATTCTTAGGATTTTGACCGTAATTAGAATTGTGTGAAAACAACTCCAGTATAGAGTTTCGTCGGTTCCGTTAGCTCTGTTGGGTGATTTTGGACTTAGGGGCGAGTCCGAATTGTGTTTTGGAGGTCTGTAGCTCATTTAGGCTTGAAATGGCGAAAGTCGATTTTTTGGAGATTTTGACCGTAGTAGGTCCGTAATGTTGAATATGACTTTTGTGCAAAATATGGGATCAATCGGACGTGGTTTGATAAGTTTCGGGATCGGTTGTAAAAATTTGAAGTTTCAAGTTCTTTAAGTTTGAATTGAAGGGCGATTTATGATTTTAGCGTTGTTTGATGTGGTTTGAGGGCTAGACTAAGTTTGAATTGTATGATTTTAGCCTCGGGTTGATTTCGGGTGGTTAGTGGATCATTTTGGACTTGGGAGAGATTGCAGATTTCTTGTGTTCTTCAGTTCTGGTTTCCTTCTTCGCGTTCGTGAAGAGGAACTGGAAGCAGGCGAGATTTTGTGCTTCACGCTCACGATGG
This sequence comes from Nicotiana tomentosiformis, assembly GCF_000390325.3. Taxonomy (NCBI): domain Eukaryota; kingdom Viridiplantae; phylum Streptophyta; class Magnoliopsida; order Solanales; family Solanaceae; genus Nicotiana; species Nicotiana tomentosiformis. The sequence continues at coordinate 98,146,726 of NC_090813.1, read as the reverse complement.
ATGTCCCACGTTAGCGAAGCACTGAGGTACTTGGTATATGCGTTCGTAATGGAGGTTCCGCGTTCGCGTAGAGGTATTGGCCAACTGGGTCCCCAGGCCCTTTTGCCTACGTGTTCGCGACGTTGGTCCCGCGTTCGTGTAGGGTCGAGCTGAGTGGTCTTCACGTTCACGACAAGTGCATCGCATTCGCGATGGAGGATTTTTTAGCCGAAGTAAATTGTTCTTCGCGAATGTGAGGGTGTGGCCGCGTTCGCGAAGAAGAAAATGTCTGGGAAGTATTAAAGTTTCCAAAAAATGGGGGTTTTGCCATGTTATCAAAAACTTGAGTTGGGAGCTCGGATTTGGACAATATTTTGAGGGATTTTCAGAGATATAGATTGGGTAATGATTCTACACTCCATTTTGGTTATATCACACTAATCTATCATTAATTTCGGATTTTGGGATTGAAATTGGAAAACAATTGGAAGAACTTCTTCAACAAAGATTTCGAGTTTTGAAAGGGGATTTGTGGTCGGATTTGAGTAATTTTTATATGGTTGGACTCGTGAGTGAATGGGTGTTCATATTTTGTGACTTTTATCCAATTCCGAGACGTGGGCCCGGGGAGGCTTTTTAGGGCGATTTTCAAATTTCTCGTTTAAGTCTTGATTTCATTAATTAGATTAGTCTATTATAGTTGTATTTATGATATGTAATTTCTTTTGGCTAGATTTGGGCCATTCAGAGCCGGATATTCGTGGGAAAGGCATTGTGACCGATTGATTGAGCTTGGTTCGAGGTAAGTAGCTTGCCTAACCTTGTGGGGGGGGGGAATCCCCTTAGGATTTGGTACTTTATATGTGAACGTCGTGTACGTGAAGTGACGAGTACGTTCACTGGCTAATTGTTATAAAAACCTGATTTCTACTAAGTAATAACCTGTTTTTCCTTCTTATTTGAGTCTTATCAACATGTGTATGTTAGACTAAAATAGCATGTCTACTTGCCTTAATTATTTATCTGAACTCCGAGCAACATGTTTAGTGGATTTTCCTGTTTTTCCTTGACTTGTACTTAGTCTAATTTGTAGGATTTTGTGTTGTAGTTGTCACGTGCTATTATTTGACCTGCATATTTACTTTGGGACTATGGAACAGTATTCTGAGAGATCCCCGTGTCTTGCATATTTACTTTGGGACTACGGAACGGTATTCCGGGAGATCCCCCATGTCTTGCATATTTACTTTGGGACTACGGAACGGTATTCTGGGAGATCCCCTTGTCTTGCATATTTACTTTGGGACTACGAAACGGTATTTCGGGAGATTCCCCTGCACATTTACGTTTGGGACTACGAGACGCTATCTCGGGAGATCCCTTGTTGTATTTCTGTGTACTTAGCTGTTACTTTCTATGAATTCTTTCTTGTTAAATTTCAGTCTTTATTTTACTCCAATATTTCATTCTTGCCTTGCCTTATTATTATTTATACCAGTAGGGTCCTGACCTGACCTCGTCACTACTCGACCGAGGTTAGGCTTGGCACTTACTCGGTATCGATTGTGGTGTACTCATACTACTCTTCTGCACATGTTTTTCGTGAGAAGATCCAGGTGCTCCTTATCAGCCACACTATCAGTGAGTCGGGACAGCTTTGGAGACTTCAAAGTATATTTGTCGTGTCCGCAGACCTCGGAGTCCCCTTCTACTCTTTCTCATATCCATTATCTTCTGTATTTTTGTTTTGTTAGACTCTGATGTATAGAGACACTAGATTTTCCTTCTATAGTTTGTGATTTACGATGTTCCGGGTTTTGGGATTGTTGTGTATTTTTGAACAGTTGGTTATTGTACATGCCAAGCGGCATGGTACCCAGTTATGTTGTTATTGCTACAGTTAGTTGTTAAATTTATGTTTTCATTTTATTATTCCGCAAATGTTAGGCTTACCTAGTCGTAGAGACTAGGTGCCGTCACGACGTCATACGGAGGGGAAATTAGGTCGTGACACGGAAGTTAGTTAGGAGCCAAAAGTTAGTTAGAGTTAGTTGAGTTAGTTGAGAAGTTGTTAAAGAGAATCTCTCATTACATCTCAATTCATTACATATAGGGATTGTATTACATTTTTGGAAATCATAATAAGAATGTCACGACCCAAAAATCCCACCACAGGCGTCGTGATGGCACTTAGTCTTTAAGACTAGGTAAGCCGACTATAATAACAATTCAAGCCATTTCTTTCTTTCTAAACATATAATTATAATACAAGTGTCAAAACCAACACGGAAAATATTCAAACACTCCCAAGACTGGTAATACTGAGTCACGAACTCTAACAGAATACATGAAATGATCTCAAAGATCGAATACTCAATATTGTTTGATTAATAATTTACAGTACAATAAAATAGAAAGACTCCAAGGGACTGCGACGACCAAGCAGCTCTGCCTTGAATCCTTGCGATCACACTCTAACTTTGTCCGAGTCTGATAGCTTTAATACCTGGCCCTGCACAAAAATATGTAGAAGTGTAGTATGAGTACATCACAGTCGGTACCCAGTAAGTATCAAGACTAACCTCAGTAGAGTAGCGACAAGGTACAGTCAAGACACTCACTAGTCTAACAACATGTGCAATATAGTATACAAAAATAATATAAAACAAATAACAATAATCAACCAGTGATATACACAGCAGGGCAACAAGAACACCATAAATATTGCTCAATAAATAATGAATACAAGTACAACCAATTAATCAAGTCCTTCAAATATAACTCTTTCATCTATATGTTTTTCAAATAATAATCTTCAAGATATAATACTTTCCAATAAATATATTTTGAATATACTCCCTTCAATAAATATCTTTCAAATATAATTCTTTCAAATAAATCTCTTTCAAATATAATTCCTTCCAATATAATTCTTCCAAATAAATCTCTTTCAAATATAATTCCTTCAAATAAATATCATTCAAATAAAAGTCACCCTGTGACACCTCATTTCAAAATCATAAAATACGAGTCTCGGCCCACTTTCATATTTCCACGGCACTTCGTGCCCATAATTAAATTATCATATTTTTCCGACACCTCGTGCCCACTTTTCATATCACATCTGCACGGACAGTTCATGTGCCAGTAATAAAATTATCATATTTCCCTCGGCACCTTGTGCCCATATTTCTTATATGTTGCGGCGTATAACCCGATCCCATATAACATTACCTGTCCGGCAATAGCCACAAGCTCACAATTTCAACATAGATCAAGATATTATCAAGTTTACCGAAACAAAAAGACAAGTTGCACAAGATATAATGATAAACACACGGAAAATCACAACATCACATAAAAATTACCAATACAATAATTCAACATCATCACATATCATCCCTAACACTAGCCACCCTTATCTCTCCTATAATAACCTCCCTTATCCCTCCGCCCTGACAATCCTAGACAATATCCCAGCACACATAATCACAGTGAAATGCCACCCTTATACCCACATAATATCAACAGTGGAATGTCACCCTTATCCGCCGCATAACAGTAACCCAAACCACACAACAATTAACATGGATATTACCACAAAATCAATTAATTTTACAACAAATATCCCAAGGCTTCACACAACATATATAACACCTTGAAAACAACAACAATGAAGGAAAACTAACTCAGCATAAAAACAACACCTTCTTTAGTCCAAGATTTTGATAAATATATTAATACCTCAATTTAAACTTATTTAATAAATTATTTGCATATAAAAAATCCATAAATAACTAATTTCAAGAAATATCAATTAACAAACACACGGAATTCATATAAAATTTCAAGTGACAATCATACCAAATTATCATATAAAATACAATTTCGACAAACAAGGAACGAGGCATGACAATTTAAGGATTTACTAAGTTCCAACAATTTCCAATTTAATACATGAGAATGCCTAAGACGTTAAAACAATAAAATTTCCACATATAAGCCCGAGTACGTACTCGTTACCTCACGTACATAGCTTTCACATTGCACAAATGGCACATACGACTCAATGTCTAACGGGTAATTTTTCCGACTTAAGGTTAGGCAAGATACTTACCTTTTTGAAGTTATGCCGATATTCCAAAATAGCCTTCTTTCTTGAATTGACCTCCGGACGGCTCAAATCTATCCAAAATAATTGTATAACTTCATTAAAATTCATCGAAAACAATTTCGGATAATAAAACGCCGACTTAAAATTTCACATTAAAAAGTCAACCAAAAGTCAATGCAGGGCCCGCTTCTCGGAGCTCAACAGAATTTTTATGGAATCCGAACACTCATTCTAATACGAGTTCAACCATACCAATTTTATTGAATTCCAATAACAAATCGTCCTCCAAATCTTAAATTTTTATTTTTGAAAAGTTTTACAAAAATTCCAATTTCCTCCATTAAAACTCAAATTAAATGATGAATATAACCATAAATTCATGAAATATAATCACTTTCGGATATAGAACACTTACCACAGTCGAAGTCGTGAAGAAATCCTCAAAATCGCCCAAAAACCGAGCTCCAAAAATCCAAATCGAAACTGAAGAAATGACAAATTTTCAATCCTTAAGTTTCTGCCCAGGTTCGCATTTGCGGACAAATACTTTGCATTTGCGAATGAACAGTAACCTCCCATGAACAGTGTTCGCAATTGCGATACACTGTTCATAATGTATCGCAATTGCGAACTGCACTAAAATCCAAAATTATCGCAATTGCAATAAATAGTTCGCAATTGCGAACTTCACTAAAATCCAAAAATCATCGCAATTGCGAATGAACAGTAACCTTCAATGAACAGTGTTCGCAATTGCGAATGAACAGTACCTCACCAGAAACCAGCAAACTCAAACTTCTCCGAAATGATTCGAAACCACCCCGAAACTCATCCGGAACCTCCCGAACATAAACTATATATGAATTTCAGCCATAAAACACGCTACGGACCTGCTCGCGCACTCAAAACACTGAAAAGAGTTTGTCTTGACCCGATATTGACCATGGTCAAACTCCCAAATTTCTTAACTTTACTAGTCTCTCAACCAATGATCCAAAAATACACCCAAGTCCCTCGGGACCCCGTCAAATCATACCAACAAGTCCCAAAACATGATAAAAACTTAGTCGAGGCCTCAAATCACATCAAACAATGCCGAAACTATGAATCACGCCTCGAATCGAATTATAACTTATAAAATTTCCAAATTTTTTAATTTGCGCCGAAACGTATTAAATCAATCTGGAATGACTTCAAATTTTGTACATGAGTATTAAATAATATAGTGAAGTTGTTCCAATTTCCGAAATCAAATTTTGACCTCGTTATCAAAAATTCAACCTTCGGTCGAACTATCCAAAAAATTTCTATTTTTCCAACTTTCTCCATAATGCGTCGAATTGTCCTACGGACTTTCAAATCCAAATTCGGACACACGCCTAAGTCCGAAATTACCATATGAAGCTATTGACATCATCAAAATTTCATTCTAGAGTCGTTTGCTCAAAGTCAAACTCTTGTCAACTCTTTTCATTTTAAGCTTCAAAATGAGAATTGTTCTTTTAATTAAATTCTGAATCTTTCGAAAACCAAACTCGACCACACACGCGGGTCATAATACATATTACAAAGCTGCTCGAGACCTTAAGTCACTGAACGGGGCGTTAATTCTTAAAACGACAAGTTGGGTCGTTACAAAGAATTACAGTAAAATAGGGGAGATAAAAGGGGACTCCAAGGTCTACGGACGCCAGCAGATCTCCCTTGAGTCTCCAATAAGCAAGTCCAAGCTGCTAAGCCTCATGATCAGCTAGGGCAAGTACCACAATCTGCACAAGAAGTGCAGAGTGTAGTATGAGTACAATCGACACCATGTACTCGTAAGTATCGAGCCTAACCTCGACGAAGTAGTGACGAGGCTATGACAAGACACCCACACAATAAAACAGTGCGGATAATAGTATATGTATAAGAAAACAACAATAACAGCTAAGCATGTACTATTGGGATACGGACATGCTAAAGGGGCACAAATCGTAAGAGATACAACGAAAATGATAACCAGAACAGTCAACATGCTTTTAACCAGTGGAAACAACTAAACACAATGAAGAAAATTGAACGACATCACCCTTCGTGCTTTTACTCTCAACCTCACAATAAAAATCAATAGATATGGCACGATATCACCCTTCATGCATTAACACTCACAATATGGCACGGCATCACCCTTCGTGAATTAACACTCACAATATGGCACGGCATCACCCTTAGTGCATTAACACTCACAATATGGCACGGTATTATCCTCCGTGCATTAACACTCTCCCTTACCACATATCAATGAACAAGTAATAGCAGGGAGATAGAATCAATAAGAACAAGCCTTCCTTCAACAGTGGTTCCACAATACAAATCTCAACTTTGGAATCAATACTCAATTATCACAAAACCCCGTAAACACGATAAGAACGATCAATTTAGTAAGTAACTAGTCCAAGCATGGATAACAAGATCAAAGTAAGCAATAAACGACAAGGAACAAGTCCCACCAGCATGCTTTAACCCGACAACAACGCATAAGTACTCGTCACCTCACATATACGTTGTACCCAACATCTAAACATGTAGCAAGTAGACAAACAATTCCTAATCCCTCAAGTCAGGGTTAACCACGATACTTACTTCGCTCCAAAGATCCACTCAAAGCTCAATCATAGCTTTTCCTTTCAAAAAAGCCTCCGAACTAATAGAATCTAGCAAATTACCAACCAAACGATTCAAATTAAGTCTTAGGAACTACCCATGATTGCAAAGAATTCAATTTAGGTCATTATTGAAAAGGTCAACAAAAGTCAACTCCCGGGCTCGCTTGGTCCAAACCCGAAATTCGAACCAAAACCCGATTACCCATTCACCCCCGAGCCCGGTTATGTAATTTGTTTTGGAATCTGACCTCAATTTGAGGTCTAATTCCCAATTTTACAAAAAACTTTAATTCTACCCAAACCCCCAATTTTTACCATAAAAACACTAGATTTTAGGTTGAAATCTTAGGAAATGTAATGAAAGATTGAAACAAACTAGTTTAGAATCACTTACCAATGATTTGGGAAAGAAAGTTTCTTTGAAAAATAGCCTCTAGGTTTCTTTTTTTGAAAATTTGAAGAATGAGCAAAAATCCCGTCTCTAAGACCCATTTGATCAGTTGCAGATGTTGCATTCGCGACCTGGGGTTCGCAAATGCGAAGAATCTATCGCAAATGCGAAGACCTTCACATCACTACATTTATCGTATTTGCGATGAAATATTCGCAAATGCGAACTCTGACCTTCCGCAAATACGACCACCTGATCGCAATTGCGATCCTGTACCCACTTACCCACTTCACAAATGTGAAGTATTATTCGCAAATGCAAACATAATGTGGCCCGGCTACTCTTCGCAAATGCGATGAGTTGCTCGCAAATGCGAACCCATCAGAGGTCGCAAATGTGATGCCTGATCTCGCAAATGCGAGATCAGAGGCCTGCACCAGAATTGAAACACGAGCTGAGTTTTTCTAAGTCCAAACCACTTTGTAGCCTATCCGAAACTCACCCGAGCCCTCGGGGCTCTAAACCAACTATGCACACAAGTCTAAAAATATCATACGAACTTGCTCGCGCGATCAAATCACCAAAATAAAACCTAGAACTATGAATCGGACACTAAAATCAAATGAAATTTTCAAGAAACTTTAGAATTGCTATATTAACAACCGAACGTCTTAATCACGTTAAACCAACTCCGTTCCACACCAAATTTGACAGATAAGTCATAAATATAGTATTAGACCTTTCGGAATTAAATTACGGACATGATATTAATAAAGTCAAACATTGGTCAAACTTTCAAAGTCATTAAGCTTTCAAACTTTCAAATTTCGATAAAGTCCGATAACTCAGGCTAGGGACTTTCGAATTCGATTCCGGGCATACGCCCAAGTCCAAAATCACAATACGGACCCACCGAGACCGTCAAAACACGAATCCGGGTCCGGTTACTCAAAACGTTGACCGAAGTCAACTTAAATGAATCTTAAGGCAAAAATTTCATATTTTCTCAGTTTTTAACATAAAAGCTTTCTGGAAAAAACAATCGAACTGTGCACACAAATCGAGGAAGGCTAAAATGAGGTATTTAAGGCTTCAAAGCGCAGAATTAGGTTTAAAACATAATATGACTTATCGAGTCATCACATTCTCCACCTCTAAAATAATCGTTCGTCCTCGAACTGACATAGAAAAGTACCTGGACTGGTGAAAGGTGGGGATATCTATTCCGCATGTCCGACTCGGACTCCTGAGTAGCTGCCTCGACGGGTTGACCTCTCCACTGCACTCGGACTGAAAGATAACTCTTAGACCTCAACTGACGAACCTGCCGGGCTAGAATAGCCACTAGCCCCTCCTCGTAAGTCAAATCCTTGTCCAACTGGACAGAGCTGAAATCTAACACATAGGACGGATCGTCGTGATACTTCCGGAGCATGGACACATGGAACACCGGATGAACTGCTGAAAAACCTGGTGGCAACGCAAGCCTGTAAGCCACCTCTCCCACTCTCTCAAGAATCTCGAAAGTCCCGATATACCGAGGGCTCAACTTGCCCTTCTTCCCGAACCTCATCACACCCTTCATGGGTAATACCCGGAGCAACACTCTCTCTCCGACCATGAATGAAACATCACGAACTCTACGGTCGCCATAACTCTTCTGCCTGGACTGAGCTGTGCGAAGTCGATCCTGAATACTCTTGACCTTATCCAAGGCATCCTATACTAAATCTGTACCCAACAACCGAGCCTCCCCCAGCTCAAACTATCCAACTAGCGATCGGCACCACCTACCGTATAATGCCTCATAGGGAACCATCTGAATGCTCGACTGGTAGCTATTGTTGTAGGAAAACTCCGCGAGCGGCAAGAACTGGTTTATAACACAAGCGCAAAGCATATCCTCCAATATCTGAATAGTGCGCTCGGATTGTCCGTCTATCTAAGGATGAAATGTTGTGCTCAGCTCCACCTGCGTGCCCAACTCACGTTGTACTGCTCTCCATAAGTGCGAGGCGAACTGCGTACCTCGATCAGAAATGATAGACATGGGCAAACCGTGAAGACGGACGATCTTGCGGATGTAAATCTCTGCCAACCGCTCGGAAGAATAGGTAACTGCCACAAGAATGAAGTACGCTGACTTGGTCAGCCTGTCCACAATGACCCAAACTGCATCGAACTTCCTCTGAGTCCGTGGGAGTCCAACAGCGAAATCCATAGTGATACGCTCCCACTTCCACTCATGAATGTCCATCTTCTGAAGCAAACCACCAGGTCTTTAATGCTCACACTTTACATGCTGACAATTTAGACACCGAGCTACATATGCAACTATGTCCTTCTTTATTTTCCTCTACCAATAATGCTGCCGCAAGTCCCGATACATCTTGGCGGCACCCAGATGAATAGAATATCTAGAACTGTGAGCCTCCTCAAGAATCAACTCATGAAGTCCATCTACATTAGGCACACAAACACAACACGACATCCTCAAAACTCCATCATCTCCAACAGTAACCTGCTTGGCACCACCATGCCGCATTGTGTCCTTACGGACAAGCAAATGAGGGTCGTCATACTGCCTCTCCCAGATGCGCTCAAAAAAGGAAGACCGAGCGATTGTACAAGCTAGGACACGACTGGGCTCAGAAACATCCAATCTCACGAACTGATTGACCAAGGCCTGAACATCCAATGCAAGTGGTCTCTTACCAACTAGAATTTAGTCAAGGCTACCCATACTCACTGCCTTTATACTCAAAGTGTCGGCCACCACATTGGTCTTTCCGGGATGATACAAGATGGCAATATCATAGTCTTTCAATAGCTCCAACCACCTCCTCTGTCTCAAATTGAGATCCTTTTACATGAACAAATACTGTAGGCTCCGATGATCCGTGAAAACCTCACACGACATGCCGTAAAGATAGTGCCTCCAAATCTTCAGTGCATGAACAAAGGCTGCCAACTCTAAGTCATGGAAAGGGTAATTCTTCTCATGGACCTTCAACTGCCGTGACGCATATGCAATCACCCTGCCATCCTGCATCAATATTGCACCGAGCCCAATGTGGGATGCATCACAATATATCGTATAAGATCCTGAACCTGGGGGCTACACCAACACCAGCATTGTAGTCAAAGAAGTCTTGAGCTTCTGAAAGCTCGCCTCACACTCGTCTGACCATCTGAACGGGACAACCTTCTGGGTCAACCTGGTCAATGGGTCTGTTATAGATGAGAACCCCTCCACAAACCAACGGTAATAACCTGCCAACCCCTAGAAACTCTAGATCTCCGTGGCTGAAGTGGGTCTAGGCCAGTTCTGAACTGCCTCAATCTTCTTAGGGTCTACCTGAATGCCCTCTGCTGATACAATATGCCCCAAGAAAGTGACTGAATTCAACCAAAACTCGCACTTTGAAAACTTAGCATATAATTAGTTGTCTCTCATACTTTGAAGTACAATCTGAAGATGTTGCCCGTGCTCCTCTCGATTGCAGATATCATTAATAAACATAATCACAAAGGAGTCCAAATAAGGCTTAAACACTTGGTTCATCAGATCCATAAATGTTGTTGGGGCATTTGTCAACCCAAAAGACATCACTAGAAACTCATAATGCTTGTACTGAGTTCGAAAATATGTCTTAAGGACATCAGAGCCCTAATCCTCAACTAATGGTAGCCAGACCTCAAATAAATCTTCGAAAACACGTTAGCACCCTGAAGCTGATCAAATAAGTCATCAATCATTGGCAATGGATACTTGTTCTTTATGGTGACTTTGTTCAACTGCCGGTAATATATGCACATCCTTATCGATCCATCCTTCTTCTTCACGAACAACACAGGCACATCCTAGGGTGAGACACTAGGTCTAATGAAGACCTTATCAAGTAGATCCTATAACTGCTCCTTCAATTCTTTCAACTCTGGTGGGGCCATACGGTATGGAGGAATAGAAATGGGCTGAGTGCCCGGAGTCAAATCAATACAGAAATCTATATCCCTATTGGGTGGCATCCCCGACACGTCTGTAGGAAACACATCTGCAAACTCACGGACAATTGGTACTAAATTCATGGTAGGAACCTCCGCACTAGAATCACGGACATAAGCTAAATAAGCTAGACACCCCTTCTCGACCATATGTTGAGCCTTCATATAAGAGATAACCCTGCTAGTAGAATGGCCAGGAGTCCCTCTCCACTCTAATTGAGGCAACCCCATCAAGTCTAAGGTCACTGTCTTAGCATGACAATCCAATATAGCGTGATAAGGTGACAGCCAATCTATATCCAAGATAACATTGAAATCTACCATATCGAGAAGTAGAAGATCTACACTAGTCTCAAGATTCCCAATAGTGACCACACATGAACGATAAATGTGGTCTACAATGATAGCATCTCCCATAGGTGTGGACACATGCACAGGATCACTCAAAGAATCACGAGGCACAACCAAATATGAAGCAAAATAGGATGACACATAGGAGTAAGTAGAACCCTGATCAAATAGAACTGAAGCATCTCTACTGCAAACTAAAACAGTACCTGTGATAACAGTGTCAGATGACTCAGCCTCAGGCCTAGCTGGAAAAGCATAGCATCGGCGCTAATCCCCACCACTCTGAACTACATCTCTAGGACGGGCCTTAGCTGGCTGGCCCCCAGCTCTAGCGACCTAACCTCCACCTCTAATGGCCTGACCATCGCCTCTGGATGGCTGACCCCTACCTCTAGTTGGCTGAGCAGGAGGTGAAGCACCCGGTGATGGGACCATGGCACGAGAACCCTGATGTTGTGAACTGCTTGATGCATGAGGGCAAAATCTAGCAATGTGCCTCAAATCACCACAAGTATAACAGGATCTCGGCTGATGTGACTGCTGACCTTGAAACTGACCATGTCGACCTGAGTAACCACCCTGAAAACTTTGGAGCAGAGGTGGGTGGTGCACTGTAGGCTAGATGATCGGAATAAGGCATATGAGGGCCACGACCACCTGAAGCATCGTGGGATGCCTGGAGTGCTGAATGAAACGGCCTGGGAGGATAACCTCTACCAAAATTACCCCTGCCTCCAAACGGGGCACTATTGAACCCACCAAATTGACGAGGCCTCTTATCAGACCCCTGCCCTCGCTCCTGTGCAAGAACCATCTCGATCCTCCTCACAACATTAGCAGCGGCCTGAAAGGAAATCTCACTTCTGGTATCCTTGCCCATCTGTAGCCTGATAAGGTGAGTGAGTCCCTCAATAAACCTCATCACCCTCTCTTTCTATAGGAAGCAGAAGAATAGCATGATGGGCCAGATCTACAAAATAGGTCCCATACTAAGTGACGGACATACTGCCCTGCTGGAGACACTCGAACTGCCTGCGAAAATCTTCTCTCAATGTGACAGGAACGAACTTCTCAAGAAATATATGAGAGAACTAGTCCCAAGTAAGACCAGGCGACCCCATTGGTCAGGTCAATACAAAATCCTTCCACCATCTCTTGGTAGAGCCCGTCATCTGAAACACAGCAAAATCGACCCTATTGATCTCAATTATCCCCATGTTCCGCAGAACCTCATGGCAGCGGTCAAGATAATCATGTGGGTCCTCAGAAGGTGCACCACTGAAGTGAACTGGGGAAGAGTTTGGTAAACTTGTCCAATCTCAATAAGCCCTCAAAAGACATAGTTGGTCCATCACCGGCCTGTGCCGCAACAACCGACTGAACTACTTTGACTGGCTGAGGTGCTGGAGTCTGATACTGGGGAGCCATCTGCTCCGAAGCGGGAGTAGTGGGAGTTTGTGCTCTTCCCTCAGCCTGAGAGACGGCTGGTGCCATGGGAAATGTACCGGCCTAGGCCACCCTCTCCATAAGGCCCACCAAACAGAACAAAGCATTCTGAAGTACTGGGGTGGCGATGAACCCTCCGGGACCTGAGCTGGTCTGACAGGAACAGTCTGGACTGGAACCTCATCGTCAAACTCTACCTGAGGTTCCATTGCTGGTGTTGCTGCTCGAGATCTGGGCTGAGCTTTGCCCCTGCCTCGGCCTCTGGCAAGGCCTCAACCTCGACCTTTGCCCCTCGTAGGAGCTACCACTAGGAGCTCTGGCTGCTGCTCAGCTGAAGATGCAGTACGTGTTCTCGCTATCTGCGAGAGAATAAGAGTAGAAGAGTTCAATTAGCAATGAGAGAAAAAAATCGCGTGACAGAGAAGAATAGAAGTGAAATATGTTCCTAAACTTCATACCCTCTGGAAGATAAGTACAAACATTTGCATACCGATCCTCCAGACATTACAAAGCCTACTCGTGAATTGTGAGACCTAGGAAACCTACTGCTCTGATACCAACTTGTCACGACCCGGAATTCCCACCTTCGAGACAGTGATGGCGCCTAATATTTCACTTACTAGGCAAGCCAGTGTTAGAGGATTCTTTAAACCAATTTTAGTCAATTTCAATAAAAGAATAAATTAAAGTAAATAGAAGATAAAACAGAAATGCGAAATAACATAAAGCCCATAATATCTGATACAATTCGGATCTGGAGTCAGAACTCACGAGCTTCTAAGATTTTCTACAAATAAAGTCTGAAAGAAATACAATTGTTCTGAATGAAAATAAATAGTAAAATAGGGGAGATAGAAGGGGACTCCAAGGTTTGCGGATGCCAGCAGATCTACCTTGAGTCTCCAATAAGCAAGTCCAAGCTGCTAAGCCTCACGATCAGCTAGGACAGGTACCAAAATTTGCACAAGATGTGCAGAGTGTAGTATGAGTACAACCGACCCCATGCACTCGTAAGTGTCGAGCTTAACCTCGACGAAGTAGTGACGAGGCTATGACAAGACACCCACATAATAAACCTATGCAGATAACAGTATATGTACAAGAAAACAACAATAACAGCTAAGCATGTACTATTGGGAGGGGGACATGCTAAAGGGGCACAAAATATAAGAGATACAGCGGAAATGATAACCAGAATAGTCAACATGCTTTTAACTAGTGGAAACAACTAAACACAATGAAGAAAATTGCACGGCATCACCCAGTGCTTTTACTCTTAACCTCACAATAAAAATTAATAAATACGACACGACATCACCCTTCGTGCATTAACACTCACAATATGGCATGACATCACCCTTCGCGCATTAACACTCACAATATGGCACTGCATCACCCTTCGTGCATTAACACTCTCCCTTACCACATATCAATGAACGCGTAATAGCAGGGAGATAGAATCAACAAGAACAAGCCTTACTTCAATAGTGGTTTCCACAATACAAATCTAAACTTTGGAATTAATACTCAATTATCATAAAAACCAGTAAACACGATAAGAACGATCAATTTAGTAAGTAACTAGTCTAAGCATGGATAACAAGATCAAAGTAAGCAATAAACTACAAGGAACAAGTCTCACCCGCATGCTTTAACCCGACAACAACGCATAAGTAATTATCATCTCACATATACGTTGTACCTAACATCTAAACATGTAGCAAGTAGATAAACAATTCCTAATCCTTCAAGTCAGGGTTAACCACGACACTTACCTCGCTCCAAAGGTCCACTCAAAGCTCAATCACAGCTTTGCCTTTCAAACAAGCCTCCAAACCAATAGAATTTAAAAAATTACCAACCAAACGATTCAAATTAAGTCTTAGGAACTACCCACAATTGTAAAGAATTCAATTTAGGTCATTATTGAAAAAGTCAACAAAAGTCAACTCTTGGGCCCGCTTGGTCCAAACCCGAAATTCGGACCAAAATCCGATTACCCATTCACCCCTAAGCCCGGTTGTGTAATTTATTTTGGAATTCGACCTCAATTTGAGGTCTAATTCCCAATTTTACAAAAATTCTTAATTCTACCCAAACCCCCAATTTCCACCATGAAAACACTAGATTTTAGGTTGAAATCTTAGGAAGTGTAATGAAAGATTAAAAGAAACTAGGACCGTCCCAAGTCCCAAATCATGATACAGACCCACTAGGACCGTCAAAACACGAATCCGGGTCTGTTTGCTCAAAACATTGACCGAAGTCAACTCAAATGGATCTTAAGGCAAATAATTCATATTTTCTCAGTTTTTAACATAAAAGCTTTCCAGAAAAATACTCGGACTGTGCACGTAAATCGAGAAAGGCTAAAATGAGGTATTTAAGGCTTCAAAGCGTAAAATTAGGTTCTAAAACATAAGATGACCTATTGGGTCATCACATGCCATAAGGTCTAAAGTGCAACAAACGTTTTCCTATACTTAAGGCCAATAAGTCTGAAGTGAAAAATTACACTTCAGATGCACTTAAGGCCAAAAGGTCTGAAGTGCAACAAACGTTTTCCTACACTTAAGGCCAATAAGCCTGAGTGAAAAATTACACTCCAGATGCACTTAAGGCCAAAAGGTCTGAAATGTGACCAACGTTTTCATGCACTTAAGGCCGAATATGCCTGAAGTGCAAATTGCTCAGAAACAGAAATTTGTTCTTCAAATTATAACAATCCAATATATGATTTAATACCTAAATCTACTCCAAATGAGCTCAAATTTAAAATATAACCTCCAAATATCATCAAAAACAAACCTCAATCATTAATTTGTCAAAACAACAATAAATTTAACGAATCCATTTTGCAATTAAGAAGAAGAAGAAGAAACCTTAAGCAATAGTAAAAAAAAATAAAGAGTCATAACATCTCACCACTATAAAACATCATAAACTACCTTAAATTATGTTCACAAATATCATATAAAATTACTGTCACCCGAAGAAGAAAAAGAATAAGAAGGAAGAGGAGAAAAGGGCCTAAAGTTGTTTAAAAAGTGGGTACAAATTAAAAAAAAAATTAAAAAGTCATACAAATTAAATGGGAGCGACTAAATAGGGCGCCCGTGCAATTTTTACATCTTCGGGCCCTATAGAAAAAGCAATTGGGCCTAAATATTTAATTGGTAAAATTAGCACGAGCTAGCTAATTTTCGGACTGGTCATTCAAAAGTAGCAAGCGTTTGCAAAGTCATTGAAAAATAGCCACTATTTTGTTCCAACACAGAAAGTTCCAGCATAATATACTGTAGATCGGTGCACCTGTATATGAACTTCCAGCATATTATGCTAGAACTCCAACATGGGGAAAGTTCCAGCATAATATACTGGAGATTGGAGCACATGTGTATGAACTTCCATCATATTATGTTGGACCGGTATATTATACTGGAACTCCAGTATATTATACTGGAACTCCAATATAATATCCAGTATAATATACTGGAGTTCCAGTATATTATACTGGAATTTCAGTATATTATGTTGGAGTATTTTTCGGATTTTGAATAGTATTTATGTTCAGATTTAGCTTTACATAAAAAGTGGCTAAATTTCGATTACTTTTGAAACAGTGGCTATTTTTGAATGACTACTTGTAAATCTGGCTATTTTTGAATTTCTGCCGTTTAATTGAGGCACGGCTCCTGTAAGAATGAATTGGGCCTAGGCCCAAAACAGAATGAGCAGCTACAAAATATAGCATCTTCTTCAGCTGCACCGATCAACTCTGCGTAGCTTCAACTCAGCTCAGGGCTATGGCGGCTGAAATCGTGAGAAGAAGTCTTAAAGCAACAAACTTTACCTTCCTTAAAACCCTAACCGCTTCTCAAACCCGTATTTTCAGTAACTTAGCAACTTCAGCACAACCCGAATCATCAGATGACCCATCTTCTTCCTCCTTCACTTTTTACGGCGGGGATCCAAATTCTTCAACAACCAATGATAATATTATCATAAAAGGTCCAAAAAAGACTTCACCTCTATCATCACAAGATTCAGCATCTGTGTCTATGCCTATGTCATTCATGACTGGATCAATTGTGGGGAAGAGGTTTTACAAGAAAGTGACAACTAGAGAAGCTGATGATGGAATTGGTTGGAGTGTTATGCTTGATTATCGTACCCTTAAAACCCCTTCTAAGCGTCCCCTCAAATGCCCCACTTTAGCTCTTGCCAAAGCTATTGCTGCTGAATGGGAATACCAGGTGCTCATTTTAGTTCATTAGCATATTTAGGATTAAGTAGTAATTAAGAAATACTTTCTGTAGATTGGTGGGATGGTTGTTTGGTTATTCATGTGTTTTGTACCATCAAGTCACCTTTACTTGTTGGAGGACTTAACCTGTTGTAAATATCCTTTAGGTCACCTCATAGTGTAAAATAATCTTCGTAATGACGGTGTATACAAATTAACAGAAGTACTTTGGAAATTTCTCCCTATTTTCTCACATATGCACATTGGTTCATTAGCATATTTTGGAAGAGTTTAAGTTATATACAATGTCAATGTAAAGAAATATTTATCCCATCTGCCTGCCGGAGCATGTAACCTATCTTATTTTCAAGATTAAAAATCCTATATTTAAAAGAGGTTTACCTGTAGATATCCTTTAGGCGACCTGATAGTGTAAAAATTCACGGCATATATAACTTAACGGGAAGTAATTGGGAAATTCTTTTGTGATTTTTTTTTGTGGGTTGATTGCTTTGTTATTCATGTGTTTTTGTGTGTAATACATTGGTACCATTTATGTTATTTCAAGGGATATTTGATACTTCCATTTAACTTGATGTTTAAGTTGTGTGTTTTTGTCACCCTAGTCCTGAAATGTCTTTTAATTGTAGGAAGCAGATGGGATCAGACCCTTTACTATGCCACTGATGAAACTTTCATGTACTGCCCTAGAAAGAGTTCCACTGACGCGTCAAAAGATTATTGATCATTGATGAAGAAATTCCCTCAAGATTTAGTATTCTGTCGTGCTCCTGGGGATAATGATCTGACAAGCGGAGTTCGTGGTATGTTATCTTGCAAGTTGCAAAGTATAATTTTTATCTATTTTCAGAATGTGCTCTAATTATTTTGATTTTCGCTGTTCCTACATATATCTTTAGGAGCAAACTTAGGTCTGATCCTTTACTTGTCTGGTCAATTTCTAATGATCAAGATTTTGTTTCTATAATGTGACAAATAGTAGTGGTCTGATATAATTTTAAAAAGTTCTTTGCTTCCCAGCTGTCCTCGTCTTTGAAATTAAGAACAAACATATATATATATATATATATATATATATATATATATATATATATATATATATATATACAGATTTCCGTATTTGTATGTCTAGATCTCATCCACCATCAGTTTTGGTATTTGCCGAAGACATACCATACTGCTTTTAGCTAGTTTACTTCGAGTTGGAAGGAGGGAGTGTTTCTTTTTCTCTGTGTGATTTTTTCTGATAGGCAGACAGAGAGCCTTGTCTAGATGCCACTATTGCAAAGTATATTATGAGCATTTTGTGAAAACACAATTCTGCTGCCCCATATTAGATTTATTTCAAATTTTGGAGGACATGATAGAAATGATAACACAACGCTGATTTCTGTGCTCCGGAAATTTGTTCCTCCGCTCCGTTTACATGTGAACTTCCCACTGTACCTTAGAGATTTTTTTTTTTTTTTTTGGATAAAGTAAGTGGATTAAATAAAAGGCATCACGAAGATGCAATGGGTATATAGCATTTAAGCTTTCAAAAAATCTAGCTGCTTCTATACAACTGTACCTTAGAGATTCACTTAGCAATATATTGGTGGTCCCAAAAACGACACTACTTCCTTGGTAGAAAAGGAACTATGTTCAAGGTTTGATTTCAGTCAACTGAAGAAAAAACTTGTGATAGGGCAATGGATACTAGTGTGTGAGAGTTTTACCAAGAGGGGCTACAGGTTTGCGTGAGGAGAAACTGGTTGGACATGACATGGTTGGACTAGGGTTGTGCTACAGATGCCGTTTTTGTCTTTAAAAGGATTGAGTCTCATGTGCGAAGAATGAAGACCTTATAGGATCCACTGGTCAGAGGTGTGGAAAGGTGCCCAGGAAAGGGAACGTACTCTTCAATGTTGGTAAAAGGCATGATGTATTTCAGTGTTGACGGAGCACGGGAACTAACTTCTTGGAGCACAAATATCAGCACCTGTGATTATATCTGTCTATTCTAGTCGCTTGTTGTATTTTAAAACCGTGAAGTCCCTTTTTGATTCCTGGGACGATCTAAAAAAAACTACTGTAGTATTTAGTGGAGCATATCACATATTAAAGTGATCCTAGGATCTTGTAACATTGTTAGGTCCTTCTTTAGGATAAGCTTAGCGCTCAAAAGTTCCATCTATTTGGCTGGCTGTAAAGCACCTACAATTAATTACTTTTGCACTGTGTATTATCACGAGATCTAGAAGAGTTGACTCCAGATTCTGAGCATAAATATGATCCTTTCTTGTAGTATGCTTACCGGCAGGCCTGCAGTTCTCTGTTTGTTTTGGCAATTCATTTGGGTTTCATAATATTAGTACTTTTCACATATTAATCTGACAATTGAAATTCACAGAGCGTCAAGTGGAGAAAATCGATCCTCTTCTTAAGTGGGTAGAGTTAGAATTTGGCTTCAAGCCAGCTGTATATACCAGTTTTTTTGGTGGAAAGCAAGATGATGGTCTTGTTAGTACCATTGAAAGCCTTCTCAAGAAAATGGATGATTGTGAATTGGTAACAGTTGATGCAATTCTTCTGCTGCACATTCGTTAGTCATTGCACTTGGAATTTTCCGTGGTAGATTGGGGATTGAAGAGGCTATTGAGTTGATTAGGCTCGAGGAAGATTTGCAGGTTTGTACTACAGTCAATTTTCCTTCATTATCTTTTCTAGGACTCGTGTATCCTAAATTACATTAACCGCCAGGACTGTGGTCCATCATTTACCCAGAGTTGTTCCTCAAGTTTAAGTGCTGACTTTTCTTCGGCTTCTTCCAGGTTGACAGTTGGGGTCTCGTTGAAGGCGGCCATGATATTGATATTGCAGATTTGAAAGTTCAGATTGCTTCAGCTGTCGTGTTTCTTGGACTTACGAGGAGGCTATAGATATGGTACTCATTTTGTGAGTTTTACCTTATTGTGTCTCTTTAGTACATTAGTTCAGTACCAATAGCATTTCCTATAAACTCAAAAAGTTGGAAGTGGCCAATGAGGTGAAGTCAATATGTGAGTGAGTTGTATCAAACTTGCTGCTTTTACAAGGACTAAAGGTGGCCTGCTGGAAATTACCAGCTTTTAATGAATAATGAGCCTAATCTGAAATCAAGTACTCTTCTTTTAACTTGGACTACCCTTCAATTTTGAGAAGCAGGATTTAGCTCAGAAAGTCCCAGTCTCTCTCCCCACCCCCCACAAAACCCCCAACCCCACACAAAACCCCCAACCCCACACCCATTTTAACTGTTTTTCGAGGGGATGAGATAGCCAAATGCTTATTATATTGTCATGAAGATTGGAGTAGCTGGTCCTTGTATGGATATTAATCGATTTTATGACTTTTTTTCTTTCTTACATTTGAGAAATAAATTTGAAATCCGTATAGTAACTGTAACTTGTTGTTAGATACTAGAGGTTTAACAATAGGACGTCTTGCTAGATTGTTCTTGTCTAGACTATGCTGCCAATCAAGACCCAGCTTCGAGTGCTTCATGCTCTCTAACAAAAGAATCCCAAATACCAAGGAATTGGAACGACAGACGAATGCCTTGATCTTCATATTGGTTCTTAATTTATGAATAAAACTGAAGTGAAACCATGTCATTACAATTTTGTGGAAAGAATGAAACTTGATAATGTATGATGTATGCTGTAAATAACGAGAGCAAACTTCAACGAATTCTATACAATGGCTTTATACATCTCTTTTAAACCTATTTGAAAAGCATATTTAGAAGAGAGCGTTGGTTCCACTCGTTGACCAAGATATTTCTTGCCCGTTATGGCTGCATTTGAGAAACTTGACAACATACTTCCCTGTTTGCAAATATAAAGGCTAGGAAATAAGACCTCAGATTCATTGCATGAAATAGAACACATTGATGAATCATAATTTCGTAATGCAGCTAAAAGAGAAGCTCTAACTTAGCATGCTTTGAGATCTAAGGCTCCAATCTTTTGATACAACTTGTAGTCCAAAATCACCATTTTTGCTTTCTTCTTGAATTTGATAGATGCATCAATTATAAGCAGTATTTGCTTGAAGCTGTCAAAAATAAGAGAAAGGTCTGGTATTAAGTGGAGAAGGTCAAAGAGGACACTATCCAACGAGTTTTGAAGCTTGCGCCAAAAGAAGAGAGAATTACCTGCAAATTCAGGGTCTCAACGCTCTTCTCGGCAGCACTGGACGCAGAGAGGTGGCTGTTTTGTGATATCACAATAGCAACAGGCTATGTCGCAGTTGTTGTTACAACCTATTAGTAGAAGAAAATGTGGCAAGATTATTAGTTTATTATCCACCTAATGGTAAAATATGAAAGGATTAATCTCCTCGTAATGCAGAAATGGG
Organism: Nicotiana tomentosiformis; assembly: GCF_000390325.3. Classification (NCBI taxonomy): domain Eukaryota; kingdom Viridiplantae; phylum Streptophyta; class Magnoliopsida; order Solanales; family Solanaceae; genus Nicotiana; species Nicotiana tomentosiformis. The sequence goes on along the minus strand of NC_090813.1, from coordinate 98,125,145 downwards.
TTGTTTTGAGTAACCTGTTACTGTGATGTATTGATATGGTTCCACAGTTTTAGGATTTATTAGAAAGGGAAGGCGAGTGCTTGTTCCAACTTTACTCATATTCTGAATAATGACCATATAAACCAGAAAGCTAGCTACTACTAATAACTTCATTCTTTTTCCTCTTCTTTCAACACAACATAGCATCTGATATTGGTTCTAATTACAGCTAGGTGGGGATTATATAGGAATAGTATTTCTATATTAATATTCTAGTTTAGGAGTTGAGCAATTATCTAGGAGATCATCTGAATATTGTGCAAATATATGAATTACCTTGGTACTAGTTTTGAGTATTCACTCGAATTTATAATCAAATCGTCACACTTCACACATGAGGAACTGTAACTTTTGGAGTGTGGTAAGCTTTTATTGAAAAATATTTCACGATGAAATCATTTCCAGTTGTTCCATCAATATTTAAATTTTCATTAAAAAAATTCAAGTTTTCCATTAATAGAAAATATGTCCAAAGAATAATATTTTGAAGAAGGTGGGAAAATGACTTATCTCAACTATGGGCGGAAGTCATTCACAAATAGTCCCAACTCTTACTCCATATCACTTGCTTCTATCAAAATTTAAACATTACTGCAATCTTTAAATCTCAGGGTAAAACCTTTTCCAGGGAGAACTTCCCATGGAAAATATTTTGTTCAATTTGGCTTCAGAAATAAACATAATCGCGTGCAAAATTTCCCAGCCAATAAGTAGGTTAAGAGAGTTAGTTTCCTACATCTCTTTCCTTCTTCCGTCTGCAAAGCGCAAACCCAAAGAAGAAAAGAAACTCGTAAGACACTCACAATTCCTGCATCCCAAATTACGAGCACGCAAATGATGGCATTGTAGCAAATAATGCCTAATCAACAAGAAAGATCCTCATCCTCAATAATAGTTGAATTGCATCAACATCATACAGATCCAAATTAGACAACTACCTAATACCACATCGGCCGAGGAGATAATGCTCATCTTGACTTTGAACATCGTCAAGGAAAAACAAAGGGAAGCACCAATGGACATTCCAAACAACCATCCTTGAAAAAACATAGCCATATCTATACAAAACTTATAAAAGGGAACACACACACACACACACATATTTCATGCATTATGGAGCAATGTACTTGAAAATGATACTGTATTATATTTAAGAGAGATGCACCTTTCATCTCAAATTCAAGTATAAAAAAGATCTCACAGAGAAAAGTACAATCTGTGCATACATTATTTTGAGAAACAACCTCCTACTGGTCCTTCAAAATCAAATCTTAGCAAAAGAGCTTGGAACGACATCACTGCTGGCTCAAGATGCAAGCTCCAGACGCTTGATATTCTGAATATGCTTCCCAGGATTCAATCCCTTTGGGCAAGCACGAGAACAGTTCAGAATAGTATGGCAGCGATAAAGCTTGAATTCATCATTAACTGCATCCAGGCGCTCCTGAGTATATTCATCACGGCTATCCATAATCCATCTGCATTTCAAAAATAAGACATAACCTCTATTAAGTATATTGTAAGTATGGGCAGGAAAAAATACTTTTCAGTAAAGATAATAATAGGCAGCATATGGCATACCAATGACAGTGGGGTTAATGCTGTAGAACTTCTTATAGAAAGTAACAGAATCAAGGCGAGTATCAACATTTTAGACATCCAAAACTGTTATTCCCCCATCATGCAAATGCCTAAATAAACAATGGTACATCTCAGGAAACGTAAATCTAAAACTGCATTGCTTGAGTTTGGCCTGAGGTTTAATAACATCACTATAATAACACTCAACATAATACATCCCTCAAGTTTGTAGAACTGAATAGAAAAAAGCCATTTCATTAGTATTACGTCATTTTTGAATGGCTACAGCCCAGCACATGCTTTCAACTTCTCCCATTCTCAACTGAGATGTCCACACTAAGAAAGAATAGTAAAGGACTTCTAAAAACTTACTAGTTTCTTAGAACCTTACTAGCTAATATGAGAGCCGAGATACTCATTTAAATCCTCACTGACCACATTACTCCATTTAAACTAGGGAAAAGGGTCAAAATAACCCTTCTACTATGTGAAAAGGATCATTTATACCCTCCGTTATACTTTTGGTTCACCAGTACCCCCAACGTTACATAATTAGTGCAAAAATACCCCTCCACTGTTAGAACCCTTCATCATGATGAGTAATATTACATGTGGCCTGGCATGTCAATGACGTGGATGACACATGGCATGCCACGTCCCTGGCCAGGCCCACCTTCTCCCTTCCATCTCATTCTTCTTCCACTACCACCTTCCCCTTCACTCAACCACCGCCACTACACTTGGATTCCCTATCAGTTGCAGTTGCAGCACATAGGCTAGCGTATTATAGAGCTTAAGACCTCGTAAGTAATGTCCCTAAAGTCAAATAATTCAGTAGAGGTAGTGGGAAAATTAAAAATAGTTCTTTCCCTTAAGGCAAGTCTTTGAACACATCTCTCCAAAGTGGAAAACTGAGCTTCTTCAGTGGTGGCTACTGCAAATGCGATGAGAGTTCAAATAAGATTGGAAGTGTTGTGGAGATCCGAGACACCCCACGTAGTACTCAGTTGGATCTTGAAATAACATAGGAGAGGTTGCTTGAAATACCCTAGGAGAGGTTGCTGCAATTCTGTGGCAATTTTATAAAATAACTGTGACCTAGTTTTTTTATTTTTACTTTGTAATCCAGTTAAGAGCATCAATGCTATTAATGAAAATCGGCTAAAGACTAATATAAAATTTATTTGGCTCACAGTAAATTAAGAGAAAAATGATTGTCATTTTACAAAAAGAAAATCCAAAATTTATATATGGAAAAGACTACAATCTGATGGGAAATTCCTAATAGGGAAGTTGCAATCTTCCAATAGGATCTAGACTGAATAATAAATTAAAAAACAGTGCTGATTTTTGAAGATCAATGGCCAAATATCACTGCTTTCTTGAGAAATTTTGCTTGTGGAGACCAAAAATCGGCAACATTCATCATCACCTTTTAGAATGGTAATAAAAATAAGTTTTTGTTGAGCTTTGTAAAATTGGAGGGAGCTGCGAATGAGCTAGTCAATGGAGGTCAAACAGAGATGGATGAACTTTGTTCAAGGTAATTGTCAATGGAGGTGGTGAATAAAACACGGAGAAGAAGGTGAAAGAATGTTGTCTATGGTGGTCAAGAATGGTGGTCTAATAGTATGGAAGAATTAGTGAGTGGTGAAGGAGGAGTTAGTGGTGGCGGTGGTGGTTGGTTGAAGGGGGAGGTGGTGGTGGGGTGGGGAGGAGAGGGGAGGGGAGAGGAGAGGAGAGGAGTAAGATAGTGTTGAGGTGGTGAGGTGGCGTACCATATGGCATCCACCACATTGACATGTCAGGCCACATGGAATGGTACTCGCCAAGGTGGAGGATTCTAACGGCGTAGGGGTATTTTTAGACCATTTATGTAATGTCAGGGTTATTAATAGACCGAAAGTATAACGGAGGGTATAAATGATCCTTTTCGCATAGTAGAAGGGTATTTTTGACCCTTTTCCCTTTAAACTAATCCCATGCCAATATTATGCACATACAAATCAGGAAGATGATACCTGCTGCTATTTTTTGGAGTATCTGGAATGAAAGAAACATAAGATGTTTTGATGGAGAATCAACTACTTTCCAAAGTCTAAAAGCTAGTTGTCTAATGTATTTGTATAGTTGGGTTTATTTATCCCCAATGAGATATACTCTTTTGAATTTTGTTAGCTCCTTAGTACTACTCTAAACAAGTGTAATGGAGCTAGCAATATCCTTTTTGCTACACATCTTTTGTAACTAATTTGCTTTGCATCCCCTGGATGCCAGCAATGAAATCAATTACTTTATCAAAAAAAAAAGTATTAGAAGTTCAGAAAATCAATATGTTTCAAAATTGTCTAATGATGAGATACTTCAGAATAAGATCCAATGACTGAACATCCATGAAAGTTGCATGGTTTTACCATACAATAAGATCCTTCAGCATATGATTTATCAAACTTCTTCCAAAAGTTGCATAGTGTTTTACCATATACGCCTCGTAGAAAAGAGATTCATTCATCTCATACATAAAAGGAACACGACTTTCTTAATCAAATACTCACTCTATTTTGTTTTATGTCTTTAGTTTAACTGTGCACGAAACATAAGAATGTAAAGAAAGTTTTCGAATCTTGTGATCTAAACTAAGGGCGTGTACAACAATACCAAAAATACTCTTTGAATTTTTTGGTCTTAAACATGTCATGTCACTCCTATAAGAGTGTCATTACGTGTAAAATGGAATCATTGGAATTAAAAACTTATGAAATATAGGAATATTCTTTTTGTAATAGTCTAAAAAAAGTAATACACATAAATTGAAACGGAGGGAGTAAAACCAGTAGTCAGCCTGATTTTTTATGACAGTGTTGTCCAAGCCAACTTGAGCACACCTCTACTACTCCATCGGGTAACTCCACCCACCAAGGTTTGGGCAGAGGAGAAGAAATCACATAGTTACAATCTATAGCTCGTTTTTAATAATGGTGGTGTCCGGGCCAACTTGTGCACAACTCAAATATTCCAACGAGAAAAGGACACAAGTTACCTCCCATCAGGCTTAGGCTTAGGCAAATAGGAACCCTCCAAGTTATAATTTTTATTAACTATAGCTATCTTTAACTTCTTATTTGAGCAAAATACAGCACATCACTAGAGAGTAAAGGCAAACAAGAAAGAGCCTAGACATGAATACAAAAAAATTCAAAGGAACAAAGAATCAAAGAAATATTACCGGTTAGCGTGAAGCAGCGCAGCCGGACCAAGATAAGACTCAGGATTCCACCAGTAACTAGGGCATGATGTGCTACAGCAAGCACACAGAATACACTCATACATCCCATCCAACTTAGCCCTATCATTCTTACTCTGCGGTATCTCCTTCCCAGGCGTCGGCGACTCCGTTTTCCTCTTCAACCACGGCTCAATAGACTTATACTGATTATAGAAATTAGTCATATCCACAACCAGATCCTTAATCACAAACATATGTGGCAACGGCGTAATCGTCGATTCAGCACCCGAATCGATCTTAGTCAAACAAGCAAGTCCATTGCAACCATCAATATTCATAGCACAGGACCCACATATCCCTTCTCTACAGGATCTACGAAACGTAAGTGATGGGTCGATTTCGTTTTTGATTTTGATTAAAGCATCTAAGACCATTGGACCGCATTCTTTTAAATCGATTTTGTATTCCTTGAGCTCGGGTTTACCTGGGTTGTCTGGACTCCATCGGTAAATTTGAAATGACTTGATGTTTGGCTGCTGCTTGGATTCTGATTGATGGGCTTTGGCCTCTGATGCGTGGGCTCGAGCGACAACTAGCTTCGCCGCCGGCGATGAGTGGACCCTAGAAATAGCTCGTCGGATTAAACCGGTCGCCATTGATGAGTTACCTTGGGAAACCAAAGACGCGGAGATTGGATAGCTTTTTGTTATAGAGAAAGTGGAAAGAGAGAAATGTTTTATTCAGAAGAATATATGATTAGTGGGTTCGGGTTTTTCTCGGGTTACTTGAATGGAGATAGAATGACGGAAATGGGCATGTAATTTTATAGGTGCTTTAACCACCATTGAGATGGTTAGTGGCTGGAAATAGGTGGATGTGCTAAGGGTAGTTTGGGTATGTTGAAAATGTAGTTTGAGGTTGTACTTTTCTGTCGTCGACGAATAAGGTTTGCCGTGGATGAATTGGGGTCTGAGTAGGACTTGGATGACGTGGCGAATACACAATCGCTAGATAATTTCCCAGTAACGTGGTTGGCTCGTGTCGTGGATCATTTACTTTTCGCTTTTCAGTAGGGGCAACGATATCGTTTTGATCAAATGAGAGATATTTGAGGACCATATGGATATTTAAAAACCGACTAAACCGATCGAACTGTATCGCACCGAACCGATTTTTAGATTTTTTTTAATAAAATCATAAATTTTTATATAAATCTATAACTATACCGATAATTATGATATATTTTTTATTTTATGAAAATAAATCGAATAAATATCGAACTGTACCGAATAAATTTACATGGAAAATATATATATATATATATATATATATATATATATATATATATATATATATATATATATATATATATATATATTAAGTTTAAAAATAATAAAATATTGAATTTTTTCTTGGGCCTCGGAATTATGAAAACGATTACAAGACAACAAATAATTAAACTCAAAATTTTAATTCCCAAACCTATTATACTACTCCTATTGGAACTAAACTATTTCCAACATATTCACTAGCAAGACACAAGATATTCTAGCGATTAAGAATAGCAAACTATAATGTATTGAATATGTTTGCTTTCGTATGATTTAAATTTATATTTTCGAATATTTAATCTTCTATAGACTTTATTCTTGAGTCCTAATTTGCTTAATATATTTTCACTCATGTGATTTATATTTTTTTTTTGTCTTTGCTTAATTTCTTTTACGCTTGATGGATCTATACTTTGGCCATCTTTCATATTTTCTTAATTCATTATCCTTTAAATAATAAAAATGTCTAGAAAGTTTTGCTAAGTCGTATAAAAGTACGTATACTATTGCATTTTGTTTCTACTAGTGACTTATAAATGATATTTTTAAAAAATGCCGAAAATTAACTGAACCGTACCGATACCGAAGAGAAATCGACATGACTGGTACGGTTTCTATATGTCTAATTTTAGTTATACACAATAGAATAATCGAAAAATTGGTATGGTACAAATTTTATAGAATAACCGGCTGAACCGAACCATTGACACCCCTACTATATGATAACAAAATTAGGTTATTATGCTAGGAAAAAAATAAGAAAACTCAGAAATCATCTGAACATTTGATGGTTTGCACTTATTTTAAAATCAAAATTGTTGGTTCGCTTAGCCTGTGTGTTAGGTGCTATCACGGTCATTGGTGTGTTTTGGATCGTGACAACTTGATATTAGAGCCTATGTTGCATAGGTCTCACGAGTCATGAGTATGTCTAATAGAGTCTTGCGGTATGGAGACTGGAGACGTCTATACTTATTTTCGAGGACCTATCGGATAATTAGAAAACTTCACTTTCTTTCTTTCTATGTCGTGCGACTTTGAACTCTAACAACACTGTATCTTAAATGATTTTTGTCTTTAACACTAGCCTTTTAAAATCGTGGAACATTGAACTATAACAACGTTATATCTTGAAATTGATCCTCGTCTTTAACACTAGCCTTTTAAAGACAAAAGAGAGCAATTGTGAGGAATAGCTATTCTACAACAATCATTTAATTTGGTTCATCCTTTGATAGCTCCCCCCACCCCCCACCCCCAAACAAAAAAAAAGAAGAAAAAAGAAAGAGAGCATATCAAAGTATTATGGAGGTTTTCTAAATCATTCCCCTTCTTTGTTTTGCTATACTGGATGCTTGTGTTTGCGATAATTTTAACACAACTGGTTGTGAAAAATGCTCTGTCTTATTACATGATTCTCTTTGATCAAAATATGCCTTTTATACTAACTGCCTTGACATATTAGAAGAATGAAGAAAAACAGGCATAGATTCAATTAATTGGACTATATGTGCAAGGAATGGGAGATGAATTATGATATTTCCTTGTAAGGACAGGGCAATTAAAGCATGAAAGATGAGTACTTAATTTCTCTACTAGCAGCCACCCTGATGGACTGAAGAGGCAAATATCATCAAAATGTACAACATACATAATCCATATAGCTGGAGCAAGTTTAAATATCCTAATTGTAGAAGCACATAGTGAAAACATCAGCTATTTGTGTATACGGTCGAAATGGATTTCAGCCTTGGCATGTCCGGTACGGTTCGAAGGGTGGTGTATCGAAGTAAGATCCCGAAGAGGGGCACGAACTAACCTAGAGCCCGGGGAGGCTGGTCCGTGTTGAGATCGATATCATAATCAAACTCGAACAAGAATCGAACCATGGCGCGGGTAGATCTATCGTGCTGATAATCCAAAAATTAACCTACATCAACCTATAATCCATCCGAGGGCTCGAACCAGGATCGGGCTCGAACCAAGATCACGAGTTCGAGCCGAAATCAAGCTCGAACCAAAATCGAGGATTCTAAGCAAGATCGAGCTCGCAGACAAAAGCCGTTGTAATCCCACTAGAGGGAATCTTGGCAGAAATTATGGAAAAGCTGATTTATCATGGGTCTCCCACTGAATGTTTATTTTATTATACTTGGAGCCAAACCCCTTCACTATAAAAGGGCTTGTTTATCATTCTTGTAGGGCATCTTTTTGGAGACTTAGACTATCTAAAACTGTATTATTTCCTCTAGAAGCAAGAGTGATCTTTCTAGTTTCTTAGATTGATTCTATTTTGTTAAATCCTAAATTCACTGTTCATAATTGATTCGCCTGGATTACGTTTTCTCCAACCTATATTCATCATTTTATTTATCCTAGCATTCTGTATTAAGTTGTACCACATGTCTTCGGAACTGCGTATAAATTCAACTATATTCATTTTTTGGGTAAACAGTTTGGCGCCCACCGTGGGGCAGAGGATAACAGTGGTCACTTATTTCCGAAAATACCTTCAATTCAGGTTCGGCTACGAATAGCCACCGACCGAATGGCTTCACCGACCGATTACGAAGCTGGCCTTCAAGATGAAACCAATAACTTGGCACTACCCGAGATTCGAGCCGAAATACCACTAGATGTCAATTCACAAATTGCTTTGGAAGCAAACCAGCGTTCCGAATCAGAAAGAAGCATTCTGGGCGGTGCTCGATCCGTAGCCCAAGACACCCAAAACCCAGAGGAGATCGGGGCCAGCTTACGCATGATCTTCGAGATGTTGCAAGCCCAGCAATTAGCGATAGCTCGGCTACAGAGCCAAACTCAAGCACAAAGCAAGCCGGTTTCCAATCCACTTTGAGAGGTCTGGCAGGGGTTACTTCGAGAGGTCACCCCCAGAACAGAGCCTGCCATAGTAAAATCTAACGAGCAGAAATCGGGAACTACTCCCGGAATTACTAAATTGCTCGAGGAACTCACAAAACGAGTCGAAGCCAACGACAAGAGGGTGGAAACGTATAACGCCAGGGTCGATCAAATCCCGGGGGCTCCACCAATGGTAAAAGGGCTTGATTCAAAAAAATTCATACAAAAGCCTTTTCCATCGAGTGCGGCACCGAAGCCAATCCCCAAAAAGTTCTGTATGCCCGAAATTCCCAAATATAACGGTACGATCGATCCTAACGAACATGTCACCTCTTACACGTGTGCCATAAAAGGCAACGATTTAGAAGATGATGAGATCGAATCCGTGCTATTGAAAAAGTTCGGGGAGACCCTCTCGAAAGGAGCTATGATTTGGTACCACAATTTACCACCAAATTCCATCGATTCTTTTGCCATATTAGCAGATTCGTTCGTAAAAGTGCATGCTAGAGCCATAAAGGTTGCAACGAGAAAATCAGACCTCTTAAAAGTAAAGCAAAGGCAGGGAGAGATGCTGAGGGAATTCGTATCCCAATTTTAAATGGAACGCATGGAATTACCTCCGGTCACCGACGACTGGGCCGTAAAAGCTTTCACCCAAGGGTTGAACGAGCTAAGTTCGACAGCATCACATCGGCTGAAGCAAAATTTGATCGAGTATCCGGCGGTAACTTGGGCAGATGTGCACAACCGATATCAATCGAAAAATAAGGTCGAGAATGATCAGTCGGGGACCCCGTACGGACCTGTTCATCAGAACAGGACAGTTATTAATCAAAAGCAGATCGACAGAGAGCAAAGTTCAAACAGAGACCGATATCGACCGTACGTCACCGATCGAGTAAACAGTGGTTCAGCATGCAGCGCAGTTTGGAACAGTCAAAGAATTGATCGGGGACAAAATTCTCGGGGGCTTATGAGTAAAAGCGGCTTCGACAAATATGCCGAGCCTATAGAAGCACCTCGATTATCAGAATATAACTTCAGCGTTGGCGCATCCGCTCTCGTGTCGGCTATCGGACGCATCGAAGACACTAAATGGCCTCGACCAATGCAAACCTATCCTGCCTAGAGAAATCCAATCAAACGTGCGAATATCATGGTACCCATGGCCACAGAACGGAAGATTTCAAGCAACTAAGAGAGTAAATAGCTCGCCTATTTAACAAAGGGCATCTTCGGGAGTTTCTGAGTGATAGGGCAAAGAGACATTTTAGAAGTAGGGATTTCAGCAAGCAGAATGAGCAAGAAGAACCACAGCACATTATCCACATGATCATCGGCGGCACCGATACCCCCCGGGGACCGATACTTAAGCGCACTAAAATATCGATGGTGAGGGAAAAGCGATCTCGGACTCAAGATTACGCACCCATGGGGACTTTGTCCTTCGGTGATGAAGATGCAGAGGGGGTCATCCAACCTCACAACGACGCACTGGTAATATCCGTACTCGTAAATAAAACTAAAATTAAGCGTGTGTTGATCGATCCAGGTAGCTCGGCCAATATCATCCGATTGAAGGTAGTAGAGCAGCTCGGCTTGCAGGATCGGATCGTACCTGCAACTCTGATCCTAAACGGGTTCAATATGGCATGCGAAACCACCAAAGGGGAGATAGCCTTACCAATAAACGTGGCCGGAACTGTCCAGGAAACAAAGTTTCACGTGATCGAAGGCGATATGAGGTATAACGCCCTTTTCGGAAGGCCATGGATCCACAACATGAGAGCCGTGCCTTCGACCCTACACCAGGTCCTTAAATTTCCGGCGTCGGGAGATGTCAAGACGGTATACGGAGAGCAACCAGCTGCAAAAGAAATGTTTGCCGTCGACGAAGCCAAACCAATGTCCTCACTTTCGCCGATAAAAGGATCGGGCCCGGAAGGAGAACGGGACACCAAATAGCAATCACAGACAGCGACTTCAACCCAGCCAGACAACCAGAAATTCGAAGAGGATGGGGACCAAAGGGTCCCTCGATCTTTCATAATTCCCGATGACTCCGATGCCACAAAATCGACGATCGAGGAGCTAGAGCAAGTCATATTAATCGAGCGTCGGCTCGAGCAAAAGATATAACAGGGATCCCGCCGGACATAACGACGCATCAGCTAAGTTTGGACCATAGGTTCAGATCGGTGAAGCAAAAAAGAAGACCCCAGTCCGATAGAAAGAACGCCTTCATAAAGGACGAGGTAACCAAACTTCACAAAATAGGGTCCATTCGGGAGGTAAAATATCCCGAATGGTTAGCCAACGTAGTTGTAGTCCCTAAAAAAGGGGACAAACTTAGAATGTGCGTGGATTATAAGGATTTGAACAAAGCATGCCCCAAAGATTCTTTTCCGTTGCCCAACATCGATCGCATGATCGATGCCACGACCGGCCACGAGATCCTCACTTTTCTCGATGCCTATTCTGGGTATAATCAAATACAGATGAACCCGGAGGACCAGGAAAAAACCTCATTTGTCACCAAATATGGAACGTATTGTTATAATGTGATGCCTTTCGAGCTAAAAAATACAGGGGCCACTTACCAACACCTAGTGAATAAAATGTTCGAAGAACAAATAGGAAAATCAATAGAGGTTTATATTGATGACATGTTAGTCAAATCCCTGCGCGCAGAGGACCATTTAATTCATTTGCAGGAAACGTTCGGGATTCTGAGGAAATACAAAATGAAGCTCAACCCCGAAAAATGTGCCTTTAGGGTCGGTTCGGGAAAGTTCCTCGACTTCATGGTGTCACATCGGGGAATAGAGATTAACCCCGATAAAATCAGGGTCGTCGAAGACATCACCGTCGTAGACAGCGTGAAGGCCGTGCAAAGACTAACGGGTTGGATCGCCGCCCTAAGCCGATTCATATCGAGATCGTCCGATCGAAGCCATAAATTTTTTTCTCTACTCAAAAAGAAGAACGATTTTTCTTGGACCCCGGAGTGCCAACAAGCATTAGAAGGACTAAAACGATATCTATCAAGCGCACCACTGCTTCACACTACAAAAACCGATGAGAAACTTTGTTTGTACTTGGCAGTATCGGAAGTCGCCGTAAGCGGTGTCCTAGTTCGAGAAGAGCAAGGTACGCAATTCCCAGTTTATTATAAAAGTCGAACCTTAGGAGAGGCGGAAACTAGATATCCGCTCCTAGAAAGGTTAGCGCTTGCACTGATAAGCGCCTCAAGGAAGTTAAGGCCATACTTCCAATGTCACCCCATATGCGTATTGTCTACTTACCCACTTCGTAATATTTTGCACAAACCCGAGTTATCAGGCCAACTGGCCAAATGGGCCATCGAACTCAGTGGATACGATATAGAATATCGACCCCGCACGACCATCAAGTCTCAAGTTCTAGCAGACTTCATGGACGATTTTACACTAGCCCTCGTACCCGAAGCCGAAAAAGAACTGTTGAAATCAGGTATATCATCGGGGGTATGGATCCTTTTTACGGATGGGGCTTCAAACGTAAAGGGGTCCGGGCTGGGCATAGTTTTGAAACCACCCATGGGTGGCATTATTAGACAATCTATTAAAACTATCAGGTTGACTAACAACGAGGCCGAGTACGAAGCCATGATTGCAGGTCTCGAGCTAGCTAAAAATTTAGGAGCAGAAATCATTGAAGCCAACTGCGACTCCTTGTTGGTGGTAAGTCAAGTAAACAAAACTTTCGAAGTTCGAGAAGGTAGAATGCAGAGGTATTTAGATAAACTGCTTATCACTTTGCACCATTTCAAACAATGGACTTTACGACATGTGCCACAGGAACAGAATAATGAGGCCGACGCATTGACGAATTTGGGGTCATCAGTCGAGGTAGATGATACGGGCTCGGGGAATGTAGTTCAACTTTCAAGGTCGGTAATCGAAGAAGGACACGCTGAAATAAATTCTACAAGCTTAACCTGGGATTAGAGAAACAAGTATATCGAATATTTGAAAAACGGAAAACTCCCTTTGGACCCTAAAGATTCCAGAACCCTACGGACCAAGGCTGCTCGATTCACTCTGGCTTCAGATGGAACACTGTACCAAAGAATGTTCGATGGACCATTGGCGGTATGCTTGGGTCCGGGGGATGTCGATTATGTTCTACGGGAAGTGCATGAGGGTACTTGCGGGAATCACTTTGGAGTCGACACATTAGCCCAAAAAATAATCAGAGCAGGTTATTATTGGATCGATATGGGCAAAGATACGAAGGAATTCATTCGTAAATGTGATAAATGTCAAAGGTTCGCACCAATGATCCACCAGCCCGGAGAACAACTCCACTCGGTCCTATCCCCGTGGCCTTTCAAGAAATGGGGAATGGATATCGTCGGCCCTCTGCCATCGACCCCAAGTAAAGCCAAATTCATTTTGTTTATGACTGACTATTTTTCTAAATGGGTTGAAGCACAGGCGTTCGAGAAAATATGAGAGAAAGAAGTTATAGACTTTATTTGGGATCATATCATATGCCGGTTCGGGATACCCGCCGAAATAGTATGTGACAATGGAAAGCAATTCATTAGCGGCAAAGTAACAGGATTCCTCGAAGACCACAAGATAAGAAGGATACTGTTGACGCCGTACCACCCTAGTGGGAACGGGCATGCCGAATCAACGAATAAAACTGTCATTCAAAACTTAAAGAAGAGATTGAACGATGCTAAAGGGAGATGGAGAGAAATCCTACCCGAAGTCCTTTGGGCATATCGGACAACATCAAAATCCAGTACAGGGGCGACCCCGTTCTCCTTAGTATATGGATCCGAAGCATTGATACCAGTCGAGGTTGGTGAACCCAGTGCTAGATTTTGATTCTCGATGGAAGAATCAAATAACGAGGCTATGAACACAAGCCTCGAACTATCGGACGAAAGGCGAGAAACTTCCCTCGTCCGAATGGCCGCCCAAAAGCAGCGAATCGAAAGGTATTATAATCGAAGAACCAAGCTCCGCCATTTCAAGCCTGGGACTTAGTGTTGAGAAAAATTACCATCAATACCCGGAATCCGAATGAAGGGAAGCTAGGACCGAATTGGGAAGGACCATATCAGGTACTCGAGGACATTGGAAAGGGGTCGTACAGGATCGGCGTTATAAACGACAAACAGTTATCAAGCAACTGGAATGTATCACATCTAAAACGGTACTACTGTTAAGGTACAACCTTTCCATATTCGTTTATATCTCAAAACTGACCCTTGCAGAAGTCTGAACAAGGGACGGATCTCTCATCAGAAAGCACGCGTTGCACTCTTTTTTCCTTATACCGGTTTGATCCCTAATGGGTTTTTCGGCAAGGTTTTTAATGAGGCAACCACTAGTCGTGCAGCATTTATAATTATATCCGAGGCCCCGTAAGAGAGTTACTTCACAGCAACAGGGTCCCGATAGGAAAACTGTAAAGAGCCAAATGGTCGAAGCGAGCCATGCTCGTATAAATTGGCCCGAACCCGGTCGTGTAATGACATGCGAAGAATTAAGATATAATGTGACTATTAAGCCTACATGCTATTTTTTCATTTCGAGTTCGAGCAAACACTCATCGACCAAATAGCTTACGGGCTGCATCAATTCGAGTTCGAATCATTCACTCGACCAGGCCTATGGGCTATTTTTCATTTCGAGTTCGAGCAAACAAATACCAAATAGCCTATGGGCTGCATCAATTTGAGTTCAAATCATTCACTCGACTAGGCCTACGGGCTATTTTTCATTTCGAGTTCGAGCAAATACTCACTCGACCAAATAGCCTACGGGCTGCATCAATTCGAGTTCGAATCATTCACTCGACCAGGCCTACGGGCTATTTTTTCATTTCGAGTTCGAGCAAACACTCACTCGACAAAATAGCTTACGAGCTGCATCAATTCGAGTTCGAATCATTCACTCGACCAGGCCTACGGGCTATTTTTCATTTCGAGTTCGAGCAAACACCCACTCGACCAAATAGCCTATGGGCTGCATCAATTCGAGTTCGAATCATTCACTCGACCAGGCCTACGGGCTATTTTTCATTTCGAGTTCGAGCAAACACTCACTCGACCAAATAGCCTACGGGCTGCATCAATTCGAGTTCGAATCATTCACTCGACCAGGCCTACGGGCTATTTTTCATTTCAAGTTCGAGCAAACAATCACTCGACCAAATAGCCTACGGGCTGCATCAATTCGAGTTCGAATCATTCACTCGGTCGAGCCTACGGTCTATTTTTTATTTCGAGTTCGAGCAAACACTCATTCGACCAAATAGCCTACGGGCTACATCAATTCGAGCACAAGCAAACACTCGCTCGACCGTCAAAAGCGAATCGTTGACAATTAATAAGTCTAAAGGGCTACATTGCCCCAAGTTTGAATAAACGCTCGCTCGGTTGCAGAGACCACGAGGTTCAAGTTTGATTAAGTGGTTTAATACATAGAGATATGCTTATACACAAAAATTATCTACATAGGTGGCTATAACAACAAAACAAAAAAAATGGGAGCGGTCTCTTCTTTATCAGGTTCCCCCCGTTCTCGGATCCGCTTTTGCTCCCATCGTCGTCGTCGTCATCATCGGAAACCAGAGCTTCAGCATCAACTTCGAGTTATTTTGCCTTTTTTATCTCTTCTGTGAGATCGAAGCCGCGAGCATGAATCTCCTCGAGAGTTTTTCTCCTGGATCGGTACTTAGCAAGTTCGGCGACCCAATGCGCCCGACCATTGGCGGATTCGGCTACCTCTCTTGTCTGAACTTGGGCAACTTCAACATCAGCCCGATAGACGGCCACGAGCGCATCCGCATAAGTCTTTGCCGTTTCAGCATCGGATTCGGCCTTGGCGAATACTGAGGCCAACCGAGCCTCGAGCTCCTCAATTTTTCTTGCTTGAACCAGACCTTTTCCCTTCCTTTTCTGAAGTTGGGTTTCAGACGATGATAACTGGGCTCGAGCAGTCTCTTTTTCTGCAGCAAAGCGGTCCATACCTTCTTTCCACCGCAAGGATTCCATCCTTATCACATCGACCTCCTCACGCAGCTTACCTATCATCTCTATTTTTTGCTGCAGCTGTGAGACCGAAATGTTAGCTACCGTTCTGGTATCGAACCCATAGGTTTTCAAAAGCATCATTACCTGCTCAGACAAATCATTCTGGTCTCGATAAGCCTTGGACAGCTCAGCTCGGAGATCTTTTATTTCCTCCTCTCTCTGCCCTAAGGAAAGTTTGAGAGAGTTCCTCTCATCGGTAGTGCATTTCAGGTCGGCCGCGTATCGATGCAGCTCATTCTGGGAACGAGAACATTATTCTTGATGGACCGCCGCAGCCTAAGAAGGAACAAGAAGCGAAGTTAATGAAAGACGAACATAAAGGTAATACCAACAAAAAGATTTTTAAAAGACTCACCTGGTTCAAAGCCTGTCGCAAACCGTGAAAAATATCTGATTCATCACCGGCACCGGCAACATCCTCGATACCAGTAAACAGGTCACAAAACGGATCCTCTTCATCGTGAGGCCTACCTAGATCGAGGTCCCCCAGAGCTTGAGCTTCCCGAATCACCCCAGCGGAAAAAGCGGGAAAGGTAGGTGAGTCCTCGATTGATGCTGCCCCAAGTGACTCGCTCGGAGCATTCCCTCGGCTTGGAGGGTTTCGAAGGGCTCTTCGATTGTAACCCCTGCCGATTGATTTCGATGAGAGGCGTCTTCGACATCCGATAGTTCGGGGACTCTACCAGAACCTCTCTCCGGTATATTTTCAGTTCGAGACGGAGCCCCATAGGGCATCATCGATCCAGCCGGCATTGAAGCATCGGTGGCTCTCTTCGTCCGAACCGCCAGCGTGGACTCATTATCCTCTTCCTCTTCTTCTTCATCCCTTAGGCGCAAAACGGATTCTACGGTCAAAGGAATAACATTCTTGTTCGGCTTACAAGCTGTCCTCTTCTTCGGTTTTGGATATTCGGGCAACGAAACTCTCTTCCTTTTATTTTCCTTCACCGGCTTTGGAACGAAGGTCGAGATATACTCCTCATTAGACAGAGGTCTCAAGACCGCGTCCTTACCCAAACCTGCATATGGGAAACCTTATAAAAAATACCGAGAAATGCCTCGTCAGAGTCCGAGAAATGAGCTTACCGTGATTTTTGGCCTCCCACCGACCCTTAGACAAATCACGCCATGAGCGTTCGGCGTATGTGGAAGTCGAAACAAGATCCCGTACCCAATTCTTGAGGTCGGGAATCGCTCCTGGCATCCAGGGAACCGCTACATCACGAAAAGAGGAGTGTCGATAAGAGAACAAATGAAAGAACAAAATAGAAGCAATAGCAAAATTACACTTACGTTTCAAATTCTACTCCTCGGGAAAGGGCATCTTTTCAGTCGGGATCAGGTCTGAAGTCCTTACTCGAACGAACCTACTCATCCAACTCCGGTCCCTGTCCTCATCAATACTCGAGAACAAAGCCTTGGTAGCCCGACGCTGGAGTTTTACTAACCCTCCCCGAAAAAGTCGGGGATTGTACAGCCGGAAAAGATGATCAAGGGTGAACGACATCCCCTCGATTTTGCTCACGAAATATCGGATCAGAATAACGATCTGCCACAAAGAAGGATGGACCTGGCCTAAGGTTACCTGAAACTGTCGACAGAAGTCGATAACGACGGAATCGAGGGGACCCAAAGTGAAAGGGTAAGTATATACGTTCAAAAACCCTTTCACATGAGAAGTGATGTCTTCGTCAGGGGTAGGTATTATCACTTCTTTTTCCCCCCCAGTTGCAGTCCTTCTTTAACAGATCGAGGTGCTTCTCAGTAATCGAACACATGTACCTCGATACCGGCTCACACCGGCCAGGGACCGATGAACCTTTATCAACTTTAAAATCTGAAGTAAGGACGCACGCCTCGGGGACACACTCCTCTGGCCGTGGCTCCGCCGGTGTCTCATCGGCGACACAATGTGAAGATGAAGCTTTCTCTTTCTGAGGAACGGTTTGCGATGTTTTCGCCATTTTTGAATTCAAAAATAAGGAATAGAAGAAATTGATAGAGATTTGGTAGAATTGAGGGGTCTTTTCGGAAAGAAATCACAGCTTTTTTGGTAGGCTGGAGAGTATAAAGAAGAAATTGAGAAATTTTAGAAGATAGAAGATGCAAAAATGGTAAAAGATAAAGGTGAGAGTTATTTATAGGTTCAAAGCGACGGCGGTTCATTATCAGCAGTGGCCGACCACCGCCTGACATGCATTAAATGCCTTGAAATACTAAACCGACAGGACAACTATCATGTGCGTCATAGTCGAACTTGATGGAATCGACAAGATATAATCCGATCGAGCCGTTGAAAATCATATCGTTTCTCGCCATATTTCTTTCTGAGAAACGAAGGGACTATCTGTATACGGTCGAAATGGATTTCAGCCTTGGCATGTCCGGTACGGTTCGAAGGGTGGTGTATCGAAGTAAGATCCCGAAGAGGGGCACGAACTAACGTAGAGCCTGGGGAGGCCGGTCCGTGTTGAGATCGATATCATAATCAAACTCGAACTAGAATCGAACCATGGCGCAGGTAGATCTATCGTGCTGATAATCCAAAAATCAACCTACATCGACCTAGAATCCATCCGAGGGCTCGAACCAGGATCGGGCTCGAACCAAGATCACGAGTTCGAGCCGAAATCAAGCTCGAACCAAAATCGAGGATTCTAAGCAAGATCGAGCTCGCAGACAAAAGCCGTTGTAATCCCACTAGAGGGAATCTTGGCAGAAATTATGGAAAAACTGATTTATCATGGGTCTCCCACTGAATGTTTATTTTATTATACTTGGAGCCAAACCCCTTCACTATAAAAGGGCTTGTTTATCATTCTTGTAGGGCATCTTTTTGGAGACTTAGACTATCTAAAACTGTATTATTTCTTCTAAAAGCAAGAGTGATCTTTCTAGTTTCTTAGATTGATTCTATTTTGTTAAATCCTAAATTCACTGTTCATAATTGATTCGCCTGGATTACGTTTTCTCCAACCTATATTCATCCTTTTATTTATCCTAGCATTCTATATTAAGTTATACCACATATCTTCGAAACTGCGTATAAATTTAACTATATCCATTTTTCGGGTAAACAATTTACTCAGAGCACAGCACAAAAGAAGATATACCATTCAATCTAGTGGCCATGTTCTATTAGAGAGGTGATATAAATCGACAGAGTGACTAAGGTTGTCGTTGAGCACAATACATTAGCGTGTTTGTGATGGTCAGCGCTTCCCCTAAATACATATTGGGGACAGTAGAGAGACTTTTAAGAAACCTTATGCAACATAAAACCAATAGACGAAAATAGAAACAGAAGCAGCAGCAGCATGCAGTTTCCCACCTCTGTAACTAGACTGGCAGACTTGAACTTCAATATGATCTTAAGTCTCTTCACTCACAGCCACAGAAGCATTCTGGTTTCAGAAACAGCAAAACCATTTTTTCTGCACATAATATATGTATAAGAATCAACCATTTAATCAGCCTGCATTGATTCTATACTAAAGTTGGAGTCTGGCTATATGAACACGTTTCGTTAGAATGCTCAATAATTTGGTTATCTAACATCAGAAGTTCTTTACATTTTCTACTGACATACAAATCTTTAACAAGATTACAAGAACTCCTAACAAACATTGAACATGATATAAACTCTCCGACATGTCTAAACCTTAATTATTTTATGGAAAAGGTGTTCTATAAATCTCACAATTAGTTCTACATAGACAGACAAGTCTCTAACCAAACCTAAAAGGAGCTCCTACAAACAGGACCGACTCTAATGTGTTGAGTAGTAAGGTTTGTGCCTTAGCCTCAAAATTTTGGGGGCCCCGATTTTTAAAAATAATAGGTTTATAGGTATTTAAAAAATAATATTTAGCACTTTTAATACAAAAGTAGAGTTTTTAATATAAAAGGAAAGAAAACTCTTTAGATACATAAATAAAGTAATAATTTGACTTACTTAAATATGGGTAGATGTTCCCAACATTTCAATTTTTACTTCTTACTCCTTCGTTAGATAACGTGTAAAAATTTTACTCTCCCTTTCTTAATTTGTCCAAGTCAATCTTTCTATTCCCGATCTCTTCATATTTCAGAAACCCCTACATATTTCGTCTTTCTCTTTAATATTCTTACTCACCTTCTTTCTCTAGGAAATTTAAGATTCCAATAGTTCTATACTTCTATTACTCTATAAAATCTTATCTAAAAGTATCAATATCTCAAGAAAGATCAAATGAGTTGGCTATATTATCAATTGAAAATGAATTATTAGGGAAAATTGACTATAAAAAAGAATTATTAACATTTTTTATCTCAAAAAGCTAGAAAAATAGATTTTAAATAAAAACATATCGTATAACTTTCTTTTAAAAATTTAGGCATCATATTAAATTTTGGCTTTAGGCCCCACATATACTTGAGCCGCCCCTCACAAACACATAACCTAATGTAAGTGAACAACAACAATTAGCTAGACTTTAACTCCAAATAGTTGATATCGCATAGTGATTCTTTGCAGGTAAAAGCAAGAGTAACATTCTTGAATGCTTGTAGCACAAAAGAAGAAATATTAAGATTTAGTAGTCAGTGAATACCTTGGGTTCTTGCTGATAAGGATTAGATTGTCCATAAGCATAGTCATTCCTGGGCGCTTGTGTTGGTGCCGCAGTGCCATTGGCTTTTTTGTCATCCCTAGCCTTTGCAAATATGACAGTGAATCCATCTGCCGAGGCCGGATTGTTTACATCCCACTCCCCGAATTTCGGCAATGGCCGACCTTTCTCTTGCTAGAAAATGGTGTCAAAACCGAGAAATGAAGACATGTAAGTTAGCCATAAGTAAATAAAGTCTTTTTGTTTATGTTCTGTTTTGTACATTTTCTCTAACTAGTACATATTGGGGTGCTTATATCTCAAGTCTAACACATGATTTTCTCTCCATCTTTCTGTTTTCTAAGAAGAATCAAACATCTTTTAATAACAACACCGCCTCAACTCCAAGCAAATTTTGGTCGGCCATATATATCTATCACTAATCATACTGTTTCATTTAAGCTTGTCATTCTGTACTGTTAGAATTAATTAATTAACTAATTTACACTGGCAGTCAGCTTGCCGCAATCCTCCTCATTTATCCGGACTTGGAATCGGCAATGTGAGCTAGCCCTAGGTGAAGTAACATTCAAACATCTTTGTTAAACCGATGGGAAAGAATTACTCCTACCAACTAGAGGTGCTCCATCTAGCCATAAATATCAAGGAGAAAATATGGAGTAATAACTATTGGTGAATGAAATGCAGCAAAAAAGAGAGCAGCCCGGAAAGTGAATTGAGAATGTAAAGGCGAATAACGTTGGTTAAAGCCATGCCCTCTTTAATTCAGCATTAACAAAAACAGCCATATACATATTGCAAAAATTATACTACTAGGATTGGTCTCGGAATCAAACAACTTTTCCTAACGTTTAATTCATTCCAGGAGAAATGTGGTTCGGGGTTTTGGAATTTTATGAGGTTTCATATTCTTGAATCTCGTTATAATTTCATCTTATTGGATGACAAATTCAAGAACGTTCATATTCCTAGCAAAGTAAAATTCATGCAAAAGAAAAAATAAGAACTGAAAAGATTGGAAGAGAGAGAAACTTACAGAAGTCATGAATATGAGATTTTAGGTCCTGTAATTGTACGGATGAAAGGAATAAAAGAAAAAAACAGAGAGAAAGAGGATGATCAGAACGAGTCTTGTGGGAAAGGGGTGGGCATCAATTTGCAAATTAGTTGTTGCACCCATGACTCCCCCATCTTATATTTTAATATAGTTAAAAAAAAGTCATATACCCACAGATGGTCCACCCTGTTACATTCTCTTTTACCTTTTTGAAAATTGCATTTCTTTTTTCTTTTGGTTTGCCCAAAAAAGATAAATTTTAGAAATCAAAATTAAAATTTTAAAAAAAAAAGAAAAAAAAAAGGGAGAGCACGTGTTTATGGATGCGCGTGGAAATTTTTATCCTAGTATCATTACGAAGTGTCAATTTTAACCCGTAAAGTATAGGGAAACTTACGGGTCATTTGCATCTATACCCAGTTTTTTGGTCAACTTTTAATTTATACCCGCTTTATAAAAAATATTATAAATATACCCACTTTTTGGGTAATTTCAGACATACGGGCCTGAAGTAGCAAAAATTTATGTCTAAAGCTTGAACTTCAGAATGTTTTGCCTGAAGTGTAACAAAACTTCAGATATTTTTACCTGAAGTTTGGCCTGACTTGCAAAGGCAATCACGCAAATTTCAGTTCATAGTGCAATGGCAAACTTCAGCTCAATAAAGCTACAACATATTTTGGCTGAAATTTTTGTTTTGTAATTGCTGAACTTCAGGATTCTAGGAGCTGAAGTTTGTTTTGTAATTGCTGAATTTCAGCATTCTAGGGCTGAAGTTTATTTTGTATTTGATGAACTTCAGCATTCTATGAGCTGAAATTTTTGTTTATATTTGCTGAACTTTAGCATTCTTAGAGCTGAAGTTCTAAGTCTGCACACGGAAACGAGGAAGATAATCTTTCAAAAAAAGAATTCAACAAAAGAACATATTGTACATAAACAAAATAGTACTAAACAACAATGAATTTAATATATCATGATTAGCAACGATTGATGATGTTCATTTCAAAGATTAAAGAATGAAAAATATTTTCGACATGAAAACAAGTTACTACAGATAAATTAGAACTAAAAACCAATGTGCATGTACAGCTAAAATATCTAAGAGGTTAAATTATTGTGAATAAGACCAAACTGAACATAATGGGACAAGCAGATATATATGAATCATCAGGCTAGAACGCATAACAATATCCCAAGTTTTAGCATTCAGAAAACGAAGGAGGAGGAGAAAGAGGCCTGAAGTTATTTAAAAAGTGGGTACAAGTTAAAACTTTTTTAAAAAGTGAGTATAGGTTAAATGGGGGCGACCAAATAGGGCGCCCCGTGCAATTTTTACAAATTTTACGTATATATTTTTTGGGATTGTTACACAAATAGCCGGCGTGATTTAATGTTTACCTTTTCTAGTCGGTATATAGAGATTTGTATAGGGTAAAATATGTTCATATTAAATGCTCGCATAATAAAGCGACACGTGGAGCCGAAGATAGATGGAAAACGAGACAAATGGCAATCAAGTTTGAGGGCAGCAATCTTGTTTGTTCCCGAAGGAAATGTTGCTCATGAAGACAAAATAAATGTCTGCCACCCGGTAATATTTAATGAAAAATATTCTATAGCATTAAGTACGTAGCCCATTACAGAGAATATGACATTTATAGCTTGCCGTTACACATTCTTCAACGGCCCCCATAATTATCATTTAAGAGGGCTTGATCCTAGGACCTTGTTCCCTAAAAGCAACTATGAATAATGAGTTCAACAACCATTGTAGGAAGAGGAATTTTCTGATAAGCTTTTGTTATATACTGTTCAAAGCTCAATAATATTTTATCTTCTTGTTTATTAATATCGTTACTACTGCCTCCGGAAGATTTGCTCTCGGAACCAGAATTTCTGCTGTCTTATCTCGATTTCAACGCTAAGTCTTATATTCTTGTTTGATTTATTTACCATTTTGGGATCATATCGATTCACTTGTCTATAAACCACGTATAAATTCCATTGT
This sequence comes from Nicotiana tomentosiformis, assembly GCF_000390325.3. Taxonomy (NCBI): domain Eukaryota; kingdom Viridiplantae; phylum Streptophyta; class Magnoliopsida; order Solanales; family Solanaceae; genus Nicotiana; species Nicotiana tomentosiformis. The sequence goes on along the minus strand of NC_090813.1, from coordinate 98,101,329 downwards.
ACCATTTTATGGGTAAACAGTTTGGCGCTCACCGTGGGGCTTAGACAATTATGTAATTGAATTGATCCTTGCATAAATTACTAACATGTTTGATTCTCTGTTCTTAGCAAAAATCATAAAAAAATGGCAGATAATAATGTCAACATCGCACACAACATTGAGGCCCAAGGAAAACAGCCTCAGCATGAAAACTCGATCAGTGATACTCGCATCCTCGCAACAAGAGGGATGGGGCCACACCGGTCCATGGCGGGAAATATCCACGACATGTTCGAGAAGCAACTCCTGATGACGCTGAAGACGAGCACGTCGCTGAAAAAGTAAGGATCTTGAGGGAGAAACAAAAAGCTATTATGGGTCACCTCTCACGACAGGATCAGATCATGACGGAGTTGAGGCAAGCATTGTTAGGCTCTTCCAACAACGCAAATAGACGGAGTCCAGTTCCTCCCAGTGCTCCCACAAACTAAACAACAAAGAGGGCCGATAATAACACCCCGAGGGGCGAAGTCAGCTTTGACAGGGATGGGGGAAACGGTAGCGGACCCGATAACAACAATGAGAATGATCTCTTTAAAACCGAACTCATGCGGTTTATGGGGGGAAATAAATGCCCAAATGGATCAAATTCTAGGTGCACTACCAGTATTGAAAGGATTAAACTCAAATAAATACACTCAGTTGCCGTTCAAACTAAGCGCGACACCAGAATTGATCCCGAAGTAGTTTAAGATGCCAGACGTGTCGAAGTATGATGGGACTTCGGATCCTCAGGAACACATCACTACCTATACAACAGCGGTGAAGGGGAACGACTTAGCTCCGCATGAGATTGAGTCAGTCTTACTGAAGAAATTCGGGAAGACCCTCACGAAAGGGGCTCTGACATGGTATTCGCTTTTACCCGAGCATTCAATACATTTCTTTGAGATGCTCGTAGATTCTTTTATCAAGGCCCATGCCGGAGCCAGGAAGGTACAGGCCCGAAAGGCCGACATATTCAGGATTGCATAAGGAGAGTGCGAATTACTACGGGAGTTCGTGACCAGATTTCAGAAAGAAAGGATGTTGTTACCGGTTGTAACAGACGAATGGGCAGCTGCAATAGTTTACTAAAGGGCTGAATCCGAGAAGCTCCGACGCTTCCCAAAAATTGAAAGAAAGTCTGCTCGAGTTCCAGGCAATGACACGGGTGGATTTTCACAACCGGTACGAGCCGAAGATAAGAATTGGGGATGACCAGCTCGGTTCCTTGGCATCAACCAAGGGTCGGGACCGGAAGAAGAATAAGGAGAAATCGAGGGATGATTTAGACACAGATCGACAGTCTTCTAAATGATGATTCTTACCCTATGAAAGGGCCGAAGGGCACGACGGAGGTTTCTGGTCGGCGGATAGATTTGCTACCGATAGGAGAGCTGATCGTTGGCAGAATAGCAGGTCATTGCAGGACAAGGAGATATTAGGTTCCCGAGATTCCTCTTACCCTAAGCTATCTGAATACAACTTCAACATCAACGTAGTGGAACTAGTATCGGCTATAAGGAACATTAAGGAAGCACGCTTCCCGAAGCCAATGAGCTCCGATCCCAGTCAGCGAGATCCTAATTTGTGGTGCGAATACCATGGGACCAACAGCCATCAGACTAGGGACTGCAGGCATCTGCGCGAGGAAGTGGCGACATTGCTAAAAAACGGCCACTTCAGAGAATTCTTAAGTGAGCAGGCCAAAAACAACTACGGCCGTAACCGGGATAACGCGAAATCCTCGAGAGCGTGAGAAGATCCTCCTCGACAGACGATCAACATGATTTTGGGAGGGGGGGACGAGATTAATGGTGTGACATCTTCGGCGGCAAAAAAGACGAAGGTGTCAATAACCCATAGTAAGAGACTCCGGGAATTCGCTGAGGATGATGTTACTTTCACGGAGGAAGATGCAGATGGACTGCTGCTACTGCACAACGATGCCATGGTAATCTCTCTTAATATTTTAGATTTTAAAATTAAACGTGTCTTGGTGGACCTAGGAAGTTCGGCCAATATTATCCAATGGAGAGTGCTGGAGCAAGCCAAGCTGACCGAAAGTATTATTCCGGCCACAAAACTCCTCGCTGAGTTCAATTTGGCAAGCGTGACAACCCGAGGAGAGATTCTATTGCCTACGAATGTCGAAGGATTAATGAAGACGACCCTTTTTGAAGTAATAGACGGTGATATGGGCTACAATATTATCCTAGGGAGACCATAGTTGCACGAGATGAAGGCTTTGCCGTCAACATATGATTAATTACTGAAATTCCCAACTCCCGAGGGAATTAAACAAATAAGAGGTGACCAACCGACGAGAAGGGAGATGAACGCAATCTCTGTTTCCAGTAACAAAGGGAAGGAGCATGCATCATAGCAATTACAGGAACCGACGCCTGCACCCAAGCCGAACGAAGTCAACCAGGGAGAGGAGTCATCAGAATCCTATCAGGTACCAGAAGAAACGGACGCAACAAAGTCCACAACGGAAGAACTTGAGCAAGTTGAGTTGTTCGAAAATTTCTTAGAGAGGAAGTTCCACTTGGGGACATGATTAAACCCCGAGCTCATGTCAGGATTTATCAAATTTCTTAAATTTAATGTTGATTGTTTTACGTGCTCGCATGCAGATATGACAGGTATCCGCCCATAAGTGGCCATGCACAAACTAAGCCTGGATTCTAACATCCCTCCGGTGAGGCAGAAAAAATGCCCTATTGCCGAGGTCAGAAATAAGTTCGTCAAAATAGAGGTAACACATTTACTTGATATCGGTTAAATCTTAGAGATAAAGTATCATGACTGGCTAGCTAACGTAGTAGTAGTTCCAAAGAAGAAGAATAAATTTTGCATGTGCGTAGACTATAAAAATTTAAATAAGACGTGCCCAAAAGACTCGTTCCCATTGCCGAATATCGATCAAATGATTGATGTGACGGACGAGCACGAATTAATGAGTTTTCTCGATGCTTACTCCGGGTACAACCAAATCAAGATGAACCCGGAGGATCAGAAAGAAATCTCATTCATAACGAACTTCGGTATATATTGCTACAATGTGATGCCTTTCGGGCTGAAGAACGCCGGAGCCACTTATCAGCGGCTCGTAAACAAAAATTTTGAGAAATAAATAGGGAAAACCATGGAAGTTTACATAGATGATATGATGGTTAAGTCTTTGAACGCATGTGATCATCTTAAACACCTGCAAGAAACCTTTGATATCCTAAGAAAGCACACTATGAAGCTTAACCCCTAAAAGTGTGCATTCGTAGTCAGCTCCGGTAAGTTCCTAGAATTCCTAGTGTCGCAAAGGGGGATCGAAGTCAACCCCGATAAAATTAAATCCATCGAAGACATCCCTGACCAGCTATTAAGCGTGAAAGAGGTTCAAAGATTGACAGGAAGACTAGCGGTTTTAAGCAGATTTATTTTCCGGTCTTCGAAAAAATGTCATCACTTCTTTTCACTCCTAAAAAAGAAGAACAAATTCGGATGGACTCCGAAATGCCAGCAAACTCTGAAAGATTTGAAAAGGCATTTGTCAAGCCCTTCATTATTGTCGAAATCGGAGGAAGGCGAACATTTGCTGATTTACTTGGCGATCTCGAAGGTAGCGGTAATTGTCGTTTTATTTCGTGAAGACGAAGGTATGCAATCTCCTATCTATTATGTTAGTAAAATTTTATCGGGAGCAAAAACCCGCTACCCACATCTGGAAAAATTGGCCTTAGCTCTCGTAGTCGTCGTTCGAAAGCTTAGGTCTTATTTCCAATGTCATCCGATAGCCGTGATGACAACCTTTCCCCCGCGGAATATCCTTCATAAACCTGAACTTTCAACTAGGCTGGCCAACTGGGAAGTCGAAATGAGTGAATTTGACATAGAGTATAAACCTAGGACTGCGATTAAGTCATAAATTTTGGCCGACTTTGTGGCCGATTTCAATCCAAGACTGTTACCTTTGGCGCAATTATACATATATATATATATATATATATATATATATATATATATATATATATATATATATATATATATATATATATGTGTGTGTGTGTGTGTGTGTGTGTAATATACATATACCAGCTATTTTTAATTTAAGAGATTAGGTGAGCAACTATTTGGATTAATTCTTCAAATATTTATATTTTCTAGGTAATACACATATATTATATACAATATATTAATTTGCTGGCAAAATTTTTGAGTGGATTTAACATGTCCGATCAAACTAGGTATATCCATTTACAAGTCATTTTGAGCATAAATTTAGTTAGTCATTCTAAAAGTTTGGAATAATATGAGTTGCATATGCCCAAATTAGAGCCCATTTGGATTGACTTTTTTTAAGTGGCTTTTAAGCATAAGTCAATAAGTTAGGAATTCTAATTTTTGTCTTTTGATTTGTTTTTGTCATTTTAGCTTAAAAATAAGTGTTTAAAAGTATTTTTTTTTTAATTTATTCAAACACTACAAAGACTTAAAAGTTATTTTAGTTTAAAAGCACTTAAAATAAGTCAATCCAAACGGACTCTTAATATAGTCCAACCCGCCCATACATTTGTCTCCTATAGTGTCATTGTGTCCCAAAATATTGTTATTTCAATATTTTCTATTACTTTCTTATGAATGCTATAGCGTTTGGAGAATTTTTAGGAAAAGCTGTTGGATGAATAATCCGAATGTTTGTGCAAAACAAAAACTTATTCGGATAGTTCTCTGTTTTTTCCCTTTTCAATCTTGTGAGTTTCCTCTCCTTTTTATTTATGGTTTCTTTTTTATAAAGCAAAGGCACTTTCTAACTTAGTATTTTCTAATCTCAAAGAAAAAAACGGAAAAATTAATTGACCAAATTTTTTTGAGACTTTTCAAAGTGTTTAAGAAAATTTCCACATATAGAAAAGTTGCACGCATGACATTCTCATCTTATATTCCTATTTGAATATAGTATATCATAAATTCAAAAAGTCATGTCCTCTCTTGGTCCTGTTGGGTGGCAATAAGCTGCGTTTGGAAAAAATTTTGGATAAGTTTTTGGATAAATGTTGTGAAGAAATGATTGTGCAATATTGTGAGTGTCTCCTATTATTTTTTGTATTTTTAATAAAAACAGGCACTTTCAGACATTAAAAATTCCTAAAAATCTCAAAAGAAAAATCCAAATAATTTAACCGACCAAATTTGTTTGAAGACTTTTGAAGTGTTTAAGAAACTTTCCACTATTAATATGGACGTGTACAGCTCAATAAGATTTTGTAATATATTTCAGAAAATGAGAAACAATTTGAACTTATATAATGCATGAACCTTTTCCTGTCAATTGACTTGGAAAAAATTACTAATTGGAGTATACTAATTATTTAGGTTAATATTTCAAAAGGGTGATTGTCAATGTCATATATAGCTAAAATTCAAATACTAAAAAATTTTGGGAAATAAAGAAAATGTGGTTTGAATAAGTGAGGGTGCGCTACACACCTCAGACTTGAGCTATAAATTACGATAGAAACTTGACAACCAAATTTCCATCAGCTCTTCTGTATTCTTCTACGTCTAAAGAGATTTATATCATATTATCAAAAGAATTTGAAGCAAAAAATAAAGAAATTGAAAATGTCTGAAAGGGAAGACAATTCAGGGCTCCTTGATTATCTACTGGAAAAGAATGAAATCTACGATAACTTTCAAGATAACGCTGAAAATTCAAGTACTGGTTTTCTGCGAACCAAAGACTCCAAGTATGTTAATTACTCCTGTTTTCAATATTATGTTCAATTTCCTCAGTCTTGATTAACTCCCTATTCTTTAAACCAGAACCATAACTAGTTAATTTCATGACTCTTTAACGAAATGAACAGAGTGAACAAGAAAGTGATGCAATTCCACTTACAACATATTTGGAATGACCGATTTGGTGTGTTCGCGTCACTACCTTATTTTTCTCTCATTTTGTCATTTTTTATAATTAAATAATCTTATTTTATCATTTACCCTATCTTTTTATATAATTATAATATTACCTCGTACCTTACTTTTTTTATAATATTACAAATTTATTCTTCGTATTGTTAGTGCATGACATCATGAAACGACGTCAAACAATACAATTTATCCAAATATTGTATATATCAAAACAATACATAAAATATTGTAATACAATATGAAAAATTAAAACGTATGTATTGCGTAATTCGGATTGATCTTAATTTCTTATATTTAATGGCAGAGGTGAGTCTGCTGGCGCACATTGCGTCATGGGAACGGCGTGGGTTTATAGAGATGAAAACGGAAAACAGATTTTTGAAAAGCAATTAACTGAAGATGACATTACTAGTGATCACTTACAGATTCCCAAGAGAATGGCGCATTATATACAGAGTCTGGAATTACAACGCGCTGATCCTGGAGAAAAATACTGGGAAATGGATTTGCAATTGGATAATTGGGGCGATCGTGAATGTCAATTCACTGGACAGTGGAAGGACTTTGTCAATGAAAATAAGTCGAAAGCAAAAGATTTGGTAGTAATTGAGATTTTTAATAACAAAAAGCGACTTAAAATTGGATGCACTTCAGACCAGAAAGCTATTAACTTGAACAATCCTATATTTCTCAGGCGTTTGTCTAGAGCTGACGTTAAAGGACTATATGTACAAAAGTTGCGCGAACAATATTCCTATAGTGGTAATACTGGATTAATAGAGATAGAACCAGTTATTGAGATGAAATTATGTTCTGAAATTGTGTACAGATATGGTGGTACTAATGGTGTAATGTTCATACAATTACCAAAGAAAGAAGTAGAAAAAAATCTGGGCCGCGATCTTTCTCTTCCTGCAGTTGGCGGAGAAATTGCACTACCTTTATTTGATCCAGTAGGAAACAATGTGGTGGAGATGAAATTGGTGCATACTGAGAAGGATGAATATCATATTGGAGGAGAATGGGAAATATATGCTGCTAAATATGACTTATTAATGTCTGATACCATTTTTCTTGACAAGGTAACTGTGCATCGCGATCATGATCAAAAGCTGAATAATCCAAGTACTGCAAAACTTTCCTATCACTATGAAATCACGTACCAGAGACGGCGAGGGACTAAAGATCAGAGCAGTTTGGCAGCTGCAGCTGCTACTGTACTTGATGATGCTGGCAATAATAATATAAAGGATAACGGCGTTAACTCTTGTATAATGTTGTAGCTGGTAATGTGACTAATGTCAGTACCTTGATTTTTCCTGCTCACTAACAGAAGAACGTTTTGTGATACTAATACTTAGTAGTATTATGTGCTGTTGTATGTCTTGCTCAATTTTTATTTTTATTTTTATTTTTTCTGAATGTCAACTCGTGTTTATCTGTTTCAGAATTGGTCAAGATCCCAATGTAATAGCCAAAGTTTTCATCTTTTTCTGTTACAAGGGTATTGTAATATAATTCTCCAGAAAGCTTTGAAAAGATAATTAATCGACATGTACGCTATTTCTACCTTTTCTTGGTAGCTTATTGCAATTTTGAGTAAGGAAAACCACCCCCCAAAAAGAAAAGGAAAACGAAAAAAGAGGGGAGGAATGTGTAAACAGGTTTCTAACTAGTAACAACCTTTTGAATTTCAGTTGTAGACAGATAAGTTTAGAGCCTAAGTGCCTGTTAAAAGTGCCTTTTTTGCTCAAAAAAAAGTACTTATTAAAAAATTTGAGATGTTTGGGCCTGATGAAAAAGTGCTTTTGAGCAGAACAATTTTGCTTTTGAGGAGAAGCTATAAATTTTAGCTTTCTTGCAATAAATTTATATTTTTCAATTTATCCCTTATTAATTTATATTTCTCTTTTTTATTTTTGTTGTTTTTTATTCTCTTTTTCATGTTCCTCTTCTATATAAGATTTATAAGAGTAGATTTAAATTTATATTGAATGATGTATTTTGATATATTTAAATCATCATGTCAATAATAATAATACTAGTTACCCGATATTATTGCTTTGAAATAAATATATTTTATATTAATCAAAATCTTAAATTTATATTGTTACTTTATGTTTTATATTTTAGTTGAATTCCATTATAATAAATATTTAAATGCTTATCTCTTTTTAAATAATACTAATTACAAATTGAATCCTTATTGTCCCTTTTTGTAATTTGATACTCAAAAGTATTTTTTTGTAAAGATTGGCCAAACACAATTTGCTTACAAAAAGCACTACCCAAATGAGTTGGCCAAACAAAAATGCTATTTTGCAAAAGTACTTTTTCAAAAAGCACTTTTGGACAAAAATACTTTTCAAAATAATTAGTTTTGGCAGGCCAAACGGGCTCTAAAATGGTAACTGTTTAACCTCTAAAATGGCAGATTGCCGTTCCTTGTTTTCTTTGTAATTATTTAATTTCTTGGCCATCATTGAAAGTTAACAAACAAGCAACGGGAAATTAAAATTGGTTGCTAAAAGAAGTTATGACTAGATTTTTTGCTGTCACCAAAGTGATTTAAGGACTGGAATCTAGTCGTCAATACATGCTATCTTAATTTACGTAGAGCGATCACATTTAGACCTTTACCCATCAAATTTCCCCTCACTAGTTTACTTGTGATGAATATGTAAGACGTTGAATCATACTCTCCTAAAATTTTCTTTTCTAGTGAAGTTAAACACTAAAAACAATGTATATTATAATAGATTAAAAGGCCAAAAAAGGGTGAATGGGAGTAAGTAATGCAGCATACTACAATATCAACAGTATATACTTGAGTTGATTGTTCAAATTTGAATGCCCTGTTCTCTCTCATTTTTCCCTTTCATGCCTTCCTATCGTTAAAACTTGTACAACTTTCGTCCGTCATTTCATTATTGATTTGTTACCTTGGTCTTTAATTCTTGATTCAGTTCTAGCAACTGAAAGATGCTCCCCCGCCATCCTTTTTTTTGAGACCTGTCATTCTTTTTAATTAATAAAAAAAGGAATAATATCATATAAAATGGAACAGATTAGAAATATATATTTAGAGTAAATAAGGAAAAAATATTTCAACAAAGTACTAAGTAATGAACAGACACAAAACCTAAAAGGCGTAAAACAACAATCCAACATAAACTAGTGCTAGAAATCAGCAACAAATTGATAAAACTAAAGATCTAGCTATTTAGTAGAGATGTGAAATGAAAAGAAAGAACACAAGAGGAAGAGCATAAAGTTGTCGAAAGAGTGCCAATGTGGGAGCTAAAGCTGCAGAAAAATCATTGATCACATCCTGTACCAGAACCCTGACGATCATACGCTCTCCTCTCTCACAGTGTCCTGCTGCTCCACTCACGAAATAAAAATAGCCAGAACGATCCAATTTGAACATCGTGTTTCCTGTGTTGGAAAAGAAATGGGGGCGTGTTGAGTTGCATTTCTTGTATTCATTCTCTGTCACCTCCATTACTGAGTCCTTCTTGTACTTGAAACCTGAATTCCAACACTTTTGGTGTAAAAATTTGTACTATCATAGGTTAAGTAAAGTTCAACTACAACTAACTGTCTAATTGGTAACATAGAAAGAAGGCAAACATGCATGTTAAAAGCAATTAAAATATAGTGATTCTCTAAAAACAAAAAAAATTAAGTTTTTATAAGCATGTAAAGAATTTTATAGACGCAGAGAGAAATTTATAACAAAATTTCAAGTTACTATCTCTTCTCGTCTTTTCCGTCTTCTTGAGCCGATGGTCTTCCTGAAACAGTCTCTCTACTCCATCGAGGTCGGGGTAAGGTCTGCGTAAACACTACCCTCCCCAAACCCCACTTGTAAGATTTTACTGGGTCGTTGTTGTTGTTTTATCTTGGACTTGCTATGAATGTTAGTAAACCAAATTAAGGAAAAATAAATATGTACAACGTCGTGATATGAAGAGCGACATATTATTATAGGTTAATTTAACTTGATGCATTATAAAATCTATTCACTGTTAAGCGTACAAAACTTAAACCTAATTAATAGTACTATAGTAACTTAAATCCTCTGTGCTAGTAGGCTGCTATTTACATGAAAGTTGTTAGTTAAACAGCGCTTACGAATGGTGTCGCCGACTTTGAACCTCATATTGGACGCCCAATTGTTGTAAAAATTGGTGTCATTTGCGGGAGGAACTGCCCAACCAGTAGTGTCACCAACTTGGAATTCCAAGGAGGAGACATACACGACTTGAAGAGAAATCATCATTAAAATTGAGACGAGCATGTAACGAGAGCATAGGAAAGCCATGATCAGAAGTTAGGTAATTGATTAAGAGCTCAGAGATGATGAGGAAATTGCATAGAGGGAATTAAAAAGCTTTTTCAGAGTGTGATATGATAATGAGGAATTTCGAAGGAATTAACAAATCTTTGTGTTTAGTATCATAGGTGAGCAGTTATTATATATATATATATATATATATATATATATATATATATATATATATATATATATATATCAGTTAAATAGACGTGCACATACTTAACGTGGGTGGGAGGAAAAAATGGAAACGTGAAGGTGGTGGTGGGCTTAGTGGCTGAAATGCAAATCCCAAATATTTATTCCTAATTAACTGTTGCATTATCCTCTTGCTTAATTCGTGAACCCACAATATCTGTCTTCTGTTATTTTATTTTTTTTCTTTAGTTGCCCTCAAGCTCACTTATAATACTGACTTGAGGTGGAGGACAACAGTTTCAATTTTCAGAAGAAGTCAATTTATTTATTCACAAATTGTGAGCCAAACATAAAAATTAACTCCTATAAACTTATTATATAGTGTATCATCTATTAATACAGTTAAATTAATCAACAAGAAGTAGCGTGCAGTACAAGTTAGTAGGTAACTGCATATATCATTCACCAATAAGTAATTTGACTTTAGAAACTAAATATTAAAGTAAAAATGCATATCAATTAACCATGGTTAATTAAGCGATAAATATGTATATGAAAGATACACGTTTTGTATTTACTAGTTTGATGTAAATATCTAACGTGACGTATGAGAACACGGAAAATGAAAAAAAGGTATGGAGAAAATTAATGAAGTATGGCTAATAATATTAATGAGTCATTACTATATTATGAGCTAACCGTATGGAAGAAATTAAAATGGCAGGAGAAAAAAAGGGGAAAAGTACTGGTGACTTCGTATCCTTGCTATACCTATTAATCAAGCGGGCCAGCCCATCGACAGCCCGGTTCGAATCGGTTCAGCCCGGGTCAGTCCGGTACGCTAGAGGGGGTGGGACGGTTTGGGGAGGGTTGGGGAGGTTGTGGAGGGAGCCGGACGGGAACGGACATAATTTGGTAACCGGTGCCCCGGAATCCGGTTAGCCCGATTACCCACTACCGAGTTTTTAAGGGCTACAACCCGGTCCAGCCCGGTTACCGTTGGAATTTTATTTTATTTTTTTAAATTTTGACCGTTGCCAACGGTCAAATTCAAAAATGATCGTTGGGCAACGGCCATTTTTTACAAATTTTGCCATTTCGGCCTACCCCTCGAGAAAATAGCCCCCTCCCCCACCCCCACCCCTAATAATTGAAAAATTACAATTTTAACCTTTTAAAAACTATAAATAGCCCCCCTTCTTCTTTATTTTTTCTCATAATTTGCTCTCTTACTATTCTAATTCTCTCTTGATAATATTGCTTATTGCTCTTAAATTCTCAATTACTTATTATTTCAAGTTTCATCAAATATTTATTTTAGTCACTACGAAATTATAATTATCAAATATCAAGTATTCAAGTGAAGTGTGGTATCAATATTCAATATCATCAAATATCAACTGAAATTTGATATCAAATTTAGTGCGGCATTCGGAATCCCGGTACACTCGTTCCATCTCTTTCTCTTCTTTGGTGTATATTTTTATTTTATTATTTAGAATTATTAATTTAATTTCTTAATTTAATTTACAAAATGGATATATTTAGAGCAGCCAAAAAAGCGTGTACTAGTATGAATGGTAGTAGTAAGAGTAAAACTTCTAAAAAAGTAAGAGGTGGTGCTGGTTCTTCTAGTAGCTTTACACATATTTCTGAAAGTTCACTTGAAAATTTAAATGTAGATTGTGAGCAACTTCAAGAAAATTATGGTATAGATGATAATTTATAGGATATTCAATCACCTGATAATCTTGAAACACCACCAGCTACACCTAGTAATGCTAGTCAAACTCAAAATACTAGGGGTGGAGGTCGTGGTAATACAGATAGGCCTCCCCTCCCTATTAAGAGAAATCGAAGATTAAGAAGTAAGTGTAGAATTTTTTTGAAAGACTAAAAGAAGATAAAAATTATGTAAGATGTCAAATTTGTAAGGAAGTTTATACCGAAGGTAAGGCAGGGGGAACGGGACAACTTCGTAGGCACATGGTAGATAACCACCCTATTGCATGGGGTGCTGATGAGGAAGGTGGGAACTAAAACTTAACCTGGGTACTGGCAGTTTAATGGGTAAATACGATATAGTGAAAGATCGGGAAGAATTAGCTAAAATGATTATTTTAGGTTATTTACCTTTTAGTTTTGTTGCTTCTCCATATCTTGTTACTTGTACTCAAAGAATTTGTAACCCTTTGTTTAAAGGTATTCCTAGAAGTACTTGTAGAGCTGATATCTTTAGGCTTTTTGGACAATATCAGACATATATCCATTATTTGTTCGTCAGTATTTCTTGTAGAGTTTCTCTTACTTCTGATATTGGTCGTGTTGTTAATGAAAATAATTATTTGACTGTTATATGTTATTGGATAGATGATAATTTTTGTATGTAAAAATGTATTATTGCTTTTAAATATGATAAAGATCAAAGTCATGCTGGTGCATTTATAAGTAATACTATCCATGAAATTGCTATATTTTACAATCTTTAAGAAAAAGTTTTGTGTATGTCATTTGATAATGCTTCTAACAACAATTCTACTGTTACAATATTAAAATTGCATCTACACCCACCACTTTCTGAAATATTTCATGTTAGGTGTGCATGTCATATTTATAATTTAATTGTGAAGAGTGGCCTTACATTATTTAGAGATGAGATCACTTTAATTAGAAGAGTTGTTTGTGTAATTCAAGAAAATAATAGAAGTGCTAGATTAAATGCATTTAAGGAAAAATATTTACAATATAGACTAAAACCAAGACTCATGCCTCAAGAAATAGTTACTAGGTGAAATTATACTTATTTATTCTTAAGATGTTGTCATAAATATAAAATGCCTATAACTGAAGTTGCTAATTCTCATTGTATCGATCCTAACCGTTTGTTAACATCTAGAACTTGGGATGTCATTGAAGATGTTGTAAAAATTTTACAAAAATTTTATGTGGCTACACTTGAGTTTTCTGGAGCTTATTATCCTACTATTGCAAATGGTTTTGTTCATATTGCTGAAATTTCTCTTTTACTCCATAATTTGAAGAAGAAAAAAAGGATAAACTTCTATTGTTGAATCTATGCTAGAAAAATTTAAGAAATATTTCTATCCAATTCCCCCTATTTACTTAATTGGTGCTATTTTAAACCCTTATATCAAAATGGTCATTTGTCGTCAATTAATCACTGCTTTATATGTTTATATGGATATTGGACCAACTGAAACCCCTGATGTTGAAACTTGTATTTCTGATCTACACAAATATTTACAAATTTTATATAATTATTATGCTAACATTGTTGATGCTTCTGCTGCTGTAGATGCAAATATTCCTTCAAGTTTAGTTTCAACATATGCATCTGGTGTTTTGGAGGATAATGATGGTGTTGAAGATTATTTGATTTGGTCTACACTAGGAGAGCATCAACAAACTAGTAGCAGGAACATTGATGAACTCCAATTCTACTTGCAAAAGTCACTAGAGCCCCGCACAAAGGAATTACTACCGCTGGGTTGGTGGAGGAGCAACTCAAATTAATTTCCTGATCTTTCGGCCATGGCTCGAGACGTGCTAAATGTGTCGATTTCAACAGTCGCATCAGAGAGTGCATTTAGCCAAGCAAGACAGCAACTAAGAGATACTCGTCATTCATTGGGCAGCAATGCTTTGAAAAATCTAGTGTGCTTCAGAGATTGGATAAGATCAGAACGGCGAAATCAAGGGCGTGAAAAGTTAGATGAAGCGGAGGACCAAGAAATTGGAGATATAATGGTTTATGATTCCGATTCAAGCAATGCCGGAAATCAAGAACTTCATGTTGACATGGATGAACTTACAAAAATGATGCAAAGCATGTGATGTACTCTTTCGTATTTTTTATAATTGTTGTAAACTTTTAATTTGCAAGTTCAAAAATAAAATAAAAATAAAAATAGAACTTACAAATTAATTTGAAGTATTATTTATTATTCAATGAAAATATAAAACAAAAGCCTTCGCAATTTGATCCTTACATATTGCTTATTGGTCTTATTAAATAATTTTTTATAGCCACTTACTTTCAAATTTCAAATTTAAAACTTTCAAGTTAATTTTAAGCCTTAAAAGTTTGCAAACACTTAAATATCAATAACATTGAATAAGAAAAATAAAGATAATACACTACAAAAAAAAGTAACTCGGCCCGGTCCGGACCCGTTAAGCCCGAACCCGGACGGGCCCTAATTAGATCGGAATTTCCCAGCCCGTTTATCCAACCCACTAACCAGTCCGAAACAATAACTGGACGGGCTATTTTTTTCCGTATCCAGCCCGTCCGGTTAACACCTATAATCCTGGCTAGACTTGCTTCATTACGCTTTGCAATTCCTTTTTTTAATTTAGTTTATTAAAACTGTAAAAATAGCGGAATTTATTAAAAACAAAAAGCCACATTGACCAATTCAAAACCTTGCAAAATACAGTTTGAGCAGATACCTTGCCTTTCTCACTTAATATTCTAAATTAAAATCGTTAACGGAAACATCAGAGATTGAGTTTGTAACACTAATATTAATGAAAAATAAAAATTCGTAACACTAATTCACATTCACATGAGGTAGCTAAGAAAAAAATCCTTCAAACTCCCAAAACGCCTCCGACTGCCTGCTTTGAAAAAATTAAACATTTGTGGATTTACACAATATTAAACGCCAAAATGCAAAGTTGTTTTAACAACAACAACCCAGTAGGATTCAACAATTGGGGTCTGGAGAGGGTAGAGTATACGCAGACCTTACCCCGACTCCGGAGGATAGAGAGGATGTTTCCGGGAGACCCTCGGCTCAAAGACAATAGATCCGTGACAACAACAGAAACCTGAAAAATAGAATTAATATCGTAAAAGACAGTAAATAAATAGAAAGGCCAAAATGTGAAAGACATCAAAAATGTGAAACACAACAAAAACCGCTAGCACTCCTAGAAAAAACACTATCAGCCTAGCCTGCACAACGAGGATACACGCACGCTACTCCTAACCTACAATCCTAATGCTCGACCTCCACACCTTGCTATCAAGGGCCATATCCTCAAAAATCTGAAGTCGCGCCATGTCTTGCCTAATCACCTCGCCCCGATACTTCTTAGGCCGCCCTCTACCTCTTCTCGTACATGTCAGAGCCAACTAAGCCTCGTTTCCCGCATCTTGTCATCCAAAGGAGCCACGCCCACCCTCTCCCGAATGTCCTCATTCCTAATCTTATCCATCCTAGTGTGCCCGCACATCTACCTCAACATCCTCATTTCTGCTACTTTTATCCTATGGATATGTGAAATCTTGACTGGCCAACACTCAACCACATACAACATAGCTGGTCTAACTACCGCTCTATAGAACTTACCTTTAAGTTTCGGTAGCACATTCTTGTCACACAAGACTCCAGACGCTAACCTCCATTTCATCCACCCCACCCCGATACGGTGCGTTACATCCCCGTCGATCTCCCCATCTCCCTGGATAATAGACCCTAGGTACTTAAAACTCTCTCTCTTAGGGATGACTTGTGAATCCAGCCGCACTTCCATATTCGCTTCCCCCGACATATCGCCGAACTTACACTCCAAATATTCCATCTTGGTCCTACTCAACTCGAAACCTTTGGACTTCAGGGCCTGCCTCCATACCTCCAGTCTCTCGTTAACGCCGCCTCGTATCTCATCAATCAGAACTATATCATCAGCGAACAACATACTCCATGGCACCTGCCCTTGAATATGGTGTGTCAGTGCGTCCATCGCCAGGGAAAATAAGAACGGGCTGAGCGCAGATCCTTGGTGTAACCCCGTAATGTCACGACCCGAAATTCCCACCGTCGGAACCCTGATGGCGCCTAATATTTTACTTGCTAGGCAAGCCAACGTTACAGAATCATTAAACCAAATCCTTATTTCCATTTAGTAAATAACAATAATTAGCTAAGATGAAATATAATAAGTGCGAAATAATATAAAAACTGTATTAATTACTACCACCCGGATCTAGAGTCACAATTCACGAGCATTCTAGAATTTACTACAAGTAATAGTCTGAAAGAAATACAACTGTATGAATAAAAGAAGCAGTAGAACAAAAAAGATAGATAGGGACTTCAAGGTCTGTGGACGCCGACAGATCTACCTTGAGTCTCCGAATAGTAGTCCAATAGCAAAAATCTCGATCAACCCGAGCCGGTACTAAAATCTGCACAGAAAGTGCAGAGTACAGTATCAGTACAACCGACCCCATATACTGGTAAGTGTCGAGCCTAACCTCGACGAAGCAGTGACGAGGTTAAGGCAAGACACCTACAAATCAACCTGTATAATTTAACAGTGTATATACAAATAACAGTAATGAATAGCAAGACAGGAAGTATCGGGAGGGGAAAAACATGCTGGGGGGAATACGAGATAAGGAACTACAACAGAATGATAATTGGAACAACCAATATACTACTAATCAACAGAAACAACTAATACAGTAAAGAAAAAAATATGCACGGCATCACCCTTCGTGCTTTTACTCTCAATCTCACCATAAAATCAATAGAAACGGCACGACATCACCCTTCGTGCATTAACTCTCATATCATGGCACGACATCACCCTTCGTGCTTTTACACTCGGAATATGGCACGACATCACCCTTCGTGCATTAACACTCACAATATAACACGACATCACCCTTCGTGCTTTTACATTCACAATATGGCACGACATCACCTTCGTGCTTTTACACTCACAATATGGCACGGCATCACCCTTCGTGCATTAACACTCTCCCTTACCATAATGCAATGTATAAGTAACGACAAGGAGATAGAATAACAAGTACAAGCCTTACTTCAACATTTGGTTCCACAATATCAATCTCAACTTTGAAATAAATACTCAATTATGACCAGAGAATCCGTAATCATGATAAGAACGATCAATTTAACAACACTAGTCTAAACACGTAACAATTAGGCATAGGAAAGAGACAATATAAGAAAAATGGGAGAAAACAGGGAAAAACAGGTAAATTGGCGGCGCATAAGTACTCGTCATCTCACATATACGCCGCTCACATGAATTTCACATAGCAAATAATCTGAGGTTCCTAATTCCCCCAAGTCAGGGTTAGACACAATACTTACCTTGCTCCGAATGCCACTTAATTCTCAATCACAGCTTTTCCTCTAGAATTCACCTCCAAACCACTCCTATCTATTCAAAAATGACTCAATAATATCAAATATTGCTAAAGAAATTAATTATATTGTATAAATTAAATTTCTCAATTTTTTCTCCAAAAAGTCAAAAATCGACCCCGGGCCCGCTTGGTCAAAACCCTAAGTTCGGACCAAAATCTATTTACCCATTCACCCCCGAGCCCGGATATATAATTAATTTTGGAATCCGACCTCAAATTGAGGTCTAAATCCCTAAATTTCTGAAATTCCTAGTTTCTACCCAAACCCCTAATTTTATCATGAAAACTCTAGATTTTAGGTTGAAAATTCATGAAATATAATGGGTAATTGAAAGAAAATGGTTTAGAATCACTTACCAATACTTTGAGGAAGAAAATATCTCTTGAAAATCGTTTCTAGCCCGTTTGATTTTTGAGAAAATGAGTTAATGGCCAATTCTCGTTTTCGGATTCTGTTAAGTGCTGGGCGACAGTGTTCATCGCGATCGCGTGAACACTGTCGCGTTCGCGAAGAGCAGCCTCCTAAGCACTTACGCGATCACGGGAGGCCTTACGCGTTCGCGAAGGCTTAGCCCGCCTTGCCTTCGCGTTCGCGAGACAAGGCTCGCGTTCGCATAGGGTTTCCCAGGTCCCCTGCCCAGCCTAGCTAAAGCTACGCGTTCGACGGGTCGCGTTCGCGTAGAGCAACTCCCCCCCAATGCTCCGCGTTCGCGACCATGGTCTCGCGTTCGCGTAGAGTAAAATCCTCTCCAGTCTAGTTTCCCCTTCGCGATCATGAGAGTGACTACGCGATCGCGAAGCGCAACATAGTAGACACCAGATACAACAAAAATACCAGATTTTCTTAGTCCAAAACATCCTGTAACCTATCCGAAATTCATCCGAGCCCTCGGGGCTCCAAACCAAACATGCACACAAGTCTAAAAATATCATACGAACTAGCTCGCGTGATCAAATCTCCAAAATAACACCTAAAACTACGAATTTAGCACCAAATCGAATGAAATTTTCAAGAAAGCTTTAAAATTCCTATTTCCACAATCGGACGTTCGAATCACGTCAAATCAACTCTGTTTCTCACCAAATTTCACAGATAAGTCATGAATATTATATTAGACCTATACCGGGCTCCGAAACTAAAATACGGACTCGGTATCAACAGTGCCAAACATCAACCAATTCTTAAAAATAATTAATTTTTAGACTTTTAAATTTTTATCAAAAATTCATAACTCGAGTTAGGGACCTCCGAATTCGATTCCGGGCATACGTCCAGGTCCCATAATTCGATACGGACCCACCGGGACCGTCAAAATACGGATTCGGGCCCGTTTACCAAAAATATTGACCGAAGTCAATTAAAATCAACTTTTAAGGCAAAAATTCTTATTTTCATCAATTTTCGACATAAAAGTTTTTCGGAAACATGCTCGGACTGCGCACGCAAATCGAGGAGGATAAAATGAGATTTTTAAAGCTTAAGAGCGTAGATTCGAGTTCTAAAACATAAGATGACTTTTTGGGTCATCACACGTAACTATCGGGAAAGGCTCCGAGTTCCCTCCCACAGTCCTAACCCGAGTCTTAGCTCCATCATACATATCTTTTATCGCCCGAATATTAACAGTGAATTTCATACATAACAGTTGAAATACTAACAGTGGATTTCACTCCCAAGCAGTCACAGAAATATGTTAAAAAATAACTACCTGTACAATAAAATAAAACCAACGCAAAAATAAAACGGACTTTAATAAAGAAACTTCTGATAAAGAGTTAATTTTTAAAGAATTTGCACAATATAAATTCGAATTCGGACCAAGTTTTGTATACTTTGATTACACACAAAAGAGAAATGTGAAAATAGCACGGGTTAGTCAGTTTTGTGACTGATAATTGAAAAATAGTCAGCGTTTGCAAAGTCATTGAAAATAATCACTATTTTGCTGAAACACGGAAAGTTTCAGCATAATATGCTGAGTTATGGATCTCATATGTATAAACTTCTAGCATATTATGTTGGAACTCTAGCACTCGAAAAAATCTAGTATAATATGCTGGACATTGGAACTCCTGGATATAAACTTCGAGCATATTATGTTAGAACTCCAACACATTATGAAATTCCATCACATTATACTGGAATCTCATATGTAAAAAAAATTTGAATTCCAACATATTATGCTGGAATTTTCCGGATTTTAAAAAATGTTCTTGTTCAAATTTTATCTTCACATGAAAAATGATAAAATTTCGATTAGTTTAAAACAATGACTATTTTTCTAAATCAGGGTATTTTTCTGATTTTCCCAAAAGAAATAGATTTGGTATCTCAGGATGGGTCACCTAAGTCTAAGGCGATACCAATTTTTGTTCATCTAACTTCAACAAACCATAATATAAGATCCAGCTTTGACTTTCGAAACAATAATTTCCATTTGGCCACCTATTAAATGGCCAACCGTCTCCTCCTAACAATAAATCCAATAGTAGCTCTTTAAACACTCATAGCCCTGTTCCATTCTCCCAGCTGTGCCCAACCACGTGCAATAGATTGTGCTAATATTAAACCCCAATCTTCGTACGTAACGCTCAAAAATCCAATCTTTAGATCTATATTTAGCTGCACAAATCTTGTACTGTTTCTGTTCCACTTGCACATCACACAATGGAAACTTGCATCTATCATCAGCTCAAATCTCAGCCTTTTTGGCTTCTTTTTCTTCTTTCTTTAGGTTCTTTAAAAATCTTATGCTTTTCAATCATCTTTCTCAAATGGGTCTATGTTAATTTCCTTAGACCTGGCAAAAATCTCAAGAAATATGGGTCATGGGCACTTGTTACTGGGCCCACTGATGGTATAGGAAAAGGCTTTGCTTTTCAATTAGCTAGAAAAGGACTTAATTTAGTTCTTGTGGGTCGTAATCCTGATAAATTGAAAGACGTTTCTGATTCAATTAAGGCTAAGTATGGACAAATCCAGATTAAATCAGTGGTTGTTGATTTTTCTGGTGATTTGGATGAAGGGGTTAAGAAGATTAAGGAGACAATTGAAGGGTTAGATGTTGGTGTTTTGATTAATAATGTTGGGGTTTCGTATCCTTATGCTAGATTTTTTCATGAAGTGGATGATAAGTTATTGGCTGATTTGATTAAAGTTAATGTGGAAGGGACTACTAAGGTTACTCAAGCTGTTTTGCCTGGTATGTTGAAGAGGAAAAAAGGTGCTATTGTTAATATTGGTTCTGGTGCTGCAATTGTTATCCCCTCTGATCCCCTTTATGCTGTTTATGCTGCTACTAAAGCGTAAGTTTTGCACACTCTTTAGCTGCTTTTATCTGTCTTTAATTCTCTTTTGGAAATTCTAATTTATAAGATTTTAGGTTATAGTTAGTTTTGAGGTTCCTTTTGGATTGAATTGTAGCAAAATGATTGCATCTTAGTTGAAACTTAGTAGAAAAAGGCAAAAGTTATACATAAGTTGATAAACTTTAAAGCCATTTAGAAATTGGTAAAAGTTCTTGCATATAAACTATAAGAGTTGATATTCATGTTAATGTACACACGCAAAATAAAACTTGTGTTATGGATGAAGTTTTTTTTTTTAATTCTCGTCCCCTTTGATCCCCTTTTGTTGGAGCTATTGCTCCTTTGGTGACTCGAACCCACGAACTTGAGGTTGTAGGTGGGGAGTGCTGACCATCTGAGCAACCCCTCTTGTAAGCGTATGATTTCATATGTGGTAGCTCTATATAAGGGGAGGTTTGAAGTGAAAAACTTGACAGTTCACTTTGCATACTGAGATGTCCTCATTTCCGGAATTTGCTGTATTATTGGATGACATGAGTCCGGATATCCTCTATTTTTCTCAAAGCAAAGTAAAGAAAGAGGACAACTTGTTCCGACAGTAAAGTTACATGAATTTCTGTAGAAGTTAAATTGATTCTGGAAATAGGGAATGGGGATTGGGTTACTGTACAAGGAATGACATCCAACATCATATTAATTAGTACCTCTTTGTTCTTGTTTTGCGATGAATCTTTTATATTAATTAGTAGCTCTTATATTCTTTCTTCTTCAATGCCCTCCCATCATCCCAATTTCACCTCCAAACATAACTGTCTACTACATACATACAGATATCCATAGTGGTTGTATCCCTTAGTAATTGCTCCTCCATGCACTCTTCTTCTTTGTGACCCCACTTGACCAACCAATTTCCTCAGTTGGCCTTCCTCTCTCCACAGACCAAAAAATAGGGTGTTTAGTTAGCAACTGGAAGCCAGTAAAAAGCTATGTTGTTCGGACTCTCCAAAAATGTCATTGGGTGCGTGTCGGATCATTCAAAAGTAGTGTATTTTTGGAGGATTTGACACGGGTGCGGCAGCATTTTGGAGAGTCCGCGCAACATAGGTAAAAAGGACAACTTGGTGCACGAAGCATCCCGCGTTCACGGCGGTCTAGGGAAGGGCGAGTGCCGCACCCCAATGGGGTGTGACGTAGGCAACCTACCATGATGCAAGCATCAGTGGCTGATTTCACGGCTCGAACCCGTGATCTATAGGTCACACAGGTACAACTTTACTGTTGCTCCAAGGCTCCCCTTCAACTTGAAGCCAGTGCATTGCTGAAATTCGAAGGATGGTAAACCTAAGAAGTTGGAAGATAGTGCTTTCTTAAGAAATAACTTGACATGCAATCTATGCAAAGTTGATGCCATGCAATGTGGCATGCAAATGACAAAGATGAAAGTTCTCACTTAATGCTTCCCACTTATTCCTCATTTTATGATACTGACGATGTTTTAGCAAGATTTTGAATGTTTAAGCACATAATATTATTGTTCCGTAATATTCTTATGTGCTGCGTGGATTTGTTGGATCTATTTTTCAGATACGTTGATCAGTTCTCTAGATGCCTGTATGTAGAGTACAAGAAGAGTGGGATTGATGTGCAATGTCAGGTATATGTTATACACTTTGTTCACTTGCAGTTTTTTTTTTTTGCTTTTTTATTGTAAACCAGAGTTTATCTGCTTCTTCATTTGGTATTTTTTATATGACTCACCACATGATTAATGTATTGGTATCTTGTGTTGTTTGGATTTGGATGAGGAATTGTCCTTCATGCCCGGTCTAATGAGCTCCATGCTTCTACACACTTATTCTTGTCCTTAAGTAACCCCCACGTATAGCATGGTATAAAAAAAATTTACTTGACTGAAAAAGTTTAAACTTACTTAGGACTTACAGGATATTACTTCTTAATAGTTATGAGTCTGGAACTACAGAGTCCCAATATTTTTGGATTAGGACCATAATCACTCCACATATCAGGGTGATCATTTGGCTGCACTTACTGTCTTTTGATCCCATTTTCTTGTCAATATGAAAGTTGTTGAATTTTGTTATGCTAGAGTATAAGTCCTATGTGAAGATTATTAAATGTGTTATATCCTAACACTCTGGATTCTACTTTTGTTCTTGGTACTTCAGTGGAAGGCCTTTTATCTGCTGTCTTTTGCTCTTTGATAAATTTATTCCACAATCTGAAATACACAATAGAAGCATAAAAATATAGTCTTTATATCCAAATCTTAGAAAGGGCACCACATATGGGTGTTTGCTTGAAGAGTTTATTGTTACTAGTTATTCATTATGGATGAAGATGTGAGGCTAAGTGTGTGGCGGGGGATGATGGGGAAATTGGAATATTGTTGATATTATAACATTGAATTTTTTAATTCATGTATTTTTGATAAATATAAATCAGAATTCTACCTACAACTTGCTCTTCTATTATTACTAAGCATTAGGAGCAACTTCTTTTTATGGTAAATGAAGTTGTCTGGTGGCGTCTAGTTCAACTTCATCAACAAATGCGCTGAACAAGCTCTTATCAAAGTTGGAGGACATTCTGACCTCCTCCTTTACATTTTCTTAATTTTCCTTTCTCTGTTTAAAACTGCCATATCTTCTGTGTCAGGAAGTTATATAATGTGTACTGAACTATTTTCACTTCATGTAACATCATTCTTTCTTCTCCAAATATAGGTGCCGTTGTATGTGGCAACAAAAATGGCGTCGATCAAAAGATCTTCATTTTTTGTTCCCTCGACTGATGGTTATGCTCGGGCTGGCCTGCGATGGATAGGTTATGAGCCAAGGTGTACGCCTTACTGGCCCCATTCTCTTCTGTGGGGTTTGATATATTCATTGCCAGAGTCGATTGTTGATGCTTGGCGCCTGAAGTTTTGCATGGGAATTCGGAAGAGGGGGCAGATGAAAGACTCCAGGAAGAAGGAATAGAAAGCACCTTCCTCACCTCATCCCTTATCTTTGAGTCTGAATAGCTGAATTCCTATCTTCTTCTTTCTGTTCCTGTTTCCAATTGGGTAATGCTAATTCTGATAATGCAACAAGAAGGTTGGACTTGTTCTTATTAAACAAGCCTGATCTCGTTCTTGTGCGTTCTTAGCTGTAGGTTGTTTGAATCAAGAGTAGTCCAAAAGAAATTCGAGTTCTCAGATCTCTATTATGTCTAGCCAAAAGAACCATTTTCCAGGGCAAGTAATTGAGAATGATTCTGTTTGTATTTGTTCTTTGAGTTTGATGTTACAGGATGAGATTTAATCTTGGTGTTTGCTTATTTGAACCAATGAATTACCTTATGTTTTAATATATAACAGATAATTCATTGTTTTGAATAGGTTTGAATTGTATCCAAACTCATTTCTCTGAGAATTGTGATATTACAATTGTTATTGGATTTTCCAGTCTCAAGTATTAGAAGATAATCCTTTGACAATTTCGCTCAGTTTGATTGTAAAAAATTTTACCCAACTGTAAACGAGCATATCTTATCATTTCAAGATTGAGGTGAGGTTTTATATGTTTTTTGAAAATATTGGCTAAATTATGACGATGTTACATTCTCAACCTTGTTCTACCTCTAAATAAGGGGAACAAGAAGAAAGTATTAAGTACAGAAAAAGAACTGGAATGCTAACTAATACGCAGATTCATAAACTTTATCCAAGAAATATAAAATTCATTTGCAGCAGGAAGTAGCATCGGACAAAGAAAAATGTAGTTAATTTTTTATCACCTCATAAAAGTTTTCAGACTAACTATAGCTGTCAAATTCGTGCTCATATTTTTTTAAATTAAAACCTGATGAATGAAACTCTGAAAGTGCAGAGACAAATTAAACAAAGCATGCTAGTTTCTACCTCCAAAAGAAGGAGAAAGTTTTATCCTTAAATTAAAAAAGAAAGGAAGGTTACTTCTTTTGCCAATTTTACAACACATGCTCATTCTAAAGCATCAGCAGAAAAGAAATCACTCTAACCTATTCCTACTAGGATTCTCATGCAAATCCAATCATGTCAACAAGGAAAAATAAGATTAACACCTAAACCGAAGATAAATACCAGAAAATGGTTAATGCTATACATATTATCATTGGATTTCAACATTTCTGTAAGCATCTACCAGTTGAGCCTCTTGATCATATCCATTGTTTCCATTTCTGTTCTTGAAAGATTTATCGCTAAACATGCGAACAAACATGCTTTTTGACCTGGGAACTTTTTGAGGTCCTGAATCTTCTGATTTTCTACCATCACCGTTCTTCTTGGCTAGTTCTTCTAAGATAATCCTGATGCTACTCTCAAAGCGGCGCCTGAATGTTGGATATCTTGATATAGATTTTGTGATGCCTCGTAGTCTTCATAACAAAAGCAGGAGCGTTAACACAAAATCAGAATGCTGTAAGTGGTAACAAAATCAAGATGCTATATTTCACGGATTATCACCTTCGAGCTAACGCCTCAAACTCAGCTCGCCTCAGATCAGATTCAGGTGGTGATCCAATATTTGAATTCCTCAACCTCTCAGGATCACCACTCAACAAAACCAATTTGCCAAGGTACTCCTCTTCGCTGTCGGAAATATTTTCAGCTTTGATCTGGTCTTTGATGATCAAGAGTGGATTGAGAAACCACTCATAGAATGTATCTCTGGGCCTGTTTGTGCTGGTTACTTCGGTACCATCGTCGTCTGTATAAACAAGGTTTACATGATTAGTCCTTTTGGTATAAAAACCCCAATTCTACATTAAACAGTCAATACTTGCATATTTGACTTACTTATCAAAAGACCAGCGCTGTTGGCTTTGGCAGAACGTATAAGGGTCTGAAGGATGCAATAGGCAGGCAAACCAATGCTAATGACTTGACCACTATCTCTATTAGACTTGGCATCTTCAATGTCTTTTTGTGTAATTACTCCTTTAGATACCATGATTTCCCCATGATATTGACAGCCCGTGAATAAGCCATCAAGAAGCTAGAGTAGTAATATATGTTAGAGTGCAAAATTAGCACCAAAACTTCACAGCCAGGTTCTGGTGAAGCATCACAAAAGCAAAATAACTATACCTCGAGGGGCTTCAACTCGACCATGGGAGCATTGATGGAGTTCGTACGAGATGGTGGATTTTTGAAAGATTCAGGCCTTGAGAAAGAAGCTGAACGAGAGCTGGTTCTTGATGCAGTCTTCTTTCTGTACCGAGGCCTATATGAATACCACAGATATACGGCAACTGTCAAATTATTTGAAATTAAATATACATTTGTCAATTATCAAAGGTATTGAGGTTAAAAGGTTGTAGCTATCGGAACCTAGGAAAGCAGGATCCTTCTGGCATATCTAGCACATCATTGCTATATTCATCATATATGGACAAGGAAGCAACGATATAGCAAAGCCCCAACCAAAGAGAAGACTCCTGACGTAGAAAGCATTGGTAAAACATTAGCAGTTCAGGAAATGTATAAAACGCAAGAGACAATTTTGAGGTCCTTGAAACAAAAAGGGAACTTCACCTGATATACAACTACTCCTGAATAAGCACCGAGGAGGATACTTGCTAACATTGATCCAATGAATGCCCCAACAACAGCCATTGGCCAGAGTAAGATAGCAAGACCAGCAAATGGCACACAGATGGTCTCTAGAAAAGGTCCTTCTCGACCTATACAATCATGAAACAAGCGACGCCACCCCTTCAAAAGCATGTAAGGAAATTTGCAAGCAGCAATTACTGTGATCGTCGGTATGTCAACCAGGAGTCCTAGTGCTACGGCTACTAGCGCCAAAGGTATATAAAGCAACCTGTAATAGATTGAAAAGTAACTTCTGAGCAAAAAATAAATCTCTCATGAAGAATAATTAACCAGCCAAACCCCCCAACATATGCTAGCAGCTAAACAGCATAAGTCGAATCCATGATAATTGATGAACACTCTTGTTAAGGAAAACAGGAGACTTTTAAAAATGCTAATATCTTAAGTGCAAAGACCTACAAGATCCAACTTAAACTAAGGAGTTATAGCAAAGTACTAAAAATTTCCAAAAACTACTGCATCTGTATTTCTGTTTGACACAGAGAGGGAGATTCTGACTTGCTGATAAGTAGAATAACATCTTGTACATCTTTACTTCTGTTCTGTCATAGAGCATGGAGATTTTGACTGACGGACAAGTAGAATAACATCTTGATCTCATTCCGGTAATCCTAATACAGCTAGAAAACCCAGGGGGTCAATGTTTTTCGTATTGTTAGAATTAAGAGAAACTTAATAAGTGTTTTAAGGTTGAAACGTTGACACATGAAGATCTGCTAGTGATGAGAAAAGATACGTGCAATCAAGTACAGACGCTTACTTCCTTTTCTTCCTTTTCGTAAATTATCCCTCAATAACATTTTGATGAACTAACTTGACTCCTACTGAGTTCAAGAAAATTTCTTTGACAGTGTTGTTGAATTAGTTTTTGGTAGAAATATGTTTTAATAGAATAGGTGGAAGATGTAAAGAGGTATGAAGATGCTATAAACAGTAACTATTACATACTCCTATTTAACTTTCCTTTTGTGTAGTTTGCCAATTTAGTAACAGGGACATATTTTTGGAATGAACTAATTCAAAAATAGATCAAACCAAAGGGGAAAGATGGAGTATTTAAGATGCTTTAGAGGCAGAAGTTAAAACACCAAAAAGCGGCTTTATTGTATTTTTCAGCACCAGTGTAGATACTTCACTAACTGAGTTCGCATACCAACCAGATATCTGAAACTCTTTGATATTGAAAGATTGACATATGATAATATACAGAAAATTTTCCAACTTCAAATGGGGCAAAAAGTGGAAAAAGAACATCGAGATAGGTAATTCTGCAAAACCTGATCTCATAGTATTTTCCACCAGGAGGTCCTTGAAGTCGCAAATCATCCATGATCGAGAAGTAGGAATGGTATAAAACATCCCTCACATCCCTAACAATAGTAAAGCTTCCTTTCACCGTGTCCCAAGTCCCATCCTACCATCAACAATGAAGCAGTTAAGAAACTCGAAGCCAAAAGAAGAGATGAGATGTAAGCAGTGTAGGAAATAGAAACCACTTAAGACATACATATATACTGTGAAAGAAGGCATTCGTCTTCTTTCCACCCACAGCTTGGAAAGTGGCAAACACAGGAGAAAGGAAGCCATAAGCTGCCCCACCAACAATGCCGCTTGCAAATCCAATCAACGGCCACAAAAGTAAAATAATAATGACACATATGCTTACCACAAGTTTTAAAGCTGGACCTAATTGCTTTGAGCTGCAATTCATAAAACAAGGTGGAAGTCACTAAAAATTAGTATCTTTAGATACATGAGGTTAACCATGAACCACAATAGCTAAAGAATGCACCTCCATAGACAGTAATACGTATAGAACAGGTGCACAGGCCAAAGACCCAAAATAAGGGCAGAGTTTCCGACAGTGACTATAACGAGGATCAATGGGCACAAAATGACACCTGCAAAAAGTCAGTGGCAAAAACCTGTCATTTCTCTTCATAGTCAAGGAGAAAAACTTTGGCACGATAATGACATTAATACAGAGTAATCAAGGGCGAGATTTCACAATGTAGACCACAATGGTATAGACATTTGTGGTCAATGGCTCACTTGTAAAGGCAAGCAGCTTGCAAGGCCAAAGTTAAAGTTAATCTGGCACTTAGTACACATCATATTTGAAATCCCAGCGGAGACAAAAACACTAGGTAATTTCTTCCATTTGCCCAAGCCTTAGTGGCGTAGTTCCCCAGTACCTATGTTGGTAGGAGGTAGCAGGTACTAGTGTTGTCAAAGGCGAAAAGCGTTAAAAAGCACACAGGTCTATCAGGGCTTTTAAGTGCAAAGTGCAATTAAAGTGTGGGCTTTAGTTAAAAAAGGCACAACGAAGAAAAAAAATAGAATTATATATGTAATGCAAGAAAAAAAGTAACAAGTTCACTCATAATGATTTCCTTTAAAATTTATAATATCTTTAGCCAATTATATTTAGTGTTTTGTACCACTCTGTTCAAGATAGAACTAATTGACAATGAGGCGTGGGCCTTAGTGCCTTGCCTACCCTATTAAAGTGCAGTCTAAGTGAGGCGAAGCGCATACCCTGAGCTTTTTTGAGCTTCAGGGTTTAAGCGCGCCTCAAATGAGCCTTTAACAACACTGGCAGGTACCCATTAGAATTAGTTGAGGTGCGCACAAGCTGGCCGGGCACCACCGTCATTTGGAAAAAATAGATTACAAAGACTAGCATAAAACGACGATTAACCGGCATAAAGTGACACTTGCCAAAAGTAAGGGGCACAACCCTGTCATTTCTCTTCATAGTCAAGGAGAATAACTTCGGAATAATAATAACATTAATACAGAGTAATCAAGGGTAAGAATTGACAATGTAGACCAAATTTGTATCGATATTGGCAGACGATGCCTCAATTGTAAAGGGAAAGAACTTGCAAAACCAAAGCCAAAGTTAATCTGGCAGTTGGTCCTAATCATATTTGAAGGAAATATATGGAAACTAGCATAATCAGTAAGTATTAAAGAATGTTCTGCAATAAGCGCGGCCTAGTTGTCAATGAAGTGAGTTGAGAACCATGAGGTCTTATGCTCAAATTCTAGCGGAGACAAAAATACTACTCCCTCCCTCTGAATTTATGTGAACCCATCTGGGCACGGAGTTTAAGAAAAGAGAATACTTTTGAACACATATATTTTATGGGGCTATAATTCATTGTGTAAAGGTAAATTGTTTACAAATAAGTAAAGAGGTCATTCTTTTTTACACAGACTAAAAAAGAAATAGATTCACATAAAAATTGAAACAGAGCCGGTATGTGATTTCATCTCATATGTTCAAGCCTTGATAGACAAAAGATTAAGGAAAAAGAAAGGGCGGGCCGGGGGGGGGGGGGGGGTAAATGCACAAATGATTAGAACAGAAAGAAAGGGTGCTATCCAAAAACACAGTGACTAACAGTATGTTTAACCAAATTTAAGAGGAAATGAAAGAAGCAACAACATTGAACAGTAAATAGGAGTGTAATTGAAGGAAAACCTTTCAAAACACCGAGAATAAGCAGGCCAATGAAGTAAGGCAAGAAACAGATGAAGTTCCACAAAGAAGCCAGAAACCCCCTTGGGGGTTCCATTCCTAATGCTTTTTAGCTAAATCAAGAACCACTGGATCTTTATCACAAGCAATGAAACTTGGAAAATGCAACCAAAAAACTCATCTTTTTAATGAAAAATCGAGTCTTCGTGAAAACTGGACGTGAAATGGAAATTATGATGTGGGTTTTGAGGATTTATGAACAAAAAAGTTGGTTAACTGTCAAATATTGGGGATAATAAAGTGGTAACCAAATACTACCAATTGCGTTTGGAGCCTGTGAATAAGAAAGAAGAAGAAAAAAACAAATTTGATAGCGTTTTGAAAGCAAGGTATTCAAGTGCTACTTTTTAATTATGGAATACTACTTTATTACTCTTATCCTTTTTCTTTTATTCTATAATATAATATCATTTTCAGCTTTGCTGACAGGTGCAGCAGTGGAGTTTTGTATTTTGAGATCGAGATAGTTTTCAGTACCAATTTAGGACATTCATATATTCCTTTTAGCGGTGAACAACTTCCGCTTCCAACCAAGAGGTTGTGAGTTCGAGTCACCCAAGAGCAAGGTTGGGAGTTCTTGGAGAGAACGAGCCGAGGTTCTATCAAAAACAGCTTCTCTACCCCATGGTACACTACCCTCCACAGACCCCACTAGTGAGATTATGCTGGATTGTTGTTGTTATTGTATATATGTTTTAGCGTTCAAAACATTTTAAGGAAACTTTTGGTAATGCGCGTATAATACGAGTTTGATTTCGTAATACGACAATGCAGTTTGTTTGGTAAGACTTGAAGTTCACTCACTCTAAAGCATAATTCAGAATGCAAAATGTTTGATTAATGATGTTGGTGTTGGTTGTTAAGAGGACATCATTCAGATCTAAGTAAATATAAATCAAATCATAATACAAACTTCCAAGAATCACTTAAGAGCTCTGGCGAGAATTATTATACTCCCTAACATATTTGAGTGGACTTAAAATTTAAGTTATTAATTTGACTATGTATTATTGAAAACATTATATTAGAGTTTAAAATTTGAATTACTAAATGAATTTAAATTCTTATAATTTTGTGAAAACATTTTACAAATGGAATAATATCGATTCAAATTGAAACATTATGAAATTAAAAGAGTGTCATATAAAATTGAAACGAAGAAAGAATTAATATCTGAAAATTATATATCTTAGGCAGCTCGAAATGTCCATAACTTTTTAATACTGAATTGTGTAGTAAAGTTTAAAGAAGACTAGATATAGGAAGTCGTAATAATGATAATAGTACTATTATCAGTCGTGCTTATTAAAAATAGTTTTCTCAAATTATTTGTCACTTTAGAAGTTCAAGACAAAATTGATTATCTTTTTCCTTTTTTTACCCTTAGTAATAATTATCCTTGAAGACTACATACACCAGTGTTTTAAAAAGCGGGGGCGTGAGGCGTGAGGCGGGGTGAGGCGAAAGTCTCGAGACATGGGGCGTAAGCCCCATGGATCTTTAATTTTTTAAATTTATGAATTAATAATATAGCATTATAACCAAAAAAAATATAAAAGATACATTAAAAGTTCATGAAAACTAAAAAGAATTTAAGAAATTCTTATAAAATAAAACATCTAGTGTGTTTTACAAGTATAAATAATGCAATACTGTTAAAGTTACTATGAAATATAAATTTACTACAATCTCTTAACTTTCAAACGATTAAAAATCATAATTTCTTAAAAATTATTATCAAACTGCATATTTTACCTCCTTAAAAGTAAATACTCAATAAATTTTATCTACATTATAATTTAAATTATTACTCCTTCACGAGAAATATAAAATTATTTTTAAAGAGTAAAATAATAAATATATAATAATTTAGTGAGACAAAGAACTAAGACATGAAGAGCTATCAAGTAAAGATATAAATTTTGGTTATCTATTTCAGAAGAGATATTCAAATGATATTCACCCTCACGATATTCTCAATTAGTAAATATGCAATACGATCGTTTGTTGTTTGAGTTATTCACATTTTTCATATTCCTATAGATAAAAAGAACTTTAATCATTCATTTGAAGAATTTTGAGAGTCAATAGTGTTAATTAGTGAATTCAACACATGATTTGCATAGGACTTGCGGGGCAAGTCACGAGCGTTGAGCGTTAGGCGTGTTTAGGGCGCACAACTGGGCGCTTAGGGCGTAAGTCTCACAGAACTAAGCCTCACACATAAATCTCAAGACATTTTGATAGTGTCCCGCCCCAGGGCGAGTCCCAAAAAGCCTTTTAAAACACAGCATACACCTAACTTTGTTCAAATACCAATCAAGAAAGATTAAATATTAAGACATGAATAAGGGTAAAGCAGTCAAAATCCCATCCTAATTAATTTTTCTTAAGGGTGTGTACAAGAGAATCATGACAGATAATATGAGACAGATGGAGTAATATACTACTCTGCTAGTACCAGTAATAATGAACAATAATTTAAAGAAAACTAGATATTAGAAGTCGAGATATTAATTGACTATCGGCAAGATTTTGCTACAGAATTTGTGTTTCCAGTGCAGTTCTTTCCTAGTGGTTAGCAACCCTTCAATGATTCACTTTTGATTAGAGTTTAATTTCTGTATTTTGATCATGAAGTTTTTTTTTTCACATGAGGACAAATAACAGCACGTAACATAGACGTCAAGTGAATACTCAATTATAAAAGGTTAATATAAACTAACTTGTACAGTCAGTTTATAGGAGTAAAAGATAAATATCCATTTGATTAGCATTTTCATGTCCAGTGTAGAGGATCTCTTTTTATTCTATTCTTGGAGTATATTCGATATTTGAATAATACCATCTATTCAATCGTATCATTCACTTTCATCTTCTATACCTACGCAAACATTTGTTAACTGAAGCTACCGCAAAGAATCTATTCTGCTAAGCATTTTCAACCTTTTGGAACTTGTACTAGAAGAATAAATTATGCTTCCTCATAGTATACCTGCTAGTTGTGGCATAATTCCTTTAATTCCAGCTGCAATTCTATATTGTATCTGGATGGAAACAACTCAAAAACACTGTAAAGTTTTCAACTTTCATTACTTTTTTTTTTCCAGTACAATGGAACAATATTAGTGGATCAAGAATCACACTTTCCAGCTCTTTCTTTAGGTATCCGTTGGGCCCTTCGATGAGAACTCAAAATAGAGGGAGGCATTGTATTATAATGGAGTGAAAATGTAAACTGACAAAGGGCCTGACTTTGCATCTAAATTCAATCAGAGTTATCTTTACTATGTAGCTTTGCACAAGAGGAGGCATATACTCTTTGTTGAAAGCAGCACAACATATAAAGAATGAGTTGTATACCTTTGAGTTGGGTTTTCAAGAGCAGATACTACACACACTAGCAATATAAAGTTGGGCTTATCATTTTCCTTTTGTCTGAGCAGTAAAAATTTCTTCCCTGTCAAAGTGTCTGCTTCTTTTAGGAACATCAGCTATATTACAGAACTCTGACAAGTTTTTCCTGATTTGCACTCTTTTTTTTTTTTCTAGTGGACGCGGGCCGAGAATGCTTAGATCAATACTCGCACCATTTGCTTGTGTAGACGATATGACTGCATCATAAGCCTTTGTAGAAAGAGATAGGCCTTCATTTAGAGCCTTAATATACAACTCATATGCCAGCCTCGGCTTGCCATCATTTGCGAGTGCCTCAATTAGCATCTCATAGCTAACTTCGTTGGGGGTTATGTTTTGAGTTTTCATACGATGGAACCACTCGTACGCAACACTTCCCATACCATTTCGAGCACATCCGCTGATGATAGCATTGAACGTGACAACTGTAGGCTCAACTCCAGTGGAAACCATCTCCTTGATGATTGAATCAACTATGTTAAATTTCCCTTGGGCAGTGTAAATTGATGCCATAATAGTATAGGCATACAAATTTGGCTCAACACCCATTTTGATCATATGTTTCCAAACCTGAAGGGCCTCATCGTAGAGCTTGCCTTTCTCTAGAGCACTCAGCAATGCTCCATAGGAGATAACTGTCGGTTTTTCACCTTTTTCGACCATTCTCCTAAAAATCTGTACTGCAGCGGATGTTTCTGAAGCCTTGGAACAGGCGACAAGCACTGCGTTCCATTCCCTACTGCTTGGTTTAAGCCCCTTCTCTTCCATCTTATTCAGCAACCTGACACCCCATCTCCAAATACCTCTTTTTCTGGCCGCGCTCAATAGTATGTTAAAATGAGAAACTATGAGTTCATATGACATGTTGTTTGGTTTTGGCCCCTTGTCCAATAAATCCTCATAAATCTCGAGAGCTGCCCACCATTTCTTCGCCTTACCCATCAACCAAATGATGTGGTTGCAGACGGATAAGCTAATCTCTGTGTCCCTCTCTCTTATCCTATTATACAGTTCTTTTGCTACAACATAATGTTCTTCACGGGTACACGCCCACACGAGGCGTTTATATTCTGCACAACTAGGTAGGAGCCTAGCCTTATCCATATCCGCTAGTAGTTTCAGAACATTGGTGCTTGAGTTTTCGCCCTTTACCAGCCACTGCCGCATCACCTGGTAGCAAATTCTAATTGTGAAATTCTCAAGCTTGGAAAATTCAGACTCCCAGTTTTCTTCTTCAATATTTCCTAGTTTACCATTTTGATATTTCTCTCTTGTCTCAACAAAAAAAGCTATAGCGCCAAGTCCATCTTCAAGTCTCCGATAAGCAAACAAGGCAGTGGAATAAGTTGCAGGACTAGGAAAGAGTCCCTTCTTTGACATCTCTTTGAAAAGATTGAGAGCTTCAAGTTCCCGACCTTGTTCTATATAAATTCTCATTAAAGTATT
Organism: Nicotiana tomentosiformis; assembly: GCF_000390325.3. Lineage (NCBI taxonomy): Eukaryota > Viridiplantae > Streptophyta > Magnoliopsida > Solanales > Solanaceae > Nicotiana > Nicotiana tomentosiformis. The sequence goes on along the minus strand of NC_090813.1, from coordinate 98,066,309 downwards.
GTACGTCACAACATTAGGATTTACTCCTTCCGATACCATATCATCCATCACTTTATCAACAACATCATACTTCCCCGCCTCCTTTATGGCACCTAAAAGACTGTTATAAATGAATACATTTAAGCTAACGGAACCAATATTATCATTGCTCCTCCTACTTAACCACTCGACGAGCGCCATTGCAGAGTTTAACTTCTTATCTTTGCCAAAACCTCTAATCATAGATGAGTAAACTTGAAGGGGCAACTCTACCTTATCTTTGAGAACTTCATCTACCTCATCAGCAGTTTTGACAAAGTGCAAGCTCTTTGCTAGAGCTCGAACGTCCACCTTCTCGCCTTTTACTCTTCCTACATCTTCCTCCTCACTTTTAACACCACAATCATCATCATCATCATAATTATGAGTCAAGACCCTCTTTTCCTCCAATACAACACAACTGAAACCCTCAACCCCACCTTCCCCTCTAGAGAAAGATTGTGAACTTTGTTTTATTACATCACAATCAATAGCATGCTCTTCAGAGGCCTGTGTCAATGCAAAAGATGGGCCAAAAGAATCCTTCTTTCCGCGGCGAAAAGGAAAGAATCCTTCTTGTTTTCTGAACTTAGTCTTATTCTTTGGATAAATAACACTTCTTGATACATGATCACAGCTTGAATTATGTGACAAAGAGTATGCAAGAACCCAACTTTCAGCTCTAAGTCTTGTAAAAACTGAACTAGAAGATGAAGCCAACTCTAATTCCATATGAGGTAACATACTAGAATTACTCCTTGAAGACCAGACATTTAGATAAGGCATTTTGTTCAGAGAAATTTACCAACAAAACCCCAAAATTCAGATTTAATCAAACATTGATGATTAAGTAAACCCCTCTAAGATTCTTGCTTTTTCAAAGATAAAACAGAGGAAAGCAAAGGATACTGAAGCAGTAGCTCATTAATCAGTCTCAAGAATTCAGAAGAGCATACCTTGAAGAGTAGAGAGTTGAAAGGAAATAACTTTGCAGATGCTGCAGTTGGGAGGAATTCGGAAGTGGGGCTTACTGATTATGGAACTTGGATTTCAACCATTCATATTATTACTGCTTTCTCGTGGCCATTCATTTTGCTGTGAACTGAAAGTTAGTGATTATTTCTGAGCCTGGGAAAGTTATGCTGACAAATAAAGGGTTATCTTTACGCAAATAGCCGACCATATTTATTGTTTACTTTTTTTAGTCATATACATAATTATATACATATAATATATAAATTATGCATATATTATACACTCAACGGCTATTTTTAGTTTAAGCAATTGGATAGACGGCTATTTGGGTTAATTCTTCACAAAGGAAACAAGAATGTCGCAAGGAGCTTGAACTTATTTCGCAGGCCCATTGGGCTAAGTAATTAGTTGGGCTTATATCTCGTTGGATTTTACTTAAGAGACTTTTGGGCTCAAATTGATCTATACTCGCAAGTCTGGTTCATTGAATGATGAGATGTAATGGGCTACCAACCATTTATGGCTGCAAGAAATTTAACTCAATGATCTTGAAAATGGATGATCTTAACTTTTTGATCCGCGCTTACTCCATGGGCAAACCTTTAAGGTCAAAGTTAAAAGTTGAACTTTAAAGTATTGCACATGGGACAAGTGAGGTCAAAAAATCAAAAGTGACACAAAAGTATCGTATTTGTGCAAATCACCCTTATGGCTGCCTCGATCCACTAATTTAAATTTTGATGTTGTAGAAATGGTGGGATGATCAATTTTTGCAATTTCTAAAATTTAGTCGCTGTTTGAAATGTAATTGAAAACTTGTCACTTTTAGAATGAGGTCTTAATTAAATTTTGATGGAACAATATACGATTAAAAAAAATTGTCCCAAGAAAATGAGACATATTTTTTTGCAATGACTCAAAAAGAAGGTGAAATTTAATTTATAGTGAAGGGAGCATAATGATTTGTTTCATTACTTTCTTTTACATACTATTGATTGTTTAACCTCACTATTCTTTGAGTCAAGTGGATGTGATTGCTTTAAAAATAAAAATCATAAGAATTATAAAAGTTTCGGAATCAAGTTCCATTTATTTTTGTCAACAATGAAGAATTCCCCTATCATTGGAGTGACATACATGTTTGGCATGCTATAAGATATAAGGCATGCGTCCTATTTATGTGCGATAAATTTAGGTACATTTAGTCTATAAATAAATCGATAAATTGAGACTCATTATAGCTATAGACCTGAACTTTCTAAATAAATAGAAGCCAACATACCATTATACAGTAATATAAATGTAACTTAACACATAAATTGTCCAGGTGTATGTGTATCCAATCTCATTACAAAGATTGTACGTTTTCATGTATTTTAATCTCTTCTATAATCAATTTTGACAACACTTAATAAGATGTAGTCAAAATCTTGAAGAGATTTTATTCTTGGATCTCCACATGTTTTGAGTTCCAAAGAATTTTGAATATCTACTACAGAGCAAGAAAGGCGCGTCTAATTTATAGTTTCAAAACATTATTTTAAATGTAAAAGCCACTCACTGGAAATTAAATAGTTTGGTTGGATTTGCCATTTGCCATTTGCCAACGAACGAATCTGCAAATATCGAAATCTTATGGGAGGCGTGGGAAATAAGGAATCATATGTAAATCTGATCTCATCTAAAAATCTTGGTGTTTAATGCCCTTATTATAGCCTAGGCCTTTTAATTTGGTCTTGTTCATCTGCCCCACTTCACATATCCTAACGTTGGTTGAGTTCGTTACGTTGAATTTGACATTTTAACACTTGACCCTTACCAATGTTGACTAGGCTTGTTAGTAAAGAGGAATGACCTAAATTTTAAATCTTTTTTATATTCGATGTAGATTTGTGGTAATTTAAATAAAATGTAAATTGAGTATTGATGGCAAAGGCGGATCGAGGATTTTAAGTTTATGAGTTCATATATCAACTTTAAACTAATATATTTTAATAACCGGACTAAAGGACGGGTTTCCAACTAAATATTCTTATACATTGAATGATTTTTTTAATACAAATACTGAATCTAGCCAAAACCTATTGGGTTCTCGTTAACTCATACTCATACCTTTAGATCCGCCGCTGATTGATGGTGCATGTTGGAATGGGTTGTGGGAGAATTGATCATGGAGGAAAATTAGTGATAAGTCTTACTAATTCAATAGTGTTAGGTTACGTAGTAACTTAGTAAATATGGCAAATAACCTGGTATACATGTTAAACTATAGTAGTAATAATGCAAAATCTTTATACTTTTAATAGATATAACTTAAATCCAGTAGAAATTAAATTTTACATGTTTGACTGATAAAGTCATAACGTGATAAGATAATTAATTACAATGTCCAATATAGAACCGTATAACCAACTAAATCATATCCAAATATTTGAAACGTAAATGTAATTTTGGTTGTCACAAATTAAACTTATAGGGTGAACCTTGTGCACGTGTTGCAAAACGAGGCATTATGACTGCAAAGAAAGATATCAACATGTTAAAGTGGATACGTTTGAAGTACTGATAATTAAGATGGCTATAATTATATTAATTTACGCTAAATAGGTTAACAACCCACATGTTTTAACATTAAAACCTTGACCTAAACACCAAAGCAGGATAGGAGAACGTTCATAGAATCTTCAAAGAGAACCACATCATCTAGGAGTTGGGGCGTAAATGGGTCGGGTTTGATTCGAATTTCTAATTATCAAACCAAATTAACTGTATCGGGTTATTAAATCTAAATTCAAACCAAACCAATAAAAATCAGATTTTTTAATCTTGATTTTCTCGATTTTTGGGTTTTTCAGTTTTTTTTTTTCTCCATAAAGTCTTTATAGCACAAAACGTAAGATTTGTTCTTCAAATATTTCTTTAATCCTAATAAGACAGAACTATATAAAGTGTTTTTCAATAAAATAATATAAATATGAGATGAGTCGTGACATTGTATTAAAATATTTAAGAATAAAAATAATAAAATCGCATAAAATAAATATTACTTAATAAGCCATAATGAAAACAAATATAATTTAAAATTATGACTAATAAGTACTATTATTATTTATGTGACTAACCACTAAAAAAAAATAAGTTACACATTTTATCTAAATCATGAAAAAACTAAAAAATATATATAGAACACTATTTTCATTCATAGTACAATTGAATTAAATATCTTTTATTAGCGTTAATTAGTATTGAATTGATTTTGGTCTAGGATTTATTTGAGTTACTAACATTTATGGAGTATAAAACTTTGGAGCATCCAAAAATTATAAGTTCAAACTTGAAATAATACGTTAAAAGATAAAATTATGAAAAAGTTTAAGAAATATTTATAAACTACACTACCATAAAATATTTTTATGTATTAAATATATTTAAAACTTTTATACATATAATGTCGAGTTGGGTTGGTTTCGGTTTGACTTTTTTAAATTAAAACCAAACCAAACCAAATATGGTCGGATTTTTTTTTTCAACACCAAACCAAACCATAATCGGTTTTTTCTCGGTTTTGACTCGGATTATCGGGTTTGGTGCAGTTTGTCGGTTTCATTTGTACACATCTAATATCATAAACGAAACAATAAGCAGTTAATTATTAAGCTAACGTTTTTAAAATACTAATCGTTCTTCAATTTCTCTTTCCAATTTTGTTATTTTAATCAATATCATAGATTAAGACCATGAGAACACGAACATGGGTAATATCTAAATTATATTTGGAGAGAAACCTGGTAGATTAATTGTGTGGTTATGTCATCTCAAATCGTACTTAAAAGTTGTCTAATTAGATCATCGAGTTTCATTTCTCAATAATTGATGGGAATGAATAATTACCACAAAAGAACAAAAAATTGCCATTCATGTAACATGCAAATACGAGACAATAAGATTTCGTTGATGCCACTTGTTGAATAAATCCTTAAATCATTTTTTCATTGACGTTAAATATAAGATACAAACAAATTGAAGGACACATTATTGATCCAACATCCTCTGTGTTGTAAAATCCAAACCAAAAAATTTGAACAAATAATGGCCCGACAAACAATCCTCCTTTTTCAGACACGGGATTATGTGTCCTCTGAATTTCCTCAAAAACCGATTCAAATGTTTCTTGTTATGGTATTCTTTTCATTTCATTTCATGCATATATAATTATATATGCCAAACAAACATGTGGAGGTTGTCCACTTCTACAGATTTACTAGAGGTTTTGTTTTGATTTATTTATTTATTTATGTACGTACTGCTCATAATACTCTTACATTTCCTATTTTCTTTCACCATTCCATCTTTTAATAAAACATAAAGTTATCTTGAATGTTGCTTTTGAAGCAATTGTCATGCACTAGGGGGGCATTGTATCACTAAGTTTCTAATATGAGTATGGGTAATTCCTATCAAAATTGAAGTAAATTATAGGGTTTTTTTTAGTGCACTTAAAAAAATAAGAAGATAATGTCTTGGACATCCTCATTTTGAAAGAAAGATGGGCGATTTTAATTTCAATTTGTAGCATATAGGTTAGAAAACTGAGCTGATTTGCACTAATAAGTATAAATATGGTAGAGAATATTATTAGGCGCAAAAGTAGGGTGTATAAACCGAACTTGAAAACATACCAAATCAATTAAAAATTTCGATTATGTTTGGTTTGATTGGTATTGAGTAAAAAAAATTCGAATCAATCTAACATATAAATATAAAATTTTTATATATACTTTTAAGACTTTTTAAAAAAATATATAAAAAATATTTAAGAAATATTTGCGATTCTCGGAATGTACTTGTCAATGACGCAGTACTGCCCTTTGAACATTTGACACATATTATGAAGTAATCTGATGCAGCTATTTTCAGAGGGAGAAAAAAGAATCAACTCGCTGTACTCGCTCTAGATTTGCCTCAAACTCATGTAAAACTCAGGGGGTTTTTTCCTTTGAACTTTTCAGTGTACAAACTAAAAGTCTGGTGGTAGTTGAGGGAGGACTAATTAGACAAAAGAATCAAAGCGTTGTGTGCGTTTTGTCGCTATAGCTTTCTTCCCGCACATGGGAAGATACCTTTGGATTAGCTAACCACCGAATTCCAAATATAAGACCAAATTAAAGGCATGCAATTTAGCTTATTACTTAATTAGGAAGCTCCCAATCATAACCCCCCAAACTCCTACTTCTACCATATTCAACTTCAAAAAAGAAATTAAAGAATTGATTAAGATGACAATGTAAACGAGTTAAGACAAACATATATGAATTCTTTTGACATTTAAGATATCTTTTCTACATATATTCTAATCTTTAGCAATCTAAAAGCTGGAGCTAACTCCAACTTCTTACCTGTATCCAACTATAAGTAGAATTAGATTATATTCCTTCAAGTTTCTAAGAAACACGAAAATTCTTTTAATTCAATAGAATATCAAAAGTGACCAAAATGTACACGATAAGGAAGGAGAAAGGAAAGGCAAGTTAAGAACGTTTAACCGAGTTTTCCCATTGATATATTCTCTCAACTAACCAGAGTTAGAAGTTAAGTATTTTTAATTGAAGTCTTAAAATCTCGTTTATTAAGTAACGATTTACCTTCAATTATAAAATATTCTCCACATAAATTCGAATTTAATCAAGCCTTAACGTAGAAACGGGAGAAAACAATTATATTCTGTCCAAATTGGATAAGGTCGATGGTAATGCCCTTGAGAAAAGGGTCAACATTCCCTAGCGTGGCATTGTGTGTATCTCTAGATTTTACACCTTCCCAAATTAAAGTCTCAAAAATAATTAGGGTCTTTAAACGTTAGTTAAAAGCATTGATCATGAAAAGTCACACACTATTTAAAAGTAGTTTAATGAAAATGACCCACCGGCTGTATTTGTCAGACCAAAATAGGCCCGCTAATCAAGCACAAGCTGCCACCCACCCATGTGCCTGAACCCTCCATAAAATCAGCATATATATCAGGCGCCCCTACCATTTAATAACCTTATTGTATATTTTCAGCCCAAAAAAAATCATATTAATGCAAGAAGAGTTTTATATATATAATTATTTACAATTTAAAAGGGTTAACTGATACTTCTATCGATATGAAGTTTAAACATGAAATGATATTTTTGAATCTCTTGTGGAGTTGTTTGTAGGCTAAAATTGCAAATAACATATCAAAAATACTATTTTAATTTTGTGGTCTTAAACATGACATGTTATTCCTATAGGAAAGTATCATTAAAAGTAATATTGAAATTTAAACCTTGTTGTTAAATATGAAAAGTTAATATTATTTTTGAAATCATCATAATATCATACTATACTATCATATTATATTATAAGTGTGAAGTTCAAAGTTAGGTACATTTTACGAAAATTAATTAAAAAGATAATATTTAATTGAAACAAAGACAAAGTTGGCAACTCTTGATCTTCATCATTAAAAAGTAATGTCCTATTAAGTGTTAAATAATTCCCCACTAACATGAATGTGGTTAATTGAAAATCCTATTAAATGATGACTTATAATAACATGTTAATTTATTGTAAACCATAAAGTTTTAGATGTTAATTAACTTATATTTTCCATTTATTTTTGCTTCTAAATAAATATTATTATAAGTAGGAAGACTCAAAGTGAAAATTTAATTACCAAATTGTCCTATAAAAGTTAAATGACTTTGTTTACCCTTCAAGCAAATACTACAACAACAACAACCTAGTAGAATCATATTAATGGGGTTTGGGGAGGGTAGTGTGTACGCAGACCTTACCCCTACCCCAAAGGAGTAGAGAGACTGTTTCCGAAAGACCATCGGCTCAAGAAAACAAAAAGACAAAACGACAAGAGGAGACAACATTAGTATCACCACAACAATCATAGAAAAAATAGGAACACCATGAAATGTAGAGGAAAGATGCAAAGCAAAAACGATAGCTAGTAAATAGGACATGCACTGAAAAGCGAAGTAGTAAAACATAACATTGTCACTAGCTACCCTAGACAAAAATCCTACGTAGCCAGTCCCACAATGGTACGAGGTAAGTCAAGACTCAACTACATTCTAACCTACAACTCTAATACTCGACCTCCACATCTTCATATCAAGTGTCATGTCCTCGGAAATCTGGAGCCTCGTCATATCCTGTCTGATCACCTCTCCCCAATACTTCTTAGGCCGCCCTCTACCTCTACTTGTGCCCTCCACAACCAGCCGTTCACACCTCCGTACCGGAGCATCTGGGCTTCTCCTTTGAACATGTCCGAACCATCTAAGTCTCGCTTCCCGCATCTTGTCATCAATGGGAGCCACGTGCACCTTCTACTAAAGTAAAAAAAAATTGTGCAAAAATGGAATTAAACATTCTAATAAAGTTTTTTAAAAGTTGGAAAATGTAAAGAGTTGCATTGAGTAACTCAATAATGGCTAGATTCATTTGGCTAGTTTAATACAAGCCAAATTCATCTACCGAATACAAATTATCACCAAATAATTAATTATTCATTCAATATATACAAAGTTTATTTAGCATATATTGCGATAAAGTTTGTTTTGAGTTATGGCACCATACTTTTATTATGCTCTTTAACTCACACTAAATTGCAAGGACACTCATTTATTCTTACGTTTAAAAACTTAGGAAAACACCTTCTGAATTGACTCATCTTGATAACCTTTCATATCTTAGCTTTACCTCTTATTTCAGGGCAAAAGTTTATCTCCATTCTTTTCTATATGTAAGTTTAGTACTCAAGAATTTATATTTTCATATCTGAATTCATCTAACGATGTAACATTACTTTCTATTGTACGATAAAAACTAAATTATCCCCACTTTATTTTTTTATATATGCACGTTGATTACTCGTAATTTTATATTTTTTGATTTGGGTTCGTTTAAAATAATATTATCTTAAACCCCAATTTGTGATTTTTGTTGCACATGTAAGATAGATGTTATAATTTTGCCTAATTGAGTTGTGGATGCAGCAAGTGAAGCAATTTAGTGCAAGTGGTTAGTTTCTCCTCAGATAATGATGTTTATCCGAAAAAAGGATAGAGTTAAATTTATACGTAGTTCTAAGGATACGTGGCACAACTTGGCATAAATCGAAATTAAGTAGAAATATATTAAATATTGACTTGTAAAGAATAAAATACAAACCAATATCGAATTGGAAAGCGATTTTATGAACTAGCAAGATGAATCAATGTATAAAGCTCACAAGAGGATAATCTATTTGTATTCCTCTGTCAATAGTAATATCTGAATATAAGAGTGTATGTATGCCTGAATGTTCTTTTTCTTACAGAAATAATAATTATCCCTCTTATAGTGGAGGGATCTTACTTTAGATATAATTAAAAATACATAGCGGGGATCCAATGATAGATTAGCTTTTCCCTAATTTCCGTCGAGATTCTCTCCCTTAGTGCGACTGTAACGGTTTTTGTCTCTTGGATCGATCTTGATCGGATTTGGTATTGGTCGATTTCCAGGTTTAGAACTTGATATTGGCTCGGGACCTGGTATTGACTTTAGCTCGGTATTGGTCGGTCTCTGGCTTCTAAGCTCGACAATACCGCCTCACATCATAGTTCGATTTGAAATCGAGCTCTTTATTGACTTCGAGCTCGGTACTTAATCGGTCCCCGAAACTTGAGCTTGGTAACCTGGTTTCGGATCTTATACCCGATATTACAAAGATGAATTTCGATCAATTATGTTTCAATCTTGACTAATCATACGAAGGTCGAAGCTGATTTTGAACATATACAGATAGTCCTCTCGTTTTTCGATAAGAATGTGTCGAGAAACGACATGATTTTCAAGCGGGATGACTCGATATACATTGACGTTTGCATCGAACTCGACCATGACGTACGTGGTAGATGTCCCCTCGGTTCAATAACCAAGGCATTAAATGCATGCCAGACGATGGTCGGCCATTGCTGACATTGAACTGTCATTGCCAACCCTATAAATAACTCATCCTTTTATCATTTTTTATGTTTACATCTTCAATTTCCAAATCTTCTAAGCTCTTTCTTGTATCTTCTGAGTTCTTCATCTGTAAATCTGCGATTTTTACTGTAAAATCTCTCTTTAAAACACCAAACCTTCGTCATCTTCTTCTATCTTCAATCTTAAAATTCCAATGGCGAAAACATAAAAAACTGTTCCTCAAAAAGAAAAAGCTTCTTCTTCGCGGCCCGCCGGCTATAAAACACCGATGGAGCCACGACCGGAGGAGTGCGTTCCCGGGGGGAGGGGGGGTTGTTCTTACTTCCGATTTTAAGATCGATAAAGCCTCGTTGGTTCCCGGTCGAAATGAACCAGTATCGAGGTATATGTGCTCGATAACTGAGGGACACCTTGAACGGTTAAGGAAAGATTGTGACTGGGAGAACAAAGAGGTGATAATCCCGGCTCCTGAAGAAGATATTACTACCCATGTGAAAGGGTTTTTAAGTGTGTATACTTACCCTTTCACATTAGGCCCTCTCGACCCTATTGTCATCGATTTTTACCGCCAATACCGAGTAACCCTAGGCCAAATCCATTATTCTTTTTGGAGGATCGTTATTTTGATCTGCTTCTTCGTGAACAAAGTCGAGGGGATGTCTTTCACCTCGACCACCTCATTAGGTTGTACAACCCTTGCCTCTATCGAGGTAGGTTAATTAAACTCCAGCGTCGGGCTACTAAAGTAATGTTCTCGAGCATAGACGAGGACAAAGACCGGGACTGGATGGGCAAGTTCGTTCGAGTAAAGACTTCGGACATAATCCCGGCCGAGAAGATGCCATTTTCCGAGGGAGTGGATGGCCAGGTTCGTTCGAGTAAAGGTTCGTAAGTATGATTCTACTGTTAGCTCCCATTGTTTTGCTTATTTGTTTCTTACCGATATCCTTTTCTGTGATGTAGCGGTTGCTTGGATGCCCGGTGCTATTCCTAACCTTAAGAGCTGGGTACGAGACCTGGCTTCAACCTCCACATATGTCGAGCGCTTGTGGCGCGATTTGTCAAAGAGCCGATGGGAGGCTAAAAATCATGGTGAGCCTCTTCCCCATGCCTTCAAAGATTCGAACGAAATGACTTTCTTACACTTAACTAACTCTCTTATGTGTAGGCCTGGGCAAAGATGCGGTCATAAGGCCCTCGTCTGGCGAGGAAGAGACTTCAGCCCTGGTTCTAAAACCGTCAAAGGATAACAGAAGAAAAAGGGCCTCTACCTCCGAGGATCCAACACTTAAGACAAAGACGGCTCTAAGCCGAGGAAGAACAACATCCCTCTGACCGAAGAGTCAGTTCGGCATCTGAGGGACGAAGAGGAAGAAGAAAATGATGGGTCCATACTGGTGGCCCGAGTCAAGAAAGACGTTGAGTCTCCAAAGGCTACTGAATCGATGAAGGCCGCAAAGATTCTATTTTGTGATGAGGGTGTCTCGGGAAGAGAATCGGTCGAAGTCCCCGAGTCATCGAGGATCGAGGCTTCCTCCCACCATAATGAGCCAATAATGGGTACGACTGCGGGGGCTGGTCTCGAGGCCCCTCGAGATGGAGAGAACGCCCCAAGTGATTCACTTAGGGCAATAGAAATTGGAGGCTCCCCGCTGCTCCCCTCATTTTCTGAGGAAATGATTCGAGAGGCTCGGGCCTTGAAGACCCATTCTGTCGAAGGAGGCCACGGAAGGGAAGATCTCTTTCGTGATAATTTTACTGGGGTCGAAGATGCTACCGGCCTGAGCGATTTGGAAGTCTCGAGGAAGGACTTGGGTGAGGCATCGGCCTTTTTAACGAAGTACGGCGAGCTCTGAATCGGGTAAGCCTTAACTCTCAATTTGGTTGGTATTATCTATGTTTGTTTCCCTCTTCTAACTTCTTTTCTATCTGTGTAGGCCTCTGCGCTTCATCGGGAAGCATGTTCTCGGTCCCGAGCTGAGTCGGTACGAGGCCGACCTCCGAACACTCACGGGGGAGAGAAATGCCCTCCGACTTCTTTGTGAGAAAAGAGAAGAAGATACCAAGGACCTTCGAGCCAAGTTGACCAAGGCTCACCAAGATCATACCGATCTGACCGAGCAGGTAATGAAAATCTTAAAAAACATGGGTTCGATTCGGTGTCGGAGGCTAATATTTCGATCTCGCGGCTGCAGCATAAGCTCGAGATGATCATGCAGCTCCGTGAGGAGGTCGATATAATAAAGGCAGAGACCTTTCGGTGGAAAGAAGGTATGAACCGCCTTGCTGCAGAGAAAATGGCTGCTTGAGCCCAATTATCATCGGCCGAAAGTCAACTTCAGTGCATGAAGAAGAGGAGCTCGGTTCAAGCAAGAAAAATAGAGGAGCTCGAGGCTCGGTTGGCTTCCAAACTTGCCAAGGCCAAATCTGAAGCTGAAAAAGCAAAGGTCGAGGTGGATGCATTTGTGGCCGTCTATCGGGCCGATGCCGAAGTTGCTTAAGTACAAGCAAGAGAGACAGCTGAGACCACTCAAACTCGAGCATATTATATTGCTAAACTTTCCAAATGTCAATCTTGTACGGAAACTCTCGAGGAAATCCATGCCCGAGTTTTCGATCTTATTGAAGAGATAAAAAAGGCTAAAGAGCTTGAAGCCGATGGTAGAGCCCTAGCTTCCGATGATGATGACGATGATGAGAACAAGAACGGGTCTGAGAGCGGGGAGGAGCTCGATAGAGAAGAGACTGCTCCCGGAGATAATCAGGAACCTTAGGTTTTTTTTATTTTTGATCTTTTTGTGTAGGGTCCTGATCGGGCGTTGTAAATACTCTTCTGTGTATATAAAGATCTTTTCCTTTCCCGACTTGTCTCTGTTTTATTCTCTGCCTTATGAAAAATTGTTTTATTCATGCCTTATGAAAGTTTTCATAAATTCGAGGCCTTAGGCAGTTTGATCGAAGTCGGACCTTATAGTCTTTATAACAGAGTGAGTGTTAGGTTGAGCTCGAAGTAAGAGTAGCCCTTAGGCTTAATAGTCGAGCGATTACTTATTCGAACTCGAAGTAATGTTGCATGTAGGCTTAGTATTCGAGTGAGTGTTTATTCGAACTCAAAATAAGATAGCCCTTGGGCTTCGTAGATAGTCCCCGAGTGAGAATAGTTGTTCGAACTCGAGTTGGGGTAGCCCTTAGGCTTTTATAGTCGAGTGTTGCTCGAACTCAAAGTGATGTAGCCCATGGGCGTTTTGGTCGAGTGAGTGATTGCTCGAACTCGAAATAAGATTAGCCCTTCGGCTTAGTAGTCGAGTGAGTGATTGCTCGAACTCGAAGTAAGAGTAGCCCTTAGGCTTAATAGTTGAGTGAGTGTTTGCTCGAACTCGAAGTAATGTAGCCCGTAGGCTTTATGATCGAGTGAGTGATTGCTCGAACTCGAAATAAGATTAGACTTTAGGCTTAGTAGTCAAGTGAGTGTTTACTCGAACTCAAAATAAGGTAGCTCTTGGGCTTCGTAGATAGTCCCCGAGTGAGAATGGTTGCTCGAACTCGAGTTGGGATAGCCCTTAGGCTTTATTGTCGAGTGAGTGTTGCTCGAACTCGAAGTGATATAGCCTGTGGGCTTTATGGTCGAGGGAGTGATTGCTCGAACTCGAAATAAGATTAGCCCTTAGGCTTAGTAATCGAGTAAGTGATTGCTCGAACTCAAAGTAAGAGTAGCCCTTAGGCTTAATAGTCGAGTGAGTGTTTTCTCGAACTCGAAGTAATGTAGCCCGTAGGGTTTATGAAGGAGTAAGTTATTGCTCGAACTCGAAATAAGATTAGCCCTTAGGCTTAGTAGCCGAGTGAGTGATTGCTCGAACTCGAAGTAATATAGCCCGTAGGCTTTATGGTCGAGTGAGTGATTGATCGAACTAGAAATAAGATTAGCCCTTAGGCTTAGTAGTCGAGTCAGTATTTACTCGAACTCAAAATAAGGTAGCCCTTGGGGTTCGTAGATAGTCCCCGAGTGAGAATGGTTGCTCGAACTCGAGTTGGGGTAGCCCTTAGGCTTTATAGTCGAGTGAGTGTTGCTCAAACTCGATGTGATGTAGCCCGTGGGCTTTATGTGGGGCTTGATCTCATTTATTTTTCGGTTTGGCAGTCCCCGATTTATGGGGTAATGGTCGGTCCTTGAGCCTGTTTGCATAATAGATCACGAAATGGGGGATGGATTCTAAGACACAAGATATCGGTAAAGGAGAATTTTCTCTTTGCCATTATACATATGCTTATTCTTTTGTATCAGGGATCGAGCTAACTACACGAGTATAGTTCATTTTGACCATTTGACTCTTACAATTTTTCCTATCAAAACCCTGTTGTCGTGAAGTAACTTCTTTGCATCGAACTTGATGATCGAACTTGATATATTCGACGGTAATGCCCCCCAGTATTCGAGGTTGATTGTAAAGAGGCCTTGGATACTGTCGAATTGTTCTAAGTTAGCACGATCAATGGTTGCCTCATTAAAAATCTTGCCGAAAAACCCATTTGGGATAAAACCGATCTAAGGAAAAAAGAGTGCAACGCGTGCTTTCGGGCCTGAAGGCTTCAGATTGACTAATCCATCCCTGTTCCTGGTCGAACTCCTGCAAGGGTTAGTTTCAAAATATAAATGAACATGGGGGAGGGGGGAGGGGTCGTACCTTAGCAGTAGTATCATTTTAGGTGCGACACATTCCAATTGCTTGGTAGTTGTTTGCCGTTTATCACGCCGAGCTTGTAGGATCCTTTACCGACGATTTCGAGAATCTAATACGGTCCTTTCCAGTTAGGACCTAGTTCTCCTTCATTTGGATTTCGGGTATTGAGGGTAACTTTCCTTAACATTAAGTCTCCGATTTTAAAATATCAAAGATTGGTTCTTCAATTATAATACCTTTCGATCCGCTATTTTTGAGTGGCTAATCGGACGAGGGCCGCTTCTCGTTTTTTGTCCAATAATTCAAGGCTCGTGTTCATCGTCTCGTTATTAGACTTATTTGTTGTATATCAAAACCTGATGCTAGGTTCTCCGACCTCAGCCGGGATAAGAGCTTCAGCGCCATAAACCAACGAGAATGGTGTCGCTCCGGTAGTATTTCTCTCCATTTTCCTTTAGCGTTGGTTAATCTTTTCTTAAGATTTTGGATGATGGTTTTGTTGGTCGATTTGGCCTGTCCGTTCCCGCTGGGATGATATGGTGTTGATAGAATCCTTTTGATTTTGTGATCTTTGAGAAATTTGGTTACTCTGCTTCCGATGAATTGCTTTCCATTTTCACATACAATTTCGGATGGCATCCCAAACAGACATATGATGTGGTCCCAAATGAAGTCTATCACCTCTTTTTCTCTCACTTTCTCGAAAGCCTGTGCTTCAACCCATTTAGAGAAAAAAATAAGTCATAAACAAAATAAACTCAGTCTTACCTAGGGTCGATGGGAGGGTGTGATGACCCAAAAGGACATCTTTAAAATTGATAATTAATTATGTATTCTAAGACCTCAAAAATCACTATTTATCACTCATTGATTTGCGTGTGCAGTCCGTACAATTTTCCGGAAAGTTTTTATGTGAAAATGGATTAAATGTGAAATAGAGCTTTAAAACTCACTTGAGTTAACTTTGGTCAACATTTTGAGCAAAAGGACTCGGATCAGTGTTTTGACAGTTCTGGTAGGTCCGTATCGTGATTTGGGACTTGGACGTATGCCCAGAATTAAATTTCGAAGTCCCTAGCCCGAATTATGGAATTTTAATGAAAAATTAAAAGTTTGAAAGTTTGATGATTTTAAGAATTGACCGATGTTTGGACTTGTTGATACCGGATCCATATTGTGGTTTCGGAGCCCGGTACAGGTCCACCATAATATTTATGACTTGTCTGTCGAATTTGGTGAGAAACAAAGTTGATTTGACGTGATTCAGATGTCCGGTTGTGAAAATATAAGTTTTAAAGCTTTCTTGAAAATTTCTTTTGATTTGGTGTCCGATTCGTAGTTCTAGGCATTATTTTGGCGATTTGATCGCGGGAGCAAGTTTGTATGATATTTTAGGAGTTGGGTGCATATTTGGTTTGGAGCCTCGAGGGCTCGGGTGAGTTTCAGATAGGCTATGGGATGAATTTGAACTTAGAAAATCTGATTTTTTGCAACTTTAGGATTATGGTATTTCCTTCATCGCGTTTGCGAATGCAACTGGGCTGGCTGAATTTTTATTCTTCGCGAACGCGAAGGTTGGATCGCGATCGCGGAGCTATGGGGACTTTACACTTCACGAACTCGACCAGCTCAACGTGAACACGAAGCTTTAGTGACCCGGGGGAGCGGTCAGTCGTCCTTCTACGCGAACGCGAACATTGGCTCGAGAACGCGAAGTCCAGGGGGGGAAACCTTCGCGAACGCGAAGGAGGACTCGCGAACGTGAAAGCCACTTGGGCTGCTGCTCATTGTGAACGCGACATGCCTTCGCGAACGCGAAGAAGGCCCGACGCCTGTAACTTAAAACATAACCAAAATGGGATTTTTTCTATTTTTCACAAACCCTCAATTAGAACTCGGTTTATGAGCGATTTTAAATACGTTTTTCGCGATTTCGAATTGGGTAAGTGTTATTTATCATATAGTGATTGTATTTCATACATCTAAGTCTATATTCATCATTTATTTCGGATTTAGATGGGAGAAATTGAAATTTTTGTAAAAATTTTCAAAAATAAAAATTTAAGATTTGAAGGTCCATTTGACATCAGAATTTAATAATTTTTATATGGTTGGACTTGTCTCAGAATGGGTGTTCCGATTTCATAAGTATTTCCGAGATTTGAGTTGTGGGCCCCACTATCGATTTTTAAAATGAATTTCGGATTTTATTCTGGAAAAATTAGTAAATTTATATGGAATTAATTCCTACAATTTGTATTGAATATATTGAATTGTTTATGACTAGATTTGAGAATTTCGAACACTAATTCGCGAGTCAAGGGTATATTAGAAACTTGAAATTTGGTTGCGAAACGAGGTAAGTGTCGTGGTTAACCTTGACTTGAGGGAATAGAACCTTTAAATTGTTTGCTATGTGAATTTTATGAGTAACGATGTATAGGCAAGGTGACGAGTGGCTATACTTTATCAAATTAATTGTTTGCATAATTATTAAATATCATAAATTGTTTTAATACACGAATTAATTATTGTAATAATGGTTTCTCTCACATTCCGTGTTATATATTAATTCTTGAATTCCTGCAATAATTGTTATATGCTTATTTGATTTATGTGTCTTAATTGCTACTTGACATTTAGTATATTAAATATTAAACTGCCTATTTTCTCCCTGTTTTTCATAATTAATTACTACTAGTCATTGTTTGTTTCATAAATGAATTATAATTATTGTATGCCTCAATGCTTAATAGTTGTTAAACTATATTGGGGGATTAGGTTGCAAAACGCAACAGACTTATTTAAAAGTCTATATTGGGGAATCGGGTTGCACGCCGCAACAAACTTATTTAAAAGTCTATATTGGGGGATCGGGTTTCACGCCGCAACAGAATTGATTAAAATGAATATACTGGAGGAGCGAGTTGCACGCCGCAACAGAAGTGAATATGAATATATTGTGGGAGCGGGTTACACGCTGCAATGGAAATTGATTGAAATAATAATTGGTTATGACTGCTGAGTTGGCTTCAACTATTGAAATGAGTTACCTGATTTATTTATATTATTGTGGTTATTACTATTATGGCGTGCATGTTAATATAAGTGACCTGCCTTAGCCTCGTCACTACTTCGTCGAGGTTAGGCTTGGCACTTACCAGTACATGGGGTCGGTTGTACTGATACTACACTCTGTACTTCTTGTGCAGATTTCGGAGTTGGTCCCAGTGGCGTGCCATAGACTTACTCGGATTTCAGTTACTCAGAGGAGACTTGAGGTATAACTACACAACGTTCGCAGTTCTGAAGTCCCCGTCTACCTTATTTTAGTTGTGTGTTTGCTTTCAACCAACTTTATTTTGTTCAGACCTTTATTTGTATTATTCTAGAAGTTTGTGCACTTGTGACTCCAGTTCTGGGATGGTATTTAGATATCACGATTATTATGGAATACTCACTTTATTTTCGCATTTGTTTTCTTGTTATTAATTAATTTAAAATTTTGTTAAAAATGGCTAATTATATTCTAACGTTGGCTTGCCTAGCAAGTGAATGTTAGGTGCCATCACGGTCCCGAAGGTGGGGATTTTGGATCGTGACAGTTGGTATCAGAGCACTAGGTTACATAGGTCTCACGAGTCACGAGCAAGCTTAGTAGAGTCTGAAGGATCGGTACGGAGACGTCTGTACTTATCTCTCAGAGGCTATGAAGTTTAGGAACAATATCACTTCTTTCTTATTCTGTCGTGCGATTTTATTCTATCATCGATGATTGAACCATTCTATTCATATTTTCTAGCAGATGGTGAGAACACGTAATACATCTACCCATGGACAGGGACCATAGCCCCCGGTGGCAACTATGGCCAAGGGTAGATGTCGAGGCCGAGGTCGTGCTAGAGGCCGAGACAAAGGCAGAGGTAGAACTCAGTCTAGAGCTCGAGAAGCAGCACCTGTTGTAGAACCTTAGACGGATCTTCAGGAGGAGGTTCCAGTTCAAATTGTACCAGTTGGACCAGTTCGGGTCCCAGAAGGATTTATAGCTACTCTAGTGCTTCAGGATGCTCGAGTCCATCTGGTGAGTCTTATGGAGGGCGTGGCCCAGAATGGTACATTTCCAGTGGCTCCAGCCGTCTCACAGGCTGGGGGAGGAGCATAAACTCCCACTACTCCCGCTCCGGACCAGATAGCTCCCTAGAATCAGGCTCCAGCAGCCCCACCGATTGGGGTAGTTCAGCCAGTTGTTGCGGCACAGACCAGTGATAGTCCTGCCATGTCTTTTGAGGCCTTATTGAGACTGGATAAGTTTACTAAGATCTTTCCAGTTCACTTCAGTGGTACACCTTCTGATGACCCACATGATTATCTTGACCGCTGCCATGAGGTGCTGCGGAACATGGGTATAGTTGACACCAATGGGGTTAATTTTGCTGTATTTCAGATGACGGGTTCCGCCAAGAGGTGGTGGAGAGATTATACATTGACCAGACCAGTTGGATCTCATGCGCTTACCTGGGAACAATTCTCACAGCTATTTTTGGAGAAGTTCCTTCCTATCACACTGAGAGAGGATTACCGCAAGAAATTTGAGCGTCTACAGCAGGGCAGTATGACTGTTACTCAGTATGAGTCCCGTTTTGTGGATTTAGCCCGTCATGCTCTCGTTTTACTACCTATTAAGAGAGAGAAAGTGAGGATGTTTATTGAGGGACTCACTCATCCTATCAAGCCTCAAATGGCCAAGGAAACCGGAAGTGAGATTTCCTTTCAGGCGGCTACTAATGTCGCGAGTAGGATCGAGATGGTTCTTGCACAGGAAAGAGGGCAGAGGTCTGATAAGAGGCCTCGTCAGCTCGGTGGTTTCAGTGGTGCCTCGTCTGGAGGCAAGGGTAATTTTGGTATGGGTTATCCTCCCAGACCGTTTCATTCATCACTTCATATATCTCCCGGTGCTTCAGTGAGTCACGGTCCTATTATACCTTACTCTAGGCAGCCAACATTTAGTGCACATTCAGCTCCTATTAGTGCACCACCACTCCAGAGTCACTACAGCGGTTTTCCGGCCCGTTCAGGTCAGCTTCAGCTTCCGCAGCCACGGCATCAGGATGGGTGTTATGAGTGTGGGAACATTGGTCATATCAGGAGATATTGCCCTAGGTTGTTGAGTAACAGATCTCGGCAGCATTCTTGTGCCATCATACCGGCACCGGTTGCTTGACCGCCTGCTCAGCCAGTTAGAGGTAGGGGTCAGGCAGCTAGAGGTGGAGGTCAGGCCATTAGATGTGGAGTTTAGACCGTTAAAGGTGGAGGCGAGCCAGTTAGAGGCCGTCCCAGAGACACAATTCTGAGTGGTGGGGCCCAACCATGATTTTATGCTTTTCCAACTAGGCCTAAGACTGAGTTATCTGATGTTGTGATCACATGTATTTTTCCAGTTTGACATAGAGATGTTTCAGTTTTATTTGATCCAGGATCTACTTATTCCTATGTGTCCTCCTATTTTGCATCATATATGGTTGTGCCTTTGTAAGAACATAATTTTTGACCCGCCATATTTTTGAGCTATTTGTAATATTTAAAATATTTATTTAACTCAACTTTAATTTTTATGGAGTTTTAGCCAATTTTTACTTCAAATTATAATTTAAAAACACAAAAATATTTTCATCTTTAGTTTAAGGTCAATTATTATATTTATGTTTATAGTATTTTAATTTTATCACGACTTTGCCTATTTTCACTATTTTTTACTTTATTATAACACTTGAAAATACAAGAAAATATATAGAGTTTCATTTTTAATTTTTAGTTTTATTTTAACCAATTAGGAATGATTTTAGGTTTTACAAGTATTTTATATTAATTTGGAACAAAATTGGCTTTGTTAATGAATTTTAAGCTTTTCTTGTCCATAATTGAGCCCAAATTCGAATCTTCCACCAGAGCCCAATCCTTTGACCCATCGACCCTTTTAGAGGAATTAAGTCGCAGCGGCACATAGGACCATGGATACACTGTCTATATATGGGGTCTTTCTTCTTCATTGAGTACACACGGTGGTCCGTTCGAGATTTTCGAGTTCTGGGTTCGCTCACGGGCTGATTCGCGGTTCATGTCCAATAGTTATTGTTGTTTGCTGCTTTGTCGAGTTCCCGTCGACGGATTCTTTCCTTGCTTGAGTGAGTGTAGAGTTGTTTGGAGGAAATTCTGCTATTAAAACACTACTTAAAGGTCCATTTCTATCTTTAATATTCTACCTCTTGATTTTTGTCACATATGTGTTTGAATGGTTGATTCATACGGTTTCCATGATTATTTGTGATACCTTTTGATCCTTTGATGAAATTTGTTTGAGTTTGATAGCTGGATTCGCTAATGACGTGAAAGTGACAATAAGATTATTTTTCTTTGTTGTGTACGTGCTTTAAAGTAGGCTAGCTGGCATTGTTTTTTATGTTACTGCTTCAACCGAATGCGGTTTAGCTTTAATGAAATAAGGGGTTCCAACTTGAAAACTTATTTTGAATTGATTTCATTGTTTGGGTTGCTGTGTAAAATTCAAAGAAATTTAGGTTTAGGATAATTGTATTGTTCTTCTAGTCTTGTTTTATTTACTTTTTTGGGTATGAGCATGCCTAGGTCGACCACACTTAGGTAGGCAAACCTTAGGATTTTGTTTGAATTTTCAAGGTAAGAGGTCGTTCCCCTTTAGTTTATTATGGTTTCATGAGGGGAATGCCCCAAAGAGTTTGTATATATTTTTATCCGGGGTATGCCCTGAAGTGAATGTAAATGGAGGCCCAGGCTACATCGCAGAGGAAACATAGCGTAGGATAGATTGTAACTCTTAGTATTTTTTCTTTTAGTACTTCCTTTTCTTTTCTCTTATTTTTCTTTTATTATATGGGGACGATCTCGAGCCTCTTTTATGCTTATTTTTCTTTTCCTGTATTTTGCCTCAATTAGAATATTCTTTAAAGCCAACTTGATCGAGTACGCAACCGTACTAGTTAAAGGACTTGGGGAATGCCTAATACCTTCTTCCCGAGTTAAATGAACCCCCTTATCTATAATCTCTGGTGCAGACTATGTTTTAGAGTCTAAATGTGTTTTCAAAAGGAAAAATTATTTTTTAACGGTGACCTGGCACACTGAAATTAAATGTCAGGTGGCGACTCTAAATATCCTTTGAAACACAATTTCTGTCACTTTCTAGTTGAAAACCCTTTTGATCTTTAAAATCATCTTTATCTTTTTTAAAGGGGTTAAAGAGGTGAAAAAAAGGGTGTGACAGCTTTGGCGACTCTGCTGGGGAGTTGCAGGTTCGAGCTGGTACTTGATCTTGTTAACTTTTTAGAATATTCGGTTGAAGTTTTAATGTTTTTATTTTCTTTATTTGATTTTTATTTTTGTTTATGTCGTTTTATTATTTGTTAGTTGTTTACGCGTTTACAATTTTTCCTTTATGTGTTACTGCTTTATAACTGTCAGCATTTGCATTACCCGGTCAATTTTTTCTGTAACAAGTCTCGTAGTACGCGTCGCGTACACGAACTCTTTATTGAGTCACCCTTATTTTAGTAAGGGGGAGAGGCGGGCGTCGAACGTCTGGAGTGGGTGGAAAGCTTGAGCAGCCACTATCGACCATACGCTCCCCCGAATTGCCTTGTTAGTGAACCCCAAACGTAGGTCAACCTTTAGGTTATTTTTATTTGCATCATATCATTATGACCTAGCCTCCCGTTGCTAGGTACCGTGTCCTTTGTAGGAAGCCTATCCAAATTATGTCAAATGGGCCTGCCAGCCCAAAAGGACATTTCAATCATCCTACGTGCTAAATGTTGCATCTTTGAGGGTAGAAAAGTCATTTGGCGGATTGATGTTTGGGAAAGAAGGGTGAAAAATGAAGCAAGAGAGAATATTGAGGGTTTTGTCACTTTTAGTTTCTTGCCCCGTTTTCTAAAAGAAAACCAACAAAAATATTTTACATTTTCTCATCATTTTTTTTTTAAAAAAAGACATAAATTAGTTTTTCCAAGTTAGTTACATTTTTAAATTCTCTCCCGTATCCAATATTCCCGAACTATGCATACCTGATTCTCATCTTTCGGGGCGAGATACGTAGGCAGCCCATATAGGGTCCGGTCTTCCTAGTGAGTCTTAAGTTCTTGGCTTCGGGGGTCGTAGCCAAATCTTGCATGTCTAGCCACTTTTGGCCATATCAGTCTTTTTGCAAAATAGGATTATTTTTGCAAAGTGGCTTGTTGAACCGTGTTAGGAAAGTCTTGAATCCACAATTAGTTGTCTCCTTACTTTAAGGCCCATCCTTGTCAAATTTTTATGTTTAGCCACATTTGGCCACATCGGCCATTTTTGTGAAATAAGGATATTTTTACAAAAGTGGCTTGTTAACCCATGTCTTAGAGTCATGAGTCCACAACAAGGCGTCCACTTAGTTTAAGGTCCATTCCTGTTGAGTTTGCATGTTAGCCATTTTTGAGCACATAGGTCATTTATGCAAAGCGGGTCATTTTTGTAAAGTAATTTTAGAGACCGTGATTCCTGGGAGATCGGGGGTCCTATAGGCCTTCGTGTGGTATTTTCCATGTCTTACAGGTCATCCTAGCCGAGTTTGCATTTCTAGCCGCATGTTCGTGTGTCCAATAGGAAGGTTATGGTCTCATATAGTGTCTTGAGTCACTAACTCTATTTGGTCTTATCTTCTTATTCACGTATGGATCCGTTTACCGGAGCTTGAGCATGATAGACGCCCCTGGACCATTCCAGTCAGGACCGTTGCATACAAGAGCTGCTTGGGGAGACTTTTTATGTTTTGTGTCATTCATATTGTTTTTTTTTTGCTTTCTAGTCTTGTTTAGTAGTATTCAGTCTTTTAGTTGGTGTCAGAGTTTGTCGTAGTATAGTTGAATTTGTCAAGTCTCTCGTTATCATACTTCCTTTTTTGTATTTGAAAAACCAAAAAAAAATTATAAATAAAAAATCCAAAAAGATTCTTATTTTTTTAGTTTATTTTGTCCATCAGTTTTCCACATCTGCGCTTTGTCTGATTCATGTGGAACAAGATACGTAGGCAGCCTTAAGGTTCGGTCACACCAAGTCAAAATCCAAAAAATTCCTCACTTCAAAAATTCTTTACACCTAGAGCCATTAATTGAGAATTCGTCGTTTTCAATCTGAAATCAAAGACACTTCCAAGAGTAAGTGTAAAATGGTGTGTTATGTGGAGATTCGTACCAAACAACTACTGTTATCCTTAGTCACACGGTGAATGCCAAACTGTTTACCCGAAAAACGGAGATAGTTGAATTTATACGTAGTTCTAAGGATATGTGGTACAACTTGGCACAAATCGAAAAGTAAGTAGAAATATATTGAATATTGACTTGCAAAGAATAAAATACAAACCAATATCGAATTGGAAAGCGATTTTATGAACTAGCAAGATGAATCAATGTATAAAGGTCACAAGAGGATAATCTCTTTGTATTCCTCTTTTAATAGTAATATATGAATATAAGAGTGTATGTATGCCTCAATATTCTTTTTCTTACAGAAATAATAATTATCCCTCTTATAGTGGAGGGATCCTACTTTAGATATAATTTAAAATACATAGTGGGGATCCCATGATAAATTAGCTTTTTCCTAATTTCCGCCGAGATTCTCTCCCTTAGTGCAGCTGTAACGGTTTTTGTATCTTGGCTCGATCTTGATCGGACTTGGTATTGGTCGATTTTCAGGTTTAGAGCTCGATATTGGCTCGGGGCCCGGTATTGACTTTGGCTCGGTATTGGTCGGTCTCTGGCTTTTAAGTTCGACAACACCGCCTCACATCATAGTTCGATTTGAAATCGAGCTCTGTATTGACTTCGAGCTTGGTACTTAATCGGTCCCCGAAACTTGAGCTTGGTAACCTTGCTTTGGATCTTATACCCGATATTACAAAGATGACCTTCGATCCATTATGTTCCAATCTTGACTAATCGTACGAAAGTCGAAACCGGTTTTGACCGTATACAAATGAATAAATATCACTAACACACAAAGATATAAATTTATGTTGAGTGGACGTTTAATCCTTAATCATTTTGTTTTTTGATTACTTAAATTTTTTGTTTAAAAAAGCTTCACAAAAGCTTGTATTCTTATAATTACGATATTCTTGTCATTGCCAATTGCATTTTTTTCCCCAATTAAATTGAGATATTTTTTTGCACGGTTCTTTTCTATTGGCTTCTTTGCTATTATATTTACGGATTATCTAAAATAAAGGATCCTTGACATATAAGGTATCCAAGGACTTAATTATGGGGTAAGATTTCTTTTTTTTATTGAATTAACTAAGTAGAATCATCATTTATTATTTTGGAATTGTAATTAAATTTTATTTTATAACTAAAAATATTTTAATAATATTTATGTTAATTTTTTAGTCTAATACTCATTAGGGTGTAAACGCGTGTTGCGTTGCCCGTGCCAAAAAACTAGTAGACTAAAAAAAGTGATTATCGTGCCCTAAACTAGTAGTATGTATAGTTACTTTAATTTGTGGCAGTTTTGTTTTTGTTCCCCACATATGTTTATCGTTAGCAATGATTATCAACTAAGTAGAATAAATTATTGTTAAGCATGTAACTCTTGGTGGCTTTTATGTCCTTTTCAATTTGCAATTTGTCCCAATACGGGCCCCCAACTGCTCCTATATAAATAGCCAATTCGTCCACTTTCTTTTTCCCACTAAGCTATTGTAAACTTGTTTGTAATATTGATCAGAACGCAGAAGCAGCGGCCAAAAGCAAAAATGATCAAATTGAGGTGCAAGAAGTTTTTCCGAAGCAATTCGAAGAATGGAAGTACTGGCGCCGCCGCTGCAGTAGGCGGCGACACCAAATTAGCTGGTGGTGAAATTAAATGGGAATTGCGTCCAGGAGGTATGCTAGTTCAAAAGAGAGAATGTGCAGAGAAAGCTGGAGATTCAATTATCACGCTTAAGGTTTCTACTGTTTCTAAGTGGCATGATATTTCTATACAAGCTACTTCAACTTTTGGTAAGTTTTCCATTTTGTTCACTTTCCTATATACTAAAAAAAAGTAGCAAATAGGTGGATCAAAAGTTAAAACGAGTCAAATTTATAAACGGGTCATGATTAAACCCGTTAAGCGTCTGCTTGAGCATAATGAGCTGAGTCATAAGTCATAACCTAACTCACCCAACATGATTCACCCTCTTTTTTCTCTTTCTTTTTTTTTTTGTGAAAAAAAATATAAAAGCTAATGATTGTTTTCTTAAATTCTTCCATATACATAACCCTTCATCTCTAATTTTTTTATATTTTGTATTTGTTTTGTGATCATTCAGGTTACACATTTTGACTTGTTTTTAACCTAATAATTTGACGGGTCATTTCGGGTTTACCCCGTTGTATCAAGTCAACAACTTGAATTATAACCAACCAGTGACTGGCTAAAAAATGTGTTACATTATTCTATTTCTACTATAGATCATTACTATAATGTTTAATTCACGACCTGCTCTTACCTGATTGTGTGTTTGGTTCTTTTCAGGAGAATTAAAGATGATACTGTCAATGGTAACTGGTTTAGAACCAAAGGAGCAAAGGCTATTATATAGAGGGAAAGAAAGAGAGGATTATGAATACTTGCACATGGTTGGAGTGAAAGACAAAGACAAAGTGTTGCTCTTTGAAGATCCAGCTATCAAAGAGAGAAAAAAGCTTCTTAATTTGGCTGCAAATGGACGTGTCCAAGTTATAGGATCCTCTTACCACACCATTTGTGTCTAATAACTAGTTAACATTGCTACTAGTGTGCAATTTGTGTAGTGTTTTAATTAATTATTTTCGTAAAAAAAAAAAAACTAACCCCCTCATCAAGAAAATGAGTGATTGAATCAAGATTGGTGATAAATCTGGTTACCAACTTGCCCTTCAATTAGAGTAGGTCCTCCTTTTCTTTACTGTAATAGCAAATTTTATATGCGAGCCCAAATGGGGTTCCCAAGGCAGCATATATTAAAATGTGTAACTGGTGCATGTCCGCATCATCTCGATTAGGTTATCGACTTTGTAAATTGTACTGTAAAATTTTTTCCTTAATATTCCATGTTCCTTTTATACCTTTTCGATTTAACTATTGGATATCGAAAATCAACTACTTCCTCCGTTTCAATTTAGACGAATTAGTTTGATTCGTCACGAAGTTTAACAAAGTAGAAGAAACTTTTGAAATTTGTGATTTTAAAAATTTAAGGGATAAAAGTTTTGTGGAGCCATGACATTTATGTGGTTATAATAACTCTCATTAAGGGTAAAATGAGTAAAATAAAGAGTTTAAAGTTGAATTATTTTTAAATTTAGAAATGCGTGATTTATTTTGGAACAAATTAAAATGAAAGTATTTTGTCTAATTTGAAACGGAGAAAGTATACCTTTTCCTAAAATCGTTCAAATCCGAGATTACAGATTAAAAATATCTAACTATCCCGTTAAAGTTTAAACCCCTTGGCGGTCCAACATGCTAGTATATATGTTCCATTTGTAAAGAATTGAAGATTAATGACCGTTGGGGCCAACTTGGCCGGCGTACGTACAAAATATGGGCACACGAAATTATCAGAGTACAGGCGTGCATGTGTGCATCATTTAATAATTAAAAGTTGAGCTGAAAAGAGGGAAAAAAAAAGTCCCTACTCTACATCCAGAGAATAATATTCACCTTTATATTTCTTTTCATTTATCCAATATGGATTGCTTAAGGAGGATAAAGAACAAGCTCAATGGAGTAGAATTTACATTTTCTCAATCCCCATTTTGAGAGAGAAGATAGAAGCATACATAATTTGGATTCAGTGTATTAAACTTTTTATTAAATATGTAAATATATTAAATTTATAATCTAATCATTATCGCTTGAAAATATCATTTTAAAATTCAAAATATAACATTAAAATCTTGGCCCGCATTTTTTTAAAACTAGTATGGTCTTTTTAAGTTTGCGCGTGATGCTTCATTTCAAGCAGCAGGAGGGGCCACAAATTCGCTATCAATTGCAAGTTGATTTTATTATTGGAGATGCTTGACAATCTGGAAAGCAACATTATATTGGTGAGGAGTCTTAATTGTTTTCTATTAGATAATCGTTTGGTGTTTGAGATAGTTTGGTAAGTCGGTTTCCAACTAATTAAATAGCTTAATTCTGCAATTTCTTCTCACTGAGAAACCTTACAAGTTTTCTATTGTCAGATAAAAAATTTTCTTCTTGAAGCCTGTAGTAAGATATCTTTTTTCGGGGTAGTGCATCAGGTTAGTCTCAGAACCTTCTTACGAAAAATAGCAAATAATGGCAATTTACCCAAAATGTAATCTTTTTAAAAGTAACTAGTATACGTATCCGCACGATGCGTGGATCGATTCAAAGAAAAAATAGAGCGAAGAGAGATAGTAAAAACATATGTATATTACAGATTTAATTTAGTGATCGCAATCAAAATAAGAGAAAAAAATAAATAGATGAATTTTATCAGGTTGTCTCTATATTATTGTTGCCAAGGACTACCAATCCCAAGTGACTTGTTAAAAAAGGGTCTGAGTTAAAAACTTAGCAGCACGAGTAGAAGAAAAAGAAGAAAAAAATGAACCTTAAAAAGTTTAATTTCTTCATAAAGCGAAAAACCAACTAACTCATTTAGCTTTGCTAATATATCTAGCGGCTTGCCACTTCCTTTTAATAAGCTACATGAAAACGAAAATTAAAGAGAGACAAAATAAATACTCCGACTAATCCCTAAGGACTTAAAGTATGCTTCTACATTAGTTGATTAAATAAATCGACCAACTTACTTGAATTACCATCAATAGAAATTTTAAGTACCTCAAATATCAGGGGTTAAATTGGATAAGAACTATTTCATTATAGTAGGCTATAGTATGCTCAGAATCTTATAACCACAAAAGTTGCTAGTGGCATATGGAGCGTATCCGATATTAAAGAATAGATGTGATTTACTGGAGAAGACGAATCTCCAGTAAATCATCCAACATTTTGCAATTGTCTTTTCAATCCTTTCTTCATCAACGATATCAACTAACGCTGAAAGAATAATACTTGTCTGCAAGAAATACTCTGCAATTTGTGTAAAGCAAAAAACGTGATTAAATGACAAATAATATAAGACTGCAATTTGCAATTCAGTCTATAACATAAGATTTACATCACTTTCGTCTAATTGAAATACTAAAAACATGAAGCAAATGAATTGATTTAATGAAATTGTAAATAAATAGTCTAGAGTGAGATTTGAACCGCCAACTTCACTTGTAGAGGTGCACCAAATTGCGTTCTTAAAATGAAGGCAATTTATATATCCAAGCTCAGTCATTAGAAGAACGGTATGGTAGATGAAGATGTATACATAGAATTCAAACAGAATGACTGAAATGGAGGAGCCTTGCGGGCTAGCAAAGCGAGTGCGACTCGTTAGAATAATTGGAAGACCAATAATGTTACATGTGTGTAAATACTGAGCCTAGGTATCTTAGAAATTTAAATGCTATGATGGGTAATACCAGATTATATAGGATTAGAGATGATTGTGTTCACAGAGAATGCAACTAACTCACGTTGTGTATATGACAAAATGAATAAGTTAGCCTAAGATGATTTGGTTATGCTCCACGTATTCCTACAAATACATCATTTCGTAAGTGCGGCACTACAGACACATCATTTTATAGTTCCACTTACTCTCAGTTTATGAGTGACTCTGCAGGACAGTTTAGTTGAAGGTATAGTTGCATCACTGTCCCTAGTCCATTTTTCTTTACAACTTTAGTCAATCTTTCCATCCATTTTGTTAACCTGCATATCATCCTTGATCATTAGAAACTGGCAAGATAATCAATATTCTTCACTTGTATGCTTAAAGCCTATTTCAAGGGAAACTTTCTTAGCAGTGATGAACAATGTGTAATTTTGGTCTGAGAGTTGATGGTTATGCCATCCTTTGGCTTGCTAGTGGCTTAAGACGTCATGAAGTCCAAGAAATCATAAAGATAGAACTTGAACTATTTTTCAAGCCAAATCCAAATTGAAATATTTTTTCTTGCGAATTCTAAGTCTCAAATTTCAGAAACTTATTTATTTGAAACAGGAAAAAAGTTGAACTCACAAGGGTACGTTGTCACGACCCAAAATCCAACTAGTCGTGATGACACCTAACCCAACCCGCTAGGTAAGCCAATTATCTACTATCCAATTTCAATAAAATTTAACAAGGCAATTAAGTAAAAGAAAATATTTAAATCTTATACATTCTCCAAGAACTAGTAGTACAAACCACGAGCTTCTAAGATTAGAATTTACAAAGCTGGTATGAAATAAATACATCATCTGTTTGAAATGTACACGAACAAACTTTTATAAATATAAGGCTACCAAGAACAAGAGACAACTACAACCGGAACGCAGGTACGTCTTCAATTCCAACTCCCGTCGAGTACAACAACATCAACATCCAATATCTAGACGCAAGGTGCAGAAGTGTAGTATGAGTATAACCGACTCCATGTACTCAATAAGTAACAAACCTAACCTTAGGTTGAAAGTAATGACGAGCTTATACCTAGGTCGGGTCCAACTTCAATAACCAACAACAATTCATAACAACATAAAGCAAGTAATAAAAGAAGTAACTCAAAGATAAAATGCTCAGCTTAAATCATGATTTCTGAAAATAATTCTACCTTTCAAGTACCACAGTGAAAACCCAAATCGTTTACCGAAGTTGCCAAAAATATGAATAAGTTTGAAAACAGTAATTTTTCTAAAAATTCTTTCAATAATAATTAAGATGTCTCATTTTCTTTCCACATAGCCAGTGTAAAACAAATCCATCACTATGCCCATATGCCAACATGTGTGAGAAGTCATGAATGGCGTGATACCGTACAACATGAGAAAAATACATCTCTATGTCATGTGTGCATGCCAATGCAATGTATCTGAGAGATGAACTCATGTACTCACACTCTTAGAGTACTCAATCTCACTTTCTCACATATTCCTCTCATCATGCTCAATCACTCGGTACTATATATGGCCAATCCGGACAAGGAAAGATCCATACCAGAATATACACATCAACTGATCATCAGTCACTCCGTACCGAGTAGGGCCAATCCATCCCATGAAGAAGATCTATCTCCAAGTATATAATGTTTCGGACAAGATCCATATCTAGGGAAGATCCATCCCTCAATAATATCAACCGCGTTCACTGGGGGTGTGTGCAGACTCCGAATGGGCTCCTTCAAGCCAAGCGCTATAATCCGTACGGACAACTCACGTGCCATAGTATCAATATCAGAATCAATCAGGCTCTCGGCCTCACTCAGTCATCAATCTCTCCAGTCTCTCTCTCACGGGCTCACCATGACATGTAACTAGCCCGAAAATGATGATATGATGTATCAATAAATAACAATAGAGACTGAGATATGATATGCAAATGAATGCGTGTGACTTAGTTTGTAATGCAATGAAAGCAGATAACTCAACAACAGAAATGACCTCAGTGGGTCCCAAGAGAATAATCATGTAGCATAGACATGGTTTCTAACATAATTACAGCTCGATAACTCTAGTACGTAGAGATTTCATGATTTCAGACAAGTTTAGGTAATTACACAGTACCACAAAAATAACAGAAATCACAGTTCACACAGTGCACGCCCACACGCCCATCACTTAGCATGTGCGTCACCTCAACACCAAACATATAACACGTGTATTCAGGGTTCATACCCTCAGCTCCAAGATTAGAAGAGTTACTTACCTCGAACAAGACGAATCCAATTCCGAGCAAGATCAACAATGCTCCAGAAATTCCATTATGCGCGTATCAACTTCTAAACGGCTCGAATCTAGCCACAATAAATTTTATTCATTCCACAAAATTATAGAAATTAATTCCATATCAAAATATTAATATTTTCCCACAAAATCTGAAATTACACTTCAAAAATTGCCAGTGGGGCCCACATCTCAGAATCCAATGAAACTCACAAAATCTGACAACCCATCCAATTACAAGTTCAACCATACTAATTTTACTTAAATCCAACTCCGAATCGATGTTCAAATCTTTAAAATTTATTTTATGAAATTGTAGAAAATTTCTCTGATTTCTCTTGAAAAATCAACAATCTGACGCCGAAAACGAAGACTAATTCATATAGTATAATCACAAAGGAGTCAAAATGACTTACCTCAAGTTGTGTGGTAATATTCCTCTCCAAAATCGCCCAAACCGAGCTCCAAAATATTGAAAATGGCTAAAAATAGTGAAACCCCGAATTTAAGCTTCTACCTAGTCACTTCCGCATATGCCGACAAGAGGTCGCATCTGCGATCCTCACTTTTGCAGAAAAATGCACGCATTTTCGAGCCAGGCCACTTCTGCGATGGCCATGGTCGCATCTGCGATGCTCGCTTATGCGCACGTGAACCGCATTTGCGGTTGCGCAGGTGCGTCCAAGCACCCGCATCTGCATCTGCGTCCAAGCACCCTCTCACGCCCAGCTCTCCTTAATGCTTCTGTGACAACACTGCCACATATGTGGCGCCGCACCTGCGCACAAAACTCCGCAGGTGCGGTTACACCATAACAAAAAATCTTCAGCAATGCAACATGAAATGAAAATGATCCGAGCCTCATCCGAAACTCACCCGAGCCCCTCGGGACCCCGTCCAAATATACCGACAAGTCCCATAACATAACACAGACCTACTCGAGGCATCAAATCATATCTAACAACATCAAAACGATGAATCACACCTCAATTCGAAATCAATGAATTTTGAACTTTCAAATTCTATATATTGTGCCGAAACACACCAAATCAATCCGGAATGACTTTAAATTTTGCACACAAGTCATAAATGACATAACTAATCTATTTCAATTTCCAAAATCGTATTTCGATCCCGATATCAAAAAGTCAACCCCCCGGTCAAACTTTTCAAAAATTCAACTTTTGCCATTTCAAGCCTAATTCCACTACGGACCTCCAAATAATTTTGCGGACATGCTCCCTAGTCCAAAATCACCATACAGAGCTATTGGAATCATCAAAATTCAAATCCGATGTCGTTTACACATACATCAATATTCGATCAACTTTTACAACAACTGTAAAGCATACATTGAGCAGTTAATGAGGGAACGGGGCCGTAATACTCAGAACGACCGGTCGGGTCGTTACATTCTCCCCCACTTAAATATACATTCGTCCTCGAACGTGCCAAGAGTTTTTTCCAAGCCATCAAATCACTATTCCCTCTTACCACGCACGTACCTGTCACGACCCAAAATCTGACTAGTCGTGATGGTACCTAACCCAACCCGCTAGGTAAGTCAATTAACCACTAACCAATTCTAATAACAATTAATAAAGGAATTAAGTAAATAACTATCTGAATTTAATACTTCCCCAAGAATTGGTAGTACAAATCATGAGCTTCTAAGAATAGAGTTTACAAAGCAAAAATGAAATAAATACATCGTCTATTTGAAAAGTACATCAACAAAGTTTTATAAATCTAAGGCTACCACGAACAAGAGGCAACTACAACCGGGACGCAGGTATATCTTCAAATCCAACTCCCATTGAACACAACAACATCAACACGCAAGGTGCAGAAGTGTAGTATGAGTACAACCGCCCCTATGTACTCAATAAGTAACAAACCTAACATTAGGTTGAAAGTAGTGACAAGCTAACAAAAAGGTCGGGTACAACACCAATATTCCACCACATGTCATAACAACATAGTACACGTAATAAAAGAGGTATCTCAGAAATAAAATGCTTAGTTCGTTCACAGTTCCAGAAAAATAGGCATTTCTTTTGAAGTATCTCAATGAAAATCCAAATCTTTTACTGTCATGACCCGAAATTTTCCACCTTTCGGGACCGTGATGGCGCCTAACATTCTACTTGCTAGGCAAGCCAATATTAGATAATTATTAAGCCAATCCTTATTCAATTCAATAAATAACAGCAAATACGGTAAACGAATTAAAGCGAGTGCGGAATAATATAACAGCCTCAATATTTACTATAATCCGGATCTAGAGTCATAATTCACGAACTTCTAGGATTTAGTACAAGTGAAAGTCTGAAAGAAATACAACTCTTAGAACGAAAGAAACAATTAAAAATAATAGAAAAGATATACGGGGACTTCAAGGTCTGCGAATGCCAACAGATCTACCTTGAGTCTCCGATGAACCAGTCCAAGCTGCTACGCCTCTCGATCAACTGGGAGCAATACCAAAATCTGCACAGGAAGTGCAAAGTGCAGTATCAGTACAACCCACCCCATGTACTGGTAAGTGTCGAGCCTAACCTCGACGAAGTAGTGACGAGGCTATGACAAGACACCTATATAACAAACCTGTGCAACTTAACAGTATATGTACAAATAACAGCTAAACATATACTATTGGGAGGGGAAACATGCTGAGGGGAATACGAGATAGAGAAGTACATCAGAATGGTAACTTGAATAGCCAATATACTATGAACCAATAAGAACAAGTAAACACTATAAAGAAAAAATGCACGGCATCACCCTTCGTACTTTTACTCTCAACCTCACCATAAAATCAATGGAAACGGCACGACATCACCCTTTATGCATTAACTCTCATAACATGGAACGACATCACCCTTCGTGCATTAACACTCATAATATGGCATGACATTACCCTTCGTTCATTAACACTCACAATATGGCATGACATCACCCTTCGTGCATTAATATTCACAATATGGCACGACATCACCATTCGTGCATTAACACTCTCCCTTACCATAATGCTATGAACAAATAACAATAGGGAGATAGAATAACAAGTACAAGCCTTACTTCAACATTTGGTTCCACAATATCAACCTCAACTTCGGAATCAATACTCAATTATCACCAGAAGATTCGTAAACATGATAACAATTATCAATTGCAGGAAACCAAGCCCCGCCTGCATACTTTAACCCGACTACAATACATAAGTACTCGTCACCTCATATATACGTTTTTCTCCAACATTTAAATATGTAGCAAATAGACAAACAAGTCATATTCCCTCAAGTCAAGGTTAACTACGACACTTACCTCGCTCCAAAGACCAAACTCAAAGCTCAACTACAACCTTTCCTTTCAAACAAGCCTCCGAACCAATAAAATCTAGAAATTTACCAACCAATCGATTCAAATTAAGCCTTAGGAATTATCCACGATTATAAAGAATTCAATTTAGGCCATTATTAAAAAAGTTAACAAAAGTCAACTCCCAGACCCGCTTGGTCCAATCTTGAAGTTCGGACTAAAACCCGATTGCCCATTCACCCTCGAGCCTGGTCATGTAATTTGTTTTGGAATCCGACCTCAATTTAAGGTCTAAATCCCCAATTTACCAAATCCTTAATTTCTACCCCAAAACCCCCAATTACACCATGAAAACTCTAGATTTAGGTTGAAAACTTGTGAAATATAGTGAAAGATTGAAAGGAAATAGGTTAGAATCACTTACCAACGATTTGGGGAAGAAAGGTTCTTTGGAAAATCGCCTATTGTGTTTCTAGGTTTGAAAATTTGAAGAATGAATCAAAAATCCCATCTAAGTCATCTTTTGTTCAACTGCAGGTATCGCATTTGCGACTTGGGGTTCGCAAATGCGAACCCGCAAATACGACAATTTCTTCGCAAGTGCGAACAAGTGTTCACAAATACGGATAAGAGAGGATAAAAAATGCGACCAAAAGCTTCGCAAATGCAAAGGTCGACCCCCAACCCACTGCTCGCAAATGCGATGGTCTCTTCGCAAATGCGAG
Organism: Nicotiana tomentosiformis; assembly: GCF_000390325.3. Taxonomy (NCBI): domain Eukaryota; kingdom Viridiplantae; phylum Streptophyta; class Magnoliopsida; order Solanales; family Solanaceae; genus Nicotiana; species Nicotiana tomentosiformis. Next base: position 98,030,683 of record NC_090813.1, on the reverse strand, counting down.
GCTCGCATTTGCGAGCCAGGCCTCGCAAATGCGAAATCCGCAGATCTGATACAGTAGCTATAATTTTTCTAAGTTCAAACCACTTCGTAGCCTATCCGAAACTCACCCGAGCCCTCAGGGCTCTAAACCAACTATGCACACAAGTCTAAAAACATCATATGAACTTGCTCGCGCGATCCAATTGCCAAAATAACACCTAGAACTACGAATTGAACACCAAATAAGTTGAAATTTTTAAGAAAACTTTGAAACTTTTATATTAATAACCGGACGTCTGAATCACGTCAAACCAACTTCGTTTTTCACCAAATTTCACAGACAAGTCATAAATATGGTATTAGACCTATATCGGGTTCCGGAAGTAAAATACGGACCCGATATCTAAAAAGTCAACTATGAGTCAAACATTTCAAATTCATTAAGCCTTTAGCTTTCAAATTTCTTCGAAGTCCGATATCTCGGGCTAGGGACTTTCGAATTCGATTTCGGGCATACGTCCAAGTCTCAAATCACGATACGGACCCACCGGGACCGTCAAAACACGAATCCGGGTTCGTTTGCTCAAAGCATTGACCAAAGTCAACTCAAATGGTTTTTAAAGCAGAATTACATATTTTTCACAGTTTTAACATAAACATTCTCCGAAAATACGTCCGGACTGCGCACGTAAATCGAAAAGGGTAAAAATTAGATTTTTAAAGGCTTCGGATCATAGAATTAGGTTTTAAAACATAAGATGACTTATCGGCTCATCACATTCTCCACCTGTAAAACAACTGTTCATCCTCGAACGAACATAGAAAAGTATCTGAACTGGTTAAAATATGGGGATATCTACTATGCATGTCTGACTCGGACTCCCAAGTAGCTGCCTCGATGGGCTGACCTCTCCACTGCACTCGAACTGAAGGATAACTCTTTGACCTCAACTGACGAACCTGCCGGGCTAGAATAGCCACCGGCTCCTCCTCCTAAGTCAAATCCTCGTCCAACTAGACAGAGCTGAAATCTAACACATGGGACGAATCGCCGTGATACTTCCGAAGCATGGACACATGGAACACCGGATGAACTGATGATAACCCCGGTGGCAACACAAGCTTGTAAGCCACCTCTCCCACTCTCTCCAGAATCTCAAAGGCCCCGATATACCTAGGGCTCAACTTGCCCTTCTTTTCGAACCTCATTACACCCTTCATGGTGATACCCGGAGCAATACTCTCTCCTCGACCATGAATGCTACATCACGAACTCTACGGTAAGCATAACTCTTCTGCCTGGACTGAGCTGTGCGAAGTCTATCTTGAGTAATCTTGACCTTATCCAAGGCATCATGCACCAAATCTGTACCCAATATTCGAGCCTCCCCCGGCTCAAACCTTCCAATCGATGATCAACACCGTCTACCATATAATGCCTCATAGGGAGCCATCTAGATGCTAGACTGGGAGCTGTTGTTATAGGCGAATTCTGCAAGGGGCAAGAACTGATCCCACGATCCTCGAAGTCTATAACACATGTGCAGAGTATATCTTCCAAGATCTGAATAGTGTGCTTGGACTGTCCTTCTATCTGAGGTTGAAACGCTATGCTCAACTCAACCTGCATGCCCAACTCCCACTGTACTTCCCGCTAGAAGTGCGAGGTGAACTGCTACCTCGATCAGAAATGATAGACACGGGCACACCGTGAAAACGGACGATCTCGCGGATATAAATCTCTGCCAACCGCTCCGAAGAATAGGTAACTGCCACAGGAATGAAATATGTTGACTTAGTCAGCCTGTCCATAATGACCCAAACTGCGTCGAACTTTCTCTGAGTCCGTGGGAGTCCAACAACGTAATCCATAGTGATACATTCCCACTTCCACTCAGGAATATCTATCTTCTGAAGCAAACCACCAGGTCTCTGATGCTCATACTTTACTTGTTGACTATTTAGACACCGAGCAACATATGCGACTGTATCTTTCTTCATTCTCCTCCACCAATAATGCAGCTGCAAGTCCTGATACATCTTGGTGGCGCCCGAATAAATAGAATACCAGGAACTGAGGGCCTACTCGAGAATCAACTCACAAAGTCCATCCACATTAGGCACAAAAATACGACCCTGCATCCTCAAAACTCCGTCGTCTCCAGCAGTAACCTACTTGGCACCACCATGTCGCACTGTGTCCCTAAGGACTAACAAATGAGGATCGTCATACTGCCGATCTCTAGTGCTCTCAAACAAAGAAGACCGAGCGACTGTACAAACTAGAACACGCCTGGGCTCTAAAATATCCAACCTCACAAACTGGTTGGCTAAAGTCTGAACATCTGATGCAAGCGGCCTCTCACCGACTGGAATGAACGCAAGGCTGCCCATATTCGCTGTCTTTCTACTCAAGGCTTCAGCCACCACATTGGCCTTCCCGGGATAATATAAGATGGTGATATCATAGTCTTTCAATAGCTCCAACCATCTCCTTTGCCTCAAATTGAGATCCTTTTGCTTGAACAAATACTGAAGGCTCCGATGATCCGTGAAGATCTTTCACGACACGCTGTAAAGATAGTGCCTCCAAATCTTCAGCGCATGAACAATCGCTGCCAACTCTAAGTCATGGACATGGTAATTCTTCTCATGAACCTTCAAATGCCGCGACGCATACGCAATCACCCTACCCTCCTGCATCAATACCACACCGAGCCCAACATGGGACACATCCCAATATACCATATAAGATCCTGAACCTGTGGGCAACACCAACACCGGCGCTGTAGTCAAAGTAGTGTTGAGCTTCTGAAAGTTCGCCTCACACTCGTCTCACCGGGGCACCCTTCTGGGTTAACCTGGTCAACAAGGCTGCTATAGATAAAAACCCCTCCACAAATCGACGGTAATAGCCCGCCAAACGCAAGAAACTCCTGATCTCCGTAGCTGAAGTGGGCCTAGGCCAGTTCTGAAATGCCTCAATCTTCTTAGGATCTACCTGAATGCCCTCTGCTGATACAACGTGCCCCAAGAAAGTGATTGAATCCAACCAAAACTCGCACTTTGAAAATTTAGCATACAACTGGCTGGCTCTCAAAGTCTGAAGTACAATCCTGAGATGCTGCTCATGCTTCTCTCGACTGCGGGAGTAGATCAAGATATCACCAATAAACACGATCACAAAGGAGTCTAAATAAGGCTTGAACACCCAGTTCATCAAATCTATGAATGATGTTGGGGCATTTGTCAACCCAAAGGACATCACCAAAAACTCATATTGCCCGTACCGAGTCCGAAAAGCTGTCTTAGGGACATCAGATGCCCTAATCCTCAACTGATGGTAGCCAGATCTCAAATCAATCTTCGAAAACACTTTGGCACCCTGTAGATGATCAAATAAGTCATCAATCTTCGGCAATGGATACTTGTTCTTGATAGTGACCTTGTTCAACTGCCAGTAATCTATGCACATCCTCATCGATCCATCATTCTTCTTCACGAACAACACATGCGCACCCTAGGGCGAGACACTAGGTTTAATGAATCCCTTATCAAGTAGATCCTTCAATTGCTCCTTTAATTCTTTCAACTCTAATGGGGCCATACGGTATGGCGGAATGGAAATGGGCTGGGTGCCCGGAGCCAAGTCAATACAGAAATCAAACAAGTGGCACTGAATCCATGGGAGGAGTCTCCGCACTGGAATCGTGGACATAAGCCAAATACACTAGACACCCCTTATCGACCATACGCCGAGCCTTCACATAAGAGATAACCTTGCTGGTAGAATGGCCAGGAGTCCCTCTCCACTATAATCGAGGCAACCCCGGCAAGGCTAAGGTTACCGTCTTGGTGTGATAATCCAATATAGCATGATAAGGTGACAACCAATCCATATCCAAGATAACATCAAAATCGACCATATCGAGAAGTAGAAGATCTACACTAGTCTCAAGACTCCCAATGGTGACCACACATGAACGATAAACACGATCTACAACAATAGCATCCCCCACAGGTGTGGACACATACACAGGAGCACTCAAAGAATCACGTGGCACAACCAAATATAAAGCAAAATAGGATGACACATAGGAGTAAGTAGAACCCGAATCAAATAGAATTGAAGCATCTCTACTGCAAACTGAAATAGTACATGTGATAACACCGTCAGATGACTCAGCCTCAGGCCTGGCTGGAAAAGCATAACATCGGGGTTGGGCCCCACTACCCTGAACTATGTCTCTAGGACGGGCCCTAGTTGGCTGGCCTCTACCTCTAGTGGCCTGACCTCTACCTCTTATGGCCTGACCTCCACCTCTAGCTGCCTGCCCCCTACCTCTAGCTGGTTGAGCAGGCGGTGAAGCACCCGGTGCCGGGACCATGGCACAAGAACCCTGATGTTGTGAGCGGCCCGATGCCTGAGGGTAAAATCTAGAAATGTGCCTCGGATCACCATAAGTGAAATAGGATCTCGGCTGCTGTGACTGCTGACCCTGTCGACCTGAGTAACCACCCTGATAACTCTGGAGCGGAGGTGCACTAATAGGAGCTGGTGGTGCATTTTAGGCTAGGTGATCGGAATAAGGCATATGAGAGCCACGACCACCTAAGCCACCGCGGGATGCCTGGAGTGCTGAATGAAACGGCATGGGAGGATGGCCTCTACCAAAATTACCCCTGCCTCCAGATGAGGCACCATTGAACCCTCCGGAATGACGTGGTCTCTTATCAGACCCCTGACCTCCCTGAGTAAGAACCATCTCGACTCGCCTGGTGACATTGGCAGCCGCCTGAAAAGAAATCTCACTCCCAATCTCCTTAGCCATCTGTAATCTGATAGGCCGAGCAATTCCATCAATAAACCTCCTCACCCTCTCTCTCTCTCTCTCGGTAGGAAGCACAAAAAAGAGCATGTCGGGCTAAATCCATAAACGGGTCTCATACTGGGTAACAACCATACTGCCCTGCTGGAGACGCTCGAACTGACAATGATGCTCCTCTCTCAATGTGATAGGGAGAAACTTCTCTAGAAAGAGCTGAGAGAACTGGTCCCAAGTAAGAGTAGGCGATACAGCTGGTCTGGTCAACAAATAAGCTCTCCACTATTTCTTGGCGGAACCAGTCATCTGAAATGCAGAAAAATCGACCCCACTGGTCTCCACTATACCCATGTTCCATAGCACCTCATGACAGCTGTCAAGATACTCTTGGGGATCCTATGAAGGAGCACCACTGAAGTGAACTGGGAAGAGCTTGGTAAACCTGTCCAATCTCCATAAAGCCTAAGAAGACATAGCTGACCCATCACCAGCCTGTGGCGCAACAACCGGCTGAACTACTCCGACTGGATGAGCTGTTGGAGTCTGATACTGGGGAGCCACCTGCTCCAGAGTGTGAGTAGTAGGAGTCTGCGCTCCTCCTCTTTCTTTGAGAGACGGCTGGTGCCATGGGGAATGCGCCAGTCTGGGCCACACTCTCTATAAGTCCCACCAAACGGACCAAAGCATCCTGAAGCACTAGGGTGGCAATGAACCCCTCCGGGACCTGAGCTGGCCCGACCAGAACAGTCTGGGCTGGAACCTCCTCGTCAAACTCTAACTGAGGCTCCACTGCTGGGCCCCTAGGCTGAGCCCTGTCCCTGCCTCGGCCTCGACTTCTGGTACGGCCTCGGCCTCGACCTCTGCCCCTTGTAAGAGCTGCCATTGGAGGCTCTGGCTGCTGCTCAGCTGAAGATGCGGTGCGTGTTCTCACCATCTGCAAGAGAATAAGAGTAAAAGAGTCTAATTAGCAATGAGAGAACAAAATTGCACGACTGAGAAGAATAGAAATGAAATTTGTTCCTAAACTTCATAGCCTCTGGAAGATAAGTACAGACGTCTCCGTACTGATCCTCCAGACTCTACTTAGCCTGCTCGTGAATTGTAAGACCTAGGCAACCTAGTGCTCTGATACCAACTTTTCACAACCCAAAATTTCACACCTTTCGGGACCGTGATGGCGTCCAACATTCCACTTGCTAGGCAAGCCAATGTTAGAGGATTATTAAGCCAATACTTATTCAATTCAATAAATAATAGCAAATACGGTAAAATGAATTAAAGCGAGTGCGAAATAATATAACAACCTCAATATTTACTACAACTCGAATTTAGAGTCACAATTCACAAACTTCTAGGATTTACTACAAGTAAAATTCTGAAAGAAATACAACTGTTTGAATGAAAGAAACAGTAAAAAAAAAACAGAAAGGATAAACGGGGACTTCAAGGTCTGCGAATGCCAACAGATCTACCTTGAGTCTCCGATGAACCAGTCCGAGCTGCTACGCCTCTCGATCAGCTGGGACCAATACCAAAATCTGCACAGGAAGTACAGAGTACAGTATCAGTACAACCGACCCCATGTACTGGTAAGTGTCGAGCCTAACCTCGACGAAATAATGACGAGACTATGACAAGACACCTACATAACAAACCTGTGCAATTTAACAGTATATGTACAAATAATAGCTAAACAAGTACTATTGGGATAGGAAACATGCTGAGGGGAATACAAGATAGAGAAGTACAACAGAATGGTAACTTGAACAACCAATATACTATGAACCAATAAGAACAAGTAAACACAGTAAAGGAAAAATGAACGACGTCACCCTTCGTGCTTTTACTCTCAACCTCACCATAAAATCAATTGAAATGGCACGACATCACCCTTCGTGCATTAACTCTCATAACATGGCACGATATCACCCTTCGTGCATTAACACTCATAATATGGCACGACATCACCCTTCGTGCATTAACACTCACAATATGGCACATCATCACCCTTCGTGCATTAACACTCACAATATGGCACGACATCACCCTTCGTGCATTAATACTCACAATATGGAATGACATCACCCTTCGTGCATTAACACTCTCCCTTACCATAATGCAATGAACAAATAACAACAGGGAGATAGAATAACAAGTACAAGCCTTACTTCAATATTTGGTTCTACAATATCAACCTCAATTTCGGAATCAATACTCAATTATCACCAGAAGATCCGTAAACATGATAAGAACGATCAATTTAACAATATTAGTCTAAACATGGATAACATGAACAAAGGAAGCTATAATTGCAGGAAACTAAGCCCCGCCCGCATACTTTAACCCGACTACAACGTATAAGTACTCGTCACCTCGCATATACGTTGTTCCCCAACATTTAAACATGTAGCAAATAGGCAAACAAGTCTTATTCCCTCAAGTCAAGGTTAACCACGATACTTACCTCGCTCCGAAGACCAAACTCAAAGCTCAACCACGACTTTTCCTTTCAAACAAGCCTCCGAACCGATAGAATCTAGCAATTTACCAACCAAAGGATTCAAATTAAGCCTTAGGAATTACCCACGATTGTAAAGAATTCAATTTAGGTAATTATTGTAAAAGTCAACAAAAGTCAACTCCCGGGCCCGCTCGGTCCATTCCCGAAGTTCGGACCAAAACCCGATTACCCATTCACCCCCGAGCCCGGTCATATAATTTGTTTTGGAATCCGACCTCAATTTGAGGTCTAAATCCCCAATTTATCAAATCCCTAATTTCTATCCAAAACCCCCCAATTACACCATGAAAACTCTAGATTTTAGGTTGAAAACTTGTGAAATGTAGTGTAAGATTGAAAGGATATAGGTTAGAATCACTTACCAACGATTTGGGGAAGAAAAGTTCTTTGCAAATGCAACCAAAAACATTGCAAATGCGATGGTCTCTTCGCAAATACGAGGATCGCATTTGCGAGCCAGGCCTCGCAAATGCAAAGTTTGCAGATCTGATACACCAGCTATGATTTTTCTAAGTTCAAACAACTCCGTAGCCTATCCGAAACTCACTCGAGCCCTTGGGGCTCTAAACCAACTATGCACACAAGTCTAAAAACATCATATGAACTTGCTCGCGCGATCAAATAGCCAAAATAACACCTAGAACTACAAATTGAACACCAAATTAAATGAAATTTTCAAGAAAACTTTGAAACTTCTATATTAACAACCGGACGTCCGAATCACATCAAACCAACTCCGTTTCTCACCAAATTTCACAGTCAAGTCATAAATATGGTATTGGACCTATACTGGTTTCCAGAACCAAAATACAAACCCGATATCTAAAAATTCAACTATGGGTCAAACATTTCAAATTCATTAAGCCTTTAGCTTTCAAATTTACACAAAGTCCGATATCTTAGGCTAAGGACTTCCGAATTCGATTCCGGACATACGCCCAAGTCCCAAATCACGATACGGACCCACCGAGACCGTCAAAACACGAATCTGGGTCCGTTTACTCAAAGCGTTGACCAAAATCAACTCAAATGGTTTTCAAAGCAGAATTTCATATTTTCACAGTTTTAACATAAAAGCTCCTCAGAAACACTCCCAAACTGTGCACGTAAATCGAGGAGGGTAAAAATAATATTTTTTAAGGCTTCGGATCAAAGAATTAGGTTATAAAAAATAAGATGACTTATCGGATCATCACATTTACCAAAAATGCTAAAATACGAGTAAGTTTGAAAACTGTAATTTTATCCAAAACTCCTTTCAATAATAAGTAAGATGTTTCATTTTTAGATAGCATGAGGAAAGTACGTCTCTATGCCTACATGTCAAGATACAGGTAAAATCATAAATGTCACCAACACCGGGTAGAAGAAGGAAATGCATCTCTATGCATGTATCTCAAGTACACATGTTAAATGCAATGCATCTCAATGATGCGCTCATGTACTCATACCCTCAGAGTATTCAATCTCACTGTCTCGCATTCTCTCTCACTATGCTCAATGCTCAGCACACTCAATTACTTAATGGTGTACAATACCTGCTGCAGCGTGCAGCCCGATCCATATATGACCATAAGGCCTGTTGCGGCATGCAACCCGATCCACATTTATATAGTCGACTGCGCTCACTGGGGGTGTGTAGACTCCGGAGGGGCTTCTTCAGCCCAAGCGCTATATTGGTGCGGCGTGCAGCCCGATCCAATATTGTTGCGGCGTACAACCCGATCCAATATTGTTGCAGCATGCAACCCAATCCAATACTGTTGCGGCATGTAACCCGATCTAATAATATATATATATATATATATATCCCGAAGGCTCGTTGCGGCATGCAGCCCGATCCATATAAAATATAATCAATATAATATGCTGCGGCGTGCAACCCGATCCCAAAATGTCACTTTCATCAGGCTCTCGGCCTCACTCAGTCATCAATCTCTCCAGTCTCACTCAGGGGCTCACAATGTCATGAAACTAGCCCGACAACAATGATATGATGTATCAACAAATAATATTTGAGACTGAGATATGGTATGAATGCATGTATATGACTGAGTATGAAATATCAATGAAATCAGTGAGATGACAGTAAAAAACGACCACTATGGGTCCAAACAGTATCGACACAATGCCTAAACATGATATCTAGCATGATTGACAGCTTAACTACTTTATCATATGGTGAAAACGCGTATATCAACAAAGTAGGACCACTATACAATGCCATGGGAAACAACATAGTCTCAATTCACATGGTGTACGTCCACACGCCCGTCACCTAGCATGTGCGTCACCTCAATACCAATCACATAACACGTATTTCGGGGTTTCATACCATCAACACTAAGATTAGAAGAGTTACTTGCCTCGAACAAGCCAATTCCAACACCGAGCAAGCTAAGCGATGCTCCAAAATGCCATCCCGCGCATTCCGACCTCTGAACGGCCTGAAACTAACCAAAAACAACTTAAGTACATCAAATAATGCTAAAGCAACCAATCCCGATCGAAAAAGATCAAATCTTGAATCAAAAAGCCCAAAATCGGCAAAACTCCCAACCCGGGGCCACACCTCGGAACCCGACAAAATTTAAAAAATCCAACAACCCATTCAATTATGAGTCCAACCACACTAGTTTCACTTAAATCCGACTCCAATTCGATGTTCAAAACTCAAAAAATCACATTATGAAACTTTAGGCCAAAACCCCCAATTGCCTCTTTAAAATTCACAATCCCATTACCAAAAACGAAAATAGATTCATGAAATATAACCAAAACCGAGTAAAGAACACTTACTCCAATTCATATGGTGAAAATTGCTTCAAGAATCGCCTCAATCCGAGTTCCATAGCTCCCAAAATGTAAAAATGGCCGAAACCCTCGAAATAGACTACTTTATACTTCTGCCCAAGCATCCTCTTACGCGAACGCGTCAATACCATCGCGTTCGCGATGAACAAAATAATCTGCCACCATAATACACTTCGCGTTCTCGGTAAAAACCTCGCGAACACGACTCACAACTGGATCAGACCTTCGCGAACGCGGCTCCAACTACGCGAACGCGATTAAGAAGGCTTCTGGCACCGGCTCTCAGCTCAACCCTACGCGTCTGCGATCCATCATATGCGAACGCGAAGAAGACTTTCCCCAACACTACGCGAACGCGGACCATTACTCACGAACGCGATGAAGAAATGCTAATGCCATCCAAATACTCTACGCGTTCTCTACACTTGCCACACGAACGCGATGTAGAACTGAGACACCAGAAAACAACATAACACAAGTGTACCAAAATGAAGAAAAATGATCTGAAATCAATCCGAAACATGCCCGAGCCCCTTCGGACCCCGTCCAAATATACCAACAAGTCCCATAACATAACACGGACCTACTCGAGACCTCAAAACACACAAAACAACATCGGAACGACGAATCACACCTCAATTCGAATTCAATGAACTTTGAAACTTCAACTTCCACAACCGATGCCGAAACGTTTTAAATTACGTCCGATTGACCTCAAATTTTGCACACAAGTCACATTTGACATTACGGATCTGCTCCAACTTCCGTAATTGGAATCCGACTCCGATATCAAAAAGTCCACTCCCGGTCAAACTTTCCAAAATTTTGACTTTCGCCATTTCGAGCCAAATTCAACCACAGACCTCCAAATCATAATTCGGACACGCTCCTAAGTCCGAAATCACCCAACGGAGCTTATGGAGCAATCAAAACTCCTTTCTGGGTTCAAATTCACAAAAAGTCAAACTTGGTCAACTCTTTCAAATTTAAATCTCCCTAGTTGAGAATCATTCTTTTAAATCAATTCCGAATAACCTGAAAACCAAAACCGACGATTCACATAAGTCATATTACATCATACGGATCTACTCATTCCCTCAAACAACAGAGCGAAGTGTAAATGCTTAAAACGATCGGTCGGGTCGTTACAGTACCCGGGGGTGATCCTACGTCACCCTATTCTATATAGGCATGACACACAATACAACTGAAAATCTTTAATTTAACCTTGGCCCAAAAACCTTGAAATTCAATTCCCAACATTCAGAATTTCTTACAAGACCTGAATCTCACAGTTACACACTGTATAAATCTGACTAAGCTGCATCGAGCTGTAACCATAACCACGGATATAATCTCCTAACATATTACACAACTCGCATGCTCGTAGCACCATTCATGATCACAATAACTACTCCAAAACCCACACGATACTGGTTTTGAACCCCATATCAAACAAAACCTCGTTCCAAAACCTTCGTACACTACTGATAATGAAAGAAACACGCAGAAATCTCATGACCCCTTATCAGATCAACAAGTTATGGAGCTCTCATGCCCCAACCAGAACCATAATCACTTTTTAAGCCAACCTTCAAGATTATCCTCCCGAATATACCGTAATCAAACCTGATAGCACCCATTCTAGGTCCAATGACCTTATATTATTTAACACAACCATCCCACAGACATGACATACCAATATAACCTAGAGCCACAAAACGTGCCATCCGTGCGCCAATACACAACAATTCAAATGTACTCAGTCATGGAAAATGACTCAAATGAGAGAACTGCCCGCAAGATTAACAAGTACCGCCACAAAGAAATACTGAAAATCCATCATACCCCGTAGAGCCATCACACGATTCTAACACAAAGTTCTTACCTTAACATAACCCCGCTGCAATGCGTGACCCCATCCAAACACTGGTCCATATTATATACCTCAAGCCACCCTGCTCAAAATCAATAACCACGGAGAGGCAAATGACACAATGCCACACAAGACTTGAAAGAACATAACCAATACGCAATCGATCATGCAATACCTAAATACTCATCTCGCTCGAATTCCGCCATGAGGCCCCCAATAGAACCGTACCATGTGTGCATATAACCAATGAATCCCAACTCCTCGTAGCATAGAAGAGTAACTCATAGATCATTTCAGACCACGAATAAGTTCAACATCAACCGAATGGAACATCCCTCAACAATGGCAGTATTGAGCCAATCAATCCGACTCGATGTAGAATACACATCCTAATTGGACCTACCAATGGACCCCCAAATTAACTCTGGTCATCCAAAAATAGATAAATAACCCTCCGAAAATTTACAATGACTAAATCATAATACATACTATCATCTAGCTAGCTTCGGCCACGACTTCACAGTCCACAACCATGAAACAATCTGCTCCTGAAATCTCCCATTCTCCAAATCCATAGAACACACGAATCACCATTTCTGATCCCATCTCCACCGCCCGAATGCCTAACACATCTCTCATTCAACGAGGAATACTTCTCCCATTCTTTCGTGACACATAGCAACATCTTAAAATAGCAGTCGATCAACCAGGTGAGTGCCGCAATACCTATGACATATCCATAATTCAAAACATAGTGCGCCTTCTGAAATGTACACTCTACTCAAGCAATACCAATTAGTTATAGCATTCATCTAAACAGCGAAAAATGTCCATGTCTTCTAATAATTTATGACCTCCCCTTCAAAACTAAGTCGTGACCTTGCACACGCAAACCTTAATCCCACACAACACACCGCATCTATCATGCCATCATATGAAAAATACGAGAACTTCATAATCATTCTGAGTCACAAGTAGAATACATATCCGATCAGCTAGAAGCCTTCCATTTGATCCCATCTGGTAGAAAATCACAATACTCAACATGCTCCTCAGGCCGGCGAAAATATCCATCTCAAACCGTGGTAGAAATCCTCGAGAATGACTTGGAATCCATTTACACATAATCAAGCCATCAGAACTGAATCTCTCTAACACAACCAATCCACGCAGGTCGCCAAACCCAAGACTATTGCCACAAAGAACCGATCATATCCATTACCATACTGATCCAACCTACTACCAAGCTGTCCTATTTCTTTGAGTTCCTTCTGAATTTGTATTTAGATTTATATTTTTCCTTGCTAAAACACCACGATCTTTAACCACAACTGACCCCATGAACCCTAGCATAGAACCACAATGCCCTAAGGCCCATAAGCCACTGAATTCTTCTTAAGCACCTCCATAAATACCACAACCGTAATACTCATTCTAAAATACCTTATGGGAATTTAAAATTGTTCGTCTTTCCTTTCTTAAACTAAAATGTAGAATCCATAGTCAAACAGAATTGCCGCACGTCCCGATACCATCCAATATAAGTAACCGATTCTAACGATATACAAATCCGAAATTTTTTCAATTGCCACTTATACATTTTTGAATCCATTAGCACCTTCTCGAGAGTCACCCATTTTTCTCAAATCTAAACATTCCACTGCCCAAACGGGCTGAAAGACACGTGCCCAATTAGCACAACAACACTCAAGGAGGTAACCTTGCCTTAACACCACCGATCAAATTCATACTCCGTTCGTACTACATCCTTCAGAATAACAACTCACTCATTCCATAATTTCAATATACTCATAAAGCGCAATATAACCCGTATTTAGGAATTTCAGTACTCGAGTCATCCTCGATCTCAACCTCTGCAAGTCATAACTAATCCACAAGTATGCCTCGTACCAAAACTAAAATTTAACATATAACCATGAATTGAATTTTCAATAGCAGGATCCCCCACTTGGCCCAAAGCCATAGATTAAAACATTTTATAACTAAATACCCATACTTTATTACTCCCATAATACTGCAGTCAGTCCAACAAAAATTTCTTCTCAAGCTTATACAACGCCAACCATGAAAATACCTCAATCGTTCGCTAAGCCCGTATTCATTCTCTTGACACTCAAGTCAACTTTCTCAACCAGATTCAAATTCAAATCTCAACACATACGCCCTGCTGGTAGAAGAAAAACTTTCCATTCGTATTATAAGGAACACACCTATGTAGATTACTCCGCAGGGGATAACCCACCTGCTTAGCCTCAAATTGGTATCTTGTTATACCCTTTCGCAGTCACAATTACTATGCAATCACTTAGTCTATATGAGTCCAAGCTCATTAACCATACATGAGAATTTAATTTGTCCCAAAATTTAACAATGTGAAAGATCCTTCAAAACATTCATACTCGAGATTGTACATCACATCAAAATGAAAATCAAGCACCCAATGCCATTTCTTTACATTTCAAGGAAACGCTTCTCGTCACATTCAAACCATCCTAACACATCCTGCAGTTACATCATATTTATCATATAGCCATTCAACCGCTCATCGAGCCACGAATTCCATTCATAGGGACATTACCGGACATATGAGTCCAAACATATAAGTTCACACAACTGAAGCTACCAAGCCCAAGCTGTGGCTAAACCTGGCCTCAAGTCCTCCAGACTGGCCCATACCCAAAACACATAATACACATTTCGATCCTCGTTCATGGAATCTTAAAGAGGCAATGCACAGTTGATACCGAGCGCTCATGTGTGCATAAGAATGCGTGGAAGGAATTCAAAGAGTTATTTCTCAAGATGAATCAATTCCGCACGATAAGGAAAGAAAGATGGGAAGTATATATCCTAAATGCCCTATAGCCTCTCGAAGATAAGTATGGACGTCATCATACTGATCCGCAAGACTCTACTAGACACTTTCTCATGACTTGTAGAACCTATGAACCTAGAGCTCTAATACCACCTTGTCACGACCCAAAATCCAACTAGTCGTGATGACACCTAACCCAACTCGCTTGGTAAGCCAGTTATCAACTAGCCAATTCCAATAAAATTTAACAAGGCAATTAAGTAAAAGAAAATATCGAAATCTTATACATTCCCCAAGAACTAGTAGTACAAACCATGAGCTTCTAAGATTAGAATTTACAAAGATGGTATAAAATAAATACAACATCTGTTCGAAATGTACATGAACAGATTTTTATAAATCTAAGGCTACCAAGAACAAGAGGCAGCTACAACCGGAATGCAGGTACGTCTTCAATTCCAGCTCTCGTCGAGTACAACAACATCAACATCTAATATCTGCACGCAAGGTCAGATCCAACTCCAATAAGTAACAAATCTAACCTTAGGTTGAAAGTAATGACGAGCTTGTACCTAGGTCAGATCCAACTCCAATAACCAACAACAGTTCATAACAACATAAAGCAAGTAATAAAAAAAGTAACTCAAAGATAAAATGCTCAGCTTAAATCATGATTTCTGAAAATAATTCTGCCTTTCAAGTACAATAGTGAAAACCCAAATCGTTTACCGAAATTGCAAAAACTATGAATAAGTTTGAAAATATTAATTTTCCCAAAAATCCTTTCAATAATAATTAAGATGTCTCATTTTCTTTCCAGATAGCCAGTGTAAAACAAATGCATCACTATGCCCATATGCCAACATGTGTGAGAAGTCATGAATGCCGTGATACCGTACATCATGAGGAAAATACATCTCTATACCTGTATGTCATGTGTGCATGTCAATGCAATGTATCTCAGAGATGAATTCATGTACTCACACTCTGAGAGTACTCAATCTCACATTCTCACACATTCCTCTCATCATGCTCAATCACTCGGTACTGTGTATGGCCAATCCGGCCCGGGAAAGATCCATCTCGGAATATACACTTCAACTGATCATCAGTCACTCATTACCGAGTAAGACAAATCTAGCCAGTGGAGAAAATTCATCTCCAGGTATATAATGCTTCAGACAAGTTCCATATCTAGGGAAGATCCATCCCTCAATAATATCAACCGCGCTCACTAGGGGTATGTGCAGACTCCGGAGGGGCTCCTTCAGCCCAAGCGCTATAATCCGCACGGACAACTCACATGCCATAGTATCAATATCAGAATCAATCAGGCCCTCAGCCTCACTCAGTCATCAATCTCTCCAGTCTCTCTCTCACGGGCTCACAATGTCATGAAACTAGCCCGAAAATGATGATATGATGTATCAATAAATAACAATAGAGATTGAGATATGATATTCATATGAATGTGTATTACTGAGTATGTAATGCAATGAAAGCAGACAACTCAACAACAGAAATGACCTCGGTAGGTCCCAACAGAATAATCATGTAGCATAGACATAGTTTCTAACATAATCACAGCTCGATAACTATAGTACGTAGAGATTTCATGATTTCAGACAAGTTCAGATAACTACACAGTACCACAGAAATAACAAAAATCACAGTTCACACGGTGTACGCCCATACACCCGTCACCTAGCATGTGCGTCACCTCAACACCAAACACATAACACATGCATTCGGAGTTCATACCCTCAGCTCCAAGATTAGAAGAGTTACTTACCTCGAACAGGACGAATCCAATTCCGAGCAAGATCAACAATGCTCCAGAAATTCCAATCTGCGCATATCAACTTCTGAACGACTCGAATCTAGCCACAATAAATTTGATTCAGTCCACACAATTATAGGAGTTAATTCCATATCAAAATACTAGTATTTTCCCACAAAATCCGAAATTACACTCCAAAAATCGCCCGTGGGACACACATCTCGAAATCCGGCGAAACTCACAAAATCCGACGCCCCATCCAATTACAAGTTCAATTATACTAATTTTACTTAAATCCGACTCCGAATCGATATTCAAATCTTAAAAATTTATTTTATGAAATTGAAGAAAATTTCTCTTGAAAAATCAATAATCTAATGCCGAAAACGAAGATTAATTCATGGAATATAATCACAAGGGAGTAAAGATCACTTACCCCAAGTTGTGTGGAAATATTCCTCTCTAAAATCCCCTAAACCGAGCTCCAAAATATTGAAAATGGCTAAAAATCGCGAAACTCTGAATTTAAGCTTCTGCCCAGTGACTTCAGCATCTGCGGACAAGAGGTCGCATCTGCGCCCCTCGCTTTTGCGGCGCTGCACCTGCTCCCAACACTCCGCAGGTGCAGTCACACCAGAACTATAAATCTTAAGCAATGTAACATGAAATGAAAATGATCTGAACCTCGTCCGAAACTCACCCAAGCCCCTCGGGACCCCGTCCAAATATACCGACAAGTCCCATAATATAATATGGACCTACCTGAGGCCTCAAATCACACCTAACAACATCAAAATGATGAATCACACCTTTTAAATTCGAAATCAATGAGTTTTGAACTTTCAAATTCTATATCTTGTGCTGAAACACACCAAATCAATCCAGAATGATTTCAAATTTTGCACACAAGTCATAAATGACATAACGAAACTATTCTAATTTCCAGAATCGGATTTTGACCCCGATATAAAAAAGTCAATCCCGATCAAACTTTTCAAAAATTCAACTTTCGTCATTTCAAGCCTAATTTCACTACGGACCTCCAAATAATTTTTCGGACACGCTCTTAAGTCCAAAATTATCATACGAAACTATTGGAATCATCAGAATTCAAATCCGAGTTCGTTACACATACGTCAACATCCGCTCAACTTTTCCAACTTAAGTTTTCAATTATGAGACTAAGTATCTCATTTCACTCCGAAATTCTTCCGGACTCGAACCAATTACCCCGAAAAGTCAGACAATAATTGTAAAACATAAATTGAGCAGTAAATGAAGGAACAGAGTTATAATACTCAAAATGACCGGTCGGATCGTTACTTACGTACAATTCTTATAGTCCACGAGTAGTGCCACCGTGCCTGAGTATGAAAGTAATCAAACAATAAAATATCTTTAGTTAGGTATTAAATAGATTTAAGGTATGCAGGAAGTAAATTCATTCAGTAGGTGTGGCACTACCGACACGTATCACTATATCAATAAAGAAATTGGTGAGCGCTTGCCTTACCTAGTAGGGCAGCCGATCAATGGTCAAACACTTCTGAATCGACCGTCCGGGCCTGTCAAGTTATGCCTTTGTAAAAAAGTCCACATGGCCTTAGGCTCGGCGAGGTGGGTTCGAAAGATAGAGAGTTGATGAGGAGCATACCTGTTTCTCCATAAGCAAATTATGTAGCTTTTTATGCGCTCAAAGATGGTTGGGATAATTAGTTCTATTGTGGCTCTATAATCCTGCAAAACAGTGGATATATAATTAAGTTGCAAAACAATAAGTAGTAAATCATCTTGTATTGAGAAGGAAAAAAAAAGGTAGTCGAAATCAGTTATGAAAATTTTGTGCACCACCTTTCTATAAAGCAACAATCATTATAAATAAATCTTGTATTGAAAAAAAATAAAATAAAGAGTAGGCAAAGACAAATATATTTAAAATGTGCATAGGCAAGTTAAATAGAAATAGAATGATATATTTCTTAAAAATGAAAACTCCAAACAGAAAGGATAGCAGCATGTTAAAAAATAAAACTACTATCAATTCTTAACTGGTTAAATTTACTTTTAAAGAGCAATTCAAGTTGGCTTTGATGCAAGAAAAGAGGAGATTATGAGGTTCTATGCAAGGCTTACTTGTTCTGATACAAGTGGATTGTATAGCTTCTGCTCTAAAGCCTTGGAATTATATTCTTTACCAGATTTTGATGCTATGTCTTGCATCAACTGAAGCTTCATCTCCTTTGTAGCTTCTAAATTTAAGTTTTGAACAAACTGTCAAGAAAGAAAATTTGTTATATTTTTTAAAATTAGAGAAAAAAAGTAAAGTTGCAGTTATAAGTTTAAGCACAAATATTATAACAGTGAAAAAATGAGTCAGTACCTCTTTACTGACTTAACATTCAAGGAAATTCCAAATCTTTCAGTAAATACACTTCTTAGTTGGCGTAATTCTAACACGTCGGCGAATCTTGTATGATACAGCTTCTCTGCACTCCTCAGGACATTCCCTATGAACAAAAATTACCAAGAATGAACTAATAAGTGGTAAATTATCTTATATTGAGAAGGAAAAAAAAAAGGTAGTTGAAATCAGTTATGAAAATTCTCTGCACAACCTTTGTATAAAGCAACAGTCATTGTAACTAAATCTTGTATTGAATTTGTTAACTAAATCTTCTACGTATGAGATGAAAAGATACCCGATCATTTGTAACATGCTTATGTAGGACAACATCAAGACAAAACTCATACTTCTTAAAATAAGCAGTGAAGCCCACCTTCTATAATACAATCAAACATCAGTTCCTCTCAACAATCTCTGTTCCACGATTATTTTGATCTATCAATAGTGCAATCTGTGGTGTTTTCATGTTCTCTGGCCTTGTCCAACATTCATGATCTTTTATTAGATCTCCAACCTTAAAGAAATGCACAATTAAATGTTTAATATTTAACAAACATATGTTGCTGGAAACTTAGAATAAAATTAATTCTCAATATTCTTGAAAACTATTGGGACTAACATGGATATAGAGCGATTATGCTTGGAACTGGATTTCAATTGTTACAATTCTTAGTTGCCTATCCAGAAGAAAAAGTTACATTTTGTTCATTTTTGTGGTTCAAATATGATAAATATTTTTTCTTGGTGTTTTGTATTTTGGATGAATAAAATAAGCAACTGCGAATGCAAAAAATGCACTATCTTTACTTTTACCCACATCTCAAGCTGTTGGCCTGGCTCCTTGTTGAATTTCTTGAAACAGAATCTCCTATTTCCACCACAATTGTGCTTGGTGTGATGACCAACTTAGAGTATCTCTAACTCTAAGTTGATTTTACAAAATATAGTCCTATCAAGTAATAGCAAAATAATTAAAACTATTAAGTACAAATTAGATCCAGTAGCCTTGAGATCAATATTGATTGTAACGACTCCAACGCTCTCACCAGACCTAAGAAAATATACCTGTCATGAAGAGAATAAATTTCTTCCTTCTTTCGAGTCATGTAGAATTAATTTTAATATTTCAGCAAACTTAGCACTTTATGGAAAGTAATTCAGTCATGTAGTTGAAATCTTCTTCAACTAACTTTATGATCCATCCCTAGAGGAAGATGCAAGCTATCAATGGTTTAATGTAAAAATCTATCAACAAAATGAGATAACTTCACACTCACATGAATTCAAGATTGCTCGTTGCACATCAAAGCTTCACTCTCACATTAATTATAGATAGCTTAATGGAGAAATATATCAACTTATGCTATCGCCTTCTTTTTAAATACTCTCTTGATCTTATTTCCCGATAATTGTGCATTCGAATCTTCTTCAACCACTGCTGTTGGATTAATTATACCTATCTTGGCAGGTGTATTTGCAACATCGATCAACTCATTATCTTCGGTGGAATCCTACATATTTAAAATACAAAAACTTGTGAAAATCAATACTTAATCTATAGTTCTTGTTGCTTTATTATTTTACAACCTGCAAATCATTAAATTAAAAGAATGAATTATGTAAAATAATATTTATAATGAGTTTTAAAATCACCGTGATTTCGTTATCTTCATGACTGACTTCGTTGTTATTGAAATCTGGATCCTACAAAAAAATGTGTATCATAATTAAAATTTAATTCAATCATAAATAGGAAAACTGAGAAAAATTGAGTATAGAAACATACTTTGAACGTCTCTTTTTGTGGAGAAGGAATATATTTCTTTATAATTTCCTCGTCGTCAGTAAGCATAACAACTTTTAAGACTTCATCTTTATTCTGATTGTTGGAACTCTTAACCTCAACTTTAAACATGCACTTTTTTTCAACAATATTTTCTATTTCCATTGGACATGAAGAGTCGTTTGCAGCACCAGAAGTCTAACAAAAAGACATAATGATTGTGGCTAATAGAAGCTACTAACAATCAAAGTAAAAAGTAAATGTAATACGATATACACATTTTGTTTATTCCTTATTAGAATGGATTAAATTGTTAAAAAGATGATGCTTCAATTCTCATAGTAAGTGTGTTATTAAGCATAAGCTAAATGCGAGGAATAATACACTAAATAAAGCTATTAATATAAAAAGACTAAAGTAGAAGATGGGAAACTAAAATAAAAACATAATTTTTCTGATGCAAAATGCCTCTTCATTCATTAATACTTGCTGAATTTTGCACTGTTAGTGCTGCCGCCAAACTCCAACCATTTTAACAATATTTTGTAATCTCAAATTCAACACCATCGTCATCAGAGATTGAACCATTTTTTCTTGTTTTGTTTGTTAATGTCAAAATTATTCTAGCTTTCATACAACACTTGTAAACAAAAGTAGATTTGCTTGAGTCCAGGGGCAGATCTATGTATTGAGTTGGGGGTGGCACGCCACCCGGTCGCTCGGATAAAATTTTATATACATACTAGTATTTTTTACACAAATACCTACATAAGGAACAAGTGGCACCTCAAATCACAAAATTACTGAAGGTGCCATGGTTAAAGTGCTAAAATTCCATTCACAGCACTTGGGATCAAGACTCTACGAATGCAATTGTTGTTGTTCCTTTTCTGTTCTTTTTTGTTAATTTCTCTTATTTTCCCTTTCTGTTCTTTTTTGTTAATTTCTCTTATTTTCCCTTTCTGTTCTTTTTTTTTAATTTCTCTTATTTTCTTCATCTTAAATATTTATTCGTATTTTATTTAGATGGATGCAATCTAATTATTTTTTTATCCATATAATGTTATTTTATTAATTATAATTTTTTTAATAGCGATGCATTAAAGACATAATATAATATTAATCAGCTACATGTAGATGGAAGGGGTGTATCGCATATTCGTTTATGCATAAAATAAATTTTAAATTGGATTGAATAAATTCAAAATGGATCGAACCGAAGTAATCCAAAACGGATTGAAGCGACTTAATGCACACCCTAATTCAATCTTCTTCACTAGTGGTCGTTTTACATTAAAATAGTGGCACCCGTAGCCATGAAATTCTGGATCCGCCTCTGCTTGAGTCTATATTATTTTTTAAGTGTTTAACTGCAAAAGAACATTCCCAGATTTTAAAGAACTTCAAAATAAAGTGAAACTTTAGCGATAAGCTTAAAACAAAGAACTATTAAAAACAGTACTTAACTTTTTTAGTGATTAACTATAACTATCTTAACTTTAGCGAAACTCAGGGACACCTAAAAATAAAGAACTATTACTATCCTTTCAAAGTTCAAACTTACCAAACCTCTCAAGTAAATCTAATAAGAGCAAAGGCATACAGATTTAGCAATAAGCTCATTTGAAATTTCAAAGTCATATCTTAATGACTTTGTAACTTAAACTTAAAAGAATTTTGACGTTTTTGGTTAACCTAAAGTTCTTCCAAGTATATCAATCCTCACATGCATATAGACACAAAATCAACTACCCTATAAATAAGACGGAAAGGAGATGCAGGGGAATGAATCATGTACCACTTCTTTCAACGTTATTGGTCTTATTTTTCTAAGTAATTGTCTTATACCTCAAATACATATCCTTTAAATCATTTGCCGACTTTTCGATAATTTTCGATAATCTTAGTTGCATTCTTATCCCACAACAGCAAAGAAATTGTACTGGTGCAATCCATCACCTTAACTTGTAGCCTATATCTGGAAAGAGTTTGTGTTTTTAAATTTTTAATCTTTAATAATAGTAAACAAAACTGTAAATTATGATCATACCTATGAGTGGCAGATTGAATCTGCTCGCATTTTTTACAATAGAATCCCCCCCCCCCCCCCCCCCCCTTTCTACTTTCTTTGGGCAATTTTTGCATCCTAAATAACACCATCCACGGTCTAATTCTACGTGTACAATAGTTGCTACAACCCAAAAATTTTCTGCTGCGTATAAACATTGTATATACAAATGTTATGTAGAGAAAGATAAGATAAAAGTTGTGCTAATTAAAAATTAACAAAATTAAAAAGCAGGTACTCACATGCTTACGGTCACTCAAATCCTCAATAGTTTTAACATCAATACTTCCAGATGCTAGCTTATCAGCAATAAAATGAGTTTTGTGAGATGAAATTTGAGTAATTCTATAACGACCCGGCCGGTCGTTTTGAGTATTATAACTCGGTCCCCTATTTACTATTCAATTTATGCCTTACAGTTGATTTATAACTTATCGGGTTAGTTGATTCGGGTCCGGAAGGATTTTGGAGTGAAATGAGACACTTAGTCTCATAATTGAAAACTTAAGTTAAAATAGTGACCGGATGTCGACTTATGTGTAAACGACCCCAGAATGGAGTTTTGATGATTCCAATAGCTCCGTATGGTGATTTTGGACTCAGGAGAGTATTCGAAAAATTATTTGGAGGTCCGTAGTAGAATTAGGCTTGAAATGACGAAAGTTGAATTTTTGGAAAGTTTGACCGGGGGGTTGACTTTTTGATATTGGGGTCGGAATCTGATTCCGAAAATTGAAATAGGTCTGTTATGTAATTTATGACTTGTGTGCAAAATTTGAGGTCAATCGGACTTGATTCGATATGTTTCAGCATCGAATGTAAAAGTTGGAAATTTCATAATAGACTAAAGTCAAGTGAGTTCGCACAAGACCTAACTTCAAATGAGCATAACTCTCAGGACATGAAGTGTTATATAGTGTATTACCTATCAAAAGAAAGATCTTTGAGTCTAATTTCTAACGCTTTAAACCGGTTGTTTATTTGGACATTCCTAAAAGAAGTTATGACCAAATTACCAAAGGCTGAAAAAATGCAATTCTGCGACCAATTATGCGATCACAAAACTGCTTCTGCGACCGCAAACTGGTCGCAGAATGGAGCAGAAGAGCCCAGTTCTGGGGACCGATTTTGCGATCAATTTTGCAGCCCGCATATCCATTCTGCGGTCCATTATGCGACCGCAGACCTGCTTTCAGAGGGTTAATTTTTTTATTTTCATAACCCGACCCCATTTTGATAAATAGGCTTTGGGGCTTATTTTGGAGCAATTATCTGATGATTTTAGAGAGAAGTGAGAGTGTTCTAGATAGAAGAAGTAGATGAAGTGTCTTGTTCGTCAAATTCTTATCCAAGCCTTGAAATCCAACGAGAAATCCCTCAAGTTCTTCATCAAAGAGGTAAGGTTCTAACCCTTAATCTTCAATTTTGAGTTAGGGTAATGATGAGTGATTAAGAGTATGATTCTTAAGTGTAAGAGTATTATTTATACGTATCAATAAGGTTTATGGAAAGAGTCTTGAGTTCAAATGGGTAAAGATTGAGTTGAAAATGGTAGAAATCTTCAAAGACTTCAATTGAAGATTTGAGGGTCGAGTTGATGTCGGAATTTGGTAAAATTTATATGGTTGGACTCATGGTTGGATGGGAGTTAATAATTTATAACTTTCATTGGGTTCCGAGATGTGAGCCTCACAAGCAATTTTTGAGTGTAAATTCGGATTTTTGTAGAAAAATTAGTATTTTGATATGAAATAAATTCCTATAATTTGGGTTGACTGAATCATATTAATTGTGACTAGTTTCGAGCCATTCGGAAGTTGTTACGCGCAGAATGAAATTTTTGGAAGCATTGTTTAGCTTGCTCGACATTGGATTCGGCTTGTTCGAGGTAAGTAACTCTTCCAATCTTGGAGCTGAGGGTATGAACCCTGAATGCACGTATTATGTAAATTATTTGGAGGTGACGCATATGCTAGATGACGGGCGTGTGGGCGTGCACCGTAGGAATTGTCACTTGGTCAAATTCCATGGGACTGTATAGTTGAATAATCTGTTGATATCCGTACATTCTTTACATGTTAGAGAAAATTGAGCTGAGACTCGTATTAAAAATCATGCTTAGGCATATGTTGTTATTGTTGGTACTCATTGGGGTCATTTTTGTGGTTGAATAATATGTTCAAATTGTAATTTTTCACTCAATCATGTTTATTCATTTCATATCATACCTCAGTCTCTCTTATTTATTGTTGATGCATCATATCATTGTTGTTGGGCTGCTTATCATAATTTCTGAGAGCCCGAGAGACTGGAGAGGTTGATGACTGAGTGAGGCCTAGGGCCTAATTGTGAGGATATTTATGGATCGGACTGCACGTCGCAGCATGTTTATTGATTTATGCCATGATTGGCTTGATATAGCGTTTGGGCTAAAGGAGCCCTTCCAGAGTCTGTATACACCCCCAGTGAGTGCAGGTATCTACTGAGTGCGAGTGCCGAGCACGAGTGCCAAGTGATTTGGGAGGATTGAGTGACTGTGAGGCATGAGTGACTGTGAGGACTGAGTGAGTGGGAGGACTGAGTGAAATGATACTCTAAGAGTATGCATATGATTTTATCACTGAGTTGCATCGTATTGACATGCACACATGACATACAGGTATAGAGATGAATTTTTTCTCATGATGTACAGTATCACATTATTCATGATTTCTCACACATGTTGACAGATGGGCATAGTGATACAATTGGTTTATACGAGTTATTTGGAAAGAAAATGAAACATCCCATTTATTATTGAAAGGATTTTGGAAAAATCACAGTTTTTAGACTTACTCATATTTTGGTGATTTTAGTAAAAAGAATTGAGTTTTACTATTATATTTGAAAAGAAAAATATTTATTTTTCCGTAACTGTGAACGTACTGAGCACTTTATTATTGAGTTATTCATTGTGCTGCCTCAATTCTGTTGTTATGAGATTTGTTTTCTGGATATTGTTGTGGACTATTGGTTTTGGACCCGACCTTGGTAAAAGCTCGTTACTGTTTTCAACCTAAGGTTAGGTTTGTTACTTACTCAGTACATGAGGTCGGTTGTACTGATACTACACTTCTGCATCTTACGTGCAGATGTTGGGTGCTGATATTGCTGTGTTCGATAGGAGCTGGATTTGAAGATGTATCTGCATTCCGGTTGTAGCTGCCTCTTGTTCATGGTAGCCTTAGATTCATAAAACTCTGTTTATGTACTTCTCAAACAGATGATGTATTTATTTCATACCAGCTTTGTAAACTCTATTCTTAGAAGCTCATGATTTGAACTACTAGTTCTTGGGGAAAAGTATTGGTTTTAGATATTTTCTTTTAATTAATTGCCTTGTTAATTTCATTGGAATCAGATAGTTGGTAATTGGCTTACCTAACGGGTTGGGTTAGGTGCCATCACGACTAGTTAGATTTTGGGTCGTTACAAGGTGGTATCAGAGCACTAGGTTCATAGGTTCTACAAATCATGAGCAAGTGTCTAGTAGAGTCTTGCGGATCGGTATGATGACGTCCATAACTATCTTCGAGAGGCTACAGGGCATTTAGGATCATTTTCCATCTTTCTTTCTTTATCGTATGGAATTGATTTAGCTTGAAATATAACTCCTTGAATTCCTCCCACGCATTCGTATGATCACATGAGCGCTCGGTATCAACTATGTATCGCCGGCTTGTGATTTCAGGGATGATGTGTGAGATGTGTATTCTGTGTTTTGGTGATGGGCCAGTCTGGAGGACTTGAGGCCATGGTTAGACCGCAGCTTAAGCTCGGTAGTTTCAGTTGTAACTTGTACAACTGGACTCATATGTTCGGTAATGACCCTATGAGTGGAATTTGTGACTCGATGAGCGATGGAATGGCTGTGTGATGGGTATGATGTGACCGCGGGATGTGTTAAGACGATTTAAATATGACGAGAAGTGTTTCCTTGAAATGTAAAGGAAATGCCATTGGGAGTACTTGATTTTCGATTTGATGTGACGTAGAGTCTCGAGTATAAATGTTTTGAAGGATCTTTCACGTTGTTAAAATTTGGGACAAATTGAATTCTCAGGTCTGGTAAATGAGTTTGGATTCAGAAAGATTAAGTGATTTCATAGTAATTATAATTGCGAAAGGGTATAACAAGATACCAATTTGAGGCTAAGGAGGTGGGTTATCCCCTGCGAAGAAATCTACGTAGATGTGTTCCTTATAATGTGAATGAAGAGTTTCTTTGCTACCAGCGGGGTGTATGTGTTGAGATATAAATTTGAATCTGGTTGAGAAAGTTGACTTGAGTGTTGAGAGAATAAATGCGAACTTAGCAGACAATTGAGGCATTTTATGGTTGGTGTTGCACGAGCTTGAAAAGAATTTTTGTTGGACCGAATGCAGTATTATGACTGTAAATAAGTATGGGTATTGTGAGTTATGGAGTGTTTTAAAATATGGCTTTGAGCCAAGTGGGGAAGTCTGTTATGGAAAAATCAGTTCATGGGTATGTGTTCATTTTTTTTTGGTATGAGGTTTACTTGGGAATCAGTGATGACTTGCAGAGGTGGAGTTCGAGAATGACTCTAGTAAGGAAATTTCTGGATACGGGTTATATTGCGCTTTATGAGTATATAAAACAATCGTGAGATGAGTGAGTTATTATTTATAAATGATGTAGTGCCCACGGAGTATGAAATTAATCGGTGGTATTAAAAAGTAGAGTTAATTATTTGAGTGTTGTTGTGTGATGTAGCTATTGGGGCAGGTGTCTCTTGGCCCATTTAGGTGGTGTAATTTGGATTTGAACAAAGGGGGAGACTCTCGAGAAAGTCCAATAGGTTCGAGGATCATATATAGTAATTGAGAATGTTTCCGGACTTGGGTATGGATAAAATCTGAGATTTGCATTTAATGACGACTGGACTTGCGGAAATTCTGTATGACTAGGGACTCTATGTTTCAATATAAGGAAGGTAAGAAGAACAATTTTAAATTTACATAAGGTATTTTTTGAGTGAGTGTTACAGTTGTATTTATGGAGGTGCTTAAGAAGAACACAATTGCTTAAGGGCCGTAAGGCGTTGTGGTTCTATGCTAAGGTTTGTGGGGTGAGTGTGGCTAAAGATTGTGGCATTTTAGCAAGGAGAATTATCAATCGGAAGGCAAATTCGGAAGGGACTCAAAGAAATAGGACAACTGGGTAGTAGGCTGGACTAGTATGGTAATGGTAGGATCGGTCCTTTGGGTAATTACGACGTGGTAAGACTTTACAGATGTTTTGATAGCAATATTCTTGGGTTTTGGTGAGCTACGTGGTTTGGTCGAGTTAGAGAAATTTAGTTCTAATAGCTTGGTTATGTGCAGATGGATTTCAAAGTGTTCATGATAGTTTCTACCATAGTTTGAATCAGATACTTTTCTACCGATGTGGAGAACGTGTTGTGTATTGTGATTTTCTCCTGGAAAGAAGCAAAAGAACGGTTTCTAACTAATAGGGTATGTAAATTGTTGGTTACTCAAATTTGATAATAAGATTCTTGTGCTTTTCACATGATGGCATAATAGATGTGGTGTGTTGTGCGGGATTAGGATTTACATGTACAGGGTGACAATTCAGTCTTGAAGAGAAGATAACGAATGTTGGACAACATGGTCAGTTTCAGATATTTCGATGAGTGTTATAACTGCTTGGTAATTCTTGAGAAGGGTGCGCATTTTAGAAGGCGCGTTGTGTTTTGACTTACGGATGTTCATCGGTATTGCAGTACTCACCTGGTTGATAGACTGTTGATATTCAAATTATTGCTATATGGCACAGAAGAATTATGAAAGTATTCCTCATGGGATTATCGTAAATGAAAGATGTGTTAGCCATTTTAGTGCTGGAGTTGGGATCAGTTAAGGTGATTCATATGTTCGATGAATTTGGAGACTGAGAGTTCTCAGAAGTATATTGTTTTGGGTTGTGGCCTATCTGAGGTGAGTATTTTATTTTAACTCAGTGGATGCACTAGTTGCATTAATTATTTGTGATAGCTATGCGCTATAAGTGTGCATATATGTGAGGTTTGAGCCAATGTGCGGGCATTGGGGCAGGTATTTATACTCGAAAGAATGCTTAGGCTATGATTTGCCTAGAGTTGACTGTTAAGCATAAAGTTATAATGTTTCTCGTGTTCTTACATTTATTGAGAACTATCAGGGCTACACTTGTGGTTACAAAGAGGCTAATTCTCTGAATAAATGGGGTAGTTACTATTTCTGCGTTAAATTGCTGATTTGAAGTGTGATAGCGGACTTTGCACATGCTTACACTATGGTATTTATACCAGTCCAGGAGCATGAGAATCTTATTTCATTATCATATACACGTGTACTTGTTTAATTGCTCTTGTATGATATGCTGGGACTAGAGGCCTGTGACCATGCCGGGCGATTCATATTATTGGCATGTGAGTTATCCGTGCCGTGTGTGGGAATTCTATTTCTATGATAATTTATCTGATTCATTAATTTCCTTCCTCTACAGTTATGCACATATGCCTACGGTTATCCTCGTCACGAAATTTGAGGAGTTGGTTGTAACATTGTGGTTGTGGTGGTGCTTGTTGAACTTACAATATGGTTCTCTTCCTTGAGACATCTCCCATATTTGGGTACACGGATTGCGCAGTAGTGGTTGGAGCTATATTGATATGGCGTGTCTGTGGGATAGTTGTGTTTAATAATATAAGGTCATTGGACCTAGAATGAGTACTATCAGGTTTGAAACAGTATATTCGGGAAAATAATATTGCAATTCGATTTAGAAAGTAATTATTGTTCTGGTTGGGGAGAGAGAGCTCCATTACTTGTTGATCTGATAAGGGGTCTTGAGATTTCTACGTGTTTCTTTCATTATCAGCAGTGTGCAAAAGTTTTAGAATGAGGTTATTTTTGATATGGTGTTTAATACTATTACCGGGTTACTTTGGAGTAGTTAATGTGATAGAAAATGGTGTTGCGAGCATGCGAGTTGTGTAGTATGTTAAGTGATTATATCTGGGGTTATGGTTAGGGCTCATTACAGCTTGTTCAGACTTATACAACGTGTTAATGTGAGATTCAGGTCTTGAAAAGAAATTCTGAATATTGAAAATTGAATTTCAAGGTTTATGGACTAAGGTTGAAGTAACGATTTTTAGTTATGTTGTGTTGTCAGGCCTATACAATTTACACGGAATAGGGTGGTTTGGGATCACCCCGGGTACATGTGTGGTGAGATGGAACAGTGATGTGGTGGCTTGGAAAAAACTCATGGCACATTCGAGGACGGACGTATGTTTAAGTGTGGGAGAATGTAACGACCCGACCGGTCGTTTTGAGTATTATAACCTCGTTCCCCCATTTACTGCTCAATTTATGTCTTACAGTTGATTTATGACTTATCGGGTTAGTTGGTTCGGGTCCGGAAGGATTTCGGAGTAAAATGAGACACTTAGTCTCATAATTGAAAACTTAAGTTAAAATAGTGACCGAATGTCGACTTATGTGTAAATGACCCTGGAATGGAGTTTTGATGATTCCAATAGCTCTGTATGGTAATTTTGGACTTAGGAGCATGTTCGGAAAATTATTTGGAGGTCCGTAGTAGAATTAGGCTTGAAATGGCGAAAGTTGAATTTTTGGAAAGTTTGACCGGGGAGTTGACTCTTTGATATTGCGGTCGGAATCCGATTACGGAAATTGGAATAGGTCCATTATGTCATTTATGACTTGTGTGCAAAATTTAAGGTCAATCGGACTTGATTCGAAAGGTTTCGGTATCGAATGTAAAAGTTGGAAATTTCATAATAGACTAAAGTCAAGTGAATTCGCACAAGACCTAATGTCAAATGAGCATAACTCTTAGGACACGAAGTGTTATATGGTGTATTACCTATCACATGAAAGATATTTGAGTCTAGTTTCTAACGCTTCAAACCGTTCGTCATTTGGACATTCCTACAAGAAGTTATGACCAAATTACCAAAGGCTAAAAAAATGCAATTCTGCAACCAATTATGCGATCGCAAAACCGCTTCTACGACCGTAAACTGGTCGCAGAATGGAGCAGAAGAGCCCAGTTCCGGGCACCGATTTTTTGATCAATTTTGTAGACCACATACCCATTCTGCGGTCCATTATGCGACCGCAGACCTGCTTTCGGAGAGTTAATATTTCTATTTTCATAACCCGACCCCATTTTGATAAATAGGCCTTGGGGCTTATTTTAGGGCAATTATCTGATGATTTTAGAGAGAAGTGAGAGTGTTATAGAGAGAGAAAGTAGATGAAGTATCTTGTTCATCAAATTCTTGTCCAAGCCTTGAAATCCAACGAGAAATCCCTCAAGTTCTTCATCAAAGAGGTAAGGTTCTAACCCTTAATTTTCAATTTTGAGTTTGGGTAATGATGGGTGATTAAGAGTATGATTCTTGAGTGTAAGAGTATTATTTATACGTATCAATAAGGTTTATGGAAAGAGTCTTGAGTTCAAATAGGTAAAGATTGGGTTGAAAATGGTAGAATTCTTCAAAGACTTCAATTGAAGATTTGAGGGTCGAGTTAATGTCGAAATTTGGTGAAATTTATATGGTTAGACTCATGGTTGGATGGGCGTTAATAATTTGTAACTTTCGTTGGATTCCGAGACATGGGCCCCACGGGCGATTTTTGAGTGTAAATTCGGATTTTTGTAAAAAAATTAGTATTTTGATATGAAATAAATTCCTATAATTTGGGTTGACTGAATCAAATTAATTGTGACTAGATTCGAGCCGTTCGGAAGTTGTTATGCGTAGAATGAAATTTCTGGAAGCATTGTTTAGCTTGCTCGATATTGGATTCGGCTTGTTCGAGGTAAGTAACTCTTCTAATCTTGGAGCTGAGGGTATGAACCCTGAATGCACGTATTATGTGAATTGTTTGGAGGTGACGCACATGCTAGATGATGGGCGTGTGGGCGTGCACCGTAGGAATTATGACTTGGTCAAATTCCATGGGACTGTATAGTTGAATAATCTATTGATATCCGTATATTCTCTACGTGTTAGAGAAAATTGAGCTGATACTCGTATTAAAAATCATGCTTAGGCATATGTTGTTATTGTTGGTAACCATTGGGGTCATTTTTGTGGTTGAGTAATATGTTCAAATTGTAATTTTTCACTCAATCATGTTTATTCATTTCATATCATACCTCAGTCTTTCTTATTTATTGTTGATGCATCATATCATTGTTGTTGGGCTGCTTATCATGATTTCTGAGAGCCCAAGAGACTGGAGAGATTGATGACTGAGTGAGGCCGATGGCCTAATTATGAGAATATTTATGGATCGGGCTGCACGCCGTAATATGTTTATTGATTTATGCCATGATTGGCTTGATATAGC
Organism: Nicotiana tomentosiformis; assembly: GCF_000390325.3. Classification (NCBI taxonomy): domain Eukaryota; kingdom Viridiplantae; phylum Streptophyta; class Magnoliopsida; order Solanales; family Solanaceae; genus Nicotiana; species Nicotiana tomentosiformis. The sequence continues at coordinate 97,998,359 of NC_090813.1, read as the reverse complement.
GCTTGAGCTGAAGGAGCCTTTCCGGAGTCTGTACACACTTCCAGTGAGTGCAGGTACCTACTGAGTGCGAGTGCGAGTGCCGAGCGCAAGTGTCGAGTGATTTGGGAGGATTGAGTGACTGTGAGGACTGAGTGAAATAATACTCTGAGAGTGTGCATATAATTTTATCACTCAGTTGCATCTCATTTACATGCACGCATGACATACAAGCCTAGAGATGGATTTTTTCTCATGTTGTACAGTATCACATCATTCATGATTTCTCACACATGTTGACAGATGGGCATAGTGATGCAATTGTTTTATACGAGTTATTTGGAAAGAAAATAAAACATCTCATTTATTATTGAAAGGATTTTGGGGAAATCACAGTTTTCAGACTTACTCATATTTTGGTGATTTTTGTGAAAAGAATTGAGTTTTACTATTATATTTGAAAAGAAAAATATTTATTTATTCGGAACTGTGAACGAACTGAGCACTTTATTATTGAGTTATCCATTGTGCTGCCTCAATTCTGTTGTTATGAGATTTGTTTTCTGGATATTGTTGTGGACTATTGATTTTGGACGCGGCCTTGGTAAAAGCTCATCACTGCTTTCAACCTAAGGTTATGTTTGTTACTTACTCAGTATTGTTACTTACTCAGTACAAGAGGTCGGTTATACTGATACTACACTTCTGCACCTTGCGTGCAGATGTAGGCTGCTGATGTTGCTGTGTTCGATGGGAGTTGGATTTGAAGATGTATATGCGTTCCGGTTGTAGCTGCCTCTTGTTCATGGTAGCTTTAGATTCATAAAACTCTATTTATGTACTTCTCAAATAGATGATGTATTTATTTCATACCAGCTTTGTAAACTCTATTCTTAGAAGCTCATGATTGTACTACCAGTTCTTGGGGAAAAATATTGGTTTTAGATATTTTCTTTTAATTAATTGCCTCATTAATTTTATTGGAATCAGATAGCTCGTAATTGACTTTCCTAACGGGTTGGGTTAGGTGCCATCACGACTAGTTGAATTTTGGGTCGTGACAAATTCTTTGTGAGCTTTCTCCACGCACAGAAACTATTATGTTTCATTTTTTAAATTGAGGTACGTTAATAAATATTAAGACTAAAATATAATTTGAAATATACATAAATTAAGTATAACTTATAGACCTGGAGCAAAAGTTAACAACTTGAGGAAGATTTGAATTGATCCAAAGTTTCTACGTGTGCCAAGTGTTCCTCACCGAATATTGTTCTGCACACATAAAAGTAATTTTTAAGAGTTTACTAATTGTATAGAGACATTGTATTGTAAAGTAAATGGATAATTTAATAACCTCGATATCGATGTTCTCTAATTAATTGCATGATGCGACAAGCTTATCATTGGATCCATTCAAAAGTGGCTTGATCTGTTCGACAAAGTCTCTCCAAAGAGTTGCAAAAATGTTATTGCTACTACAATTATTATAAGGTTAAGCATAGGAATCAAAATAAAGAATTGTTGAAATATTTACTTAGTTTAATACATTGTGACAAACTTACGCATAATCTTGTATCTCAATGTTCATGAACATACGGATGCTATTATCTTATTTGATAGATTGTATGTCCTCAATCCTCATAACTCACAATTTCGCCAATAACATCTACAATAACATTGACCAAGGAAATATGTGCAAAATTAGTAATCATTATGCAACATAAATAAAGATTGTAAAAGAATTATTAAATTTCATGATTTACCTAAGATATAGCAATTGGTATACCAAACATATAAGACAGAAAAGAGATTACAGAATATTAACTTAAACTGAAAATTGTATTCTTATAAGACATAAATCAGATTGTCATTTTCGATGGAGGACGCCTCAATTTTACAATTACTTTTCATTAGTTACCACAAAAACAAGTAGTTAGCTTTGAGGTACGTATAGCAACTTAAGTAAAATATTTGGCAGGAATTTGATTATGAGTGTCTTGCCTAACATACCATCTGCATTTACTCTTAGGTGAAACAAACTGCTAGTTTAAGGCAATGGGTGTGTCACGACCCGAAATTTCTACCTTCGGGATCGTGATGGCGCCTAACATTTCACTTGCTAGGCAAGCCAACGTTAGAATGTAATTCGTCATTTTAACATAATTTTAAATTAATTAATAACAAAGAAACAAATACGAAAATAAAGTCCTAAATAAAGTGAATAATCCATAATAATCGCGATGTCTAAATATCATCCCAGAACTGGAGTCACAAGTGCACGAGCTTCTAGAATAATACAAATAAGGCTCTGAATAAAATAAAGCTGTCTAAAAGAAAACACACAGCTAAAATAAAGTAGAAGGGGACTTCAGAACTGCGGACGCTGTGCAGTTATACCTCAAGTCTCCTTTGGGTAGCTGAAATCCGAGCAATCCTACAGTACGCCGCTGGGACCAACTCCAAAATCTGCACAAGAAGTGCAGAGTGTAGTATAAATACAACCGACCCCATGTACTCTGTAAGTGCCGAGCCTAACCTCGACGAAGTAGTGACGAGGCTAAGGCAGGTCACTTACATTAACTTGTATGCAATAATAATAATAACAACAATAATAGAAATAAAATATATAACTCATTTCAACAGTTGAAACCAACTCGGCAGTCATAACCAATTATCATTTCAATCAATTTTCGTTGCGGTATGCAATCCACTCCAACAATATAATTCTTCAATAAATTTCCGTTGCGGCGTGCAACCTGCTCCAATAATATAAACTTAAAATATAATTTGTTGCGGCGTGCAACCCGATCTCCCAATATATTTCTTTCATTTCCGTTGCAGCGTGCAACCTGCTCCAACAATATAATTTAATAACTTTTAAATAAAAGAAATACTCCCATAAATACCACATTCAGTAAGAAATTATTAGACAACAAGGCACACAATATTTATAAATTATTTCGGAAACAAGTAATGACAAGTAGCAATTAATTGGGAAAATCAAGGAGAAAATAGGTAATTTCATGTTTAATATGCTTAATGTCAAGTAGCAATTAAGACATATAAATCAAATAAGCATGTAACAATTATTGCATGAATTCAAAAATTAAAATTTAACAAAGAATATGAGAGAAATAATTATTATGGCAATTAATTCATGTCTTAAAAATAATTTATAATTTTTAAATAATTATGCAAACAATTAATTTGACAAAGTATAGGCACTCGTCACCTTGCCTATACATCATACACATGAAATTCACGTAACAAATAATAATTCGAGGGTTCTATTCCCTCATATCAAGGTTAACCACGACACTTACCTCGCTTGCAACCAAATTCAAGATTCCAATACAAATCGTAAACAATCAGAAATCATCAAATCTAGTCATAAACAATCCAATATACTCAATACAAATCGTAGAAATTAATTTCGTATGAAATTACAAATTTTTCGGAATAAATCCGAAATTCATCTAAAAAATCAACAGTGGGACCCACGTCTCTAATCCCGAAAAACCATACAAAATCCAAACACTCATTCCGATACGAGTTCAATCATACAAAAATTATTGAATTCCGACATCGGATTGACCTTCAAATCTAAATTTTACATTTTTGGAAGATTTTATAAAAATCTGATTTTTCTTCCATAAATTCATGAATTCATGATGTAAATGAGTATGGAATCACGGAATATAATCAATATAGGATAAGGAACACTTACCCCAATGAATTTCCTCTACGGTCCGTACTTTTCCAAAAGTTCTAGAATAATATTAGAGTGCCGAAACGCCCAGACTCGCTCAAAACTCACCCCGAAGATCACCGAGCCACTCGGGATCCCGTTCAATTATACCAACCAGCACTATAATATAATACGGACTTACTCGGGGTCTCAAATAACATCAAAATTATAATTCACACCTTGATTCGGAGTTAAGAGTTTTAAACTTTTCCATTCACAAAACTTGTGCCGAAATATGTTAAATGAATCCGGAATGACTTCAAATTTGGCACACAAGTCATAAATGACATAATAGAGCTATTTCAATTTTCAGAATTGGATTTCGACCCCGATATCAAAAAGTCAAATCGTGGTTAACTTTGGAAATCTTTAGCCTTTAAATTTCTAGTTTCCGTTAAATGGTCATAACTTGAGTTAGGGACCTCCAATTTAAATTTCGGGAATACGTCTAAGTCCCAAATCATGATACGGACCTACCGGAACCATCAAAATACTGATCCAGGTTCGTTTGCTCAAAATGTTGACCAAAGACGGTTTTAAAACTCTATTTCACATTTTAATCAATATTTTATATAAACACTTTCCGGAAAATTATGCGGACTGTGCACGTGAGTCAAGGAATGATAAATAGTACTTTTCAAGGTCTTAAAACACAAAATTCAATACTCTCTCTATTTCAATTTAGATGAGGTAGTTTGACTTGGCACGAAGTTTAAGAAAAAAGAAGACTTTTGAAACTTGTGGTCTTAAAAGCTTAAGGGGTAAAAGCTTTGCGGGACCATAATATTTGTGTGGTTATAGAAGCTTCTCATTAAGGGTAAAATGGATAAAATAAAGAGTTTAAAGTTGAATTATTTCCAAATTTAGAAATATGTCATTTATTTTGGAACAGATTAAAAAGGAAAGTACCTCATCTAATTTGAAACGGAAGGAGTATTAAATTTAAAGATGACCCAAAAGGTTCGTCCCCAAATGGAATTAGAAAAGTACCTGAGCTGGTGAAAAGGTATGGATATTTACTCTGCATGTCCGACTCGGACTCCCAGGTAGATGCTTCTACCGACTGACCTCTCCATTGCACCCTAACTGAAGAATAACTCTTAGACCTCAACTGTCGGACCTACCGGGCTAGAATAGTTGCTGACTCCTCCTCATAAGTCAAATCTTTGTCCAATTGGATTGAGCTGAAATCTAACACATGAGACGGATCACCATGATATTTTCGGAGCATAAACACATGGAACACCAGATGAACTGCTGATAAACTAGGTGGTAATGCAAGTGTGTAGGTTACTTCGCCCACCCTTTCAAGAATTTTGAAGGGTCCTATATACCTAGGGCTCAACTTGCCCTTCTTTTCGAACCTCATTACACCTTTCATAGGTGAAACCCAGAGCAATACTCTTTCTCTAACCATGAATGCAATATCACGAACTTTACAGTCGGCATAACTCTATTGCCTAGACTGAGCTGTGCAAAGTCGATCCTAAATAATTTTGACCTTATCCAAGGCATCCTGTACCAAATCGGTACCTAACAACCGAGCCTCTCCCGGTTCAAACCAGCCAACTGGAGAACGACGTCGCCTTCCATATAATGCCTTATATGGAGCCATCTAAATGCTCGACTGGTTAGATATTATTATAAGCAAACTCTGCAAGTGGCAAGAACTGATTCCAAGAACCTCCAAAGTCTATAACACAAGCGCGAAGTATATCTTCCAATATCTGTGTGATGACCCGATAGGTTATTTTATGTTTTAGAACTGAATTCTGGGCCATGAAGCTTTTATGTCAAAAACTGAGAGAATATGAATTTTTTATCTTAAAATCTATTTGAGTTAATTTCGATCAACGTTTTGAGCAAACAGACCCGCATTCATGTTTTGACGGTCCCGTTGGGTTTGTATCGTGATTTAGGACTTGGCTGTATGCCCGGAATTGAATTCGGAAGTCCCTAGCCCGACTTATCGGACTTTGTTGAAATTTGAAAGTTAAAGGCTTAATGATTTTGAAATATTTGATCAATATTTGATTTATTGAATATCGGATCCGTATTTTGGTTCCAGAACCCGGTATAGGTCCAATACCATATTTATGACTTGTCTGTGAAATTTGGTGAAAAACTGAGTTGGTTTGACGTGATTCAGACGTCCGGTTGTGAAAATAAAAATTTTAAAGTTTTCTTAAAAATTTCCTTTGATTTGGTGTCCGATTCGTAGTTCTAGGCGTTATTTTGGTAATTTGATCATGCGAGCGAGTTCGTATGATGTTTTAGGACTTGTGTGCATGTTTGGTTTGGAGCCCCGAGGGCTCGGGTGAGTTTCGGATAGGCTACGGAGTGAATTTGGACTTATAACATTGCTGGTGTTCTTCAGTTTTTGTTGCAGGCCTTAGATCTCGCAATTGCGAGATCAATCATTGCATTTGCGACCACTATTGGGTTCGCATTTGTGATCTACTCATCGCATTTGCGAAGAGTAGCTGGGGAGGCCAGAGTTCGCATTTGCGAACAATGTTTCGCATTTGCAATGAGAGCTGGGAGGGAGATTCTTCGCATTTGCGATCACTGGGTCGCATTTGCGATCAAGCCAGACTTCGCATTTGCGAACTATTCTTCGCATTTGCGAAGAAAGCAGAGGTGTGATGATTCTCGCATTTGCGGGGTTCGCACTTGCGAACCCCAGGTCGCAAATGCGACATCTGCAACTGATCAAATATGACTTAGACAGGATTTTTGGTTCATTCTTAAAATTTTCAAACTCAAGAGCCCTAGAGGCGATTTTCCAAAGAAATGTTCTTCCCCAAAACATTGGTAAGTGATTCTAAACTAGTTTCTTTCAATCTTTCACTAATTTTCCTAATATTTCAACCTAAAATCTAGAGTTTTCATGGTGAAAATTGGGGGGTTTTGGGTAGAAATTAGGGATTTGGTAAATTAGGGATTTAGACATCAAATTGAGGTCGGATTCCAAAACAAATTACATAACGGGGCTCGTGGGTGAATGGCTAATTGGGTTTTGGTCCGAACTTCGGGATTGGACCAATCGGGCCTGGGAGTTGACTTTTGTTGACTTTTTCAATAATGACCTAAATTGAATCCTTTGCAATAATGGATAGTTCATAAGGTTTAATTTGAATCGTTTGGTTGGTAACTTGCTAGATTCTATTGGTTCGGAAGCTCGTTTGAAAGGCAAAGCTGTGATTGAGCTTTGAGTGGACCTTTGGAGCGAGGTAAGTGTCGTGGTTAACCTTGACTCGAGGGATTAGGATTGGTTTGCCTATTTGCTACATGTTTAGATATTGGGTACAATGTATATGTGAGGTGACGAGTACTTATGCGTTGTTATCGGGTTAAAGCATGCATGTGGGACTTGTTCCTTGTAGTTTATTGCTTACTTTGATCTTGTTATCCATGCCTATACTACTTACTTACTAAATTGATCGTTCTTATCATGTTTACGGGCTTTTGTAATAATTGAGTATTGATTCCAAAGTTGAGATTGGTATTGTGGAACCATTGTTGAAGTAAGGCTTGTTCTTGTTGATTCTATCTCCCTGCTATTACTTGTTCATTGTTATGTGGTAAGGGAGAGTGTTAGTGCACGAAGGGTGATGTCGTGCCATATTATGAGTGTTAATGCACAAAGAGTGATGCCGTGCCATATTATGAGTGTTAATGCACGAAGGGTGATGCCGCGCCATATTGTGAGTGTTAATGCATGAAGGGTGATGCCTTGCCATGTTATGAGAGTTGATGCACGAAGGGCCGTGCAATTTTCTTCATTGTGTTTAGTTGTTTTCACTGGTTAAAAGCATGTTGACTGTTCTAGTTATCATTTCCGTCTTATATCTTGTGCCCCTTTAGCATGTCCCCCTCCCAATAGTACATGTTTAGCTGTTATTGTTGTTTTCTTGTACATATACTGTTATCTGCACAGGTTTATTATGTGGGTATCTTGTCATAGCCTCGTTACTACTTCGTCGAAGTTAGGCTCGACACTTATGAGTACAAGGGGTCGGTTGTACTCATACTATACTCTGCACTTCTTGTGCAGATTTTGGTATCGGCCCTAGCTGATCGCGAGGCTTAGCAGTTGACTTGCTTATTGGAGACTCAAGGTAGATCTGCTGGCATCCGCAGACCTTGGAGTCCCCTTCTGACTCCCCTATTTTTACTGTATCTTTTTATTCAGAACGGTTGTATTTCTTTCAGACTTTGTTTGTTGAAAATCTTAGAAGCTCGTGAGATGTGACTCCAGATCCGAATTGTCTCAGATATTATGGACTTTATGTTATTTCGCACTCGGTTTTATTTTATTTTGGTTTAATTGACCGTATCTATTGAATTGAATAATAATTGACTTAACGGTTTCATTAGGCGCCATCACGGTCCTGAAGGTGGGAATTCCGGGTCGTGACAATCTGAATGGTGCGCTCTGACTATCCGTTTATCTGTGAATGAAATGATGTACTCAACTCAACCCGCGTGCCTAACTCATGTTGTACAACCCTCCAAAATTGTGAGGTAAACTGCGTACCTCGATCTGAAATAATAGACACAGGCACACCATAAAGGCAGACAATCTCACGAATGTAAATTTTGGCTAACCGCTCTAAAGAATAGGTAACTACCACTGGAATGAAATGTGCTAACTTGGTCAACATGTCCACAATGACCCAAACTGCGTCAAAATTTCTCTGAGTCCATGGGAGCCCAACAACAAAATCCATAGTGATACGCTCCGACTTCCACTCAGGAATTTCTAACTTCTGAAGCAAACCACTAGGTCTCTGATGCTCGTACTTGACTTGTTGACAATTTAGACACCGAGCTACATATGCAACTCTATCCTTCTTCATTCTTCTCCACAAATAATATTGCCGTAAATCTTGATACATTTTGGCGGCACCTGTATGAAAAGAATACCGGGAATTGTAGGCCTCTTCCAGAATTAATTCACGAAACCCATCCATATTAGGCACAAAAATACGACCCTGCATTCGCAGAAGTCCATCTTCCCCCACAACAACCTATTTGGCATCACCGTGCCGCACCATGTCCTTAAGGATAAGTAAATGAGGATCATCATACTGCCGCTCTCTGATGTGCTCATATAAAGAAGACCGAATGACTGTGCAAGCTAGAACCCGACTGGGTTCTGAAATATCTAACCTCACGAACTGATTAGCCAAAGTCTGAACATTTGCAATGGTCTCTCACCCACCGAAATATACGCAAGACTGCCCATACTCACAACCTTTATACTCAAAGTATCGGCCACCACATTGGCCTTTCCAGGGTGATACAAAATAGTGATATCATAGTCCTTCAACAGCTCCAACCATCTTCTCTGCCTCAAATTGAGATCCTTTTGTTTGAACAAATATTATAAGCTACGATGATCAGTAAATACCTCATACTAGACACCGTAAAGGTAATGCCTCCAAATCTTCACTGCATGAACAATGACTGCCAATTCTAATTCATGAACAAGATAATTTTTCTCGTGAACTTTCAACTACCGCGATGCATATGCAATCACTTTGCCATCTTGCATCAATACTGCCCCAAGCCCAATGCGAGATGCATCACAATATACCGTATACGATCCTGAACCAGTGGGTAATACCAGCACTGGCGTCGTAGTCAAAGTAGTCTTGAGCTTCTGAAAGCTCAACTCACACTTGCCTAACCATCCGAATGGAATACCTTTATGGGTCAGTCTAGTCAATGGGCTTGCAATAGATGAAAAACCCTCTACGAACCGACGATAATAACATGCCAGACACAGAAAACTCCGAATCTCTGTAACTGAAGTAGGTCTAGGCAAATTTTGAACAGCCTCAATATTCTTAGGATCCACCTTTATACCTTCTACTGATACAACATGCCCCAAAAAGGCAACTGAGTTTAACCAAAACTCGCATTTTGAAAATTTGGCATTTAACTAATTATTCTTGAGAGTCTGAAGCACAATTCGAAGATGTTGCTCGTGCTCCTCTTGTCTGCTGGAGCAAATCAAGATATCATTAATGAACACAACCATAAAAGAATCTAAATAGGGTTTGAACACCCGGTTCATCAAATCCATAAATGTTGTTGGGGCATTAGTCAGCCCAAATGACATCACTAGGAATTTGTAATGCCCATACCGAGTCCGAAAAGCTGTCTTAGGGATATCGGATGCCCTAATCTTCAACTGATGGTAACCAGACCTCAAATAGATCTTTGAAAATACCTTGGCAACCTGAAGCTGATCGAATAAGTCATCAATTCTTGGAAACTGATATTTGTTTTTATAGTGGCCTTATTCAACTACTGATAATCTATACACATCTGCATAGAACCATCTTTCTTCTTTGCAAACAATACTGGTGCACCCCAAGGCGAGACACTGGGTCTAATGAATCCCTGATCAAGCAAGTCTTGTAACTGCTCCTTCAATTCTTTCAACTCCGACGGGGCCATACAGTTTGGTGGGATAGAAATGGGCCGAGTGCCCGGAGCTAAATCAATACAGAAGTCAATATCTCTGTCGGGTGGCATCCCCGGCAGGTCTGTATGAAATACATCTGGAAATTCACGGACAACTGGAACTGAATCCATAGAAGGAACATCCTCACTAAAATCCTGAATATGAGCCAGATAAGCTAGACAACCCTTCGCGACCATACGACGAGCCTTCACATAAGAGATAACCCCGCTGGTGGAATGGCCAAGAGTCCCTTTCCACTCTAGTCGAGGTAACCCCAACATGGATAAGGTCACCATTTTGGTGTGACAATCCAATATAGCTTGATAAGGTGAAAACCAATCCATACCCAAGATAACATCAAAATCTACCTGGTCAAGATGTATAAGATCCACGTAGTCTCAAGACTACCAACAGTAACCACACATGAACGATAGACATGATATACTACAATATAGTCTCCCACAGGTGTAGATACACACACAGAAACACTCATAGAATCACGAGTATTAGGCCAAGTGAAGTTTTATTTTACAGATTAACAAAGGAAGCTCAAGCATGAACCAGGTCCATCCCCTATGTACACAGACACGGGCAGATTCGAGCATGAGGAATGTACGTGAAGGAGATAAGCTTAACTTGTTATATCTGATATCTCGTGATCGAAAAGGTTGCATACTTTATAAAGAGAAGGACTCCTTACTCAAAGAGAACACTATCCAAGATAAGGGAGGAGTTAGAAGTTGAGGATAACTAGAACTCTTCCACCAAGGAAGAGTAGCATTAGAACTCTAGTTATTTCCCATTCTACTAACTCTATATATTGCAGGATGTTCTCATTCTACGGTGTCGCACAAAAGCAGAAGTTAAACGTGAGTTGAGAGCAAAATAGCAAGGCATTATGCAACCAATTCTTGTGTGATTCAATTGTGGGAACCTGAAGCTACATGAACCAGATAGAAGAACCAGTTCCAAGTGTCTGTCTTTTATTCTAGTTAAATTGTAGTAGGTGGTTTTCAATTTGTACCTTTCAGCTTTATCTAGAGGCAATTGTAATAGGTACTCTAAGTATTCAAGTTAACTGAAAGTTGTCGCAACAGTTAGAGGTTGGTTTCCACAACGGGATTAGAGTTAATCCTTAGGTTTACAAAGAGTTTTGTAAATGCTGTTTCGGATCATTGATTTAGTGAAATGTTGGAGAAAATCCTACTGAGTAGTAGGTCGTATTTTTTTCACCTTTTGAGCCAGGTGTTTTCCACGTAAAAATACTTATGTTCTTTACTTTCCGTATTTACTATTTCAGCAACAGTTGGTTAATGAACACTTAGAAGAACCATGTCTTTTAGTAGTCAGTACACGTGAAAATCAGACACCACATAAATCACCCTCCTTTTGTGTGATATTAACATATAAAACTTCAATTGGTATCAGAGCAGGTTATCCTTGAAGAAGCTAACACCTTAGGAGAAGATCAAGATGAGTGCACCACTTAAAAACTGGGAAGGACAATCCACTGCTAGGATACTGCTCTTCAACGGCCAGTATTACTCTTGGTGAAAAAACAGGATGAGAGCTCACATCATAGAAGAATACTATGAGCTATGGGACATTATCACAGATGTCCCACTGGCTACCATAAAGATAAATGCCGATGGAGAAGAGGTGCCAAAGACAAGAGCTAATTGCGCTATTGACGACTTGAGAAAACGGGAGAAGAATGCTAAAGCCAAGAAATGGCTTGTTTGTGGACTCGGTCCAGATGAGTACAGTAGAATCCAAAGTTGTACCACTACTAAGGAAATCTGAGACACTTTATAAGTGGCCCATGAAGGAACACCTCAAGTGAAGAGGTCCAGAGGAACTCTACTGTATTCTCAATATGAGAACTTTACCATGAAGGAAGGGGAAACCATTCAAGAGATGTACACAAGGTTCACTACATTGACAAATGAACTAAAGTCTCTTGGAAGGAATATTCCTGAAGAAGATAGAGTTGAAAAGATTTTGACAAGGGTTCTGCCTGTTACTTGGGAGAGCAAAATCACTGCCATTCAGGAATCAAAGAACATATCCACTCTCCCATTGGATGAGTTAATTAGAAATCTCACTGCTTATGAACTTAGTAGACAAACCATTAAAATGGATGTACCTAAGAAGGAAAGGAGCCTGGCACTCAGAATCACTGAAGGTTCTGATCTAGAAGATGATGAAGTGGCTATGATCACCAAGGATTTCAAGAAGTACTTGAGGAAAGGAAAGGGTCCTTCAAGAAGTGGAAGCTATAGTAAATCAAACGTTTCTGAGAGGTAAACCAATGATGGATGTTACAAATGTGAAAAGACTGATTACCATATAAAAAACTGTCCCCAATGGGAAATTGAGTGGAAAAAGGAAAGAGCTGAACGAAGGAACAGGAAGAAGGAACAGGTTCAACCCAAGAAAAGCAACAACAAAGGATCAACCAAGGCTATGGTCGCTGCTTGGGGAGAAATCTCATATGAAAGCTCAGATGATGATGATGGGGATGAATAAGCACTTATGTCTATTGGAGAATCTGATGAAGAAACTGAGGTAAGTGTAATTCATCTCAAAGATAAAACTAAGTTATTGTCTAAAGAAAGGTTGTCTGAGTTGCTTATAGAACTAATTGATGAATCTGAGGATGTAAGTAATGAAAAGGAACAGCTGTCTAAATAATGTGTGATTTTGAAGGCTAAGTGCAAAAACCTAAAACTTAGGATTAGTGAAACTGAAAGAAAAAATGTTGTGTTGAAGAACCAGGTTCATGCACTTGACTCAACTGTCCTAGAGCTTAGATATGAAAATCTAGAACTAAAATTAGGAACAGGTAAAAGGATAGCTGATCACACACAACTCACTCTAGAAGAAAACGTAGGTAAAATGAAAGATGAGCTGTATAAAAGGGATGAGCAAGTAAACATTCTAAAGGAGGATTTAAGCAAGGTCAAGCATGAGCTAGACAGAACTTGTAAATGGAACAGGTCCTCCGGTGCACTTTCATGGCTACAGGAACATCATAGTAGCAAGAGAAGAGGACTTGGCTTTGGGAGCCTGACACCTAAATGGAATCCTAAAAGCAAGTACCTCAAACTTTCTGAGAACAATATTTGCACACACTGTGGTAAAACAGGTCTCTATAAAAGTGAATGCACTGCAAAAGAAAATGCAAGCCAAAAGAACAAAGAGTTTGTTCAAGGGAAAACTAGGCTACCAAGTTGGGCTAAAAAGAATTTAATTCATCCTTTTGCCAATAGAAAGGGACCCAAACTAGTTTGGATTTCTAAGACTAACCCCTGATTTCTTTTTGCGGGTCCAAGTGAAGGGGAGCAGTCAAATATGGTACATGGATAGTGGCTGCTCAAAGCATATGACAGGAAACAAAACCAGTTCCTTTCACTTGAGGACCTCAAATGAGGAAATGTCTCCTTTGAAAATGGGAAGAAAGTGAGATCATTGGGGTTGGAAAGGTAAGTAAGACTGATTCTCACTCTATTGAGAATGTCTACTTGATAGATGGACTAAAGTACAGTATAATAAGTATATCACAATTATGTGATAGAGGTAGCATGGTAGCATTCACCTATACCAAATGCTTTGAGACTAATCTTACCACTGACAAGATTGTTTTGCAGGGAAAAAGAGTGAACAATATATATGTTGTAGATCTGTCCATACTTTCAGAAAATAAACTCACTTACTTAAGTGTGTTGGATAATGATCCCCTCCTTGGCACAAGAGACTTGGAAATGCCAGTCTGAGTCAACTCAACAAATTAGTCTCCAAGGACCTGGCGATAGGGTTGTGCATTTGGATCGGATATCCAAAATCTGAACCGATCCGCTCAATTTCAGATTTCGGATTTTGCATTTTGGATATTTGGATCGGATTTCGGATTATGATTATTAAAATTTCGAATATTCGGATCGGATTCGAATTAGTATAAATATAACCCGATCCGATCCGAAATCTAAAATTATAAAGGCAAGTATAAATACCAAACTTTAATTTTAGGGTTAGGTCTTTATTTCATTTTCACTTTCAGTCTGCCTCTGCGTAACAAAGTTCACTTCAAAGAAACTTATGCCCTCTTGCTCTGTCTGTTCCCTCCGCTTCTCTTCTCTGTGTTCTGATTATCGACGGCGACCGGGCAAAGGTAAGACGGACTCCTTCTCTCTCTCGTTCTCTCGCTCTCTCTCTTTATCCACCAATGGAAATATGCAGGAATGATGCCTGGCATTTTCTTGCTGGAAAGCATTCTTTTTGTTTACTAGTTTAAAGGGACTCCCTTTGTCTCCTTGCTAATCTTTTCAGTGGCTAAGAGGGATATTTATATATCCCATATTCGGTTAGGTCCAGTAGGGCATATCTAATTATCTATTGCTATTGAAATGCAGTAGGATTAAGAGTACTAATCCTCGTGTTTTTGTCAAATGCAGTATTGCTGAACTTGAAAAGGAGCCACGATTGAGTGGGATGGCCATAGAAGTTGGAACTTGGAACTTGGAATTTCAGTTAATTGGGGTTTCAGTTAATTATATTTTGCTATGAAGATTGTGTTTTGTTTATGTAATGGATTCTACCACACGAATTAGCCAGATGCATTTGACAAATAGATTAGCAATAGCCTTAATAATACGTACAATCCGATCCGAAATCCGAAATATTTATTCGATCCGAAATTTAAAATCCGATCCGATCCAATATTAATTCGGATCAGATTCAGACTGTATTTTGTAGAATCCGAAATCCAAAATCCGAATCCGAAATGTGCTAAATTCGATCCGATCCATGCACAACCCTACCTGGTGATAGGGCTGCCTAACATCAAGTTCAAGTAAGATAAAATTTGTGAGGCTTGTGCAAGGGGGAAGCAGGTAAGATCCTCTTTTACATGCAAGAAAATGGTAAGCACCACCAGGACGATAAAACTGGTCCATATGGATCTTTGTGGTCCAATGAGAACATTAAGCAGAGGTGGTAAAAGATATGTGATGGTGCTTGTTGATGATTATTCTAGGTTTACTTGGATATTGTTTTTAACATCTAAAGATGAAGCATTTGACATGTTTACCTCTTTTGTTAGAAAAAACTCAGAAATAACTAGGAAATCAACTTGCATCAATCAGGTCTGATTATGGCATCGAATTTGAGAATGCTAAATTTGCTGAATTTTGTGATGAGCATGGCATAGATCATAATTTCTCTACTCCTAGGACTCCACATCAAAATGGAGTAGTTGAAAGAAAGAATATGACACTTGAAGATATGGTTAGGACTATGCTTCTTTCTAGTAAACTGCCTCATAGCTTCTGGGCAGAAGCTGTAAACATTGCATGCTATATCATAAATAGATGCATGACTAGACCTCTTGTATAGAAGACTCCCTATGAGTTACTTAAAGGGAGAAAACCAAACATATCCCACCTTAGGGCATTTGGATGCAAGTGCTTTGTGCACAATAATGGTAAAGACTCCCTAGGTAAGTTTGATCCCAGAAGTGATGAGGGAGTATTCTCGGGATATTCTTCTCATAGTAAAGCTTATAAGGTCTATAAAAAAGAAATATGTGTGTAGAAGAAAGTGTTCATTTGGTTTTTGATGAAACTAACATTCTTTTTGAGAGACAGGAACATGATGATGAAGCAATTGGGCTGGTAAGAAACTTAAATGAAACCATAGCCCAGACTGAAGTTGCAATAGAGGAAGGAACAAGAGATGGAACATGTCCTTCCACCCAGGGCAACATGAAAGGGGGAATAAAACAAAGAGGAAATGATCCTCAAACCTCAAAAGAACCTGTACATGAACATGTTCCTCAGCAACACAACATTGAAGGAGCATCAAAGGGAAACCAGCTGGTTGTAAAATCTTACAAGTATTAGAGTTCTCATCCCATTGAGAACATAATTACTGATCCAACCTTTGGAATCAAAACCAGATCTTCATTAAAGAATCTTTGTGCTTTTAATGCTTTCTTATCTCTTATTGAACCTAAAGATGTTGTTGAGGCTTTGCAGGATGCATACTGGGTAAATGTAATGTAAGATAAACTCAACCAATTTAAAAGGAGTCAAGTTTGGAATCTGGTACCAAGACCCAATGACAGATCAGTAATTGGCACAAAATGGGTCTTTAGAAACAAACTTGATGAAGATGGAACAGTTACAAGGAACAAGGCAAGATTGGTGGTTCAAGGATATAGCTAAGAGAAGGGCATAGACTATGATGAAACCTTTGCTCCAGTTGCAAGGTTGGAAGCAATAAGACTCCTTATAGATTTTGCTGCTTACATGGAACTCACTCTTCACCAGATGGATGTCAAGAGTGCCTTCCTCAATTGCTATCTAAAAGAAGAAGTGTTTGTTAAGCAACCTCCGGGCTTTGAAAGCAAGGAATTTCCTGATCATGTGTACAAGCTTGACAAGGCACTATATAGGCTCAAGCAGGCTCCAAGAGCATAGTATGAAAGACTATCAAAAATTTTGCTTGAGCATGACTACAAGAGAGGTAAAATTGACAACACTTTGTTCTTGAAAGAAAAAGGTAAAGATCTCTTGGTAGATCAGATATATGTTGATGATATAATTTATGGAGCAACTACTGATAAATTAAGTAAAGAATTTGCTAAACTAATTGGGAGTGAATTTTAAATGAGTATGATGGGTGAGCTTAATTTCTTTTTAGGTTTACAAATTAAACAAAATTCAAATGGAACTATGATCCATCAGCAGAAGTATGTAAAAGAGTTTCTTAAAAGATTTAAAATGGAAGATTCCAAATAAATTGACACTCTTATTGCAACAACTACAAAATTGGATATAGATGAACCTGGTTCATCTGTTGATCAGAAGTTGTATAGGGGAATGATTGGCTCATTATTGTATCTCACTGCTAGCAGACCTGGCATTGTTTTCAGTGTAGGCCTTTGTGTAAGATTTCAAGCGAATCCAAAGGAGTCTCATTTGACTGCTGTCAAAAGAATCTTGAGATACCTAAAAGGCACCACTGACCTTTGTCTATGGTATCCAAAAGGTAGTAATTTCAATTTAGTGGGATATGCTGATGCTGATTATGCAAGTTTTCTTGTGGATAGAAAGAACACCTCAGGTATGACACTCTTTCTTGGCTCACGTATTGTGTCTTGGGCCACTAAAAATTATGTGGCCTTATCTACTGCTGAAGCAGAGTAAGTTGTTGTCGCCTCATGTTGTGCTCAATTGTTGTAGATCAAATAATAATTAATGGAATTTGGAATTGATATTGGTTGTATCCCCATCTTTTGTGATAACACTAGTGCAATTAGTATGACCAAGAACCCGGTTCATCACAAGAGAATTAAGCACATAGATGTTAGGCATCACTTTTTGAGGGACAACTATGAACAGGGTTTGATCGCTGTGAAATTTTGTGCTACTGACAAGCAAATAACTGACATCTTCACAAAAGCTCTAAGTAGAAATTACTTTGAAAGAAACATGTTAGAATTAGGGATGATTAAGATCACCTAAGAGGAACCAGTTCTAACTCAATGATTGGTTAGATAATTTGTGAATTTTGTAAATAATCATATTAGATATTGCTCAATCTAATACCTTTATTAGTATACTCTGGTGCCATGTGCTAAAATGTCTCACTGATATCTAATGATATTATCCTTATTTTTTTGGAAAATAATCAGTCTTACACAAGAGAACTTTCAGTGAAGAACCTTGTTCATTAAGATCACTCGGTATGTTTTCTACACTCTGCATTATTTGAAATAATTATATCTGGATCAAGATTAAAAACAGAGTCCCGTTTAATCCCAAATTTATTTTTTGGACTTATCCGTTACAAGTGAACCAGTTCTGTTCAAAAGAGTCCTAACCGAATTGAATTGCCTAGATTCTAGGGATAGACTCCAACGTCTTTTCAAAACTGAAATTAAGTTTGATTAGACTTCTGAAAAGATGTCGTTACCCCATTAATCACTTCTCTTTAAATTGATCAGGCTTAGTGTATTCTTCACTTCATCTCTTTCAAGATGTCAAAATACTCTCCATCTTCCCTCATCTTCAAAACATAATCCAACTCTCTTTTCTTC
The DNA here is from genome assembly GCF_000390325.3 of Nicotiana tomentosiformis. NCBI lineage: Eukaryota > Viridiplantae > Streptophyta > Magnoliopsida > Solanales > Solanaceae > Nicotiana > Nicotiana tomentosiformis. The sequence goes on along the minus strand of NC_090813.1, from coordinate 97,980,053 downwards.
CATACCCAAGCACAGAAATGGAAAACACTCGTGAGAATCCTTCATCACCACTACAAGAAACCACTTCCACACCCACTATCACCTCTTTTACCACCCCAGCCTCTAAGAAAATAGTAAAGATACTTGCTCTCAAGGTTACTATGGGGAGAGAACAAATCAAGAAAATAAATGAAAAATTAAAAGCGGGTAGGGAATAAGAACCCCAAAAATCTGATGAATCATTCAAATATGCTACTGATGGGGAAGAAACGGTTTCTTTTGATACTGAACAGGTATCTTTTGGCCCTATAGTTACTCCTGAAATAATTTCTGAAGTTGCTATAAATTTGGAGAATAGGTTTGTACCAGTAGGGTCTATGACAGGCGTTAAAATTACTAAATCTGGAAGAGTTGGTGATAAAAATGAAAAAGGAAAAGAAAAAGAGAGCAAGGGTATTCGAAGTGCTGTGAAGGGAAAGGGTAAAAGAGTGGCTCATTCTTCATTTGTAGGGATGGAAGGACATGGTCCCTCAGTTGGATGGCAGGCTGGCCAGGAATGAAATTGTGGAGTTTATGGCCAATGGTGAGGTAAAAGATGGAGGGGTTACCAATATGGTGAAAGGAGTGAAAGTCACCTTTGATGTGAAGGAGTTGGGAGAGATTCTGGGTGTACCTGCTGAGGGGTACAATGATTATAAGAAGCTCAAGTGGCCAAGCCTAGAAAATCTTCCTACTGCCCTTGCCATTACCAGAATATTCAGTGACAATGAGGAGGAAATTGAGCCCAAGGCTGTCTATAAAAGTGAGATGAAGCCACCCCACAAAGTGCTATTTGAATTTGTCAACAAGTGTGTTCTGCCAAGGCAGGAAAGGAGGCACATTACAACATTCATGGACTTGGTCCTCATGGAGTGTTTGGACAGTGGAAGGCAGATTAATTGTCTTGGGTTTATAATACAACTTCTTGATAGGGTTCTAAATGGCACCAAGACTCATGCCATACTTTATGGCTTCATTCTCACAGTTGTGCTTGCACATTTCAAGATACCTATGAAGAAGTGGGAGGTTGGTATAAGCAAGGATCATTTTGGAGCAAATACTTTGATTGCTTGTGACTATGAAGTCCACACCACTCCTAAAAGATCCTGGTTCATCCAAGAAGGTACCAGTGAATAGCAAGGTAAGAGCCTTGGTGCAAGAAAGTGGGGCTAAGGATGCTGAGATTGATAAGTTGAAGAAGAGGTTGGCAGAGGTGGAGACTGATAGAGATGCTCTCAGAACTGAGCTATCAAAAGAAAAGGAAAAGAATGATGGCATTCTTCAGGATATGCTGAAATTACTCCAAGCCAAAAACCAAGCACATGGTCCTTCCCAGCCTTAAACCTCCTATCCTAGTGTAGATCAACCAGTGACCCAGTTCGGAATTTTTGTGTTGCTTTTGCTCATGTTTCCAGTGTTTTTATTTCTTCTTATGCTTTATGGTAGGATCTTATCAATCATCAATGAAATTCATTGTCTTTTTGCTCTAATTGTTTGTTTATATTTCTTTGATGGTTAATATCCTTAGCATGATATATGATGATTAACCCATAATTGCATTTGAAGTAGCCCAGTGGCCATAAATAAGTTTTAAAATCTGGTTATCTTACATATTTATGTACCTTTTCGATGATGCCAAAAGGGGGAAAATGTTGCGCTTTATACATTGAAAAGTGATGTTTATAACCTAATGAACTTGGTCCTTGATGATAAGTGATAAAAAGGTAAAATGTTCTAACATTGTGTTGATGTTGAGCTAAGTCAAAACAGGGCCTAAGCTTATGAAAAGCACAGAGTTTGTCATCATCAAAAAGGGGGAATTTGTTGGGCCAAGTGAAGTTTTGTTTTGAAGATTGATAAAGAAAGCTTAGGAATGAACCAGGTTCATCCCCTGCGTACACAGACACGAGCAGATTCGAGCATGAGGAATGCACGTGAAGGAGATAAGCTTAACTTGTTATATCTGATATCTCCTGATCGAAAAGGTTGCATACTTGATAAAGAGAAGGACTCCTTACTCAAAGAGAACACTATCCAAGATAAGGGAGGGGTTAGAAGTTAAGGATAACTAGAACTCTTCCACCGAGGAAGAATAGGATTAGAACTCTAGTTATTTTCCATTTTAATAACTCTATATATTGCAAGATTTTCTCATTCTACGGTGACACACAAAAGCAGAAGTTAAACGTGAGTTGAGAGCAAAATAGCAAGGCATTTTGCAAACAATTCTTGTGTGATTCAAGTGTGCGAACCTGAAGCTACATGAACCAGATAGAAGAACCAGTTCCAAGTGTCTGTCTTTTATTCTAGTTCAATTGTAGTTAGTGGTTTTCAATTTGTACCTTTCAGCTTTATCTAGAGGCAATTGTAATATGTACTCTGAGTATTCAAGTTAGAGTTAACTTGAAGTTGTCGCAACAATTAGAGGTTAGTTGCCACAACGGGAATTAGAGTTAATCCTTAGGTTACAAAGAGTTTTGTAAATGCTGTTTTGGCTCATTGATTTAGTGAAGTGTTGGAGAAAATCCTACTGAGTAGTAGGTCGTGGGTTTTTCATCTTTTGAGCCAGGTGTTTTCCACGTAAAAATACTTGTGTTCTTTACTTTCCGCATTTACTATTTCAGCAACAGTAGGTTAATGAATACTTAGAAGAATCAGGTCCTTCAGTAGTCAATACACGCGAAAATCAGACACCACAAAAATCATCCCCTCTTGTATGGCATTGACGTATAAAACTTCAACTAGGCACAACCAAATATGAAGCAAAATAGGAGGACACATAGGAATAAGTAGATCCTGGATCAAATAGAGCTGAAGCGTCTCTATGGAAAACTGGAACAACACCTGTGATCACAACATCGGATGACTCGGCCTCAAGCCTAACTGGAAAAGCATAAAATTAGGGTTGGGCCCCACCACTCTGAACTGCGTCTCTGGGATGGCCTCTAACTGGCTGGCCTCTACCTCTAACGGCCTGATCTCCACCTCTAATGGCCTGACCTCCACCTCTAGCTGCCTGACCCCTATCTCTAGGTGGCTGAGCAGGCGGTGAAGCAACCGGTGCCTGTATGATGACACGAGAATCCTGCCGAGATCTATTACTCGACAACCTAAGGTAATACCTCCTGATGTGATCAATGTTCCCACACTCATAACACACATCCTGCTGCCGTGGATGCTGAAGCTGAAGCTGACCCGAACGGGCCGGATAACCGTTGTAGTGACTCTAGAGTGGTGGTGCACTGATATGAGCTGAATGTGCACTAAACACTGGCTACCCAGAGTAAGGCATAATAGGATCGTAAGAAGCCTGAAGTGCTGAATGAAACGGCCTGGGAGGATGAACCCTACCAAAATTACCCCTGCCTTCAGATGAGGCACCACTGAACCCACCGAACTGACGAAGCCTCTTATCAGACCCCTGCCCTCTCTCCTGTGCAAGAACCATCTCGATCCTCCTCGCGACATTAGCAGCCGCCTGAAAGGAAATCTCATTTTTGGTTTCCTTGGCCATCTGAAGCCTGATAGGGTGAGTGAGTCCCTCAATAAACCTCCTCACTCTCTCTCCCTCTGTAGGTAGTAAAAGGAGAGCATGACAGGCTAAATCCACAAAACGAGTATCGTACTGAGTAATAGTCATGAGAATTGCTTCCAGGTCAATGTAAGCAATCTGACTGGTTTGGTCAGCGTATAATCTCTCCACCACTTCTTGGCGAAACCCGTCATTTGAAATACAGCAAAATCGACCCCATTGGTCTCAACTATACCCATGTTCTGCAATACCTCATGACAGCGGTCAAGATAATCCGTTGGGTCCTTAGAAGGTGTACCACTGAAGTGAACTAGAAAGAACTTAGTAAACTTATTTAGTCTCAATAAGGTCTTAGAATACATGGCGGGCCTATCACCGTCCTGTGTCGCAACAACTGACTGAACTACCCCAATTGGCGGGGCTGCTGGAGCCTGTTACTGGCAAGCCATCTGCTCTGGAGCGGGAGTAGTGGGAGTTTGTGCTCCCCCCCAGCCTGTGAGACGGCTGGTGCCACTGGAAATGTACCATTCTGGGCCACGCCCTCCATAAGGCTCACCAAACGGACTAGGTCCTGAAGTATTGGAGTAGCTATGAATCCTTCTGGGATCTGAACTGGTCCAACTAGTACAGTCTGAACAGGAACCTCTTCCTGAAGATCCACCTGAGGTTCTACAACAGGTGCTACTGCTTGAGCTCTAGACTAAGCTCTACCCCTGCCTCTGCCTCTAGCACGACCTCGACCTCGACCTTTACCCTTGGCCATAGTTTTCACTGGGGGATCTGATCCCCGTCCGTCGGTAGATGTGTTACGTGTGCCCGCCATCTACGAGAGAATAAGAATAGAATGGTTCAATTATCGATGATAGAATAAGATCGCACGACAGATTAAGAAAGAAGTGATATTATTCCTAAACTTTATAGCCTCTAAAATATAAGTACATACGTCTCCGTACCGATCCTTTAGACTCTACTAAGTTTGCTCGTGACTCGTGAGACTTATGTAACCTAGTACTCTGATACCAACTATCACGATCCAAAATTCCCACCTTCGGGACCGTGATGGCGCCTAACATTTCACTTGCTAGGCAAGCCAACGTTAGAATGTAATTAGCTATTTTAACATAATTTTAAATTAATTAATAACAAAAAAATAAATGCGGAAATAAAGTCTGAAATAAAGTGAATAATCCATAATAATCGCGATGTCTAAATAACATTTCAGAACTGAAGTCACAAGTGCACGAGCTTCTAGAATAATACAAATAAGGGTCTAAATAAAATACAGATGTCTGAAAGAAAACACACAGCTAAAATAAAGTATAAGGGGACTTCAGAACTGCGAACACTGTGCAGTTATACCTCAAGTCTCCTCTGGGTAGCTGAAATCCGAGCAATCCTACAGTACGCTGCTGGACTAACTCCAAAATCTGCATAAGAAGTGTAGAGTGTAGTATGAGTACAACCGACCCCATGTACTCTGATTTGTCTTCCATAAATTCATAGATTCATTATGTAAATGAGTATGGAATCACGGAATATAATCAATATAGGATAAGGAACACTTACCCTAATGAATTTCTTGAAAACCCACGAAACATCGTCACAAACCGAGCTCCCAAAGTCCAAAATATGAAATAATACCCAAACCCTCTGTTATATAGTACACAATTCTGATTTCCCAATGTGCGGTCCGCACATTTTCAAGTGCTGCCGCACATTTTCAAGTTCTGCTGCCGCAATTGTGCGGCCGCACTTCATTGTGACAGCTTACCAGGTTAAGTAAAATGCTCATAATTTTCTGTACAAATATTCAAATGATTAATACTATACTTTTTTGGAAACTAGATTCAAAGGGATACAATTTTTATTTTTAAATCATCTCTAAATTCGTTGTGGATTAAAAGATATAAGCCTCAGAAGTTGGACCATCGAACTTGCAGAACCCCTGAAGTGCGGCCGCACACAAAATTGTGCGTTCCACACTTGTCCTCCGTAGTCCGCACTTTTTCTTTAAAGTGCGGCCGCACTCAAAATTGTGTGGTCAGCACTTTTTCTTTGCGGTCCGCACTTTTCCTAAAGTTCCAGAACAATACTAGAGTGCCGAAACGCCTGGACTCGCTCAAAACTCACCCCAAAGCTCACCTAGCCACTCGGGATCCCGTTCAATTATACCAGCCAGTCCTGTAATATAATACAGACTTACTCGGGGTCTCAAATCATATCAAATAACATCGAAATTATAATTCACGCCTTGATTCAGACTTAAGAGTTTCAAACTTTTCCATTTACAAAACTTGTGCCGAAACATGTTAAATGAATCCGGAATGACTTCAAGTTTGGTACACAAATCATAAATGACATAACAGAGCTATTTTAATTTTCGGAATCGGATTCCGACCCCGATATCAAAAAGTCAAATCCGTGGTCAACTTTGAAAATCTTTAGCCTTTAAATTTCTAGTTTCCGTTAAATGGCCATAACTTGAGTTAGGGACCTCCAAATTAAATTTCGGGCATATGCCCAAGTCTCAAATCAAGATACGGACCTATCGGAACCGTTAAAATATTGATCCGAATTCGTTTGCTCAAAATGTTGACCAAAGTCAACTCAGTTGAATTTTAAAGCTCTATTTCACATTTTAATCAATTTTTCATATAAACACATTCCGGAAAATTATACGGACTGCGCATGCGAGTCGATGAATAATAAATAGTGCTTTTTAAGGTATTAGAGTACATAATTAATTATTAAATTTAAAAATGACCTTTTGGATCATCACATGGCGCCATCCTTAGGTGAACCAAACTGTTAGTTTACTTGTCAGAAAGGATGCTAGTTAAGTTACATAGTTGTTAATTCTCTTCAAATAAATTAGTGAGAGATAAAGAAGTGGAATTCCATGTGAAGAGAACATCGCCCTGAATATTTTGTTTGAACACATTTTGATGCCACGGAAACAGAGATTAATCAGAAGGTTTTGTTTCACATAGAACTTACTCATAATCTTATATCTCAATGTAAACAAATTCAGCTTTAATCTAAAACTTAAGTTTTAATCTTATGTACTGTAATTAGTATTGATTTACTTCTCACTTAGCACTCATAAGATAGATAACAAATAAGGAAAAGTAAACTAAAACTAGAAAAAATGAGAGAAATTTAATTACCGAATAGCTCAGTATTATTAAATTTTTGGGGATTTGACAGTTGCTCACATGTTCTAAATTTGAAGATACACATGTTGAAATGTGGATCATGTATATCCTCAACAGTGGTCTTATGTATGAACATCAGCTTAAACTTATGGTCTTTGGTCTTCAGTTTCATATTATTTGGATAAACTACGAAATTATTCATGATGTACAAACCCATTTCCTTAATTTGTTGTTTGAACCTTTGGATAAAAGACCTGCCAATACTTACGTGAATGCGGTCGCCCTAAAAAAATTATCAACTAGTTAAAATGACTAAGTTATTTTGTATATGATTATAATATACTTACGCATATGTAAACAATGCAAGATAGAAAGTAATCGTAAAATTTAAAACAATACCTTTTCATCCATAACAATAATCTCAATAGAAAAAGGGGTATCAGGTCTGTCGCGATCTGAATTTTTTCAAAGTCTGATAACACGAACCTTTAATTTTCAATTCATTGACTTGCTGTTAATTTCGCTAACGAAATTTATTTCAGCCGCCATTAAGTCCTGAAAATAGACAGAGGTATTTATAAATATAAGTAGAAACTCCAACAAAATGCTTATAGAAACACATATGAATCAAGAGATCATGTGAAATAATTGACTTATTGCTGATGATTCTCCAAAAAGTCATCAGCAAGAATCCGTGGTATAACCTTAAGATTGGTAAACAACAGTTGCCATAGAAGTTATGCCGTCAACAAACTTCACAGAAATAATCTGTTTCAGAAATACAATCTCAACAGGAATAAAGATTGTTCATGAAATACAAATTATACCAATCACCTCTTATAGTCCAGAATTATTGTTTGATATGCACACGAGGGAGAAAGAATAGAAGTATATATTGTAAAAGTAGAAAACTAATTTGAGAAAACTGTAAAATCATATTACTGAGAATCTAGGACAGAAGAATTCGTGGGTGAGGAGTAAAAATAGTGGTGAGAGATCGTGGAATTGAAGCCAAATTTGTAGGATTATTTGTAGGGCAAATAGGCGAAGGAAGGGCGTGGGACTAAATTGTCGAATTCCCAATTCCTCTTTTCTTATAGAAAATACAATTTTTAAAAAATAGTAGAAAGTACTGGTTCTTTAATAAAATATAATATACATATTTAATTATTTTTAAATTCAAAATTTTAAAAAAGAAACTAATTTGACCTAAACTAACTAATGGCGTGGGATTGAAGTGCCGAAGTCCCAATTCCTCTTTCTTATAAAAAAAAATACAGTATTTTAAAAACAGTAGAAAACTACTGAATTTTAAAAACAGTGGAAACTACTGAATATTTAAAAAATAATATACCTATTTAATTGTTTTCAAATTCAAAATTTTGAAAGAGACTAATTTTAACTATATTAATTAATTTGTCCTAAATTGCTACATGGCATTTTACCCACATGATACTTGGCAAAATCTCAGGGCTGACTTTCTTCCTTTTAAGTAAATATAGATTTAAAATAAATACAACTACTTTCAATAAATTACATAAATACAATTTATTTTAAAATGTTAACTTTTTCATGAATTACTTTTGATATCCTTAATACATCAATATTAAGATTCTCGTTTATCTTAATTGCTTATCTTCCCCAACATTCCCCACTAAGTTTAGGTAGTGGAGGCCAAGACTTTCAAAGAGAGTACTTGGTGTATCGTGTTACTCAAACAGTCTGACCTCCTCAAGCAATGACAATTTTTGAATTGCTCGCTTAAATGAAACACTTAAGAATCAAACTTTCTGAAGCCAAAATTTTCTTAGTTTTCTGACTCTATATATTTCAAGAAAGGTGATATCTTTTTCTTTGTGTTTTTGTGATTAATCAACTTAATTTTTTTACTTTCTTGGATCTTGTAGTAGAATTTCTTTTTTGAGGAAAACTAACGTAGAATTCTAGTAATCTCTCCTTATTTATTGGATGTCCCCGAAGGGACTAGCAATCTCCTATAGAAATAGTGTTTTTGTTCTTGTCATATAAATTGTAATATTCCTTGCTTTTGGCAGGATGAAAGCTTAAGATTGAGTCATCTTTATATATTTTATACATTGTTATAAAATTTTATGTACAAGATTGATACATGTTTATACATTATTTTACATTCTTATACAAGATTCTTAGATACATGCTTATATTGGCATATAAATATTGTATAACAATGTATAAGAGTGTATAAATATTATTGCAAAAATAATATAGACTATGCAGTGTCCACTGCAAAATATGGCTACGTTAGTGCGATGTATTGTGTTGGGTTGTATATTTGTGCAAATTCTCCAAAATAGAATGGATTCAGATACCAAGTTGATCGTATACATAGAGAGAATTTAAAACGGTTCCTCTTGAGATTGTTAATTTATTATTTTTACTATTAGACATATTCCTTATTTATTTATTTATTCTGCAAACATCTATTAGAAAGCATGGATACGCCAATGTTCACTTACTAATCACAAGGAAAGTTATAGAGAAAATATGAAACGGCATTCACATTGTACAACGTTACGAAGTTTAAACACAATTTATAGAGCACTTATTAATTGAGTATTACAACTTAAAATGACTTTATTTTTGGTAGAAAATATTTTCCTTCCTACCAAATATACCCTATAAGTCTCCTATTTTTCTTCAATCTCGGTTATTTTGGAATTCTTCACCTCCTCTTTAGAAACTGTCACAATGAGCACACCATTTTCACTTTATTTATCTTTACATCCATTAATTTCAGTGTTAGTGACAACACGATCAAGGACTTTTGGCTCTTTTACTTTGATATGGGTGACCAAGTTGACAAATTCTCCTCGCTCAATTTTCAGAGCTGAACCAATTGATTCACTGGTCTCCTTTTCTCCCTATACTTGGAACCAAGACTCTATTTGAACAATTGAAGAAAGTTAACAGTAAATATCTGAACAAAATGAACGTTCATATCTGCATTTGCTCATTTATGTGCCCTGACTTGCAATTTTATTCATTGATTGATAAGAGTTGCTTTTCGTCATACTTCTCCTTTTTAAGAGTGAGTTCATTTACAATATCCAGATATATGAAGACTACAAAGCATCCCGCTTTCCATTAATAACACACTAACTTCAAAATGAGGCAAAACACGCTTCAATCCCTCTTAACAAATCGCCCCTGCAAATAAACGAAACGCAAAAGAGTTAAAGGCAACATTAGAATATGATCTTATGTAAAGACCATGATATTCACAATTACATAGGGGAAAAGTGCCAAGTTTGCTCATGTACTATTCGAAATTGAGCACTCGCCCAATATTAAACTTCTGGTCTAATTTTACCATGCTGATAACAACTTTTGATATCCAGTCCGATAGTAATTTGAAGTTAAAGGGATAAAATTAGACCTTTTTGTCATGACCCGTCACATCATCATGCCATGTAGGTGCCACTTGGCGTATATTTTTGTCATATGAAAAGCTTACATAGGAAAGAGACTAGAACTTCTAGGAAAGTTCTAGAGAAATATAGAAGTTTCCTAGGAAGACCCTAGAACCCTATGGATTTGCTAGGAAAGTCTTTGGAAGATTCTAGCTATATAGAGAATTCTAGAGAGGGGTCTTACTTGTAAATAATAAGGGACTTGTGTAATAATTATTATTTATTCACTAGCCCCTAAGAGACTAGCATATAAAGGGGACCATTCATTTGTAATTCACCAAGCAAAACAATCAAGTTCTCTATAATAAAAAGCTTCCTTTGGAAATTCTCTCGTGTTCTAACATTCCCTTAGCGATCTTGAGTGTAGTAAGGCTGACTTGGCATAGCAAGAACGTGAGCAAGTTGTGCAAGATCGTGAGCGAGTTGTCAAGTGTAACACATGTACTTAGTTAACGACTAAGGACGTGACAACGTGGTATTAGAGCAAAGGTTATGACTAAAGGAATGTTAGAAAAAATTCAAAAGATTGCTAGAAGGATGCTTTGTAGGGAACCAAGGTCGGAATTACCAAGGGCTTGGTGCTTGCAAAAGGGACCAACGTGAAGGTCCCTAAGCGAAAGCAATATGGCGGTGCACGGGATGCACGCGAGGTGGCAAACTTACCTTTGAGGATGGACAAGTACTTTGAGGTAGTCAAGGAGGATGACAAAGTTAGGGGCTATGCAAGATTGAGATGTGGGAGCAGTTCAAGAAGGAGTTGAAAAAGCAATTCTACCCGATGAATGCGGTGTACGAGGCTAGGCGGAAGCTAAGGGAGCTCCAACAGACGACCACAATTCGGGAGTATGTGTGTGAGTTCACTACCTTAATGTTGCAAATCACACCGTTGTCCGAGAAAGATTCCTTTTTCTACTTCATGGATGGGTTGCAAAATTGGGCAAAGCAGGAGTTGAGAAGACATCAAGTAGCCAACGTGGACGAGGCCATAGCGGTAGCCGAGTCGCTCATTAACTTCAAGATGGAGCCTGCCAAGTTCAAAGAAGGCAACGCCAAGAGGGGTGGGGGAGATCATGACAAGGACAACGGAAAAGGCATAGCCGAGGTATACAAGGACGATAGCTAGGGGCCATCCCATAACGGACATGGGTCCAAGAGAAACGGCAAGGGGCCGGAAAATGTTAGTGAGTACGTGCCCAAGGGACGGTGATACTTCTATAAAGGATCGCATCGGGCAAGTGAATGCCTAGAGTTGGGAAGCTTGCAACAATGATCGGGAACTTTGCTCAGGCACATAAGGATGATACAGGAGAAACCGCATGCATTAAGGGATGCGCTTGGAATCTATGCCGAAAGTAGAGGATTCCAAAGCCTATCTTGGCGCTATGAAAATGGAGCATGGTGGTAGTAAGAAAAGTTGGGCGGACATAGTTGAAGAGGATGGCAAGTTACAAAGTGATGGCACACTATCAGACTTGGACGATGCATCAAACAGAGGAGTCAAGTTTGCCAGTAAGGTTGTGACCACGGAGGGCAGCCAAATAGGGAGTGGAAGCATATACCCGATACTTGAGAAGCTTCTAGACTTTGTTGAGTCATGGGGAGATTCAGGTCAAGAGCAAGGAGAGGCATCCGATGGGCGGAGGATCGAGGCCATCATTGCTAGTTGTTCAAAGTACAAACGGGGCAAGAAGAAAGGTGACCATTATCTTGTGACATGGGAAGGAAACTGCTCCATAGGGCATCATGGCTTAAGGACAAAGATCTCCGGTGACGCCAAGGCGAGGTGCGCACGTACGAGTCGATACTTTGTGCCGAGGGCGGCACAAAATTGGGTGGGGGAGAGTGTCATGATCCGCCACATCACCATGCCACATAGGTGCCACTTGGCGTATATTTTTGTCATATGGAAAGCTTACATAGGAAAGAGACTAGAAGTTGTAGAAATGTTCTAGAGAAATATAGAGGTTTCCCTAGGAAGACCCTAGAACCCTATGGATTTGCTAGAAAAGCCCTTAGAAGATTCTAGTTATGTAGAGAATTCTAGAGAAGGGTCTTACTTGTAAATAATAAGAGACTTGTGTAATAATTATTATTTACTCACTAGCCCCTAGGAGACTAGTATATAAAGGGGACCATTTATTTGTAATTCACCAAGCAAAACAATCAAGTTCTCTACAATAAAAAGCTTTCTTTGGCAATTCTCTCGTGTTCTAACATTCTTTTAGCGTTCTTGAGTGTAGTAAGGCTGACTTGGTATAGCAAGAACGTGAGCAAGTTATGTAAGATCGTGAGCGAACTGTCAAGTACTACATGTGTACTTAGTTAACGACTAAGGGCGTGGCATTTTTCTCAGATAACTTGGACACGTGAACACCCCATATTTTATGTTAGAGCTCCGTTAATGTTCAATGGGCAAATACTAGACAGTTTGCTAACCGCAAGTCAATGAATGGACCAATAGTTTAACAGAACACAAAATTGAACAACTTCATACAGTGCATGAACAAATTTGAACCTATGTCCTTTACATATTACCAAATTATGTAGTATTATTTATGCATCAATTTCAAACTAATTAGGACATGTTTTTGATGGCATAAGGAGTAATCAAGTAAAATGTTACTCATTATACAGTACCTTAACGCGAGGGCGCTTTTCAGCGTTGAGCTTCCGAACTTGATAGCGGATTTTTTTAGAGAAGAGCCTCTTCTGTCTCTTTTCTTTGTACCTTAATACACTGGCCTCTCTTCGTCCAACCTTCAACTCTTCCTCTTGTAAACTTTCTGTGGTTCTACTTGCACTTTGTTCACTTGCCATAACTTCTGGCACTCTATATAGAACTGCACTGCTATCCCAGCCACCCATTAGTCCCTACACAATTCACATCAAGAATGAAAACAACATGCCCCATCAGCAGAGGTGGATGTAGCGTTGCGACACTGAGTTCATCTGAATCTCAATAATTTTGACGTGAAGCATAAATTTATGTATAAAAATTTACTAAAATTGTAACAATTATCGGAAATGAACTCGAGGAAAAGTTATATCACCAAATGCTTGATGTTGAACACACGCACGCGTACATATAACATAACATCTGCTTCGGTCTGCCTAATTTGCGGGAAATAGGCTAACATTTTAAACGTTTCAAAAGAAAGGTCAACATAATACCTCAAGCATTTGGTTGCTAGAATAACGAGTTCATATTGTTAACATGTCGATACCAAACTCTTGAACAGAGAGAAAACGTAGATGCTCTATAAGGTGTCCCAACTTCCAGCCGCTCCTTAAAGCCTAGGTTTCTTTTTAATAGCCTTTTTTGGCCAAGCATATCTAAATCTAAAAGCATTTTTTTTTTTTTAAAAGTACTTTTATATTCAAAGTTGAAAAAGTGCTTCGGTACTTTTATATTCAATTTTGGATAAACGAAAAAAGTAGCTTTTATCCAAAAAGCACTTCTGAGAAAAATATATTTAGAAACACTTTTTAAAAGTTTGACAAAACACTAATTGCTGCTCAAAAGTGATTTTCAAATTAATTAGCCAATTACAAAATATTTCTCACTAAAAACACTTTTCAAAATAAGCTGATTTTTGAAACCTGGCCAAGCTATAAATCTCTTTTGTTAGAGCAATGTAAGTAGATAGTTGATCCACCATATGAACTATGAAGCCCTCAAATACAAAGGTAGTCTTCACTTATATTATGAAGAACACTAGTCCAAAGCTAGCTAGCTAATGTCGAAAACAAAAGTTAATCACAAGAATCAAACATAAATTAAATTGAAGTCTGTATGTCCTATATTTTAGTATAATTAACCAAACACCAGACTATAATCAACTTATAATTTAATGACACTTCTCCATCACAAGAGAATAATTTAATGACATTCATACTTTTATGCATTATTTTGTCCGACTATTATAATTCGCATTTACATTAATTTATCGTCCTCCCAAAAGACAGTTATGACCATAAAGAAATGCGAATGTGAACTATAATATACGGATAAAGTAAATTATCGTCATCCAAAAAGACAATTATAGTATTGTTAATGAAGTGGAAGAAGAACCACCTTATCTCTTAGGTGGAAATTTCATTGAAGTCAAAAAACACTAGGTGATCTAGTCCGATTGACTCAGCTTTAGTTGATAAGAGTTATCCAATACTTATGTTGGTGATAGGTAGCGGTATCCCGTGAATAGACTAAGTTGGCAGGCTTGGACAGATCCGTCAGTTATAGAGTTGTAGACCAAACTTCACATGTTTTTCTTATGTGTTTATGGAGAGGTGCAGTTACTTTCTGAACTGTTTGTGGATTCCTAACCTACAGCTTGCAAACGAATAAGGACACGAAAAGCTTCAGCAAATTAAGTAAAAGCGAAATTCACAGGGCCCCCAAAACTCAGGCCAATCAAGTACTCAGTACTATACACGGTTTCAACATTAAAAATGCATCAATCCACTAAAAAAGAGCAGCCGGGTGCACTAAGCTCCCGCTATTCACGGGGTCTAAGAAAGGATCGGACCACAAGGGTTTATCGTACACAATCTTACCTTATATTTATGCAAGAGGTCGTTTATTCACCTAAAATTTACCAAGTCACTACTATTATATTTGGATTTTGGGCATTTACTCTAGAGGACTCCTTGTGACTATTTGATGCCAAAAACAAAGGTTTAAAAAAAAAAATTGGAAATAGTTTCACCCAACGAAAACTACAGTAGTAAAAGAATGAAAAATGAAAATTACAGTGTCTAGGCAGTCTCAGACGGCAGAAGAAAGAGAAACTCCTATCTAAAGCTGAAACTGCCTCGAGGTAATGCCCTATCTTATACCGCTGACCAAAATTTCAGCTATTTATTTAATATCTTTTGCGAAATTCAAGTTGCTTCAACTACCTTTTCAATCTAAAGCATTTCCAATTACCATATTACCAATCGCTGCTCATGTTCAAATATTTTGTTTTTAATAGATTTATGTCAAATAGTACTACTTTACAATTATTAAAAAATGTTAAATACTAATGCGACTACTTTACACTATATTTGGTTCTAAGAGATTGCACTTTCTTCCTTGGTCCTAATTTCAACAAAATGACAAGTGACAACTAACAGCGATATAGCAAGCCTTAGTCATAAACTTAAACCTTAATTGATTAAAAAAAGGTTAGAAAATCTCACGTGGGATGAAAAAGATGTTTCATAATTGAGAAAATCGTCATGGATATCGGGAACGATCTGCGGAGATTCTGCCTGAAGATAAAGCGAACCCTTATCTGACCAAGCATTCAATATTTCCTCATAATCAAGCTTTAGTGACAACTGCTGCTGTTGATTTCTCTTCCTCGGACGATCAATTGAACAACTGCTTACTTCCTCCTCCTTCCTCGTTGTCTCACTATGTTGGTCAAGATCAACAACGTCCGAATAAACAACCCACTTCTCTTCTTCCTTGTGTTCCCTCTCTTTGTTCCTCAGAGCTGTCCGTACTAGCTCACCTTCTTGTCCCCTGTAACACACACTCAAACTTTAGACAGTATGGATCATGACAATCATTAGACTCAACGGCGAAGCCAGAAAATTCACTTAGGGTATTCAGAATTGAAAGAAGTAAAGAAATCTGGTGTTCAATAAATGTTATATACGTATGAAATATAATATTTCGAAAAAGGGCCTTTGCGAAAGGTGGCTTCGCCCCTGATTAGACTCATCCAAATCCAAGTTCAACTCAACTCGCCTATTTATCACCTTTACCTGTAAGTGTCGGCATACTTTAGTCTTGCTTCCGATGATGAAACCGTCATGTAATTTGGACCACTTTGGTTGCTATCAATTTCATCCTTAGAAGAAGTGAGAAGTTCGGTAAGAGTAGTGGCGCTGTTTTCAGCGCCGGAAAAAAACAGGGCCACGTTCTCATCGTGGCCACTGTCTTTGTCGTCGACTAAATTTTCTGGGTGTAGAGGAAAGAGATTGAGCTGTTGAGAAGAATTTTGATGATCATGGGTGCTAGCGGTGGATGATACCGGCATATGATGATCTGACGGTTGAGATTTTTTATTAGAAAGCTGAAGACTAAGACTTAGAAACTTAGGTTTTCTCCGCTTGTTTTTGGTTTTGGATTTACGATTTTTCTTGCCCATGGACATACTCAGATCTCTTGGTTTTTACACTGCGGCTCAATAAAATAAGTGACAAAAAAGAGTGATTGGAAAAGTTGAGAAAAAGTGTAGTTTTTGTGGGGAAGACTTGAATCTTTGATGATGCTTTTGGTGATTGAACGGAGCACAGAAAGGTCAGTGTTGATATCATGGCGTGCTGATGTAGCTGCGCTTTTTAACACGTGGAGGTTGGTTATTGGACAAAAATGGAGATTGTGTTGTTATCTGGATTACGTTAGTGCTGCCTTAGATTTTTTGGTGCAAAGGATGGGAGTAACAGAGTCTAGTAAGAGTGTAAGACTATTCCCGTGTTTGGTTTTAATATCACACCTAACTCAATGCTCAGTGGTTGCACAACTTCAGAATATGGAATTTTTAAGGAAAAATGACACTTATAGCCGCTATAAAAATAACAGTAAAAAAAATATATAAAATTTATATATTTGTTGTATATATATACATTATGTATGTTATATACAAATTTTATACACTTTTTCGGCTACCAAAATAATTTCTGGCGCGGGCTAAAAGTGATAATACCCCTGTAAACAAGTAAAAATTATTAAATTTAGTCCATACAAAATTTGGATTAAATTCTAAATTACTTTGGGGCGAATAATTAATTTGGACTTTACAAATTAAATAAGTCAATTTTAATATTTTTAAGCCTAATGTCCATTTCATCTTAAGGTCCAGACTCATGCCATGTGTCAAGTGACATGGCATATCCAGTCAAACTCCAGGCCAATAAGGTGACGCCACGTGTTAAAATGATGTGGCAATCTAGACCAATCAAGATTTGCCAAGTGTCTAAAATGACATATCTTGGCCAATCACAAGCAAGCTTATGACATAGCTTATGTGATAAGTTTGATGACTCACAAGAGTCAATCAGAATCAAGCAAGAGAGTTCATATGTAGTTGGATTGTCCATCTTCTACAACTATAAATAGAGGGGTTATATAACTCTCATGAGAGATTCAGAGAGTTGGCGAAAAGCATTCCGCAATTGGTGAAGGCATATCAATCATCAAATGCATAGTTCTTCAACAAAGGAGTGGTCAACGGAGTACTTCCCGGAGATCAACCCGAAACAACAAAGTGTTGCTCGACGTTCTTGGCAATTAAATACATCACAAGGAGATCTGCATCGTCCTACATTCGAGAAAGACGTTTCTCAAGCCTTCGAATCACGGAGAATTTCATAGAGGAGAATCAAGGGATAATATAGAATTGTACTCACAAATATTTATCAATAAAATCTCTTTTTTTTCATATTATTTTTGTTGCAGTTTATTTTTCGTACGACAAAAATTTGTTGCGACCAAATTCTGGCATGCCTAGTGGGACCAATTCTGCCCTTCATCTCTTCCTCTTGCAAGTTGAAAACTGCAAACTTCATATCTACTATTGCAATGACCTTCCGCAAGTGCGATGATGTTTCATGCAAAGATGATTTCGCTGCCGCATCCGCTGAGCTCAGTCATGTTGGCCCAATCACTCGAAACAAGTTCAATGCTAGTGGCTTGGATGGATCCGAATACTTCGCCTCCTTGGAGATGGCAAAGAAGAGCAGATCTCATATGACGTCCGCAACCACAATCTCTGGGCGGCAATACCCTATTCTCACTATTTGACGAACTTTCTCAGACAACCCCAAACCTTGGTGAATTTGAGGATTTAGTGGATTCTCCAGTTTTAACAAAAGTCAACGCCTTGATGACTAACGCAACTAAAGTGGACGAAAAGTTTGTCATGATGGAACAGACTATAGAAGTATTAAAGAAGTGTGTTGATGACAAAGACCTTCAAATCGCTCAACTCATGAACAAATTGGAGGCCTATGCACCTGGAGAGTCGAGCCATGGCCCTTCTCGTTCACCTGACTTCACCTCGCAAAAAACGGTTGTTGAGGAATCACTTGCCAAGCTCAGTATTGAGAAGGAAAAGCAATCCACTTCGGTTGCGGCGTTATCTCTCCAACAATTGCAAGACATAATAACAAACACCATCAGAGCTCAATATGGCAGACCATCACAAAGTTCATTGTACTACTCTAAGCTTTATACTAAGACGATTGATTGTCTAACCATGCCACTCAATTATCAACTACCAAAGTTGCATAAATTTGATGGCAAAGGAAACCCAAGGCAACATATTGTCCACTTTGTCGAGACTTGTAGCAATGCTGGGATGCATGGTGACCTTTTGGTAAAATAATTTGTTCATTCTTTAAAGGGGAACGCATTTGACTGGTATATTGACCTAGAGCCCGAGTCCATTAATAACTGGGAACAATTTGAGAAGGAATTCCTCAATCGTTTTTACAGTATTCAAAGAACTGTAAGCATGATAGAGTTGACAGGCACCAAGCAAAGGAAGGACGAGCCCGTGGTGGATTACATCAATCGTTGGAGGGCGTTAAGTTTGGACTGCAAGGATTGCCTTTCAGAAATATCTGCTATAGAGATGTGCATTCAAGGGATGCACTGGGGCCTTTTGTACATCCTATAAGAGATCAAACTGCGAACTTTTGAAGAACTTGCAACGCGATCTCACGACATGGAGTTAAGCATCGCAAGCCATGGAAAGGCATCTCCATTTGCTGATTAGAAGGAGTTCAAGAAAAATGTTTCATCAAAGAACCAAACCAAAGAATCTATGGCAGTGAAAGCAACTTCCGTGAAAGTGTCACGACCCGAAATTCCCACCTTCGGGACCATGATGGCGCCTAACATTTCACTTGCTAGGCAAGCCAATGTTAGAATAATTTTAACCATTTTTTAAAATCATTTAATTTAATTAGTAAACCATAATAATAGCGATGTCTAAATACCATCCCAGAACTGGTGTAACAAGTGCACGAACTACTAGAATAATACAAATAAGGGTGTGAATGAAAATAAACTGTCTGACAGAAATACACGGCTAAAATAAAGTAGATGGGGACTTCAGAACTGCGAACGCCGTGCAACTATACCTCAAGTCTCCTGTGGATAGCTGAATCCGAGCAAATCTACTGTACGCCGCTGGGACCAACTTCGGTATCTGCACAAGAGTGCAGAGTGTAGTATGAGTACAACTGACCCTGTGTACTGAGATAGTACCGAGCCTAACCTTGACGAAGTAGTAATGAGGTTAAGGCATGTCACTTACATTAACCTATACGCAATAATAATAATAATAACAACAATATAGGAGAACATGAATAGAAATTAATCTGGTAAATCATATCAACAATCTAGCCAACTCGGCAGTCATAACTAATTATTACTTAAATCACTTTTCGTTGGGCGTGCAACCCGATCCCACAATATATTCATATTCAATTTTTGTTGCTGCGTGCAACCCAATCCCACAATATATTCATTTCCATTTAATTCCGTTGTGGCGTACAACCCTATCCTCAATATATCTTTTCAATCAATTCTGTTGCGGTGTGCAACCCGCTCCTCCAATATATTCATTTTCAATCAATTCTGTTGCGGCGTGCAACCCGCTCCTCCAATATATAGACAAGAGGGATTGCTCTGATGATAAGCAACCTCTACTTCCAACCAAGAGGTTGTGAGTTCGAGTCACTCCAAGAGCAAGGTGGGAAGCTCTTGGAGGGAAGGATGTCGATGGTCTATTGGAAACAGCCTCTCTATCTCATGGTAGGGGTAAGGTCTGCATACACACTACCCTTCCCAGACCCCACTAGTGGGATTATACTGGGTTGTTGTTGTTGTATTTCTATTGCGGCGTGCAACCCGCTCCTCAATAATATAATTTACCAATTCTTATAAAAGAAATTATTCCAATAAATGCAACAATTAATATGAAATTGTAAGACAACAAACATATAATAATTATGATTTATTTAGAAACAAGTAATGACAAGTAGCAATTAATTGTGGAAATTAAGGAGGAAATAGGCAATTTAATATTTAGTATGCTAAATGTCAAGTAACAATTAAGTCACATAAATCAAATAAGCATGTAGCAAATATAGCATGGATTCAAGGCATAATATTGAGCAAGGAATATGAGAGAAATAAATAACATAATAATTAATTCATGATTTAAAATAATTTATGATTTCTAGATAAATGTGCAAACAATCAATTTGACGACGTATAGGCACTCGTCACCTCGCCTATACGTCGTTACACATGAAATTCACGTAACAATAATTCAAGGGTTCTATTCCCCCAAGTCAAGGTTAACCACGACACTTATCTTGCTTCGCAACCAAATTCAAGATTTCAATAAACCTTTGCCTCGCGAATTGATGTCTGAAAGCTTCAAATCTAGTCACAAACAATTCAATATTCTCAACATGAATCATAGGAATTAATACTAATTTTTCGGATTAAAATCCGAAATTCATTTCAAAAACTAACACTGGGACCCACGTCTCGAATCCCGAAAAACTCACGAAATCCGAACACCCGTTTCGATATGAGTTAAACCATACAAAAATTATCGAATTCCGACATCAGATTGGCTTTCAAATCTTAAATTTTCGTTTTTGGAAGATTTTATAAAAATCTGATTTTTCTTCCATAAATTCACGGATTCATAATGTAAATGAGTAAGGAATCATGAAATATAACTAATTTCGGATAAAGAATACTTACCAACTCAAACTCATGAAAAATGCCTATGAAATCGCCCAAAATCGAGGTCTAAAACTCTAAAAAAAAGAACAAAAATGTCGGACTCCGGACATATATATTCTGTCCAGGCAAGTCGCAACTGTGAGATGCGACTTGTCTCAAAATTTTCAAGCCAAAAATTGTGGTACCAACCTTTAGTCAATCAATCATAACTTTCTCTACAAATGTCCAAATGAAGAATGGTTTATCTTTCTGAAAATTAGAATCAAAGGGTTACAACTTTCATGTTTTGATAAATTTCAAATTCCTTATAGATTGCGAGATATAAGCTTCCAAAATTAGCCCTGTGTATCTAAAATATTTGGCGATGCACACTGCAAGGCAAACAAAAGCTGCATTTCCAGCCTTCAGTCAATCGATTATAACTTTCTGTATAAATGTCCAACTGATGCATGGTTTATCTTTATGGAAATTAAAATCAAAGGGCTACAACTTTTATGTTTTGATAATTTTCAGATTCCTTATAAATTGCAAGATATAAGCTTCTAAAGTCAGCTCTGCGCATCAGAAATTTCGCACACTAGTGTCAAAAATCAGCAGTTAACAATGACCTAAAAATGGTTCAAAACCACTCTGAAACTCACCCGAGCCCCTCGGAACCCCGTCCGAACCTACCAACAAGTCTCAAAACATATTATGAACCTACTCGAGGTCTCAAATCATACATAACAACGGCAAAACTACAAATCGCGCGTCGATTCAAACTTGTGAGTTTATGAAATTTTCAATTCTATAACTCGCGCCGAAACATGCCAAATCAATTCAGAATGAACTCAAATTATGCATGCAAGTTACAAATGACATAATGGAGCTATTCCAATTTCCAGAATCGAATTCCGACCCCGATATCAATAAAGTCAATCCCCGGTCAAACTTTCCAAAATTGTTCTATTTTCCAACTTTCGTCAAAATGCGTTGAATTGTCCTACGGACTTCCAAATCCAAATTCGAACATGCGCCTAAGTCCAAAATCACCATACGAAGCTATTGGAATCATCAAAAATCCATTCCGAGTTCGTTTGCTCAAAATTAAAATCTCCGATCAAACTTTAAAAATTCAAGCTTTATAAAATCAAACTTTTTTTTTTCTTTTCAAAAACTAATGAAAAACGTGCCTACGTACCTCGGAATAACTTTAAATTTTATACATAAGTCATAAATATTGTTACAAAACTGATCGAACTCTCGGAATCTAAATCGGGACCCGGTATCAACAAAAACCAATTATGACTTAAACCTTTAAATTTCTAGTTTCCGTTAAATGCCGATAATTTGAGCTAGGGACCTTCGAATTCGATTGCGGGCATACGCCCAAGTCCAAAATCACGATACGGACCTACCGGAACTATCAAAATACTGATCTGGGTTTGTTGGCTCAAAATAATGACCGAACTCAACTCAGTTGAGTTTTAAAGCTCTATTTCATATTTTAATCAAAGTTTCATATAAAAACTTTTCGAAAAAATTTACGGACTGCGCATGCATGTCGAGGAATGCTGAATAGTGCTTTTCAAGGTCTCAGAACATAGAAATAAATATTTAAAATTAAAGATGACGTATTGGGTCATCACATTCTCCACCTCTAAAACAAACGTTCGTCCTCGAACGGAGTTAGAAAAATACCTGAGCTTGTGAAAAGGTGAGGATATCTACTCCGCATGTCTGGACCGCACTCCCAGGTAGCTGCCTCAATTGGCTGACCTCTCCGTTGTACCCAAACTGATGAATAACTTTTAGACCTGAACTGTCGGACCTGCCGAGCTAGGATAGCTACCGGCTCCTCCTCATAAGTCAAATCTTTATCCAATTGGACTGAGATGAAATCTAATACATGGGACGGATCACCATGATATTTTCGGAGCATAGATACATGGAACACCGGATGAACTGCTGATAAACTAGGTGGTAGTGCAAGCTTGTAGGCTACTTCACCCACCCTTTCAAGAATTTCAAAAGGTCAGATATACCTAGGGCTTAACTTTCCCTTCTTTCCGAATCTCATTACACCTTTCATAGGTGAAACCGGGAGCAATACTCTTTCTCCAGTCATGAATGCAACATCATGAACCTTACGGTCGGCATAACTCTTTTGCCTAGACTGAGCTGTGCGAAGTCGATCCTGGATAACCTTGACCTTATCCAAGACATCCTGTACCAAATCAGTACCCAACAACCGAGCCTCTCCCGGTTCAAACCAGCCAACTGGCGAAAGACATCGCCTCCCATATAATGCTTCATATGGAGCCACCTGAATGCTCGACTGGTAGCTGTTATTATAGGCAAACTCTGCAAGTGGCAAGAACTGATCCCAAGAACCTCCAAAATCTATAATACATGCGCGAAACATATCTTCCAATATCTGAATAGTGCGCTCTGATTGTTCGTCTGTATGTGGATAAAATGTTGTACTCAACTCAACCCGCGTGCCTAACTCATGTTATACAGCCCTCCAGAAGTGCGAGGTGAACTGCGTACCTTGATCTGAAATAATAGACACGGGCACACCGTGAAGGCAGACAATCTCACGAATGTAAATTTTAGCTAACCACTCTAAAGAATAGGTAATTGCCACTGGAATGAAGTGTGCTGACCTGGTCAACATGTCCACAATGACCCATACTGCATCGAACTTCTTCTAAGTTCGTGGGAGTCCAACAACAAAATCCATAGTAATACGCTCCCACTTCCACTTAGGAATTTCTAACTTCTAAAGCAAACCACCAGGTCTTTGATGCTCGTACTTAACTTGCTGACAATTCAAACACTGAGCTACATATGCAACTATATCCTTTTTCATTCTTCTCCACCAATAATGTTGCCACAAATCTTGATACATTTTGGCGGCACCCGGATGAATAAAATATCGGGAACTGTGGGACTCTTCAAGAATTAATTCACAAAGCCCATCCACATTAGGAACACAAATACGACCGTGCATCCGCAGAACTCCATCATCTCCTACAGCATCTTGCTTGGCACCACCGTGCCGCACCGTGTCCTTAAGGACAAGCAAATGAGGATCATCATACTGTCGCTCTCTGATGCGCTCATATAAAGAAGATCGAGCGATTGTGTAAGCTAGAACCCGACTGGGCTTCGAAAGATCTAACCTCACAAACTGATTGGCCAAAGTATGAACATCTGCATCTAGCGGTCTCTAACCAACTGGAATATACGCAAGGCTGCCCATACTCATAGCCTTTCTATCAAAGCATCGGCCACCACATTAGCCTTTCCCGGATGATACAAAATGGTGATATCATAGTCTTTTAATAGCTCCAACCATCTTCTCTGCCTCAAATTGAGATCTTTTTGTTTGAATAGATACTATAGACTATGATGATTTGTGAATACTTCACATGACATGCCGTAAAGGTAGTGCCTCCAAATCTTCAGTGCATGAACAATGGCTGTCAATTCTAAGTCATGAACAGGATAATTCTTCTCGTGAACTTTTAACTGCCGCGATGCATATTCAATCACCCTTCCATCTTGCATCAATACTGCACCGAGTCCAATACGAGATGCATCACAATACACCGTGTAGGATCCTGAACCTATGGGCAACACCAACACTGGCACCGTAGTCAAAGCAGTCTTGCGTTTCTGAAAGCTCAACTCAGACTCGTCTGACCATCTGAATGGAGCACCCTTCTGGGTTAGTCTGGTCAATGGGTTTGCTATAGATGAAAACCCTTTCACGAACCAGCGATAATAACCTCCAGACCGAGAAAACTCTGAATCTCTGTAGCTGAAGTAGGTCTAGGCTAGTTCTGAACTGCCTCAATCTTCTTAGGGTCCACTTTTATGTCTTCTAGCGATACAACATGCGCACAAAGCCAACTGAGTCTAACCAAAACTCACATTTTGAAAATTTGGCATATAATTGATTATCCCTCAAAGTCTGAAGCACAATTCGAAGATGTTGCTCATGCTCCCCTCGTCTGCTGGAGTAAATCAAGATGTCATCAATGAATACAACCACAAAAGAATCCAGATAGGGCTTGAACACCCGATTCATCAAATCCATAAATGTTGCTGGGGGCATTTGTTAGCCCAAATGACATCACTAAAAATTCATAATGCCCATACCGAGTCCGAAATGTCTTAGGGATATCAGATGCCCTAATCTTCAGCTGATGATAGCCAAACCTTAAGTCAATCTTCGAAAATACCTTGGCACCCTGAAGCTGATCGAATAAGTCATCAATTCTTGGCAACGGATACTTGTTCTTGATAGTAGCCTTATTCAACTATCAATAATCTATACACATCCGTATTGAACCATCTTTATTCTTCACAAACAACACTGGTGCACCCCAGGGCGAGACACTAGGTCTAATGAATCCCTGATCAAGCAAGTCTTGTAACTTCTCCTTCAATTCTTTCAACTCCGGCGGGTCCATACGGTATGGTGGAATAGAAATGGGCTGAGTGCCTTGAGCCAAATCAATACAAAAGTCAATATCTCTATTGCGGCACAAGAACGCTCACTTGGGGCACTACTTGCTCAAGAGAATGATGAAGGAAAAGAACAAGCCTTGTACTACCTCAGTCGAACTCTGATAGGAGCTGAGTTGAACTACACGCCTGTTGAGAAAATATGCTTAGCGTTACTTTATGCAATAAAGAAACTAAGGCATTATTTTGAAGCATACACCATCAAACTCATCTCTCGATTAGATCCTGTGAAGTTCGTGATGACTCGACCTGTTCTTTTTGGATGCCTAACAAGATGGTCCATATTTTTTAACCAATATGAGATCATATACACACCTCAAAAGGCTGTGAAAGGACAAGCACTCATCGATTTTCTAGCTGATCACCCTCTTCCGGTGGAATGGGAGCTTTCTGATGAGTTTCCAGATGAAGATATTTTGTTCGTTGAAGAATCGCCACGATGGACAATATTCTTTGATGGATCCGCATGTCGGAACGGTGCAGGGGCAAGTGTTGTGTTGATCTCTCCAGAAAGACCAGTCTTGCCATTCTCCTTTGTTTTAGGTGAAACATGCTCCAACAATGTTGCAGAGTACCAAGCTTTGATCATCGGTCTTGAAATGGCATTAGACATGAAGATTCTACAGTTGGGGATTTACGATATAAAGAAGGAAGATCTTTTGCCATACCACCAATATGCTTCTTGTTTACTCGAAAGATTTGACCAATTGCTCTTAAACCACGTCCCAAGAGAAGAAAATAGCATGGCTGATGCTTTGGCTAACTTGGGCACGACGATGGCACTTGGAGAGAATGAGTCAACAAAGATACATGTGTGTCATCGATAGGTCATTCCTGTACTTCTTGATCTTCAAATCAACGAAAGTCATCATACGTCCATTCAGATGATTGAAGAAGAGGATTGGAGGCAACCATTGATAGAGTACCTTGAACATGGAAAGTTACCTGAGGATCCACGACAAAGAACAGACATCAAGCGAAGGGCACCATGATTCATCTTCTATAAGGGGACATTATTTCGCCGCTCTTTTGAAGGACTATTCTTGCGATGTCTTGACAAAGAAGAAGCCCACCAAGCGATGGAGGAAGCACATTCTGGCTCATGTGGAGCACATCAATCTGGTTCTAAGCTCCATTTTTGCATCAAAAGGATGGGCTACTACTGGCCGACAATGGTGAAGGATTGCATGGAACATACCAAAAGATGTCAAGTGTGTCAATTCCACGCTAACTATATCCACCAACCTCCAGAGCCTCTTCATCCAACTGTAGCTTCATGGCCTTTTGATGCATGGGGACTTGACGTTGTTGGACCGCTTCCAAAGTCATCAAAGGGACAGATGTACATATTGGCTGACACAATCTACTTCTCTAGATGGGCTGAAGTTGTTCACTCAAGGAAGTAAAAAAGGAAACGGTTGCCGATTTTATCAAGTCGAACATAAATTTTAGGTACTGCATACCAAGATACATAATCACGGATAATAGAACGCCATTTGAAAACAAGCTCGTGAGGAGTCTATGCGAGAAATTTGGTTTGGAGCAACATAAGTCTTCAATATATAATGCACCCGCCAATGGCCTTGTCGAAGCTTTTAACAAGACACTTGGTAACCTTTTAAAGAAAGTTGTTGCAAAGAACATGAGAGACTGACATGAGAAAATTGGTGAATCTTTGTGGGCATACCGGACAACCTTCAGAACTGCTGCACAAACAACTCCTTACTCTTTGGTGTACAATGTAGAAGCAGTCCTTCCGTTGGAGCAACAAATTCTATCATTGCGAATCGCAATCCAAGAAGGACTCATTTCCGAAGAGAATGCTCAACTTCGCCTAGAAGAGTTAGAGGCATTGGCTGAGAAAAGATTGGAAGCACAACAAAAATTAGAGTGCTATCAAGCTCGATTAGCTAGAGCCTTCAACAAGAAAATGCGACCACAATCATTCCAAGTGGGAGACTTAGTCCTAGCTATTCGACGACCCATAATCCTCAACAAACGCATATGCGACAAGTTTACCTCAAAATGGGATGGTCCATATGTTGTGAAGGAAGCATATTCAAGTGGCGCATACAAAATTATTGATAAGGATGGTCTCAGAGTTGGTCCGATCAACGGGAAATTTCTGAAGCAGTACTTCCCATGAAAGTCACCTACGAGCCTAAACTACAAGTCATGACGCTCCTCGACGTACGAGCCTAAACTACAAGTCATGACTCTCCTTGATGCATGAGCCTAAACTGTACATTGCTACACTCCTGGCCCGCATGAGTCTAAATTGTGTATGACCGAGAAAAAACAAAGTCCGCTAGGTTGAAAACCTAGCGAGAGGTGGTCTAGGCAAAAAATTAGGACATAAAAAAAATCAAAAAAACAACTCATCCCTCTGAACTACGTTATGACTTGATCCTTTTCACCGAGGTACGTAGGCAGCTTAAAGTCTCATTCTAAGTTCAGTCGCATGAGTTTAAAAAAAAAGGTTTGGCTTTTGGGATCATCACATTAACTCTTTCAAGTAGAGAGGCATATATAAATATGAAAAAGAAGACGATTGGCTTTGAAGTGTAAAATATATTTTATTGCTTTAATGTTACAAAGGTGATACAACCAAAAATGTGGAGGCGAAAGGGATTAGACATTATCCTATACAAAAGCCTAAGTAATGAAAATGATCGTCAACTAGACTTTGTTATTGATGCGTCTTAAATATTTTTCCAAGTCTGTATGACGTCTCCACATTTAATACGACATTCTCAATGTACGTCTCTCGCCGTCAGTAGTTGTGATGACCTCTTGACCACGTCTCTTGTTGTTATGCCTCGAGCATGATAGTTTGCTTCTCTTGTGCAAGTGTTGGTTGAAGCTCCCATATATGAGAAGTCATCTCTCTTGAAAAAAAATCTTCAATCACCATAGGAGCCGCCATTGATGGACTTCAAGACTATCAACAAATCAAGTACAATAGTTGGTGAAGGGGTGGCTCTGCATCTTGCATTACACCTCAGTCTGATATCTGGACCCTTTGAGCTCCTTTGCAAGTCTGCAAAAAAAGTAAATGAAGAGATAAGATTTGTAAAGCATGATAGCTAAAGTTACTATATGCAAGACTATAGAGTCAAATTCAAGAAAATAACAACATTCACCAGACAACTCAGAGAGCATAGAGATGGAAAGCTAGCTCAACGGACGACAGGATCAACTTTAGAAAACTACTGCAGTCTATATGGAAGATATTTTGCTCCTAACATTTTATATGTTGTAGATTTGGATGTCTAGTTTCAAACAACACAAACGGTTTGCGATTTGGAGGCTCCTATCTCAAGATACGAACTGTTCGCCGGGAACTACACGAATCTGAGAGTTTACTGCAGCTAGGTCGAATTTGAGAATTTTCTGTTTCCAGCTTAAAAGGAGTTATGCCATGAAATTAATATATGTTACAGGTCTCTGAGTTTACTTTTTAATGGCATAAATGGATCGCAATTTGAAGATTCCTAGCTCGAGATATGAATTCTTCGACGAGAGTGCGCAAAGCCGAAAAAATGAGTATGGCAGACATCCAAATCAATTTCAAGAAATTTCTGTGGCCAATTTGGAAGGAATACTTCTACGATATTTTGAGGATTTTCTTATCTCTCAGTATTCTTTCCAATAGCACAGACAGCTTATTATTTGGAACTTCCTAGCTTGAGATATGTACGTTCTAATGACAGCATACAATGTTGTAAAATCAAGATATCAGACATGTATATCAGCTTCAAAAGTCGACTCTGGCTAATTCTCAAGGAATTTATCCGTGAATTTTATATAGGATGCAACCTTTTATGTTTTTAGTCTTCGAAAGTAAGCGGCTTGAGGTTTCATCACTCCTACATCAAGGAATGAATATTTCTACAAAGGTGCGCCAAGTAATCACCTACCAAGGATGGAATACGGTCGCTCCAGCTCCAAACTTTTTTCTTGCCAAGCCGCAAGGCTGAGATGAACTATGTTCTCACTCACAGGTTGCAAAGTGGGGATATGTCTCGCCGATCAATCTCGCTTAGGACTACTCTAAATGTCTCTCGTCGAGCCGCAAGAAGGGATGTACCAAGTTGCCGCTGCACTCTCTTGAAAACCTACAAAAATAAGAAAAGATTTTGGATCCTTCAGTGCCAACAACATGACGTTTTTGCGGATACGATGCGAGTAGCACGACGATCAGCTCGGTTAATGGATATCGGTGCCATATCACGATGTTTCTGCTTCTGCGGATACGATGCCAATAGCACAATGCTTCTGTCATGACCCAAAATCCCACCACAAGTATCGTGATTGCACTTAGTCTCTAAGACTAAGTAAGCCGATTATAATTACAATTCAAGCCAATTTTGTTTTTTAAATAGATAATCGAAACCAAAAGCGGAAATAAATATAAATACCTCCCAAAACTGGTAATACCGAGTCACGAACTCTAACTGAATATATGGAATGATCTCAAGGATCGAATACTCAATACTCTTAGAATAATAATTAACAATACAATAAAATAGAAAGACTCCAAGGGACTGCGACGACCAAGCAGCTCTACCTTGAATCCTTGCGATCACACTTTAACTCTGTCCGAATCCGATATCTCCAACACATGGCTCTGCAAAAAAATATGCAGAAGTGTAGTATGAGTACACCACAGTCGGTACCCAGTAAGTATCAAGACTAACCTCAGTGGAGTAGTGACGAGGTACAGTCAAGACACTCACTAGTCTAATAATATGTGTAATATAGTATACAAAAATAATAGGAAAATAAATAACAATAATGGCAACACTAATCAACCAGTCCCAATACATAACACGAACCTGCTCGAGGCCTTAAATCACATCAAACAATATCAAAATCACGAATTGCACCCCAATTCAAGCTTTATGAACTTTAGAAATTCAAACTTCTACATTCGACGCCGAAACCTAACCAATCAAATCCGATTGATCTAGAATTTTGCACACAAATCATAATTGACATTACGGACCTACTCCCACTTCTGAAATCGGAATCTGACTGTGATATCAAAAAGTTCACTCTCGGTTAAACTTCCCAAAAACCTTCAAATTTCCAACTTTTGCCAAATGACCCCGGAATGACCTACAAACTTCCAAATCCACATCCGGATGCTTCCCTAAGAACAGAATCACTATGCGGAGCTATTCCCAGACTCGAAATCCTAAACGGATATCGATAACATCAAAATCCACTTCAACCCAAACTTAGAAAATTCTTAAACTTTAAAAATGCCAACCTTCAATAATAGGCGCCGAAATACTTCCGGGCCACCAGATACTCGACCTGAACATACGCCCAAGTACGAAATCATCATGGACCTATTGAAATTATCAAAATTTCATTCCGGAGTCGTTTGCTCAAAAGTCAAACTCCGATCAACTCTTTTCATTTAAGCTTCAAAAATGAGAATTGTTCTTTCAATTTAAAATTTGAATCTTCAGAAAATCAAACGACCGCACACACAAGTCATAATACATATTACGAGGTTGCTCGAGACTTTAAGTAGCTAAATGAGGCATAGATTCTTAAAATGACAAGTTGGATCGTTACAGCTTTGATTCGGCATGATAGACATCAGGAGCCTACGATGCTTAGTGCACGAAGCTCTTTGGTGCTCTGGTTAATCTCTATTGAGTTTAGGGGCCTCCCTAGCGTCGTACATCCCTACTGCGGTGTTGCCTGTGAATACTTTGTCGTCATTAAAAAATTAAGTTAGCGGTAATATCAAGCTTATCATGATCGGGCATATGTCCGTGAGGCCTGCTATTCTAAATCACATGGCCCCTCCGTGTAATCAATATGTTTGCGGCATGACTCTTCTCTGTAATCATTGGGCTTGCGGCACGACTCCTCTGTGTAACCAATGCGGTTAAGGATGGCTCATCCATACCTGAGTAACTCACTATTATTTTGTAGTAGAAATCTATAAGAAGAAAAAAAGCATAGTAGTACGTTGCAAAAATTAAGGCAAGAATAGGAAATAAAAAGAAGCAAAGAAAGACCATATATTATGCAAAAAAAAAAATAGATACTTGACTAGAGATTTCGAAGACTGTGATTTTCTTCCCCTAGCTCGTGGTGATCTTGTTCTTCTCATGTATTTTGAGGGCCCAATTCCTGTCTATTTATAGATGCTTAAGGGCGGTGTTCCCACTCTAATTAGAAGTGCATGAGCTGTAAGTTTCTTAAAGTGATAAAATTTTATTTCTTTAAGGAATCAAAATTATCACAATTCTTGAATGCGTCTCAACGTGCATTAATTTTGGGCTTGGAAGCAGGTAAGACAAATCGGATTGGAAGAATATAATATTGACTTTGGATATTTATCTATTTAGTATTACAAGAAATTAAGAGTCAATCTCTTCAAACCACACTTTGAAATAAGTCTCAAGAAAATATTAGATGTGGATTCAAAGGATTGTGTTATTCACCGGTACTTCAAACCTCGTCATCAAGACTCGACAAGTCTACATTGCGACAAGGCTTGAAGTAGGAGGCATCTGTAGACAAGTAAAAATTATTGAATTTAGTCCATACAAAATTTGGATTAAATTCTAAATTACTTTGGGGCGAATAATTAATTTGGACTTTATAAATTAAATAAGTCTATTTTAATATTTTTAAACCCAAGGTCCATTTCATCTTAAAGCCCAAACTCATGCCATGTGTCAAGTGACATGGCATATCCAGTCAAACTCCAGGCCAATAAGGTGACGCCATGTGTTAAAATGATGTGGCAATCTAGACCAATTAAGAGTTTCCAAGTGTCTAAAATGACATGTCTTGACCAATCACAAGCAAGCTTATGACATAGCTTATGTGATAAGTTTGATGACTCACCGGAGCCAATCAAATCAAGTAAGAGAGTTCATATGTAGTTGGATTGTCCAACAACTATAAATAGAGGGTTACATAACTCTCAGGGGAGATTCAGAGAGTTGGCGAAGAGCATTCCGCAATTGGTGAAGGCATCCGCAAACAGAGAGATCAATCATCAAGTGCATAGTTCTTCAACAAAGGAGTGATCAACGGAGTTCTTCCCGGAGATCAACCGAGAAAGACGCTTTTCAAGCCCTCGAATCACGGAGAATTTCATAGATAAGAATCAAGGGATAATATAGAATTGTACTCACAAATATTTATCAATAAAATCTCTTTTTCTTCATATTATTTTTGTTACAGTTTATTTTCCGTACGATGAAAATTTGTTGCGAACAACCCCAATTTTAAAAAAGATAGAATACGGTATTAAGGCAAAATTGATAGTCAGTGGTTCAGCTTTCCAGCCCAAAACTATAGAAACCCATGTGCAATCATTCAGAATTTGTCTATTACATGATCATTTTTTTTTTCATTTCTCTCGTAAGTTATCATAACTTAGTTATGGATCTTTTAGACCAAGTCTAAAGACCCCGTTTGAGCAAACTCAAAATATTATGAGAAACATTAGACCGCAGTTTGAAATTTTATATGTTATAGCAAATGTTGGCCAATAATCTAATATTTTGTGTGCAAGGTTGAGCAATATTTGAGCAAATAACGTTGTCCGAAAGAGTAATTTTCCAGGGGCTATATTTGCATAATTTTTAAAAATATGGACAAAATTTAAATGATAGCCCGAGCAGAGGGCATCGATTTTGGTTTCAGGCCCATAACATCGTCCAAAAGCTCAAACCTTTCAATTCCAAATTACGTCTTAATGAATAAGAGAAAACTACCCTGTATAGCCCTTCAAAATTTTAATAGCCCATAATTTCCTCTATGGACCCGAAATGTCCCTCCGGCCCAAACATATTATATTTCATAGCACAATCCATAATACGGACCCGAAATGTCCCTCCGGCCCAAACATATTATATTTCATAGCCCAATCCATAATACACTGACTCACCCACACTTTTAAATCACTCACGTTTTTTTCTATTGTACTTGGTTCCCTTCTTTGTACTCGGTTCTCTTTAACACAACTTCACCATTTTAAGTCTTACTCTCAATGTAAGTCAAAATTTCAATATGTTTTTCGATTTTTGTTCATAATCGAGTCTATAATGGAGGAAAAGAAGTCTTTGAAGAAAAATAGAAAGTTTAGGGCATTTCCAAATTCTATAAAATTAGCTGGTAAATTAGTGAAATATAACCCTAGTTTCAGTAGGAATGATGATGACGATTTTGAAGATTTACCAGAATTTGGGTGCAATTTGGGGCATGCAACCCCTAAATCTGTTGAAGCAATACAAAATACCGCTATTGAAGGAATGCAAAGTACCCCTGTTGATAGAAGGACTTGTTCACTGAGCGGGACTGCCAGCGATAGAGTAACGAGGTCACAAACTGCTCAGCGTGTAGTTGTTGAAAAAGGCACAAGTTCAAAAAGAAAGATTAAAATGGTAGGAAAGGATGTTGTGAAGGATAAGGGTAAAGGTTCTAAAAGGAAGGCTAAAAGGGATAGGGATGATGTTCCATCAAAAAAGAGAAAAGTTTACGTTGATCAAAAATGTTCTAGCTCATCTGATTTGAAGGTATTTTCTAAAATCTGACTTGTGTGCGCTTAGTTTATTTTAGTATATAGAAAATTTATCCAATATAGCAGTTATATTCCAGATTTGTATATAAAATATATTATTTTTTTAATAATGTATACAATTTGTATCAAGTCAATAAGTAATGTGCAATTTGTATATAAAGTTTATCATTTATCCACA
This sequence comes from Nicotiana tomentosiformis, assembly GCF_000390325.3. Classification (NCBI taxonomy): domain Eukaryota; kingdom Viridiplantae; phylum Streptophyta; class Magnoliopsida; order Solanales; family Solanaceae; genus Nicotiana; species Nicotiana tomentosiformis. The sequence continues at coordinate 97,945,875 of NC_090813.1, read as the reverse complement.
TAGTGTTACTTAATTTTGTAAAGTGCATATTTGTAATTGTTATGAAGCTTATATATATTTATATTTTTGTATTGTCTGCAGCTTTGGGATTACTATGTTCCTTTGGGTGATCATTATAGTACTCGTATCAGTGTGCATACAAACTGCAGTAAAGTGAAAATTTAAAAGATACTTTGGATGATCAGCAGATTGAGATGTTTAGAAGAACATGTTTTGGTTATTTTGTGGATTTTCCTGAATTTTTTATACAAAATCAACTTATCTATTCACTATTGCTTAGGGAAAATGGTGTCACCTAAAGATGATGAGTTATGGATTAAAGTGAATAGCACCAAGTTGCGCTTTGGACTTGCTGAGTTTTGTATTATCACAGTTTTAAAGTATAATGGTGATCCCAATAAGGATTATAAATCTGTCCAGTCGAGTCGGTTGATGGAATTGTACTTTCCAAGCATGTCGAAAGTGTCTAAGAAATTGTTAACTGATTGTTTCTTAAAAAAGATGTAGAAATCTGATGAGGACGCATTAAAAATTACAGTATTGTATTTCATTCACAGTTTTCTATTTTCTATTACGAATGATGATTTCATAACAAAGAATGATTTTCTGTTGGTTGAATCTGGTGATTTTGAGACTTTGCCTTGGGGAAATGTGGGTTTCAAAGCTACGTTGGAGTCAATGAAAGATAGGGTTCGTAGTAGGAGAGAGATGTACTGATATGGTTGTTTGCCTTTGGCATTCCAGTATTGGTTTTATGAATGATGCCCATATACTCGCAAAAACATCGCTTACCGGATTGGAGATCTTGTGCCACGCATACTAAACTGGACTGTAAAGAAGAAGGTGACCTTCAAGAGGTTGAGGAAAGAATTTTTTCTTTTAAGTCGGGAGCAGGTAAAAAATATTTTTGTTTAGTTTATAACATTTTGTAGAAATACATATGAATTTACTTCTGATACATAAATTATATACTTCTGAAACATAAATTATACATTTCTGATACATAAATTATACAGTTCTGATACATATTTTATACCTTTAATATACATAATATCAATTAACTGTATGATGTGTAGTTTCTACAAGTAATATATTGGTTATCTTTTATTATTTTTTTTAAATTTCATGATTGCTAAGTTTTTTTTTTATTTGTAGTTGGTGTTTGGTAACATTGCCCCAACAAATGTTGAACAAACAAGGCTTGAATTGCATGATTTTGTCCCGGTGTATGAAGATGAAAATGAGATGTATATCGAATCTAGAGTCGTAGCTGGAGTTAATCCAAGAGATGATGTTGATGATTTCAACACTCGACCTAAAAAATGCTAAGAAGTACCCCAAAAATAAGATGGAATCACAACCTATAAATAGTGAGAATGCGGATCCACAGCCCCGTAACTTGACTTCAAGAGAGAATGAGCTGAAACTTCTGAGAAGTGAAATCAACAAGGTCAGTTCTATTTTGGCTTTGAGCAGTTCTGACTTAATTTATATTCGGTTTCACTTTTTCTTTTATAGGTAAAAGACAAGGTTTCGTCTTTGGAGCAGTTAATGATTTTCTCATTTGAAAAAGTTTTTAAAGCTTTAGGTGAACGCGGCGCTTCAAATGTATTCTCATGACTATGCTTATTTGTTATTTTTTCCTGTTATTATAAGCTTTACAACTTTTTGTATATTTTTTCTAAACAGGGTAATAGAAAAGATGATGACCATCATGATAGTCATGGCCATCATGATGCTGGTGATATTCATAATGATTATTTTGGCGATATGGAAGTTGCAGAGAATAATTTTGGTAGAGAGAAAGTTATGGAGAAAAATATTGGTAGTGAGGAAGCTGTAAAGAAAAAAGTTGGCACTGAGGTAAGTCTAGAGCAAACTGTTGATGTTATGGAAGGTGTGGTGAAGGATTCTATAGAAGCTGGTAAAAGTAGTGAGGAGTTGGTGATGACGAAGCCATGATTGAGGATGCCGAGCCTGGAATCACTGAAATTACCCAGAAGTGTTGTGACAAAAATGATGTAGATGGTTATAGTGTACTTAATATTATAGAAGTTAAGAAAAATACTGCTAATATGGGGGGTTTGGTGGAGGATTCTGTACAAGTTGTTGGTAAATATAGTTGTGAGGAAGTTGGTGAGGACAATGGGTGGACTAGTGATGCTGAGGCTCAAATAACTGCAATCACCCAAAAGTATTTCGATCAAAATATTATATATGGTGATTGTTTAGGAGTGTAGAAAAATATTGCTACTATGTAGGAAGATCGTATAGTTGTTGTTGATCATGACACACCTGAATTGATCCCTAGAGAAAGGAAATCAACAGGGGTCATGAGCTCACCATTCAGGAACATATTTGACTCTTGTGGCACCATCCAAGTTGCTCAAAATAAGCCAACTAAGTCAAAGAAGCCCATCTTGACAAATAAGTCAAATAAGTCCATCTTCACTATAAAGTATCCTTTTCAGGAAAATATTAACAATCCTGTTGATTTCAGAATATCGTGTAAGTGGAACACTTTCATCAATAGAGGCGTAAGGACTAATGCACCGCAAGTTTTATGTTTCAATTTTTTCTTTTTCTTTTTTTTCCTTATTTATTTTTCGTATTTCGTGTAATGAACCATATCTCTTTATCATGATTTATCAGAGGCGGTGTTTATAGAGAGTTTAGCAATAAGCTAAATAAAATCTTTGAATTTGGAGTTGATGATATTGGAGAAAAAAAATAGTTCTTCACATTTGCATATCCCGGCCTACCCCAGTGTGATTCAGTAAGTCAACATTATAATGGTTCTTCATATTTTCAGCATATTGATGTTAATTTGTTATCATAAATGGCCTTTCTTTTCTTTTATCCATGTTGTAATTATTTATAGATTCTATCTGTAATAAAATGAGAAATGAGACTCGGCAACCCTTGGATAGTAGCCAGAAGAAAGGACTAAAACAATAATGGCAATAGAAACCATAGTATCAACTTGGATAGTATCTTTTATGTATATTTGCAGTATCTTCTGTAAAATATATAATCGGTTTATGCATAAAATATACATTGTAATTTTTTCATAATGTAATTTTCTGACTATGTGTGTTTATTCTTCATATTTCAGCATATTGATGTTATTTTTTACTATTTGAGAAAGAAAGGGAAGTACGGTGTTGATGTTCCAGTAAGATTCACAACTACAGACTGTTGGTTTAACTGCTTGATTTCGAATTTGTACAAGGATTTTTTGGAAAAAAACAGAGACATGAATTTGATTACTGAAACAAATCCAATTGTTAAGTATGTACTTGGATATTTTTTAAGATGTAATGTTCATTGGTGTATTGTTGATGAAGTCATTTTTCCTTTAAATCTGTCTGATAAGTGGAATTGGATATTGGCGAGACTGTCATTCAAAGATATGCGCATTTATGTATACGATTCCATGAGTGGCGCGCGGCAAAATAGTGCAGTGCAGAGATCAATTAAGCCATACTCAGTGTTGCTCCCATATTTCCTTCATCGTATTGGTTTTTGGGATACAAAGGAGAATCATATGGAAATTCCCGCCATTGATCCTTTTGAGATTCATGTCGTTGATGGGTTGCCAATGCAAGATAACACATAAATTATATTTCTGATTCTTAATTCATTTTTGTACATGAGTTCCTATTATACTAACTTATTCAACGTTTATGTGCGACCTTGTATGTAGTGAGTGTGGTATTTATGTTGCTGCCTTTGCTGAATTTATCATTCAAGGCAATAGTATTCCTAAAGCTATTGATATTGATGGGATACGGAACCGATATGGTATATTGCTATGAGATTATAGAGTGAAGAAACAAAGAGCACATGCTGTTAGTAATGACGAGTCTACTGGTAGATTGAAGGATCTGACAGAAAAGGATAACAAGAAAAATGGCAAGTCGCATGCCGTTGGTAATGACAAGGCTTTGAAGGATAACAAGAAAAAGGGCAAGACACATACCGTTGGTAATGACAAGACTTTGAAGGATATCAAGAAAAAGGGCAAGTTGAAGGGCAAGATGAAGTAGGTTGGGATAGTTTAGAGGAAAATTGACATGTAGTTTTAAGATGAAGTAGTTTGGTTCTGATATTGTTTTATGATTGGATACAGTTGCATACCTATATCACGCTTTATACTTTTTATTTGGGATATTTTTGAACAATATGTTTGAAATGCTAATGTTGAATATTACTTTTAATTGCAACTTGTTTGTTTTCAGTTAATAGTGAAATTTTGAAAGTTTCAGATTTTGTGTAGTTTTGACTTTTCTACAGTTTTAGTTTTGTAATTTATACAGTTTTAATCTGTTTCGATAGGTTTTGCAAATTTAGCTGGTGTTGCTAAGTTGTTATAGGAAGTTTTGGGGGCAGCTAAACTGTATATTTACTGTATAGCGAGAGTCTATTTTATGTAATTTTTGTATAGTAACAGTCTTTTTATATATATATATATATATATATATATATATATATATATATATATATTGTATAGTGACATCTGTTTGTATAGTCACAATCGTTTTTATATATATTTTGTATAGTTACAGTCGTTTTTGTATATATTTTGTATAGTGACATCTATTTTGTATTTTTTTGTACAACACAGTCTATTGTATGTAAATTATATATACAATAGTGACGATCTTTTTTTTTTTTTTTTGTATAAATATACAAATTTTATTTTGTATATTTTTTTTATAGTGACATATACTTTATATATTTTTTGTATAGTCACAGTTTATTTTGTATATTTTTATATAGTGACAATCTATTGTATATAAATTGTATAGTGACAGTCTATTTTGTATAGTTTTTATATAATTTTTTTATAGTGAGTTTTTTTGTATATATTTTGTATATTGACATCTATATAGTGGCATCCATAATAGTCTATTGTATGTAAATTGTATATACAATAGTGACGGTCTATTTTTCTTTTGTATAAATATATAAATCCTATTTTGTATATTTTTTATATAGTGACAGTCTTATATATAAATTGTATAGTGATAGTCTATTTTGTATAGTTTATAGTGACAGTCTTTTTTTGTATATATTTTGTATATTGACATCTATATAGTGACATCCATAATAGTATTTGGAATAAAACTTCTACTAATACTTTCATTACGACAAAAAGTAGTATCTTTATACATCAGAGAGAATTTGATTGCAAATCTCATTATTTTTTCAATATTCTAATTGTAACATTCACAAGGAAAAGAGTTACAAAATGCTAAATCATTGTAGCAATATCTACTAGTTGTATCGAGCATTCCTACATGTTCTTTTGTTGTGTCCTTGTTTTCCATACAGTGCACAGGTAGCTGTTTCAGTATACAAATATTCATAAAGTCCCTTGCGTCGCGACTTCATCAGTCTTCCTGATTTGCCCTTCACTATCGGTGGTAGGACCACATTATCTAACACCTCTGTTGGAAGGTCCCATGTAGTTTCATCTGGAAGTAGATTAACTGACACTTCATATGTCTTCTTGAAGTATTCCTTGGTGTAATAGGCAGAATAATATTTGGGTGCTTCTATGTGTGTGTAGTCTAATACTGCCATAGCATGTGGATAAGGAATCTCATCCACTTGAAATCGTTTGCACGAGCATTCCCTTTTTTGCATGCAGACTATGTTCCACCTTTGTTCAGCATCCGTTACTACATATACATAATCGGTTGAAGGCCTCACCTAAATTTAAATAGATATCATTAGTAAAATAAGGATATGATAAGTATTAATGCACTTTTATTAAAGTATGTTATTTAGGCGTATGAAGTAATACATGATAAAGGAATATTTACCGTCATCTTCTGCAACAAACTGCTTTTCCTTCAGTACTTCGTTATATTTTTTTCCTAGGCCAGTAACTGTACTCATTGCAGTCATTCTATTTATATTATTCCATTCCATAACCAAATTCATCATGTAATCTAGCAAACTCATGATTGGTAGCTCTCTTGCCTCTTTGTTTCTTGCATTGAGTGACTCGTCAATATTTGAAGTCATCACCATGGATATATTAACAGTGGAATGCACTATGGACCACTTTTCATAACCAACTTGGAACAAGTAACCCCTTACCCTCTTGTCAATCCTGTCCATCTCTTGCATAAGGCAATTAAAATCTTCAATTTTGTATGCTCTGGACATTGCAAAAAATACTTCCCTCAGCCGGTCATGGTTCTTCTTGAACTGCTTTTTATGTTACTCCAAAGATGGAAGATGCATACACAGTGAGATACCTCCGGATACACAATCGAAGCACCCCTCAATATGCTTGCATGACGATCGGATATGATGCACATCCTTTCCCTTTCCCCAAAAGCCTGTCTAAACATTTCAAAAAACCATTCCTAGGAAGCATTATTTTTAGAATCGACAACAACATATGCTAGTGAAAAAGTTTTATCTGGTTAAGCAAATAAGAAAGTATTCACATGTTATTTTTGTTATACACGAATAACAACTATCTATACCATATATAATTATTATACGAGACTGCGACATATTCACCTGCCGCATCTTGTGCGCTAGCTGTTAACATTGTCCCCCTGTGTGATGATTTAAGGAATGTCCCGTCAACCACTACAATAGGGTAGCAGTATTTTCATCCTATGATTGATGCATTTAGTGCGACAAAAACATACATGAAGCGTCCGTCATTTGATTTATGTAACATTGTGACAGAACCAGGATTTGTCATATACAAGTGACCCAGCAGTTTACTATAAGATTTGCGTAGTATCCCTCTTAGCAGTTCAAGCGCCTTTTCTTTTGTTCTATAAGCTTTTACATAACTCATATTAATCCCATATTATTTTTTCATGTCGCTCATGATGTCTGCCGGAGTGTATATTATTTTTGGATTGGCATATTTGTTGCAAATCATCTTTGCAATGGCTGATGAAGTAGCATGACGTTGTGAAAATAGTCTACTCGTCTTTGGGGAAGTGTGAACATCATTGAACTGTCTAACCTTGAAGACATTTGATTTGTGTAGACTTGAAGATCTAAGACTTCATTTGCAACTTTTATCCACGCATATAAGACAATACCTATTTAAAATATAGTGTTATGATAATGCACTTTTTCAGATATACAATACCTATTTTTACACTTGTGTCTCAAATAAACAAGCAGTATACATATGCAATCTCATTATACAATAATTATATATTTTTTATACAAGCAGTATACACAAACTTACAGAGAAGTGCAATCTCATACATAGAAATCATACCTTGTTGTAGATGATCTATCCACTATAAATTGACATTTTTCTCGTATTGCGTTGTGCTTTATTACACTAATGAGTGCATCTTTGTCCCAATATAACTGACCTTCTGCAATTTTTTCATGTTGTGGATTGTCTATTATACAATTTCCCTTTATTATCTCAATTTTGTCTTCTTTTCCATGGTTATTCATCATCTCAACAATATCAGTTCTGTGTACTTCTTCTACGTTCTGATATTGTAAACCAGCTGAAGTTGTTCCGAGTAAGTTACCACCCAAGTATGAACTTGAATATGAGCATTCGGCATTTGAACACACCGTTTTCAACGTTATGCATAATGGATATTCAGTGATATCGAAGTTTTTCTTTTTCATCTCCATATACAAGCACACACTCATATCATTGTATATTGGAATTGCTACATAGCCATCCTTCATTGTATATTTTATCTCCATCGCACTTGTAATTGAATCTCTACCCAATTGCTTGTATATCTCATCAACAAAATACTCATAGCTACAGTCCGAATTGATCAACACGCCATTAACAAGAAAATTAATAAATTTACTCTCACTTACCCACTCACCACTGTATTGAAGTAAAATCGAAATCAAAATTAGAATAGTAGTTCCAACATTCACAATCTCCATAGACATTAATTGAGTTTGTCGATTTTGTATCAATTTCTAATCTCAATTCTATTAAGCTGATTGTAGGCCGCAATTGTGCAAAAATTGAGAATTTCAGCATGACTTTTTTGGAGCTCTGCTCTAGGTTTACTCTTCCGAACCCCTAGAATTTAATTGACAATGTGAATAATTAGGCGACTTTTATACTTCTTGGGGGTTGAAGATTCCATAATTAAGGCATGAATTTAGGATACAAAATCGATTAGGAGTGATTTCCTTTTGATTTGCGTTGAGCGTATGGTTTCAAAACTTTCAGTTGCTAGCCTTTGTTATTGATTTTAGGCTATGACTTGTATGGGTTATTTTGTGGCTATCAGGTGATAAAAATTTGGCCCTAGTGGCTACAAATGAACTTCTCTCAATGAACAAGAACAACAACAACCCAGTATAATCCCACTAGTGAGGTTAGGGGAGGGTAGTGTGTACGCAGACCTTACCCCTACCCTGAACACTATCTTACAAATCTGTGCTGTATAATCTAAGTTGCAATTACTTGTCCAAGTCAACTTTTACCCCGTGGCCTGTGGGAGAAAATGAAGACTCTACACTCATATTTTAGAGTATTAGAGTATATAAATAAGTACAACTAATAGATTTTAGATTCTATAAATGAAATGGCATGTGATAGAATCCTAAAATTAAACTCATAATATATAAATCATGTATTCGCCTCTGTCGTTCTACTACCGATCAAGGATAGTTACCACCGTCTTCCTTCTCGTCCACAATCTACTAGGAAAAATTTGGATGGAACTTAATCCCTTTCGTCTAGGACCTTCTACTTTCAAGATTCATGACATTGGTCCAGAGTACCATTAGTGGCATTAAATTTAGTACATAAAAGTATAATTTTCAACTCCTTCAAGTTTAGGCGGATTGGATTTGGAAATGGCTAATTCCTAATTATATGGGCCAATTTGAATACTCTAAATTGTCTAAATTCACTTATCTCAATAGACTTTGTCAAAAAAAATAAATAGAGAAATTTATTTTTATTAGTGAAAGGATATGTGGGCCATAAGCATTACAATTGGTGCATGTCAACCAACCGATTATTTTGACTTACGGTCTTACTTTTTGTTTAAACGCTAGTAACAATCATACTGCCCGTATTTTAGATAACAAAAAACTCCCTTTTTTAACCTTTGGACATAACCCTCTAATTCCAGGAAAATTGGGGAAAAGGTCACCAAAACTTATCATGTTGTCGTTAATGTTGACTATAGTGAATTTAGTTTTGTTTTTATGCGGGACTATTTGGTGCTTAAAACTTGAAAGACAATAGTGTTTTCTAATTATAATCACTATAGTTCATTAAATTATACCTAATTAACTACTCCAAAAAACTAACTAAAGTGCAAAAATGGTTGCACGAGTGGAAAAACAAAAACAGCAAAAATAAAGCAGTCAATATTCACACAAAGAAGTTTTAGTTTTGTCGTGAGTTTGGTTTTATATCACTAGCATCAACCTTAATTGATGGAAGAAATGCCTCTTATTTCGGCTCGTGTGACAAAATGTTACCCCGCTCAATTCTCGATAAACTATATATGCACTTCTTAACATTTATCCATGGTTAAATAATACTTCATCTATCCATGGTTAAATAATACTTCATCTATTTTAATTTAGATGACATAAGTTTTTTAATTTAGATGACATATTTCACTTATCGAGAATCAAATTGTATGAAGTTTGATCAACATTTAAAAATTTTATTTATCGTATTGACATGAGAAAAATTACAACTTACAATACTTTTAGTATAGTTTTTGAATATTTATATTTTAATTTTAAAATACTGAGTTAAACTAATCAAATTTAGCTTCAAAATTTTGTCAAATTGACTCTCAATAAGCAAAATGTGTCATCTAGATTTAAGTATATTTTTCCACTTTAATTAATTTACTAGTTCTTAAGATTAACCGTTTATTAGCTGTAAATACTCAGGATAGGTAAGTGTTAGCCCCTAATGTTGGGACATGACGAATGTCGGGCAGAACCAATGTCAAGGGCTTGTACATTGTCCCTTGGCATGGGTTCGTGTGGGCGTTGGCAAGCAATGTGCGGAGCTGAGAGCGTGCTTAAGTTAGTGCATGGACTTGGCAGGTCAACTGGACAAGGTGCCTTGAGTGATGACAAGACAACCTTGGTTGTGGGCGACGACTATGGCAAATGAAGGCAGACGCATGGCACTTGGCTAAGGAAAGCGTGCGGATCAGTGGGACGGCAAGGCTGTGACAAGAACATTGTCATGAGCTATATGTGTGAGGCATGGTCCAAAAGACAAAGCAAGGCAAGCTAAGACAAAGTTTGGGCGAAGCTGTGGAACAAGTGTGCGAAACATGTGACTGCAAAGAAGTGTGTTGTGCATGTGCTGTGGAAGTTAAGCCATGTGCAGTGCACATATGACAGTTGGCTTGAAGTGCTGAAGATGGGCTCATTTCGTGGGAAGTGCGTCAGATAGTGGCTAAGTGTTTTGTGCTTGTTTATAGGCTTGGCACATGCCAGGCACACCCATGTAACTACCCTTTTGTAACCGCTCCCCTTGTAACCTACTATTGGTAGTCCCTTTATATGTTTTGTATTTCGTTGGCTAAGGAAGAAAGCATGTGTGAGCCGTCCAATTGAATTCCTTTGTATATTCTGCGAGAGTAATAAAAGGTTGGGTGTTTACCCGTAATTGTGTGTGTTGCTTCGTTTTACAAGTCTGAAAATATTCTAAGTCCTAAACTATGAGAAAAAAGGTAAGGCTGAGTGACTTGAGTGTCAGGCTACTGCTGTGCAGTATCGTCTACAAAGAATTAGCCCTGTAACAACTGATATCAGAACTTTGCTCGTGATTTGGGACCATGGCCGGAGGAAATTCCACTTCAAACTTGTGTGATCGTGGGAAGAAGTTGGAGGCGCTGATTGATGTGATTGACGATCCTTTGGATTTGAAAGATCTAATTACTGAGATCTATCGTCTAAAGGCAGGGTTGAATCAGTTTCGTGAAACTATTCAACAAATGTGTGAGGCCACGAATGTTCAGGTTGAAGATTTGAAAAAGGAAATGAAACTCTTAACCTAGAAATTGTTGTTCTTCGAAGGACTTTGGTTGCTTCTGGCTAGGGCAGTGAAGAACGTTCCAAGGTTAAGATCCCGGAACCGAAGGCATTTGGTGGAACGCAAAATGCTAAAGAATTGGAGAACTCTCTATGTGATATGGAGCAATATTTTGTTGTTGCCAAGATTCCGATCGGGGAGAAAGTAACCATAACAAGCATATACCTGATGGGAGATGCAAAATTATGGTGGAGAACTCGCATGGCTGATGAAGAAAGTGCGAGCAGACCCAAGATTGATATGTGGGAGAAACTCCGGAAGGAAATGAAAGACCAATTCTTGCCTAACAACACATCTTGGCTTGCTAAGGATCACTTGAAATGCTTGTGGCAGACCAGAACAGTTCGTGACTACATTAAGGAATTCACTTCGTTAATGCTGGACATAAACCTAAGAAAAAGGTAGAGAAGAAAGGGGAGTAGAAGAAAGAAGTTCGAAAAGAAATTGTGGAAAAGGGCAAGGTTGTTGTTGACGGATCTGCTAGAAACAAAGGCAACACTAACAAAAAGGACGATGGTTGCTAGATTTGCGGTGGACCTCATATTGCCAAAATCTGCCCAAACCAGAAACTAGTTAATTCTTTGCTTGCTATAGAAAACAATCGGGAAGGAGAATGTAAAGAAGTTGCTACCTTAGTGAACCCTTTGCAATTATTGAATGTCATTTCATTACTTAATGGTACAAGTGACAAAACCAACCCTCATTCTTTACTGATGCACATTGAAATAAAAATTAGAGAGAAGGGTGTGATAGCAACGGTAGATACGGGAGCTACTCACACCTTTGTCTCGGTAAGGTTGGCGCATAAATATGGGTTGAATGTGAGCAAGTATCCCTCTTACATGAAGAGTGTGAATGCTAAAACTCAAGCTTTTGTGGGTATGATTTACAATGTTCCTATGTCTGTTGGGAACTGGAAGAGGAAAGTTAACTTGATGGTGATTCCACTAGAGGACTTTGAGGTAATCCTTGGAATCGACTTTATGCAGAAAAATCGCTTTGTTCTAATGCCCCACTTGGACGGAGTGATGATCATACATGAAATAGCTCCTGGTTTTGTGAAAGTTGTTCATCCTTATGGGAAAGAAGAAACTCAACGGATGGCTTCATTAGTTTCTGCCATGATGGTTGAAAAAGGTCTAAAAAGGGGAGATGATACTTTCCTTGCTGATATAGTTGAGGTAAAGCCTGATGTGAAGGTTGAAGTGTCGGACTGTGTCGCTCCAATATTGAGTGACTTTTCTGATGTGATGCCACCTAAATTGCCTAAGAATTTACCACCACGGAGGGCTATTGATCACAAGATAGAGTTGTCATCGGGTTCTATGCCCCCTGCTCAACCTCCTTCTCAGATGGCGACAAAAGAGTTGGCTGAATTGCGAAAACAATTGAATGAGTTGCTTGATGCGGAACTAATTCAGCCATCAAAAGTTCCATTTGGTGCACCTGTTTTATTTAAAAAAAAAACATGATGGGACGCTTCGTATGTGTGTTGATTATAGGGCATTGAATAAAGTGATTGTAAATAACAAATATTCATTTTCGTTGGTACAAGACTTGATGGACAAATTGAGCAAGGCTTGTTGGTTCACAAAGCTTGACTTAACGCCTGGTTATTGGCAGGTATGGATAGCTGAAGGTGATGAGTCTAAAACTACATGTGTTACAGGGTATGGCTCATATGAATTTCTTGTTATGCCGTTCGGGTTGACAAATGCCCCTGCTACTTTTTGCAACATGATGAATGATGTGTTGTATGAATACTTGGATGACTTTGTCGTTGTCTACTTAGACGACATCATCATCTATAGTCGGACTTTGGATGAACATATCTCACACTTAATTAAGGTGATGTCTCGTTTGATGGAGTACCAACTGTATGTGAAAATGGAGAAGTGTAACTTTTCTAGATAAGAGATCAAATTTCTTGGGCACTTGGTGAACCAGAATCAAGTGCGAATGGACCCGAAAAAGGTGCAGGTCATTGTGGAGTGGCACGCGCCTAATTATGTGAAAGAGTTGAGATCTTACCTTAGGTTAGAAAATTATTATCGGAAGTTCATTGCTGGCTATTCAAAGAAAGCTACTCCTTTAACTGATTTGTTGAAGAAAAATGCTAGGTGGGCGTGGTCTGAAAAATGTAGTGGCACATTTGACATGCTGAAAGAAGTTATTGCCTCAGAAACTACTTGCGGCTTCCAGATTTTGAACTGCCCTTTGAAATTCATACTGATGCTTCCGACAAGGCTGTTGGAGGTGTGTTGGTACAAGAAGGCCACCCAGTGGCATTTGAAAGTAGAAAGTCGAATAAAGCGGAGCAAAGATATTTGGCTTATGAAAAAAAATCATTGATGTAATCCACTGCTTGCAGATTTGGCGGGTGTACTTGATGGGAACTAAATTCGTCGTGAGTACGGATAGTCTGGCTAATACATTTTTCAAGACACAGAAAAATCTAAGTCCGAAGCAAGCACGTTAGCAAGAATTCTTGGCAGAATATGATTTTATTTGGGAGCATAAGCCGGGAAGACACAACCAAGTTACCTATGCATTGAGTCGGAAAGAGGTATTTGCTGCTGTTTATTCCATTACTCGACTTGAATATGATTTTCTTGATAAAATCAAGTCGTATGCTGCTAATGATCCATTGTACATCAAAATAATGAATCATGTGAGGGAAGGGACGGTAAGGCAGTACTGGATCGAGGACGATCTCCTCTATGTTGGGGGGAGGGGGGAATCGTAGTGCCACTTGGTGATGGGTTGCATCACGAACTGTTGAAGGAGACGCATGATACTCTATGGGCTAGTCAGGCAGGAACTAGAAGGATGATGGCCCTACTGTCCCGATACTACTTTTGGCCCAAGATGGAGCATGATGCGGAAGCTTATGTTAAGAGTTGCCTTGTGTGTCAGATTGATAAAACTGAGCAAAAGGATGTAGGTTTGCTACAACCTCTGCCTATTATAGAAGAACCATGGAAATCTATTTCAATGGACATTATCAGCGGGTTCCCTAAGGCTAATGGTTTGTCGTCGATCATTGTTGTGGTTGACAGGTTTTCTAAATATGTTATTTTTATTGCTGCCCCTACATAATGTCCTTCAAAGGTTCTTGCTGAATTGTTCATCAAGAATGTGGTTAAACTTTTCGGAATGCCAAAGGATGTTATTAGTGACAGGGATGCTCGATTTACAGGCCGGTTCAGGACTTATTTGTTCAACTTTATGGGTACGAACTTGACGTTATCAATGGCGAATCATCCCCAAACTGATGGCCAAATCGAGAAAATTAACTATTTGTTAGAGGAATACTGGAGGCACTTTGGGATTACTAGTCAACGCAACTTGACAAATTTTGCTAGATTGTGCACAATTCTTCTATAATTTGCACAAGTCTTCAGGAGCAGAGATGAGTCCGTTTGAGATTGTTTTGGAGAAGCATCCTGCACAACCAACAGCGATTGCACAACAAAAGACTGGGGGTAAACGTCCAGTTGCCTACCACTATGGATGGGATAAGCAAGCTATGATCAAGGAAGCAACAGATAGCTTGACAAAGGCCCAGAAACGAATGAAGAAATATGCTGATAGGAACATGCCCCTTGGAGTTCAAAGTGGGTGATACGATGCTGTTAAAACTCTGCAGATTTGGAAAAAGATTGACATTCGAGTTATACATAGAGCCTTGGTTTCAAGGTTTGATGGTCCTTTTGAAGTTGCTGCAAAAGTTGGTGAAGTTGCTTACCGATTGAAGCTACCTGAAAGAATGAAGATACATCCGACTTTCCATGTGAGTTTTATAAGGCCTTACGTTGAAGATCCTGAAGATCCGGACATACACAAAATAAAGAGAGCTCCTCCTAAGATGCCCACTCAGCTTGAGAAAGAAATTGATAAGATTCTTGACCATCGAATTCTTGGGATGCATAAGAAGAATAGGCGGACATAATTACTGATTCAATGGAAAGGAAAGCCCTAGGCATATGCAACTTGGGAAAAGGGTACTTCATTGTGGCAATATGAACAACAAATAGAGGACTACTTGAAGTCAGCCTCGATGAGGATGTCGAGTTCAACTAGTGGGGGTGGTTTGTTAGCCCTTAATGTTGAGACGTGACAGATGTCGGGTAGAACCAATACCAAGGACTTATACATTATCCCTTGACATGGGTTCGTGCGGACGTTTGCAAGCAATGTGCGGAGCTGGGAGTGTGCCTAAGTTAGTGCATGGTCTTGGGTAGTTTAGTTGAACGAGGTGCCTTGAGTGATGGCAATGCAGCCTTGGTTTTGGGCGACGACTATGGCAAATAAAGGCAGGCGCATGGCACTTGGCTAAGGCATGCGTGCAGATCAGTAGGAAGGCAAGGCTATGACAATAATATTGTCATGATCTATATGTATGAGGCATGGTACAAAAGACAATCAAGGCAGGCTAAGACAAAGTGTGGCCAAAGCTATGGAACAAGTGTGCGAAACATGTGACTGCAAAGAAGTGTGTTGTGCATGTGCTGCGGAAGTTAAGCCATGTGCAGTATACATGTGGCAGTTGGCTTGAAGTGTTGAAGATGGGCTCATTTCGTGGAAAGTGCTTTAGATAGTGGCTAAGTGTTTTGTGTTTGTTTATAGGCCTGGCATGTGAGAGGCACACCCATATAACTGCCCCTTTGCAACTGCTCCCCTTGTAACCTGCCATTGGCAGCCTCTTTATATATTTTGTATTTCGTTAGCTAAGGAAGAAAGCATATGTGAGCCTTGCAACTGAGTTCCTTTGTATATTCTGTGAGAATAATAAAAGGTTGAGTGTTTACCCGTATTGTATTTGTTGCTTTCGTTTTACAAGTCTGAAAATATTCTAAGTCCTAAACTGTGAGTGAAAAAATAAGGCTGAGTGGCTTGAGTGTCAGACTGCTGCCGTGCAGTGCCGTTTGCGAACAATTGGCCCTATAACAGTAAGTATCCCTTCAGTTGCTTCTTGTTTAGTAGTTTACATATTTAGGGGTTGTTTGGTAGGACATATAATAATAGTACTGAATATGATATATTAATAATATTGGGATTAATAATGTTAGGAGAAGTTAGCTAGGATTAGTTATACTGTAATTTTTTATAATCGACTGTTTGATTTGATGTATTAAAAATTACATGTATTGCATATTTATTTTTTAAAATTATTTCTTTATAAAATACCCTCCATATTCTTTCGAAAGGATTTGGAACTAGTCCTGAAAGGGTAGTTCTATCTTTATACATGCTTATCTATGTATTAAAAATTATGGTATTTCTAATATCATAGTTTGCTATGTATAAGAGTAGTACTGAATAGGATGTATAATTAATATAGGTATTAGTTATACATAGGTTGAAAAACACTACTAAAAAGTCAAAACACTTGGTGAAGAAGAGCTTAATTATGAACAAAAGGGGAGGATGAAGTCACAGGAGATTCTTTTTGGGAGATCAGGTCGAAAGGAGCGAATACATATAGTATTATTTTTCCTAATACATTCTATCAAACAACACATTATAGTTTTATTTAGAGTACATGTTGTTTTCGTGAGGAAAATATATTGTGGATTAAAATGTGGAAACATATTTGGACACAGTTCTGAAATCACTTTATCACCTACTCCCCCGTTCACTTTTACTTGTCCAGTATTATAAAATAGATTTTTACTTTTACTTGTCACTTTTAGCATATCAAGAGAAGACAATATTTATTTTCCTGTTATACCCATAATATTAATTACTCATCTCAAATTATTTTTTTCAAATTCATTAAAAATATACATCAATTAATATGGGTATCATGGTAAATTATGCATTTCATTTATTATTTTTTAAGAGGTGTATAAAGTTCATAGTGGACAAGTAAAAATGAACGGAGGGAGTAGTAATTAATGTCACAAAGAGAAATGATTTGCCGTCCATATATAACAGCATGGCAGCTGACTTTATTAGCATTTATTTTTCCCTCGTGATTTAAAGAATATTTATGGCAAAAATGTTATCCCCTTCGACGATCTTATCCTAGGAAAGTGGCATGCACTCGTATGCCATGTGGGTTTTCCTGTCCATGTGGTATTTTTTGAAAAATAAAATATATTTTATACCTTTTTAAGTGTGTTACATTTTTAGATAATCTTTTTCGAATAATATTTATAATAAAACATGGCTACAACTACATTATTTAGGCTAATTTTTTTTATTTGGCTAAAAATAATAAAGTTTTAGTTATTGTTTCTTAAATTTGACCTGAAATAAAGATTTATACAGTTGAAATAAATAGTCAAGACATCTAAAAAGATATAAAAAAATACATAGTTTGATTTTTATTATTTTGGCTATAATTTTTTATATAGCTCTAAATTATGGAGCTCTAAAATATATGTTTTTACAGATATTACTGGAAAAAGTAAAATACACAGTTGAAATAAATAGTCATCGCATCAAAAGAAGAAATAAAAATAGTGTACAATTGCAAGTTCATTATTTTGGCTATACCTTTTTATTTGGTAAAAAATAATGGAGTTGTCGCCATTTTGTTTACTGATTTGACTCGAAAATAAAAATACACAATTAAAATAAATAGACATTATATATAAAGAAAAAAATAACAGAAAATACACAACTAGTACTCCATTATTTTTGCTAGAAGTTTTCTATTTGGCTAAATTGATGGACTTCCGACCAAACTTTTACAAATTTGCCTACAAATTTGGCCCCAAAAAAAAGAAGAAATATGCAGTTGGAACAAATAGACATTATATCTATAGAAGAAATTAAAAAGAATAAAAGTTAGTGTAAAGTCCACATTATATGTTAAGATAAAGCAAGAAGAAATACATAATTGTAACAAATAAATCATTATATATGATTATATGACAATTAAAAGTTAAAAAATAACCTACTTGGAAGCTGATTTTTCAATTTTTCTTCACTCCCACGCACTTAAAAGAGAGTGTACACATACTCTTCGCCACATCAGCGTCCATGGAGGTAATTTCTCTCAAAAGGCCAAGTTCAGTGGGGTAATTAAGAGCACGAATAGTTTAGGAGTGTAACTAATAATTCGTGTCAAATTTAAGGTGATTTTTAGGTTATTCGGCCAATATTTATTCAATCACATCATTTGAAACCACCTAGAGGTAAGTGTCTACATTAATTATACACTAGTAATCTAAAAGAGTGTAAAACACTTTTATTGTATCATAGATAATGTGTTAACGTTAATTATTAAGTAAATAAAAGCGTGTTATTTCTAATAACCACTTTATGATGTTGCATTCTTCTAAAGGAATAAATCATTTTTTTTGTTTGAAAAAAAAAACAACCATAGGACACCTTATTAATCTAGCTCAATATAAAAACTAGATTGCTGGCAAATTTTCAGTCACCTGTAGCTGCTGTTGAGTATAAAATATTGAAATGCTGAAAATAATTGTTGTTATTTAAATCCCCCACGAGTTTAGAATTCAGAAGCAGACGCAGCATAATCAAATTCTTCGTTTACCAATTACCATTATGGTCGCCGTAATCACATGCAATGTCAGTTTCTACTTTATACTAATCTCTACTAAAGATGGGTCATGTGCTTGTATCTTTTTTTTCAACGGGGTGGGAAGGCAAACATTGAATACTGGAATGCTAAATACAATAGGCTTTTGAATACAGAGGATAAGAAAGAGAAAAGGGAGTATTTTTTCTATTTTGTATTTTTTAATAGGAATTAGTATAAATTATCCTACAAATAAGGATGGTGTTTGAGTGGTAAGTATTCTATCATCTTAACCTGAATTATAACGAGGTTGTCTTTGTTAGAAAGCACATTATCCCCCAATGTGGGATTTTCAAATGCGAACATAAATTTAACGGAAAAGGGTCAAAATTATCCTCGAACTATCGAAAATAGCTCAAATATACCATCCGTTTGTTTTTTGTACCAAATTTGTCCTCGACGTCTAAAAATTAGACCATTATTGCCTTAAAAACTAACGGCTGCCACATCAGCTTTTGGACATATTTAAATATTACGAAAAAATGGTCAAAATTGACCTCGAACTATCGAAAATAGCTCAATTATATCCTCCGTTTGTGTTTGGTACCAAATATGTCATTGACGTCTAAGAATTGGACCATTACTGCCCTAAAAACTAACGGCCGACACATGAGTTCATGTGAACAACACAAGTCTATCTCCAACAGACGATCCTCCATCTTGACAAAAGCCCCCACGAATAAATTTTCTTTCTCCATTTTCATTCGTTGACTCATCTAAGTGTTGCTCCTTCCAAATAATTAAAGCTACACCAATCTTATTATGAGAAGTATAGTTGGGCTATTCTTAAGATTCACAAATCTGTAAAAAAAATCCAATATACTATACAAAAAATAAAATACCAACTTTTTTCACTTAAAATCAGAAATCTTATCACAAAAATAGTGGAGAACAACAAAAGCTGCATATTGCAATACTCCCATGGCTAGCTATCCAAGCTCATAGCTCAAAAATGTCACAAATTAGTTGCAGAGATATATCCTCTTAAAAACAACTCTTATAAAGAACTCGAAAACTATTAGAATGAGACCATCCTCTAAAATACTATACCCTTCCACTTCCGGCCGTCATCAATAGAAAAGAAAAGAAGACCGACGGCAAATAAGACCTAGACCCAAAATCTCATAAAAAGATACACTTTTTAGACACCACCTAATCTTTCCCCTCCTCACTAGCCTAGCTAGCAGGCCACCTGAAGTGCTTCACTGCGCCTTCACGGGAAATGCAGCAACCCCTCGCAAAACATGAGTTCTTGCGGGTGGAGAAGTTTTTTTTTTGGGTCATGTTGTACTGGCATGTCAACATGATTATAATATTTAAATAGGTCCAAAAGCTTATATGACAGCCGTTAGATTTTAAGGCAAGGACATATTTGGTATCAAACACAAACGGAGGATAAAATTGAGCTATTTTCGATAGTTTGAGGGCAGTTTTGACCCTTTTTTCGTAATATTTAAGTATGTCCAAAAGATGATGTGACGGCCGTTAGTTTTTAGGGCAATAATGGTCTAATTTTTAGACGACGAGGATAAATTTGGTACCAAAAACAAACGAAGGGTATATTTGAGCTATTTTCGATAGTTCGAGGACAATTTTAACCTTTTTCCTTAAATTTAATAGAACCGAATACGAATACCATATGCGATGGGAAACTAGGGGAAAAAAAATAACTAACCTAACGATCAAAAACTACCAAGTGGGAATCGAAGCAAAACATCATCTGAAATTATGATCAAGTGTGGCCCACCTCTAGTTTAATCACGCCATTCTTCCCGGCTTTCCCCTGCTTTATAAGCCCTGCCCCATCTCTTCGTCTTTTACTCATCTCAACACCAATAAACAAAAAACACTTTAGTACTTATCTTAGTATAGGGCTCTCCTTTATAGTTTAGCCCCATTAAAATGTCAAGCCTTCTCTTCATATTTGTTCTTTTTGTCACACTACTTCTAACCCCACTACTTGTTTCTTCAATCCAAGATCCAGAGCTTGTGGTACAAGAAGTTCATAGGTAAAACAAATGTCACTAGTGACCTAAATTTTTATGTTCATAGTATTATTTTTGCTTACTAATTCTTGTTGTTTTGAGCAGGAGCATCAATGCTTCATTGACAAGGAGGAACTTGGGCTATTTGTCGTGTGGAACAGGAAATCCGATTGATGATTGTTGGCGTTGTGACCCCAATTGGGAGAAAAATCGCCAGCGTTTAGCTGATTGTGCCATTGGCTTTGGAAAGAATGCTATTGGAGGAAGAAATGGAAGAATTTACGTGGTCACTGACTCAGGAAACGATGACCCAGTCAACCCCAGGCCCGGAACCCTTAGACATGCGGTTATACAAGATGAGCCTTTGTGGATCATTTTCAAAAGAGACATGGTCATTCAGCTCAAGCAAGAACTTGTCATGAACTCTTTCAAGACCATAGACGGTCGAGGCACCAGCGTTCACATATCAGGTCAGAAGCAGATCCAGAATTTAAAATTTGACGAGTTTAACCTTTTTAATTCTTATAATGACTGAATACGTTACTCCACGACTATTTCAGGTGGTCCTTGCATTACAATCCATTACAGCACGAACATTATTATACACGGGATTAATATACACGACTGCAAGCAGAGTGGTAACGGCAACATTAGGGACTCACCGCACCATTCCGGATGGTGGGATGTTTCCGACGGAGACGGCATTTCAATTTTCGGAGGAAAGAATATTTGGGTAGATCATTGCTCCTTGTCAAATTGCCACGACGGTCTAATTGATGCAATTCATGGATCCACAGCAATTACCATTTCTAACAACTACTTTACTCATCATGATAAGGTCATGTTATTGGGGCATAGTGATTCTTTTACGCAGGACAAAGGCATGCAAGTTACAGTTGCCTTTAATCATTTTGGTGAAGGGTTGGTGCAGAGAATGCCGAGGTGTAGACATGGTTATTTCCATGTGGTGAACAATGACTACACCCACTGGGAGATGTATGCCATTGGTGGTAGTGCTGCCCCTACTATTAATAGTCAAGGCAACAGGTTTCTTGCTCCCAATCAGAAATTCAACAAAGAGGTACTCCATATGTTTCACTTTATGTGATAATTTTACTGTTTAATAATTTTTCTTTTATCTCGATTTTTGAAATATATTAAAAATATGCTGAATTACTAACTTTTATTCTCTAAACCACGTCACATAAAATGAAACAGAAAGAATATATACTTATATAAGTAGGAGAAGAGAAAATTTACGTACTACAGTACTACCAGGCATATGGTATAGTAATGTTGTTCCATTACCTAATATAAGTGATTTTTTATCTATTTTAATTTTCAAGGGCTCCCACCTTTTCTTTTGAACGGTTACATGTAATTGTCCTTTTTTTTAGTGACATGATAGTTTAAAAATCCTTTCTAAACTCCGCGAGATTACACTAAATAGTTGAAAATTTAACAGGTGACAAAGCATGAGGATGCACCAGAAAGTGAGTGGAGAAGCTGGAACTGGAGGTCAGAAGGTGACTTGATGTTAAATGGTGCCTATTTCAGGCAAACAGGTGCAGGTGCATCATCTTCTACTTATGCTAGGGCATCAAGCTTAAGTGCAAGGCCTTCTACCTTGGTTGGATCCATGACCACAAGCGCCGGTCCTCTCAACTGCAAAATAAGTTCTCGCTGCTAGTCAGAGACGGAACTAAAATTTTCAAAATATTTGGCCAAGCTGCCACTACAATTATTTTAAAAGAGGGAGTCGTAATTACTAGATGATGATAGTGAAAGTAGTGGTATTACTAAGCTGAAAGTGGTACGGAGTGTCAAAATATGGAGTACCCTTTTGCAAACTATATTTCATCGTTTTTTTTTATCATGAATTTTCCAAGGACAAACTATTAAGTATTAACCTATGTAAGTTTGTTCTTGATAACTCTACCAATAGAGTGGTTATCTTTGTTTCCCCCTAATATGTTAGTTGAAACAGCAACTAAGTGTTCACTCGTAATATCACGAATTTTTGCATGCTTAACGACTTTTTAAACCAGATCTTTGGTGCCCCAATTTCGTGATTTTAGAAAAAAGTCTTCACAAATATATACTCTCCTGCAAATGCATGGTAAAAAAGAAGTGAATTCAGAATTCATATTTAAAGAATTTATGTTTACACCGAATTTTTTTTAATTCGGTTAAACTTTTGCTCCTCAACCTACGGGGTATTAGCAACTATTTTCCGCTGTTGTTCCCCTCCCAAGAGCAGGTTCGTACAGGTTCGTACGCGTTACTCACCCGTCCGCCACCGGAAACACCACTTCCCTCCGACTTGAATTGGTTAACGCTTAGCCTGTGTGGATCATCAGTGACGCCTAATGTGACGCATGGGTATTTTTGGGGTATCATCCGATGTTAAATGAGAACATGCATGGGATTTCTACGACTGCAGTGGTCAATTTAGGCACAGTGACCAAAAAGTGTGGCAAATTAAAAGAAATTGATTGGTCCGTTCAGCACTGGCAAGTCATAAGTCTACACTGCAACAGTGAGCAAAATTTACTCCCACCTTATTTATCAACCCTTGCAATACTTTTTCCTTTTTCCTTCCTCTCTTAGCTTTTTTCCGTCAATCATGGAAATGGCCATTTGCTACAAAAGGAATGAACGATCACTTTCGACATTATTATTGATAATTCAACGTTTTGACAACATGAATCACTTGTGGATTAAGAACCACCTGCTATGCTAGAAGTGAAGGCATCAAAATATTTAATTAGTAAGCTAAATGAACTGCTACATATGTATTTCTATTGCTTTCTTATTGCCCAAACTTATTCAACCCGTCTAATCTGTTCAATGTTGGGCCGCTCAGACCCTTCTACTATTGAACTCGGTCGATCTTGACCCAACCCAATTTTAACCCATATAAAGTTAGGTTGATTTTCAGCCCAAATTGATACACAGACAACTTTGTTAAATATCTTAAAAATAATTTTTTTGTTTGATATGTTATATATGACCCTAACAAAAGAAAAGAAGTCTTATTTAGTAATTAAGCAATTCGTAAGAAAATAATACACTTTAATTAAAGTTTGGTAAGAATTGCGCGTGTTGGGCTATGAACCAAATTTTAGTCCATCTTGACCTAGCTTATCTCAGCCCAAGTAACTTTTGGGTGGGTCAATGACCAACTCATTTATTGACTCGGCCCATTTTGACCTGTCCAAAATCAGCACAACCCTTCACACCCTTATATGTTTGTTAAGTTAAGTAAATTGATCTAGCTCCTACTCATTGAATTTTTTTTTCTTAAAAAAAAAAAAAGAAATTTCACGAGTACATGTTTGAATGAGTGGCATTTGTTATATTTAAATTTCAAAGGTCTAGATTAAATTATATTAACAAGCATAATAGTCATAGATAGATTCTGGAAGAAAAACTCTGGTGTAAGAAAAAGCTCTATCTTCCAAAAATTATGGCTTAATTAATATGATCATTTTCATTTTCTTTTTATAATTTTTTCCTGATATGCGAAGAGAAGGCGCAAAGAGAGGACCCAGTAAACTTCAGTTCATCCTCCAGCTAGGCAAATATTTGAATATTTTATATTTGAAGTTGGATTATAGGTATTTTCCGCTTGTCATTGGTATATAAACCGTGAACTTGGTGGTGTCGTTAGATTCTTGAAATTCTTTTTTTAATTTATAATAATCTGGTATTTGAAATTCGAATATATAATTTAGATTCAGGCTACTTAGGTCCCATTGACGAGGAAGCATTCTCTACTAGAGTTTCTAGTTAAGTTTAAAAGGGCTCTTGTCCCCATAGACTGTCAAACCTCCTTTTTCCCGCGGGGACAGGGGATAAGAGAGTTTTTCCAATTAAAGTGACAATATTCGAAATAGGATTATTTATTAAATCAGAGTCGCCACTTAGGATAATTTATGGTGTCCCAAGTCACCGGTTTATTTTAAATCCCAAATCGAGGAAATTTAACTCTATTTATGGTCCGCGAACATAGAAGACCGGGTAAGGAATTCTGTTAACCCGGGAGAAGGTGTGAGGCACTCCCGAGTTCCGTGGTTTTAGCACGGTCGCTTAACAATTAATACTTGGCCTAATTATCTGATTTATTACACATTTAAAGCCTATTGTGCATTTTTACTTTTTAACCGCTTTTAATTATTTATGGAATTATTTCTGGAACAAGTCACGATGTCGTACACTTATCGTTTTGGTACATATTGCAAACCGCGTCACATGAAATGCACCCGCGATTCACGACATGTTTATTTTAGTTATTGTTTGAAGTTATGATCGGGCCACATGAAATGCACACCCGAATTGGGGATTACGTATCATGACTATGCCATGGGAACCGTACCCATAGTCACGATGATTTATTTATTAATCACGCCTAAGGCAAGTTACGATGTTCATGAGTTTAAATATTTTCCTAAGGCTTTGAGATTAATGAACTCTAGGCAAAACGGGTGAACAAAACATAAACAATTCACATAGTTTCTGCCTAAATTTGGCCTAACAGATAAGAGTAACACATACTTAACAATATTAATCACTGAATGCACTATCTTAATAATTGTGACCCACGAGTGTTGTTAATCATCATTCGACTTAGCAGGAAGTAGAATGAACATATATCTTGATCAATGAGTTAGAAAGGCTTCAAACCAAATCAACCAAATAAAATAAAATGTAATCCATGAAAAATCACTTTAAATCCCAAAAAAATTAGTTAACTGAAGTGTTGTATTGACTTCAAAATCAAAGTGTGGACTCAATCTAAGCATAAATGGAAATAGTTTTTCAGAAGAAGCATAGTAGTTGCATTGGTGGATTTCAACGGTGATATGTAAGCCTCAAATAAAAATCTTGTTCAATTTCTTTTGAAAACGCTATCTGAGAAGAAACAAAAGAAACTTCCCCACACAGAGATCCAGAAACTAATTTCAAACTAGGAAACTTCAAATAACAAACTGAATCCAAAACGAAACTTGAAACTATCTATTTTTGCCGAAGGACTTAATTAAAGCGATAAATTAGCGAACATGATATTTTAATTCTACTTCTTTCGAATCCGAACACTGTTCTGCACTATCAACTTGTGATCTAAACTAATTAAACTATGGCATAGGGAAATCAATAACAAACAGATTTACTAAGTGAAGAGGACATGCCGATTGCTGCAATTTTCAACCAAGAGCAATTGATTAGAACTCAAGAGATCCAACACAGGAAGCATAGATGAGACTAAACTATGTTAAGGTGAAATAATATCAGCTCACACGATTAACTCGACAAAAAATTCACAAGCATGTAAGCTCACGAAAATAGAAGAGAAGGATGTCAAAAAATGCACCTGAGATGTGCTTTCTTTAAACGAGTGAAATAGTGAGTACAAATATATGCTCGGACCAATTGTATGCACGAAACAGTGACGAAATTCAAACCAAATAGCTATGGAGATGACACGAGAGCTCAGACCGGCAAAACTTGACCTCGGCCGAATACCTTGAACGGAAACTCAAGTCGGCTTCAATCCTCAACGTAATCACTCAACTTCAACCATTTTTGGAAACGAAAATTCAAATAGAAGAAACTGAAAATATATTTTTTTGTATTTTTGGTTTTCTGGAATTTTTTGCTAGCCTAAAAGAATCTGGAAAAAATTGAAAACAAGAAACCTAGAATCCCCTTTTCTCTCTGCCCGAATTCCTCTATGTTTCTCGTCTCTCCTCTGTTCTCTGTGTTTTCAGATCTCTCCTCTTTTTGTATTGGGTGAGTGAAAAATATATAGGTCTAGGTATAGGGATTAATTAGTGGCCAAGAAAAAGAGCGTGTATGGGCATGTACATTTTTTGAGAGAGCATGTGAGTTTGTTACAAAAGATAAGGAAGAATCTTGCCACATGGAAATGACTCATTGACTCTTGCTTTAATTAATATATATTTTTTAAGAGTGTAAAATAAAAATACTAGCTAAATATTTTAAAATCAAGAACATATAATTTTTGTGATTTTTAATTTTCTTAAATAAAACCTACTAAAAATGAAGTTAAGGTTAAAATATGTAGATTAAACTTAAAATTATTTACATACTAAAAAGTGTTGAAAAATCACAAGTATGGTAAAAAATTAGGTGCTCACAGCTGCCCCTCTTTGCTTGGGAACATGAAGAGTTTTCAGGCAAAGACAAAAGTGAGCCATGTGACTAATGTTTTACCACATCTTTATTCAAAAGGGAAAATAAACAAAGGAAAGGGTGCAACCGAGTCCTGGTTCTAGACAGCCTATATATTTCGGGTCATAAGGGAATCAGATTGCGTGTAGTTCAAGGGGAGTGATGGAATGATGGGTTGAGGAGTCGAGTGAGATACCGTTCCGTCGAGGTTCCGGTCTGCGGTCCTGTTATTACATCAAAAATAAAAAAAAAATGAAAAAGACTAACTAAGCCTGTCAGCTATGAGTTACAAGATTCCTATCTATAAGTCTTCTGAAGCTTGATCTTGAGGCTTGAATGGTTCTTCATGCAGACTTTTGATTTGAACCTTGCTGTTTGCTAACCGCAGGTGCTGATTCATTCTTCTACAGCTTCTTCGGATCAAGACCGGACATGCAGTGCTCGTATATTTAGCCATGTCTTGAGCAGTTCATGTCTTTCATCGGCTTACGCATTTTGGATTCACTTCTCTTTTTTCCTTTTTCTTTTATTCTGGATCGAGACTTCTTCCTTTGGTCATCTCGGACTGTCAGCTCGCATTCTTGAGGCGAGCTTCTGCTACTTCTAACTTGAATTGAATCCTCAAATGGCTTCCCTCGTTCTCCAGGTGGGCGCCTGATGACTTAAAACTCGAAATAAATTTTCTCATTCTTCAGGTGGGCACCTGTGCTGACTTAAAATAGAAATGAATTCCCTCATTTTTCAGGTGGGCGCCTGATGACTTAAAAACTTGAAATAAATTCCTTCGTTCTCCAGGTGGGCGCCTGATAATGACTTGAAAATTAAAACAAATTCCCTCATTCTCCAGGTGGGTGCCTGCTTACTTAAAAATTTGAAATATATTCCCTCATTCTCCAGGTGGGCGCCTGTGCTAACTTAAAACAGAAATAAATTCCCTCATTTTCCAGGTGGGTGCCTGATGACTTAGAACTTGAATAAATTCCCTCATTCTCCAGGTGGGCGCCTGATCACTTAAAACTGAAAATAAATTCCCTCGTTCTCCAGGTGGGCGCCTGATGACTTGAAACTTAAAATAAATTCCCTCGTTCTCCAGGTGGGAGCCTGATGTTGACTTAAAACCTAAAATGAATTCCCTCGTTCTCCAGGTGGGCGCCTGATTACTTAAAGCTGAAATGAATTCCCTCGTTCTCCAGGTGGGCGCCTGATGACTTAAAATAGAAATGAATTCCCTCGTTTTCCAGGTAGGCGCCTGATGACTTAAAAACTTGAAATAAATTCCCTCATTCTCCAGGTGGGCGTCTCATGACTTAAAGCCTGAAATGAATTCCCTCGTTTTCTAGGTGGGCGCCTGCTGTTGACTTAAACTTGAAATGAATTCCCTCGTTTTCCAGGTGGGTGCCTGCAATCTGACAACATAGACAAAACGGAGAAAATTTTCTGCCCCAGTTTGTACCAGGAACATTCATTGATTGTTAGTTGCATCCCATTATCCAGGAGGGTCCTGACACTTAAAAATTAGATCCCATTATCCAGGAGGGTCCCGAAAACTTAAGACTGAGCTTATCTGGAACATACTTTCCTCATGGGGGATTCCTAGCAAAGCAAACAAGATTTCTTTCCCCTGTTTAAAACAAAGAAAAATTTGGTTAGTTTGAAACTGTGGCGGTTAGTTTGCGGCATCCTTGCTGAAGGTGTCTGCTTCTGTCACTATCTTCCTTTATTCTGATTAGCTTCTTCGGGCTACGAAGAATTGTTTAACCTTTCAATCGGACCTCGATCACAAAACCTCTGAATAACTTGAATCCCTTACACTCAACTCGTCGTATAACACTTTCATTCTGACAACTGTGGGACCTTTGCATTTCCTACAAACTCACGAATCACTTGACCACCTGAACTTCAGTTACCATCGCATTGCTCATTCTAAACCATGTCACTTGGAATGTGCCTGGCCAAATCGCTTGGTGCAAATAAAAAGCCGGTAATGAGCTTTGAAGTCCTTTCTTGCTTGCTTAACAAAAGACTAATTTGACAGAGACTTAGACAAATAGACCCAAAAAGAAACGAAGCGAAGTGACTTCGAGAATTAGGAATAAAAAGAAAGACTGAGATGACTATTTGAAGAAAAATTGAAAAGAGACTTATCTGAATGAATCAGCTGGCTCTACAGATCATGACATGCATTTTGGATTGATCAGACTAGTCCATCCAACTAATCACATTTCTATTCATGTCATGTCTTCATACTTCAAAACCCGGGCTTTCAACGATCCAACTTTTCCGTAAAGTCACCAACCTTTTTTGACTTGTAGTGCCCCAAAGGGTTTTCACCAACAAGCCTCTCTCATTTGTTCATCTCTCAACTCACCGCCGCCTTACGGTGCCCGTGAGGGTTTTCACCAATAAGACTCTCTCATTTTAAATTTTTCCTCAGCTCACCATTGCCTTACGGTGCCCGTGAGGGTTTTCACCAATAAGACTCTCTCATTTTATTTATTTTCCTTGTACCCAATGAACAAAGTGTTACCCATAATGGAGATCATACCTCTATCTCACTCGACTTGGCATCCTCAAAGATTGATCGGAAGGTCTTTCTTTGGACCGTAGTATAGGCTTTTGGAAAGGGTTAGAAAGAAAAGGTAGTATAAGGCTCAACATGACTTAAGATGAAAGGGTTCAAAATTACAACTTTTGGAATCAAACCTATTGCAAAACTAAAACTTCTGCCCCAGTTTTTGAATCTGGGGAATTTTGAATTTTATTTGATGGGACTGAACCTCAGAGTAAGGCTGCCTACGTATCCTTAAAAGGAATCAAGTCTAACGTAGTTCCAACATAAGAGTTTTGTTTTCGTTACTTTGCTTTTCTTTTTCTCCTTTCTTTTCTCTTTTCTTTCTTTGCTTTTCTCTTTTCCTTCTCTTCTTTTTTTTTTTTTTTTTTAAAAAAAAAATTTTCTAACTCTGCTTCTGATTCCAAAAGAGGGGTATGAAAGAAAATAAAAGGCTCAAAAGGGGTAACAAATGATAAAAGTGTTTGGGATAGCAGAATAAAATACCTTCGTCATTCCAACTTTGAACATGCCTAGTACAAAATGCGATTGAAGATAAGCAAAGAAATCATACATAATATCTCTTGACTGCATCAGAATTGATAGCCATATCCACACATTTACCTTCTATGTCTGTTAAATACAAAGCACCATTGGGCAACACCTTTGTCATAATGAACGGCCCCTTCCAGTTTGGGGCGAACTTGCCTTTAGCTTCAGCCTGATGTGGAAGGATGCGTTTCAATACCAGCTGACCTACCTCAAATTTTTGGGGACGCACCTTCTTGTTGTATGCTCTTGCCATTCTTCTCTGATACAGTTGACCATGGCATACTGACGCCAATCTTTTTTCATCAATCAAACTCAATTGCTCTAGCCGGGTTTTGACCCACTCATCATCATCAATTTCAGCTTCAACAACAATCCGCAGGGATGGAATCTCAACTTCCGCAGGTATAACTGCCTCGGTTCCATATACCAAAAAATAGGGAGTTGCGCCTATTGAAGTGCGAACAGTAGTGCGATAACCCAGTAAAGCAAAAGGTAACTTTTCATGCCATTGCCTAGAACCTTGCGCCATCTTATGAAGTATCTTCTTTATGTTCTTGTTAGCAGCCTCAACAGCTCCGTTTGCCTTAGGATGATATGGAGTGGAGTTTCGATGCATAATCTTGAACTGTTGGCATACCTCTTTCATCAAATGACTGTTGAGGTTAGCAGCATTATCTGTGATGATTATCTTGGGAATTCCGAACCGGCAAATGATGTTTGAATGAACAAAATCTACCACTGCCTTCTTGGTCACGGACTTGAAGGTTACAGCTTCGACCCACTTGGTAAAGTAATCAATGGCCACCAGAATAAACCTATGTCCGTTTGACGCTGCCGGCTCAATCGGTCCAATGACATCCATGCCCCAAGCAACAAAGGGCCAAGGTGCCGACATTGTGTGCAGCTCAGATGGCGGGGAACGAATCAAATCACCGTGCACCTGGCATTGATGACATTTGCGAACAAAGCTGATGCAATCACGTTCCATGGTGAGCCAATAATAACCTGCTCGAAGAATCTTCTTCGCCAAGACATACCCACTCATATGTGGCCCGCAAACCCCGGAATGCACTTCGGCCATGATAGTCGAGGCTTGTTTAGCATCTATACACCTTAGTAATCCTAGATCTGGAGTTCTCTTGTACAATATTCCTCCACTTAAGAAGAATCCGCTAGCCGGACGTCGAATGGTTCTCTTTTGATCGCCTGTGGCATGTACTGGATATACCCTCGATTTGATGTATTCCTTGACATCATGGAACCAAGGCTCTCCATCAAGTTCCTCCTCAACCACATTGCAATAGGCATGCTGATCACGGATTTGGATTTGCAGAGGGTCGACGTAAGTCTTATCTGGATGGTGTAACATTGATGCCAGAGTAGCCAAGGCGTCGGCAATCTCGTTATGAATCCTGGGAATATGCCTGAATTCTACCGACCTGAATCGTTGACAAAGATCATGCAGACATTGTCGATACGGTATGAGCTTCAAATCCCGAGTCTCCCATTCTCCCTGAATCTGGTGAACCAACAAATCTGAATCTCCCAAAACCAATATTTCTTGAACTCCCATGTCTATAGCTAGCCTCAAACCCAGAATGCATGACTCGTATTCAGCCATGTTGTTAGTGCAATAAAATCGAAGTTGAGCTGTTACGGGGTAGTGATGCCTTGTTTCAGAAATGAGTACAGCCCCTATTCCGACACCTCTCATATTAGCAGCCCCATCAAAGAAAAGTTTCCAACCTGGCTTTTCATCATGATCAGCCTCGTCAACATACATCACTTCTTCATCAGGAAAATAAGTCTTCAGTGGCTCATATACTTCATCCACCGGATTCTCGGCCAAGTGATCGGCTAGGGCTTGGGCTTTCATCGCGGTCCGAGTCACATAGATGATGTCAAATTCTGTGAGTAAAATCTGCCACTTTGCTAACCTCCCTGTGGGCATAGGCTTCTGAAAGATATACCTTAGAGGATCCATGCGAGAAATGAGGTAAGTAGTGTAGGATGACAGATAATGCTTCAACTTTTGCGCCACCCAAGTCAGGGCGCAACATGTCCTTTCAAGAAGAGTATACTTAACCTCATAGGGAGTGAACTTCTTGCTGAGGTAATAAATGGCTTGCTCTTTCTTGCCCGTGATGTCGTGTTGACCCAACACACAACCAAAAGAATTATCCATGACCGTCAAATAGAGAATTAAAGGTCTCCCAGGTTCTGGCGGGACCAACACAGGGGGGTTTAACAGGTAATTCTTGATCTTATCAAATGCTTCCTGACACTCATCAGTCCACTTAACCGCAGCATTCTTCTTCAGCAACTTAAAGATGGGCTCACAAGTTGTCGTGAGTTGAGCAATAAACCTGCTGATGTAGTTTAACCTTCCGAGAAGGCTCATTACCTCGGTTTTGTTCTTTGGCGGTGGTAATTCTTGGATGGCTTTGATCTTTGATGGGTCCAACTCAATACCGTGTCGACTGACTATGAATCCCAATAGTTTCCCGAACGGGACACCAAATGCACATTTTGCCGGATTGAGCTTGAGGTTGTACCTGTGGAGCCTTTGGAAAAACTTTCTCAAGTCTCCAACATGGTCGGACTGCTTCTTTGACTTTATGATCACATCATCTACATAAACCTCAATTTTCTTGTGTATCATGTCATGAAATATGGTAGTCATTGTCCTCATGTAAGTTGCCCCAGCATTCTTTAAACCGAATGGCATTACCCGGTAGCAATACGTCCCCCAAGGCGTAACGGATGCTGTCTTTTCTGCGTCTTCCTCGTCCATCAGGATCTGATGATATCCCGCATAACAATCCACGAAAGACCCGATCTCATGCTTGGCACAATTATCAATCAGAATGTGGATGTTCGGCAATGGAAAGTTATCCTTTGGACTTGCCTTGTTGAGATCACGATAATCAACACACACCCTCGTCTTACCATCCTTCTTTGGAACTGGTACCACATTAGCTAACCAAGTGGGATACTGAGTGACCCGAATGACCTTTGCCTCCAGTTGCTTTGTGATTTCTTCTTTAATCTTCACACTCATATCAGTCTTGAACTTTCTTAACTTTTGCTTGACAGGAGGGAATGTAGGGTCGGTTGGCAATTTATGAGCTACCAAATCAGTGCTCAAGCCCGGCATGTCGTCATACGACCATGCAAAGACATCTTTGTATGCAAATAGTGTTTTGATTATTTCTTCCTTGATTTGCGGTTCTAGATGCACACTTATCTTGGTTTCTCTGACATTATTTTGATCCCCTAAATTGATTGCTTTGGTTTCATTCAAATTAGGCTTGGGTTTTTCTTCGAAGTGTTTTAGTTCTCTACTGACTTCCTCAAATGCCGCCTCTTCATCGTATTCTGTTTCATCATCACCCTCTACTTCTTGGATCGTTATTTCAGAATTAGATTGGCTTTTAAGATTTGGCTGAAAATTCCTCATGCATGTCATGTCATTGAAACCAGCATAAAAAGAACTGTATAGAAAGAAAAGCAAAAACAAAAATGAAACGCTATCAGGATTAATGGAAAACGAAAAATTGTATTTCATTGAAAATAAAAGGATAGAAGGGTTTGTACATTGAAACAAGCAAAAACTAAGAAAAATCTGGATTACAACCCTGGAATAACCCAGATAACAGAAAGGAAAACAAAGCAAACTACCAAAACTCCTTCCGGATGGGGAGAGGAGTAGCTTTCCAATTGCTAAGCTTCACATTTGGCCCAACAGGCTGCACATCGGCATTACTGGAACCTTCCCCGATTTCGACCATATTAACCTCATCAAACAGACTCTGGAACCTCTTGATCAGATCTTCATCAAAGTCGACCACAGGTTTTGGGACCACTGATATTGGGCGTTTGGCGACCCCTGACTTGACGAAAGACTTGGAGATATGTGGAACAGGTTTAGGGAGTGACCATGCCTTTCCTTTCAAACTTTTAGCCCTTCTCACGTCCTTCCCTGTGAGTGTGAATCCCAAACCAAATGTACCGAAACTTTCACGTGGAAACACCGGATGCACAATGCCCTACAGAGATGAACCTAGACCTTTGCCCGGCAGAAAACCATTCTTCAATATTTCATTTGCTACCATGACGGACACGGATGGTATCTTCGGACCTGGAGTGCATTCTCCTTCGGGAATTTTCTCGACAGACACTGTTTCGAACATTTGGTAAACCCAAGGCCCTTTATCATCTTCGACTTCAATAAATGGAACGATTGTGTCATTGTAAGCAGATAAGTTCTCATCACTGTGCACAACTATTTCCTGCCTGTCCCATTCGAACTTTACCATTTGATGTAGAGAAGACGGGATTAC
This sequence comes from Nicotiana tomentosiformis, assembly GCF_000390325.3. Taxonomy (NCBI): domain Eukaryota; kingdom Viridiplantae; phylum Streptophyta; class Magnoliopsida; order Solanales; family Solanaceae; genus Nicotiana; species Nicotiana tomentosiformis. Next base: position 97,911,629 of record NC_090813.1, on the reverse strand, counting down.
CTTGGCAGCATGGATCCAGGGCCTGCCCAACAACAAGTTATAAGAGACAGCCACATCTAGCACTTGGAACTCCATAGTGAACTCAACTGGCCCTATTGACAAATTGAGCATTATATCACCGACAGAATCTTTCCCTCCTCCATCGAAGCCTCGAACGCATACATTATTAATGTGGATCCTTTCAGTGCCAATCTTCAACTTTTGCAAAGTGGACAGAGGGCAAATATTTGCACTAGAACCGTTATCCACCAGTACCCTTGAGACAGCAGAATCCTCGCACTTCACTGTGAGATAAAGAGCTCGATTGTGTTCTGTACCCTCTATAGGGAGTTCATCATCCGAGAAAGTGATCCTGTTTGCTTCGAAAATCTTGTTAGCAATCTTTTCCAAGTGGTTCACCGTGATCTTATCAGGAACATGAGCCTCGTTCAAAATCTTCATCAGGGCTTTGCGGTGTTCATCGGAATGTATCAGCAACGACAGAAGAGAGATCTGAGCTGGTGTTTTCCTCAACTGTTCTACAATGGAATAGTCTTGCATTTTCATCTTTTTCAGGAATTCCTCAGCCTCTTCTTCGGTGACCGGCTTTTTTACTGGGATGTGGCCGTCCTTGGATGGCTTGGTTTTCCTCAGTTCTTCTGGGGTAAAACATCTCCCGGAACGAGTCAGCCCTCCGGTTCCATTGACTTCTTCCTCTACTTCTTTCCCTTTGTACGTTACTATCACCTGTTTGTAATTCCACGGGACGGCCTTTGTGTCAACCATTGGCAACTGGGTCACTGGCTTAATAATAACGGGGGTAACACGAGCCCCTTCCACGATTATGACAGGCTTGCCCGGGGCCCCTGGCACGACCACCTTTTGCCTCTCCTGGTTCGCTTCAACATCAACCGGAGGCCCTTTCACAACCAATACAGAAGGCTTCACGTTGAGCGCGCTTGGCTTCTCCGACACCCCTTTAATCGCCAAGGACATTGCTTTTGCAGAATCTAGAGCTTTGATTGGATTACTTTCGCTAGCCCGGATCATCATGACAGACTTGGAAAAGTTTTTGGGCTCCCCATCTTTATGAACTATCTTGATCATATGTGTCTCTGCATGGGCCGGCAAAGGATTTTGGTTGATGTTTGGCGCCTCCGGGCTCTGGACCATAATTTGATTTTTATCAATAAGCTCTTGGATCGCCCTCTTCAAATGCCAGCACTTCTCCGTGTCGTGCCCTGGGGCATCAGAACAATATGTGCATCTAAGGGAGTAATCAAGGTTCCTTGGAGGCGGATTTGGTATCTTGGGCTCAATCGGCCTCAAAACGTCCAACTGCCTCAACCTCTGAAACAAACTGGTATAGGACTCTCCAAGAGGGGTGAAGGTTTCTTTCCGCTGTTGCCTCTCTTTTCTGTAATCTGGCCTTGGTCAAAAACTTGAACCAGTAGGGTTTTGGTATGGTTGTGGGGGTGTATAAATATTTTGTGGAGTTGGAGCACGCCATTGCGGGTAAGGAGGGGGTTGAGCATATGACTGTGCGTGGTGAACATGGTATTGGGGTAGCTCGACAGAATATCTAGGTTCTTGTGGCGGGAGATAGTGCTGAGATGGATTATATGGAGCTTGGGTGTAGGCTTGAGGTTGGGGTCGAGTTTGGGTGTACTGGTGAGGCGGACCCCTTGGGCCACGCCACGATCCAGAGACAAACATAGCGACATCTTCTTTCTTCTTTTTGCCTAACAGGCTTCCGGTGCCACTTTGAATTGCCTGTGTGGTCGCTTTTATGGCAGAGTAGCTCATGATCTTACTTGACTTGAGTCCCTCTTCCACCATTCCTCCCATCTTTACCACATCGTTGAAGGACTTACCTATGGCTGAGATCAAATGGCCAAAGTAAGTGGGCTCTAGGGCTTGAAGAAAGTACTCGACCATCTCATCTTCCTCCATTGGAGGGTAGACTCGTGCAGCTTGTTCTCTCCATCTGAAACCATATTTCCTAAAGCTTTCATTGGGCCTCTTCTCTACCTTGGTCAAAGATAGGCGATCCGGGACAATGTCTATATTGTACTGAAAGTGCCGAGCAAAGGCCTGAGCCAAGTTATCCCATGTGTACCACCTGCTAGTGTCTTGGCGGGTGTACCACTCTAAAGCTGCCCCACTCAGACTCTGACTGAAATATGCCATTAATAATTCATCTTTCCCACCGGCGCCTCTCATATTGCTGCAGAAGCCTCTCAAATGGGCCACGGGATCTCCATGTCCATCGTACGGGTCAAACTTGGGCATCTTGAACCTAGCGGGCAGTTGAACATCCGGAAATAAGCATAAATCCTTGTAAGCCAAACTTACTTGGCTTCCTATCCCTTGCATGTTCTTCAAAGATTGCTCTAGGATCTTCACTTTCCTGAACATCTCGTCCTGCTCCACATTCCGGGATGGTTTCTCAGTTTCGACAAGAGGTTCAAAGTGAGGGGCATGGGAATAAGGATCCGCGACTTTGAAAGTTGGTTCCAGAACATAATATTGGGTATCTGGAGCTCGGAACGTGGGTTCACTAGAAGATCTGTGAAGGGTAGCTCGTGGAGGGGCTACGAAAACAGGAGCGGATGTCGGAGCAGGGTATGCAGTTATTTTGGTTGGTGGAGCATGAAAGGTTTGGGACGAGGTGCCAGGGTAGTGGCGATAAGGGGTAAAGCCCGGTGCGTGCTGAGGGGAAAGATCAATGGTAATGGGATCTTGGGCTTGTGACAGTGGTGGGATGAAAGTGGGATTTTCTGGGTAGTTAGCGGGGAATGAAGGTGGAGGATGCCCCCTGACCCAGGCTTGATACATTTCTGCCATTTGATGCTTCAACCTGTAAACCTCCTCTTTCAATTCAGACTCCGATTCTACAATCTCCCTTGGCGGGTCGACAACACCCGTGTCCAATTCTTTGCTAGTCATGACTGCCTTGCACTTTGATCTGGTGTTATAAGGGTGACTTGCCAGGATGCCAACAAACTAACCACCTAAAACAAAACCTGTCTATGTGCACACAAAAACTTGGTCAGTTTTAAAAGCAATTTACAGATAGTTAATCGCACATTGGGTATGCAATGCACCTGAGCAGTTAACATTCCTAAATGCTTTGCGACGGCTCGTATGTTTCATCCCGGTTTTTCCAAATTCTCCAAATCCTGACTTTTCCCTTTCACCTCCTGCTGTGTTTCGCTCTTTCAATTCTTATTCTTTCCCCTTCTTTTTTTTTAGTTTGGCCCCTCTTTTCTTTCTTCCTCTCTCTTCTTTTTCCCTCTCTTCTTTTAAGAATATGATCGAATCCTATGGGGATTGCCTACGTATCATGACGCCGCATGAATCAGATCATTACGTAGTTCAGATAAATAGATACGAAATAATTTATTTCATTAATAAAAGACATCTTTTTAGATTTTCTATTACAAGGACTAAAGTAGCGATGACTGCAAAAGGTAAATCTACAAACTTGAAATAAAGTAATAGACAACCTTGACAAAGACGAACAAGACTCAGAGAAAGTAAAATACAGACTACTAAAGGAAATCAAAAATACATAAGAGCCTCCACTGGTACTCCGGAGGCTTGCGGGACATCAGCCGGTCTCCGCACAGGCCTGCGGGCAATATCTTCTTGAAGGCGGTCTAGGTCAACCATCACTTGTTGGACGAATGTCATTACAGAAGCAAAAAATATAGACTTGGTCATGTCTTCACATTCATGGCATTTCATTGCAACATAATCAGCTATCTCTTTAATCCACATTTTGATGACACCCTTTTCTTGAAGCAAACGTCCAATCTGCTGGGCCCGAGCCTCCAACACTTGTGCATCTGCATTGTTTTGGTCTTGTAACTGCTGCATGCTTTCTTGTAATTGATAAATCAATGCATAGCAATGCTCTCTTTCTGCCTTGAAATCCTTTGTTTGCTTGACCATTTCATTCTCAAGGGCAACCATCCTTTTCTGTAAAACTGCTGCTTCTTTGTCATATTTCTGCTTCAACTGGTGGACTAATCTAGCTTGTTCCTCCGCACCTTTGGCCAACTTTGCTTGAGCATTTAACAAGTCTCTTTCGGCCTTTGTCAAGTCAAAACCGTAATCATGCACTTTCCGCCTCAGGTTGGTTATAATTTTCTCATCTCTCTCACTTCTTGCTGGTGTCTCGGCGGCTATTTTCATTCTCTGGATTTGGGCTCGAAGGGATTCATTTTCCTTGGCCAACCTCTTCTTTTCCCCTTCATCTTCAGCTGCCTGCAAACTACTATCAAATTTGATTTTTTCGATTTGTTCTTCTAGCTTGCTTATGGTGGTCCGGTACTCCCTTTCTTTAGCTAACCAAGCCCACTGCTCCTGCGATGCGTCAACAAATTCTTGGATATGAGGTCTTTTAGTTGGTCGTTCAGATTCACCATTCGTCGCGAATCTCTTTCCATACCAGGCAACATAACTAGGTAAGACTTCACCCCTAGACAAATCACGTACTCGGGTGTTTGCCCCCAAATACTGGCATTCGCTCCAAATTTGGTGAACCGCTTCTTCGGGAAATTGGGCATCAGAGCGGATTTCGACCACATAAGTGCTAAGATCTTCATCTCTAGGAACTGTCTGGCATCTTCCAAGCTATCTTAAAACCCGGTACGGAGCATAGGGTTGGATGCTTCGAAGACCCATTAGCAAGAAGTAGGGACCAGTGGCGGGCATATAAACAATCTCATCAACGGGAAGCCAACCCAATGTCCACTCTATCTGATCTGCGGTCGTAGATCGAAGGCGGGTAATCCAATATTTGATCCCTTTCGGCATTTCGAATCCTGTTACTCGCGTACCAAACTCCTCAATGCAGTTTTTCCCCGTAGACCCATAGTTCATGTATCGAGGACGACGACAAAGGTGTTCGATCATCCACATTTGCAACAACAGGTTGCATCCCTCGAAAAAACTGACTCCGGCCTTACAGAATGTGAGGGCTCGGAATATATCTGATACGATCATGGGTGCGAGAGTACTCTTGGCCTGAGTAGTCAGAACGTGGACAACCCCGGCTACCCATAAATCAATATGCCCATCTTCCCTTGGAAACACCAAAAGGCCTAAAAATGCCACCATGAAGGCAAAACATCTATGGGTCTCCCATTTTGATCGGTTTCCTTTACTGCAGAGTCCATTTTCCGGGTCTTCGAATCCCCTTAAATGCCCGTATCGCTGATATAGAAAATGAAAAGTGGAAGTTCCCCCGCTAGACTTCCAATCTTGATTTGTCTGCTTATCTTTAGTAAGTCCAGAAACTTGTGGGGAGTAACAGTCCTTGGAGATACCGGGTACTTGTGTCTCAATCCCTCTGTGCTCCCAGTATAACCCGCCATTTCTTCCAAAGTAGGCGTAAGCTCAAAATCTGAGAAGTGCAAAACATTATGAGCTGGATCCCAGAATGCCACTAATGCCTCTATCAGGTCCCTTCTAGGTTGAATTTTCAATAGTCCAGTGAGCGCCCCCAGGTATTGGTTGACCATGTCTCGTCCTTGTTTTCCCAAATCCTCCCACCATATGTGGAGTGCCAGTGGAATCTGATCCATAACCTTCACAAGTAAGTTCTGAACGGTGCTCATTCTGCACATTTTAAATTAGGGTGACCAGATTAAAATTTTGTACAAAACTGACCATGAAAAAATAAATCACGGCCACTTTTGCAAATTAATTTTTTTTTTTAAAAAAAAAGAAAAGAAAAAGAAAGACTTATAAAAAGAAAGAAAATATTTTTTTGGATTTTAATTTCATTTGTTTTCTTTTTCTAATGAAAGACTCCTACAAATAAAATATTATTTTTTAATCTTTTATTTGTTTGAGATTTTTCTAAAAAAAAAAGACTCCTAAAAGAAGGAATTAAAGGAAATATTTTTGGATTTTTAAAATGGGGTCTCAAAGAAAGGCTTTCTAAACAAGGAAATAAAGGAAAATATTTTTAGATTTTTTGAAAATTGAGGTCTAAAAGAAGGACTTTCTAAAGAGGAGATAAAGGAAAATATTTTTTTGGATTTTTTTTTTTTGACAATTGTGGGCCGGAACCGATGAGGTTTGCCTACGTATCTCACATCCGGTGAGAATCAGACCCGCGTAGTTCTGCCATTTTGATGCACAGAAAAATGTGATTTGTTTTGAAATAATTCTCTCTTTGTTTTTGAAATTTTGACAGAGTAACGGAATTTTTGAATACCGAAATTATCAAAACCAGGTGTTTTTCTATCTTACCTCACTCTTGGTTTTTCTCTTCTTATTTTTTTTTTTTTGGATTTTTTTTTCTTAGTCACGAAGCCGGTCAACATACAAGCCAAGCAAATTAATGCACAAGTAGCACGTAAAGAATGCGTCAAGATGGTCCTTTAATTTTGGGTACACCTGTCCTAGACGGACTCAACCCCTGTGTTGAGTCCCCTAAGTCAAATGCACATGATGCAAGCAAACGTACCTACTAGGGATCCGGCATGAGGCTATGTTATTCTAAGTTTAAATCTTGGGTGTATTGTTCTAGACCTGGCTTACCCGAGCGGACAACTCGAGCCGGGGGGGGGAGGGGGGGGCAACGTACCGGTAACCAAAAGGCCATCCGGCTTTGTAACTGATCCGATCATCGTTCTAAATTAGGAAATGACATTAACAGAAAAGAAGTCACGCCAGCGTGCACTTCCCAGAAGATTTAGAAGACTCAGAGAGAAGAAGGGTTTCGTGACAGTTTATATACAATCAAAACAATATCAAAGCGGTAAAAAGAAGCATTTAGCACATTAGGCTAAAACACGTAAAAATCAGATAATAAGTAAAAGCCAAGTATAAAGTCATCTTAGCTCGAATTCTGAAACTGAACCAGAGATTCTGGGTTCGTTCCCCAGCAGAGTCGCCAGAGCTGTCACACCTCCTTTTTTCCGCGGCGACAGGGAATAAGGGAGTTTTTCCAATTAAAGTGACAATGTTTGAAATGGGATTATTTATTAAATCAGAGTCGCCACTTGGGATAATTTATGGTATCCTAAGTCACCGGTTTATTTTAAATCCCAAATCGAGGAAATTTGACTCTATTTATGGTCCGCGAACACAGAAGACCGGGTAAGGAATTCTGTTAACCCGAGAGAAGGTGTGAGGCACTCCCGAGTTCTGTGGTTTTAGCACGGTCGCTTAACAATTAATACTTGGCCTAATTATCTGATTTATTACACATTTAAAGCCTATTGTGCATTTTTACTTTTTAACCGCTTTTAATTATTTATGGAATTATTTCTGGAACAAGTCACGATGTCGTACACTTGTTGTTTTGGTACATATTGCAAATCGCGTCACATGAAATGCACCCGCGATTCACGACATGTTTATTTTAGTTATTGTTTGAAGTTATGATCGGGCCACATGAAATGCACACCCGAATTGGGGATTACGTATCATGACTATGCCACGGGAACCGTACCCATAGTCACGATGATTTATTTATTAATCACGCCTAAGGCAAGTTACGATGTTCATGAGTTTAAATATTTTCCTAAGGCTTTGAGATTAATGAACTCTAGGCAAAACGGGTGAACAAAACATAAACAATTCACATAGTTTCTGCCTAAATTTGGCCTAACAGATAAGAGTAACACATACTTAACAATATTAATCACTGAATGCACTATCTTAATAATTGTGACCCACGAGTGTTGTTAATCATCATTCGACTTAGCAGGAAGTAGAATGAACATATATCTTGATCAATGAGTTAGAAAGGCTTCAAACCAAATCAACCAAATAAAATAAAATGTAATCCATGAAAAATCACTTTAAATCCCAAAAAAATTAGTTAACTGAAGTGTTGTATTGACTTCAAAATCAAAGTGTGGACTCAATCTAAGCATAAATGGAAATAGTTTTTCAGAAGAAGCATAGTAGTTGCATTGGTGGATTTCAACGGTGATATGTAAGCCTCAAATAAAAATCTTGTTCAATTTCTTTTGAAAACGCTATCTGAGAAGAAACAAAAGAAACTTCCCCACACAGAGATCCAGAAACTAATTTCAAACTAGGAAACTTCAAATAACAAACTGAATCCAAAACGAAACTTGAAACTATCTATTTTTGCCGAAGGACTTAATTAAAGCGATAAATTAGCGAACGTGATATTTTAATTCTACTTCTTTCGAATCCGAACACTGTTCTGCACTATCAACTTGTGATCTAAACTAATTAAACTATGGCATAGGGAAATCAATAACAAACAGATTTACTAAGCGAAGAGGACATGCCGATTGCTGCAATTTTCAACCAAGAACAATTGATTAGAACTCAAGAGATCCAACACAGGAAGCATAGATGAGACTAAACTATGTTAAGGTGAAATAACATCAGCTCACACGATTAACTCGACAAAAAATTCACAAGCATGTAAGCTCACGAAAATAGAAGAGAAGGATGTCAAAAAATGCACCTGAGATGTGCTTTCTTTAAACGAGTGAAATAGTGAGTACAAATATATGCTCGGACCAATTGTATGCACGAAACAGTGACGAAATTCAAACTAAATAGCTATGGAGATGACACGAGAGCTCAGACCGGCAAAACTTGACCTCGGCCGAATACCTTGAACGGAAACTCAAGTCGGCTTCAATCCTCAACGTAATCACTCAACTTCAACCATTTTTGGAAACGAAAATTCAAATAGAAGAAACTGAAAATATATTTTTTTGTATTTTTGGTTTTCTGGAATTTTTTGCTAGCCTAAAAGAATCTGGAAAAAATTGAAAACAAGAAACCTAGAATCCCCTTTTCTCTCTGCCCGAATTCCTCTATGTTTCTCGTCTCTCCTCTGTTCTCTGTGTTTTCAGATCTCTCCTCTTTTTGTATTGGGTGAGTGAAAAATATATAGGTCTAGGTATAGGGATTAATTAGTGGCCAAGAAAAAGAGCGTGTATGGGCATGTACATTTTTTGAGAGAGCATGTGAGTTTGTTACAAAAGATAAGGAAGAATCTTGCCACATGGAAATGACTCATTGACTTTTGCTTTAATTAATATATATTTTTTAAGAGTGTAAAATAAAAATACTAGCTAAATATTTTAAAATCAAGAACATATAATTTTTGTGATTTTTAATTTTCTTAAATAAAACCTACTAAAAATGAAGTTAAGGTTAAAATATGTAGATTAAACTTAAAATTATTTACATACTAAAAAGTGTTGAAAAATCACAAATATGATAAAAAATTAGGTGCTCACATAGACCACATCTGCATTCGTTTTTCAAATACTCAGAACTGGTGGTTCAAGACTGCTATATATGAGCAGAACATAATTTGACGTTGGAAAAAAGGGTAGCTAATGCAAATGAATTTATTCAAAGACACAGATGTACATTTGATGGTATTATTTAAGCTAAAAACATAAAATACACATGATCGACACCTTACAACATGTCACTAAATCAAAGAATTTTCCACAGGTACGTAACAGAGCTAAGTCACTACATAAAATTAGAGGAATCACCAATATCTGGCTCCTCTCTCTTTGTCTTCCGCGAAAATTTTACAATTCACAGAAGAATTAACTAATCACTCTACTCTGTAACGTCAGATGAGTAACGAATCGCGTAATAATTAAACAAATCTTAGAAAAATAATCCAGCGAAAGCTGCAATCCCAAAAACATAGGAGACCTTTAAAGTATTGGCGGCGCTAGGCGGAGTGGGTGCTTCAGCAGGAGTTGAACTGTCAGCAGTGGGACCCGCAGCAGTAGTGGGGGTGGGTGGGGAAGAAGAGTCGCTGTCGGGGGAAGGTGGAGATGAGGGTTCATCATCAGCAGGGGAATTTGAAGTTGGAACAGAATCAGAATCAGAAGAGGAGGAATTAGATGGAGATGATGATGGAGATGATGACGATGATGATGATGATGGTGATACTGACGATGATGGTGTACTTGCTTTAGGGGAAGAGGCAGGGGTAGGGGATGATTTGGGGGTGGCAGCAGTGGGGGCATTAGCACTGCTCTTTGGCGCAGCTGCAGCTGACGGAGTAGAGGCAGAAGGAGATGATGATGGGGTTGATGATGATGTGGATGATGATGGAGATGATGATGGCGATGACGATGGGGATGAAGAAGGGGAGCTGCTAGGGGAATTAGCGGCCGAAGCTAATCCAGCAATGGCAACAAAGAGGAGAGCCAAAACAATAACTTGACGTGCCATTTTTTTTATATTATCTTTTTGTATATAAATATTTTTTTTGGTTTATTGATGGGGAATGGAAATGTAGAGATTTGATAGAGAGAATGATCCTTTAAGATTTGCAGTAGTTTTTGTTTTTGGAGAAATACTGCGCAACTTAAGGATCGAGGACAATGAAGGAGTTATAGGGGAGTGGTTTTTATAGGGTGGTTAAAGGACAAAGGTCAGAGTTCACAAGTGTTAGGCCAAATTAATTACCAAAATCATTGGCAGATTGAAAAAGAAAAAATTGAAGGTAAACCTTAAACGGGGAAGGAAGGACAGGATTTTCTTCTGTTTATTGACTAATTATTCGTGGGTGTATTTATGTGTTCCTCCGTTCTGAATGGCGAGTCATGAATTCATTGTTTGAGTGGCTTTTTTTGGGCCTCTTTTCATCATTAATGATATATGGCATCTTTACACAAATAACTGATATGATTCACCGTTTACTTTTTCTAATCAGTATACATAAATTTATTTTATTTGTCACGTCCATTTAAACTTAAAAATCCAATACAACCAAAAACCAAAAAACATTGCAGAAATATGAGAATTTTTGAGTTTAACTTTTGACTCCCGCTTGCCCATAGACAGAATCTTTAAGGTTAAAAATTAAAAGTGTTGCGCATGGAACAAGTTAGAGGCAACATTTATTAATCTCGAAATTATGCCAATAGAGTAAGTGGGCATAAAAATTCAAGACCATCCACTTTGAGGCTAAACTAGATCTTTTTCCTAGCTTTGCTAAAATAATTGTTTTAAAACATGATAAAATGTGAGTTTAGTTTTAACACTTGCATCTCGACTCAAATAGGAGTAATTGATGTAAATTATAATGAGCAAACTTCATTTGTAGCCATTCTGGGAAAAACTAATGATAATAGATAGCCACAAAATAAACTATACAATTAATAGTCCAAAATCAATTACAAGGGCTAGTTCAAAATCACTGCCACTCTTCCCCTTCAAATTTCTCACTTTTGAACAAGTGACCTACTTTAATCCATACCTTCCCCTTACTCTGCCACATATTCAAACAATAATCTTTTATATTTTTAATAGAAGCGAGTCCATAAATAATGAACTGAAGGACGTTTCACGCTGTAACCAAGAAGTTGCATGTCTTTTTTTTTTTTTTTAATTAGTTAATGGGTTAAGCTGGCGTTATACATGGAGAAGGACCGTTTGTCTATTAATCCACAATTAAATTATTACATTTATTTCTCGGTGGGTGTTTAATTATTTTAATTTTATAGATAGTCTTTACGTCAAGAGATCATCCAACAAACCCCACTTATGACTCACGAGTTCAATTCATTTTTATTGGCCAATAAAATGATGACATAAGATAGACTTAACAACATTTGATTACTACTCCTTTTATAAATAATGAGTTTCCTTCTTTGAAGGAGTCTTCCCTCCTTGGTATATTGCTTCAGGTGCAATTCTGCAAATCTCCCAAGTTTTATCTTTCTTCACTTTATCCATTTTCGATGCTCTCCAGTTTCGCTCACCTCTAGGTACGCAAATGTGTTGTGTAGGGGAGGAAGAAAGGAATGCTACCATACTCACGGAGTTTGAACTTTTTATTTCAATTGTAAAAAATAAAAATGCACCAAGTAAGCTAGCGTTCAACCCGACCTAACAAGTAGTTGGGGCATGGGGAGGCCTAGAATTTGGAAGAGAACAGTGGTAAAGCAGACTTGGGCTTCTGAGTATCTGATTACACATTATTTAGCTTATATATACTCTAAAAAATATACCATATCGGTGCATTTTAGCCCATTGATCTAATTTTTCAAGTGTCACTATACAAAATATATACTAAATAGACTGTCATTATATAATTTATATACAATAGACTGTCACTATACAAAATAGACTGTCACTATACAAAATATATACTAAATAGACTGTCACTATACAAAAATTTACTAAATATCACTATACAATTTATATACAATAGACTGCCACTATACAATTTATAAACAATAGACTGTCACTATACAAAATATATACTAAATAGACTGTCACTATATAAAAAATATACAAAATAGACTGTCACTACACAAAATATATACAAAATAGACTGTCACTATACAAAAAATATACAAAATAGATATTTCGGGCTATTAGATATAATATATTTGGACCGGAGGGCTATTTCATGTTAATGGGAAAAAACATAAACTATTAAAATTTTGAGGGGCCGTAGAGGATAGTTTTCTAAATTATAATGCATGCTCATAATATGAGTTCCGTCTTATGCCATTTAAATTATGATGCTCATAAAAGGTAGAATCTTTATTTTGGAGGATGGTGTTGGTGATACTGATGGGAAATAGGTATAAACAGCTGAAGCAAATAGCTAGGATCACTTGCAGGTAATATAGACAACACATAATCACAGATTTTAATCACACATAAAATTAATACTTATCTCTTGAAGTGTGATCGCGATCACGAAAAGAGCCTTCAAGTAAGAGCGAAAACCGTCCACGAGATTATCCTCCAGTTCCACAGTCTTCTGCTGTGTGACCCGAATAATGCCCGAAATTAGCGACATTCGTGTGAGCGAATTTCTCCTAAGAAGACCATATAGTAAAAACCATAACTTTCTTATGAAATAAGACCCATTTATATAGCCACATGTTTTAGGGTTTTAAAACTTTTTCCTAAACCTGTTGGGTCTTTATTTTCTACCAAGAAATAGAATTTTATTTAATTTCTAATTATTGGGGCACAACATGGACCTCAGTATTTAATTAACGAGGCTTCCTATTATGGGCTTAATTTGAAATATCCGAATTGATACTACCATAATAAATTACGAATTATTCCACTAAAAATTCGTAATTGCACTCCTCAATTTAATTTCAAAATTCTTCCATTAAACCTTATTTAACTTCCCATGTTAAGATTTAGATACGAATCAAATAAATTAAATTAATGACAGTTTAATTCATTGATTATTTCCTTTAGACTTTCGCTTAACTTATTTCATGTGACGGATACAAAATCCACCTGCAGGGTTTACACATGAAAACTGATAAGCTTTCATAAAGGTGTATCATCAATCTCTAGACCGAGACATGGATTTCATCAACTAACTATTACTTTGCCAATGTATATCATTATTGTCCAATTCATCAGGCATATTGACATACGAAAGGATCTTGTCTTTTAATAAATCAAAACAATAATAATATACACAGCTAAAAATAATTATATCAAGATTAAGAGTATAAGTACATTTAATGGCTAGAGACTTTATTTTATTAAGTTAGTATAAAATACTTATCTCTACTTGGTCCGTTCAATACATACAAAATGTACTAGCACAAGAAGTTGGAATTAAACCATTCCCATAATCAAGATAAATTATATTTAATCTTGTGCTACAATCATTCCTGATGATTTGTCCAATTCCATCATTAGATTGTGAACATGATCTTTATACTTATAAGAACCGATGATTTAATCTTCTGTGTATAAGCTAAACTCTATACACTAAATCATCTACTGCATAAGTAAAGGACACAGACGAATATATAATCTATTTAAAATATTATTAAAATTGAATAAACAAATTTTTCATAATAAATACTATATCCAAACCAAAATCCATGGTTAATAGTAGGCCAAATACCTATACGACCCCTTAAACTTGGCTTCAGTTTCTATTTAGACACTTCAACTAAGGCCAGTACCTATTGTACACTTTAACCTAATAGAATAAGTACCTATTAAACACCTTTCACTCACCCGGTTTAAAAAGTTAAGTGTGTGTTGTTCACTTTCGGATGACATGGTGAAACATCGAATTAAAGAGTGACATGTGGCTGTTCCCATTTTTCTTTTTCTTTATTTAAGTCTAAATAATCTAAATTGAAAAAGAATTATAAAATAAATTTAAAACTCTACTCCTCCCCCCTCCCCTCCCACAACAAACTCACCTTTTCCAGACGACCATCTTTTTTCCCCTCTCTTTTTCTCAAGCTATCATCTTCTTCCCTGTCCATTTATGTTTTCATCTCTCTCTAGCCATGTCTAAACAAAAAGCATATTGTATACTTGGTTGGAAATTTTTCATATTTGTAGATGTGCAGCTTGGCCGTAAAATTTCACATCTGGACGGAAAATGTTGATGCAGAAGAAATAGTTTGGTTAATCTCCATGTTTGCAGCTGCAAAATCAAGTCAAAATTATTTATTTTTTATGTCTGAAACTGCTGGATTTTTCTTGTTGGATGATATTTCTATATAAAATCGGATTGATATTACAGGGTTGATGTTTGAAATTGCTGCATCTTTTCTTGTTGGGTTTATCTTTGTAAAATCGAGTATTAAAAAATCTATTCGAGTTTTCTTGATTATTTTCTGAAATTGCTGCGTTTTTTGTTGTTGCGTTCTCTCTGCAAAATGGGTTTGACTTGTAAATAATTTAAATTTGAAGTGAATTCTAAGGTGTATCTTTAAAATGAAAAGGTAATTCAAATATAAAGTTTAACATTACTGCAAATTCGAGTTTGAATTTCAAGATTTATCCCAGCCTCTTTTAATATATTATTTTTGGGTTTTACTCTTTCTTTGACGTGTACGAAATTCTTTACAGTGAATTGATAAGTTAATCAATATTGGAAGTAAGATGAATCTTTAAAACGACTCAGGAAAAAATTGGGAGGAAGAGAATCTTGTGGTAAATGGAGGTAGCGATGGAGAAGATGAAAGAGAAAGAAGAATAAAAAAATTATTTGAAGAAGAAAACAGAAAAAAATACAGGCCAAACATTTCTTCTTCACACGCCTAATTTTGGGTATAAATCACACATCATGCCACCAGTCATGAGGTGTTTAATAGGTACATATTATAATAAGTTAAAGTATACAATAGGTATTGGCCTTAGCTGAAGTGTCTAAATGGAAACTGGTCCAAGTTTAAGGGGTTGTATAGGTATTTAGCCTTAATAGTATATATCCAAATAATCTACCACTTAGACTTTTAACTATGATAATTATTAGAATATACTATATATAAATATATGATTAATAGTATATGCCCTAACAATCTCCCACTTAGACTCATAACCATGCATTATAACTTTCACAGATATCCTTTTGCACGACTATTAAAAGTCTTTGCCAATAAACTTTTGCTAAAAGGAACTTGCCAAGTTATTTTCAAATATAATCTTTGTGTAGTAGTGCTTTGTCGTAGCTATCTAGTTTTGTATTAAGCTCTTCAGGGATCTTGTTATGAAACTCTCCCAAGAGTACATACCAAACTATGATTTCCTTACTATTCTCCCACTACGACGAAGTACTACTAATATTATCTTCATTACCTTACAGTATTAAAATATTAATGACTTCTTCATGTAGTGTTCTTTGCTCAACATCACTCCCACTACTTGGAGGTAGCAAATTTCTTTTTGTCTATTAACATTTCTCCCACTACTTAAATGCAATGGAACATCAATTCTGACATATAGAGTTGTATGTTCTTGAGCATTTGAATTTCAGATGATTCATTTGTTATTTCTTTGCTAAGTTCCTGTAAAACTAGTTTACTTCTAGGAACATAGTTTATTAAATAATCCTATTATAGATAACTAGTATTTGTGCCAACAATTACCTTCTTTTCTTTAGGAAAATAAAATAGACCTCATTTCCCTTGGATATACAATAAACGCGCAAAAATTCATCCTTGATTTTATCTTATACATTTTCCCTTTATATAATATATATATATATATATATATATATTGGACAATTCCATATCCGAACTTGCCGCAGACCGGACTTACATTAAGTCCACAATTCTATGGGTTTCTGTAATAACCCGACCGATCGTTTTGAGTGTATTAGCCTTGATCCCCTATTTACTATTTTTTCCGTATCTGTTTCTGCTTATGTGACTTGTCGGGAGGTCTTGTTTTTGGTTTCGGAGTGATTTGGGGCACTTAGTCCCTAAAATAGAAGCTTAAGTCTTAGGATTTTGACTGTAGTTAAAATTGTGTGAAGACGACTCCGGAATGGAGCTCTGTAGGTTTCGTTAGCTCCGTTGGATAATTTTGGACTTAGGAGCGTGTCCGGACTGTGAATTTGATGTCTATAGCTAATTTAGGCTTGAAATGGTGAAAGTCGAACTTTTGGGGAGATTGGCCGGGGGGTTGACTTTTTGATATCGGGGTCGGATTCCGATTTCGAAAGTTGGAGTAGGTCCATAATGCTAAATATTACTTATATGCAAAATTTGAGGTCAATCGGACATGGTTTGGTATGATTCAGCATCGTTTGTAGAATTTGAAAATTTCGAAGTTCATTAAGTTTGGATTGGAGAGTGATTCGTATTTTTGATGTTATTTGAGGTGGTTTGAGGATTCGACTAAGTTCATATAGTATTTTGGGACTTTATGGTATGTTTGGTTGAGGTCCCTGGGGCCTCGGGTGAGTTTCGGGTGGTTAACAGATCATTTTTGGACTTTGGTTGATGGTTGATATCTGTTGGTGTATATTTTCTAGTTTCCTTTTACGCGTTTGCGAGAGGAGCCTCGCGTTCGTGAAAGGGTTAATGTGAGCTGGGCAGATTTTTGTTCTTCGCGTTCCCGAAGAAGAGGACGCAAACGCGAAGGTGTGGTCTGCGTGTGCAC
The DNA here is from genome assembly GCF_000390325.3 of Nicotiana tomentosiformis. Lineage (NCBI taxonomy): Eukaryota > Viridiplantae > Streptophyta > Magnoliopsida > Solanales > Solanaceae > Nicotiana > Nicotiana tomentosiformis. Next base: position 97,894,757 of record NC_090813.1, on the reverse strand, counting down.
CGCGAACACGTGAGTGGTGTCGCGTTCGCGAAGTGAAGTGAGGCAGCTGGGGACCCTAGGTGTTTGGTCTACACGTTCGCAACGTATGGGCCGCGTTCGTGATGTGTTGATGTAAAGCTTCACGTTCGCGAAGCGTTGATCGCGTTCGCGATGCGTTGATCACGTTCGTGAAGAGTAAACTGGGAGGTAGTCTGAGTTGGCCTATGCGAACGCGAGAGGACGGTCGCGTTCGCGAAGAAGGAAATCTGGGCAGGCAGTATTAATTTCAAAACGAGGGTTTGAACTCATTTTACATATTTTGAGCTAGAGAACACGGAATTGAGCGATTCTTGAAGGGATTTTTGTGGAGTTGATTGGGATAAGTGATTCCTACTTGGTTTTGGTTAAATCCCATGATTTCATCTTTAATTTTATCATCTAATTTGTGATTTGGGGTGAGAAATTTGGGAAAAAGAGGAAGAACTCTTGAGTTAGAATTTTGATGTTTTGAATGGGATTTTGTTATCGGATTTGAGTAATTTTGGTATGGTTAGGCTCGTGAGTGAATGGGCTTTTGGGTTTTGTGACTTTTATCGGATTTCGAGACGTGGTCCCGGGGGGCGGTTTGAGTCTATTTCGGATTTTGGCTTATAATTTTGTATTTTTCTTGTGGAATTGATTCTTTTAGCCTATGTTAATTATATCGTACTGCTTGTGGCTATATTCGAGGCGTTTGGAGATTGATTCGAGGGGCAAAGGCATTGCGGAGTAGGATTTTGCGCGGTTCGAGGTAAGTAACAGTTTTAAATCTGTTCCTGAAAGTATGAAATCCCAGATTATTGTATTATGTGAGTATTTTGGAGGTGACACACATTCTAGGTGACGGGTGTGTGAGCGTGCACCGTGGGAATTGGGACCTGGTCCATTTCGTGAAACTGGAAAGTTGAATAAGCTTGTTGTTAGTTATGTGCCCTTTCTGTGCTATAGAAATTTGACAGTGAATCATGTTAGAAATCATGCTTAGGCTATGTGTTGGTGCTGTAAAGACCCCCAACGGTCATGATACCTGTTGAACATTCCTTCTTATTGTTACTTGTACTCAATCACAGTTTACTTGTTTATTTTATCTCAGTCTCTATTGTTCATTATTGATGTATCATATCATTGTTGTTTGGGCTTATTTTATGCTTATTGAGAGCCCGAGAGACTAGAGAGATTTATAACTGAGTGAGGTTGAGGGCCTTATTGTGGGCTATTATATTATAGCACGTGAGTTATCCGTGCATCACGTGAGTTGTCCGTGCGGATCCAGATATTGATATTATAGCACATGAGTTATCCGTGCGGATTATAGCGCTTGGGCTGTAGGAGCCCCTTTGGAGTCTGCACACCCTCAGTGAGCGTAGGTACCTATTGAGTGTGAGTACTAAGGGCTGAGAGCTGAGTGATTGAGCTGTTGTGACGAGTTGAGTGACTGTTGCCCTAAGAGGCTGTACTTGCCTTTTCATTTGTTGATGCACTTAGTTTCTATCTGTCATTGTCATAAAATTTCTGAAAGACTCTATATCCGGATTTACCTGCACTGTAACTGTGTAAAACTGATTTGATTTGAACTGCCGAATTTGAAAGCATGTCTATTCTTTGCTGGAAATATTGAAAATGAATTGTATTTGTATAGCTTGTCACTACCTTCTCAGTTCCTTATTTAGTTCTGTTACTTGCTGAGTTGGTTGTACTCATGCTACACCCTGCACTTCATGTGCAGATCCATCTGTGTTTGATCATGGAGGTCATTGAGTTCATGCGCGATCGAGTACCGGAGACTACGAGGTAGCTGCCGGCGACCGCAGACCTTGTCTCTCCTTCTATGTTTTCTTTCTTTCCTGTATTGATACTTAGACACTATTTTTATTAGACTGGATACCTAGATGCTTGTGACTTGGTGACACCCCGATGTCTGGGCTGTCTTTTCACATTTTATTTTGAATTCAACTCCGGCTTTGAAGAACATTATCTCTTATAAGGTAGACTAATATTGTTCAGTTCAAGAAAGACATTAACAATAACAAGGTCATGTATCCATATACCACAAGAGATAAAATATTTATCAAGCTCAATAGTACAAGAGTTATTCAAAAATAAACTAGATATTCATCTCTTATTTTGCCTAAAAAACGGAATTAAATTCCATATTGCAAAAAGTACATATAATACATCCTTTAAATTAATGTTTTATCATGACCAAAGAAAAATAATTTTGATAAGTGATACGACAAACTACATGAAGTCATTGTGGAGTTGAGATATACAACATTAAATAGATCATAATAAGTCAATTAACACTGAATAATAAAATTCAGACTACATTCAATATATATATGTACATGCATCTCGAATAGCAAAATTCGATGGAAAAAGAGTCATTCATACAAAGTATATTATATAATACAAGAATTATACAATCCAAAAAGAAATAGAACTAATTCAGATGGAGTGCAAACTGTTATTTTTAGTCAATTGTATATAACCATTTAATATGAAAATTTCAAATTTTGATGGAAAAAGAACTACTCATGCAATATATACATGTAATGATAGATTATTCACTCCAATAAATTAAAACAGACCCAACTCAGATGGAAAGTATACCGTTAATTTAAGTCAAGTGAATATCATAACTAATAGCTCTAGTTTCGTTGATCCAACATGTATACTCAAATGAAGAGTAATTACTTGATATCAATAATTAGTATTTCACCTAGTGCGCTTGCAATAATTTTATCCGATATGGAGGAAGACCTAAAGTCAACGCATAAGTTTATACTCATTTAAAATTAATAGTGGGAGACCATAGAAACATATTCCTATCACCACTTAATCATGGTTGCATTATAATTACAAAATTGATTCAACATGTAAACTCAGATGGAGAGTCAATACATGTTATCAATAACTAGTAATTATACTCTGTGATTTCATAATAAATTTATCCGATAAGGAGAAAGACCTAAAGTCGACACATAAATTTATTATCTCACTATAAATAGATAGTGGAGATCATAGATGTTAATTAATATCACCATTTAATCACAACCACGAAGTTTTCTCTGAGGATTAAGTTCCAAAATTTACAAAACAAATTATCGTTTAAGCATTTTTAATTTAAAATATAACATACATTCCAACCATATATCAATTCATGTTAAATAAACATGCGTCATCATGTTTCAGATTTAACAAAAGTAAGGCTGACATAAAAGGAATGACTTTTCATATCCAAATTACATTTTTAATACCGCAAATCGCCAAAAAACCTATCTAAACGATCCCAACCTACCGAAATACGACGTTATTTCACTACAACGCAGTGGGTATTTCTTATCAGGTCATTTTTTATGGACCCACCAAATTTCAGGTCAATTAGAGATCATGAAATTCATGATGAGCAAAACTAGACCAAATTCGAATTAATTGCTTCAGGCAAATTTAGAGATTAAATCAATGTGATTTGCATTCTTTCCATATATCATATCAAGCTAAATCATATCGTGTAATCATATTCCAGATTCAACACAAAATAAAACTGATATATAAAGAATAATTTTTTATATTTAAGCTCATTTAATCCGATAAACTGCTTAAAACCCCATCTAAACGACCTCGAAACATCCAAAAATAACGTGATTCACCGCATAGCAATGAGTGTTTCTCACCAAATCATTTTCGATGGACCTACCAAATTTCAAGTCAATTGGAGTTCATCAAAATCATGACCTCCAAATCTATGACCAAATCCGGAGAATATCCGTTTTAGGCATTTTTATGGATTAAAATAATATGATCATGCTTTCTATTATTCTTATAATTAATTCATGAACACAAGACATAGATTATGCCCTTCCTTTTTCGTAAGGTACATAAAACCGCCTCTTACATCAAATTGTCTTCTCATTTTATACACATGAGAATCTAAGATATTATTTTTCATCATAATTGGTGAAAACCTTAATATCTTTTCTCATGAATTAGTTTTACGTCACTAGTATCAAGAGGTAAACCTCTTTGGGGTAGATGAAAACTCTACCACTAGCGTAAACTTGTCAAGGACAATCTTCCACATGGTACACTGAGTATATTTTTTCATAGCTCAAATAGATAGACCACTTTTGTGGATTCTATTTATTAACTACAACTCCAATCCATGTGTTGATATAATCGTACATGTATAAAATCATTAAGAATTTTTAATAATTTTAAATAAATAAACTATTTTGGTTGTCACTATTTATTAATCATAAATTCTTAATCCATATATGATAACATCTCACATGTATAAAGTATTAATGATTTCAAATAAATAAATTGTCACGACCCGCATTTTTCACCTTCGGGACCGTGATGGCGCCTAGCATTTCACTTGCTAGGCAAGCCAACGTTAGAATATAATTAGCCAATTTTAACAAAATTTTGAATTAATTAATAATAAGAAAATAAATGCGAAAATAAAGTTTGAAATAAAGTGAGTATTCCATAATAATCGTGATATCTAAATACCATCCCAGAACTAGAGTCACAAGTACACGAGCTTCTAGAATAATACAAATAAAGGTTTGAATAAGATTCAAGCTATTTGAAATATAATACACAGCTGAGATAATATAGAAGGGGACTTCAGAGCTACGAACGTCGTGCAGCTATACCTCAAGTCTCCACTGGTAGCTGAATCCGAGCAAATCTATGATACGCCGCCGGGACCAACTCCGAAATCTGCACAAGAAGTGCAGAGTGTAGTATCAGTACAACCGACCCCATGTACTGGTAAGTGCCGAGGCTAACCTCAACGAAGTAGTGACGAGGCTAAGGCGGGTCGCTTACATTAACCTGTACGCAATAATAGTAATAATAATGGGAATAGTAGTAAAACCAGTAAATAATATTAATAATTGAAATCAATTCAGCAGTCACAATCCCTCAACTTTTTTCCATTGCGGCATGTAACCTGTTCCCCCAATATAAACTTTAAATAAGTCTATTGCGACGTGCAACCCATTTCCCCATATAAACTTTAAATAAATCTGTTGCGGCATGCAACCCTATCCTATATATATATATATATATATATATATATATATATATATATATATATAACTATTAAATGTAATAGAAATACTTCAATAAATATCACGTTCAATAAAAAACTATTAAGCATCAAGGCATACAATAATTATAATTTATTTATGAAACAAACAATGACAAGTAACAATTAATTGTGGAAATCAGGGAGAAAATATGTAGTTTAATATTTAATATGCTAAATATCGAATAGAAATTAAGACACATAAGTCAAATAAGCATGTAACAATTATTGCAGGAATTCAAAAATTTATATTTGACAAGGAATATGAGTGAAACAATTACTATAACGATTAATTCGTGTCTTAAAACAATTTAATGTAACGACCCGACCGGTCGTTTTGAGCTCTAGCGCGTCGTTCAGCAGTTTGAGGCCATGACCAACTTCACTTCAGGTTTTATGACTTGTACGCATGGTCAAAATTAAGATTTCGGAAGTTCAGAGTTGATTTAAAAAGAAAATTCTCATTTCGGAAGCTTTAAGTTGCAAGAATTGACTAAGGTAGGATTTTTGAGTAAACGATCTCGGAATAGGGATTTGAAGGTTCCAACAGGTTCATATGATGAATTCGGACTTGGGCGTATGTCCGAATCGGGTTTTGGATGACCCGGGAACATTTCAGCGCATATTGTGGAAGTTGGCATTTTGGAAGAATTTTATAAATTTGGGTTGAAGTGCATTTCAATGTTATCAATGTCCGTTTGGAATTTTGAGTCTGAGAATAGCTCCGTATTGTAATTCTGGTATTGGGAGCGCGTCCGGAAGTGGACTCGGAGGTCCGTAGGTCATTTTGGAGTTATTTGGCTAAAGCTAGAAATTTGAAGGTTTTTGAGAAGTTTGACCGAAAGTGGACTTTTTGATATCTGGGTTGGAATCTGATTCTGGAAGTTGGAGTAGGTCCGTAATGTCAATTATGACTTGTGTGCAATATTTGAGGACAATCGGACGTGATTTGATAGGTTTCGACATCGATTGTAGAAATTAAAGTTTCAAAGTTCATTAAGTTTGAATTGGGGTGCTATTCATGATTCCGATATTGTTTGATGTGATTTGAAGGCTCGACTAAGTTCGTAATGTGTTTTGGAACGTGTTGGTATAATTGGTTGAGGTCCCGAGGGCCTCGGGTGTGTCTCGGATCGAGTTCGGACGGATATTGGACTTTGAGGAATTGCTCGTTTCTGGGCATCTGGTTTCCTCTTTCGCGATCGCAAAGAAAGGGCCGCGATCACGAAGGGTTAAGTGGACTGGTGGGATTTTTACTCTACGCAATCGCGTATAATAGTTCGTGTTCGCGGAGGGGCCATTGCGAACGCATTGTGTTAATGGGGTTGGCCCGTTTGGTGAAGGTTGTTCTATGCGATCGCATAGTGGGGTTCGTGATCGCGAAAGAGGAAGGGGCTGAGCAGTGCGATCGCGTTCTGGACATTGCGTTCGCGAAAGAGAAGCTTTTAGGTAGCTGTTGATTGGCCTTCGCGATCGCGAGTGGATTTCCGCGATCGCGAAGGGGAAAGACCTGGGCAGTGTTCTTTTAAAATCGAGGTTTTGGCTCATTTGCACTTCATTTCCTCCGTGGGAGCCGGTCTTGGAGCGATTTTGGAGCTCCATCTTCATCATCTATGACAACTTTTGGAGCGTTGGGCTTCGGTTTGAGTAGTTAGAGTGGTGTTGGAGCCGGTTATTGAATTTCGGAGTGAGGTAAGTCTCCTTTCTAACCTTGTAAGAGGGAATTAACCCCATAGGTGAACAAAATTATTGTGTGCTTCTATTTTTGGGGACTACGTACGCATGAGGTGACGAGAGTCCGTGCGTAGCTACTAGCTATGCCTATGTCCGGTAGTTTTAGGCTCACATCATGCCTTTTTGATATTGTTATTGATTTATGTTTAATTGTTTGCCTCGAGAGGGAGCGAGATTGAGTTTGCTTATTAAATATTTTGAAAGGAGTTGAAATTGAAGAACTTAAGATTTAAAAGTTTTCATTTGAACTTCGTAATTTCGAGAAGGATTGAGTAATGTTATAATCGCTTAAGAAATCTATGTGTAACCACGTCACATGTATGTTTCACGAGCGGGTAATTTCCTTAAAAGGCTACAAGCTGAATTTCCTTTAATTTGAAAAGAATCAAGAAAGAGATATCATCTTAATGTTAAATTTATATTTGACCGCATTGCAAGTATGATCCGCGAGCAAGGAGATTCCTTAAATTTATATTTGACCGCGTCGCACGTATGATTCGCGAGCGGGGTATTTTCTTCTACCACTCTTATGGGGTCGGGCCGTTAGCCTCGGCAGAATTTATGTACCACACTCTCTTGGGAGCGGGCCATTCGCCTTGGCAGGTTAATAGATGCATCTATGGTTCATGCCACTCGACCTTCGGCAGTGCACAATTTACTTTTATGTTGGATCGGACCGTATGCCTCAACATTTCCTCTATATATATATATATATATATATATATATATATATATATATATATACACACACACACATTAGGCTCGTAAAATCGTGCGTAACGTTTGGCAAGAAGCTAATGTATTTGCGGGTTTTTCCCTGATTTGGATTATGACAACCTCTTTGATGAAATCCACTATATCTATATATATGCTCCGGTTACTGAGGGAACTTGCTAGTTGAGAGCTTGAGTAAATTGTAAAAAGAAAAATTGTACTACGTATTTTATACTTGTTTGTTTCATATATTTACTCTGTCTCATATTCACTCATTTCTTTACTGTACATGATATTATTGGACTACTAGTAAGTGTCGAAATCGACCCCTCATCACTACTTCTTCGGGGTTAGGCGGGATACTTACTGGGTATGCGTTGATTTACGTACTCATACTACACTTGCTGCACATTTTTGTGCAGGTACACATATGTTTAGCGGCCTTGTGGGCGCAGAGGCGCGATTATGGCAGGGAGTTAGGTGAGCTACATTCTATACGACGCACCACAGCCAGCAGAGTCTCCTTCAGAGTATTGTATTTTCTTTCCTGTCCAAGTTGTATTCCGGACAGTTATTGTATTTTATTTTAAATTTCTAGAAAAGGCTCATGCACTTGTGACACCGGGTTATGGGATGATTATGGGATGTTCACTATTGGAATTGGAAAATATTGTTATTTATTCTGTAAATTCATCTTTTACTAGATAAATTGAAGTAAATTAACGATTTCAAAAATATTAAAATGAGGATTTAATTAAGTATTTATTGTTGGCTTGCCTGACAGTGGAGTCCGGCGTCATCACGACCTTTATGGATTTTAGGTCGTGACAACGTGGTATCAGAGCACTAGGTTCACTTAGGTCTCACGAGTTATGAGCGAGTCTAGTAGAGTCTTGCGGATCGGTACGGAGACGTCTGTACTTATCTTCGAGAGGCTACAGGGCTGTTAGGAGCACTCCCCTTCTTGATTCCTCATCGTGCGATTTGATTCCTTTGAGGCTTATGCCTTTATTTCCTTCCCATTCAATCTTATGCGACATGAAGCGCTTTCTATCGATCGAGAATTGAGGAATTTTAATGGTACTACAGATATGGTGCAGGATGTTCCTCCTTGCGTAGTTGATTGTGCTATTGTCGTCGCCTTGTGGAAGGATATTCTGTCATTTCAGCTCAGTAGTTGTACTTCTGGGAGCTTTGAGACTATGCACAGGTTGTTATGATGCTCATGTGTTGTAATCGCACGGTATTGATGTGATGGTAGGATGCTTGCCTATGTGTCGGGGCAGTGAATGACTTGGAATGAGGTTTACTCAGTGCATGGTTCCGAGATTCAGTATCTCATTCCCGGCGGAGGAAAAACTATTAGCCTATGAATGTCCAGATTTGGGTTGATGGAGTAACGAGGCTTGGTATTTTCGAGCGTAGTAGAGTTCTCAAACTGTGAAATAGTGCTTGATATGCGATTGTCAGAGATAACGGAGTGTAGCGGTTTCAGAATCGAATTGGTACTTCTAGTATTGATGGCTCAAGGAAGATGATCTTCGAAAAGGTTAAAGTCGGTAGCGATCGATGGGTTCAAGTGCTAGAGAGGTAGATTTGGATTTAAGGCAACAACTGGACAGCAAAGGATGAGGTAGAACGTGTGGGAAGTGTCTTGTCGCGGTTAAGTTTCTAGAAGGCCAAGTGTGAGAAGCAGAAATTGGGAAGTTGCTTAAGGAAGAGGGTTTGACCAAAGTGGGAGAGTGGCAGAGTAGCATATGGGTTACTGATTTTATAGTAATTGTACCCAGTGCAGCGGCATTGGATGATGTCGGCATGGAGTTTCCACAAGCGGGTTATCTCTTGTGAGCAGGTTAGCGGTCGCGTGGTGTTGACGAAGCTCCTACGGATAATTTCTACTGACTATCCAGGAATAGGTCGAATATGTGCATGTGGCTAGTGATTTAGAGTGTTCGTGAATTGTTTAACAGAAAGGTTTCGAGGAATTTGGCGGGTTGGTTGTGCAAGATTAGGTCAACGATGGAGAAAGAATCTTGGTGGGTTCCAGAGTTATGTAATAAGTGACTTTAAGCTAAGTGGGAGAGTCCCATCACCTACGGTTGGATTGCATGGTCATCCATTTGTGAGATTTCTGGTGATCGACTTATTGGTGGGTTATTACAACTAAGAGAAGAGAATATTAGTGGTAATCCGAGCAAAGGACTTGAGGAATGTGTGCTATATTTGGGCCTTATCGATTCATGTTCAGTTTTGGGAAGACTGAGAATTTCTGCTTCTAGTAGGAGTAATGTACAAGGGAAAAGAATTCAGTCGGGTGCTTTTCGGATAGGGTGTTCACGTGCTAGCAGAGGCACTAGAGTTTGGCTTATATTCGGGGCCAAGTCAGAGTGGGTGACTCTCAACAGTGGTCCTAGTGGGTTCAAGAGTTTGAGTGCAGTGCCTAAGGACTTGGAATGTTCTATGTTATCATTGGGTATGCGGCGCAGTATTGGAGGAAGGGAAGAAGTAGCTTCGGATCTATCAAGGAATTTCCAAAATGGGTGTACCAGTTGAAGATGCGAATATGCGCATAAGGAGGGTATGAGATGGTTCGTAGGTTTGGGACAACATGGTCTTGTGAAATAAGGTCACTCAGGATGAGTGCGGATTTAGGTTCGTGATGTAATGAATGGAGCTATTATTATTATTATTTCTAAGGCAAGTTAAGGATAAATTGGGAAAAGATGGGTTGTCTAACGATGGTTGAATTGGCATGATAGTGGCAATGATCAGTTCCTTCAGCTCATTGAGTTATGCATATGATTTGTGGCGGTACGTGCGAGGCTTGACGGCCGCCGTAATTGATTTTATTTGGAGGAATTCAAGTATTATGGCATGTTATGTGTAGATGGATCCCAGAAGAGTTATGGTGGTTTAGACCACTACTTGAGATTGGTATTTTCTACGGATATGAGAATTCAGTAACGTGTTGCAATGGTTCTCTTGAAACAAGTTAAGTAAAAGGTTTCTTTGTGATGAAGTGTTTACCTTATTAGTAGTTCGGAATCTAAGATGAAATTCTTGTACTCTTGCGCATTGGCATGACTAAGTGCAGTGATCGGCATGGGATTCGGAAGTTGAGGATCAAGGTTACAGTTTGGTGTCGACAAGAATGTCAAGAGCTCGGATGAGCGGGAAAGGATTCAGATGGTTAGAGTAAGCTGGTATTGTCTTTAGCGTCACCTGAGATCGGTGTCCTGTGTAAGAGGATTTGAGTAATGAATTCGGATTTTAATTTGCTTTACAGCATTTGTGCGGCCGGTGGTATGGATGTGCAAACTTGTTATCTGGTGCGGCAGGTCATGGGAGCACGTCCTACGGGGAGATTGTATAAGTGTGACATGTAGTCACTTGATTGATCGAAGATTGGAGCCAAATATGGGGATTGCGGTACTATTGTTCATGTGAGAATTTATGCCTGGAGGGCGCTCGGTTCATTTGGTTGTGGACTGTGGAAGTTTGTTCCGGTTATGATGGCTATTCTCGTATGTTATGGGAAAAAGGGTTATTATGGATCCTTGAAAGGTTATTAGCCTAGTACGGTGCGATCAGAATTGGCTTGAGGTATGTGGATGGATTTAAATGTGAATGTGGTCTCTATGTCAGGCCGGATGTGTTCATTTCAGCATAGCGCTCCTTATGGAGGAGTATTCGGACGTTGGATGTTATTTCGTCGTCGACTATTTCATGTAATACTATATTGTGCCGTGTGAGTTCTGAAACGGCTTGATAAATTCCCCATGTGTTGAGGTTCTGCGTAGCGATGGTGTTATGTGAGCGGGATAGCTCTCGAGATTCAGATCATATATCGCACCTTAGTTGTGCTTGAGTTTTGTAGTGTATGGCGCTATTTGTCTTCCCATGGATGGGATTATGCACTTAGCGTGCTTGTGGCCGATATTCGGGTATTTTGTAGTAATGAGCATTCTAGCTCGGTAAGTATTTCCTTATAGATTTTATGTGTGGATCGGGTGGCACGCCGCCACGGGTATGTTGTTTGGATCGGGTTGCGCGCCGCAATAGTGTGATGTTGAGTACGTCCCTTATATTCTATTTTGCCTGTTTTGTGTCCTATTTTCTGAGGAAGGTTCATGACACCTTTTCGATTGTCTAATTAGTTACGTGGGTTGAGTAATCCCTTCCAGAGTTCATTTTCCTTATGTATCACGTTCGAGTTGGTAGCTTGTCGGCACATTGTGGCATCACATGAGACTTTTGATCGTGTCTGAGGTGGCTTATTGCCTGAGTAGCTTGTACTGGGTGAGACGAGATTTTTGGATCCGGGATCAGTGCGATCGGATTATATGAAGCATATTAAAGAGCAAATACCATTATTTGGTTCATAACGAGGTGATGATTCTAGTCAAGAGGAGAGGTTCAACGGTTTGTTGACTCGGCAGTTGGTTATGAATTTCTACACATCTCTTTCGTCGTGGAGGTATTGCCAGAGTTGAAACAGGACTTATATATGTCATGAGGTGTATTGTGAGCATCGGATTCGTGAGATTTTGGCTATTATGATCAGAGAATGTTATTATGGTCATGTGAATGTTGCGGTGCATGGTGTGAATTCAGAAAAGGTATGCAGTCATGTTCTGGTACATCGTGTGGTGATTGTTACGGTGTCCGTATGTGGGAAGCCGACCTGGCAGAGAATTCCGGATGTTGGAACTGGGCTCTAAGGCTTATTTGCCTAAATAAAAGAAAATATCTTCAGATTGGATCGAGCTAATGTGCTCAACTGTGTTGTGGTAGCACGGTTAGGTGCACGAGGTGTTAAACAGTGATTACGGACAACTCCAGCGGAGTTCTTAGCATGTTTGAGGACGAATGTATGTTTAAGTGAGAGAGAATGTAACGACCCGACCGGTCGTTTTGAGCTCTACCGTGTCGTTCAATAGTTTGAGGCCATGAGCAACTTCACTTCAGGTTTTATGACTTGTACGCGTGGTCGGAAATGAAATTTTGGAAGTTCACAGTTGATTTGAAAAAATAATTCTCATTTCAGAAGCTTTAAGTTAGAAGAATTGACTAAGGTTGGATTTTTGAGTAAACGATCTTGGAATCGGGATTTGAAGGTTCCAACAGGTTCATATGATGAATTCGGACTTGGGCGTATGTCCGGATCGGGTTTTGGATGACCCGGGAGCATTTCGGCGCCTATTGTGGAAGTTGACATTTTGGAAGAATTTCATAAATTTGGGTTGAAGTGCATTTCAATGTTATCAATGTCCGTTTGGGATTCCGAGTCTGGGAATAGCTCCGTATGGTGATTCTGGTATTGGGAGTACGTCCGGAAGTGGACTCGGAGGTCCGTAGGTCATTTTGGAGTCATTTGGCTAAAGCTAGAAATTTGAAGGTTTTTGAGAAGTTTGATCGGAAGTGGACTTTTTGATATCTGGGTTAGAATCTGATTCCGGAAGTTGGAGTAGGTCCGTAATGTCAATTATGACTTGTGTGCAAATTTTGAGGACAATCGGACGTGATTTGATAGGTTTCGACATGGATTGTAGAAGTTGAAGTTGCAAAGTTCATTAAGTTTGAATTGGGGTGTGATTCATGATTTCGATATTGTTTGATGTGATTTGAAGGCTCGACTAAGTTCGTAATGTGTTTTGGGACGTGTTGGTATAATTGGTTGAGGTCCCGAGGGCCTCGGGTGTGTCTCAGATAGAGTTCGGACGGATATTGGACTTTGAGGAATTGCTGGTTTCTGGGCATCTGGTTTCTTCTTCCGCGATCGCGAAGAAAGGGCCGCGATCGCGAAGGGTTAAGTGGACTGGTGGGATTTTTACTCTACGCAATCGTGTATAATAGTTCACGTTCGCGGATGGTCGAGCTGGAGGTTCTTCACGTTTGCGTCGGGGCCATCGCGAACGCGCTGTGTTAATGGGGATGGCCCGTTTGGTGAAGGTTGTTTTATGCGATCGCACAGCAGGGTTCGCGATCGCGAAAGAGGAAGGGGCTGAGCAGTGAGATCGCGTTCTGGGCATTGCGTTCGCGAAAGAGAAGCTTTTAGGCAGCTGTTGATTGGCCTTCGCGATCACGAGTGGATTTAAGCGATCGCGAAGGGGAAAGACCTGGGCAGTGTTTTTTTTAAATCGAGGTTTTCGCTCATTTGCACTTCATTTCCTCCATGGGAGCCGGTCTTGGAGTGATTTTGGAGCTCCATCTTCATCATCTATGTCAAGTTTTGGAGCGTTGGGCATTGGTTTGAGGTGTTAAAGTGGCGTTGGAGCCGGTTATAGAATTTCGGAGCGAGGTAAGTCTCATTTCTAACCTTGTACGAGGGAATTAACCCCATAGGTGAACAAAATTATTGTGTGCTTTTATTTGTGGGGGCTACGTACGCACGAGGTGACGAGAGTCCCTGCGTAGCTACTAGCTATGCCTATGTCCGGGTAGTTTTAGGCTCACATCATGCCTTGTTGATATTGTTATTGATTTATGTTTAATTGTTTGCCTCGAGAGGGAGCGAGATTGAGTTTGCTTATTAAATGTTTTGAAAGGAGTTGAAATTGAAGAACTTAAGATTTAAAAGGTTTCATTTGAACTTCGTAATTTCGAGAAGGATTGAGTAATGTTATAATAGCTTAAGAAATCTATGTGTAACCGCGTCGCATGTATGTTTCGCAAGCGGGGTAATTTCCTTAAAAGGCTACAAGCTGAATTTCCCTTATTTTGAAAAGAATTAAGAAAGAGATATCATCTTAATGTTAAATTTATATTTGACCGCGTCGCAAGTATGATCCGCGAGAGGGTAGATTCCTTGAATTTATATTTGACCGCGTCGCACGTACGATTCGCGAGCGGGGTATTTCTTTCTACCACTCTTATGGGATCGGGTTGTTCGCCTCGGTAGGTTAATAGATGCATCTATGGTACGCGTCGTTCGACCCTCGGCAGTGCACAATTTACTTTTATGTTGGATCGGGCCGTACGCCTCGGCATTTCCTATATATATATATATTATCCTCATGGAATCGTGCGTAACGTTTGGAAAGAAGCCAGTGTATCTGAGGGTTTTTCCCTGATTTGGATTATGACAACCTCTTTGATGAAATCCACTATATCTATACATATGCTCCGGGTATGGAGGGAACTTGCTAGTTGAGAGCTTGAGTAAATTGTAAAAAAAAACATTGTACTACGTATTTTATACTTGTTGTTTCATATATTTACTCTGTCTCATATTCACTCACTTCTTTACTGTACATGATATTATTGGACTACTAGTAAGTGTCGAAGTCGACCCCTCATCACTACTTCTTCGGGGTTAGGCGGGATACTTACTGGGTACGCGTTGATTTACGTACTCATGCTACACTTGCTGCACATTTTTGTGCAGGTACACATATGTTTAGCGGCCTTGTGGGCGCAGAGGCGCGATTATGGCGGGGAGTTAGGTGAGCTGCATTCTATACGACGCACCACAGCCAGCAGAGTCTCCTTCAGAGTATTGTATTTTCTTTCCTGTCCAAGTTATATTCTGGACAGTTATTGTATTTTATTTTAAATTTCTAGAAAAGGCTCATGCACTTGTGACACCGGGTTCTGGGATGATTATGAGATGTTCACAATTGGAATTGGAAAATATTATTATTTATTCTGTAAATTCATCTTTTACTAGATAAATTGAAGTAAATTAACGATTTCAAAAATATTAAAATAAGGATTTAATTAAGTATTTATTGTTGACTTGTCTGACAGTGGAGTCCGGCGTCATCACGACCTTTATGGATTTTGGGTCGTGACAACGTGGTATCAGAGCACTAGGTTCACTTAGGTCTCACGAGTTATGAGCGAGCCTAGTAATTCAAGGGTTCTATTCCCTCAAGTCAAGGTTAACCACGACACTTACCTCGTTTTGCAACCAAATTTCAAGAATCCAATTTACCTTTGCCTCGCGAATTCATGTCCGAAATCCTTAAATCTAGTCATAAACAATTCAATATACTCAATACGAATCATAGGAATTAATTCCATATGAATTTATAAATTTTCCGGATAGAAATCCAAAATTTATTTTAAAAATCAATAGTGGGACCCACATCTCAAATCCCTGAAAAACTCACGAAATCCGAAAATTTAAAGATGACCTTTTGGGTCATCACATTCTCCACCTCTAAAACAAACGTTCGTCCTCGAACGGAGTTAGAAAAAGTACCTGAGCTGGTGAAAATGTGTGGATATTTACTCCGCATGTCCGACTCGAACTCCCAGGTAGATGCTTCTACCGGGTGACCTCTCCATTGCACCCGAACTGAAGGGTAACTCTTAGACCTCAACTGTCGGACCTGCCGGGCTAGAATAGCTACTGGCTCCTCTTCATAAGTCAAATCTTTGTCCAATTGGACTGAGCTTAAATCTAACACATGGGACGGATCACCATGATATTTTCGAAGCATAGACACATGGAATACCAGATGAACCGCTGATAAACTAGGTGGTAATGCAAGCCTGTAGGCTACTTCACCCACCTTTTCAAGAATTTCAAAGGGTCCAATATACCTGGGGTTCAACTTACCCTTCTTTCCGAACCTCATTACACCTTTCATTGGTGAAACCCGGAGCAATATTCTTTCTCCAACCATGAATGCAATATCACAAACCTTACGGTCGGCATAACTCTTTTGCCTAGACCGAGCTGTGCGAAGGCGATCCTGAATAACTTTGACCTTATCCAAGGCATCCTGTACCAAATCGGTACCCAACAACTGAGCCTCTCCCGGTTCAAACCATCCAACTGGCGAACGACATCTCCCTCCATATAATGCCTCATATGGAGCAATTTGAATGCTCGACTGGTAGCTATTATTATAAGCAAACTCCTCAAGTGGCAAGAATTTATCCCAAGAACCTCCAAAGTCTATAACACAAGCGCGTAGCATATCTTCTAGTATCTGAATAGTGCCCTTTGACTGTCCGTCTGTCTGTGGATGAAATGTTGTACTCAACTCAACCCGCGTGCCTAACTCATGCTGTACAGCCCTCCAAAAGTGTGAGGTAAACTGTGTACCTCGATCTGAAATAATAGACACGGGCATACCGTGAAGGCGGACAATCTCACGAATGTAAATTTCAGCTAACCCTTCTGAAGAATAGGTAACTGCCACCGGAATGAAATGTGCTGACTTGGTCAACCTGTCCACAATGACCCAAACTGCGTCAAATTTTCTCTGAGTCCATGGGAGCCCAACAACAAAATCCATAGTGATATGCTCCCACTTCCACTCAGGAATTTCTAACTTCTAAAGCAAACCACTAGGTCTCTGATGCTCGTACTTAACTTGCTGACAATTCAGACACGGAGCTACATATGCAACTATATCCTTCTTCATTATCCTCCACCAATAATGTTGCCGCAAATCTTGATACATTTTGGTGGCACCTGGATGAATAGAATACCTGGAACTGTGGGCCTCTTCCAGAATTAATTCATGAAGCCCATCCACATTAGGTACACAAATACGACCCTGCATTCGCATAACTCCAGATTTCCCCCCCAACAACATGTTTGGCATCACCGTGCCGCACCGTGTCCTTGAGGACAAGTAAATAAGGATCATCATACTGCCACCCTCTGATGCACTCATATAAAGAAAACCGAGCGACTGTGCGAGCTAAAACCCGACTAGGCTCCGAAACATCTAACCTCACGAACTGATTAGCCAAAGTCTGGATGTCTATAGCTAACGGTCTCTCACCAACCGGAATAATATAAGCAAGGCTGCCCATACTCACAACCTTTCTACTCAAAGCATCGGCCATCACATTAGCCTTTCCAAGGTGATACAAAATGGTGATATCATAGTCTTTCAACAACTCCAACCATCTTCTCTGCCTCAAATTGAGATCTTTTTGTTTGAACAGATACTGAAGGCTACAATGATCAGTAAATACCTCACACGAGACACCGTAGAGGTAATGCCTCCAAATATTCAGCGCGAGAATAATGGCTGCCAATTCTAAGTCATGAACATGATAATTCTTTTCGTGAACTTTCAATTGTCGTGATGCGTATGCAATCTCCCTGCCATCTTGTATTAATACTGCGCCAAGCCCAATGTGAGATGCATCACAATACACCGTATAAGATCTTGAACCTGTGGGTAATACCAACACTGGCGCCGTAGTCAAAGCAGTCTTGAGCTTCTGAAAGCTCAACTCAAACTCGTCTGACCATCTAAATGGGACACTTTTCTAGGTCAGTCTGGTCAATGGGCTTGCTATAGATGAAAATCCTTCCACGAACCGACGATAATAACCTACCAAACCCAGGAAACTCCGGATCTCTGTAACTGAAGTAGGTCTAGGCCAATTCTGAACAGCCTCAATCTTCTTAGGATCCACCTTTATGCCTTCTACCGATACAACATGCCCCAAAAAGGCAACTGAGTCTAACCAAAATTTACATTTTGAAAATTTGGCATATAACTGATTATTCTTCAAATTCTGAAGCACACTCCAAAGATTCTGCTCATGCTCCTCTCGACTGCTGGAGTAAATCAAGATATCATCAATGAATACAACCACAGAAGAATCCAAATAATGCTTGAACACCCGATTCATCAAATCCATAAATGTTGCTGGGGCATTTGTCAGCCCAAATGACATCACTAGAAATTCGTATTGCCCATACCGAGTCCGAAAAGCTGTCTTAGGGACATCAGATGCCCTAATCTTCAACTGATGGTAACCAGACCTCAAATCGATCATCGAAAATACCTTGGCACCCTGAAACTAATCAAATAAATCATAAATCCTTGGCAACAGATATTTGTTTTTGATAGTGGCCTTGTTCAACTGCCGATAATCTATACACATTCGCATTGAACCATCTTTCTTCTTTACAAATAATACTGCTGCACCCTAGGGCGAGACACTGGGTCTAATGAATCCCTGATCAAGCAGGTCTTGTAACTGCTCCTTCAATTCTTTCAACTCTGGCGGGGCCATACGGTATAGTGGGATAGAAATGGGCTGAGTGCCCGGAGCTAAATCAATACAGAAATCAATATCTTTGTCGGGTGGCATCCCCGACAAATTTACAGGAAATACTTCTGAAAATTCACGAACAACTGGTACTGAGTCCATAGAAGAAATATCCGTACTGGAATCGCAAATATAGGCCAAATACACTAGACACCCTTTCCCGACCATATGTCGAGCCTTCATATAAGAAATAACCCTGCTGGTAGAATGACCAGGAGTTCCTTTCCACTCTAACCGAGGTAACCCCGGCATGGCTAGGGTCACCATCTTGGCATGCCAATCTAATATAGCATGATAAGGTGACAGCCAATCCATACCCAAGATGACATCAAAATCTACCATATCAAGAAGTAGAAGATCCACACTAGTCTCAAGACTACCAATAGTAATTACACACGAACGATAGACATGGTCTACTACAACAGAATCTCCCACCGGTGTAGATACACACATAGAAGCACTCAGAGAATCACGAAGCACAACCAAATACGAAGCAAAATAGGAGGACACATAGGAATAAATAGATCCTGGATCAAATAGAACTGAAGCATCTCTATGGCAAACTGGAATAATACCTGTGATCACGGCATCAGATGACTCGGACTCAGGCCTAGCTGGAAAAGCATAAAATCGGGGCTGGGCCCAACCACTCTAAACTGCATCTTTGGGACGGCCTGTAACTGGCTGGCCTCCACCTCTAACGGCATGACCTCCACCTTTAATGGCCTGACCTCCACCTCTAGCTGCCTGATCCCTACCTCTAGCTGGCTGAGTAGGTGGTGAAGCAACCGGTGCCGGTATAATGGCACGAGAATCCTGTCGAGATCTGTTACTCGACAACCTAGGCAAATACCTTCTGATGTGACTAATGTTCCCACACTCATAACACCCATCCTGATATCGTGGCTGCTGAAGCTGAAGCTTTAGCTGACCCGAACGGGTCGGATAACCGCTGTAGTGACTCTAGAGTGGTGGTGCACTGATAGGAGCTGAATGTGCACTAAATGCTGGCCGCCAGAGTAAGGCATAATAGGACCGTGACTCCCTGAAGTACCGGGAGATGCCTGAAGTGCTGAATAAAACGGTCTGGGAGGATGACCCCTACTAAAATTACCCCTACCTCCTGACGAGGCACCACTGAAACCACCAAACTGACGAGGACTCTTATCAGACCTCTACCCTCTCTCCTGTGCAAGAACCATCTCGATCCTCCTCGCGACATTAGCAACCGCTTGGAAGGAAATCTCACTTCCGGTCTCCTTGTCCATCTGATGCCTAATAGGGTGAGTAAGTCCCTCAATAAACCTCTTCACTCTCTCTCCCTCGGTAGGAAGTAAAAGGAGAGCATGACGGGCTAGATCTACAAAACGGGACTCATACTGAGTAACAGTCATACTGCCCTACTTCAGATGCTCAAATTGCCTGCGATAATCCTCTCTCAATATGATAGGGAGGACCTTCTCTAGAAATAGCCGTGAGAACTGCTCCCAAGTCAATAGAGGCGATCCAACAGGTCTGGTCAATATATAATCTCTCCACCACCTCTTGGCGGAACCCGTCATCTGAAATACAGCAAAATCGACCCTATTGGTCTCAACTATACCCATGTTTCGTAGCACCTCATGGCAGCGGTCAAGATAATCCTGTGGGTCCTCATAAGGTGTAATATTGAAGTGAACCGGAAAGAGCTTAGTAAACTTATCCAGTCTCAATAAGGCCTCAAAAGACATGGCGGGCCTATCACCGATCTGTGCTGCAACAACTGGCTGAACTACCCCAACTGACAGGACTGCTGGAGCCTGATTCTGGGGAGCCATCTGCTCCGGAGTGGGAGTGGTGGGAGTTTGTACTCCTCCCCCAGCCTGTGAAACGGATGGTGCCACTGAAAATGTACCATTCTGGGCCACACCCTCCATTAGGCTCACCAATGGACTAGAGCGTCCTGAAGTACTGGAGTAGCTATGAACCCTTCCGGAACCTGAACTGGTCCAACCGGTACAGTCTGAACTGGAACCTCCTCCTGAAGATCCACCTGAGGTTCTACAACAGGTGTTGCTGCTCGAGCTCTAGACTGAGCTCTACCTCTTCCTCTGCCTTGGCCTCTAGAACGACCTCGGCCTCGACCTCTACCCCTGGCCATAGTTGCCACCGGGGGCTCTGGTCCCTGTCCATCGGTAGATGTATTACGTGTCCTCGTCATCTGCGAGAGAATAAGAATAGAATGGTTCAATCATCGATGATAGAATAAAATCGCACGATAGAATAAGAAAGAAGGGATATTGTTTCTAAACTTTATAGCCTCTGAAAGATAAGTACAGACGTCTCCGTACCGATCCTTCAGACTCTACTAAGCTTGCTCGTGACTCGTGAGACCTACGTAACCTAGTGCTCTGATACCAACTGTCACGATCCAAATTTCCCACCTTCGGGACCGTGATGGCGCCTAACATTTCACTTGCTAGGCAAGCCAACGTTAGAATATAATTAACCATTTTAAACAAAACTTTGAATTAATTAATAACATGAAAACAAATGCGAAAATAAAGTTTGAAATAAAGTGAGTATTCCATAATAATCGTGATATCTAAATACCATCCCAGAACTGGAGTCACAAGTGCACGAGCTTCTAGAATAATACAAATAAAGGTCTGAATAAGATTCAAGCTATTTGAAATATAATACACAGCTGAAATAATATAGAAAGGGACTTCAGAGCTACGAACGTCGTGCATCTATACCTCAAGCCTCCACTGGTAGCTGAATCCGAGCAAGTCTATGGTACGCCGCTGGGACCAACTCCAAAATCTGCATAAGAAGTACAGAGTGTCGTATCAGTAGAACCGACCCCATGTACTAGTAAGTGCCGAGGCTAACCTCGACGAAGTAGTGACGAGGCTAAGGCGAGTCGCTTATATTAACCTGTACGCAATAATAGTAATAACAACAATAATAATAACGGGAATAGTAGTAAAACCAGTAAATAATATTAATAATTGAAATCAATTCAGCAGTCACAATCCCTCAACTTGTTTCCATTGCGGCGTGCAACCTGTTCCCCCAATATAAACTTTAAATAAGTCTGTTGCGGCGTGCAACCAGTTCCCCCATATAAACTTTAAATAAATCTGTTGCGGCGTGTAACCCGATCCCACATATATATATATATATATATATATATATATATATATATATATATATATATATATATATATATATATATAAAACTATTAAATGTAATAGAAATACTCCAATAAATACCACGTTCAATAAAAAACTATTAAGCATTAAGGCATATAATAATTATAATTTATTTATGAAACAAACAATGACAAGTAGTAATTAATTGTGGAAATTAGAAAAAAAATAGGCAGTTTAATATTTAATATGTTAAATGTCAAATAGCAATTAAGACACATAAGTCAAATAAGCATGTAACAATTATTGCAGGAATTCAAAAATTTATATTTGACAAGGAATATGAGTGAAACAATTATTATAACGATTAATTCGTGTCTTAAAATAATTTAAGATGTTTAAATAATTAAGCAAATAATTAATTTGACAAAGTATAGGCGCCCGTCACCTTGCCTATACATCGTTACACATGAAATTCACATAGCAAATAATTCAAGGGTTCTATTCCCTCAAGTCAAGGTTAACCACGACACTTACCTCGCTTTGCAACCAAATTTCAAGAATCCAATAAACCTTTGCCTCGCAAATTCGTGTCCGAAATCATCAAATCTAGTCATAAACAATTCAATGAACTCAATACGAATCATAGGAATTAATTCCATATGAATTTATAAATTTTTCGGATAAAAATCTAAAATTCATTTTAAAAATCAACAGTGGGATCCACGTCCCGAATCCCGAAAAAACTCGCGAAATCCGAACACCCCTTTCGATACGGGTTCAACTATACAAAAATTATCGAAATCCAATATCGGATTGGCTTTCAAATCTTCATTTTATATATTTGGAAGATTTTATAAAAATCCGATTTTTCTTCCATAAATTCACGAATTCATGATGTAAATGAGTATGGAATCATAAAATATAATCAATATAGGATAAGGAATACTTACCCCAATGTTTTTCAGTGAAAATCGCCCAAAAATCGTCTTACCCGAGCTCAAAATCGAAAATGGTGGTAAATGGGTCGAAATTCCATTTCCAGAACTTAAGTTCTGTTTGCCCAAATTTTTACTCATCGCGATCGTGAACATTCACACACGATCGCGAAGAACAATTTTCTATAGCCCAAATTAACTCTACGCGATCGCAGACACATTCACGCGATCGCGATGCACAACTTCACAGACCTACGCGATCGCGGACTATCCCGCGCGATCGTGAAGCACACGATTCTAACTCTATGCGATCGCATCCCTCATCACGCATTCGCGAATCACAAACTCCCAGAGCTACGCGATCGCATCTCTCTTCACGCGATCGCGTAGAACAAAACTCAGCAGCCCCCTAGTTAACCCTACGTGATCGCGGATATCCCCACGCGATCGCATAGAACAAAACTCCACTGCCCAACTAAGCCTACGCAATCGCAGACACATTCACGCGATCGCGTAGAAGGAAAACAGAATCAGATATTAGAAAATTCCAACAGCTGTTCAAGTCCAAATTTTTGATCCGTTAACCATCCGAAACTCACCCGAGCCCTCGGGGCTCCAAATCAAACATGCACACAAGTCCAAAAACCTCATACAAACTCGCTCGCGCGATCAAAACACCAATTTAACACCTAGAATTACGAATCGGACACTAAATAAAATAAAATTTTTAAGAAAACTTTAAAACTTCTATTTTCACAACCGAACGTCTGAATCACGTCAAATCAACTCCGTTTCTCACCAAAATTCGACAGACAAGTCATAAATGACATAACGGACCTATGAAAATTTTCAGAAGTCGAATCTGACCCCGATATCAATAAAAGTCAATTTGTAGTCAAACTTTGAAATCTTTAAGCCTTTAGGCTTCTAGTTTTCGCCAGCTGGCGATAATTCAAGTTAGGGACCTCCAAATTAAATTCAGGGCATACGCCCAAGTCGCAAATCACGATACGGACCTACCGGAACTGTCAAAATATTGATCCGAGTCCGTTTGCTCAGAATGTTGACCAAAGTCAACTCAATTGAGTTTTAAGGCTCTATTTCACATTTTATTCAATTTTTCATATAAAATTTTTCGGAATATTATACAGACAGTGCACGCAAGTCGAGAAATGATAAATAGTGCTTTTCGAGATCTTAAATCACAGAAATAATTATTAAATTTAAAGATGACCTTTTGGGTCATCACATAAACCATTTTAATGGTAACCACTTAGTAATCACAAAATCCTTAATTTATACTATTACATACATATGAGAAAAATAAAGTGCTTATGTAATTATAACTTCTTAAGAGCCACACGTCACAACTCAGCATCAAAAGAAAAAGAATAGGCCAATCACAATTAACTCTTTCTAGTGGGTTACGGCTCAAAGCTTGCCAATTAAAAAAAAAACTAGAAATCAAGTTATATCCTGTGGGCCAGTATTCTGAATTCTTTAGTTGAATTTCAAGTTAATACTTGTTGGCGACCCAGCCTAGTTGGTTAAGAAAAATATTAGCAGTATCAACAAAGTTTGAGAAACAAACACCTTTCCGAATCTCGGCACGAATTGCCATCTTGATATCAAAGTCAAAAGGCATATTTGATTAACTTCGAGTCAATTCTTAGCAAGAATTAACATTCTGCAATTGTGCTTCACTGCCGGGAAAAATCTCCACTTTGATTCTTTAATATTATCTTTCTACTTTAGTCCTACACTTGGCAAGATGGTAGTAACCTAGGATGCAATAATTATTGCCAAAAACAAGAATATCACGCCAATCATCATTCACAGAAACAAGGTAAGAAAAATTATAAACTCTTAAAAATTGTTTCTGCACTATAGCCGCCGACAATAGCACAAACGACTTCATAGATGAGAACGTAACTATATACACGATCACATATACATGTATCACCGCATTATCTAATTAGATGCAAGTAAGCTCTAATACCAATTAATCGGAAATATATATAAACAGCGAAAGCAAATAATCATGATCGCTTGCATGTAATATAGACAACACATAATCACAGATTTTAATCAAATATAAAATCGATACTTATCTCTTGAAGCGTGATCGCGATCGCGAAAAGATCCTTTAAGTAAGAGCGAAAATCGTCCACGAGATTATCCTCCAGTTTCACAATCTTCTGCTGTGTGACTCGAATAATACCCGGAATTAGCGAAATTCGTGTGGGCGAATTTCTCCTACAAAAACCATATAGTAAAAACCATAACCTCCTTAGGGAATAAGACCCCTTTATATAACCACAAGTTTTAGGGTTTAAAATATTTTCCTAAACCTGTTGGGTCTTCCTTTTCCACCAATAAATAAAATTCCATTTAATTCCTAATTATTCGGGTACAACAGGGACCGCATTATTTAATTAACGAGACCTCCTATTATGGACTTAATTCGAAATATCCGAATTGATACTACCATAATAAATTACGAATTATTCACTAAAAATTCGTAATTGCACTCCTCAGTTCAATTTCGAAATTTTTCTATTAAACCTTATTTAACTCCCCATGTTAAGATTCAAATACGAATCAAATAAATTAAATTACTAGACAATTTATTTCATTGATTATTTCCTTTAGACTTTCGCTTAACTTATTTCATGTGACGGATACAAAATCCACCTGCAGGGTTTACACATTAAAAACTTATAAGCTTTCATAAAGGTGTATCATCAATCTCTAGACCAGAGACATGGATTCCATCAACTAACTATTACTTTGTCAATGTATATTATTATTGTCCAATTTACCAGGCATATTAACCCACGAAAGGATCTTGCCTTTTAATAAATTAAAACAATAATAATATACACAACTAATAATAATTATATCAAGATTAAGAGTATAAGTACATTTAATGGCTAGAGACTTTATTTTATTAAGTCAGTATAAAATATTTATCTCTACTTGGTCCGTTCAATACATACAAAATGTACTAGCATAATAAGTTGGAATTAAACTATTCCCCTAATCAAAATAAATTATATTTAATTTTGTGCTACAATCATTCCTGATGGTTTGTCCAATTCCATCATTAGATTGTGAACATGATCTTTATACTTATAAGAACCGATGATTTAATCTTCCGTGTATAAGCTAAACTCTATACACTAAATCATCTACTGCATAAATAAAGGACACAAACGAATATATAATTTATTTAAAATGTTATTAAAATTGAATAAATAATTATTCCATAATAAATACTATATCCAAGCCAAAATTCATGATTAATAGTATATATCCCAACAGATACATACGAGGAGCATAACGCCCACGAAGTTTTAGAGAAATGTTGAAACAAAGAAAAAGAAAGTGGAAATTAAAGTTAAGGCATTTGACTCCATTCTTTACCGAGAAGAAAAATAGTATTGCGGGTTGGATGGGTCATATTTGCTTGGGCTTAAATGTAAAATAAATATTTTAGGTATATGAAGTTAACTAGTGTTTTTAATAGGTAGATCGCGTAGATTTCTATTAATCATATCTAATGTCTTTAAAATTAACGAACAAGTTAGCTACCTGTTATATCTTAGTAATTCTGATGCTAAACATAGTAACATCGAATTGAACTAAACTTTAAAAATCGCACAGTGAAATAAAGAGTTGCGTAGTCGATGAAAATTATGTTCTATGTTTAATTCATATTGGAACCTTCGCTTAGTACAATCTTTCACTTCATATTTAATCTCCGGTCAAACATAAAAGCAAAAATGCTATCAGGGAAACTGGGATGGAGGCACAAACAGAAAATCTATTACTCTCTAGTTAAAAAAAAAAACATTAATTTCGTTTCTTTTCTAAGTTATATTTGTTCTAGTTTCTTTTCATTACTTTGCTTTTGCATAACAATAAGCATAACCTTTACACGCCTTTCTTGATGCTAACATCTTGTTGAACATTCTTCCAAGCAGCTTCTCATTTGCTTCGGATCTACAAAGAGTTTATTAAAAAAAGAAATATGTCACAAATTAGTCATATTAATTATACATGTCGGAACAAACGTATAAAACTGTTAAAATAAAGAAATTTACAGATAGAATTATACCTTCTCTAAATTTGGAGCAACTTTCAGTTGAACAAGCAAGATTACAGTTCAATGCTTCAGGAGAAATGGGAAGATGACAATATCGTTCGATGCATTTATCAAGGCAAAAGGGATTTTTACTTGAGAAACATAAAAAAACACATTTGGCTTTGCAAGACATTCCCTCCTCACCAATAGCTTCTACATTTGCTAAAAAAGTCACAGTGAGGAAAATTGCCATTAGAACATTTGTAAAGCTAATGATTTGTGATATAATGCACTTAATTGGGACCTCTCCTCGATTGATATATATATATATATATATATATATATATATATATATATATATATATATATATATATATATATATATATATATATATATATATATATATATATTACTTTTGTTTAACGCTATTTATAATAAGAGATTTCAGTTGAATTTAAGACAAATTAAATTGCACAATAATCTGGTCATGAAAATTAGATTACACCCAAATAAATAAACATAATACAATCCACAACTTGTTTAACACATTTTAACTGTTGTATTATATGAATCAAAGTTCCAACTCAGACAAATTAATGTTTAACTGATCTCCACCAACTTGTGAATGACAAAGGTATTTATTTAAAATAGCTGCAATTAATATGGGAGTTAGTTGCAGTCATGTAAATTGTAATAATTACAAAAGATTATCATGTTATTCATGTGTACCACTTCAAGGTTTTTATTTTAAAGATAATTAATCTGTATTATTATAAAAATATGAAATACCAACACGAAGTAGAAGGGTGGCAGAATTGTTCCATCGTGTTTAGTCCTGTGATTGCATTTAGACAAATAAATTGATAGTACTATTTGCTATTTGATATTCGCCCTGTGCTAATACAACTGTGTTTGGAAATATTTGGCTTGAAGTTAGAAAAGGTGTTAATTTTCAAATTTAAAACCCTTCTACAATACGAAATGTTTTAAATTTATTCTTTATTAAAATTTAGAGTCCGCCATAACCTTATCGTTAGCTAACGTAGCTCCTGCATGAATTATATTAATTTACATGTCTAAGTACTGTTGGGGGAAAATTCAAATTTACCCCCTCTACTATTTCTCTCTGTAGAAGCTATTAATTTTAAAATTCTTATTTTATTCTAATTACGCAACTTGCTGGAAGAAGTTATTAATTTTTTTTTCACTTCCTTGTAGTTTCATAATTTTTACTTGTTTTTTCTTAACAGAGAGTATGGAAGATGTTACAGAAAATAAGCTTTTTCCTAATAACATAATTTGTTGTAACGGAGAAAAAGTAGAATTTATTTTTACTTAGAATGTCCAGAATTAGACGCCGGATTATCCGATCAATTAAGCCTCGATCACAAACTAATAATTTACCGACTAAAATAATGTCAAGAAGACAAAGAGTTAGGCGTACATCACGAATTTGAATCCTCCCACGGACAAAAGCATAGTATTCAAGTGACAAAAGCAGATGGGTTATTCTCTGTACTTCAAAACGTGTCCAACTAGACCTCATCGATCAATCGATTATCATATAAAAAGGGAAAGGTTGGAGTAAGAGATGTTGCATACCCATCAACTTTTTGCTTGCTTCTGCTTCGGAAGATCGTCAAAGATCTGGTAAAAGTAGCAAGGGGGACGGTAAAAAACATTTGGTAGGGTCGAGATTATAATGATGTGATTATAATATATGGATTAAATAATAATAAGATTATTTAATAAATATATTCTTATTAGAAAATATTTGGTTCATTGGATATGCGGGATATAATATAAATATGTATATGGCGTATACTACATAAGTTGAGATAAAATTTTATTTTATTTTAAACTTGAATTATTTAAAAGACATTAGGAGAAGAGCTTTGGAGAAGGGTATCTTTATCATTTTAATGTTTATTCCAGGATTAATTACTCTCAGGATTATTATCCCATCCTCAATGTGTGATAGAATAATACTAACCAATTGTGGGATTAATCTCGGGATTGCTAATCCCGGAATCGAAAGTTCAACCAAACGTGGGATAAAGTAATCCCGCATCTAAGCCCGGGATTATTATCTATTATCCAACATACCATATATATATATATATATATATATATATATATATATATATATATATATATATATATATATGCGCGCGCGTGTGCGTGCATGCGGATGTGCACGCGCGTGTGTGTAATGATCGCACGACAGTAGAGGCGGAGCCAGGATTTCAAGTTTATGGGTTCGGAATTTTAAGTATTTTTAGCTACTGGTTCTAAATTAATAATTTATATATATTTCAATGAATTTTTTAAAGATAAATACATGGTTCGAACAAAAACTATTGGGTTCGGCTGAACCGCTCGGAACCTCTAGCTCCGCCCCTGCTCGACAGTGATCAACAGATATTAACACTATTAGATATATAGCCTCATAGAAATTAGACCAGATGATGCATTGATATATAAATTAACTACTTTCTCTTTTAGGGAGATGTTCAAAGACACGATAAGAGAGACTAAAGATCTAAAAGATAGAGTTGTCAAAAATAATTTTCTCCACTTCATTAGGAGCATAAATCAATACATTTGGAGTAACTAATTATATAGCATATTTGTTACTTTGCTTTTGCAATAAAGATACATGTCTCTCTAGCTAGTTGCAATATTTTGTTGAACAGTCTTCCAAGCAACTTCCCATCAGCTTCAAATCTACAAATAATTTGTTAAATCACATGTGAGCAAACATAGAGAATTGTTGAAATAAAGAAAGTTATGGAAAGAATAATACCTTCTCTAAACTTAGAGCAACATTCAGTTGAACATGCAAAATTACAATTCAACACTTCAGGAGAGACAGGAAAACTGCATTGCTTCAGGCAATCGTCAAGGCAATGGGGAGTTCTACTTAAGGCACATGCAAGTATACATTTTGCTTTGCAAGATATTCCATCGTCGCCAACAACTTCATTATTTGTGGTTTCAGCATTTGCTAAAATAGTCACAATGAGAAAAACTGCCACTACAACTTTTGTGAAGTTCATGATTTCTAATATGCTTGAATAATTTTTTTTTTCCTACTTTTGTCCTGGATATTTGATGAGAGAAAAGTAGAGCTATTTATAGTAAGAGCTCTCTGTCAAATTTAAGACAAATTACACTATAATCTGAACAGATAGATTAGATTACACCCAAATACATTATTGGATCAGGCTTTTCATGTTTTGCAAGATGTGTACAGCCTGTACTATAGCTGTATCATTCCTTTCCCAGAAAATACTTGCATGTACTTCGTGTTTATACTAAAGCGAATTATTTAACTCTCAAAGTTAAAAATTAAAGTAATATAATAATATATGGAGTATTACTTAACCATGAATTAGTTATAGATGTGTGTATCAAGACACATCTGAAATTTATTAATTTAGTATAGACATCGATTGCGAGTAACTTTTTACAATGGGCTTCTTTGCGGCATTCCTAGTTCTTCTTTAAAGTTTCGAGAGAATATAATTGTTATTAGAACAACTAAATTAATTTAAGTCTTCAAATTCAAATGGACTAGATTTCAAGTTTTAATCTATTCTATTATTAACATCTAGGTTGATAATAATTTGCTAATTTTCCATTAAGTAATTTTGTTTCTAAAGATAAATACTAATGACTTCTTGATGGTACGCTTATTGATGTCATGATGTGCAGCTCAACAATGGTTAACTCACACAATAACCATACATCCCCACACATATTCAACAAAGAAAAATTAAGAGAATATGATTTAACAGAACAAATCAAATATGAAAACTTTAGAAAAATGTACGGTGCATCAATTTAACGTAACGAATTAAAAATGTCTAACATAATACAATCCACAACTTGTATAATACATTTTAAATGTTGTATTATATAAATCTAACTTCCAACTCATACAAATTAATGTTTAACAAATCTCCGCCAACTTGTGAGTGTCAAAGGTATTTATTTATAATGGTCGCAATTAATATGGCAG
Source organism: Nicotiana tomentosiformis (assembly GCF_000390325.3). NCBI lineage: Eukaryota > Viridiplantae > Streptophyta > Magnoliopsida > Solanales > Solanaceae > Nicotiana > Nicotiana tomentosiformis. The sequence continues at coordinate 97,863,974 of NC_090813.1, read as the reverse complement.
TTAGTTGAAGTCTTTTAAATTGTAATAATTACAGAAGCTTATCATGTGTTTCACTTATCATGATTTTTATTTTAAATATAAATAAATCTATATCTATATTATTATAAAAGTACGAATGTTTCGTGCTAAATATTGAGAGACTAAAATATCCCTAAAATATTAATCGACTTTTATACCCTTAACTATTTATATTAATTTTGACAAGAACTTATAATGGAATGACACAACTGGAAATAAACACGTTAGGATGAAGAGTTACAGTAGAATAGGAACTTTAGTGGAAGAATTAGAATCACGAATGGAATAAGAAAAAGTAAATCCTAAAACTAATATTCTAAACTTTCCTCAGGCTAAACGTGGAACAAATACGTTAGAATTGAAGGAAGTTAGTTCAACTGTATATTGTCAGATATTTTCAAAGTATTAAAATAAAAATAATTAGTTTACAAAATTGAAGAAATTTTTTTAGTTTTCTTTTTGAATTCCAAGACGTAAAAAACAAAGATTCGATTAAATTTTGTTTTCTTAAAGTATTTTGAGTTCGGTACCTGAAACTAACAATGCATTGTTATTCAAAAGAATTTTTGTACATTTCACTGTATTTTATTACAAATTCAACGTACTTAAACGGTTTTGTGTTTGGTTTTATAGTTTTAGAAATCTAATTTTGACCCTCTTTTCCAAGTTCCGGACATTAATACTTTTTTTTCTTCTTATTAATAATATAACTTTATTAATAATTATAAGCTAATATAACTGTAGATCAACAGAAGGACTATATGATCACATTTACAACGTACGATCAAGACTAAATCACATTGGACTAAAAAAAATTAAAACTATTGGGATTAGGCTTTCATAGAGATAATTTCACATTGAATAAAATCGTAACACATTGGCACTGTCTAATATTTAATATTTTGAAGGAAACTAGCTAAACATTAAATTCCTTAAACTGAAGCTTTAATTCATATTTATTCCACACAATATTGTTGAACAATGGTGAATTATCCACTCAATGACTCAAATTAATTTGCACAAGGATTTATAAATTTAATGGAACTTTATTCTCTCGTAAAGTTTGAACAAGATGTCTACTATCTTAATTACTTTATATATATAAAAAAAACTCAATTTTAGGTTGATAAGTGACAGTAAACAGATGTGTGTTGGGTGATCATCCACTGAAGGTGTTGGTGTTACGATTCTTCCGTTGACCCGAAAGATCATTCGAGTTACATATAAATTACAAAGCAATAGCCAATTACGCTTTGAATCAACATATTAATTTACTAATGATGGTAGCTAATTAGTTCCATTATATTATTCTAACAAATGATACTATTAGAATACATGCGATTAAAATTTTATTATCTTTTGTACAAATTATATGATACTTGACTTAAAATATTCGTGCAACGCACGAGTATAGAAACTAGTTATTATAAAAGCATAAAAATCCAACACAAAATAGAAGGCGGCAGTTTTGTCCTTGTGATTGCATTTATACAAATAAATTGATAGTACTATTTACTATTTGATATTCGCCCAGTTTTAAAATAACAACAGCTGTGTTTGGGCAATATTCGGATTGAAGATGTTAATTCTCTAATTTGAAACCCTTTACAATACGAAATGTTTTATATTTATTCTTTGTTAAACTTTAGATTCCTCCTAACATTGTCGTTAACTAACGGAGCACCATATACATGTCTAAGTACTCTTGGGAAAAAAAAAAAAAAATCAAATTTACCCCCTCTACTATTTCTCTCTTTAGAAGCTATTAATTTTAATATCCTCATTTTATCCTTATGTTGCGACTTGATGGAAGAAGTTATTAAATTTTTACTTTTACTTCCTTGCAATTTCATGATTTTTACTTGTTTTTTTCTTAATAGAGAGGATGGAAGAAGTTTGTTTACCCTCAAAATCGGATAACAATTGAATTTGTTAGTGGATATAAGGACATATGGATTAACTTGATACAAAGCGATAAATTAGATTGCAAGCGATAAATTAGCTGCCCCAAAAATCATGCAAGAAGGCCAGCTGATTTTCCAATAGGTTGAGCAAACTCATCACATTCTACAATTATACGCAATCCATTCTCCAAGTTATGGACATCCTGAACCTTCAACCTAATAGATTTTATCACTTGATATTCATCTGCAACAAAATAAAGACCATATAAAAATATTAATCGAGGAAAACAAAATAATTTTTAATTTATATGTACCTATAACATCGACAATCCAATCACGAGGCTCCGAGTCATCTGTAACTCGTCTACGTCTAGTTGGTAGTGAAGAGACTGCATCAGATGATGAAGATGCAATAACATTATGTGACGAGACTCAGTTAGTTGATGAAGATGGAATGACATTCTGTGCCGAGACTCTATTAGTTGATGAAGATGGAACCATGGGCTGTGTATGACATAAAGAGAGTCGATCAGAAGACGAAGATGAAGCTTGAGCTTGAGACGGAGCATGTGATGACTGCTCTATATACATGGTTGAACAAAGTGACAGCCAAGGTCATATGCAAACATAGCAAATCAGTAAACATAGATAGACCAAAAGCACACAAATAAATCACGTCAGTAAGTGAAAATAACCTATAAAGCCAGGTGCATAATATAAGTGAATCAGTCATTATGCATCAATACCAAATCAGTTGCGACCAATAACAAATTCTAGCTTTGAAACTTTATGATTCCATGTAAAGAATTATCAGACATTTGAAAAAACAACTGCTGATTTCATTTTGCATTCACATATATCTGCATTCACCAAGGAGACCGGAAGTGAGAATTCATTTCAAGCGGCTGCTAATGCTACTAGGAGCATCAAGATGGTTCTTGCACAGGAGAGAGGGCAGGGGTCTGAAAAGAGGCCTCGTAATTCCGGTAATTTCAGAGGCGCCTCATCTGGAGGCAGGTGTCACGATCCAAAATCCCACCACAGCCGCCGTGATGACACTTAGTCTCTAAGACTAGGTAAGCCGATTACAATTACATTTCGAGCCATTTTGTTTTATAGGATAATTGAAACCAACAACGGAATAAATTAACAACCTCCCAAAACTAGTAATACTGAGTCACGAACTCTAACTGAGTACATGCAGTGATCCCAAGGATCGAATATATAATATTGTTCGAATAAGAGTGGACAGTACAATAAAAATAAAAAGACTTCAAGGGACTGCGACGACCAAGCATCCCTACTTGAATCCTTGCGATCACACTCTAATCTCTGTCCGAATTCGATAACTCCAATACCTGGCTCTGCACAAAAATGTGCAGAAGTATAGCATGAGTACACCACAGTCGGTACCCAGTAAGTATCAAGACTAACCTCGGTGGAGTAGTGACGAGGTACAGTCAAGACACTCACTAGTCATTTAACCTGTACAATATAGTAATATACAGGGATAATAAAAAACAAGTAGAAGTGACTGCAACAAAGATCAATCTGGGATATGAACAACAAGGCAACAAGAACACCATAAATATTGCTCAAACGAATAAAGAACACAAGTATAACCAATTAATCAAGTCCTTCAAATATAAATCTTTCACATATAAGTTTTTCAAATAAAAATCTTGCGAATATAATTCTTTCAAATAAATATCATTCGAGTATAATTCTTCCAAATAAAAGTAACTCTGTGACATTTCATTTCATAATCATAAAATACGGGTCTCAACCCACTTTCATATTTTTACGAAATCTCGTGTCCATATCTCTATTATAACCGCACGGACAACTCACGTACCAAAATATCAATGTATATAAGATCCGCAGGATCAATTTATTTTCAATAAAGTAAGTTTACAATTTTTAGACCAAGTAAGAAATCAACAAAGAAATGAGTTTATTTTTGAACTCGTTTGGGTGAAGAAAATGATGTTTCAATTAAAATAAAGCATCAGATAAGCTACTGATTTGGATGTACAACTTATTAAATTAAAACATAATAGTAATTTCTTTTATTCAAAATAACTCAAACATCAAGAACAAGTACAGTCCAGGAATACAAATCCTCAGAGTCTCGTATGAAAAAGCCAAAGCCAATATAATACTACAAGAAATACAAAACACTTAATATTAAGCCAAATAATATATCACGGAGAACACAAAAATTTACATATTATGGTAAAACAAAATAACCAAAGGCAAGTGCAGTCATAGAGAAATATCAACAAAATGGCACTCCCGAGGTACCGCCTCGTAGTCCCAAATCATAAATAAATTTTAAACTCACGAGGTACCGCCCCGTAGTCCCAAATCATAAATAAATTTCAACAAACAACAATGCCCCCAGGCCATCACAAATTGATCCACGACATAGACCACCTTGTCTCGCCACGTGCGCAATAATAAAATAAATGCCCGCCTTGTCTTGCCACACGCGCATAATAAAATTTCCACCTTGTCTCGAAACATGCACAAACCCACATATATATAGCCCGCCTTGTCACGCCGCATGTGCATATATCAATAGTAACAATAGCACGACAGAAACCTCGTACAAACACCCGAACAAACCTCCCAACAATATCACGTGCCAATATCACAACATCTCATAAATTATACCTCAAGTGCTCAAATATTACAACATATCACAGATTACACATCAAGTGCTCAAATATTACAACTTGCCACAAGAATCAACAATATTTTATTTTCTACAATAAGGAGCCCATTGCTCGACCATAATGTGCACAAAATCTGAACAAAATATTCAAGAGTGAACAACTCAACAAAATAATATTTCACAATTTAACACTTTGCCTCAATATGATTTACTACATTTATAACTCAATACCAATTTCAACAGCATGAACTGGAAAGTAATTCATCAAGGAACAGCGCCTTCTTTAATCCAAGTTTTTGGTAAATAGATTAATGCCTCATTTTAAAATTATTTAACAAATTATTTGCAAATGAATAATCCATAATGAAATTATCTCCAGAAAATATCAACTCAACAAAAACAGGATTCACATAAAAATCAAGGTGGCAATCATACTAAATTATCATATAAAAATAAATTCAACAAACAAGGATTTAGGCATGACAAATAGAGGATTTAATAAGTGCCAATAATTTTTAATTTAATACATAAGGGCGTCTAAGAATTTTAACCGATATAATTTGCACATATAAAATAAGTACGTACTCGTCACCTCGCGTACATGGTTTTCAATTACACAGTTTTCCACATAAGACTCAATGCCTAAGGGGTAATTTTCCCACTCAAGGTTAGGTAAGATACTTACTTGAATCGCATTCTTGCTTAAGGGGTAATTTTCGATATTCTAAAATCGCCTTCTTGCTTGAATTGACCTCCAGACAGCTCAAATCTAACCAAATTAATTGTATAACTTCATTAAAATTCATCAAAAATAAATTCTGGATAATAAAATGTCAACTTAAAATTTCACATTAAAAAGTCAACGCGGGGCCCGCCTCTCGGAACCCGACAGAATTTTTATGAAATCCGAACACCCATTCCGATACGAGTTCAACCATACCAAATTTACTAAATTCCGATAACGAATCGACCTCCAAATCTTAAATTTTTGTTTTATAAATTTGTACAATTTTTTCCAAATTTTCATCTCAAAATACTAATTAAATGATGAAAATAATGATATATTCATGCATATTAACTAAATCCGAATTAGAATCATTTACCTAGATGAGTTTCTTGAAAATCCCACGAAAAAGCGCCACAAACCAAGCTCCCAAAGTCCAAAAATAAAAAATGAGATGAAACCCTCGTTCATATAGTACAAAATCTGATCCCCATTGTGCTGACCGCAGATTTTCTTGTGCGGTCGCCCATCCCAGGTGCTGCGGTCACACTCCAAATTGTGCAGCCGCACTTCAGCAGCTCTGCACTACCAGGCTTCAGTAAATTCACCATAACTTTCTCTACGAATGTCCAAATGATTAATGGTATATCGTTCTGGAAACTAGATTCAAAAGGGCTAAAATTTGTGTTTGAATCATCTTTAAATTCTTTGTAGATTAAAGGATATAAGTTTCTGAAGTCGGACTATCGAATCAACGAAATCACCTTTCTGCGGCCGCAAGAAAAATTCTGCGGACCGCACATTTTCAACTGCGGTCTGCACATCTTCAAGTGCGGTCCGGACAATTCCTATTGCTACAACACTTTGGGATTTTGTGGCCGCCTTTTTGCACTTTAAAATGTGCCCTTCACACTTCAACTGTCACATAACATCGTCAGAGTGCCGAAATGCCCAAACTCGTTCAAAACTCAACCCGAAACTCACCTGAGCCATTCGGAACCTTAACCAAACATACCAACAAGTCCTAAAATATAACGCGAACCTTCTTGATGCCTCAAACCACATCAAACAACGTCGAAACTATAAATCGCACCACAAATCGAACTCATAAATTTTCAAATCTTCTAACTTCCAAAACTCGTGCCGAAACATATCAAATTAACCCGGAATGGCATCAAATATTTTAGCATGCAAGTTCCAAATGACATAACGAAGCTAATACAACTCTCGGAATCACATTCCGACCCCGATATCACCAAAGTCAAGTCCCGGTCAAACTTCCAAACCTTCCAATTCTAACTTTCGCCATTTCAAGCCAAAATTAACTATGGACTTCCAAATAAATATCCGGACACACTCCTAAGTGCAAAATAACCATATGGAGCTATTGGAACTATCGAAATTTCATTTTGGAGTCGTTTGCTCAAAAGTCAACTCTTTGGTCAAATCTTTTCTTTTAAGCTTCTTAAATAAGAATTGTTCTTACAATTTGATCCTGAATCGTCCGAAAACCAAACTCGACCACACACACAAGTCATAATACATATCAAAAAGTTGCTCGGGACCTTAAGTCGCTGAACGAGATGCTAATTCACAAAACGACAAGTCGGGTCATTACATTCTCCCCCTCTTAAACATACGTTCGTCCTCGAACGTGCCAAGAATCTTTCTGAGGACTTTAATTTACTAAGTGTATTTACTACACACATACTCGCGGGTGATTCAATGTCACCGTAAATTTAACATGGATCCGACAATGCCATCTTAGTTGAAGATTACTTCTTTTATCCATACTTATAAACTTTAAAACCAAATTTCTTACACTCCAAACATTTTAAAGAGGACTGATTTTTCGCATCAACACACAGTATTAGTCTTAACCGGCTATTGTTATGCACACATCATACGTATGCCCATAATCACATCTCTGGTCATAATAGATGTTCATAATTAATTTTGGCATCATCAATTAACCTCATATTAATCAAACCCTCATTTCAAATTTTCACAACACTGACAGCAAAATGTGAGGCATGAAGACCTCATAATTATTTACCCGACTTAACGAGCCATATTTAACGCCACACAGAAACTCACCTCGTGGGTTAAAACTGAAAATTACAGCACGAAATGGCTAAATATGCACAGAAAAATATATACAAGAATTATCAAATAAGCCTAACATACATGACTCTCTATTAGTACCATAATACAAATTTTAATTTCACAAAGGGAGAATTTAAAACACATGAATTTAACCGCAAGGATCTCATCCTGATATAACTTCCACCGCGGCACGTAGCCCGGGTTAAACATATCAAATCACATTAAAATGCGAGGATCCCATCCTTAACTCTGAATCGCAAGTATTATGCACATTGTGCCAACTGAAACTTTCCATTTCTTTTTTTTCTTTTAATAAATTATGTCAAACAAATTCACAACACATAATGATCTTCCATACCGGTAGGTCATATAATTCATAAAATTAAAATCAATTATCCCTAAATTATAACAAACCCAGTGTAGTGAGTAATAGAAAGTAACTTTTGGACTCAAAGCCCTAAATAGTGTGCAAAACAAAATGATAGACACGGGCTAACACTATCAAATCTCCCAACAGGGACAAACACGTGAGTGGTGTACAAATCACAAACTCGCCCTACATGGAGCATGATAGGAGGTCTCACTACGATAATCAGAATTGAATCAAAATAAGAATAAGGCTTCTCTGTTATGAATTAAATCATACCAGTTATGACACCATCTGGTGTAGCGACTTTAGCCATACATAAAAAATTTATCAATGGGTCGGGCCTCCCCCTCTAGGGTGCCCTTTTCCCGCCTGTCCTCCACCCCTAACTGACTGTGTATGTGGGGTAGTAACTGGAATAAAGCCTGTAGTCTGAGTGTTATGATGAAATTCGCCTCTCCCAAGTCTGGGACAATCTCTCATGATGTGCCTGGTATGACCACACTCATAACAACCCCTCTGCGGGGGCAGCTGCTCATACTGAGGTTGTGCCGGATAATTGGAATAACCACTGTAAGAATCTCGTACCGGTGGTGCACTAAAAGTACTAACCGGAGCATCGCGAGTATTCTGAATTACGGACTGGGCTGGCCGACTGCCCGAGCCTCCGCCATGTTGAGTGATAGCTACAGAATATAATTCACTGAATTCTCCAAAATTTCGAGACCTCTTGGCCTCATATAGACTCCTTTTCCTTACTTCGAACACGTTCTAATATCCTGGCAATCTCCATTACTTGTTGAAATGGAGTATCAGACTGCAACTCCCGAGCCATGCTGAACCGGATATCATGTCTGAGCCTTTCAATGAATATGCTGACTCGCTCTCTGATGGTAGGAACCAAAGTAGGTGCATGACGGGCTAACTCAGTGAACCTGATGGCATATTCTGACACTGTCATAGTGTCCTGACGCAACCGTTTAAACTCTATGAGCCACGCATCCCGGAGAATCTGTGGAACAAACTCTTTCAAAAATATCTCCGAAAATTGAGCCCAAGTTGGTGGCATTGCATCGGCTGGTCTACCTTCTTCATAAACTTGCCACCACTAATACGCTGCTCCTGACAACTTAAATGTAGTAAAGGCAACTCCACTCACTTCCACAATACCCATGGTGCGGAGAATACAATGACATATTTATAGAAATCCCTGGGCATCCTCGGTAGCTGTGCCACTGAAGGTAGGTGGACTATACCTCTTAAATCTCTCAAGTCTCTTTTGTTCTTCTTCTGATGCCTCTGGCCTGAACTCAGGATGAACCGAAATAACATGTTGTATCGGTACTATACACGGAACCTGACCAATGTGAACCTATTGCTCTGGAGTACAGGCGGTAGGAGTCTGATCTCCCCACTCTATCTGTGAAATATTTGGTGAAAAGGAGATCAATCCTGACTGCGTTAATGTACCAAACATGTTTAGGAATTGTGCTAAAATCTCCTGAAGTTCGGGGGTAACAACAGGTGCTTCCGGTACCTGTCCCCCAATCGGAGCTACTAGCAGCTCCTCGATTGTTACTCTGACAGGTGCTAGCTGTGACACGTGCCCTTCCTCGGCCTATACCTTGGCTTCTACCTCGGCCCCGGCCTCTTGCGGCCCTAGCAGTATGCGCGGTGTTTGCTCAGCTGACCCGGTAGCACATGTCCTCACTATTTGTGAGAGAATAGAGATACAAAGGCTCAAATTCAAAAATCAATAAATTCGCACGATAGGAATGAAAGAAGTGGAAATTTCCTAACAGTTCGGTAGCCTCTCGAAGATAAGTACAGACGTCTCCGTACCGATCCGCAAGACTCTACTAAACCCGTTCGTGACTCGTAGAACCTTTGAACCTAGAGCTCTGATACCAACTTGTCACGACCCAAAATCCCACCACATGCGTCGTGATGGCACTTAGTCTCTAAGACTAGGTAAGCCGATTACAATTACATTTCGAGCCATTTTTTTTATAAGATAATTAAAACCAACAACGGAATTAATTAACAACCTCCCAAGACTGGTAATACTGAGTCACGAACTCTAATTGAGTACATGCAGTGATCCCAAGGATCGAATATACAATACTGTTCGAATAAAAGTGGATAGTACAATAAAAATAGAAAGACTCCAAGGGACTGCGACGACCAAGCAACCCTATCTTGAATCCTTGCAATCACACTCTAATCTCTGTCCGAATCTGATATCTCCAATACTTGGCTCTGCACAAAAATGTACAAAAGTGTGGTATGAGTACACCATAGTCGGTACCCTGTATGTATCAAGACTAACCTCGGTGGAGTAGTGACGAGGTACAATCAAGACACTCACTAGTCATTTAACCTGTGCAATATAGTAATATACAGGGATAATAGAAAACAAGTAGCAGTGATGGCAACAAAGATCAATTTGGGATATGAACAACAGGGCAACAAGAACACCATAAATATTGTTCAAACTAATAAGGAACACAAGTACAACCAATTAATCAAGTTCTTCAAATATAAATCTTTCACATAAAAATTTTTCAAATAAAAATCTTTCGAATATAATTCTTTCAAATAAATATCCTCCGAGTATAATTCTTCCAAATAAAAATCGCTCTGTGACACCTCATTTCATAATTATAAAATACGGGTCTCAGCCCACTTTCATATTTTCACGGCACCTCGTGCCCATATCTCTATTACAACCGCATGGACAACTCACGTACCAAAATATCAATGTATATAAGATCCGCAGGATCAATTTATTTTCAATAAAGTAAATTTATAATTTTTAGACCAACTAAGAAATCAACAAAGAAATGAGTTTATTTTTGAACTCGTTTGGGTGAAGAAAATGACGTTTCAATTAATAAAGTATCAGATAAGCTACTGATTTGGATGTACAACTTATTAAATTAAAACATAATAGTAATTTCTTTTATTCAAAACAACTCAATCATCAAGAACAAGTACAGACCAGAAATACAAATCCTCAGAGTCTCGTACGAAAAAGCCAAAGTCAACACAATACTACAAGAAATACAAAACACTTAATATTACGACAAATAATATATCACGGAGAACACAAAAATTTGCATATTACGGAAAAACAAAATAACCAAAGGCAAGTGCAGCCATAGCGAAATATCAACAAAAGGGCACTCCCGAGGTACCGGCTCGTAGTCCCAAATCATAAATAAATTTCAATAAAGAACAATGCCCCCAGGCCATCACAAATCAATCCCCGACATAGACCACCTTGTCTCGCCACGTGCGCAATAATAAAATAAATGCCCACCTTGTCTCGCCGCACGCACATAATAAAATTCCCACCTTGTCTCGCCACATTTACAAACCCATACATATATATATATATATATATATATATATATATATAGCCCGCCTTGTCACGCCACATGTGCATATATCAATAATAATAATAGCATGGTAGAAACCTCGTGCAAATACCCGAACAAACCTCCCAACAATATCATGTGCTAATATCACAACATCTCATAAACTGCACCTCAAGTGATCAAATATTACACCATATCACACATTGCACATCAAGTGCTCAAATATTACAACTTGCCACAAGAATCAACAACACATTATTTTCTACAATAAAGAGCACATGGCTCGACCATAATGTGCACAAAATTTTAATAAAATATTCGGGAGTGAACAACTCAACAAAATAATATTTCACAATTTAAAACTTTGCCTCAATATGATTTATGGCCTTTATAACTCAATACCAATTTCAACAGCATGAACTGAAAAGTAATTCATCAAGGAACAACGCCTTCTTTAATCCAAATTTTTGGCAAATAGATTAATGCCTCATTTTAAAATTATTTAATAAATTATTTGTAAATGAATAATCCATAATGAAATTATCTCCAGAAAATATCAACTCAACAAAAACACGGTATTCACATAAATATCAAGGTGGCAATCACACCAAATCATCATAGAAAAATAAATTCAACAAACAAGGATTTAGGAATGACAAATAGAGGATTTAATAAGTGCCAATAATTTCCAATTTAATACATAAGGGCGTCTAAGAATTTTAACCGATATAATTTGCACATATAAACCAAGTACAAACTCGTCACCTCGCATACATGGTTTTAAATTACACAGTTTTCCACATAAGACTCAATGCCTAAGGGGTAATTCCCCCACTCAAGGTTAGGCAAGATACTTACTTTATTTTTTAAAATTAGACCGATATACCAAAATTACCTTCTTGCTTGAATTGACCTCCAGACAGCTCAAATCTAACCAAATTAATTGTATAACTTCATTAAAATTCATCGAAAATAAATTCCGGATAATAAAATGTCAACTTAAAATTTCACATTAAAAAGTCAACGCGGGGCCCGCCTCTCGAAACCCGATAGAAATTTTACGAAATCTGAATACCCATTCCGATAAGAGTTCAACCATACCAAATTTACCAAATACCTATAACGAATCGACCTCCAAATCTTAAATTTTCTTTTTATAAAATTTTTAAAAATTTTCCCAAATTTCCATCTCAAAATACTAATTAAATGATGAAAACAATGATATATTCATGTATATTAACCAAATCCGAGTTAGAATCACTTACCCCGATGATTTTCTTGAAAATCCCACGAAAGATCGCCGCAAACCGAGCTCCCAAAGTCCAAAAATAAAAAATGAGATGAAACCCTCGTTCATATAGTACAAAATCTGATCCCCATTGTGCTGACCGCACATTTTCCTATGTGGTCGCACATCCCAGGTGTTGCGGTCACACTCCAAATGATTAATGGTATATCTTTATAGAAACTACATTCAAAGGGCTACAACTTTTGTGTTTGAATCATCTCCAAATTCTTTGTAGATTAAAGGATATAAGTTTCTGAAGTCGGACCATCGAATCTGCGAAATCACCTTTCTGCGGCCGCGAGAAGAATTCTGCGGACCGCACAATTTCAACTGCGGTCTGCACATCTTCAAGTGCGGTCCGCACAATTGCTACTACTACATCACTTTAGGATTTTGCGGCCGCACTTCTGCACTCTAAAATGTGCCCTCCGCACTTCAACTGTCCCATAACATCGTCAGAGTGCCAAAATGCCCAAACACATTCAAAACTCTCCCCAAAACTCACCTGAGCCACTCGGGACCTCAACCAAATATACCAACGAGTCCTAAACCATAATGCGGACCTGCTCGAGGCCTCAAACCACATCAAACAACGTCGAAACTAAAAATCACACCACAAATCGAACTCATAAAATTTTAAATCTTTCAACTTCCAAAACTCTTGCTGAAACATATCAAATTAACCCCAGAATGGCGTCAAATCATTTTGCATGCAAGTTCCAAATACATAACGAAACTAATCCAACTCTCGGAGTCACATTCCAACCCTGATATCACCAAAGTCAAGTCCTGATCAAACTTCCAAACCTTCCAATTCCAACTTTTGCCATTTCAAGCCAAATTCAACTACGAACTTCCAAATAAATATACGGACACCCTCCTAAGTCCAAAATAACCATACAGAGCTATTGAAACCATCGAAATTCCATTTCGGAGTCGTTTGCTCAAAAGTCAACTCTCCGACTAACTCTTTTCTTTTAAGCTTCTTAAATAAGAATTGTTCTTCCAATTTAATCCTGAATCATCCGAAAATCAAACTTGACCATACATAAAAGTCATAATACACATCAAAATGCTGCCGGGACCTTAAGTCGCTGAACGAGATGCCAATTCACAAAACGACAAGTCGGGTCGTTACAGCAGAGGTACTTATGGTAGCGGTCATCCTACCAGGCCATTTTATTCAGCACTTCAGGCATCTTACGGTGCTTCAGGGAGTCATGGTTCGATTATGACTTACTCTGGGCAGCCGACATTTAGTGCACATCCAGCTCCTATCAGTGTACCACTGCTCTAGAGTCACTACAGTAGTTATCTGCCCCGTTCAGGTCAGCTTCAGTTTCAGCAACCACAACAACAGGATGTGTGTTATGAGTGTGGGAACATTGGTCACATCAGGAGGTATTGCCCTAGGTTGTAAAGCAGCATATATCAGCATGATTCTTGTGCCATCATACGGCACCGGTTGCTCTATCGCCCGCCTGGCCAGTTAGGGGCAGGGGTCAGACAGCTAGAGGTGGAGGTCAGGTTGTTAGATGTGGAGGCAAGCCAGTTAGAGGCCATCCCAGAGATGTAGCTCCGAGTGGTAGGGTCCAGCCTTGATTTTATGCTTTTCCATCTAGTCCTGAGGCCGAGTCATCCGATGCCGTGATCACAGGTATGGTTCCAGTTTGCCATAGAGATGCTTGAGTTTTATTTGATCCAGGATCTACTTATTCCTATGTGTCCTTCTACTTTGCTTCATATTTGGTTGTGCCTCTTGATTCCTTGATTGCTTCTGTGCACGTGTCCACACCGGTGGGGGATTCTATCATTGTAGATCATTTCTATCGTTCGTGTGTGGTTACTATTAGGAGTTTTGAAACTAGCGTGGATCTTCTACTTCTTGATATGGTAGATTTTAATGTCATCTTGGAGTGCAGCGAGAATTGGGCACACAGGTTTAGTTGAGTACAGCATTTCACCCTCAGACGGACGCACAGTCCGAGCGCACTATTCAGATATTGGAGGATATGTTACGCGCTTGTGTCATTGATTTTGGGGGTTCTTGGGATCAATTTCTGCCACTCGCGGAGTTTGCTTACAATAACAGCTACCAGAGTATTCAGATGGCTCAGTATGAGGCTTTGTATGGGAGATGATGCCAGTCTCCGGTGGGTTGGTTTGAGTCGGGTAAGGCTAGGCGATTGGGTACTGACTTGGTTCAGGATGCTTTAGAGAAGGTCAAAGTGATTCAGGAACGGCTTCGTACGGCACAGTCTAGACAGAAGAGTTATGCCGACGGGAAGGTTCGTGATGTTGTTTACATGGTTGGGGAGAAGGTTTTGCTCAAGATTTTACCCATGAAGGGTGTGTTGAGGTTTGGGAGGAAGGGCAAGTTGAGCCCTCGGTATATTGGGCCTTTTGAGATACTTAAGAAAATTGGAATGGTGGCTTATGAACTTGCTTTGCCACCTAGTTTATCAGGTGTTCATCCAGTGTTCCATGTATCCATGCTTCAAAAGTATGTCGGGGATTCGTCTCATATTCTGGATTTCAGTACAGTGCAGTTGGACGGTAATTTGACTTATGATGTGGAGCCGGTGGCTATTTTAGACTGGCAGGTTCGAAAGTTGAGGTCAAAGAACATAACATCAGTGAAGGTACAGTGGAGAGGCCAGCCAGTCGGAGAAGCTACTTGGGAGATTGAGCAAGAGATGTGGAGCAAATATCCACATTTATTTGAGACTCCAGGTATGATCCTAAACCCATTCGAGAACGAACGTTTGTTTAAGATGGGGAGAATGTAATGACCCGACCGGTCGTTTTGAGTATTATAACCCCATTCCCCCATTTTCTTCTCAATTTATGCTTTACAGTTGATTTATGACTTATCGGGTTAGTTGGTTCGGGTCCGGAAGGAATTCGGAGTGAAATGAGACACTTTGTCTCATAATTAAAAATTTAAGTTAGAAAGGTCGACCGGATGGAGACTTATGTGTAAACGACCTCGGATTCAAATTATGATAATTCTAATAGCTCCGTATGATGATTTTGTACTTAGGAGCGTGTCCGGAAAATTATTTGGAGGTCCATAGTGGAATTAAGCTTGAAATGGCGAAAGTCAAATTTTTGGGAAGTTTGACCGGGGGTTGACTTTTTGATATCGGGGTCGAAATCTGATTCTGATAATTTGAATAGGTCTGTTATGTCATTTATGACTTGTGTGCAAAATTTGAGGTCAATAGGACATGATTTGATAATTTTTGGAGTCGTTTGTAGAAATTGAAAATTTCAAAGTTCATTAGGCTTGAATTGGGGTGTAATTCATGGTTTTAGCTTTGTGTGAGGTGATTTGAGGGTTCGACTAAGTTCGTATGATATTTTAGGACTTGTTGTTATATTTGGTTGAGGTTCCGGGGGCCTCGGGTGAGTTTCGGATAGTTAACGGATCAAATTCGGACTTAAGACCATTGTTGGAAATTTTGCTTCTAGTATTTTTGCACCTGCGGAGGTCTGATCGCAGGTGCGAAGTCGCATGTGCACACCAGCCATCGCAGAATCGACCAGACGTGAAGAGGAGCAGTAGTCGCAGGTGCAAAGAAATTTCTGCACCTGCGAGGTTGCAGGTGCGAAGAGGAACGCGCAGAAGCGGAGGGAACCTTTTGGGGGATCGTAGATGCGGACATTTAGTCGCACATGCGAGACTGCAGATGCCGCTAATCTCGTCGCAGGTGCGACAGGGCCTGGACAGAATAAAATTGGAGGAGTCCCGAGCTTTTGCCATTTTTGGGCATATCAAGCTCGGTTTTGGCGATTTTTGAGCAAGGTTTTCACGGGAAAATTTGAGGTAAGTCCCTTGTGATCATTTCTACTCCATAATATTGAATTATCATCGAATAATCCGACTAGATTACATATTTTTGAGGTATAAATCGGGGGTTTGAACTTAGGGATTTGAAAATAAGATTTGAAGGTTTGGAGGTCGAGTTGAGGTCGGATTTTTGTAAAATTGGTATGGTTAGACTCGTGGTTGAATAGGCTTTCGGATTTTGTAACTTTTGTTGGGTTCCGAGACGTGGGCCCCGTGGGCTATTTTTGAGCTAAATTTTAGATTTTTATGGAAAATTAGTATTTTCTCATGAAATTAATTCCAATAAATTTTATTGACTGAAACGAATTATTTGTGGCTAGATTCGAGGCGTTTGGAGGCCAATTCACGAGGCAAAGGCTTAGTGGAATAAGAATTTCACGGTGTGAGGTAAGTAACAGTTTTAAGGCTTAGTGGTTTTGAGGCGACGCACATACTAGATGACGGGCGTGTGGGCGTTCACCGTAAGAATTGTGACTTGGTCAAATTCCATGGAACTGTGTAGTAGAATTATCTATTGATATACGTACATGTCACGACCCAAAATCCCACTAGTCGTGATGGCACTTAACACAACCCGTTAGGTAAGCCAATTTTCAACTATCCAATTCCAATGAAATTAATTGAAAGAAAATATCTAAAACCGATACATCTCCCCAAGAACTGGTAGTACAAAGTATGAGCTTCTAAGAATAGAGTATACAAAGCAAAAATAAAATAAATACATAGTCTGTTTGAATAATACATAAACAGAGCTTTTATAAATATAAGGCTACCCTGAACAAGAGGCAGCTACAACAAGAACGCAGGTACATCTTCAAATCCAGCAACCATCGAGCACAGCAACAACATCAGCCAACATCTGCACGCAATGTGCAGAAGTGTAGTATCAGTACAACCGACCCCATGTACTAAGTAAGTAACAAACATAGCTGTAGGTTGAAAGTAGTGACGAGCTTCCACCAAGGTCGGGTCCAAAACTAATAGTCTACAATAATCCATAACAACATAAAGCAAATAATACCAAAAGTAACTCAGGGATAAAATACTCAGCCAAGTAATGATTTCAAAAAAAATAGTAGTTCTTTCTTTCAAATACATCAGTAAAAACCCAAATCGTTTGCCGAAGTTGCCAATAATATGAATAGTTTGAAAACAATAAATTTCTCCAAAGATCTTCTCAATAATAAATAATATGTTTCATTTTCCTTCCGGATAACCCGTGTAAAACAAATGCATCACTATGCCCATCTGTCAAAAATGTGTGAGAAATCATGAATGATGTGATGTTGTACAGCATGAGAAAAAATACATCTCTATGCCTGTATGTCATATGTGCATGCCAATGCGATGCAATTCAGTGATAAAATCATAAACAGCCCCTCGGGCAGAACATCACTCATATACAGTCCCTCGGGCAAACCTCACAGTCACTCATGCCACTCGGGCATACCTCACAATCACTCTTGCCACTCGGGCATACCTCACAATCACTCTTGCCACTTGGGCATACCTCACAATCACTCTTGCCACTCGGGCATACCTCACAATCACTCATGCCTCCCAATCACTCAGCACTCGGCACTCTCACTCAATAGGTACTTGCGCTCACTGGGGGTGTGTACAGACTCCGAAGGGGCTCCTTCAGCCCAAGCGCTATAATCTGCACGGACAACTCACGTGATGCACGGACAACTCACGTGCTATAATAATAAAGTATGTTGCAGGCGGGCAGCCACAATCCATACTCATCCTCACAAATCAGGCCCTCGGCCTCACTCGGTCATAAACCTCTCAAGCCACTCGGGCATTTCAGTAAAACATGGCAATCGGCCCAAAACATTTATATGCATCAAAATAGAGTCATTAAACTGAGTTATGATATGCAATGAAATGAATATGACTCAGTATGAATTTTTAATTTAAAATAAATAATTCACAGCAATATGACCTCTGTGGGTCCCAATAGGACTAGCACATAGCCTTAATCATGATTTTAATATGCTTTTCAGCTTAATTTCTTTAACTCATAAAATCGCATGGAAAATGCCAAGATTATTTAACTATAAAATTCCACAGAAATAATTATGTCACAATTTCTATAGTGCACGTCCACACGCCCGTCACCTAACATGTGCGTCACCTCCCAAAAATTCACATAATACATATATTCAGGGTTCATACCCTCAACTCCAAGATTAGAAGAGTTACTTACCTCGAACAAGTCAAATCCAATGTCGAGCAAGCTAAACAATGCTCCAGAAATCCCATTATACGCGTATCAACTTCCAAACGGCTCGAATCTAGTCAAAATAATTTGATTCAGCCCACAAAAATTATAGGAATTAATTTCATATCAAAATAATAATATTTTCCAAAAATCCACAATACGCCCCAAAAATCACCCGTGGGGCCCACGTCTCGGAATCCAGTAAAAATCATAAAATTTCGAACCCCCATTCAATCACGATTCCAACTATACCAAAATTACTCAAATCCGACCACAACTCGGCCTTCAAATCCTCAATTTAAACTAAGAGGGTTTTCAAACTTTTTTAACTTATTTCACTAATTAAATGATAAAAACAACCATGGATTCGGGTAATTTAACCAATATTGAGTTAAGAACACTTACTCTGTTGTTTCCTCTAAAAGTCGCCCAAAAATCGCCTCAATCCGAGCTCCCAATCGTTAAAAATGTATTTCTGAACTAAAACTTTCTCTCCAGACCTCTCTTCTTCGCGAACGTGACAGGTCCCTCGCGTTCGCGAAGCACAAAATGTGCTTTCCAACATTTGTTCTTCGCGAACGCGAGAACAAAACGCGATGCTTTACGGAGCCCTTCTTCGCGAACGCGAGCTCCCCTTCGCGAACGCGATGCACAACCTAGCTCCTCTTCGCGAACGCGAGACCACCTCGCGAACGCGAAGAGTAAATCCTGCCTGCCTGGAATTCCTCTTCGCGAACGCGAGGCTCCACTCGCGAACGCGATAAAGGAAACAAGATGGTGCATCAAAAAAATTCCAACAAAGTTCCAAGTCCAAAATCCAACCCGTTAACCATCCGAAACTCACCCGAGCCCCTCAGGACCTCAACCAAATATACCAACAAGTCCTAAAATATCATACGAACTTAGTCGAACCCTCAAATCACCTAAAACAGCGCTAAAACAATGAATTACACCCCAATTCAAGCCTAATGAACTTTGAAATTTTTAATTTCTACAAATGACTCCGGAACCTATCAAATCACGTCCGATTGACCTCAAATTTTGCACACAAGTCACATTTCACATTACGGACCTAGTCTAATTTCCAGAATCGGATTTCGACCTCGATATCAAAAAGTCAACCTCCCGGTCAAACTTTTCAAAAATTTAACTTTCGGCAATTCAAGCCAAATTCCACTACGGACCTTCAAATAATTTTTCGGACACGCTCCTAAGTCCAAAATCACCATACGGAGCTATTGAAATCATCAAAATTTGAATCCGAGGTCATTTACATATAAGTCCGCATCCGGTCACTATTTTAACTTAAGCTTTAAACCTTGGAACTAAGTGTTCTAATTCCTTCAAAACCCTCACTGGACCCGAACTAATTATCCCGGTAATTCATACAACAACTGTAAAGTACAATTTTAGAAGTAAATGGAGAAACGGGATTGTAATACTCAAAACGACCGGCCGGGTCGTTACAGTACATTCTCTACGTGATAGGGAAAAATTGAGCTAAGACTCGTATTAAAAATCATGTTTAGACATATACTGTAATTATTGGTACCCACTGGGGTCATTTTTGTGGTTGAATAATATGTTCAAATTGTAACTTTTTACTCAGTCATGTTTATTCATTTAATATCAGACCTCAGCCTCTCTTATTTATTATTGATGCATCATATCACTATTTTTGGGCTGCTTATCATGATTTCTGAGAGCACAAAAGACTGGAGAGGTTGATGACTGAGTGAGGTCGAGGGTCTAATTGTGAGGATATTTATGGATCGGATTGCACGCCGTAACATGTTTATTTATTTTTGCCATGATTGGCTTGATATAGCGCTTGGGCTGAAGGAGCCCCTCCGGAGTCTGTACACACCCCCAATAAGCGCAGGTACCTACTGAGTGCGAGTGCCGAGTGCGAGTGCCGAGTGCTGAGTGACTGTGAGGAAATGAGTGATTGTGAGGTTGGAGTGAATGGGAGGACTGAGTGATTGTTACTCTGAGAGGATGCATTGATTGCATTATTTGCTGCATTTCAGCTGTCATATATCACTATTTTTGAAAATTCGGAAAAACATTATTTTCTGTGTCAGTCAAATTTGATATGAAATTCCTGTGAAATATTAAATGTTGAACTTGCGAGCATGCCTACTCTGTTATATTGGAAAGTACTATATTTGGACTTAGCTGAGAAGCTCGTCACTACTTTCAGATCTTTATTTATTATTGTTACTTACTGAGTTGGTTGTACTCCTACTATACCCTGCATTTCGTGTGCAGATCCAGGTGATCCCGGATATAGTGGGTGTTGATTCTTTCGCACAGTCAATTTTTCGGAGATTCAGAGGTAGCTGTCATGTTTCACAGACCTTGTCTCTCCTTCCTTATCCTTTTGTTATTATATTTGGTCTCATATTATTATTAAAGACCAGATTTTTCCCAGATTTGTAATGTATAGATGCTCATGCACTCAGTGATACTAAGTTTTGGGAGTGTTGTATCGGAAATTGCTATATTTTTGGTATTGTATTAAACATTATATTTTCAAACTTAAAGGAAATCGTGGGTTATTGATGTTGTCGGCTTGCCTAGTACTGAGATAGGCGTCATCACGACATGTTAGGATTTTGGGTTGTGACACTTTTCAAAAATTCGACTTTCGTCATTTCAAGCCTAATTCCACTACGGACTTCCAAATAATTTTTCAGACACGTTTCTAAGTCCAAAATCACCATACGGAGCTATTGGAATCAATAAAATTCTATTTCGGTATCGTTTTCACACAAGTCAACATCCGATCAACCTTTTCAACTTAAGCTTTCAACCTCGAGACTAAGTATCTCAATTCATTTCGAAATCTCTCCGGACCCGAACCGACTACCCTGACAAGTCACATAAAAGTTATAAAGTACAGAATGAGCAGTAAATGGGGGAACGAGGCTACAATTTTTAAAACGACTTGTCGGGTCGTTACAAATGGAGATGCCGAAATCTATGGCTTCTTCTCCTTCATTGTATCTCACATCTGAGTGTATTCGTTTAACCTGAGAATTATTACTCCACCACTACTTTGTACGCTGGAAAAAGAAGCCACCTCTTTCTTCGCCACTGCCTTTCACGTCGGAAAATCGTTGTTTAAATAAAGTGTATTTTGTATTTTATTCTCCATTTTTTAATACAATATATTTTGTATTCTCGTCGGAGATTTGACTGTATTCTTTATTTTTTTAGTTAAGTACAATTAATTTTTAAAAGGATTTGAATGTATTCTTCATTTTTAGTATAAATACAGCAGTATTTTGTATTTTGCCGGAGATTCGATTGGGTTTGATTGTATTCTTCCTTTTTAAATATAGTGTATTTTGTATGTTCGCCAGAAATTTGATCGGATTTGACTCTATTCTTTATTTCATCATTTTTTGTGTGTAAATACATTCAAATTCAATCGAATATGTTCAACCTTACTACATCAAATAAGGTTGGATACAACTGAATATTGTATTCAAATACACTCAAATACAATAAATTGTTCAAAACTGTCTACGAAACATAAATAAATAAAATGTAACTACGGATTGTTAAAAGCTCCTTAAAAGGTAGTCATTTCTGAAGGTTACCCTTTGATTAATTCTTGAGCAATTATCACTTCTAGCCATCCGAAAAAAACTAATGACAATCGGTAGCCACAAAATACATCATACAATTCATAGCCCAAAACTAATTACAAGGGCTAGCAATTACAACTAAAAAACCAGCGGCCGCCTAATCTTCAATTCCTTTTATGTCCATAAAAAAGTTCCGTTTAGGTTTTAGGATTTTGTTTTGTTATGACACACGAAAAATTATTAATTTTTTAAGTTTCGAACACTTTCATCTCCTTTTATGTTTCAGATTTTTTTTTTTCTGGGGGTAAAATTTGAGCACTTTCACTTCTGCAACTTTCAAACTCTTCCTATTACACATAAATTATAATTTTTTAATCTTTTACTAAGAGCCTAAACTTTTTATTGATCTAATCTAAAAAAATATATGATATTGCATAAGCGAAAATACTCATGATATAAGAAGAAAAAGAAAAAGGTAATGTATACCTTGTACACGCAATATACATATTTTACACTAGTATAAAGTGTATATACACTTTTTATACATCATAAAATAATATATATATATATATATATATATATACGCTTCTTATATATATATATATATATATATGCGTTTATGCATTGCAGAATAATATACACACTTTTTATACATCGTAGAATAATATATATACTTTGGATACTCTAAAATGCTTAGAATACACTAAAGATATTTTAGGGGTACACCAAAAAATATAGGATACACTTTATATATACAATTTACACAATGTATTAGGGTATATATAATTTTATCTCTATTTTTTTGGTCGCTAAAAATAACCCAAAGACTGAAAAACTTCTCATAGTTGAAATTGTATAAAGTGTGTGTGTGTGTGTATATATATATATATATATATATATATATATATATATATATATATATATATAAAATCAACGTATACTGTATAAAAACTCAAAGTGTATATAGATACATAGATTATACATAGAGATACACTAAATATATATTTACTGTACATGGAATACACTAATTATACATCTCTATACAAAGACCTTTAGAAGAAGAAGAAGAAGAAGAAGGAGAAGAAGAAGATAGCAGCAGCAACCACCTGCACAAATACACTTCACCCTTTACTTCTTCCAAGGAAATGCACATTAACTCACCCCCAAAAGAATCATGAAGCCCCAACCTCCAAAACATCTCGCAAAACACCGACAACACACCAACAATATTTACATTGTATAAACAGTGTATATAAATTGTATAATTATACATATACACTCTTTATATACCATATATACATTTGTAAGGTCGTTGTAAAGAAGTCAAAGCCATGAATATACATTAATGATATATTAGGGATACACTAAAATATAGAGGATGCATTTTATATACAAAATTTATACAATGTAATAGTATATATACAATTTTTATACATTTTATATATAATTTTTATAATATACACTGAAAAATACAGGATACACTTATATAATTTATACAATGTGTATATAAAATATTTAATGCATTGTATATATATATATAATATTTATGCAAAGTTACATATAAGTAACATCCAACTACCCCATTAAATTCAGACCCACCATCGATATTCACTGTAAAAGATCTTCACTCACAAAACACTATTATGACCAAAGAAGAAGAAGAAGTAGAAGAAGCTTGACTAGAAAACACCATGACTTTTGCTGCCACTCTTATATCATGCGTCGTAATTGAGTAAATCTTTTTAAGAATTGAATCAAAAAATTTGTGATTTTTCTAGGTACTCAAACAAGTTTTTTCAGTGTGAAGTAAGAAATAAAGAGAAAAAATATAGATCTGAAATGGGAGATAAAGAAGGGAAGGAAAATGAAAAAAATAAAAAATAACCAAAGAAAGATAAAAGGAAGACGAAGAAGACACAGAGAAAGAAAGAGGTGAGAAAGAAAGAGGATATGAATGAAAGTGGCAATGGGAAAAAAAATCTGTGCATTGGATAGAATGAAAGAAAGATAAAAAAAAGTTAGGAATAAATATTGTCTTGGGAAAATAAATGAATTGGAAATAGATAATGGCCAGAAGTTGCAAATAAATTGGGCCGAAAGCCTATTTCGGATTAGTAATAAAAATATGGGTTAATAAAATCTTTGAGTGGCTCATTTTCTCTTAATTCTTCAAGAATTTATAGCTAGTGCAGATAATCATGTGGGCTGAGTGGAAAATGGTCGAAATTACGTGCAACCACCAGTCCCATTCACTATGGGCCAACAAGTAATTTCAGCCATTGATGAATGTTAAAAGAGCCCAAAGAAAAATCATAAGTTGATTTCTATGTTCATCTAAGCAAATGAGTCATGTCGTTCACTATATCTCCAAACTCCCATCCTAAAACATGGCAATTTACCAATTCATCAACCTTACAATTCTTTACTCTTCCAACTAAAATCAAAGCACTTCCCTCAATAATTCCCAAAGCATATAATGGAGATGATAATTCAACAGAATCAGCAGCAGGAAAAATCAAACGTATGGTTCTTAGTCAAGAGGGAAGAACCAAACTTAACATTTTACCGGACAGGGAATTCTATGCCTACCCAAGATTTGTGACACACGTTGATGATCGTTTCATTTCCTCTTTAACAAATCTTTACAGGTACGAGTGTCAAATTTAGCCCATAAAAATATAACCCGCCCAAGTTTGAGTAAGTTGAGTTGGTGCATGAGTGATTCAGTCTATTTAATTCGCCTTTATTTAGCCCAACTCGACGATCTGACACACATATTTACAGGGAACGCTTGAGACCCGAGTTTGAGATTCTTGACCTCATGAGCTCATGGGTCAGTCATTTACCACAAGAGGTGAAGTATAAAAGGGTGGTGGGGCATGGACTTAATGCTCAAGAGCTGGCCAAGAATCCCAGATTGGACTATTTCATTGTGAAGGATTTGAATCAAGATCAGAAACTTGAGTTTGAAAATTGTAGTTTTGATGCTGTATTGTGTACAGTCAGTGTGCAATATCTTCAACAGCCTGAGAAGGTCAGTACTTTAACCTAAACGATCCCTTAATTAGATGATAAAAATGGATGACTAATCCGAAAATGTCAAAGATTTTTTGCAACTAATTTGGAAGAGAAGGATAGAATCAAGTGTTACCACAACCACATAGAGGTTGCAAAATGTGTGGTTGATTATAAGCCACACAAGTCCCAAATCGTAATATATATATATATATATATATATATATATATATATATATATATATATATATATATATATATATATTGTAAAATCTTTGGTGAATAGGAAATCGTAACATGAATAAGGGATTGATCGTTAGATATATTAGTACTACTAAATTTTGCATTAACAATACGAGGCTTAGTTTATATGTTGATCATTATATTAAATAATCTCTATATTAATTATGTTGTAAATTGGCTTTTTATATTATATTGACTTTATAATGTGACATAACGTACAATATACATATTAACACTACTGGTGTCGAATCAAGTAAATGAAAAAATTTCTCTTGAGAGTATTACTAGCTACTAGTTTAGTTGATCACCCACCCGTGGGTATTATTTCTTTGTTTAAACTATTGATTAAGATTATGAGAACTAAATTGTTTTTAATAGAACTTACATATTTGTAAGAGGAGTACAAGGTTTATTTATATGCCCTATTTTAGTATCTATCATCTTAATTTTTCAACATCAGGATTTATTAATCTAGGTCATGGGTGTGTAATAATTCTTACGAATTCATCTATTAAATTCAAAACCAAACACATGTTTTAGTTGATACACCAATATCTATAATTTAACATGATAAAATCATCTGATAACAAATACAACGCTCCAATGATCTTTTAATAGTATTATAATTCTTGCATCAAAATTCCTAAACAACTCGCTCACAAATTAACCAAACGATCTATAATAGTATTAATTAAATTTTCAGGTGTTTGCGGAGGTATTTCGTGTTCTAAAACCAGGAGGAGTTTTTATTGTAAGTTTCAGTAACAGACTGTTCTATGAGAAAGCAATTAGTGCATGGAGGGACAATACAGGATATGGTAAGGTGCAACTTGTGGTGCAATATTTCCAGTGTGTTCAAGGATTTACGCAGCCAGAGGTGATACGCAAATTACCAACTGGAAAAGATGGTGCGGCTCCACAAAATAAATCGCCTTTGAATTGGATAATGCAATTAATGGGGTTGTTATCAGCTTCATCTGATCCTTTTTACGCAGTTGTAGCTTACAGAAACATCAAACCAATTGACGAATGAATAATTTGTATTCAAATGTAAAGCTCCAAAGTACAATAGCTTAATGTCACGACCCAAAATCCCACCACAGGCGTCGTGATAACACCTAGTCTTAGAGACTATGTAAGCCGATTTTCATTGCGTTTCGAAGCCATTTTTTTTAAAAATAGAATCTGAATTAAATAGATAATCAAAACCAACAGCGGAACAAATATGAATATCACAACCTCCCAAGACTGGTAGTACTCAGTCACGAACTCTAACTGAATATATGAAATGATCTCAAGGATCGAATACTCAATATTATTTGATTAATAATTAACAGTACAATAAAATGAAAAGACTTCAAGGGACTGCGAAGAACAAGCAGCTCTACCTTGAATCCTTGCGATCACACTTTAACTCTGTCCGAGTCCGATAGCTCCAATACCTGGCTCTGCACAAAAATATGCAGAAGTGTAGTATGAGTACACCACGGTCGATACCCAGTAAGTATCAAGACAAACCTCAGTGGAGTAGAGATGAGGTACAGTCAAGACACTCACTAGTCTAATAGCCTGTGCAATAAGATATACAAAATAATAGAGAACAAATAACAATAAGGGCAACAAGAACACCATTAATAATGCTCAACAATTTATAAATATACGTACACCCAATTAAATCAAGTATTTCAAATAAATATCTTTCACATATAATTCTTCCGAATAAATCTCTTTCAAATATAATTCCTTCAAATAAATATCTTTCAAATATACTTCCTTTAAATAAATCTCTCTCAAATATAATTTCTTCAAATAAATACCTTTCGAATGTAATTCTTTCAAATAAATCATTTTGAATAAAAATCCTTCCAAATAAATATTTTGATTATAATTCTTTCAATTAAAAAGTCACCATGTGACACTTCGTTTCATAATCATACAGCTACGGGTCTCAGCCCATTTTTATATTTTTCATAAACACGGGTCTCAGCCCACTTTCATATTTCCACGGCACTTCGTGCCTATAATTAAATCATCATATTTTTCCGGCACCTCGTGCCCTCATTTCATATCACAACTGCACGGACAATTCACGTTCCAATATCATCATTATTTACTCACGACACCTCGTGCCCACATTTCATATCATAATCTACCTGGCAATGGCCACAAACCCCAATTTCAACATAAATCTGACTATTATCAATTTACCAATAACAAGACTAATTGCACAAGATATAAAAATAAACACAATGAAAATCACAACATCACATAAAAATTTTCAACGCAACAACCCCATATCATCACAGATTTCCCTGACAATAGCCACCCTTATTTTTCCTATAGCCACCTTTATCACTCCTATAATAGCCTCCCTTATCCCTCCGACCAGACAATATCAATAGCCACCCTTATCGCTCCTATAGCCATCCTTATCTCTCCTATAGCCACCCTTATCACTCCGCCCAGACAATATTCCAACACACATAACAATAGTGAAATGTCTCCCTTATGCCCACATAATATCAACAGTGGAATGCCACCCTTATATCCTCAAATAACAACTCACACAATACAATAATTTACACGAAAAATTATCACGGCAACATAACAAAATCAATTCATATTACAATTTGCCCAATGGCCACAACCAATTTCAAAGATACAACCAATCAATTAATTTCAAAACAAATAGCCGAAGGCTCCACACAATGTGTATAAGACCTCCACAATAAACCACACAGATAGAATTTACTCAACATAGGGCAATGCCTTTATTAATCCACATTCTCTATAATTATATAAACACCTCTTCTTAAGCTCATTTAATTAATTATTTACAGAGGAAAAATCAGTAATAAAATTAAATTCCAAAAAAAATAAACCAACAAACTCACGGAATTACATAAATATTCAATTAACAATCTGTAACGACTCGGTCGGTCGTTTTGAGAATTAGAGCCCCGATCCCCTAATATCTGCTTTCCCCACATTTGTTTCTGCTTTTGAGATTTGCCGGAGTGATTGGTTATGGAATTCGGGGAGTTTTGGGACACTTAGTCCCTAGTTGTGAGATTTAAGCTTAAGAGTTTGGACCGTAGTCAGAACTGCGTGAAGATGGATCCAGAATGGAATTTCGTCGACTCCGTTAGCTCCGTTGAGTGATTTTGGGGTTAGAAGCGCATCCGTAATGTGTTTTGGAGGTCTGTAGTAGATTTAGGCTTGAATTGGCGAAAGTTAGTTTTTCGGCGATTTCGGACGATAGTGAAAATTTTGATATCGAGCTCAGAATGGAATTCTAAAAGTGACTATAGGTTCGTAGTGTCATTTGTGACCTGTGTGTAAAATTTGAGGTCATTCGGACTAGATTTGATGTGGTTCGGCGTCGTTTGTAGAATTTGGAAAATTCTCAATTCTTAGGCTTGAATCCGTGCTTAATTCATGATTTTGGTGTTGTTCGATGTGGTTTGAAGGCTCGACTAAGTTCGTATGGTGTTATAGGATTGGTTGGTAGGTTTGGTTGAGGTCTCGGGGGCCTCGGGTGTGTTTCGGATGCTTAACGGAATGAAATTGGACTTAAAGAAAAATCTGGTGCATTTGCTTGTTCTGGTGTTTTCGCACTTGCGGAAGGGAGGCCGCAGGTGCGAGAGACGCTGGTGCGGAGGAAGTACGCAGATGTGGAACTGGTGGGGCTGGTGATGGAGCACATGTGCGCAAGTTTGACTGCACCTGCGAGCTCGCAGGTGGGCATGGGAAGCTCGCAGATGCGAAAATGGGCTTGTCAAGCTAGGCTCGCAGGTGCGGCTGGTTGTCCGCAGAAGCGGAACCGCAGATGCGGCCCAAGGGTGGCAGGTGCAGGCCCAGCCCAAGTAAGTGGACTTCGCACCTGCGATGGATTTTCCCGCACGTGCGGTCCTAGGTTCGCAGGTGCGGAAATCGCTGGGTTGAAGAGGCAGATTCGAGGGTTCATTCCTCATTTTTCACCAATTCCAATTTTAGCTCGGGAGAAGGCGATTTTGCAAGGGTTTTGAAGAGAAAATCAGTGGGTAACAATTCTTAACTCTAATTCGTGTATATTTCATTAATCCATTATTGTTTTTCTCGTCTAATTATGGAATTTGAGGGTAGAAGTTTGGAAATGGGGGAGAAGGTTCCCCAATTAAAAATCTGAGATTTGAATGGGAATTTGACGTCGGATTTAGATGATTTTTGTTCGAGTAAGATCGTGAGTAAATGGGTGTTCATAATTTATAATTTTTACCCGATTCCGAGACATGGGCCCGGGGAGACGTTTTGGCCGTTTTTCCTAATTTCACGCTTTAGCTTCGAATTAATTAGTTAAATTAGTTACTTGTAGTTATATTTATATTATGCAATTAATTTGAATAGATTCGGGCCATTTGGAGTCAGATACTCGCGGCAAGAACGTGATATCGAGTTAATTTGAGCGATTCGAGGTAAGTGGCTTGCTTAACCTTGTGTTGGGGACTTTCCCCTTAGGATGTTTGATATTAATTGAGGTGTGGGCGCCGTGTACGTGAGGTGACGAGTACGTACATGGGCTATTATTGCAAAAATCCCGTTTTTCCTTTCTAAATCATAAACTGTCTTTCCCTTATTAAATTGCACTAATACGTTTAATTGTTCAGCTTAGACTAGAGAAGCATGCTTATGTGTTTTAACTGCCTATCTAACATTCTGTGCGCCATGCTTAGTTAAGTCCCTACTTTCCTTATCTATGTTCTGTATAAACTGTATAACTCGATGTCTTACCTGCCATTTCATCTTGCGTTGCATATTTAAATTGGGACTACGGACATATTTCGGGAGATCCCCTTGTCTTGCATATTTATTTTGGGACTACGGACGTATTCTGGGAGATCCCCCAGCACTGCATATTTACTTTGGGACTACGGACGTATTCCGGGAGATCCCCTAGCACTGCATATTTACTTTGGGACTACGGACATATTCCGGGAGATCCTCTTGTACTGCATATTCATTCGGAACTACGGGACGGTATCCCGGGAGATTCCCCATTGTGTTTACCTTGTTCTGAACTGAGGGTTCCCTTAACTGTTAAATTTTCGAGAATTTCTTTAACTGTGTTACTGTAAATTTTACTTATATCTTTTACTGTTTAATTTATTATATTTACTCCGGTAGGGCCTTGACCTGACCTCGTCACTACTCGATCGAGGTTAGGCTTGGCACTTACTGGGTACCATTGTGGTGTACTCATGCTACTCTCTGCACATATTTTTTTCGTGTGCATATCCAGGTTCACCTTATCAGCCGCACTATCAGTGAGCCGGGACAGTTTTGGAGACTTCAAGGTATATCTGCCATGTCCGCAAACCTCAGAGTCCCATTCTACTCTTTCCCATGTCCATTATCTTCTGTATTTTTTCTTGTTAGACTCTGATGTATAGAGACACTAGATCTTTCCTTCTGTAGTTTGTGATTCACGATGTTCCGGATTTTGGGATTTGTTGTGTATTTTTGAATAGTTGGTTAAATTTATATTTTTATTTAATTATTCCGTAAAATGTTAGGCTAACCTAGTTGTAGAGATTAGGTGCCGTCACGACGTCACACGGAGGGAAAATTGGGTCATGACACAATCACATCAAATTGTCATATAAAAACAAATTCAACAAACAAAGATTTAGGCACGGCAAATAGATGATTTAATAAATGCCAACGATTATTCAATTTACTACACAATAATGCCTAAGACTTTAACCTAATAAATTTTGCACATATAAGCCCGAGTACGTACTCGTCACCTCGCGTACATGGCTTTTCACATTCCACAAATGGCACATAAGACTCGATGCCTGAGGGGTAATTCACCCACTCGAAGTTAGGCAAGGCACTTACCTTTTTGAAGTTATGTCGATATTTCAAAATTGCTTTCTTACTTGAATTGACCTCCGGACCACTGGAATCTAGTCATAATTAATTCGATACAGTCAACAAAAATTATAGAATCAATTCCATAAGAAACTATTATATTTTTCAATAAAAATTTGAAATTAATTCAAAACTTTGCCCGTAGGGCCCCCATCTCGGATCTGGCGAAAGTTACGAAATCCGACAACCCATTCAATTACGAGTCCACCATACCAATTTTATCAAATTCCGAAAACAACTCGACCTCCAAATCTTAAATTTTTGTTTTTGGAAGATTTGGCAAAAATCTTGATTTTTCTTCCTTAAATTCACGGATTCATGATGTAAATGAGTATGGAATTATGAAATATAATCAATATAGGATAAGGAACACTTACCCCAATATTTTTTCGTGAAAATTGCCCAAAAATTGCCCAAGAACCGTGCTCCAAAAATCCAAAATGAAATGAAGGAAATCATCATTTTTGGTCCTTAAGTTTCTGCCCATCCGTCACTAAAAGTCCATTTTCCGTCAATAAAAGTCTATTTTCCGTCACTAAAAGTCCACACCAGAATTTGCTTGCACCAGCCTTTATTCAATCAATCATAACTTTATGTATAAATATTCAAATGATGAATGATTTAACTTTCTGAAAACTAGAATCAAAAGACTACAACTTTTATGTTTTGATAATTTTCAGATTTCGTATGAATTACAAGATTTAAGCTTCCAAAGTCGGATCCACGCATCAGAAATTTCTGGCGAAACTGCCCTACCAGCCTTCATTCAATCCATTATAACTTTCTGTACAAATGTCCAAATGATGAATAGTTTAATATTCTGGAAACTAGAATCAAAGGGATATAATTTTCATGTTTTAAAAATTTTCGGATTCCTTATAGATTGCGAGATATAAGCTTCCGAAATTGGCTCCACGCACCAGAAATTTCTGGCGAACAGCTCTCCAACAGAAATTTCCAGCAACCCTTTTTGTCCGAAATCCATTCCGTTTACCTTCCGAAATTCACCTGAGACCCTCGGGACCTTAAACAAATATACCAACATGTCCCAAAATACAATATGAACTTAGTTGAGGCTACAAACCATGCCAAACAACGCCGAAATTACGAATCGCGCATCGAATCGAATTATGAGTTTTCAAATCTTTCAACTTCTATATTTTGCGCTGAAACATATCAAATCAATTCCAATTGACCTCAAATTTTTCACACAAGTCATAAATGATATAACGGAGTTATAAAAATTTTCAGAACTGGATTTCGACTCCAATATCAAAAAGTCAACCCCCGGTTAAACTTTCCAAAAAATCATCTTTCGCCATTTCAAGCCTAATTCCTCTACAGACCTCCAAATAATTTTCTGGACACGCTCCTAAGTCCATAATCACCATACGGAGCTATTGACATCATCAAAATTCTATTCCGGAGTCATTTTCTCAAAAGTAAACTCTCCGATCAACTCTTTTCATTTTATCTTCTAAATAAGGATTGTTCTTTTAATTTAATTCCGAATCTTCAGTAAATCAAACTCGACCACACCCGCGGGTCATAATACATATTGCAAAGCTGCTCGAGACCTTAAGCCACTGAACGGGCGTTAATTCTTAAAAGGACAAGTCGGGTCGTTACATTCTCCACCTCTTAAACAAACGTTCGTCCTCGAACGTGCTAAGAATTTTTCTGATGACATTAAATTACTGAGTGCATTATTTCGCACATACTCACGGGTGATTCTACATCGCCAAAAATTTAACAGGGGTCCGACAACATCATCTCAGTGGAGATTATTTCTTTTATTCACACTTATAAGCCTTAAAACCAATTTCTTACACTCCAAACATTTTCAAAAGAACTGATTTTCACATCAACGCACGGTATTAGTCTCAACTGGCTATAGCAACTCGTGCCTACACATACGTCAACTTTCTTGACAGTGTTGAAGTCTTTCAAAAAATTTCGGGGTGTTACATTCTTCCCCGCTTAGGATCATTCGCCCTCAAACACATAACATAACTTATCTCTTCTTTTGCACGTCTCAATCCCCCAAATTTTTTACTAACTCCCAATTTTATTTTATTTTGAAATTTCGGCAGAATCTCCCCTGTAATTGGGTCTATCTACCTGCCAGAGTAACACTAAAATAACTCTTAACAACACATCCACAACCCAACAAAGCACCACAACGTATATATCAATAACACTAATCTCCGTGTTACAAGCATTGCGTTATCATAATGATATCAGAACATGAAGCACATCATATGTATGCCCATCACCACATCTCTAGTCTTAAAAGTTGTTTATAATTAATTCCAGCATCCTCAATTAATCTCGTATTAACTAAAATCTCATTTTCAATTTTCGCAATACTGACAGCAACACGCGAGGCATGAAGACCTCATAATTATTTATCCGAATCAACGAGTCGCATTTAACACCACCTGGGTACTCAACATATAGGCTAAAACGTAATGTTTACAACAAGAATATGGCTAAATATGCACAGAAACATATAAAAGAATTATCAAATAAGCCTAACAGGCATGAATCCCCATTAATACTATAGTTCAAATTTAATTTTATAAAGGGAGAATTAAAACTCATAAATTTTTCACCACAAAGACCTCGTCCTTATATAACTTCCATCGCGGCTTGTAGCCCAGTTTAAATATTTCACATCATATAAAAATATGAGGATTTCGTACACATCATTGAATCACAGGTATTTTGTACATTGTGCCAACTGAAATTTTCCATTCCCTTTCTTTCTTCTTTTTAATAAATTCTGTAAACAGTTTTCACAACACATAATGACCCCTCCCCCCTCCCCCCATACCAATAGGGCATATAATTCATAAAATTAAAATTAATTATTCAGAAACCACATCAAAACCCACTGTAGTGAGTAATAGAAAGTCATTTTTGGATTTATAGCCCTCAATAGTGAAAAAAATAAAAATGATAGACACGGTCTAACATCATCAAATCTCCCAACAGGGGTAAACACGTGAGTGGTGTACAAATCACAAACTCGCCCTATATGGAGCACGATAGGAGGTCTCACCTCGATAATCAGAATTGAATCAAAATAAGAATAGTGCTCCTTTTATTATAAATTAAATCATGTATGTACGACACCATCTGCTGTATTTGCCTTAACCAAGTCATAGCAATTATATCAACGGGTCGGGTCTCCCCCTCTTGGGCGCCCTCTACCCCCTTGTCCTACACCCATAACTGGTTGTGCACGTAGAGTATTAACTGGAATAAAGCTTGTAGCCTAAGTATTCTGATGAAACCCTTCTCTCCCAAGTCTGGGACATTTTCTCATGAATTGCCTAGTACAATCACACTGATAACAACTCTTCTGCGGGTTCGGCTGCTCATATTGAGTCTCTGCCGGATAACTGGAACAACCATTATAGGAACCTCGTGCCAGTGGTGCATTAAAATAACTTACTGTAGCACCCCGAGTATTCTAAAATTATTTTTGTGACCCCGCTGGTACTATAATGTAGAATTATTAAGGAAGCAAGAATACCACAAGTCCCAGCTTCATCCCATACAAATCTCAGCTCTTAATCATATACAAATTTCGGAGAACCTTTCAATACTACATAAATACATCTCAGGCCAAAGCTGATATAACACATGACCCCACAATCTGATAGATGATAGTGGACTCCCCTTACTTGGCGCGAAGTTATAGGACACAATCTGATGATCCCTAACACTAACCTTCATCGCTCGTATGACACCGGTCATAAGACACCTCAATCCATTTATTTGGCGCATGTCATCCTCATGACAGTTAAACTCTCTTCCTCCAGTGTCTTGGCTGCTAGTATCTACCCTTCGCTAAATAAAAATCCCAAACGAACTACATAGTCTCTAATACCACCAACTATCTTCAGATATACATCCACCTCGTGAACCTACCACGATTGTGACGATTAGGTAATTAATTAAACCTTCTCAAGATCATACTTATCAACCAGATATCAGAACCTGTTGCACCCACATGTGCACAATTGAATGATCTCTCAATAATCTCGTGTCCTCGATCTGAACGACACGTTATAACAATAGTTGAGCAACCCTGGCTCCCTTATAACCCCTCTGTAGTATCACGAACCGTTGGTGCATAGTTGATACTGAGTGCGCAATTTCATACATGAGTGGATTCAAAAGAACATAAGATATATGCTTCAAGCTGAATAAATACCGCAAGATAAGGAATGAAAGAAGTGAAAATTTTCTAACAGTTTTGTAGCCTCTCGAAGATAAGTACAAACGCCTCTGTACCGATCCGCAAGACTCTACTAAACTCGTCTGTGACTCGTACAACCTATGAACCTAGAGCTCTGATACCAACTTGTCACGACCCAAAATCCCACCACAGGCGTTGTGATGGCAAGACTAGGTGAGTCGATTTCCATTACATTTCGAAGCCATTTTTTTAAAATAGAATCTGAATTAAATAGATAATCAAAACCAACAGCGGAACAAATATGAATATAATAACCTCCCAAGACGGGTAGTACTCAGTCATGAACTCTAACTGAATACATGAAATGATCTCAAGGATCGAATACTCAATATTGTTTGATTAATAATTAACAGTACAATAAATAAAAAGACTTCAAGGGACTGCGACGACCAAACAGCTCTACCTTGAATCCTTGCGATCACACTTTAACTCTGTCCGAGTCCGATAGCTCCAATATCTGGCTCTATACAAAAATGTGCAGAAGTGTAGTATGAGTATACCACGGTCGATACCCAGTAAGTATCAAGACTAACCTCAGTGGAGAAGAGACGAGGTACGGTCAAGACACTTACTAGTCTAATAGCCTGCGCAATAAGATATACAAAATAATAGGAAATAAATAACAATAAGGGCAACAAAAACACCATTAATAATGCTCAACAATTTATAAATATA
This sequence comes from Nicotiana tomentosiformis, assembly GCF_000390325.3. NCBI lineage: Eukaryota > Viridiplantae > Streptophyta > Magnoliopsida > Solanales > Solanaceae > Nicotiana > Nicotiana tomentosiformis. Next base: position 97,827,718 of record NC_090813.1, on the reverse strand, counting down.
AATACACCCAATTAAATCAAGTATTTCAAATAAATATCTTTCACATATAATTCTTCTGAATAAATCTCTTTCAAATATAATTCTTTTAAATAAATATCTTTCAAATATACTTCCTTTAAATAAATCTCTCTCAAATATAACTTCTTCAAATAAATACCTTTCGAATGTAATTCTTTCAAATAAATCATTTTGAATAAATATCCTTCCAAATAAATATTTTGAATATAATTCTTTCAATTAAAAAGTTACCATGTGACACTTCGTTTCATAATCATACAACTACGGGTCTCACCCCATTTTCATATTTTTCATAAACACGGGTCTCAGTCCACTTTCATATTTCCACGGCACTTCGTGCCTATAATTAAATCATCATATTTTTTCGGCATCTCGTGCCCTCATTTCATATCATAACTGCACGGATAATTCACGTACCAATATCATCATTATTTACTCACGGCACCTCGTGCCCACATTTCATATCATAATCCGCCTAGCAATGGCCACATACCCCAATTTCAACATAAATCAGACTATTACCAATTTACCAACAACAAGACCAATTGCACAAGATATAAAAATAAACACAATGAAAATCACAACATCACATAAAAAATTTCAATGCAACAACCCCACATCATCACATATCATCCCTGGCAATAGCCACCCTTATCTCTCCTATAGCCACACTTATCACTCCTATAATAGACACTCTTATCCCTCTGCCCTGAAAATATCAATAGCCACCCTTATCGCTCCTATAGCCACCCTTATCTCTCTTATAACCACCCTTATCACTCCGCCCAGACAATATTCTAACACACATAACAACAGTGAAATGCCTCCCTTTTGCCCACATAATATCAACAGTGGAATGCCACTCTTATACCCACATAATATCAACAGTGGAATGACACCCTTATATCCTCAAATAACAACTCACACAATACAATAATTTACACGAAAAATTATCACGACAATATAACAAAATCAATTCATATCATAATTTGCTCAATGGCCACAACTAATTTCAAAGATACTACCAATCAATTAATTTCAAAACAAATAGCCGAAGGCTCCACACAATGTGTATAAGACCTCAAAAACAAACCACATAGATAGAATTTACTCAGCATAGGGCAACACCTTTATTAATTCACATTCTCTATAATTATATAAACACCCCTTCTTAAGCTCATTTAATTAAATATTTACAGAGAAAAAATCCATAATGAAATTAAATTCTAAGAAATATCAAACAAACAAACTCACGAAATTACATAAATATTCAATTAACAATCACATCAAATTGTCATATAAAAATAAATTCAACAAACAAGGATTTAGGTACAGCAAATAGATGATTTAATAAATGCCAACGATTATCTGATTTAATACACAATAATACCTAAGACTTTAATTCAATAAAATTTGCACATATAAGCCCGAGTACGTACTCGTCACCTCGCGTACATGGCTTTTTACATTCCACAAATGGCACATAAGACTCGATGCCTAAGGGGTAATTCCCCCACTCGAAGTTAGGCAAGGCACTTACCTTTTTGAAGTTATGTCGATATTCCAAAATTGCCTTCTTGCTTGAATTGACCTCCGGACCGCTCGAATCTAGTCATAATTAATTCGATACAATCAACAAAAATTATAGAATCAATTCCATAAGAAAATACTATATTTTTCAATAAAAATCCGAAATTAACTCAAAACTTCGCCCGTAGGGACCATGTCTCGGAATCCTGCGAAAGTTATGAAATCCGATAACCCATTCAATTACAAGTCCACCCATACCAATTTTATCAAATTCCGATAACAACTTGACCTCCAAATCTTAAATTTTTATTTTTGGAAGATTTTACAAAAATCTTGATTTTTCTTCCATAAATTCACGGATTCATGATATAAATGAATATGGAATCATGAAATATAATCAATATAGGATAAGGAACACTTACCCCAATGTTTTCCCGTGAAAATCGCTCAAAAATCCCCCAAGAACCGTGCTCCAAATATCCAAAACGAAATGAAGGAAATCACCATTTTTGGTCCTTAAGTTTCTGCCCATCAGTCACTAAAAGTCCATTTTCCATCACTAAAAGTCCATTTTCTGTCACTAAAAGTCCACACTAGAAGTTGCTTGCACCAGCCTTCATTCAATCGACTATAACTTTATGTACAAATGTCCAAATAATGAATGGTTTAACTTTCTAGAAATTAGAATCAAAAGACTACAACTTTTATGTTTTGATAATATTCTGATTCCTTATGAATTGCGAGATATAAGCTTCCAAAATCGGCTCCGCGCATCAGAAATTTGAATCTGCCTTACCAGTCTTCATTCAATCCATCATAACTTTCTGTACAAATGTCCAAATGATAAATAGTTTAATAGTATAGAAACTAGAATCAAAGTACTACAACTTTCAAGTTTTAAAATATTTTAGATTCCTTATAGATTGCGAGATATAAGCTTCAAAAGTTGGCTCCACGCACCAGAAATTTCTGGTTAACAGCTCTGCAACAGAAATTTCCAGCAACCCTCTTTGTTCGAAATCCATTCCGTTTACCTTGCGAAATCCACCTGAGGCCCTCGGGACCTTAACCAAATATACCAACATGTCCCAAAATATAATACAAACTTAGTTGAGGCTTCAAACCATGCCAAACAACGCCGAAATTACGAATCGTGCATCGAATCGAATTATAAGTTTTCAAATCTTTCAACTTCTATATTTTGCGCCGAAACGTATCAAATCAATTCCAATTGATCTCAAATTTTTTACACAAGTCATAAATGACATAACGGAGCTATAAAATAATTTTAGAACTGGATTTCGACCCCGATATCAAAAAGTCAACCACCGGTCAAACTTCCCAAAAATTCATCTTTCGCCATTTCAAGCCTAATTCCTCTACAGATCTCCAAATAATTTTTCGGACACGTCCCTAAGTCCATAATTACCATACGGAGCTATTGACACCATTAAAATTTTATTCCGGAGTCGTTTGCTCAAAAGCCAACTCTCTAATCAACTCTTTCCATTTTAGCTTCTAAATAAGGATTGTTCTTTTAATTTAATTCTAAATCTTCAGTAAATCAAACTCGACCATACCCGCGGGTCATAATACATATTGCGAAGCTTCTCGAGACCTTAATCCACTGAACGGGCGTTAATTTTTAAAATGGCAAGTCGGGTCGTTACACTTAGCTTGAATCAATTAATTAATTACTTGAGAAGAATTATAAGTTCTTTGTACTAAACTTAGGTGTATTATAGTAACATTTGTTATAAATATATTATATTATAGATGTCCATTTTGTACTCTGTTGTAAATATATTCATATTGGACTCCGCCGTAAATATATTTATCTATTTAGTACTCTATTGAAAATAAGCCTCCTGAAGAAGCTATTATTTCGGTACTCCGTTGTGGATAAATATTACTCATGTAGAAGATTATCTATAGCTGGTACAATAACAACTTACAAGAAGCTTACACAGCAGGTTGCAATAGGAGATTACAAGCAGCTTGCAAGTAGCTTACACAGCATTTTGCAGTAGCAGCTTGCAAGCAACTTACACAGCAGCTTGCAGTAGCAGCTTACACAACAGCTTGCAGTAGCAGCTTACACAGCAACTTCCTTTCTTCTATAAATAGAAGAGATTTCAGTTCATTATGTACATGAGTTTGAAGTTGAATAATATATCAATCTCTCTCTATACTTGTCTTCGATTTATTTACTTTACAGCTTTTATTTTATAACACGTTATCATCACGAGACTCTATCATATCTAGCACTTACTTTGAATTTTGTTTTTCTATTTCAGGATAAGAAGTAATTCAAAGTCACAACACTGAGGGAACTAATAGATGGTGCCTAACATAGAAATTCTGGAAGAAAAGCAAGTCTCTACATCGTTGGAGAAATCAAAGGCTTAGCTAGTGTATTTCCAGCTATTATGATTATTTAGTGTCGAAGCACCGATTGCTCGGAGGTATCAAGTATTATTTGTTTTATTAATTACTCATCTTAGCTATTAAAAGTGTTATAAAGAGCAATCATGTATATCATGTAAGAGAGAAAATTTGCATCGGTGCATGCGTATGGCTAATGATTGAAAGAGATTTGTCACCTCCAAAAAGTGATTTTTAAAACCCATCCAATCTTTCTATTATCACTAGGAGTGATAAATATTTTGAGAGGCAGCAAATTTGCTCCTGCAGAGCATCGCTTGAACTCCAGTAGAGTTCATGAGAAATGTAAGATCACTAAAAGTGATTATATATATTTTATATCGTCTTATTGTTACTAATTTTTGTTAACCACAAGAAGTGGTATATGCCTATGACCACTAGAAGTAGTAATTTAGGTTTTCTATAGTTACAATTATATATAAGCTAGAGAAATATTCTCTATATTACATGCACGCCTCAATTTACTCCTGAAGTATAAATATTTTAAAAGAGGATGAATCATCTCAATTTGATGTGATTAATGCACGTTCAGATAATTATGTTCGATCTCCTGAAGGATGAGAATTTTTGATAAATATTAATCCATTCCCTGAAGTGAATGTGATAATATTAATAAAGCCGTAAATATGAACGTGTTCTTGATGTAAATATATTACAATTCACCTCCAGAAGAGTTAATATGATTGAGAGAATATATACTCAATATTTCATATTTTAAATTTGCTTATGAAGAAGTAACACAATTAAAATTTCCTCCTAAAGTAAGAAAATATTATGAAGAGGTATTTTCTTGTGCTTAAACAATTATTTTATATTGTTTATTTGGTTATAATTTTCTTTTATGATACCAGAAGTGTCTGAGCAATATTTGATAGTACAAAATGTATCAACAACTCCTGAAGAGCTAGTTGTTTGTCTAGAAGACACATGACACCTGTAGTGTCCGATAAATATTAGATTGTGGATAATAAGCGAAGGCTCTCGAAGAGCTTATATACAAATACATCATTCATATTATATGATTATGGTCAAAACATATGTTGTAGTAAACCTGAAGTTTACTAATACAAATGGCTATCATATTGAGACTACAAATGATTGGAAGATTGAAAATTTTCATGTTTCCACAATCATAGGGGTAAAATAATATGTATGTGAGAAGTGACCCGTCTTATTCTTCAATTTGTACTATATCATGTATCATAGTAAACCAGAAGTTTACTAATGCAAAAGCAGTCACAGTAAATCAGAAGTTTTACTGAGGCAAAAGTAGCAACAGTAAATCAGAAATTTGCTGATACAAAAATAGCCATATTAAATCAAAAGTTTACTAATGCAAAAGTTTATGACATAGTAAACCAGAAGCTTACTAAGAGATAGCACATGCCATGATACACTTGAAGTTTTCATTTGCCATTTTTAAATGAGCTATTTGAGAATTCGGATAAGCATAAACTGAAGAACTAGAAGATTCTTCAAGAATTCTCTTGTGTTGCTGTAAATTGATTATACCAGCTAAAGTTGGGACTAAGACCCCTGAATTTTAGAATATATAAAAGGTGAATATGAGCCCATTCACCTATCATGTAAACCACTTATGGATGCATATATGAGATGGTTACATGTGTGTTTATTGTCAATCTGCAGTTTGGCATTTGAAATTGTTTTTCTAAATTAAGAGCATAACTTTCAGATTATGAAATCAAGACAGTTCATCTTGATAATGTTGGTTTATATTCGAGCTAGTTTCGCATTGAATACCTCCTATTAATGGCTAAACTATTGCTTATTAGAAAAAAGCTTCACGTGTTGGTATAAGATTTTTTAAATTGCATACAACACTTATATGCATCAGACCAACAATATATGATAAGTCCTCCCCTCACAATTGGTTTAGGATCAGAAATCAAATATTTTTACTATCTAATAACTTTTAATGTGTGGTATATGATTAATTTCTCTACCACAATGCATAAAGATAGGTTTTTCAAAGAAAATTGGGGATATATGTTAGTTTTTCTAACATTTGGAGGATGGAATAAATAGCTGAAAAATATGCTATTTGAATCGAATTATCATTAATATGATCCTCACTTAGAAGATAATTATTAATGATAATTCAAGTCAAATGCCAGAAGCATTTGCTGATCTAAAATTAAATATCATATTTCAGCTGCAAATGCTCCTATTAAAATTAAATTCCCTGAAGGATAAAGTTTACAGCACGCATGAAGCGTAGTAAATTGGTCGGTTCCAAAGGTAACGATCCTTGGAAAATGATAGGAGAAAATGATCAAATTAAAACAACCCACGACATAACATTTCATGAAACTACAGAAGAAGTTCAGGTACCTGAAAATAAAGAAAGTGATGAGATCTCAACAAGTTATGTCGCTTAGGAACCGATATAAAATGATCATCGACGATATATTTGATACAATATAGTGCGTAATATTGTAAAAGATTGTGAGGATTAGACCTGAAGATGCCATGACATTTAAATGCAAGTCATAAACTATATGACTCATTTGATTAAATCTATATGAAGATCCCTGAAGGATTTAAAATGCTTGAAGTATATAATTCAAAGTTTCGAGAAATGTATTCGATCAAATTGCAAAGATCTTTGTACGGTTTAAATCAATCTGGGCGCATGTGATATAATCACCTTAGTGAATATTTGCTGAAAAAAGGCTACATAAATGATGTTATTTGTCCATGTATTTTTATAAAGAAAATGGCATCAGAATTTGTTATACTTATTATTTATGTTGATGACATAAATCTTGTTGGAACTCCAGAAGAGATCCAAAAGGCAATTGAATATCTTAAGAAAGAATTTGAGATGAAAGAACTTAAAAAGACAAAACTTTGTCTTGATATGCAAATTGAACATTTAGCAGACAAAATCTTTATCCATCAATCTGCCTAAAGAGAAAGGATCTTAAAACGCGTTTATATGGACAAAGCGCACCCATTGAGTACACCAGTGGTTGTTCGATCACTTGAAGTGAATAAGGATTTGTTCCGACCTCCAGAAGAGGATGAGGAACTCCTTGGTCCTGATCAAATACCCTATATCAGTGCAATTGGTGTACTTGTGTATCTTGCTAATGCTACAAGGCCCGATATATTATTTTTGGTTAATTTACTATCAAGATATAACTCTTCTCATACACAAGGATATTGAAATGGGATTAAGCATATATTGCAATATTTAAAGGGAACTCTTGATATGAGTTTATTTTATGCTAACAAAGATAGTGCATATCTTGTTGGTTATGCATATATAGGTTATTTATCTAATCCCCATAAAGTTCGATCTCAAACTGAGTACGTGTTTACATGTGGAGCTACTGTCATATCATGGCACTCCATAAAGCAATCTACTATTGCTACTTCTTCAAATCATGCTGAGATAATAGCTATTCATGAAGCAAGTAGGGAATACATATTGTTGAGATCAATGATTCATTTTATTCGAGAAATATGTGGGTTGGAATGTGATAAAAGACCCACAATATTATACGAAGACAATGCGGCATACATAGCCCAATTCAAGGGAGGATTCATAAAAGGAGATAGAACGAAACACATCTCACCAAAGTTATTCTTCACACATGATCTCTAGAATAATGGTAATATCGATGTGCAGCAAATCCGTTCAAGTGACAATCCACCAGATTTATTCACTAAATCCTTACCAACTTCAACTTTTGAGAAAATGGTATACACGATTAAAATGCGGAGACTCAAATATTTGACATAAGGTTTCATCAGGGGAAGTAAAATACGAGTTGTACTTTTTTTTCCTTAATAAGATTTTTCTCACAGGGTTTTCCTTATAAGGTTTTTAATGAGGCAGCTAGCAATACATATTACTAGATATGTGTACTCTTTTTCCTTCACTAGAAGTTTTTCCCACGGGATTTTTTCTAGTAAGGTTTTAATGAGACACATTATCTTTTAATGTACATCCAAGGGGGAGTGTTATAAATATATTATATTATTGATATCCATTTAGTACTCCGTTGTAAATAAGCTTCCTGAAGAAGCTTATCCATATTGGACTCCGCCGTAAATATATTTATCTATTTAGTACTCTATTGAAAATAAGCCTCCTAAAGAAGCTTATTATTTCGGCACTCCGTTGTGGATAAATATTACTCATGTAGAAGATTATCAATATTTGGTAGAATAACAACTTACAAGAAGCTTACACAGCAGGTTGCGGTAGGAGCTTACAAGCAGCTTATACAGCAGCTTGCAGTAGCAGCTTGCAAATAGCTTACACAGCAGCTTGCGAGCAACTTACACATCAGCTTGCAGTAGCAGCTTACAGAGCAGCTTCATTTCTTCTATAAATAGAAGAGATTTCAGTTTATTATATACATGAGTTTGAAGTTGAATAATATATCGATCTCACTCTATACTTGTCTTCGATTTATTTACTTTACAGTTTTTATTTTATAACAATATTTAGTTTGTTGTATAGCCCAATATGTAATCAGCAACCACAAATCATAAGCTGAAATTATGTAACCTTCACTCTTAGCGTGGTTTACTAATCACAATGAATATATGACAAATGTCTTTCACATTCACTTGTATCACTTGGTTATGGTTAATTAAGTATGTATTTTAACTTTAATTTCTCACTTAACTATATCATATTATATGATTTGGTGTATTTAAATACTAGATGTGAGTAAATTTTATTTAACCGAATAAGGTTCAAGTTAATTTTACCCTTTTACCCAATTTGACACGACATAAGAGGAATTGATCTTTATGAGTGACAAAAGAAAAGTCCAAGCCTCAAATACTCACACTCCGTATTGTAGATCTGTATCCTTGTGATAAAATTAATGTAATTTAGCATATAGAGGCTTTAATAACTTGCATTCTCTTCAAATGTTAAGAAGCGTGGAGTGTTAACTGCCGTTACAATTTAGGCAAAATTGCGTTCGGACCACTTAAACGTATACCCATTTATCAATCTGGTGGTTGAACTTAAAAAATTCTCATTTAAACACTTCAACTCCATGAAATGCATATAAATAAACACACATGACTGTGCGTGTTGTTCAATTGTTGCTGACATGAATAAAATTTAATATTTTTTATTACCATGTCTTCCACGTTACTATATTTTCTGGACACTTGTAATTATAGGTCCCACTTCTTCTCCTTCTTCTTCTTCTTCTTCTTTTAATAATCATTTTTATCAGATTTCTTGTAATTTTGCATCCCCTTCGTCTTCTTTAGAACTAGCCGGAAATATTCAAAACCCCTTCAAATATTACTGGAATTTTTTCTTTAGCTGCTGTCATTTTTCTCACTCCACTACCTTCCTCTTCCATCTTTCGTTCTATTCTCACCAACAAAGCAAAAACTATTAAAAGAAAAATATTCAGATCTGACTGTCACCAAATGTTGCTTCAAATGGACAAATCAATATTAGTTTGATAATATGTACTAATGATTTAATTAATTTGAACTTTGCTTGAAGATCCGGCTGCAAGATTGTGTTACATCTCGCGATTTCGTACATTAAAATTTTATCGTCAGTTAATCGACGTAGACTCGGAGATGAGATTACCTTGAGGTTATAAGCATTCATGCTATTGATAACATGTAATAAGTGAAGTGTCATGAAGGCTAAAGGGTAAACGAATCAAAGAAAATGAGTTTCATGAAAGATTGACGATTTGGGATAAAATACGGTCCTAGCTATAATACTCAATATTTATGGACTAGTGCCATACAAGGTACTACATGACCATGATAGTAAGGTATATAAGGTATGTTAAAAAGTGAGTAGTATTTTAAGTAAGTTGAAGTAATTGATTAATTATTGGGTAGTGGGAGATTGCCTAGTTAATTAAGGAATTATTGAGTAATTAATTAAAGAGCTGGATAAGATTTAACCCCCCAACCTGGAAAGCATCCCTTTCCCATTTAATGACTATTAATAAAAGTTGAAAGGTGTCACACTTTAAGAAAGAAATGTGACACCAAGCTTGAAATGTGGGTCTACCAAAAAGTAAGTATAACATTTATAGTTCAAAAATATTTTCTAATCTCTTAAGAAAGAGCAGCAACATTATTTTTAAGAGCTTCAGCCAACTTTTCTTACATAGTAACTGTCACGATCGAAATTCCTCCTCAGTATAACGCTGTGACGGCACCTAATCTCTACGACTAGGTAAGTCTAACATTCGCGAAATAATAAAATGTAAACATAATTTTAACACCTAACTGTTCAAAAATACACAGCAAATCCCAAAACTCGGAACATCATGAATCACAACCTACAGAAGAAAAAATCTAGTGTCTCTATACATCAGAATCTAACAAGGAAAATACAGAAGATAATGGACATGAGAAAGAGTAGAAGGGGACTCCGAGGTCTGCGGACGCGGCAGATATACCTTGAAGTCTCCAAAGCTGTCCCGGCTCACTGATAGTGCGGCTGATAAGGTGCACCTGGATCTGCACACGAAAAATATGTGCAGAGAGTAGCATGACTACATCACAATCGGTACCCAATAAGTGCCAAGCCTAACCTCGGTCGAGTAGTGACGAGGTTAGTCAGGGCCCTACTGATAAATATATATAATAAAATAATATAGAGTGTAATACCGCAATAAAATAAAGGCTAAAATTTAACAACAATGGAATCGTGGAAGGTAACAGCTCAGTACACAAAAAAAATACAACAGGGGATCTTCCGAGATACCGTCTCGTAGTCCCAAACGTAAATGTGTAGGGGGATCTCCCGAAATACTATTCCGTAGTCCCAAAGTAAATGTGCAGGGGGATCTCCCGGAATACCGTTACGTAGTCCCAAAGTAAATGTGCAGGAAAATCTCCCGAAATACTGTTCTGTAGTCCCAAAGTAAATGTGCAGGGAAAACTCCTGGAATACCGTTCCGTAGTCCCAAAGTAAATGTGCAGGGGGATCTCCCGGAATATCGTTCCGTAGTCCCAAAGTAAATATGCAGCGCGAGTTATAGAAATACAACTACATCACGAAATTCTTACAATTTAGCCTAAGTACCAGTCTGGGAAGAAGCAGGAAAATTCACTAAGCATGTTGCACATAATTCACATAAACAATTAAGACACGTAGACATGTTGTATTAGACTAAACATGATAGCTACATATATTGGAATGACTCAATTAAGAATGAAAATAGATTAGTATTCATTAAAATGGTATAACTCAGAATAACAGGAAAACATGTTGCTCCTCGGCAAGAAAATCGGGTTTTACCATAACTAGCCCGTGTATGTACTCGCCACCTCACGTACACGGCGCTCATATAGCATAATAGTTTCAAATCTTAAGGGGATTTCCCCCACGCAAGGTTAGGCAAGACACTTACCTCGAACCAAGCTCAATCAATCGGTCACAATGCCTTTTCCACGAGTATCCGGCTCCGAATGGCCCAAATCTAGCCAAAAGCAATTACATATCATAAATACAACAATAATAGGCTCATCTAATTAACGAAATTAACATTTTAACGAAAATTTCGAAATTAACTCAAAATCGTCTGCGGGGCCCATATATCGGAACCCAACAAAAGTTACAGAATATGAACGCCCATCCAACCACGAGTCCAACCATACAAATTTCACCAAAATTCGACATCAACTCGAACTTTAAATCTTCAATTAAAGTCTATGAAGATTTCTACCATTTTCAACCTAATCTTTATCCATTTGAACTTAAAAATCTTTCCACAACCTTATTGGTATGTATACATAATACTCTTACACCCAAGAATTATACTATTAATTACCCATCTTTACTCCAAACCCGAAATTGAAGAATTGAGGAAAGAAATTCTTACCTCTATGAAGCCCTAGCAAGATCCTTGTGAAATCTTCAAACCTTGAACAAGAAATTGATGGATAAATGACTAAGTTTTTACTTTCTCTCTCTAAAATGCTCTTACCTCTCTCTAAAATATCATATGAAACCCTTCAAAATGACCCCCAATAGTGTTTTATAAGAATGGGGTCGGGTTTATAAAACAAAAAAAATGAAGCTCCGGAACAGGTTCTACGGTCGCATATGCGACCGCATAATGGTTATGCGTACCGCATATCGGTCGCATAATCGGTGTCCAAAACCGGCAAACATCTGTCTGTGTATGCGGTCACTATGCGGCCCGCATACCTATTCTGTAGTCGCATAGTGACCGCAGAACAGTTATGCGGTCGCATAGTGACCGCAGAACAGTTATGCGGTCGCATAGTCGACCGCAGATTTTATCCAAACTGGCCCTCTTCTGCCTCACTTCAGCGGCCATTATGCGGCCCGCAGAGTGATTATGCGGTCACATAATGGACTGCAGAAATACGTTTTTCTGTTAAAAATTTTTCTTTACTTCCCGGTGCATTGTTCAACCTAAAAAGTCCGAGCCGCAACCTTTGTACTAATTGATCTACCTCGATACCACAAAACCTTAATTTTCCTTAGTAAAAATTCTCTGGGTCACTACACATACGCCAACATCTGGTCAACCTTTTCAACTAAATTTCGAAACCTTGGAACTAAGTATTCCAAATCTTTTAAAAACCTCACCGGACCCGAACCAATTACCCCGGCAAGTCACATAACAAATGTAAAGCATAAATTGAGCAGTAAATGGGGAAACGGGGTTATAATACTTAAAACGACCGGCCAGGTCATTACAATAACGTTATTTCTAATCTCTTAAGAAAGAGTTTCAACCAAGCTTTCCTTACACAGTAGCATTATTTCTAAGAGCTTCAGCCAAGCTTTCCTTACATAGTAACGTTATTTCTCATCTCTTAAGAAAGAGTTTCAACAAAGATAATTTTGCAATAGCAACATTATTGCTTCGAGCATTTCATACGAATTGTTCCTTATTTCGATCTCGATGTCACGTGTTTTGTCGTAATTAATATATGTTAGAGGGATTGTTAAGAAAATTGACTCAGGTATGTTAAGGCTATCCTTTCTTTCTTTTTGGCATAATCCAAATAATACAAATGAAACGAGCAAAATACGCAACTTTCATAAATGACTCTATTCATAGAAATACTAGGGGTGCCTATATTATTAATTCCCCATATGAATTATTATTATATCTTCCGTTCATGGGTCTCAGAAAATTACGTATTTGATAAAGTTTATCCGAAAGGCATATTGATTTTTATGACATTCCGAGAAATCTTATTAACATATTTCTTATGCATTTCATGCATTTTTACATGTACATTGACCCATGACCAGATGGCGTTATATACGCATATATTATATGTATATGGAATATGGGAAAAGGTCACGGCGTTATATACGTACCACCACCTGATCAACTGGTATATGTTGATAATTTTGCCCACAGTGGCCGAGATGATATGATGGGATGCCCTCAGAGGGTTGATGATGTTATGTACACCTATACCTATGCATGACACGACATTTATACGCACTTGCATGACATTATAAATATTTCAGGATTTACAAAGTGATTTAGACTTACAGGCGGAATTCTTTATTCCATGTTTTATCTATGTCTATTATGTACTGATTTTTATGCCTTACATACTCAGTACATTATTCGTACTAACGCCCTATTTCCCGGGGCCTGCGTTTCATGCCCGCAGGTGCAGGTAGACAAGTAGACGGTCCCCCTTCTTAGGATCCTTGATCAGCGAGAGTTAGTACGAGAGCTGCTTTTGATTGTGGTACGATATACTTGTACACATATATGGGTATGACGTGGCCCAGTCCCGTCCTTGTACAGTTGTATATTCTATTAGAGGTATGTAGACAATATATATAATTGGATAGTATGTGGCCTTGCCGGCTTTCAGTTTTGGGTATATAGTTGTCTATAGCAGCCTTGTCGGCTCGCCCTAGGTATTCCGCTCGTATATGTACATATGTCTTTTGGGCAGATTTTCCTCATGTATGTTATTCTCGTAATTCAGCAGATGTTATTCATGTTTATATCTTAGTTGCATGCTCAGAGGTGTTCGATAGGTAGGACTCGGGCTCTCGTCGTGGCCCATCAGTTTGGGTCGTGACAGATTGCTGGCCAAATATCCTTTTTCTTCATCAAAAAATTTGTCTTTGTAATTCTCCATGATTTGCACAGCTAAGAGATGAGATTGAGGTAAAAAGATGGAAAATGGTTAATATAAATCTTATGTACTTCTCCAGCAACATCCTACATTTTTCAATAGTTTTATTATCTTTTTCACCTTCATCGCTGGTCCATTTATTCCAGCTATTCCTTCGCCTCCCATGGTGATTTTTTTGTTATAGGGAAGGAATGATCTTTGATTTTGTTGGATACTACATTGGTTAAAGAAAATTGTGGTAAAATGGAGGTGACAAAGATGGTGGAGCAATGGCAAGAAGTGAAATAGGGAAAGAATAAAAAGAAAGGGGAGGGGAGGCCGAGGGTGGGTAGCAGGAGGGAGAAAGTGGGTTGGGGGAGGGGGATGGAGAAAGGGGGAGATGGGACGAATTTGATTTGTTATATTTGCTTTTTCTTTTTATTCGTTTAGTTACTTTATTTATAATTATTTCTATTTCAGCATTTTTTAATTAATTTTTTTCTATCAACGCGCCTTTTAAGCGTGATTTGCACACATCTTTGCCACATGGACAATGCCATGCCACATAAGCATAGTCAACGGTCAGAGGTGTTTATTGATATCCATTTTATTGAGTTGAGGTGTTCAAATAGGAAAATTCTAAGTTGGTTTACCGGGTTGACAAACCAGTGCAAGTTTAAGTGGCTAGGAGGCCATTTTGCCTTCAATTTATAGACACAAATTCAGGTTTATAAAACAACTATTTCGATGCACAGCACAAAGCCCCTATAGCTCAGTGGTAGAGCGTCAGTCTTGTAAACTGAAGGTCTGTAGTTCGATCCTGCATGGGGGCAAAGCACTTATTTTTTGAACTCTTCCTTTCTTTTTCCCATTTTTGCACAAATCTCCCAAAGCCCTAGGTGATATATTTTTCCCTTTTTTTGGTGGTTCAATGCTGTAACAATTTTAATCGAAATGGCTTCAATTCTCCGAAAAGCTCTGAGAAACCAATTTCAATCAAGAATCCTCACAAACCTTAATAAATCCGAACCAGCAATTCTCAGTTCTACACCACAAATCTTGGTCCATCCTCCTTGCAGCAGACATAATCAGATACCCTTTTTTCATAAAAAAGAAACAGTGGATTCAAAATTGAATCTTTACCCAAGTTTTTCTTTTGGTCTTTTTCTTAACCCAAATGGGTTTTTTCTTAATCCCATTTCTCCAAATGAGTTGGTTAAATCCGAGAACGATGAAAACGAAGACTCAGTAAAGATTTGGGCGGATAGTGTGAAGAAAAAGAGGAAGAGGAAGATGAACAAGCACAAGTTGAAGAAGCTTAGGAAGTGCTTGAGGAGAAAGACGTAAATTTGTGTTAATCTGGTGAGGACTTTGTTACTAAAGCTGCATCTTCGCCCGTTTTGAAATCCCTTTTTCAGGCATAGTGTTCATTGTTTCCGCTTTGTAATGACCGAAAGATATTTCCTTTGCTGTTACTTAGAATGATACTGATAGTAATATTTCCAAAACAGAAGCTAAATCAACTCTTCCAATTTTTCTAATAATCTATTTTGAGGGGCTTATAATTTGTGTTGTCGCCTTCACATCTCCCTGATCGAGGTTTATGGATTATTTTATATAGTTGTGTTTGATATTTAGATTAAGAAAGATATAGAAATCTGGAAACAAAGTTCTTTCTTTTAAATTGCAATCTCTGATGGGTGTATGAATAAATGAATTATGGTTAGTTGTCAAGCTTCACGTCGTTCACTTTAATGGAATTTCTTGCTTTTGTCTGATTTCAGCTTTATATATTCTTGTTCTTGTATCTGCTTAGTTGGTCCTCTCTTCTTCATTGTACAAACGTGTTGATAGTTTTCCTTGATGAATTTCAGTATGGATTTTACCTTTTATGTCTGTGAACTATCTTTGTGCTTTACTCCATTTCTCAACTTCCACTAGTATTCCCATATTGAATAACTCAGAACATGTCTGTGTAGTCGATATATTTGTTGTAGCCCGTGAATAATGTGAAGACTCTTGGGTATGGTCTAGCATCAATGAAGCCGGAATGTCATAAGAGAGAAGGGTTCAAATTCTTGTATGCACAAAAATAGCTGATTTCTTCTCATTAGCCTTGATTGGTAGATTTACCATTGCATATACTGGCTGTTAAGATGCAGGTAAGGTGGAATAATTGTGGTGTGCAAGCTGCGTTTAACTATACGTCTTTCTTGAAAAGGTAAATATTTGTGTAAAATGCCTCGTATCTTGGAGGAAAGAAAATGGAACTAAATTTGTTTTCATTGCAAATGCCCTCATGGGTGGGCACACATCGGTGGTCTAACTCTAGGTCATTACTCAGCATCGGTGGTCATATTCCCTGTGCCATTTATGTGGAAGGGGTTTTTCGATGGAGCGATATAGGTAAGCTACTTAGGTTTTGCTATGTCAACAGAGATTGAAACCGTAATAGGGGACCAGTTATAAGTTGGGTGGTGATTAAAGATAGAGCCCAAAGAAAAAAGAGAGACTTAGATGTCAGCCCTTCCGTGTTCCAACTAAGTCAAATATTATAGCAACTGGATGGGAAACTAGTGGAGAACTACTGGGGGGGCGCAGAAGTAGCTGAAGGAAATTGAACTGCTAAAATTATCAGAAATTGATCTTAATGCTTTCTTTTTGCCCTCTGTTTGTTTTGCCTGATAAGTTCTTTGTGCCCTATATCTATAACTGCCCTTATATCCTAGGAAATCTTCCTTGGAGGGCTGAGCTGATTTTCCGTGCACCGCTGTAATTTTCGACACACGTGTCCTGAGATTCTCTTCAGTTTTAAGGTCTTACGCTGTTGGAAACTTACTCACATTAATCTGGACCTAGGTTGCTTGAGCTAGTCCCATATATAGATTTGTAGGCTAAGTAGGTTGGCTGGTGAAGTGGTCACCTCTATTAGGACTTTTTTTCGATGAAGGGTCACCTCTATTAGGACTTGTGGGAGGGCTTCCCCCTTTCCTAATTTGATTAGTTGCGTATATATATACTTTCTTGATTTGCTTGCTCACAGGGGCGAAGCTAAATATAGGTACGGGGGTTCAATTGAATCCCCTTGATGATTATACTTGCAAATAATGCAAGAACAATTCGGTTTTTGTTATATATAATTTGTTCAATACCCTAGCGTAGTGTTAAAGGGGGTTTTGAAAGTTGCTTTTAGGTCGCAGCTTCAAATCCCAACTATGACATTCTTTTATTTTCTTGAATCTCCTTATATACTTTCTGACTCTGCAATTGCTTGCTTATATTTTAACTTGTAACAGGCATATTGTGAAGCCAGTTGAGAACCGAGTGCATTTAGACATTGACCACTTTGAGGCTTGTGATGCTTAAAATCTGGCCCATGTCCCAGGGGTGTCTGAGCTACTTGTTTCAGCATGCTCAGATTCCCACTTCCCTACTTAAGCTATTGTTATGTTAACTTGTTAAGTCTAGTCCCGCTTAAACAATCTGCCCATCTACTATTTCCCGGGCGCAGTAGTATGTTCTGGGCAGGTGTAGCTTAACTGTATATTTCTCATATCTCAACTAATGTCCTGACCAAGGGGTGTGGTGGCTATGGTTGAGGTCTTTCGCCATTAATCAGTCTCAAGTTCCAGTCCTTGAAATAGAGAATTACTTGGTATGCAGAGAGCATTTACCCTCCATAATGAGCCTACTTGTTGCTAAACCGAATTAGTTGGCTAGTGAGCTTCAAATATAGGATGGTTAAAAAACTACTTTATATATCTTTCATTTTGAAAATCAAATTTTCGTGTCGCGAAATTTACTCTTTTTTTTTTACGTTTTCATTCATTTTCTAGGTATAAGTGTTATTCTTTCGAAGTCAGTATTATGTATGTCATTAACACAACAAACTGTACATTATTCATAGTTTATGTAAGGTACGGGAAAATTTCTAAATAGTTGCAAATGTCTGTCCTGATTGTTGTGTCACTAGTGACTAACCATACTGCATTATTCATATTTTATTAATTGCCAAGAACACTATGAAGTTGTTATGAAATAAAAGCAATATAACAAGAACTATGTAATTAACTAGGACTAATAATAGAAGAGAATGATAATATTAGAAAGGAACATTTCTTTCTTAGTTTCAGAGTGTCTTTAATAGGTTCATCAATGAACCTATTTATAGAAATATTTCATTGTTACAAAACTAATCCAAAACCTGTTATGAATACAAAACCAATTCAAAATTTTTTATGGATACAAAACTAATTCAAAACCTGTTACGAAGACATCCATCGTTGCAATCCACTTGCAGGATTTATAACACTCCCCCTTGGATGTCCATTAACAGATAATGTGCCTCATTAAAACCTAAGAAAAACCCAGTGAGAAAAATCCTATTGAAGGAAAAAGAGTACACATATCTTGTAATATGCATGAAGAGTTGCCTCATTAAAAACCTTACTAGGAAAACCCAAATGGGACAAAACTTTGGTTAAGGGAAAAAGAGTACAACGCGTATTTCTCCCCCCGATAAAAACTTTATTTGATATCTCCGAGACGCCGCATTCCAATCATGTATCTTAACTGCTCAAATGTTGATGTCGGCAATGCCTTAGTTAACAAATCTGTCAAATTATCGTTTGAAAGAATTTGTTGAAAATCTAATTCACCATTCTTTTGAATATCATACGTGAAAAAGAGTTTTGGTGAAATATGCTTTGTTCTGTCTCCTTTAATATATCCTCATTTTAGTTGAGCTATACATGCATTGTCTTCATATAATGTTATTGGAATATCCTTTTCCCATGAAAAATCTCCTGGATATGTTGATTTTGTTGATCTCAACCAAACACATTATCGACTCGCTTCATGAATGGCTATTATCTCTGCATGATTTGAAGAAGCAGCAACCATAATTTATTGTGTTGAACTCCATGATATGACAGTACCTCCACATGTGAATAAATAGCATGTTTGAGATCGACCTTTATGTGGGCCAGACAAATATCATGCACCTAAGGGTGGCAAGTGGGCAGGTCCCGGGCCTAAGTGGGCCGGTCCAAATGGTCCCGGGCTAAACGGGCCCGGTCCTGGTGGTCTTTTTATAGGAACCGGCTCGGGATCGGACCCACGAACTAATGGTCCCAGGCTAAACGGTCCCGGCCCGCGGGCTAAATGGGCCCAACAGATATATATATATATATATTTAAATTTTATAGAAATTAGAGAAAAAAGATGTTAATAAAAATATCTAAGGCAATTCCTTGTAAATTTTATTATAGAATTGTGACCTAAATTTTTTAATTCAAATTTAAAGACAAAAATATTATAAAGAGATATTCAAAGCAATGCGTTATAATTTTTATAGCATTAAAAAAATATGGCAATATCTTTCTTAGTCTTCCTCCCCCCTATGGAATGAGCACAACAAGGTGCTAATACCACCATTGAGACGAAATAGAAACTAATCAAGATGTACCAAAATACAAGTTATATAATACATACTAATTTTTGTTCATACAAGTTACATGGTATCTCTTACAAACTTCATAAATCCATCAAGGTCCGGAGGAATTTTCGTTGGTGGTGGCGAAAAAGAAGCTTGGTCATCACCGCTTCCGGGAAAAGCAACATCCTCTGCAAGTTCAGCTAGCATTTCTTCGTAAGCTTCGTCTACCTCTGGTTGTGATTCAGCAAGTCCAAAATTTCTTCTTTTCGAACGGATCCAATCTCTGAAAAGTACTGATTTTTCCAAGTTCTCCTTCATAGACGCTCTATAATCACCGAGTTGAAGTCTTGTTTGACTGAAAGCGCTCTCCGATGCCACTGTTGAAGCTTGAATAGTTAAAATATCTCGGACCATCTTTGAAAGAATCGGAAAGTATTTTTCTTTGTCCTTCCACCATTCCAAAAGATTAAAGGAGCCGTCAGGATTCACTTCCTCAATTTTCTGTGACAAATAAATTTCAAACTCATTTAGTTGTGAAACATCACTACTACTAGAACCTTGAGAATCCCTAAACCCTGCCCAAGCACTACGTGCTCTTACTCCCGCAGTTTTTTAGATGATTGAGAATCAGAAGAAGAAGAAGGAGTTGGAACATTTGGTCTAGCATGATCTAATGCAACTTGATAAGCATTATAAATAGTTTGAGCATTTATTCTAATTGAGGCTATTGCTTCCGGAAGTTTAGACAACTCCTCATCTTCAAGTGCTAAACATTTATAAACAGTTTCATACCAAAATTGAGGATCTCCTAATTTCATATAAGGATTTAACAAAGCAGCAATACCATAAATAGGGAAAATAGGAAAAAAAATATTTTTAATCTTTTTTCTCATATAATCAATAGCAAGTTTATAAATTTCCCTATCCTTTGAAAAATAAGCAAATAAATTTGCAAGTTCTGCAATATAAACTAAACAGTTAGAAATAGTAGGATAATATTGCCTAGAAAATTCATTTGTAGCAATATAAAATTTTTCTAAAAAATCTACAAGTATTTTAACATTAGCCCAATCCGTATTTGTAAGGTGCTCATCATCATTACTTACATGAGCATTAAACGTTGAGTTTATGGGGTTTCTATATTCATATGTAATAACTAAACTTTCATACATGTAATTCCATCTAGTTGGATAAGGTTTAGGAACCTTTCTTTCTCTTAGGCCAAATTCATCGCATCTTTTAAAATATTCTCTAAGTCTACTTCTACGGCTTGAAAAAAAAAGTCAGTTAAGAGCCATTTTAACCTTTTCAATTTCAATATTTAAAATTCTCATACCATCACTCACAATTAAATGGTAAATATGACAAATACAACTAACATGAAAAATGTTACTAAATGCAAGACTTAGTATAGTGGTAAGCAAGGCTATAGTATTTGTGTTACTAGTAGCATTATCCATTGAAACTGATATTATTTTATCACTAATGTAAAAATATCTACATATATCCGTAATTGTGTTAGCAATAAACTGACCTGTGTGACGTGAATTAATTATTCTATAAGCAATAATGCGTTTTTGCATTATCCAATCCTGATCAATCCAATGACTAATAACAGTAAGGTAATCACAGTCGTTACCACTTCTACCAATATCAGTTGTAATAGC
The DNA here is from genome assembly GCF_000390325.3 of Nicotiana tomentosiformis. Lineage (NCBI taxonomy): Eukaryota > Viridiplantae > Streptophyta > Magnoliopsida > Solanales > Solanaceae > Nicotiana > Nicotiana tomentosiformis. The sequence continues at coordinate 97,806,514 of NC_090813.1, read as the reverse complement.
AACACGATAATTTATATGTGTAAATAAATAGCGCAAATATTATTCATATTCATGTTTATATTTATAAATATCTCTCTTTACGATTGTGCGGGAAAAACCTTTATAAGTAGGATTAAAAAGAATTCTAATGTAATGCACAAAGTTAGGGTCAGAAGGAAAACTATAGGGTAAGCACATAACAGTAACCATTTTTGTCAATTCTTCCTGATCTTTTTTTGGATCATAATATAAAATACCATCGGTAACAGTGTTAATTTTCGGTTGAAATTGATTTGACCCGGTACTAGGGTCAGCTTGACTAGGAGTAGGTACACTTATCCCCTCGGCCAAAGCTTTGGAACGAAGATATTTGACTTTATCTTGAGGGTGTATCAATATGTGTCTAGCCAAAGTTCTCACCCCCCCTCCCTCCGCGATCCAAAATATTTAAAAGCTAACTCTTTGCCAGAAGTTTTACACTTAGCTTTATTTTGTGGAATTAGTTGAGTAAAAAAAAGGCCAAACAAGAGATGTTTTCGTCTGTTTGATACGCTGTCTAGAAAAAGTAGGGGCATTAACAGGAGTATCAGACGGGGCATCATTTGGATTATCACTAGTTGGGTTAAATTCAGGAGCAGGACTAGTGGGTGTATCGTCATCCGGTTGAGTTTCATCAAAATCTATTTCCTCATCATCATTTTCATCAATAGTTGGATTAGAATAAAGAGCATTCATTAATTCATGGTCTATTTGTTCACCAGCTCCAACATTATGGCAAAATTGACTCTCAGTAAATTGTAATAAACTATTATCGCTATCAAGAATAACAGGTGTAGGACGAATATGGGGTTTGGGTCAGGGAGCCGGGGCAGTGGAGGAGGAATAGATTGGCCACTAGATTCGCCACTCTTGGATTTTTTCTTATTTTTACCAAATTATTTTTAAGGAAGCCATCTTAATTAATCAAATAATAGAAAATAAATAAAACAAACAAAACTATAATATTAAAAATTATGAGTTGGAACGAGTTTACCGAATTGACGAACAACTTGTTGAAAATTGATTATCGTTGAAGACTTGAAAACTTCAATTCACCAACTTCATAATTTTTTCACAAATTGTAACAATAAAGTAAGGAATAGTAGCAATTATGGAAGAAAATTAGAGAGAGATTGATGATTTTATGAGAAAATAAAAGAATGAGGGGGTATTTATAGTTGAAAATAGGGAAAAGTGTAATTATAAAAAGTTTGGGGTTAAAACAAAGTTGGGGGGTTAAATGGCTGTTTTGTAAATAGCCAACGACTATTTTTTAAAGGCCAACGACCAGATTTTTCAAAGCCCAACGGAAAAGTTTATTTTTTTTGAATTTTGACTGTTGGGACCGTTTGGGCCCGCCAAGAACCGGTCCGGTCCCGGACCTAGCGGTCCTAAAGTGAAGAACCGGCCCGGAAGACCGGACCAGGCCCACGTACATGGTTCTAACCAGTTCAGGCCCGTTTAGGCCCAAAAGACCGTTTGGTCCGCGGTCCTGGGCCGGTTCCAGACCTGGACCGACCCACTTGCCACCCTTACCTGCATCTGTATAACTAATCAGTTGTGAACTGAATTCATTTGAATAAAATAATCACATATCAATGGTTCTTCGGAGATATCTGAATAGATGCTTAATACCATTCCAATGTCTTTATATTATAGAAGAACTAAATCTTGCTAACAAGCTTACTGAGAAAGCTATATCTGGTCTAGAATTATTAGCAAGGTACATTAATGCCCCAATTGCACTAAAATATGATATTTCAGCACCTAGAAGTTCTTCATTATTTTCATGAGGACGAAATGGATCTTTATTTATTTCAAGCGATTTCACAACCATCGGGTACTCAATGGATGTGCGTTATCCATATAAAAGCACTTCAAAATAATTTCGGTGTACATTGATTGATGGACAAATATTCCATTTTGCAAATGCTCAATTTGTATGCCAAGACAAAGTGTTATCTTTCTAAAATCTTTCATTTCAAATTCTTTCTTCAAACATTCTAGTGCCTTTAAAAACTCTTCAGGAGTTCCAATGATATTCAACTCATCAACATACACAGCTATTATGACAATCAAATCCAGATCCTTTTATAATGACATAAGAAAAAATTGGGTCATTCTTGTACCCTTCTTTCAATAGGTATGCTAAGGAGATTATACGACATGCGCCCTAATTTCTTCAATCCGTATAATGATTTCTGAAGCTTTATCGAACAAGTTTCTCGGGAATCTTTATATGTTTTAGGCACTTTGAATCCTTCGGCGATTTTCATAAAAAAATCATTGTTCAGTGAACCATATAAATAAGTCGTGACAATTTCCATAAGACGCATATCAATTTTTTCATGAATTGCTAGACTGATAAGATATCTGAACGTTATTTCATCCACTACAGGAGAATATGTCTCCATAAAATTATTTCAGGTTGTTGTGAAAATTCTTGTGCCACAAGTCGTGCTTTATATCTGTCACGACCCAAATTATCCCTCCGTAAAGTGTCGTAATGGCACCTAGTCTTTACGACTAGGTAAGCCTAATATTGCGAAAACTATAAAGAAACATAACATTTTAAAGATAAACAACATATTATAAATAGCCAAGAGTAGTACCACTCGGCATATACAAAATAATTTTCCAAGATCCGGAATATTACTAAGTCACAAGCTTCTATAATCTATGTAGCTCTATACAAAAGTCTGAAGATAATAAAGAAAGTCTCTAGGCGAGGGAGTAGAATGGGACTCCGAAGATCTGCGGACGCAAGCAGTAGTACCTTGAAATCTCCTAAAATCAGCAGCACATACTAACCCCGAGGCTGATAGCTCGCACCTGGATCTGCACATGAAAACATGTGCAGGGAAGGGCATGAGTATACCACAATGGTACCCAGTAAGTGCCAAGCTTAACCTCGGTCGAGTAGTGACGAGGTCAGGTCAAGGCCCTACCGGAGTAAATATAATAAATTAAACAGTAAAAGATATAAGTAAAATTTATGGTGACACAGTTAAAGAAATTCTCAAAAATTTAACAATTAAGGGAGCCCTCAGCTCAAAATAAGGTAAACATAGTGGGAAATCTCTCGGGATACCGTCCCGTAGTTTTAAATGAATATGTAGTACAGGAGGATCTCCCGGAATACGTCTGTAGTCCCAAAATAAATATGCAGTACAAGGGGATCTTCCGGAATACGTCCGTAGTCCCAAAGTAAATATGCAGTACTGGGGGATCTCCTGGAATACGTCTGTAGTCCCAAAGTAAATATGCAGTACGGGGGGATCTCCCGGATTACGTCCATAGTCCCAAAGTAAATATGCAACGCAAGATGAAATGACAGGTATGACATCGAGTTATACAGTTTATACTGGACACAGATAAGGCAAATAAGGACTTAGCTAAACATGACGCACAGAATGTCAATTAGGCAGTTAAAACACGTAAACATATTTTTCTAGTCTAAACTACACAATTAAACATATTAGTACAACTTAATAAAAGAAGCAATTTATGATTTAAAAAGGCTAAACAGGATTTTTGCAATAATAGCCCGTGTACTTATTCGTCACCTCACATACACGGCGCCCACACACCAAATAATATCAAGATATCCTAAGGGGGAAGTCCCCAACACAAGCTTAGGCAAGCCACTTACCTCGAACCTCTCAAATCACCTCGATAACATGTTCTTGCCACGAGTATCCGACTCCAAACGGACCGAATCTATTCAAATAAATTGCATAATGTAAATATAACTACGAGTAACTAATTTAGCTAATTAATTCAAAGCTAAAGCGTGAAATTAGGAAAAACGCCCAAAAAGGTCACCCCGGGCTCACGTTTCAGAATCGGGTAAAATTCGCAAAATACGAACACCCATTCACTCACGAGTTTACTCGTACCAAAATTGCTCAAATCCGATACCAAAATCTCGATCAAAATCCCAAAATTTGTCCTAAGAATCTTTCTCAATTTCTCACCTTGAATCCGAAATTAAACGATGAAATCAACCATAGATTAGTGGAATATAACCATAAAGGAGTTAGGAATCATTACCCAAAAACTTCGGCCAAAAATCTCTCCAAATTTCGCCTTCTTCCGAGCTCTCAATCAAATTTTTGTGTTATGAACTCAACCCTCGTTTTTGAACCTTAAATTCTGCCCAGGTGCGTTCTTCTTCGAGAACGCGACATCACGATCGCAAACACGATGAACAATCTTCCACTGGCCCAAAATTCTTCTTCGCAAACGCGAGGGGAATCTCGCGAACACGTACCTTCCACTGACGGACCCTTCGCGAACGCGCGAACCTCTTTGCCAACGCATAGGCTTAATGCCCGAAGCTTCCTATGCCCCGTTCCTCTACGCGAACACGAGGACCATATCACGTACGCGTAGGCTTAAGGTCCCACACCTTCGCGAATGCGGGAACAATATCGCGAACGCGAAGAACAACTTCACTGCCTTTCCCAGATGCTCTACGCGATCGCGAGGCACCTCTCGCGAATGCGATGAAGGATTTTTCTGCAATAAAACACTAGAAATCTGCCACTTCTCTAAGTTTAAAGATGACTCGTTGAGCATCCGAAACACACCCGAGGCCCACGTGACCTCGACCAACCATACCAACCAATCCTAAACACCATACAAACTTAGTCAAGCTCTCAAATCACATCAAACAAAGCTAAAATCACGAATCACCCTCCAATTCAAACTTAAAGAACTTGAAACTTCAAAATTCTACAACCGATGTCGAAACCTACCAATCACGTCCGATTGACCTCAAATTTTGCACACAAGTCATAATCAACATTGCGGACCTACTCCAACTTTCAGAATCGGAAAACGACCCCAATATAAAAAATTCCACTACCGGCCCAAAACTTCAAAAATTCGACTTTCACTATTTCAAGCCTAAATGAGCTACGAACCTCCAAAACACAATTCGGACACGCTCCTAAATCCAAAATCACCTAAGGGAGCTAACGGAACCGATGAAATTCCATTCTGGAGTCGTCTTCACACAGTTCTGACTACGGTCCAAATCCTAAGGCTTAAGCTCTCATTTAGGGACTAGGTGTCCCAAAACACTCCGAAACTCAAAACCAATCATCCCGGCAAGTCACAATAGCAGAAAATAGATTTGGGGAAAGCATTTAATAGGGGTTCAGGGCTCTAACTCTCAAAACGACCGGCCGGGTCATTACATCCTCCCCCTCTTAAAACAATCGTTCGTCCTCGAACGAGTATAAAGACATACCTGAAACTATGAAAAGATGAGGGTACTGGCTGCGCATATCCTGCTCGGTCTCCCAAGTCGCCTCCTCGAGCGGCTGACCCTTCCACTGGACCTTTACTAAAGCAATATTCTTTGACCTGAGCTTTCTGACGTGCCTGTCCAAAATGGCTACTGGCTCCTCAACATAAGATAGATCTTTATCCAGCTGGACTGAGCTGAAATCTAATACATGAGTCGGATCACCATGATGCTTTCGGAGCATAGACACATGGAATACCGGGTGAACTCCTGCTAGGCTGGGAGGCAAGGCAAGCTCATAAGCAACCTCCCCAACTCGCCGCAATATCTCAAAAGGACCAATGAACCTCGGGCTCAGCTTGCCCTTCTTACCGAACCTCATGACACCCTCCATAGGTGATACCCGAAGCAAGACCCGCTCACCAACCATAAATGCCAAATCACGAACCTTACGGTCTGAATAACTCTTCTACCTGGACTGGGTTATGCGAAGTCTCTCCTGAATAACCTTCACCTTATCCAGGGCATCCTGGACCAAATCTGTACCCAACAATCGGGCCTCGCCCGGCTCAAACTATACCACTGGGGACCGACACCGCCTACCATACAAGGCCTCATACGGTGCCATCTGAATGCTGGACTGGTAACTGTTGTTGTAAGCGAACTCTGCAAGTGGCAAGTATTGGTCCCATGACCCTCCGAACTCCATCACACATGCACATAGCATATCCTCAAGAATCTGAATCGTGCGCTCGGACTGCCCGTCCGTATGAGGGTGAAAAGTTGTGCTCAACTCCACCCTAGTACTCAACTCCTGCTGTACGGCTCTCCAAAACCATGATGTGAACTGTGTACCTTTGTCTGAAATGATGGATACTGGAATACCATGAAGGCGGACAATCTCTCTGATATAAATCTCAGCTAACCTCTCAGAAGAATAAGTGGTCAACACTGGAATAAAATGAGCTGACTTGGTCAGTCGATCCACGATCAATCAGATAGCATCGAACCTTCTCAAAGTCCGTGGAAGTCCAACTACAAAATCCATGGTGATCCGCTCCCACTTCCACTCTGGGATCTCTAACCTCTGAAGTAATCCACCCGGCCTCTGGTGCTCATATTTGACCTGCTGACAGTTGAGACACTTGGCCATAAACCCAACTATATCCTTCTTTATCCTCCTCCACCAATAGTGCTGTCTCAAATCCTGGTACATCTTTGCGGCACCGGGATGAATGGAGTACCGCGAGCTGTGGGCCTCCTCGAGAATCAACTCCTGAAGCCCATCTACATTGGGCACACAGATCCGGCCCTGCATCCTCATCACACTGTCATCACCAATAGTCACATCTCTGGCATCACCTCGCCGAACCCTGTCCTGAAGAACTAGAAGATGAGGATTATCATATTGGCGCTCCCTGATACGGTCATAAAGAGAACACCGAGCAACCACACATGCTAATACCCGGCTAGGCTCTAAAATATCCAATCTCATGAACTGGTTGGCTAAGGCATGAACATCCAAGTCTAAGGGCCTCTCAGCTGCCGGAAGATATGCCAAACTCCCCAAACTCTCTGCCCGGCGACTCAAGGCGTCGGCCACTACGTTGGCCTTCCCTGGGTGGTATAATATAGTGATATCATAGTCTTTAAGTAGCTCCAACCACCTCCGCTGACACAAATTAAGGTCCTTCTGCCTGGACAAGTACTACAAACTCTGGTGGTTAGTGTAAATCTCACAGGGAACACCGTACAAATAATGACGCCAGATCTTCAGGGCGTGAACAATAGCTGCTAACTCGAGATCATGAACTGGATAATTCTTCTCATGCACCTTCAACTGTCTAGACGCGTAGGCAATCACCCTACCGTCCTGCATCAATACCGCTCCAAGGCCAATCCTCGAGGCATCACAATAGACAGTGTAGGACCCTGAACCTGTAGGCAATACTAATACTGGGGCTGTAGTCAAAGCTGTCTTAAGCTTCTGAAAGCTCTGCTCACACTCTTCGGTCCACCTGAACGGAGCACCCTTCTGGGTCAGCATGGTCATAGGTGTTGCAATGGATGAAAATCCCTTCACAATGCGACAGTAATACCCCGCCAAACTAAGGAAACTACGGATCTCCGTAGCTGATGACGGTCTAGGAAAACTCTGCACTGCCTCCACTTTCTTTGGATCTACCTTGATCCCATCACAAGACTCTGTGTGGCCCAAGAATGCCACTAAATCAAGCCAGAATTCACACATAGAAAATTTTGCATACAACCTCTTCTCCCTCAAAGTCTGAAGCACGATCCTCAGGTGCTGCTCATGATCTTCCCGAGACCGGGAATATACCAGGATGTCGTCAATAAACACAATGACGAAGGAATCAAGATAAGGCCGGAATACACTGTGCATCAAATGCATAAAGGCTGCAGGGGCATTGGTCAGCCCAAATGACATGACAAGAAACTCATAGTGACCATATCTGGTTGTGAAAGCAGTCTTCGGGATATTCGGATCCCGAATCTTCAACTGATGATAGCCAGAACGCAAGTTAATCTTGGAAAACACCCTGGCACCCTGTAACTGATCAAATAAATCATCAATGCGAGGCAAAGGATACATGTTCTTCACTGTAACCTTGTTCAGCTGCCGATAATCAATACACATACGCATAGAACCATCCTTCTTCTTCACAAATAAGACCGGAGCACCCCAAGGTGACACACTGGGCCGAATGAAGCCCTTATCAAGCAACTCCTACAACTTCTCCTTCAACTCCTTTAATTCAGGAGGAGCCATACGATATGGAGGAATAGAGATGGGCTGAGTGCCCGGCAACAAATCAATGCCAAAATCAATATCTCTGTCGGGCGACATGCCCGGAAGATCAGTTGGAAACACATCTGGGAAGTCCCTCACTACTGGAACTGACTCGACTGTAGGGGTATCAATACTGACATCTCTCACATAGGCCAAATATGCATCACACCCCTTCTCAACCATTCGCTGAGCCTTAAGAAATGAAATGACCCTGCGGGGAGTATACTCTAAGGTACCTCTCCACTCTAATCTCGGCAAATCTGGCATAGCCAGCATCACGGTCTTAGCGTGACAATCAAGAATAGCATAATGAGGCGACAACCAGTCCATGCCCAAGATAACATCAAAATCTACCATACTGAGTAATAACAAATCGGCTCTGGTCTCAAAATCACTAAGAGCAATCAAACACGACCGATATACACGATCCACAACGAGAGAATCTCCCACAGGAGTAGATACATAAATAGGAGAACTCAAAGAATCCCGAGATATCCCCAAATATGGAGAAGAATAAGAAGACACATATAAATACGTAGAGCCTGGGTCAAATAATACTGATGCATCCCTATGACAGACATGGACGATACCTGTGATGACTGAATCTGAAGCAACGGCCTCTAAACGGGATGAAAGGGCATAGTACCTGGCCTGACCTCCCTCTCTAGGGCGACCTTGACCTCCCCGACCTCCACCTCGAGCTGGCTGAGGAGGTGGGGTAGCAGCTGGTGCTGGAAGAATGGCCGGAGGACCCGGTGGAGCACATGGAGGTTGATAAGTCTGTGGAGGTGCACCCTTCCTGGCTCTGGGGCAATCTCTAACCAGGTGACGAGTGTCACCATACTCAAACCAACCTCTCGGAGGACACGGCGGCTGAGACTGATTCGGACCTGGCCTGCTAGACTGGCCGATAATAGCACCTCGAGTAGGAGGCATAGTGGATACTGGCGGTGCATAATAGGGCTCCTGAGGTCTAGGAGGAGCTAGAACACCGCTGGCTGCTGGAAGAGCTGAATGAACAGGGCGACTCACAAAACCCCTACCATAGCGTGCTGCTGGTGCACGAGCTCCTGAATAATGACCAGTCTCTCGAGACCTCTTGGCTTCTCTCTCCTCTCTGTCCCGGGCAAATATTCCCTCCACTCTCATAGCAATGCTCATTGCATGCTGATGTCCATCTCCAACTCCCTAGCCATACTGGTCCGAATACTGGGGTGGAGTCCCTCAATGAAGCAACGAACCCTCTCTCTGACTATAGCAACCAGAGCCGGTGCATGGCGAGCTAACCCACTGAAATGGACTGCATACTCCGACACAGTCATAGAACCCTGACGCAACTGCTCGAACTCTGCGCGCCAAGCATCCCTGAGGCTCTGAGGAATATACTCACGCAAGAACATCTATGAAAACTGAGTCCAAGTGAGTGAGGCTGCCTCGTCCGGACTACTCAGCTCATAGGCACGCCACCACTGATATGCTGCTCCTCTCAGCTGGAAAGCGGTGAAAGAAACCCCACTCATCTCCACAATGCCTATAGTGCGGAGAATACGATGACACTCCTCAAGAAAACCCAGAGCATCATCTGAAGCTAGTCCGCTAAAAGTAGGTGGGTGGTATTTCTTGTGCCTCTCAAGTCTGAGCTGCTCTGCCTCAGAAGCAGCTATCCTGATCTCATGCTGAACCGGAGCCACTGGGGGCATAGGAATATACTCTGGGGCCTGATCAACCTGGACCCTCTGCTCAGGGGTGCGGGATGCGGGAATCTGTGCCCCTCCCCAGTCCTGAGATGTAGCGGGAGCTATCGAAAATAGTCCAGCCTGAGCCAGAGTGCTGAACATGCTCAAGAACTGAGCTAAAGTCTCCTCGAGGGCTGGAGTAGCAATAGGGATCTCCGGTGCTGGCCCTCCAGCTGGAGGTGTTGGGGGCTCCTTTGACGCAGCTCTCGCAAGTGCTCGGGCTGCACCGCATGGTTGTCCTCTACCCCGATCCCGGCCTCTGGTGGCTTTGGCAGGAAGCTCGGGTGCCTGATCGTCGGTCCTCTCGTTGCGGGTCCTCACCATCTATGAGAAAGAATAGAATAGAATCTTAATTTTCTTTTTGGTGTCAATAACTCGCACGACAAGGAAATTAAAGAAATATGATTGTTCTTAATAGTTACATAGACTCTCGAAGATAAGTACGGACGTCTCCGCACCGATCCGCAAGACTCTAATAAACCGGCTTGTGACTCGCGACTCCTATGAACCTAGTGCTCTGATACTAACTTGTCACGACCCAAATTATCTCTCCGTAAGGTGTCGTGATGGCACCTAGTCTTTACGACTAGGTAAGCCTAATATTGCGAAAACTATAAAGAAACACAACATTTTAAAGATAAACAACATATTATAAATAGCCAAGAGTAGTACTACTCGGTATATACAAAATAATTTCCCAAGACCCGGTATATCACTAAGTCACAAGCTGCTATAATCTATGTAGCTCTATATAAAAGTCTGAAGATAATAAAGAAAGTCTCTAGGCGAGGGAGTAGAAGGGGACTCTGAAGATCTGCGGACGCAAGCAGTAGTACCTTGAAGTCTCCTAAAATCAGCAGCACGTATTAACCCCGAGGCTGATAGCTCGCACCTGGATCTGCACACAAAAATATGTGTAGGGAAGGGCATGAGTACACCATAATGGTACCCAGTAAGTTTCAAGCCTAGCCTCGGTCGAGTAGTGATGAGGTCAGGTCAAGGCCCTACCGGAGTAAATATAATAAATTAAATAGTAAAATATATAAGTAAAATTTATGGTGACACAGTTAAAGAAATTCTCGAAAATTTAACAGTTAAGGGAGCCCTCGACTCAAAACAAGGTAAACACAGTGGAAAATCTCTCGGGATACCGTCCCGTAGTTTTAAAATAATATGCAGTACAGGGGGATCTCCCGAAATACATCCGTAGTCCCAAAGTAAATATGCAGTACAAGGGGATCTCCCCGAATACGTCCGTAGTCCCAAAATAAATATGCAGTACAGGGGGATCTCCCGTAATACGTCCGTAGTCCCAAAGTAAATATGCAGTGCTGGGGGATCTCCCGAAATACGTCCGTAGTCACAAAGTAAATATGCAGTACAAGGGGATCTCCCGGAATACGTCCGTAGTCCCAAAGTAAATATGCAACGCAAGATGAAATGACAGGTATGACATCGAGTTATACAGTTTATACTGGACACAGATAAGTCAAATAAGGACTTAGCTAAACATGACGCACAGAATGTCAATTAGGCAGTTAAAATACGTAAACATGCTTTTCTAGTCTAAACTACACAATTAAACATGTTAGTACAACTTAATAAGAGAAGCAATTTATGATTTAAAAAGGTTAAACAGGATTTTTGTAATAATAGCCCGTGTACGTACTCGTCACCTCACGTACACGGCGCCCACATACCAAATAATATCAAGATATCCTAAGGGGGAAGTCCCCAACATAAGGTTAGGCAGGCCGCTTACCTCGAACCGCTCAAATCACCCCGATAACACGTTCTTGCCACGAGTATCTGACTCCAAATGGCCCGAATCTATTCAAATAAATTGCATAATGTAAATATAACTACGAGTAACTAATTTAGCTAATTAATTCGAAGCTAAAGCGTGAAATTAGGAAAAATGCCCAAAAAGTTACCCCGGGCCCACGTCTCGGAATCGGGTAAAATTCACAAAATACGAACACCCATTCACTCACGAGTTTACTCGTACCAAAATTGTTCAAATCCGATACCAAAATCTCGATCAAAATCCCAAATTTTGGCCTAAGAATCTTTCTCAATTTCTCACCCCAAATCCGAAATTAAACGATGAAATCAACCATAGATTAGTGGAATATAACCATAAAGGAGTTAGGAATCATTACCCAAAAACTTCGGCCAAAAATCTCTCCAAATTTCGCCTTCTACCGAGCTCTCAATCAAATTTTTGTGTTATGAACTCAACCCTTATTTTTGAACCTTAAATTCTGCCCAGGTGCGTTCTTCTTCGCGAACGCGACATCACGATCGCGAACGCGATGAACAATCTTCCACTGGCCCAAAATTCCTCCTTCGCGAATGCGAGGGGACTCTCGCAAACGCGTACCTTCCACTGACGGACCCTTCGCGAACGCGCGAACCTCTTCGCGAACGCGTAGGCTTAATGCCCGAAGCTTTCTCTGCCCCGTTCCTCTACGCAAACACGAGGACCATATCGCGAATGCGTAGGCTTAAGGTCCCACACCTTCATGAACGCGGGAACAACATCGCGAACGCGACGAACAACTTCGCTGCCTTTTCCAGATGCTCTACGCGATCGCGAGGCACCTCTCGCAAACACGATGAAAGATTTTTCTGCAATAAAACACCAGAAATCTACCACTTCTCTAAGTCCAAAGATGACTCGTTGAGCATCCGAAACACACCCGAGGCTCCCGGGACCTCGACCAACCATACCAACCAATCCTAAAATACCATACGAACTTAGTCAAGCTCTCAAATCACATCAAACAACGCTAAAATCACGAATCACCCTCCAATTCAAACTTAAAGAACTTGAAACTTCAAAATTCTACAACCGATGTCAAAACCTATCAAATCACGTCCGATTGACCTCAAATTTTGCGCACAAGTCATAATCAACATTACAGACCTACTCCAACTTCCAGCCCAAAACTCTAAAAATTCGACTTTCGCCATTTCAAGCCTAAATGAGCTACGAACCTCCAAAACACAATCCGGACACGCTCCTAAATCCAAAATCACCTAACAGAGCTAACGGAACCGACAAAATTCTATTCTGGAGTCGTCTTCACACAGTTCCGACTACGGTCCAAATCCTAAGGCTTAAGCTCTCATTTAGGGATTAGGTGTCCCAAAACACTCCGAAACTCAAAACCAATCATCCCGGCATGTCACAATAGCAGAAAATAGATTTGGAAAAAGCAGTTAATAGGGGTTCGGGGCTCTAACTCTCAAAACGACCGATCGACTCGTTACAATATCTTACGACTTAATTTTTTTAATTTCTTTTTCACACAAAAATTTATTTGTACCCAACTGGATTTACACCTTCAGGTGTTCGGGTTATAGATCCAAAAACTTTACGTTTTTCAAGTGAAGTCAATTCTTCTTGGATAACGTCTTTTCATTTTGGCCAATCATTTCTCCGTCTACATTCATCGCCAGATTTCGGTTCAAGATCCTCATCTTATTGCATTATTTCAACAGTAACAAAAGATTATCGACAACTATATCATTTCGATTCCATCTTTTTTCAGTTGAGGTATAATTTATCAATATCTCTTCATTTTCAACATTTTTAGGTATTTGAACCTCTCTTGAAATTTTATCAATTGTTATGTCTCGGGGCTCTTCTTGAGTAACTACCTCCATATTATGACCATCTTGATCATTTGTCCCTTTTTTGAGGATTTTTTTAATATTTGAACCGATTGGTCTACTACGTTTTAAGTGCGACTTAGACTCATTTGCTTTAATAGAGTCCTACCGGGTCATCAACTCGAATTGGAGCATTTGCAGTTGAAATATGAGATTTAGTAATCCTTGGTAGATTGGTAAATGCATTGGCACTTGATTTATAATACTTTGCAAATGAATTATCTTTTGAACCTCCGGTTCATATTGATTTATACAAGAATCTAAATAAGACAGTGATAATGCATTCCAATCAATATCTTTTTTCAGCTGCTTATTCTCATCCCCTAATGTTAAAAGTGATTTTCTAATTGTTCTAAGAAATTCACAAATTAATTTCAAAACAGTGATCCATTTGTACTATAACTGATAATCCCATAATAATACCAGTATAAATTTGACCATCATATTCACAACTATTAAGAAATGTTTGGACGTATGCTTAGTGAAGGGAAAGTGGAAACACATGCGGGCCTGCATATAATAGTTATTTATTAAGTATATTAGCCTGGAGGATGTGTCTAGTTACTAATTTATTTTCAACTGATAAATAGTATGACGGTGCCAAGCAAATATTGGTGAAGGGATTATCCAGCCGCAGATGTAACTATTATCATCATTTTACTCTATTATCGTTCATGTAATATAGGTCCGAATTGGACATTCAATTGCTTCAATTTGAATTATTCGGAGAATGCAATACCTGTATTTAATCTATTTCTTATACATATTTATATATATCTACAGAGTTTCAACCAAGGCATCTAAGTGGCTTGGCACTCCGAGCCTTCCACATAAATCCGTCCCTGAATGAACAACGCATGCAGTGAGAAGCAATCTTATGGACAATCAAACCTATTTCTCGATTCAATCAAAGAGGTGAATAGGATTCCAATAGAGATATGTAAAAAGTAGGTCCAATTACGCGTACTCCTAATCCTAATTAAATAGAATGTAACGATATAGGAATCCATGTGTAAATATAGTATCTATCAAGATAGGCCCGAATGCCCCCTTCTCATAATGAGAATGTATATAACCCTATTCCGGTCTAGTCCGGTATGGAATGAACTTATAATCATGGAATCAACTAGATCATCAGATTATAAGTTCATAACCCTAGCCCATTTTCATTTCTGGCGGAACAGATCTACTAATTCTTTGATTCCGATTAGTAAGAGGGATCTTGAACTAAGAAATAGACCCTACAAGCTAAAAAAGGCTACATGCGTGATGTTGAATTCAAATAGAAGCAGTAACCATTTTGCGGTCCTTCCCGTTATGTTAAGACGTGTTTCTCGAACAAATACTTGTTTTGTAGGTCCATGAAAGCTATTAAACGTATGTATGTGAGATAACAGTAAAGCATGGTTACAAAAGCGCAAAGTACACGTCAAGATTCTACATACAAAATATGCATAGCAGTAGCACCAGAATAAGTTTAAAAGAAATATACCCTGTTCTGAGAAAGAGAATAAACAAAACTTAGGGTGTGTTTGGTATAACGAAAAATGTTTTTCAAGAAAATATTTTATTGGAAAATAAGTAGTAATTTTATTTATTTTTCGGTATTTGGTACGCGCAAACTTTCAAACACATAAACCTCCGAACTCATAACTTTGGAACTTGTAAAATTTCGAACATGTAAACCGAAAGATGAAAAAACTAAAACAACAGATGAAATTACAAAAAGAAAATATTTTTTTTGCGGGGGGGGAGGGGGGGATGCAGAAATTTGAAATTATAAAATAAAAAGTTTTTTTGTGCGGGGGTGGGTGGTGCAGAAAAATAAAAAATAAAAATTTGAAATTTCAAAAAAAAAAAAATATTTTTGGGGGGTATGTGTGTGTGTGGGGGGGTGGGGGGTGGAGTAGGGTGGATGGTGGAAAAAAAAAACTGAAATTTGAAAAAACAAAAGCTTTTCTGAGAGAGGGGGTGGGGTAGGTAGACATGGGGTGGAGTTAGGTGGGTGGGTTGGTGAGGGTAGGGAATAGGACGGGGAAGGTTGAGAAGGAGTTTTGGAAAATATTTTCCTTCTCTTGATAAGGAAAATATTTTTCTCCAATTGGAGAAAAATGAGTTAATAAGAAAAATATTTTTCAAAATATTTAAACCAATCAAACATGAGAAAATTGAAAAATATTTTCCTTCATACCAAACAAACCCTTAGAGATAATGAATGTGTTATAAAATAAAAGCAATAAAGCAAGAACTATGTAATTAACTAAGACTAATAATTGAAGAGAATGATAATATTAGAAAGGAATGTTTCTTTCTTTATTAGGTTTATTAATGAACCTATTTATAGAAATATTTCAATGTTACAAATCAATCCTAAACCTGTTATGAATACAAAACCAATTCAAAACCTGTTATGAAGGTTCGTTGCAAGTGGATGATTCCACTTGCCGAATTTATAACACAAGTCATATTTTAGTTGCTCTTCATTTTTTATTTCAATATTATTCATATTGATGTACCTTAACATTTTTCTAAAATTATCATATTTGATTTGTTTTGTTATATCATTTCTCTTAATTTTTTTTTATATGAATATGTGTGGGGATATATGTATAGTTCGCTGTGAGGCACCAGATTGAGAAATATTAAGAATAGAATAACACAGGTTACCATTGTTGATTATCATGACATCAATAAACGTACCATCAAGAAGCCATTAGTATCTTTAGAAAACTAAATAAAATTACTTAACAAGAATTTCGAAAAATATTATAAAACTAGATATTAATAATAAAATAGATAAAACCTTGAAATAACTCCATTTGAATTTGAAGACTAAAAGACTTTATTAAAATGTGCAATAGTTGATATTAGAAAAAAATATTATCCTGTAAATCTAATATAATTACTTTTTCTCAAACGCGAAAAGCGTGGACAACTTTACTAAGTGATTAACTAATCCAATTACGTAATTTGCTAAACAATGTAAATTCACCAATATTAAATTAAAAAGTTGATGTAATAATATGTTACGAGGGTTTATAATTTAGTTTTCATTATTTCCTTTTCATTACATACAATAATTTTCTCTCGACTCGAGAAAATAGCAAACATCATTCCTTTTATTAATAATTTTAAATTAGTCGAAAAAAGAAAAAACCACACTAGAAAGCCCATTTCGGTAAGACTTTAGCAAAAATCTTTCTAAAACCAATACACCTATATTTTGAGGGGAAAACCGGTCATCAAGTGGAGTTAGAATTCTAGCTATGGATTTAGTAGAATATATTAGGAAATTCACTGAATAACTTTTATAAAATCCAGAACCCAAAATCTCCAAATTCTGAACCGCCTCTGTATCTCGTTCCTTTAGTTGCAAATCTTGTTCTTGATCATCTAGTAAGCATATAAGTCGTATTGTTAATTGAAGAAGAAGATGGTGGCGGTGGCTCCTAATTCTAATTGTAGCAGAGATGAGAAGATGAAGAAAATCTTCGACAAGTTCGACGTTAACAAAGATGGCCATCTCGACATGACGGAGCTGGTGGAATGGGTCAAGGCTTTAGAACCCGAATTGAATAACAATGTGCAGAGCATTCAGTTCAAACTTTCAAGCTTCCTCACCCCCAATTACTACGCTGTCCTAGCTGGTAATGTTAGCCTAAACTATATTGGCTTCACCCGCATTTATGCTCAAGGTTTTCGTAACGTTGATCATGACTTCAACTCCCTCGGTCTCCAATTTCAACCCAATTCTGCAATTCAGCAGGTAATAATTCTTTTGTTTTGTTTGTTTCCCCAACCCTTATGTCACTGGTAGGGCTGGCAAACAGGCGGGTCGGGGTCGAAAACGTGTCGTGCAAAATGGATAAATTATCCGACCCGACCCATATTTAATACGGATAGAAAATGGGTTAACCGGCGGATAATATACATGCTTCTTGAATATATCACTTTTGGAGAATTACTTGTCTCCCAAATTTGATGAACCCCAATTTGAACTTTTACAAATGTAAAAGTTACTCATTAGTTATCCATTGGTTATTCATTTTTTAATCTAAGTGGATAATACGGTTCTTATCTATATTTGACCCGTTTTTAAAAAGTTTATTTTCCAACCCATTTTTTAGTCGATAATATAGGTGGATAACTGTTTTTTCCAATCCGTTTTGCCACTAGGGTTTTAATAAAGGCTTTACTACTTGGATTCCCAAATTAAAACTGTAATGTTTGCTTTAATTTGTGTGTTAGTTTTCAAGGAGTGTCAGTCTATCACCCACAAAACAAATAGAGAAGAAGAATACGACACAAATATCTAACCAAGTTCAGGCAACGCCACAAATGTCTAACCAGGTTCAGGCGACGCCACAAATATCGAACCAAGTTCAGGCAATGACACAAGTGTCTAATCAAGTTAAGGCAACGGCACAAGTGTCTAACCAAGTTCAGGCGACGCCACCAGTATCTAACCAAGTATCTAACCAAGTTCAGGCAACGGCACAAATATCTAACCAAGTTCAGGCAATGACACAAATGTCTAACCAAGTTCAGGCAGCAACGCGATTATCTCAACTTCAGGCTACCCAAGGTCGGTTAATGACACAATTATCTAACCAAGTTCAGGCAAGTATTTCATGAAACTTCAATCTTAAGTAGTCGCTGGGATTGTTATATTATTTTCTTTTCCTTTTTCCAACTTCTTTCTTTTATTAGGTTACAAAGTTTCTGTTGTCCAATGAAATTTTTATAGGGGGGAAGCTACAGTTTTGCTGGGCAGGTGAATAATTACAGAAACACACTGCAACAAGCGATACCAACACTGAATAATTGCAGAAACACAGTGCAACAAGGGGTACAAACACCTCAGCTGCCTGGGCAGGTGAACAATTATAGAAACACAGTGCAACAAGTGGTACAAATACCTCATCTGCCTTTAATACTATTCGAGAACATTTTGATAATGTTGCTTTTTGGGCACCATCTAGGCTCAAATCACAAAGTATTTTACTAAACTCCAATCTTAAATAATGTTTAATCTTCGCTCTGCAAGGCCAAATTGATTATAGATGAGATTTAATATAAAAGCGGTAGACTTTACTGCTATATAAAATTCAGTAACCATGCGTGAAACTAACACATAATGTTTTAGAGCAGTTGGTGTAGTGACACTGCAAAAACTGCTTTACTCTATTTGTACGAAGCTGAGACTTTAAGTTCTTTATAATATTCACAGCGTCCTTCTTTACAACTATCAGAATGCTGTAGCTGGCGTTAAGCCAAAAGGAGAGTATAACGGGCCTGATCCCCAACTGGCTGCTAGTCTTGAAAAAGAAATATTGGATACTACTCCAGGGGTGAGATGGGATGATGTTGCGGGACTAAATGAAGCAAAGAGGCTTCTACAGGAAGCAGTGGTACTCCCACTGTGGATGCCTGAATACTTCCAGGTACTGCAGATAGTTTATTCTGATTATAAGACTACTAAATAATGATACATCTGTGTTTGGTACGATGGAAGTCATATTTTAGGAAAATATTTTTCATCCTTTTCTGGTGTTAAAAAAGCTAGAATGATGTCATTTTCTTTATAACTACCTTAACTTTCAACTTCATATTCATCTTCTCCAACTAACATTTAGACATTACTATTGAATCTTAGTTCTTAAAAAATTTCATCAAAATACTTCCGAATTTGTTAATTTTATTATTATTTACAGAAAATATTTTTCATTGACCAATCAAACACCGAAATTTGTTTTTAGGAAAAAATGTTGAAGCATTTTCATCTGTTCTGAAAAAAGTGTTTTCTTTGGGGCAAAATAACTTCCGACATACCAAACACACTTATGTTTCCTTTTCTTTTGCCTTGTTACAAACTGTTTATTAGATGTGGAAACGGTCCTCGAAGTTAATTAAGAAAATAAGCTGGTAATAGTTTTTGCTATTGAAAACTGAACTGTCTCATATACCTGTCATCACATAACGAGGATACAATCTGATCCAACGGAAGTCGCAACTTCTTGCTATGTACAAGTTTTGACTTGCAGCTATCCACATGTTGTAACTACATGGCACATTAATAAAAAGAATAATGAATACTTATATTATGAAACTTCTATATAGTTTACATATTAAATGTTACTTGCAGGGAATCAGGAGACCTTGGAGAGGAGTTCTTATGTTTGGTCCTCCTGGCACAGGGAAAACACTCTTGGCCAAAGCTGTTGCTACAGAGTGTGGGACAACATTTCTGAATGTTTCTTGCTCTTCGTTGTTGGCAAAATTGTATGGGGAGAGTGAACGACGGGTACGGTGCTTGTTTGATCTTGCTCGTGCTCGTGCTCCAAGTACAATTTTTATTGATGAGATTGATTCTCTTTGTAGTGCCAGAGGGTAAGCAATCTGTTCTTTCTAAAATGATTTCATATACATGTGATAGCTGAGGATTTTTCTCATTGTCTTGCTGTTGTGTAAGATTTATTTTCATCACCATATGTGATAAATTTATGTACTAGGCATAGATTATATGTTACGGGTCTACACGTCATAGTAACTAGACTTCAATCATCTAATAGACACATGATTGGTGATGGACCGTATATTAGTTTGACGACCAGTTCGTTCTTGCTTTTTCCCGAGTAAATAAGTGAAGGGCCTCTACTAATCCAAAGCCTTGCATAGGAGCTGCAGAGAGCAGAGAAGGTTAAAACAATTACCTTAATAGAATACCTAGTAGAAGGAAATTAGAGGCTGTATGTTTTTCGGAAACTGGATCATACTGTAGTATCACTTGAGCAGCTTAGTCTGGTCTGAACTGATAGTCCCATCCGTACATACTGACAAGTCTATGTTTTTCAACCATAGAGATTTTTATCAAGCTACCAAATAATGCGTCTGAGAAGTGCCGGTGACTTTAAACTGATATTTGCTAGATCATAGATTGTTATATTATCTTTATCAGGTCACCGATTAATGTGTTATCATAAAGATTTATATCTACATTTTAAGTAACCTGATTGTGAATAATTTTTGTAACATTATTGCATACTAAATATTTCGTCCTGCTCCTCTTTCTTTCACCTACCTCGTGTGTACGCACACATCCCACAATAACATTTATGCATGTGCTCAACAATCAACATTAATTTGAGCATAAAATGTTCTTAAGTATGTTAAACTTATAATTTTTTAGTTTTACTTCTAGTGATAAAACTTCATGAACTCTGGACCTGTTTCTCAGGGCTCCTGGAGAGAATGAAGTATCCCGAAGGGTGAAGTCTGAACTTCTAGTTCAGATTGATGGGTTAAACAACTCCACTAATAATATAGCAGGCAAACCGGTCACAGTTTTGGCAGCAACAAATTTCCCCTGGGGTCTTGATGAGGCACTAAGGTTAACTTTACTCCTTAACTTCCTAGTCAATATTAGCTTTTTTAGTCTGATTTGTATTCTGTTTCGTATCTGGATCTTGGCTAATTAGTGATTCACTGTACTACTGTAGGAGGCGGCTAGAAAAGCGGATTTACATCCCACTTCCTGATTTTAAGAGCCGTAAGGAGCTTATAAAGATAAACTTGATATCAATCACGGTAAGCTCTCATTATTGGTGTTGGCTAGTTTCTTAATTTGTAGGTACTGTGCTTCATTGTCTTGAAAGAAGTTCATCTGCTATATTATCTTAATGTCTCTACTTAAAAAATAGGTTTTGATTCAAAGTCACTAAAGGAATGAGTATGACCACACTGAAAATTTTCAAGTTTCAACTTACAAAGAAAATGTACATACCATAATAATTACAAGGTTCACTCATGGATGTCTCATGGGGATCAAATCCATGGCTTGTAGTGCTATGTAGAGCACAAAGGTTCCGAAACTAGACAAATGTTTACATATATTTTATGGTATGGTCCTAACAGACATTGTTCCTTCTTTGGCTGATAGCGTAGTGGATTCAACAAAATGAGTAGGAACATGAAGATTGATTTTGTTGGTTAATTATGGCCAGCTTGGTACTATCTTTAGCTAGAAGGTGTGCCACATAGTTTGCTTCCCCGAAGCTATGCCTGATGACAGGGCTCTCCAGCTGGAGCATTTACCACCTGCAAGAATCCATAATAGTGTTATACAATGGGGAATCATTTTCAAGTAGGTTTAACACCTCCATGGAATCTGTCTCCACTTCCAGTGGCTTTAAGTAAACTACATTATGTTATTGCCGATACTAGTTCAATGATTATTAATAGTATTAACAATGAATACGATATTAGGATATATAAAAGAAAAAAAGAAAGAAGAAGAAGCTGATAATAAGAGACCTTTTGGTTGGATCTCAATATAATTTTTAAGTTACTAGAATGACAAGGGTGGTGCTGGAAATCAGTAAGAACTTTAAACATAAACTTTTGTTACATTGTGACTTGAGCTAAGCCTCATCCAGGATTTAGAGTTTGTGTGATCTCATTATATGTATAAAACAAATTTTAAAGTTTTTCTCATTTGCATGCGGCGTTTGAGCTGAAAGAAATGTGTTCAGTCGAACCATAGAACTGGCCCTAGATCTGCCTGTGATTATTATTGCTCCTCGAGATTGAACAGAAAATTTTGTTGATACTAACAATCTGTATCATGTATCATGAATGCCAGTTAGCTCCTGACCTGGATATTGACCAAGTGGCACGAAGAACAGAAGGTTTCAGTGGAGACGATCTAACAAATATCTGCAGAGATGCTTCTTTAAGCGGCATGAGACGTAAGATAGCAGGGAAAAACCCAGATGAGATTAAGAACATGTCCAAGGCTGAGATTTTGAAAATTCCAGTTATGATGGATGACTTCCTAGAAGCTTTAGATAAAATACAACCCACAGTTTCTGCAGTGGACATTGAACGACACGAGAAATGGTTTTCAGAATTTGGATCAACGTAGACAATCAAGTAAATGCAAGTTAGGAGTGCTTAGAAAATCACGTAAATGCTAGTTAGAAGTGCTTTTTTTGGTCCAGAAAGATACAATTACTAGTGAGTCATTGGTCATATGTCACAGTTGTTATTCCTTCAGTTTTGTGCTCTACCTATTTTGACATTGTCGATTGTCTGTATGTATATGAAACTGCGAAAAGGCTCACCATCGGCAAGGTTTATAATACTGCGATATTTTACAATCTGCTTAATGTGATTCAGATTTACGAAGCAAAAAAGGATCACCCCATTGAAAGTGTCTTACCATGAACAAGCTTTTCTGCACAAATAAAGTATCTTAGTTCAGAGAATTAAAATTAAATTAATCAAAGGAGAGTTGTTCAATTTTGTAAAATAAAAATAATAATTCTATCTCCGTAAGCTCTCATTATTGTTGTGAGCTAGTTTCTCAATTTGGAGGTACTGCTGGATTTAGAGTTAGAAGAGTACTCATATATAAGCATTTTCACTCTTTTGACTCATAGACGAATCCAAAATTTTAATTCTACGGGTTTAAGATTTCGACTTCAACCATTGAACCTGTCACATTGTTTGAGTTATGGGTTGATAGCTCATTTTCTTCAGTAATTTTAATGAATTTTATAGTGAAAATCCAAGTCTAAGATAAAAGTTATGAGTTCAATTGAACTCATAACTCGCCCCTGTTATGACCACCGGGAAAAAGAAGAGGCCATCTGTGTCTTCCTCCTCATTACAATACCCAGCCTTTTTCTAGAGTGAAGCTCTCTACACTTTCTTTTCTTTTTAAATAAAAATAAAAAAATGTTACAAAAATGTTTCTCCAATCTTTATTCTCGTTTGTGAAGTAATTCTCCATGTTCTCTGTATTCATAATCAATGCCTCATTTAATACCATTAAGATTAAATTGTCAGAATTTGAATGCACACTGAGATGTTATTTCTAGATCTGAGCATTGAATATATCTAATCAAATAATGCATTCATATAGAAATAAACTACTTTTCCTTATTAAGGGGGTGACAGAGAGACGATAATATATATAGAGGCTGAGAAACCAAAAGATGGAGTTGTCAAACCTCATTAGGAGCATAAACGCAACGATCTGACCGGTCGTTTTGAGAGTTATAGCCCCATTCCCCCATTTACTGCTCATTCTGTACTTTATAGCTGTATTGTGACTTGTCGGGGTAGTCAGTTCGAGTCCGGAGAGATTTCGGAATGAATTGAGACACTTATTCTCAAGGTTGAAAACTTAAGTTGAAAAAGTTGATCGGATATTGACTTATGTGTAAACGACCCCGGAATAGAGTTTTGATGATTCCAATAGCTCCGTATGGTAATTTTGGACTTAGGAGCGTGTCCGAAAAATTATTTGGAAGTCCGTAGCTAAATTAGGCTTGAAATGGCTAAAATAGAAATTTAAGTTTGGAAGTTTGACCGGGGAGTTGACTTTTTGATATCGAAGTCGGAATCCAGTTCTGAAAATTTTCATAGCTCCGTTATGTCACTTATGACTTATGTGCAAAGTTTGAGGTAAATTGGACTTGATTTGATATGTTTCGGCATAGAATGTAGAAGTTGGAAATTGTTAAGTTCCTTAAACTTGAATTGGAGTATGATTCGTGGTTTTAGTGTTGTTTGATGTAATTTGAGGTTTCGACTAAGTTTGTATGATGTTGTAGGACTTGTTGGTGTATTTGGTTGAGGTCCTGGGGGCTTTGGGTAAGTTTCGAAAGGTTAACGGATCAATTTTGGACTTGGAGAACAACTGAAAAATTTCTGGTGTCCAGCTCTGGTTTCCTTCTTCGCGTTCGCGAGAAAGGTCTCGCGTTTGCGAAGGGGAACTAGGGCAGGCGAGAGTTTGTTCTTCGCATTCGCGAAGCAAGGGACGCGTTCACGAAGGGTGAGGGCCAGTGTGCATCGCGAGCGCGAGAGAGGCCACGCGTTCGCGAAGAAGAGTGAGGGCTAGGGTGGACTTCACGCGTTAGCCTACGCGTTCGCGAATGAGGCGTCGCATTCGCGAAGGCATGGGACCCCTGGTCATCGTGTTCGCGAAGAGGAGATTTTGGGCAGCACATTTTGTGCTTCGCGAACGCGAGGCAAGGGTCGCGTTCGCGAATAAGAAATCCCTGGGCAGAAACTTTAAGTTCTGAAATTGGAGCTCGGGAAGAGGCAATTTTCGGGAGATTTTTAAGAAAAATAACGGGGTAAGTGTTCTTTACTCAATATTGGTCAAATTACCCGAATCTATGGTTGTTTTTAATATTTAATTGAGGATTTAAGTTGGAAGATTTAGAAAACCCTCTTGATTTAATTTGAAGATTTGACGGTCGAATTGATGTTGAATTTTAGTAAAAATTATATGGTTGAACTCGTGGTTGAATGGGCATTCGTATTTTATAACTTTTGTCGGGTTCTGAGACGTGGGCTTATTGAGTTAAATTTCGAATTTTATTGGAAAATTAGTATTTTCATATGGAATTAATTTCCAATAATTTGTATTGAATGAATCGAAATTATTATGACTAGATACGAGAATTTTGGAGGCTAATTCGCGAGGCAAAGGCATAGTAGAGTAAAGAATTACACAAGTCGAGGTAAGTGACTTGTCTAACCTTGTGTGGTAGAAATTTCACTTAGGATTGATATTGATATGATAATTGTGATGTGTGAAAAGTCATGTACGCGAGGTGAAGAGTGTGTACACGGGCTAAATATGAAAAACTATGGTTTTAAATTGTGTAGATCTCTGTTGCAAATTAATTAAATTATTTAACCGGTTATATTCATCATCATTGATCTATTTTTATATTTTAAATTTTTCTGACATTTTTCCTGCTAATTGCTTTACCTATTTAGTTGAAATTTTGTTTCTTTTATTTTGTGCTCAATATTTGAAAGTTGAATTTCTTAATTGAATTAATATTAATATGAAGTATTTGACATTTTAAAATTTGGTATTGAAGCAACGTGCTAAAAATTGTGAAATATTATTTTTGCTGAGTTATTCATTCCCGAATATTTTGTGAGATTTTTATACTCATTGTGATTGAGCCGTGAGCTCCTTATTGTGGAAAAATATTGTTATTGTTGATTTATTTTGGATAGCTGAAATATTTGGGTACTTGAGGTGCAAATTGTGATATATTGTGATATTGATACGCATGCGGTTGTATAAGGTCTGGGTGTTGAAACACATGCGGTGAGATAAGGGTGGCTTGATACGTGTGGCTAGTAGGGGAACTACTAGAAGTCATGCGGTGTGATAAGGGTGGCTAAAACGCGGGATGCTATTTCGGAAAAAATATTTTTTTTAAAATTAAATGTGAAGGCTCCCGCGGTGATATAAGAAAATGAGATATGAGATATTGTAAATTTATTTATGATTTGGGACTACGAGGCGGTACCTCGGGAGTGCCCTTATTGATATTTCTTTATGGCTGCATTTGCCTTTAGTTATTTTGGTGTTTTCCTTAAAGTTGTAAATTCCTGTTTTCCTTCCGTGAGGTATTCATGGACACTATAATTCAGGCCGGTTTATTTTCGGCAGACCCAGCCACATCTCAGGCGAGAAGGGGAGCACAGACTCCTACAGCACATGCTCATGGGCAGGCAGCTGCTGTATATTAGACCCAGGGTGCACTACCCGTGGGTGGAGCCCAACCAGTGGCAGCAGCTACACCTGAGCCCAGACCAGCTGCAGCCGTCGAGCCGCAGAAGCTATTGGACAGATGGACTAGGCTACATCCTCATGTCTTTGGGGGTGAGCGACATGAGAATACCAGGACTTCATTGATCAGTGCAGAGACAGACTGCACAACATGAGGATATTGGAGTCTCATGGGATAGACTTTGCTACTTTTCAGCTGGAGGGCAAGACCCTAGGTGGTGGAAGTCCTATATTCTTGGCAGACCAACAGATTCTCCTCCCATGACTTGAGACAGGTTCACCTGTATTTATCTGGATAGGTATATTCCACCCTCCCAGAGGGAAGAGTTGCGGTTTTAGTTTGAGCAGCTCCAGCAGGGTCAGATGTCAGTGATCGATTATGAGGCGAGGTTCTCTGAGTTGTCTCGCCATGCACTTATGGTACTCCCTACTGATGCGGAGAGAGTACAGAGGTTTGTTGTGGATTTGCACACTGGCATTCAGACCACTATGGCCCGAGAGGTTGAGATGGGGACTTCTTATGAGTTGGTCGTGGAGATAGCCAGGAGGATTGAGGGTGTACGTCAGCATAGCCGAGAGCAGGTTATGAAAGATAAACGGTTTAGATATTCTGGAGTAAGGGTGGCATATGGGCCGGTTAGGACCGGGCCCGGCCTAGGACCGCAAGCCCAAATAGGCGGTGGGCCTAAACGATCCTAACCGGATAGGACCGAGACCGTGGGGAGGTGGGCTGGGTAGTGGGACGGTCCCATAGGCGAGGCCCGCGAGACCAGGACTGGTTGGGACCGGGACCGGCTGGGAAGTGGGCCGGTTCAAGCGGTCCTAAACGGGCTTATCCGGGCCCAACGACTAATTTTTTTTTAAAAAAAACCTACCACATTATAGCCGTTATGGCATTTAAAATATGGCCATTTTACCTGCCAAAATAGCCGTTGGCTATTTATAAAATAGCCATTTAATCCCCCCAGCTTTGTTTTAACTCCAAACTTTTTATAATTACACTTTTTTCCTATTTTCAACTATAAATACTCCTTCATTCTTTTATTTTCTTACAAAATCATCAATCTCTCTCTAATTTTCTTCTATAATTGCTTACTTTATTGCTACAATTTGTGCAAAATTGTGAAGTTGGTGAATTGAAGTTTTCAAGTCTTCAACGATAATTAATTATCAACTTGCTATTGATTCTATGAGAAAAAAAGTTTAAAAAATATTTTTTCCCTATTCCCCTATTTATGGTGTTGTTGCATTGTTAAATTAACTCTCGGTAAATTGGGGAGACGAAGCTTACGAAGAAATGCTAGTTGAACTTGCGGAGGATGCTGCTTCGCCCGGAAGCGGTGATGACCAAGCTTCTTTTCCGCCACCACCAACTAAAATTCCTCCGGACCTTGAAGGATTTATGAAATTTGTAAGAGATACCATGTAACTTATATGAACAAAAATCAATATGTAACTTGTATTTTGGCACATCTTGATTAGTTTTTTTTCTTCTTAATAATGGTATTAGCACCTTGTTGTTCTTATTCCATAGGGGGAGGAAGACTAAGAAAGATATTGCCATATTTTTTTAATGCTATAATAAAATTATAACGCATTGCTTTGAATATTTCTTTAAAATATTTTTGTCTTTAAATTTGAATTAAAACATTTAGGTCACAATTCTATAATATAATTTATAAGGAATTGCCTTAGATATTGTTATTACTATTTTTTTCTCCAACTGCTATAAATTTTTTTAAAAAAATAGAAAGTATCCATTGGGCCCACTTAGTCCCACTTGGGCCCACTAAGCCCGGGACGACCCACTTAATCCGGAACCGTTAGTTCGTGGTCCCGGTCCCGGGTCGGTTCCAACAAGAAGCCCATGAAGCCCGGGACCACTTAGGACCGGGCGCACGAAGCCCAATTAGGACCGGGCCCGACCCACATGCCACCCTTATTCTGGAGAGTTCAAAGGTGGCCCGTCTGGGGGTAGAGGTCAGTTCGTGAGAGGGCAGTCCAGCATGCCTCCATATCCAGCACCATAGCCTTCTCGGGGTGCTCCAGTGCGACCTTATTTCAGTGCTATGCTAGAGAGTTCTTACCGCCCACCGGCTATTCAGGGTTCTTCCAGTGGGTATTCAGGTCACTAGGGCCAGACTTCAGGTTAGCAGCCCATCACATTGAGAGGTTGTTTCGAGTGCAGGGATTTTAGCCATATGCAGAGATTCTGCCCCAGGCTTCGGGGTAGACCAGTGCAGTAGGGCCAGCAGCCTATGATTACCGCACCATTTGCTCCATGGAGGCCAGCCAGGTGGAGGCCAACCAGTTAGCGCTCCAGCTCGATTCTATGCTTTTTCAGCCAGACCAGATGCAGAGGCCTCAGATGCCGTGATCACAAGTATTATTTCTGTGTGCGGCAAAGATGCCTCTGTATTATTTGACCCAGGGACTATATATTCCTATGTGTCATCTCTATTTGCTCATTTCCTGGGTGTTTCTCGTGAGTCATTGGATACTCCTGTTTATGTGTCCACTCATGTGGGCGATTCTGTTGTGGTAGATCGGATCTACCGGTCCTGTATTGTGATATTTTGTGGTTATGAAACTTGAGCAAATCTTTTGTTACTTGAGATGACCGACTTTGAGATCATCTTTGGCATGGACTGGTTATCTCCATATCATGCCATCCTAGATTGCCATGCCAAGACTGTTACCTTGGCGATTCCAGTGTTACCTAGATTGGAATGAAAGGGTTCGTCTATCAGCGCATCTAATCAGGTTATTTCTTTTCTGAAGGCTCGACACATGGTCGAGAAGGGTTGTTTGGCTTATCTAGCCTATGTTTGGGACACTACCGCAAAGACTATGGCAATTGATTCAGTGCCTATAGTCTGAGAGTTCTTCGATGTATTTCCTTCAAATCTTTCAAGTATGTCACCCGATCGTGATATTGATTTCTGTATTGACTTGGCTCCAGATACCCAGCCTATATCTATCCCACCGTATCGCATGGCTCCGAAAGAATTGAAGGAGTTGAAAGAACAGCTTGAGGAGTTGCTAGCCAAAGGGTTCGTCAGACCAAGTGTATCGCCTTGGGGTGCACCAGTATTATTTGTGAAGAAGAAGGGTGGAACGATACGAATGTGTATTGATTATCTCCAATTGAACAAAGTCACTATTAAGAACAAGTACCCGTTGCCACATATTGATAATCTATTTGACTAGTTGCAGGGTGCTAGGGTGTTCTCTAAGACCGACTTGAGGTCGGGGTACCATCAGTCGAAGATTCGGGTGTTCCGAAGACCGCTTTTCGGACTAGATATAGTCATTATGAGTTTATGGTGATGTCCTTCGATTTGACTAATGCCCCGACGGCGTTTATGGACTTGATGAACAAGGTGTTCAGGCCATATATTGATTCGTTTGTCATTGTCTTCATTGATGACATTTCGATCTACTCGCGCAGTAAGGAAGAGCACGAGTAGCATATGAGAGGGGTGCTTCATACCTTACGGGAACAAAAGCTATATGCTAAGTTCTCCAAATGTGAGTTTTGGTTAAATTCTATAGCATTTTTGGGGCATATTGTATCGGGCGGGGGGTATTAAAGTTGATCCCAAAAAGATCGAGGCAGTTCAGAATTGGCATCGTCCCACTTCGGTGACTGAGATCAGGAGTTTCCTAGGTTTAGCAGGTTATTATCATCGGTTCGTGGAAGGTTTTTCATCTATTGCAGAGCCTTTGACCAAGTTAACCCAGAAGGGTGCTCCGTCCGATGGTCCGATGATTGTGAGGTGAGCTTTCAGAAGCTCAAGACAACATTGACTACAACACCAGTGTTAGTATTCCCTTCTGGTTCGGGGATGTATACAGTGTATTGTGACGCTTCACGTGTTGGTTTGAGTTGTGTATTAATGTAGGAGGGGCGAGTTATTGCATATGATTCACGTCAGCTAAAGCCCCACGAGAAGAATTACCCGGTACATGATTTGGAGTTAGCTGCGATTGTTCACGCTCTTAAGATTTGGAGGCATTATCTTTATGGGGTGTCTTGTGAGGTTTACACCGATCATCGCAGTTTGCAGCATTTATTCAAGCAGAGGGACCTAAACTTGAGACAACGCATATGGCTTGAGTTACTAAAAGATTATGCTATTACTATCCAGTATCATCCGGGCAAAGCAAATGTAGTTGCAGATGCCTTAAGTAGAAAGGCGGAGAGTATGGGTAGTTTGGCTTTTATTTCAGCAGAGGAGAGTCCATTAGCTTTGGATATTCAGTCCTTGGCTAACAGACTTGTGAGGTTGGATATCTCAGAGCCCAGTCGCGTTCTTGCATGTGTTGTTGCCCAGTCGTCACTATCTGAGCGGATCAAGGCCCGCCAGTTTGATGACCCGCACTTATTGGTTCTTCGAGAAACGGTACTACGAGGTGGTTCCAAGGAGGTTACTATCGGTGAATATGGTGTTCTGCGACTCTAGGGTCCTCTGTGTGTTCCTAATGTTGATGGGCTGAGGGAAAATATCCCAGAGGAGGCACACAGTTCTAGGTATTCTATTCATCCGGGTGCCACGAAAATGTATCGTGGCCTAAGACAACATTATTGGCGGCGGCGAATGAGGAAGGACATAGTTGAGTATGTAGCTAGGTGCCTAAATTGCCAGCAAGTTAAGTATGAGCACCAGAGGCCAGGTGGCCTACTTCAGCAGATGACTATACCGGAGTGGAAATGGGAATGCATTACTATGGACTTTGTAGTTGGGTTGCCGCGGACCTTGCGGAAGTTTGATGCAATTTGGGTCATTGTCGACAGGTTGACCAAGTCGGCACACTTCATTCTGGTTGTGACTACGTATATTCAGAGAGGTTGGCCCATATTTATATTCAAGAGATAGTTCGGTTGCACGGTGTGCCAATATCTATCATATCAGATAGAGGCCCTCAGTTTACTTTGCATTTCTGGAGAGCAATACAGAGTGAATTGGGGACCCGTGTAGAGCTCAGCACAACCTTTCATCCGCAGACCGATGGGCAGTCGGAGCGGACAGTTCAAATTTTAGAGGATATGCTCAGTGCATGTGTGATTGACTTTAGAGGTCAGTGGGATCATTTCTTGCCTTTGGTCGAGTTTGCTTATAACAACATTTACCAATCCAGTATCGAGATGGCTCCATTTGAGGCTTTATATGGTAGGCGATGTCGCTCGCCATCAGATGGTTTGAGCCCGGTGAGGCTAAGTTATATGGTGCTGATTTGTTAAAAGATGCCTTGGAAAAGGTAAAGTTAATTCAGGAGTGACTTCATACAGCACAGTCCAGATAGAAGAGTTACGTGGATCAAAAAACACGTGATTTATCGTTTATGGTGGGTGAAAAAGTTCTCTTGAAGGTTTCGCCGATGAAGGGAATCATGAGATTTGGGAAAAAGCAGAAGTTGAGCCCAAGATTTATATGCCCATTTGAGGTGTTGAGACGAGTTGGGGAGGTTGCTTACGAGCTTGCTTTGCCTCCCAATTTATCGGGAGTTCATCCGGTTTTCCATGTATCTATGCTCCGGAAGTATCATGCCGACTTGTCACATGTGTTAGTCTTTAGTACAGTTCAGCTAGATAAAAGTTTGGGTTATGAAGAGGAGCCAGTTGCCATTGTTGACAGATAGGTTCGCCAGTTGAGGTCCAAGAAGATTTATGTGGTAAAAGTCCAGTGGAGTGGCCAACCAGTCGATGAAGCGACTTGGGAGACCGAGGAAGACATGCAGAGCAGATATCCACACTTATTCAGCACTACAGGTATAATTTTAAACCCGTTCGAGGATGAACGTTTGTTTAAGAGGTGGAGAATGTAACGACCCAACCGGTCGTTTTACCTCTTAGAACCTCGTTCTCCTAAATAAAACTCCCCGTATGTGATTTTACTAATTTATGACTTGCGGGATGGTTAGTTTGGGATTTGGAAGGGTTAGGGTTAAAATCGGAACACTTGGTTCCTTAGTTTACTTTAAAAAGGCCAAGTTTGACTTCGATCAACATTTTTAGAAAACTACGCCGGAATCAGGATTTGACGGTTCCAATAGGTTCGTATGATGATTTTGGACTTGGGCGTATGTTCGAATCGGATTTTGGATAACCCGGGAGCATTTCAGCGCTTAACAATGAAACTAGTTATTTGAAGGTTTTAAGGTTCTTTAAATTTGGTTTGGAGTATGTTTTGGAGAAATCGAGGTCCATTTGGAATTTCGAGCCTGGGAATAGTTCCGTATGATGATTTAAGACTTGCACGAAAAATTTGGTGTCGTTCCGAGTAATTTAAGTACGTTTCGGCGCGTTCGGAATAAGTTGAAGAATTTGAAAATTTCAAGTTGAATCAATTTGGTTTGAGGTATGATTTTTAGTTTTGATGTTGTTTTACACGTTCCGAGGGTTCGAGCGAGTCCGTTTTATGATTTCAAACTTGTCGGTATGTTCGGGCAGGGCCTCGGGTGTTAACTAGACGAGGCTCAGACCAAGTTTAGACTTAGGAGCAGCAGCTGAAGCTTCTAGCTTCTACTGCAACCGCACCTGCGCTTGGCCGGCCACAGGTGCGAGCTCGCAGAAGCGAGCCGCGAGCCACGAGCCACGAGCCGCAGAAGCGGCCAAGAGAGGGGCTCCCAGTGACCGCGGAAGCGGGGAAATGGACCGCACCTGCAAAGGCGCATGTGCGAGAAAGGCAGCGTAGGAGGGGACGGAGGTCGCAGGTGCGACACACGCACCGCAGAAGCGGTCTCACAGAAGCGAGCCGCTGGTCGCAGAAGCGAAGGAGCCGGCTAGAGGAAGGACCGCATTTGCGAGGCCCTTTCCGCAGATGTGGTTGTTGAGCCACAGATGCGGAAATCACAGAAGGCAGAATGCCATTTAAGTCGGGGCTCAGCCATTTTTTATCCCATTTTCTTCATTCTTGGGCGATTTTGGAGCTTTTTGAGAGGGGATTTCAACTAGAAACTTGAAGGTAAGTTAATTTTATATACTTTGAGTTAAATACATAGATTATGGGTAGATTATAACCTGTAAATCATGGAAATCAAGGGTTTAGATGAAAAAAACTAGGTTTTGATAAAAATGAGATTTTAACCACGAAAATGGTTATGGAATTGGATAAAAATTGTATATTTGAGTTCTTGAGATTATGGGTAACGTTTTCCTCTAAAAATTTTCGGAATCCGGGCAAGTGGGTCCGGGGTGAATTTTAGGAATTTTACCATTTTGGGTTGGGTAATTAATTTAATAGTCTAATTTCGAATTATTGAGTATGTATTAATTATTTTATATAACATTTGGATAGTTTCAGATTTTTCAGCATCAAATTGAGACTTTAACGCGACGTTGTGATCAGGAAGTGGACTTTGAAACAAGGTAAGTCTCTTGTCTAACCTTGTAAGAGGGAATTTACCCCATAGGTGATTTAAATTAATAATTATTGCTAATTATTGGGGCTACGTACGCACGAGGTGACGAGAGTCCGTGCATAGCTACTAATTATGCTATGTCCAGGTAGTTTAGGACTCAAATCATGAATTATTTATAATAATTACATCCTTTATTAATTAAAGTACTGGAATTATATTTAAAATTATTAGAGAAAAATAGTAAAAGACCGAAATTTCACATACTTGAATTTTTGTGTAAATTACTTGACTGTTAATAGAAATTTTACATCCTTATATATTAAACTTATAATATCTTCTCATTTTCGGAGGTTTATAAGAAAATGTCCTCCTTTCTTGTGGAGCGGGCCGAACGCCTCGGCAGTATAGATGCATCTATAGATCGTGTCGCACGTCCCTCGGCAGTGTACACGATACTCTGGACCGGGCCGAACGACCTCGGCAGAAATCGTGCCTAATAATAATAATTACACGATACCTTGGCATTTTATTGTAGCTTGTGAAGCTAATGGATAAATTAAAAATTTATTGAAATTGAAAGAATTAATTATTTCTTATTGTTAAGGAAATTAGTGTTGTTCACATAAATCATATTTATTTAAATATTTATATTTTAATATTATTGACCCATAGTGAGTATCAAGGTCGACCTCTCGTCACTACTTTTTCGAGATTATGCTTGATACTTACTGGGTACACGTTATTTATGTACTCATGCTACGCTTACTGCACTTTTTGTGCAGGATGTGAGAGAGGAGCTTTAGGTGGTCCTACCGGAGCGCATCCGCGATATCCCGAGGCCTAGTGGTGAGCTGCCTTTCTGAGCCGTTCTGCAGCAACTAGTACCTCTTCTTGTTTATATTCTGTCTATTTTATTTCAGACAGTATTTATAATTTTTATAAAATCTACTAGATGCTCAAATACTTGTGATACCAGGTCTTGACACACACACACTAGTAGAATTGGGGTTTGAATTATTTTCTTGGTTTTATTTAAATAGAATCTTTGATATTTTCTTAAATGTTGCAAGTAAAAAGAGTTTAATTACTCGAAAAAATTATTGAAAGAATAATTTTATGTTTAATTCACTAGTTGGTTGGCCTAGCTGTGACGTTGGGTGCCAACACGACCTATAGGTGAAATTGGGTCGTGATATCGGAGAAACGGAAAGATGACAATAATGATCCATGCATTCTTTCACGCAAGTGACAGGGCCGAGCCCGCCACATAGTAATGCACATTTTAATATGCAACCTATTCCCTCCTCACCAATATTAGCTTCTAACATTTGCTAAAAAAGTCACAATGAGGAAAGCTGCAACTAGAAACTTTGCCAAGTTCATGATTTTGTAATATAATGATGCACTTCCTCTTCTTAATTGAATATATTTGTTTTACTTGTTTGTCTAGGATGTTTGATGAAAGTAAAGTAACTTTATTTAGTATAAGGTCTTTCTGTTAATATTTAAGACAAATTACTCTATTAGGAATAGGGAGATAACCAAAGAGACGATAAGGGAGACCGAGGACCCAAAAGATAGAGTTATTAAAAATAATTTTCTCCACTTCATTAGGAGCATAAATCAATACATTTGGAGTAATTAATTAATATAGCATATTTGTTCTAGTCTCTTTCATTACTTTGCTTTTGCATAAAAAAAGCATAAAAGATACATATAGTCTCTCTAGCTAATTGCAGTATCTTGTTGAACATTCTTCCAAGCAGCTTCCCATCACCTTCGACTCTACAAATAATTTGTTAAAATATATGTCACAATTTACGTTATATAAACTTCATGACATGTCAGCAAACATAGAGAATTGTTGAAACAAAGAAAGTTAAGGAAATAATTATACCTTCTCTAAACTTGGAGCAACGTTCAATTAAACAAGTAAAATTACAGTTCAATATTTCAAGAGAAACGGGAAGTTGGCATTGTTTGAGGCAATCGTCAAGGCAATGGGGAGTTCTACTTAAGGCACATGCAAGTATACATTTTGCTTTGCAAGATATTCCATCGTCGCCAACAGCTTCATTATTTGTGGCTTCAGCACTTGCTAAAATAGGCACAATAAGGAAAACTGCCACTAGAACTTTTGTGAAATTCATGATTTGTAATATTATGCACTTCCTGTCCTTGATTGAATTTTTTTTTTACTTTGTAACTTGGATGTTTGATAAAAGCAAAGTAGCGCTATTTATAGTAAG
Organism: Nicotiana tomentosiformis; assembly: GCF_000390325.3. Taxonomy (NCBI): domain Eukaryota; kingdom Viridiplantae; phylum Streptophyta; class Magnoliopsida; order Solanales; family Solanaceae; genus Nicotiana; species Nicotiana tomentosiformis. Next base: position 97,770,795 of record NC_090813.1, on the reverse strand, counting down.
AACTCTACGTCAAATTTAAGACAAATTACAATATAATCTTATCATAAAAATTAGATTACACCAAAATAAAATTACTGGGTCAGGCCTTTCATGTTTTGCAAGTTGTGTACAGCCTGTACTATAGCTTTATCAATCAGTTCCTAGAAAATACTTACCTGTACTTTTTGTTTATACCAAAACGAATAATTTAACTCTTAACCGTTAAAATTAAAGTAATATTACACATTACTTAACCCTGAATAAGTTATAGATGTGTGTATAAACGACATATCTAAAATTTATTAATTTGGTATAAATATCGAGCGCGAGTAAGTTTTTACGATGCGCGTCCCCTGTCAATTTGCGGCATTCCTTGTTCTTCAGTAAAGTTTCAAAGAGTATAAGTGTTATTTGAGCAACTAAATTAATTTACTTGGAATATATTATCCCTTATCAAACTGATCACGATTAAGAGCCATCTTGTTCTTCTCTTCTTTAGAAGACTTGTAATTAAGGGAGATAGGAATTACTTGATGACGGGGTTGTTGCTTCAAAATATATTGCTGTTGGAATTAAACAAAGATTAGTATTTCTAAATTGTTTAAAATTTGATATCTGCTAGTAACATTTATTCATGTCTAAGAGACAGAGACTCTAAATAGATTCGTGTTCGAGATCATATCATACAAAAATTTTGAGATTTTTTACTCGCATGTCAATTTGAGCTAAATTTGATACCCTTAGTTCTACCCCACTTTATGGTTTGCTGCCTTCCTTAACAAACCCTTGACTGTCCTTTGCACAACCTTTTTTGTTCGACCTTTGGCGTAATAGGACTTCTAGAGGCGCTTTTCGTAAAAAAAGATGGATTTATTTTTTTGTTTGACATTTGGATTACAGTAATAGGAATCAGTCTTTTATACACACATCTATAGTTGATTCATGGTTAAGTAACATGTGTATATTATTACTTTAACTTTTAACTATTAGTGTAACGACCCGACCGGTCGTTTTGAGTTCTAGCGTATCGTTCAGCGGGCTGAGGCCCTGAGCACCTTCACTTCAGGTATTATGACTTGTACGCGTGGTCGGAATTTAAGTTCGGGAAGTTCGGAGTTGATTTGGAAAGAAAATTCTAATTTCGAAAGCCTTAAGTTGGAGGAATTGACTAAAGTGTGAGTTTTTAGTAAACGACCTCGGAATCTGGATTTGAAGGTTCCAACAGGTTCGTATGATGATTTTTGACTTGGGCGTATGTCCGGATCGGATTTTGAATGACCCGGGAGCATTTTGGCGCCTATTATGGAAGTTGGAATTTTGAAAGAATTTCATGAAAATTGGGTTGAGGTGTATTTCAATGTTATCGATGTCCGTTTGGGATTCCGAGCCTGGGAATAACTCCGTATGGTGATTCTGGTATTGGGAGCATGTCCGGAAGTGGATTTGGAGGTCCGTAGGTCATTTCGGGGTCATTTGGCGAAAGTTAGAAATTTGAAGGTTTTGGAGAGTTTGACCGGGAGTGAAATTTTTGATATCGGAGTCGGATTCCGATTCAGGGAGTTGGAGTAGGTCCATAATATCAAATGTGACTTATATGCAAAATTTGAGGTCAATCCGACGTGATTTGATAGGTTTCGGCATCGATTGTAGAAGTTGAAGTTTCAAAGTTCACTAAGTTTGAATTGGAGGGTGATTCGTATTTTTAGCATTTTTTGATGTGATTTAAAGGCTCGACTAAGTTCGTGATGTGTTTTGGGACGTGTTGGTATATTTGGTTGAGGTCCCGAGGGCCTCGAGTGAAATCCGGATGGTTAACGGATCGAGTTTGGACTTGGATGAAATGCTGAGGCAGCTGATACCTGGTGCAATCGCACCTGCGTGAAAAAGGGTCGTAGGTGCGAGCTCACAGGTGCGAGCCACGAGTCGCAAGTGCGAAGGAGAGGAGGCTGGTCAGTAACCGCAGGTGCGAAAAATTTGGGCGCACCTGCGAAGGCGCAGGTGCGAAGTGGGCAACACAGGAGCGGGCGATGGGCACAGGTGCGACGCATGGACCGCAGAAGCGGACGCACAGATGTGCTACATGGAGCGCAGATGTGGGAATGTTGGAATACTTGGATTATGTAAGGATTTAGACATGAAAATTGGTAAAAATTTGGGATTTTGAAGAAAAACTAAGAAATTAGTATTCTTGGATTTGATCACGAATTTGAGCGTGAAATTGAGAATAAATTATATATTTGAGTTCGTGAGGTTATGAGTAAAGTTTATCTTCAAAAAGGTTTGGAATCCGGACACGTGGGCCCGAGGGTGCTTTTATTGACTTTTCGAGCGGAGTTGGAAATTGTTATAAATTGATTAATTATGAGTATTAGAGCATATTTTGATTGAGTTGCATCTTATTTGACTAGTTTTGAAGCGTTGGACATCAGTTTGAGTTGCTGGAAAGGTTTTGGAGCCGGTTATGGAATTTTGGAGCGAGGTAAGTCTCCTTTCTAACCTTGTAAGAGGGAATTAACCCCATAGGTGAATTGATTAAATATGTGCTTCTACATGAGGGGGCTACGTACACATGAATTGACGAGAGTCCGTACGTAGCTACTAGCTATGCCTATGTCCGGGTAGTTTTAGGTTTACATCCTGCCTTGTTGATATTGTTATTTGATTTGTGGTTACTATTTGCCTTGAAAAGAAGCAAGATTGAGGTTTGCGTATTAATTGACTTGAGAAGAATTTAAATTGAGAAAATTAAGTTTTCAAAAAGTTTTCATTAAGACTTTGTATTTTCGATAAGAAATTTAGGAATATTATAATAAATTAATAAATTATATTTGACCGCGTCGCATGTATGATCTGCGAGCGGGGTAAGAGCTTCAAGTCGAATTGTCTTTATTTTGAAAAGAATCAAGAAAAGGATTATGATTTACCGATAAATTTATATTTGACCGCGTCGCATGTATGATCCGCGAGCAGGGTAATAGATGCATGATTTATTGATAAATTTATATTTGACCGCGTCGCATGTATGATCCGCGAGCGTGGTAATAGATGCATCTATGGTTCGTGTCGTTCGACCCTCGGCAGTGCATAGTTTATATTTATTTGTTGGATCGGGCTGTACGACCTCGGCATGACTTGCGCATGATTGTATTAATTGCTTCGAAAATTATAATAATTGATACTGCTTCATTGGCCGGAGATATAAATTGTTAAACGATGAAAATGAATTTGGAGAAATTTCTTATTAACAAAAGAATTGTTTACTTATTTCATGATATTGGGCTTACAATCGTTCTACGTGATCCATGTTTAATTATATCATTAGTGTATTAATTATAGCCCATAGTAAGTGTCCGAGTAGACCCCTCGTCACGACTCCCCGAGGTTAGGCAGGATACTTACTGGGTACGCGTTGATTTACGTACTCATACTACACTTGCTGCACGTTTTTGTGCCGGTATATATATGTCTAGAGGCATAGTGGGCGCATAGGCGCGATCATTGCGGGGACTTAGGTGAGCTGCACTCTCTACTACGATCCGCAGCCAACAGTGTCTCCTTCAGAATATTTATATTTCTCCTGTCCAGGATTTGTATTCCGGACAGATGTATTTCATTTTCCTTCCTTATTGATACTCATGCACTGGTGACACCGGATTTTGGGGTGATTATGAGTTGTCCTGTATTGAACTTGTTGAAAACATTATTATTTATCTTGTAAATTTCATCTTTTACTATTTAATTGAAGGAAAATATGATTTTAAAATATTAAAAACGAGAACCAAATTGAGTATTTATTGTTGGCTTGCCTGACAACGATGACCGGCGCCATCAAAACCTTTAAAAGATTTTGAGTCGTGACAATTAGAGTTAATTTATTCATATTGGTACAAGCACGAAGTACAGGTAAGTATTTTTTGGGAATCGAGTGATACAGCAACAATACAGGCTTTACACATCTTTTAAAACATGAAAAGCCTGACCCAATAATTTATTTGGGTGTAATCTAATTCTTTGGATCAGATTATAGTGTAATTTGTCTTAAATTTGGCATAGAGATCTTACTATAATTAGCACTACTTTGCTTTCATCAAACATCCAAGTTACAAAGTAAAAAAAGAAAATTCAATCAAGGACAAGAAGTGCATCATATTACAAACCATGAATTTCACAAAAGTTGTAGTGGTAGTTTTTCTCATTGTGACTATTTTAGCAAATGCTGAAACCACAAATAATGAAGTTGTTGGCGACGATGGAATATCTTGCAAAGCAAAATGTATACTTGCATGTGCCTTAAGTAGAACTCCACATTGCCTAGACGATTGCCTCAAACAATGACAACTTCCCGTTTCTCTTGAAGTATTGAACTGTAATTTTACTTGTTCAATTGAACGTTGCTCCAAGTTTAGAGAAGGTACAATCCTTTCCTTAACTTTCTTTATTTCAACAATTCTCTATATTTGCTGGCATGTCATGAAGTTTATATAACGTAATTTGTGACATATATTTTAACAAATTATTTGTAGATTCGAAGCTGATGGGAAGCTGCTTGGAAGAATGTTCAACAAGATATTGCAATTAGCTAGAGAGACTATATGTATCTTTTATGTTTCTTGTTTTGTAAAAGCAAAGTAATGAAAGAGACTAGAACAAATATGATGTACTGATTACTCCAAATATATTGATTTATGCTCCTAATGAAGTGGAGTAATATTTTTGACAACTTTATTCTTTGAGTCTTCATTCTCCTTATCGTCTCTTTGGTCATCTCCCTATTCCTAATAAAGAGAAAAGGGTTAATTTTTATATCAATGCATCATTTAATCTCATTTCTATGAGGCTAGATATCTAATATAATGCTAATAAAACTCGTTTGATGCACGATCTGTTGATCATTGTCGCGCAATATATATATATATATATATATATATATATATATATATATATATATATATATATATATATATATATATATATATATATATTGAAGGGCAATCGTTAATAATGGGCTCATTAGTGTCATTCCGTTACTTGGACTAAAATTGCTCTCCCCCGGACTGGGAGGTATTTACCTCATCCTGATCACAAGGAGAGGTTCACTATGATGCCGGTATGGAACAAATAAAAGATTAGGATAGTCAGGATAACCTATTTCAACATCAGATGATCCACATTTGATCATGAATTACCAATAAGTCTAAATTTGATTCTTTCTGTGTCGATGTCTCAGCGGTTATTGGGATAGAGTTTAAATTCGTAGGAGCTTTTAAGTCATAATGAGAGCTTTGGGAAATCACTTGGCAAGTCTTCATCATAGATAGAAGGAAGAATAAGGGAGAAGATCTTATATAAAAGAAGTGATACGATTCCAAAAGATGGTCAAAATATTTTTGATTTTACCGTCTCCCTTGCTACTTACACTTTGCCTTTGGTCTTTATTTTTTCCAGATCTTTGACTATCTTCCGAAGCAGAAGCAAGAAAAAAGTTGATGTGTATGCGACATCTTACCTCTATTTTACCCTTTTTATTTGATAATCGATTGATCCCTGAGGTCTAGTTGGGCACAGTTTGAAATACAGATAATAACCTGTTTGATATTATATTTCGTCATGGGAGGATTCAAACTCGTGATATGCCTAACTCACACATCACTTATTGTCTTTTTGACATCATTATCCCTATCATTTTTGTCGGTACATTACTAGTTTGTGATCGAAGCTTAAGTGATCAAATTTATTGGTTGTTTCACTATGTGTGATGACCCAATAGGCCATCTTTAATTTTAAACATTCATTTTTGTGCTCTGATACCAACTTGTCACTATCCGAAATTCTCACCTTCGGGACCGTGATGACGCCTAACATTTCACTTGCTAGGCAAGCCAACGTTAGAATATTTTAAATAATTTTTAACAATTCACCTTAATTATATAGTAAAGAAACCAACAATCGGAATAATATTTGAATTTAAATGTGAAAACCAAAAATAATACGATGTCTAAATACCATTCAAGAACTGGAATCACAAGTGCACGAACTTCTAGAATAATACTAATAAGGGTCTGAATAAAAATGAAGTTGTCTGAATGAAAGCACACAGCTAAGATAAAGTAGAAGGGGACTTCAGAGCTGCGAACGTCGTGCAACTATACCTCAAGTCTCCTCTGATAGCTGAATACGAGCAAATCTACAGTACGCCGCTGGGACCAACTTTGGTATCTGTACAAGAAGTGCAGACTGTAGTATGAGTACAACCAATTCCATGTACTCTGTAAGTGCCGAGCCTAACCTCGACGAAGTAGTGACGAGGCTAAGGCAAGTCGCTTACATTAACCTGTACGCAATAATAATAATAATAATAATAATAATAATAATAATAATAATAATAATAATAATAATAATAATAATAATAATAATAATAATAATAACAGGAAAAGAAGTAAGACCGGTAAATTATATCAATAATTGAAGTCAATTTAGCAGTCATAAACCTTCAATTAATTTTCGTTGCGGTGTGTAACCCGTTCCAACAATATAAACTTAGAATAAAGTTCGTTGCGGCGTGTAACCTGATCCAACAATATAATCTTTCAATAAATCCGTTGTGGCGTGCAATCCGCTCTAACAATATAAACTTAAAATAAATCTGTTGCGACGTGTAACCTGTTCCAATAATATAAACTTAAAATAAATTCGTTGCGGCGTGCAACCTGCTCCAACAATATAAATTTAAAATAATTCCGTTGCAGCGTGCAACCCGCTCCAATAATATAATTTAATAACTTTTAAATGTAAAAAGAATTCTCGAATAAGTACCACATTCAATAAGAAATTATTAGGCAACAAGGCATACAATGATTATGATTTATTTAGGAAACAAATAATGACAAGTAGCAATTAATTGTGAAAATCAGGGAGAAAATAAGTAATTTAATATTTAATATGTTAAATGTCAAGTAGCAATTAAGACACATAAGTCAAATAAGCAGGTCGCAATTATAGCATGAATTCAAGATATAATATTGAATATGAGAGAAATAATTAATATAATAATTAATTATGATTTAAAATGATTTATGATTTTCAGATAAATACGCAAACAATCAATTTGACGACGTATAGGCGCTCGTCACCTCGCCTATACATTGTTACACATAAAATTAACGTAACAAATAATTCAAGGGTTCTATTTCCTCAAGTTAAGGTTAACCACGACACTTACCTTGCTTCGCAGTTCAAGTGATCACTCGACCACGGCTTTTTCTTTCGAATTATTCTCCAAACCAACCAAACCTAGCAATTTATTTACCAACAATTCAATTTGAGCTTTAGAAATTATTCACAATTCGAAAGAGACTTAATTTAAGTCATTTTCAGAAAAGTCAACGTGGGTCCCATTTTTTGAAACCCGACAAAAAATTACGGAATCCAAATACCCATTCTGATACGAGTTCAACCATACAAAAATTATCAAATTCCGGCATCAGATTGCCTTTCAAATCTTCATTTTTCATTTTTGGAAGATTTTACAAAAATCTGATTTTCTTCAATTAAATTCACGGACTCATGATGTAAATGAGTATGGAATTATGAAATTTAATCAATATAGGATAAGGAACACTTACCCATTTCGAATTTGTTAAAACCCCTCTGAAAATTGCCCAAACCGAGCTCCCCAACTCTATTTTTGTCAAAAATGGCAAAAAACCCCGTTTATAGAGCCTCTGCTATTTCGAGCGCCACAAGTAGCGTGGGGCGCTGCCTGTGTCACAGTTTCTAGAACCCCAACAATTCCCAGCGCCAGGGCTAGCACTCCATGCTACCCTGGGCGCTGGCGGTGACGGAAAATATTTTTTGACATGGAAATGGGCATAACTCTCTTATACGATATCCAAATTCGATAATTCATTTTGCTATGACTCCAAAATTTCAATATGGATCTAATGCTTCAATCAAAATTGTATTTTGAGCTCATTTTCTTAATATGATATAACTTATTCTTGAAGAAACGACGTCGAAACATTCTAGAATATCCAAATTAAATTCTGGTAACCATCCAAAATCCACCCGAGGCCCTCGGGACCTCAATCAAATATACCAACAAATCATACGAACTTACTCGGGGGTCTCAAATCATATCAAATAACGTCAAAATTATAATTCACGCCTCAATTCGTACTTATGAGTTTTAAACTTTTTCACATTACAAAAACCGTGCCGAAATGTATTAAATAAATCCGGAATGATTTCAAATTTGACGCACAAGTCATAAATGACATAACAGAGCTATTCCAACTTTCAAAATCTCAATCCGAGTCCGATATCGATAAAGTCAAATTCACGGTCAAACTTTGGAAATTTCTAGTCTTTAGATTTCTAGTTTCCATTAAATGGCGATAATTCGAGGTAGGGACCTCCGAATTCGATTCCGGGCATACCCCAAGTCCCAAATCATGATACAGACCTACCAGAATAGTCAAAATACTGATCTGGGTCCGTTTGCTCAAAACGTCGACCGAAGTCAACTCAAATGAGTTTTGACGTTCCATTTCACATTTTAATCAATTTTTCACATAGAAACTTTTCGAAAAAATTTACGGACTACGCCCGCAAGTCGAGGGATGCTGAAGGGTTCTATTCGAGGTCTCAGAACACAAATAAATGTTTAAAATTAAATATGACATATTGGGTCATCACATTCTCCACCTCTAAAATAAATGTTCGTCCTCGAACGTAATTAGAAAATTACCTGAGCTGGTGAAAAGGTGTGGATATCTACTTCGCATGTCCGACTTGGACTCCATGGTAGTTGCCTCAATCGACTGACCTCTCCATTGCACCCGAACTGAAGAATAACTCTAAGACCTTAACTTTCAGACATGCTGAGCTAGAATAGCTACCGGCTCCTCCTCGTAAGTCAAATCCTTCTCCAATTGGACTGAGCTGAAATCTAATACATAGGAGCGGATCACCATGATACTTCCCGAGCATAGACACATTAAACACCGGATGAACTGCTGATAAACTAGGTGGTAGTGCAAGCCTGTAAGCTACTTCACCTACCCTTTTAAGAATTTCAAAGGGTCCGATATACCTAGGGCTTAACTTGCCCTTCTTTCTGAACCACATTACACCCTTCATAGGTGAAACCCAGAACAATACTCTTTCTCCTGCCATGAATGCAACGTCACGAACTTTATGGTATGCATAACTCTTTTGCCTAGACTGAGCTGTGTGAAGTCGATCCTGAATAATCTTGACCTTATCCAAGGCATCCTGTACCAAATCAGTACCCAACAACCGAGTGTCACGACCCGAAATTCCCACCTTCACGACCGTGATGACACCTAACATTTCACTTGCTAGGCAAGCCAATGTTAAGAAAAATCTTAACCATTTTTAAACAAATCAATTTAAGCGGAAGTGAATTACTGAAATAAAGTGCGGAAGACCACAACAACCGAATCATCAAAATACATCCCCGAATCTGGTGTCACAAGTGCACGAGCTACTAGGATAATACAAATAATGGTCTAAATAAAATTCAAGTTGTTTCAAAGATAATACACAACTAAGATAAGATATAAGGGGACTTCAGAACTACGGGCGTTGTGCAGTTATACCTCAAGTCTCCTTTAGGTAGCTGAATCCGAGCAAGTCAATGGTATGCCACTAAGACCAACTTCAAAATCTGCACAAGAAGTGCAGAGTATAGTATGAGTACAACCGACCCCATGTACTCCGTAAGTGTCGAGCCTAACCTCAACGAAGTAGTGGCGAGGCTATGATAAGACACCTACGTAAATAACCTATACAAGTATATATAAATACGAAACAACAATAACACAATAAATAACAATTTATAGATTTGGGAGGGAACATGCGAAGGGGAATGATATAGAAATTTCAGCAGGAGAAGTGTCACGTAGTAGCCAATTAATTCATCAACAATAAAATGAGCAACTGATAATAGAAAAATGGCACGGCACCACCCTTCATTCTTTTACTCTCATTCCTTCCATAATTTGATAAATAAATAATAATAATTGGTACGGCAACACCCTTCGTGCTTTAGCTCTCTTTTGACACGGCATCACCCTTCGTGCTTTTACACTCTCTGAAAATGGCACGATATCACCCTTCATGCTTTTACACTCAAAAATGACACGGCAACACCCTTCGTACTTTTACACTCTTTCTCACCATGACAATGATAGTATAAATAATAAAAATGGCACGCCATCACCCTTCGTGCTTTTACACTCTTTCTCACCATATTCAACAATAATTAAATCAATAAAAATTTCATGAATAATGATCAAATAATCAATAATAAACCTAAGCAGGAATATCTTAATTAAATAAGCAATTATTCAAAATGAAATAAATTCCTCCAGCATGCTTTGACTCAACCATAACGCATAAGTACTCGTCACCTCACATATACGTTGTACCCGCATATTAAATCACATAGCAAATAGACAAATAAATCCTATTACCTCAAGTCAAGGTTAACCACGATACTTACCTCGCCTTGCAACCAACTCAAGATTCCAATAAACCGTTGCCTCACGAATTCGTGTCTGAAATCCTCAAATCTAGTCATAAACAATTCAATATAATCAATACAAATACTAGAAATTGTTTCCATATGAATTTACTAATTTTTCGGATTAAAATTTAAAATTCATTTAAAAAATTGACAGTGGGACCCATATCTCGAATCCAAACTCACGTAAACCAAATACCCGTCCCGATACGAGTTCAACCATATAAAAATTATTGAATTCCGACATCAGATTGGCTTTCTAATCTTCATTTTACATTTTTGAAAGATTTTATAAAAATCCCAATTTTTTCCATCTAAATCCGAAATAAACAATGAATATTGACATGGATTTATGAAATATAATCACTTTCAGATATAGAATACTTACCTAAGTCGAAATCGTGAAAAATCTCTTTGGAATCGCCTAAATCGGAGACTCAAAACTCAAAAATGAGTAAAAATGGTTAACTCCCGTTTTTAAGCACTATGTCTAGCATTTTTCGCATTTGCGGACTTATTTTCGCACCTACGGACTCACATTTGCGAGACAAAGATAGCATTTGTAAAATAGGGTAGCCTGTCTAGTGGCCGCATCTGCGCCCAGAAATATCGCACCTGCGACATCGCAGAAGCACACCAGGGACCGCAAAAGCGGTCTGCCTCGCAGAAGCGGCTCGCCCATTGCGGAAGCGGTTGCGCACATGCACAAAATTTTCCGCAGAAGCGGAGCTCAGCAGGGCTTTCCAATGTCATAGAAGCGACTGGAATTCCGCAGGAGCGACCACGCACTTGTGCAACGAATGTCGCAGGTGCGACGCACCAGAACTGTGTAGCAGGTTCCAATTGCTCTGTGGCTTGTCCGAAACTCATCCGAGCTACTCGGTACCTCGTCCGAATATTCCAACAAGTCCATAAACATAATACGGACTTACTCGGAGTCTCAAATCACATCAAATAACATCGAAATTACAATTCACACCTCGATTCGAACTTTTGATTTTTCAAACTTTTCACTTTACAAAACTCATGCCAAAACATATTAAACGAATCCGGAATGACTTCAAATTTGGCACACAAGTCATAAATGACATAACAGAGCTATTTCAATTTTCGGAATAGCAATCCCACTTCCATATCAATAAAATCAAATCAGTGGTCAAACTTTGGAAACCTTTAGCCTTTAGATTTCTAGTTTCAGTTAAATAGCAATAATTTGTACTAGGGACCTCCGAATTTGATTCCGGGCATACGCTCAAGTCTCAAATCACGATACGACCTACTGGAACTGTCAAAACACTAATCCGGGTCTGTTTGCTCAAAATTATGACCAAAGTCAGCTCAGCTGAGTTTTAAAGCTTTATTTCACATGTTAATTAATTTTTCATATAAAAACTTTCCGGAAAATTATTTTGTCTGCGCACGCAAGTCAAGGAATGATGAATAGTTCTTTTCGAGGTCATAAATCACAGAAATGAATGTTTAAATTAAAGATGACATTTTGGGTCATCCCATTCTCTACCCCTAAAATAAACGTTCGTCCTCGAACGGAATTAGAAAAGTACCTAAGCTGGTGAAAAGGTATGGATATTTACTCCGCATGTCCGACTCGGACTCCCAGGTAGCTGTCTTAATTGATTGACCTCTCCATTGCACCCGAACTGAAGGATAACTCCTAGACCTCAATTGTTGGGCCTGTCGGGCTAGAATAGCCATCGGCTCCTCCTCATAAGTCAAATCCTTGTCCAATTGGACTGAGCTAAAATCTGACACATGGGACAAATCACCCTTATATTTCCGGAACACAGACACATGGAACACTGGATGAATTGCTGATAAACTAGGCGGTAATGCAAGCATGTAGGCTACTTCACCCACCCTTTCGAGAATTTCAAAAGGTCCAATATACCTAGGGCTCAACTTGCCCTTCTTCCCAAACCTCATTACACCTTTCATAAGTGAAACCCGGAGCAATACTCTTTCTCCAACCATGAAGGCAACATCACGAACTTTACGGTCAACATAACTCTTTTGCCTAGACTGAACTGTGCGTGGTAGATCCTGAATAATCTTGACCTTATCCAAAGCATCCTGTACCAAATCGGTACCCAATAATAGAGCCTCTCCCGGTTCAAACCATCCAACTAGCGAACGACATTGTCTTCTTTATAATGCTTTATATGGAGCCATCTGATGCTCGTACTTCACTTGTTAACAATTTAGACACCGAGCTACATATGAAACAATATCCTTCTTCATTTTCCTTCACCAATAATGTTTCCACAAATCTTGATACATTTTGGCGGCACCCGGATGAATAGAATACCGGGATCTGTGGGCCTCTTCAAGAATTAATTCACAAATCCCATCCACATTAGGCACACAAATATGACCCTGTATCCGCAGAGCTCCATCTTCACCCACAGCAACCTACTTGGCACCACCGTGCCGTACCGTGTCCTTAAGGACAAGTAAATGAGGATCATCATACCGCCGCTCTGTGATACGCTCATATAAAGAAGACCGAGCAACTGTACAAGATAGAACCCAACTGGGTTTTGAAACATCTAACCTCACGAATTGATTAGCCAAAGTCTAAACATCTGCAACTAACGACCTCTCACCAACCGGACTATACGCAAGACTATCCATACTCACAACCTTTCTACTCAAAGCATCGTCCACCACATTGGCCTTTCCGGGGTGATACAAAATGGTGATATCATAGTTTTTCAACAACTCCAACCATCTTCTCTGCCTCAAATTGAGATCTTTTTTCCTGAACAGATACTCTAGGCTACGATAATCAGTGAATACCTCACACGAAACACCGTAAAGGTAATGCCTCCAAATCTTCAGTGCATGGACAATGGCTGCAGATTCTAAGTCATGGACAGGATAATTCTTCTCGTGAACTTTCAACTACCACGATGCATATGCAATCACCCTACCATCTTGCATCAATACTGCACCAATCCCAATGCGAGATGCATCACAATACACCGTGTAAGATCCTGAACCTGTGGGTAATACCAACACCGGTGCTGCGGTCAAAGTAGTCTTGAGCTTCTGAAAGCTCAACTCACACTCGTCTGACCATCTGAATGGGGTACCCTTCTGGGTCAATTTGGTCAATGGAGATGCAATAGATGAAAACCTGTCACGACCCAAATACCTAACCAGTCGTGATGGCGCCTATCGTGGAACTAGGCAAGCTGACATTCTCAATATGCTTTCAATATATGACGTAAGTGAGCTAAATCAATTAAATTAACTGAAGGTTTACATAATAACGAAGTAAAAACCCAAAACACAAGTGCGGAATGATAGTCCGACATCGGGGTGTCACTAAGTCATGAGCATCTAGCAACCAATCTAGAAACAAAGTCTACTGCAGTCTGTGCCAAGTGCCAATACAAGAGAGAAAAGATAATAAGAAAGGAGAAACAAGGACCGCGGATGCCGACAGCTACCTCATAAGTCTCCAATAATCAGCTCGCGCATGAACTCAGCGACCGCCAAAATCGTACACATCTGGATCTGCACATGAAGTGCAGGGTGTAGTATGAGTACAACCAACTCAGCACGTAACAAAATTAAATAAGGAACTGAGAAGCAGCGACGAGCTATAAAAATTACAGATCATTTCATAGGTTTTCAGTGAAGAGTGAACATGCTTTCAAATCCGGTGGTATAAGTTAAATCAGTTCAAGCTCAAGTGAAACAGTATGAATCTTCCAGAAATTTCACAACAACAACAGATAATAACTAAGCGCAACAATAAATAAAAGCAAGTACAACATCTTAAGGCAGCAGTCACTCAACTCATCTCAACAGCTCATACTCTCGGCTCTCAACCCTAAATACACACTCACAATAGGTACCTGCGCTCACTGGGGGTGTACAGACTCTGGAGGGGCTCCTTTAGCCCAAGCGCTATGTTGCTGCGACGCGTAGCCCGATCCAATATTGTTGCGGCATGCAACCCGATCCAATATTGTTGCGGCGTGCAACCCGATCCAATATATATATATATATATATAGTCCGAAGGCTTATTACGACGTGCAAACCGATCCATATACCTCACAGATCGCAGCTCGGCACTTAGGCCCTATCTCAGTCACTAACCTCTCCAGCCCTTCGGGCTCATAGAATATCATAATAATCAGCCCAAACAGAGAATACAACAAGTATCAACAAGAAATGAGAGGAAAGAGAGATAAAATACACAAGTAAGACTGTGACTGAGTACAAGACAACAATTAACAGTGAATTCAACAAGTATACGACCGTTACGGGTCCCAATAGTAATATTATATGGCCTAACATGGTTTCTAACATGAAAGGCAGTCAATTGTTTAAAGACAAGAAAAAACAAGTAATAACAATGGCTATTCGACTTTACAATCTTACGGGACGGACCAAGTCACAATCCCTCACGATGCACGCTCGCACGCCCATCACCTAGCATGTGAGTCACCTCCAAATATTCACATCAAACCAAATCTCGGGGTTTCATCTTAAAACCAGATTTAAGACTGTTACTTACCTCAACCGTGCAGAAATCCTACTCCGAAATGCCTTTGCCTCTCGAATCGGCCTCCAAATGCCCCGAATCTAGCCACAAACAGTACGAGATAACCAATATTGGCTAAAAGGATCAGTTCCACAAGAAAACTACTAAAGTATAGTCCAAAATCCGAAATCGGCTTAACCCGCCTCCCCGGGCCCACGTTTTGAAACCCGACGAAAGTTACAAAACCTGAAAGCCCATTCACTCACGAGTCTAACCATACCAAATTTATCAAAATCCGACCTCAATTGCCCCTCAAAAAACCCCAAAATTCACTCTTCATTTCCCAAGCCCTAATCTCCCAAATCTCACCTCAAACACTTACCAACTAGGTGTAAAATCAGTGGGGAAATACCATTAGTGAAGATAAATAGGCACAAGGAACTTACCTCAGTGATTACTCCGAAATCTCTCTCAAAATTCCCAAAATTCGAGCTCAAAAATGATGAAAATGGTGAAAAATCTTGAAGTGTTCTATTTATAGGTTCTGCCTAGATTTCTCGCACATGCGGCTCCATTTCTGCATCTGCAGAGCCGTATATGCGGGCAAAGCCCCACTTCTATGGAAAACTCCCTACACACTGCCTCCGCTCCTGCGATCAAGTGACCGCATCTGCGCTCTTCGCTGGTGCGGGAACTACGTTGCACCTACGGTCCAAACTCGCACCGACGCCCCTAAATCCGCTTCTGCGACCATCGCAGGTGCGGGAATTCCATCGCACTTGCGTCCTCTGCCCAGTAGCAGCAGCTTCAGCTGCAATCCCTCAACTCTCATCAAGCCGTTAACCACCCGAAATCACGCCGAGGCCTCCGGGACCTCAACCAATCATACCAACAAGTCATATAACCCCATGCAAACTTAGTCGAATCTTCGAATCACTCAAGACAACATCAAAACACCAATTACACCCGGATACAAGCCAAAAGAACTTCTAAACTTTCAAATTTCACAAACGACGCCGAAACCTACCAAACCATGTCCGATTGACCTCAAATTTTACACACAAGTAAAAAATGACACCACAAACCTATTCCAACTTCCAGAAATCCAATCCGACCCTGATATCAAAATTTCCACTACCGGCCAAAATTGCCAAAATTTTAACTTTCGCCAATTCAAGCCTAATTCTACTACGGACCTCCGAATCACATTCCAGACTCGCTCCTAAGTCCAAAATCACCCAACGGAGCTAACAAAACCATAAAAATTCAAATCCGAGGTCGTTTTCCCAAAAGTCGACATTCGGTCGACTTTTCTAACTTAAACATCCAATTAAGAGACTAAGTATCTCAATTCACTCCAAAACCACTGCGAACCCGAACCAATCAACCCGGTAAGACATAATACAGCTTAAAGCACAAAATAAGCAGAAATGGAGGAAGCGGGGCTATAATTCTCGAAACGACGGGCCGGGTCGTTACATCCTCCCCCTCTTAAACAAATAGGTGAGGATATTTGCTCCGCATCTCCCGCTCGGTCTCCCAAGCAGTCTCCTCCACAGGCTGACCTCTCCACTGCACCTTCATTGAAGTTATATCCTTTGACCTCAACTTCCGAACCTGTCGCTCCAAAATAGCCATCGGCTCCACATCATAAGTCATATCACCATCCAACTGAACCGTGCTAAAATTCAAAATATGGGACGGATCGCTGATATATTTTCGGAGCATAGAAATATGAAATACTAGATGCACACTCGACAAGCTAGATGGCAAGGCAAGCTTGTAGACCCCTCCTCGAACGGGTCTAGAAACATACCTGGAGTCTCAAATAGGTGTGGATATCTGCTCTGCATCTCCCGGTCGGTCTCCCAAGTGGTCTCCTCCACAGGCTGACCTTTCCACTGCACCTTCACTGAAGTTATATCCTTTGACCTCAACTTCCGAACCTATCGCTCCAAAATAACCACCGGCTCCACATCATAAGTCATATCACCATCCAACTGAACCGTGCTAAAATTCAAAATATGGTACAGATCGCCGATATATTTCCGGAGCATAGAAACATGAAATACTGGATGCACACTCGACAAGCTAGATGGCAAGGCAAGCTTGTAAGCCACCTCCCCGATCTTCTGAAGTACCTCAAAAGGCCTAATGAACCAAGGGCTCAACTTGCCCCTCTTCCCAAACCTTATAACACCCTTCATGGTTGATACCTTCAGCAGAACTTTCTCCCCGACCATGAAAGACACATCACAGACCTTCCTGTCAGCATAGCTCTTCTGCCTAGATTGCGCCGTGCGAAGCCGCTCTTGAATCAATTTCACCTTGTCTAATGCATCCTAGACCAATTCTGTACCCAAGAGCCTAGCCTCGCTCAGCTCAAACCATCCCAACGAATATCTATACCGCCTCCCATATAAAGCCTCGTATGGAGACATCTGAATGCTCGACTGATAACTGTTGTTATATGCAAACTCCGCGCGCGGCAGAAACTGGTCCCATGAACCCCCAAAATCAATGACACAAGCGCATAACATGTCCTCCAATATCTGGATAGTACGCTCGGAATGTCCGTCCGTCTGAGGGTGAAAGGTTACGCGCAACTCAACCTGAGTACCCAACTCTCACTGCACGGCCCTCCAAAACTGCGATGTAAACTGTGTGCCTCTATCTGAAATGATGGAAATTGGCATACCATGAAGGCGAACAATCTCTCAGATGTAAATCTCAGCCAACTGCTCTGAAGAATAAGTTGTACCAATTGGAATGAAATGTGCGGATTTGGTCAGCCGATCCACAATCACCCAAATAGCATCGAACTTCCTTGAAGTCCGTGGGAGCGGAACTATGAAATCAATGGTGATCCGCTCCCACATCCACTCTGGGATCTCTAACCTCCGAAGCAAGCCACCCGGTCTCTGATGCTCACACTTAACCTGCTGACAGTTGAGACACCGAGCCACAAACCCAACTATATCCTTCTTCATCCTCCTTCACCAATAGTGATGTCTCAAATCCTGGTACATCTTCGCGGCACCCGGATGAATGGAATACCGCGAGCTGTGGGCCGCCTCAAGAATCAACTCCCGAAGCTCATCCACACTGGGCACACATATCCGGCCCTGCATCCTCAATAAGCCGTCATCCCCAATAGTCACATCCCTAGCATCACCTCGTCGAACCCTTTCCTGGAGGATGAGAAGATGGGGGTCATCATACTGACGCTCCCTGATACGATCATAAAGAGAAGACCTAGAAACCATACAAGCCAATACCCGACTCGGCTCCGAAATATCCAATCTGAAAAGCTGGCTAGATAAGGCCTGAACATCTAATGCCAAAGGTCTCTCTACTGCTGGAAGATACGCTAAACTCCCCCAAACTCTCCGCCCGATGACTCAAGGCATCGGCCACCACATTGGCCTTCCCGGGATGGTACAAAATGGTGATATCATAGTCCTTGAGAAGCTCCAACCACCTCTGCTGACGCAAGTTAAGATCCTTCTACTTGAACAGATGCTGCAAACTTCGGTGATCAGTGTAGATCTCACAATGAAACCCATACAAATTAGTGCCGCCAAATCTTCAAGGTGTGAACAGTAGCTGCTAACTCAAGATCATGGACATGATAGTTCTTCTCATGGATCTTCAACTGGCGCGAAGCATAAGCAATCACTCTACCCTCCTGCATCAGAATACATCCAATACCTATCCGCAAGGCATCACAATACACTATATAAGAACCAAAAGCTGATGGCAGAACTAGAACTGGGGTCGTGGTCAAAGCAGTCTTGAGCTTCTAAAAGCTCTCCTTGCACTCATCCGACCACCTGAATGGAGCACCCTTTTGGGTCAATTTGGTCAAGGGCGATGCAATAGATGAAAAACCCTCCATAAAACGACTGTAATAGCCCGCCAAGCCAAGAAAGCTCCTAATCTCCGTGGCTGAGGATGATCTGGGCCAACTCTGCATCGCCTCTATCTTCTTCGGATCCACCTGAGTACCCTCGCTGGACACCACGTGCCCCAAGAACGCCACTGAACCGAGCCAAAACGCACACTTGAAGAACTTTGCATAAAGCTTCTCCTCCCTCAATCTCTGTAACACAATCCTCAGATGTTGGGCATGCTCCTCCTACCTACGAGAGTACACCAGGATATCATCAATGAATACAATAATGAACGAGTCCAAATAAGGCTAAAAAACAATGTTCATCAAATGCATGAACGCTACTAGGGCGTTAGTCAGTCCAAAAGACATCACGAGGAACTCATAATGGCCATATCGGGTCCTGAAAGCTGTATTAAGAATATTTGAGTCCCGAATCTTCAGCTGGTGATACCCTGACCTCAAATCAATCTTGGAGAACACCATCGCTCCTTGAAGCTGGTCAAACAAATCATCAATGCGCGGCAAAGGTTACTTGTTCTTGACTGTGACCTTGTTCAACTGCTTGTAATCTTTCTTCTTTACAAATAATACTGGTGCACCCCAAGGCGAGACACTAGGTCTAATGAATCCCTGATCAAGCAAGTCTTGTAACTGCTCCTTCAATTCTTTCAACTTCGGCGGGGCCATACGGTATGGTGGAATAGAAATGGGCTGAGTGCCCGGAGCTAAATCAATACAGAAGTCAATATCTCTATCGGGTGGCATTCCCGGCAGATCTGCAGGGAATACATCTAGAAATTCATGGACAACTGGAACTGAATCCATAGAAGGAACTTTCGCACTGGGATCGCGAATATAAGCCAAATAAGCTAGATACCCCTTCTCGACCATACACTGAGCTTTCACATAAGAGATAACCTTGCCTATAGAAAGGCCAAGAGTCCCTTTCCACTCTAGTCGAGGTAACCCCGCATGGCTAAAGTCACCGTTTTGGTGTGACAATCCAATATAGCATGATAAGGTGACAACCAATTCATACCCAAGATGACATCAAAATCTACCATATCAAGAAGAAGAAGATCCATGCTAGTCTCAAGACTCCTAATAGTAATCACACACGAACGATAGACATGATCTACCACAACAAAATCTCCCACCGATGTGAACACATACACAGAAGCACTCAGAGAATCACGAGGCACAACCACATATGAAGCAAAATAAGAGGACACATAGGAATAAGTAGACATGGATAACCATTACGATGACTTCAGATCGGAGGTGCATTAATAGGAGCTGGTGGTGCACTGTAATCTAGCTGGTAGGAGTGAGACACGTGAGGGCTATGACCACCTGAAGCACTGTGGGATGCCCAGAGCGCTGAATGAAACGGCACGGGAGGATGGAGTCTACCAATCCGCTGCCTCTAGACGAGGCACCACTGAACCCACCAAACTGACGAGGCCTCTTATCATACCCCTGCCCTCTCTCCTGTGCAAGAACTATCTCGATCCTCCTCACAACATTAGCAGCCGCCTGAAAGGAAATCTCACTTCCGGTCTCCTTGGCCATCTGAAGCATGATAGGGTGAGTGCATCCCTCAATTAACCTCCTCAGTCTCTCTCCCTCAGTAGGTAGTAAAAGGAGAGCATGACGGGCTAGATCCACAAAATGGGTCTCGTACTGAGTAACAGTCATACTGCCCTGTTGGAGACGCTCGAATTGCCTGTGGTAATCCTCTCTCAATGTGATAGGGAGGAACTTCTCTAGAAATAGTCATGAGAACTACTCCCAAGTCAGTGCAGGCGACCCAGCTGGTCTAGTCAACATATAATCTCTCCACCACCTCTTGGCGGAACACGTCATCTGAAATGCAACAAAATCGACCCCATTGGTCTTAACTATACTCATGTTCCGCAATACCTCATGGCGGTTGTCAAGATAATCCTGTGGGTCCTCAGAAGGTGTACCACTGAAGTGAACTGGAAAGAGCTTAGTAAACTTGTCCAGTCTCAATAAAGCTTCAGAAGACATGGCGGGCCTATCACCGGCCTGTGCCGCAACAACTGGATGAACTATCCCAACGGGCGAGGTCGCTAGAGCCTGATACTGAGGAGCCATCTGCTCCAGAGCGGGAGTAGTAGGAGTTTGTGCTCCTCCCCCAGCTTGTGAGACGGCTGGTACCACTGGAAATGTACCATTCTGGGCCATACCCTCCATAAGACTCACCAAACGGACTAGAGCGTCCTGAAGACTGGAGTAGTTATGAATCCTTCCGGGACGTGAACTGGTCTAACGGGTACAGTCTGAACTGGAACCTCCTCCTGAATATCCACCTGAGGTTCTACAACAGGTGTTGCTGCTAGAGCTCTAGAATGAGCTCTACCTCTGCCTCTGCTTCGGCCTTTAGTGTGACCTTGGCCTCGACCTCTACCGCTAGTAATAGTTGCAACCGGGGGCTCTGGTCCCTGTCCATCGGTATATGTATTACGTGTTCTCACCATCTGCGAGAGAATAAGAGTAGAATGATTCAATCATCGATGATAGAATAAGATCGCATGAAAGAATAAGAAAGAAGTGATATTGTTCCTAAACTTCATAGCCTCTGAAAGATAAGTATATACGTCTACGTACCGATCCTTAAGACTCTACTAAGCTTGTTTGTGACTCGTGAAACCTAAGTAACCTAGTTCTCTAATACCAACTTGTCACGATCCGAAATTCCCACCTTCGGAACCGTGATGGCGCCTAACATTTCACTTGTTAGGCAAGCTAACATTAGAAAAATCTTAACCATTTTTAAACAAATCAATTTAAGCGGAAGTCAATTACTCAAATAAAATGCGGAAGACCACAACAACCGAATCATAAAAATACATCCCCGAATCTAGTGTCACAAATTCACGAGCTACTAGGATAAAATAAATAATGGTCTGAATAAAATTTAAGTTGTTTGAAAGATAATACACAACTAAGATAAGATAGAAGGGGACTTTAGAGTTGCGGACGCTGTGCAGTTATACCTCAAGTCTCTTCTAGGTAGCTGAATCTGAGCAAGTCTATGGTACGCCACTCAGAACAACTCCAATTTGCACAAGAAGTGTAGAGTGTAGTATGAGTACAACCGACCCCATGCACTTCGTAAGTATCGAGCCTAACCTCGACGAAGTAGCGACGAGGCTATGACAAGACACGTACGTAAATAACTTGTACAAGTATATACAAATACGAAACAACAATAACACAATAAATAAAAATTTATAAATTTGGGAGGGAACATGCGAAGGGGAATGATATAGAAATTTCAGTAGGAGAAGTGTCACATAGCAGACAATTAATTCATCAATAATTAAATGAGCAGCTGATAATAGGAAAACGGCACGGCAGCACCCTTCATGCTTTTACTCTCATTCCTCCCATAATTTGATAAATAAATAATAATAATTGGCTCGACATCAACCTTCGTGCTTTAACTCTCTTTTGGCACGGCATCACCCTTCGTGCTTTTACACTCTCCAAAAATGGCACGGCATCACCCTTCGTGCTTTTACACTCAAAAATAACACGACAACACCCTTCGTGCTATTACACTCTTTCTCACCTTGACAATGATAGTATAAATAATAAAAATAATACAGCATCACCCTTCGTGCTTTTATACTCTTTCTCACCATATTCAACAATAATTAAATCAATAAAAATTTCATGAATAATGATAAAATAATCAATAATAAATTTAAGCAGGAATATCTTAATTAAATAAGCAATTATTCAAAATGAAATAAATTCCTCCAGCATGCTTTGACTCAACCACAATGCATAAGTACTCGTCACCTCACATATACGTTGTACCCGCACATTAAATCACGTAGAAAATAGACAAATAAATCCTACTCCCTCAAGTCAAGGTTAACCATGACACTTACCTCGCTTTGCAACCAACTCAAGATTCCAATAAACCTTTGCCTCACAAATTCGTGCCTGAAATCCTTAAATCTAGTCATAAACAATTCAATATATTCAATACAAATCGTAGGAATTGATTCCATATGAATTTATTAATTTTCTGAACTAAAATCCGAAATTTATTTTAAAAATCAATAGTGGGACCCACATCTCGAATCCCAGAAAAACTCACAAAAATTGAACACCCGTCCCGATACGAGTTCAACCATACAAAAATTATTGAATTCTGACATGAGATTGGCTTTCTAATCTTCATTTTACATTTTTGGAAGATTCTATAAAAATCCCAATTTCTTCCATCTAAATCCGAAAAAACCGATGTATATTGACATGGATTTATGAAATGTAATCACTTTCGGATATAGAATACTTACCCAAGTCGAAATCGTGAAATATCCCTTTGGAATCGCCTAAATCCGAGATTCAAAACTCAAAAATGAGTAAAAATGGTTAACCTCCGTTTTTAAGCACTCTGTCCAGCTTTTTCGCATTTGCGGACTTATTTTCGCACCTGCGGACTCGCATTTGCGGAACAGGGCAGCCTATCCAGTGGTCGCATCTGCGCCCAGAAATGTCGCACCTGCGACATCGCAGAAGCGCACCAGGGACTGCAGAAGCGGTCTACCTCGTAGAAGCGGCTTGCCCATCGCGGAAGCAGTTGCGCACCTGCGCAAATTTCTCCGCAGAAGTGGAGCTCGGCAGGGCTATACAATGTCACAGAAGAGACTGGAATTCTGCTGGAGCGACTATACACCTGCACAACGAATGCTTCGTGGCTCGTTCGAAACTCATCCGAGCCACTCGGGACCTCGTCCGAATATTCCAACAAGTCCAGAAACATAATACGGACTTACTCGGGGTCTCAAATCACATCAAACAATAGTGAAATTACCATTCACACCTCAATTCGAACTTTTGATTTTTCAAAATTTTTACTTTGCAAAACTTGTGCCAAAACATATTAAACGAATCCGGAATGACTTCAAATTTGGCACACAAGTTATAAATGACATAATAGAGCTATTCCAATTTTCGGAATCTCAATCCGAGTCCAATATCAATAAAGTCAAATCCGTGGTCAAACTTTGAAAACCTTTAGCTCTTAGATTTCTAGTTTCCGTTAAATAATGATAATTTGAGCTAGGGACCTTCGAATTCGATTCCGGACATACGCCCAAGTCTTAAATCACGATACCAACCTACTAGAACTGTCAAAATACTGATACGGGTCCGTTTGCTCAAAATATTGACCGAAGTCAACTCAGTTGAGTTTTAAAGCTCTATTTCACATTTTAATCAATTTTTCATATAAAATCTTTTCAGAAAATTATTCGGACTCCGCACACAAGTCGAGGAATGATGAATAGTGCATTTTGAGGTCATATAACACAGAAATAAATGTTTAAATTAAAGATAAGATTTTGGGTCATCACACCGAGCCTCTCCAGGTTCAAACCAGTCAATTGGCGAATGACATCGCCTCCCGTATAATGCTTCATACAGAGCCATTTGAATGCTCGATTGGTAGTTGTTATTATAAGCAAACTCTAAAAGTGGCAAGAACTGATCCCAAGAACCTCCAAAGTCTATAACACAAGCGCGAAGCAGATCTTCCAATATTTGAATAGTGCGCTCGAACTGTCTGCCCGTCTGAGGATGAAATTCTGTACTCAACTCAACCCACTTGCCGAACTCACGCTGTACAACACTCCAGAAGTGCGAGGTGAATTGCGTACCTCGATAAGAAATGATAGACACGGGCATACCGTGAAGGCGGACAATCTCGCGGATGTAAATCTCTGCTAACTGCTCTGAAGAATAGGTAACTGCTATTGGAATGAAATGTGCTAACTTGATCAACCTGTCCACAATGACCCATACTGCATCGAATTTTCTCTAAGTCCGTGGGAGTCCAACAACAAAATTTATAGTAATACGCTCCCACTTTCACTCAGGAATTTCTAACTTCTGAAGTAAACCACCAGGTCTCTGATGTTCGTACTTGACTTACTGACAATTTAGACACCGAGCTACATATGCAACTATATCCTTCTTCATTCTCCTCCAGCAATAATGTTGTTGCAAATCTTGATACATTTTGGCGTCACCCGGATGAATAGAATACCAAGAACTCTGGGCCTCTGCAAGAATTAATTCACGAAGCCCATCCATATTAGGCACACAAATACGACCCTGCATCCGCAAAAATCCATATTCCCCCACAACAACCTACTTGGCACCATTATGCCGCACCGTGTCCTTAAGGATAGGCAAATGAGGATCATCATATTGTCGCTCTCTGATGCACTCATACAAGGAAGACCGAGCGGCTGTGCACGCTATGACTCCACTGGACTCTGAAATATCTAACCTCACGAACTGAATAGCCAAAGTCTCAACATCTGCGGCTAACGGCCTCTCACCAACCGGAATATACGCAAGGCTGCCCATACTCACAACCTTTCTACTCAAAGCATCGACCACCATATTGGCCTTATTTTTCAAAGTCTGAAGCACAATTCGAAGATGTTGCTCATGCTCCTCTCGGTTGCTGGAGTAAATCAAGATATTATCAATGAATACAACCACAAAATAATACAAATAGGGCTTGAACACCCGGTTCATCAATTCCATAAATGCTGCTGATAATATGCTCCACCAACCAGTTGCGACTAAATTTATCCAGAAACTATTAGAATCTTTGCCCGAGACTACAGATACTGGCATGCCACACTAGCATGTTTATGATCAATTAACTTCTGAGAAGCCTCGAGAGGAAAAAATTTGTAGTATCGGAAATAATTCCTAGGGATTGAGTCAATCTATCATCCACCAAACGGTCCTCGGCAGCATACCACATCAACATACCCGACATGTCCAGTGAATGCAGAGAAATCTAGCAGTTACACCAGTTAAAAGTCGGAAGTTGGTGGTCTTAGAACACAGAAATGAATGTTTAAGAGTAAACATGACATATTGGGTTATCACACTATGGTTAAAAAGATTTATGATAATTTGACGTCCTAACTCTGGACATTCTAAGTAAAAAAGATTCTACTTTTTCTCGTATAACAAAAATCATATTTTCTTAACTTCTTCCATCCTCTCACTTATGAAAAAATAAAAAATCATGAAATCGCAAGGAAGTAAAAGTTAAAATTTAATAACTTCTTCCAGAAAGTCGTATCATAAGGATAAAATGAAGATATTAAATTAATAGCTTCTCGTAACGACCCGAACGGTTATTTTGAGCATTTGCACGTTGCTCGATAGTTTGGGAGCACGAGTAGCTCAGTATGATGTATTAGGACTTGTGTGCAAAATTTGAGTTCATTCCGAGTTGATTTGATATGTTTCGGCGCGGGTTTTTGGAAGTCGAAAGTTCATTAAGTTTGATTTGAGGTGTGTTTCATCGTTTTGATGTTGTTATGCATGATTTGAGGCCTCAAGTAAGTCCGTATTATATTATGAGACTTGTTGGTATATTCGTACGGGGTCCTGAGGGGCTCGGGTGAGTTTAGAATAGAATTGGATTGTGTTGCGCTCGTTTTTCTTATGTTTCGACGTCGTTTCTTCAAACAAAAATGGTACCAGATTGAAGATATGAGCTCCGATTTCTAGTTTGGTTGAAGCATTAGATCCGTATAATAATTACGGATCCGTAGTAAAAAGAATCGTCAAATTTAGACATCGTATGAGGATTTTATGATCATTTTACTAACAATTGGGTTGCCAGATTTTTCAGATTAATTACGCAATTGCCACCGACTTCGTATTTAAAAATCTGCATTATTTATAAATATTGAAACCAACATATCTCCTTTATTATAATGTCAAATGGAGTGATTCAAAAGCCTATCTTGACTGAAATGTCACAAGGAATACATTGGAGGAATCAAAATCAAGTTATGGGATTGTTTGTTACGTAAAAGAGGCAGAACAGCTGGGCAAAAGTACTTAATATCGAAGGTTTGTTCATTTGGTGATATTTTGAGTTGGAGAGCTCGGATTTGGACAATTGTTGGAGGTGCTTTTAACCATTTGGATTGGAGTAAGTGTTCTATACTCGATTTTGGTTATATTTTATGAATCCATCTTCGTTTTTGGCATTTGATTGATGATTTCATAGTGAAATTTGGGGATTTTGTCTAAAATTTCATAAAGTGAATTTTTGAGATTTGAACATCGATTCGGAGTTGGATTTGAGTGAAACTAGTATGGTTAGACTCGTAATTGAATGAGTTGTCGGATGTTATGAGTTTTGTCGGGTTCCAAGGCGCGGGCCCGGGTTGGGCCTTTTGGGCCGATTTCGGGCTTTGATTCAAGATTTGATCTTTTACGACCGGGATTGGTTCCTTTAGCATTGTTTTATATATTTGAATTGTTGTTGGTTAGTTTTGAGCCATTCGGAGGTCGTAACACGCGGGATGGAATCTTTGGAGCATCGCTTGGCTTGCTCGACATTGGCATTGGCTTGTTCGAGGTAAGTAACTCTTCTAAACTTAGTGCTGAGGGTATGAAACCCCACAATACGTGTTATGTGATTGGTATAGAGGTGATGCACATGCTAGTTGACGGGCTTGTGGGCGTGCACCCTGTGAATTTGGACTCTGGTGTTCCCATGGCACTGTATAGTGGCCCTATTTTATTGATATTTGTGTTTTCACCATGTGATAAAGTAACTAAGCTGTCACTCATGCTAAATATCATGTTTAGGCTTAATGCTGATATTGTTTGGACCCATAGTGGTCGTTTCTTGCTGTCATCTTACTGATTTCATTGATATTTTGTACTCAGTCATATGCATGCATTCATATCATATCTCAGTCTCAGTTGTTGTTTATTGATGCATCATATCATTGTTGTCGGGCTAGTTTCATGACATTGTGAGCCCGGGAGTGAGACTGGAGAGATTGATGACTGAGTGAGGCTGAGAGCCCGATTATGAGTGACAGTTATGGGATCGGGCTGCACGCCGCAACATATTATATTGATTTATGCCTGGATCTGGCTTATGATAGCGCTTGGGCTGTAGGAGCCCCTCCGGAGTCTGTACACCCCTAGTGAGTGCGGTTGATTATATTGAGGTATGGATCTTCCCTGGACATGGATCTTATTCGAAGCATTTATATACCTGGAGATGGATCTTCTCCATGGGACCAGATTGGCTTTTCCTCGGTACTGAGTGATTGATGGTCAGTGATATATATATTCCGGGATGGATCTTCCTTGGGCCGTATGGGCCATATACAGTACTGAGTGGTTGAGCGTGATGAGTGGAAAGTGTGAGACAATCTCTAAAAGTGTGAGTACATGATTCATCTCTGAGATACATGGCATTTGCATGCACACATGACATACATGCACAGAAATGCATTTTTCCTCATGCTATATGGTATCACGTCATTCATGACTTATTATACATAGATATGTGGGCATAGAGAGGGATTTTATACTTGTTATCTGGAGAGAAAATAAAACATTTTATTTATTGTGGAAAGGCTATTTGGAAAAAAAGATTACAGTTTTCAAACTTTAACGTATTTTTGATATTTTTGGTACAAGATTAGGATTTTCTCACTAAGATACTTGAAAGCATGACCATTTTTTGGAACTGTAAATGAGCTGAGTACTCATACTTCAAAGATACCTTTTATTACTTGTATTATGCTGTTATGAACTATTGTAGAATACCAGTATTGGATCCGACCTTCTGATAGCTCATCACTGCTTTCAACCTAAGGTTAGGTTTGTTACTTCCTCAATACATGGGGTCGGTTGTACTGATACTACACTTCTGCACATTGCGTGCAAATGTTGGCTGTTGTTGTTGCTGTGCTTGATGGTTTTCGGATTTGAAGATGTACTTGCATTCCTATTGTAGCTGCCTCTTGTTCATGGTAGCCTTAGATTTATAAAAACTCTGTTTATGTACTTTTCAAACAGAAGATATTTTTACTTCATATCAACTTTGTAAATTCTATTCTTAGAAGCTCATGATTTGTACTACCAGTCCTTGAAAAAAGTATATGATTTAGAAAATTCCTTTTGTTAATTGTCTTGTTAGTATTATTGGAATTAGATGATTATTAGTTGGCTTACCTAGCGGGTTGGTGCCATCACGACTAGTGAATTTTGGGTTGTGATAGGTTGGTATCAGAGCTCTAGGTTCATAGGTTTTACAAGTCATGAGAAAGTGTCTGGTAAATTCTTGCGGATCGGTATGATGACGTCCATACCTATCTTTGAGAGGCTACTGGACATTTAGGATATACTTCCCATCTTTCTTTCCTTATCGTGTGGCATTGATTCAGCTTGAAGCGTAACTCTTTGAATTCCTTCCATGCATTCGTATGCGCATGTGAGCACTCGGTATCAACTGTGCATCGACGGCTTGTGATTCCATGGTTAAAGTGCGAAATATGATTTTGGTATACCGTTGGTGGGCTAGTCTGGAGGACTAGAGGCCGGGTTTCGACTGTGGCTTGAGCTCGAAGATTTTGATTGTGTGAGCACTTGCTTTTGGGACTTATATGTTTGTTGGTGTCCTAATTAGTGGGATTTGTGATTGGATGACTATGTAGTGCGTATGATGTGACTGCGAGATGTGTTCAGATTGTTCGAATGTGACGAGAAGAGTTTACTTGAGATATAGAAAGGACTATTGGGTGTTTGGTTTCTGTCAAGTTATGAGTTTGGATTGGTTGAGAAAGTTGGCTGGACCGTCACGAGAATGAATGCGAGCTTAGCATATGATTTGAGGTATTAGATGGTTGGTGTTGCATGAGCTTATGAAGGATTTAGTTAAATTTCACTATGGTATTGTGGCAGTAATATAGTATGAGCATTTTGAGTTATTGTGTGTTTTGATCTATGGCTTTGAGCCAAGTGGGGGAGTCTGCTATCGATGAGTTGATTGCACGGTTATGTGTTGGATTGGTTTCGGTTCGAGGTATACTTGTGAATCAATTAAAACTTGCAGGGTTCGAGGTATACTTGTGAATCAATTACAACTTGCAGGGGTGGAGATCGAGGATGACTCGAGTAAAGGAATTTTCGGATACAGGTTGTATTACACTCTATGAGTATATGGCAATCATGAAATAATGGTGTGGTTATTCGTGAAAGGTGTAGTGTGCATGGAGTAGGAATTTGCTCGGTTGCTTAGGAGTGTGGGTTACTTCCTTGGGTGTTGGTGTGCTAATGGGTCACAGGTCGTTCAGTCCGTCTAGTCGGTTTAATTGAAATTTGAGCGGAGTGGAAGGCTCTCGAAAGGGTTCTAATGGGTTCAAGATATATATGTAGCAATTGAGAATTTTTCAGGATTTGTATACGGCTAGAAGCCGAGATTTACATTGGATGGTGTAGACACTCGCGGTATTTCTATATCCTTATAGATTCTACATTTCAGTATAAGAAAAGGGGAAGGCTTTAGATTCACGGAAAGTCTCTTCAGAATAAGTATTTGGGTTGTGGTACTTTTGGGATACTTAAGAGGGAATTCAGTGACTTATGAGCCTTAAGACGGTGTGGTTCTATGCTAAAGTTCGTGGGGCAAGCTTTGGTTAAGGTTAGTAGAGTTCTAGCAAGGAAAAGTATCAACTTGAAGGCAATTCGGAAGGAACTCGGAGAATTAGGACAAGTTGGTAGTAGATTGGACCTGCAAATTAATGGATATGATCGGTTCTTTAGGTGCTTATGATGTGGCTGGTCTCTACAGGTGTCTTGTGGTAATGCTCTTGGGTTTTGGTGACTTGCGTGGCTCGGTTGAGTTAGGGAGATTTAGTTCAGACAGCTTGATTATGTTCTAATGGATTTCAAAGTATTCTCGATGGTTTCTACCGTGGTTTGAGATGTATATTTCCTACTGGTGTGTGGAACATGTTTCATATTATGATTTTCTCCTGGATGGGATCAAATGGAAATTCTTAGCTAATTGAGTATGTAGTTTGCTCGTGACTCAGAGTTGATTTTGAGATTTTTATATTTTTCATATGATGGCATAATAGGTGTGTTGTGTTGTGTAGGATTGAGATTTGCTTGTGCAAGGTCACGATTCGATTTTGAAGGGAAAAGCATAAAATTCGTAGGCAGCAGGGACGGTTTCAAATGACTAGGTAATGATGTTACTAGTTGGCATGGCTTGATGTGAGTATACATTTCGAAAGGGGCAATGTGTTTGATTTATGGATACTACATTGGTTCTGTGGCACTCCCCTGGTTGATCGACTGCAGATATTCAAATTTTGCTATGTGGTACGGAAGAATTATATAAGTATTCCTCGTGGGATGATCATGTATGAGAGATGTGTTAGACATTCGGGCGGTGGAGACGGGATCATATATGGTGATTCGTATGTTCTATAGTTTTGGAGACTGGGAGTTCTCAGGAGCAGATTGTATCATGGTTGTGGACTGTGAAGTCGTGGCCGAAGCTAGCCAGATGATAGTATGTGTTATGATTCAGTCATTATGGAACATCAAGGGGTTATTTATCTATTTGTAGGTGACTAGAGCTGATTTGGGGGTCCATTGGTAGGCCCAATTAGGATGTGTATTCTTCACTGAGTCGAATTAGTTGGCTCCATACTGTTATTGCTGAGGGATGTTCCATTCGGTTGTTGTTGAGCTTATTCGTGTTCTGAAATGATCTGTGAGTTACTCTTCTATGCTACGAGGAGTTGTGAATTTTGGGTTATAAGCACAAATGGTGTGGTTGTATTGGGGCCTTATAACGGAATTTGAGCAAGATGAGTATTTGAGTATTGCATGATTGATGGCATATTGGTTATGTTCTTTCGGGGTTTGTATGGCACTGTGTCATTTGCCTCTTCGTGGTTATGGTAATGCACTTTGAGTACTTGATGTCGAATTGCGCGTGGTTAATGATTTTGAGCAGGGTGGCTTGAGGTATATGTCATGGATCAGTGTTTGGATGGGGCATGCATTGCAGCGAAATTATGTTGAGGTATGAACCTTTGTGTTAGATTCGTGTGATGGTCCTACGGGGTGTGATGGATTTTTAGTATTTCGTTATGGCAGTACTTGTTAAGCTTGCGGGACAATTCTCTCGTTTGAGTCATTTTTTCATGATTGGAGTACATTTGGATTGTTGCTTATTGGTGCACGGATTGCACGGGTTGTGGCTTTAGATTGTGTTGATGTGGCATATCACTAGAATGATTGTGTTGGATGAGATGAGGCCATTGGACCTAGAATGGATACTATCGTAATTAATTATAGCATAGTTGGAAGGATAATATCGGAAGTCGGCTTAGAAATTGGCTATAGTTCTTGTCGAATGAGGGAAAGTTTCATGACTTTTTGGTCTGATAAGTGGTTATGAGTTTTTGCGTGTTTCTTTCATCATTGTCAGTGTACAAAGGTTCAGAACAAGATTTTAGTTGATATGAGGTTCGTTACCGGTGTCGAGTTGGTTATCGAGCAGCTATTACGGTCGGAAGTTATCGCTATGAGTATTTGAGTTGTGTGGTATATCCTGTGATTGTGTCGTGGGTCATGGTTATGGCTTGATACACCTTTTTCAAACTTATACAGTGTGTATATGCGAAGTTCGAGTCTTGTAGTAATTCCGGGTATTGGAAATTGGATACTGTGGTTTACGAACTAAGGATGGAGTAATGATATTCAGTTGTGTGGTGTGGTCGGGTCTAGTTGAAATAGGGTGATGTGAGATCACCCCCGAGTATGTACATGGTAAAGTTATATGGCGATTTGATGGCCTTGGGAACAACTCTTGGCACGTTCGAGGACGAACGTATGTTTAAGTGAGGGAGAATGTAAATACTCAAATGGTCATTTTGAGCATTTGTACTTCGCTCGATAGTTTGGGGGCACGAGTAGCTCCGTATGATGTATTAGGACTTGTGTGCGAAATTTGAGTTCATTCCGAGTTGATTTGATATGTTTCGGCGCGGGTTTTTGGAAGTCGAAAGTTCATTAAGTTTGATTTGAGGTGTGTTTCATCGTTTTGATGTTGTTATGCGTGATTTGAGGCCTCGAGTAAGTCCGTGTTATGTTATGGTACTTGTTTGTATGTTCGTACGGGGTCCCGAGGGTCTCGGGTGAGTTTTGGATAGAATTGGGTTGTGTTGCGCTCGTTTTTCTTAGGTTTCGACGTTGTTTCTTCAAGCATAAATGGTACCACATTGAACGAATGAGCTCCGATTTCTGGTTTGGTTGAAGCATTAGATCCGTATCATAATTATGGATCCGTAGCAAAAAGAATCGTCGAATTTGGACATCATATGAGGATTTTATGATCATTTTACTAAGAATTGGGTTGCTAGATTTTTCAGATTAATTACGCAATCGCCACTGACTTTGTATTTAAAATATCTGCACTATTTTCAAATATTGAAACTAACATATCTCTTTCATTTTAAGGTCACATGGAGTGATTCAAAAGCCTATCTTGACTGAAATTTCACAACGAATCCATTGGAGGCATCAAAATCAAGTTTTGGGATTGTTTGGAATGCAAAACGAGGCAGAACAGCTGAGCAAAAGTACTTAATATCAAATGTTTGTTCATTTGGTCATATTTTGAGTTGGGGAGCTCGGATTTGGACAATTTTTGGAGGCGATTTTCACCATATGGATTGGGGTAAGTGTTCTATACTCGATTTTGGTTATATTTCATGAATCCATCTTTGTGTTTGGCATTTGATTGATGATTTCAAAGTGAAATTTGGGAGTTTTGTCTAAAATTTCATAAAGTGAATTTTGAGTTTTGAACATTGATTCGGAGTTGGATTTGAGTGAAACTAGTATGGTTGGACTCGTAATCGAATGAGTTATCGGATTTTATGAGTTTTGTCAGGTTTCGAGGTGCAGGCCTGGGTTGGGCCTTTTGGGCCGATTTCGGGCTTTATTCAAGATTTGATCTTCTACGATCGGGATCTGTTCCTTTAGCATTCTTTGATGTATTTGAATTGTTGTTGGTTAGTTTTGAGCCGTTCGGAGGTTGGAACGCGCGGGATGGCATCTTTGGAGCATCGCTTGGCTTGCTCGGCATTGGCATTGGCTCGTTCGAGGTAAGTAACTCTTCTAAACTTAGTATTGAGGGTATGAAACCCCGCAGTACGTGTTATGTGATTGGTGTAGAAGTGACGCACATGCTAAGTGATGGGCGTGTGGGCATGCACCATGTGAATTTGGACTCTCTTGTTCCCATGGCACTGTATAGTGGCCCTATTTTATTGATATTTGTGTTTTCACCATGTGATAAAGTAACTCAGCTATCAATCATGCTAAATATCATATTTAGGCTTTATGTTGATATTGTTTGGACCTATAGTGGTCGTTTCTTGCTGTCATCTCACTGATTTCATTGATATTTTGTACTCAGTCATATGCATGCATTCATATCATATCTCAGTCTCAGTTGTTGTTTATTGATACATCATATCATTATTGTCGGGCTAGTTTCATGACATTATGAGCCCGGGAGTGAGACTGCAGAGAGTGATGACTGCGTGAGGCTGAGAGCCCGATTATGAGTGACAGTTATGGGATCGGGCTGCACGCCGCAACATGTTATATTGATTTATGCCTCGATCGGGCTTATGATAGCACTTGGGCTGTAGGAGCCCCTCCGGAATCTGTACACCCCCAGTGAGCGCGATTGATTATATTGAGGGATCGATCTTTCCTGGACATGGATCTTGTCCGAAGCATTTATATACCTGGAGATGGATCTTCTCCATGGGGCCGGATTGGCTTTTCCTTGGTACTGAGTAATTGATGGTCAGTGATGTATATATTCCGGGATTGGTCTTCCCTGGGTCGTATGGGCCATATACAGTACCGAGTGGTTGAGCGTGATGAGTAAAAAGTGTGAGATAGTGAGATTGAGTACTCTAAGAGTATGAGTACATGATTCATCTCTGAGATACGTGGCATTTGCATACACACATGACATACATGCACAAAGATGCATTTTTCCTCATGCTATATGGTATCACGTCATTCATGACTTATTATACATTGATATGTGGGCATAGAGAGGGATTTTATACTTGTTATCTGGAGAGAAAATGAAATATTTTATTTATTGTGGAAAGGCTATTTGGAAAAAAGATTACAGTTTTCAAACTTGCTCGTATTTTTGGTATTTTTGATAAAAGATTTGGATTTTCTCACTGAGATACTTGAAAGCATGACCATTTTCTGGAACTGTAAACGTGCTGAGCACTCTTACTTCAAAGATACCTTTTATTACTTGTATTATGCTGTTATGAACTGTTGTCGAATATCGGTATTGGACCCGACCTTGTGATAGCTCGTCACTGCTGTCAACCTAAGGTTAAGTTTGTTACTTACTCAGTACATGGGGTAGGTGGTTGTACTGATACTACACTTCTGCACATTGCGTGCAGATGTTGGTTGTTGTTGTTGTTGCTGTGCTCGATGGTTGCCAGATTTGAAGATGTACTTGCGTTCCTGTTGTAGCTGCCTCTTGTTCATGGTAGCCTTAGATTTATAAAAACTCTGTTTATGTACTTTTCAAACAGAAGATATTTTTACTTCATATCAACTTTGTAAATTCTATTCTTAGAAGCTCATGATTTGTACTACCAGTCCTTGGAAAAAGTATAAGATTCAGAAAATTCCTTTTGTTAATTGTCTTGTTAATATTATTGGAATTGGATAATTATTAGTTGGCTTACCTAGCGGGTTGGATTAGGTGCCATCAAGACTAGTGAATTTTGGGTCGTGACACTTCTAAAGTAAGTAATATAGAGGGGTAAATTTGAAATTCCCCCTAGAGTATTTAGACATGTAGAATTCATCTAATTCACGTAGGAGCTCTGTCAGCTAACGACAAGGTTAGGGAGGAATCTAAAGTTTAACAAAGAATAAATGTAAAGCATTTCGTATTGTAAAGGGTTTTAAATTTGAAAATTAACATCTTTTCTAACTTCAATCCAAATATTGCCTAAACGCAGCTGTTGTTATATTAGCACATGACAAACAGTAGTAAATAGTACTATCAATTTATTTGTCTAAATGCAATCACAGGGACAAAACACGACGGAACTGCCATATTAATTGCGACCATTATAAATAAATACCTTTGTCATTCACAAGTTGGCGGAGATTTGTTAAACATTAATTTGTATGAGTTGGAAGTTAGATTCATATAATACAACATTTAAAATGTATTATACAAGTTGTGGATTGTATTATGCTAGACATTTTTAATTCGTTACGTTATATTGATGCACCGTACATTTTTCTATAGTTTTCATATTTGATTTGTTCTGTTAAATCATATTCTCTTAATTTTTCTTTGTTGAATATGCGTGGGGATGTATGGTTATTGTGTGAGTTAACCATTGTTGAGCTGCATATCATGACATCAATAAGCGTACCATCAAGAAGTCATTAGTATCTATCTTTAGGGGAAAAAATTACTTAATGGAAAATTAGCAAATTATTATCAACCTAGATGTTAATAATAGAATAGATTAAAACTTGAAATCTAGTCCATTTGAGTTTGAAGACTTAAAGACTCCATCCCAGTTGATATATGCGACAAAATATATCAATTAAATTAATTTAGTTGTTCTAATAACAATTATATTCTCTCGAAACTTTAAAGAAGAACTAGGAATGCTGCAAAGAAGCCCATCGTAAAAAGTTACTCGCACACGATATTTATACTAAATTAATAAATTTCAGATGCGTCTTTACACACACAACTATAACTAATTCATGATTAAGTACTATGTATTATTATATTATTTTAATTTTTAACTATATAAACACGAAGTACATGTAAGTATTTTCTGGGAAAGGAATGATATAACTATAGTACAGGCTGTACACATCTTGAGAAAACATGAAAGGCCTGACCCAATAATTTATTTAGGTGTAATCTAATCTATTTGTTCAGATTATAGTTTAATTTGTCTTAAATTTGACATAGATCTCTTACTATAAATAGCACTACTTTGCTTTCATCAAACATCCAAGGTACAAAAGAAAAAAAATTCAATCAAGGAGAGGAAGTGCATCATATTACAAATCATGAACTTCACGAAAGTTCTAATTGCAGTTTTCCTCGTTGTGTCTATTTTAACAAATGTTGAAGCCACATATAGTGAAGTTGTTGGCGACGATGGAATATCTTGCAAAGCAAAATGTATACTTGCATGTGCCTTAAGTAGAACTCCCCATTGCCTTGACGATTGCCTCAAACAATGCAATTTTCTTGTTTCTCCTGAAGTATTGAATTGTAATTTTGCTTGTTCAGTTGAACGTTGCTCTAAGTTTAAAGAAGGTATAATTCTTTCCGTAACTTTCTTTATTTTAACAATTCTCTATGTTTGTTGACATGTCATGAAATATATATATATATATATATATATATATATATATATATATATATATAGCATAATTTGGGACATGTATTTTAACAAATTATTTAATTTGTAGATCCGAAGCTGATGGGAAGCTGCTTGGAAGAATGTTCAACAAGATACTGCAACTAACAAGACTTTATTTATCTTTATGCTTCTTGTTTTGCAAAAGAAAAGTAATGAGAAACTAGAACAAATATGCTATATTGTTTACCCAAAATGTATTGATTTATGCTCCTAATGAAGTGGAGTAATATTTTTGACAACTCTATCTTTTGGGTCTTCAATAGTCTCCCTTATCATCTATTTGGTCATCTCCCTATTCCTAATATCTAATATTGTTAATAAAAGTTGGTTGATGCACGATCTGTTGATCACCGTCGTGCAATCATTATACGTGCGCGCACACACAACTATCAACAACAAAGAACCCAGTGTAATCTCACAAATGAAGTTTGTGGAGGTAATACAAAAAAACGGAATTATTGCGGCGGTCATATAATGGCGGTTCACTAAAATCGCCGTAATATAGATCATAATACGGAGGCGTTCCAGAAACCATTAGGGCATATGTTAAAACATCGTTCTTTTCAAAATTACGGCGGTTCAAAACTGCCACTAATTACAGCAAGTTTTTAATAATTCTAATTTTTCCTCTACATATTTAGAATTCCCTCGCTAATATATTAAAAACCTAATTATAATAGTATACAGATGGTCTACGCCCTCTCTATGCCTTCTCTCTCTCTCTCTCTTTCTCTCTCTCAAAAAGACAATTCCCCAAAATCGTTTAACGATTCTCCCAAATCCTTTAGCTTTTTGTAAGGAGATCAGATTTAAACTCGTTTATATGTGGTAATGTGTTTCAATACGTCTATAAATAACCCTTTTTTGATAAATACTCGTTTCAATACGACTCATGTTTCAAGTCGTTCGTGTAATTCCTTTCAAAATGCTATTGATTTTGCTGATTTAAGGCATGCATGTGTGTGTATTGGATAGATATTTGTGTTCTAAGACCTCAAAAAATACTATTCATCATTGCTCAACTTGCGTGCATAGTCCGTATAATTTTCTGGAAAGTTTTTATATGAAAAATTGATTAAAATGAGAAATAGAGCCTTAAAACTCAACTGAGTTGACTTTGGTCAATATTTTGAGCAAACGGACTTGGATCGGTGTTTTAATAATTCTGGTAGATCCGTATCGTGATTTGAGACTTGGGCATTTACCCGAAATTTAATTTGGAGGTCCCTAGCTCGAGTTATCGCATGTTGTCGAAATTTTTAAGTTTAAAGGTTTAATGACTTAATAGATTTGATTAATGTTTGATTTTGTTGATATCAGATCTGTATTTTAGTTTCGAAATCTGGTATAGCTCCATTACTATATTTATGACTTGTCTGCCAAATTTGGTGAGAAACGGAGTTGGTTTGACGTGATTCGGACGTCCGGTTGTTAAAATAGAAATTCTAAAGTTTTCTTAAAAATTTCATTTGATTTGGTGTCTGATTCGTAGTTCTATGTGTTATTTTGGTGATTTGATTGCGCGAGCGAGTTCATATTATATTTTTGGACTGGTGTGCATATATGGTTTGGAACTCCGAGGGGCTCTGGTAAGTTTCGAACGATTTTCGGACCATTTTTGTTCAAGAATAGATGGTTGAAAATCTGGTATTTTCCAGTTCTGGTTTCCTTCTATGCGATCGCGTGGCTTCATCCGCGATCGCGAAGGCTTAATGTCACTGATGAAAATATAAACTATGCGATCGCATAGTCACGTCCGTGATCGCACATTGTCCGCAGTCAAAGCACCGCGAACGCAAGGGCCAAGCTGCGTTCGCGTAGAAGGAATGAAGGTACAAGTTGGGCACGCAATTTGTGCTACGCGATCGCACAAGGCTGAGAAAATGTTCTCCGCGATCGCATGACCATTTACGTGATCACGTAGAGTTAAAAATCTAGGCAGCCAAAATATGCTTCGCGATCGCAAAGAATTATTCGCGATTGCGAAGAGTAAAATGGACCTGGGCAGAAATAGTTCTATGTGATCGCGAACGAATTCTCGCGATCGCAATGAGTAAAAATCTAGACAACAGAACTTAAATTCTGGAAATGGGATTTCGTCCCATTTTCTACCATTTTCGATTTTGAGCTCGGGTAAGACGATATTTGGACAATTTTACGGAAAAATATTGGGGTAAGTGTTCCTTATCCTATATTGATTATATTCCGTGATTCCATACTCATTTACATCATGAATCCGTGAATTTATGGAAGAAAAATCAGATTTTTATAAAATCTTCCAAAAATGTAAAATGAAGATTTGAAAGCCAATCCGATGTGGGAATTCGATAATTTTTGTATGGCTGAACTCGTATCAGAACGGGTGTTTGGATTTCATGAGTTTTTTTGGGGGGATTCGAGATGTGGGTCCCAATGTTGAATTTTGAAATAAATTTCGGAATTTAATCCGGAAAAATTAGTAAATTCATATGGAATTAATTTCTACGATTTGTATTGAATATATTGAATTGTTTATGATTAGATTTGAGGATTTCGGACACTAATTCGCGAGGCAAGGGTGTATTGGAAACTTGAATTTGGTTACGAAGCGTGGTAAGTATCGTGGTTAACCTTGACTTGAGGGAATAAAACCCTTGAATTATTTGCTATGTGAATTTCATGTGCAACGATGTATAGGCAAGGTGACGAGTGCCTATACTTTATTAATTTAATTATTTGCTTAATCATTTAAACATCTTAAATTATTTTAAGACACAAATTAATTATTATAATAATTATTTCTCTCCCATTCCTTGTCAAATATTAATTCTTGAATTCATGTAATAATTGTCACATACTTATTTGATTTATGCGTCTTAATTGCTACTTGACATTTAGCATATTAAATACTATACTGCCTATTTTCTCCCTGATTTCCACAATTAATTGCTACTAGTCATTGTTTGTTTCATAAATAAATTATAATTATTGTATGCCTTGATGCTTAATAGTTTCTCATTGAACGTGGTATTTATTGGAGTATTTTTATTACATTTAAGAGTTGTTAAAATACATGGGGGGATCGGGTTGCACGTCGCAACGGAAATAAAAATAAATATAATCGGGTTGTACGCCGCAACAGAGTTATTTAAAGTTTATATTGGGGGATCGGGTTGCACGCCGCGACAGATTTATTTAAAGTTTATATTGTTGGAGCGGATTGCACGCTGCAACGGAAATTTATTGAGGAATTATATTATTGGGGCGGGTTGCACGCCGCAACGGAAGTTGATTAAAATACTAATTGGTTATGACTGCCGAGTTGATTTCAACTGTTAAAATGAGTCACCTGATTTATTTCTATTATTATTTTTAATATTATTATTGCGTACATGTTAATATGAGTGACTTGCCTTAGCCTCGTCACTACTTCGTCGAGGTTAGGCTCTGCACTTACCAGTACATGGGGTCGGTTGTACTGATACTACACTTTACACTTCTTGTGCAGATTTTGGAGTTGGTCCCAGCGGCGTACTGTAGATTTGCCCGGATATAGCTACCAGTGGAGACTTGAGGTATAACTACATAGCGTTCGTAGTTCTGAAATCCCCTTCTATCTTATCTCAGCTGTGTATTATATTTCAAACAGCTTGAACTTTATTCAGACCTTTATTTGTATTATTCTAGAAGCTCGTGCACTTGTGACTCCAAATTCTGGGTTGGTATTTAGATATCGCGTCTATTATGGATTATTCACTTTATTTCAGACTTTATTTCCGCGTTTGTTTTCTTTATTATTAATTAATTTAAAATTATGTTAAAATGGCTAATTATATTCTAACGTTGGCTTGCCTAGCAAGTGAAATATTAGGCGCCATCACGGTCCTAAAGGTATAAATTTCGGGTCGTGACAGTTGGTATCAGAGCACTAGGTTACATAGGTCTCACGAGTCACGAGCAAACTTAGTAGAGTCTGAAGGATCGGTATAGAGACGGTTGTACTTATCTTTCAGAGGTTATGAAGTTTAGGAACAATATCACTTCTTTCTTATCTTGTCGTGCGATTTTATTCTATCATCGATAATTGAACCATTCTATTTTTATTCTCTCGCAGATGGCGAGAACACGTAATACATCTACTGACGGACAGGGACCAGAGCCCCCGGTGGAAACTATGGCCAGGGGTAGAGGTCGAGGTCGTGCTAGAGGCCGAGTCAAAGGAAGAGCTCAGTCTAGAGCTCGAGTAGCCGCACCTGTTGTAGAACCTCAGGTGGATCTTCAGGAGGAGGTTCGAGTTCAGAATGTACCAGTTGGACCAGTTCAGGCCCCGGAAGGATTCATAGCTACTCTAGTACTTCAGGACGCTCTAGTCCGTTTGGTAAGTCTTATGGAGGGCGCGGCCTAGAATGGTACATTTCCAGTGACACCAGCTGTCTCACAGGCTGGGGGAGGAGCACAAACTCCCACTACTCCCGTTCCGGAGTAGATGGCTCCCCAAAATCTGGCTCCAGCAGCCCCGCTAGTTGGGGTAGTTCAGCCAGTTATTGCGGCACAGGCCGGTGATAGGCCCGCCGTGTCTTCTGAGGCCTTATTGAAACTGGATAAGTTTACTAAGCTCTTTATAGTTTACTTCAGTGGTACACCTTTTGAGGACCCATAGGATTATCTTGACCGCTGCCATGAGGTGTTGGGGAACATGGGTAAAGTTGAGACCAATTGGGTCGATTTTGCCGTATTTCAGATGATGGGTTCTGCCAAGAGGTGGTGGAGAGATTATACATTGACCATACCAGTTGGATCACCTGCATTGACTTGGGAGCAGTTTTAACGGCTATTTCTAGAAAAGTTCCTCCTTATCATATTGAGAGAGGATTACCGCAGGCAATTTGAGCATCTACAGCAGGGCAGTATGACTGTTACTCAGTATGAATCCCTTTTTGTGTATTTAGCCCGTCATGCTCTCCTTTTATTACCTACTGAGGGAGAGAGAGTAAGGAGG
Source organism: Nicotiana tomentosiformis (assembly GCF_000390325.3). Taxonomy (NCBI): domain Eukaryota; kingdom Viridiplantae; phylum Streptophyta; class Magnoliopsida; order Solanales; family Solanaceae; genus Nicotiana; species Nicotiana tomentosiformis. The sequence goes on along the minus strand of NC_090813.1, from coordinate 97,728,503 downwards.
TTTATTGAGGGATTCACTCACCCTATCAGGCTTCAGATGGCCAAGGAGACCGTTAGTGAGATTTCTTTTCAGGCAGCTGCTAATGTCGCGAGGAGGATCGAGATGGTTCTTACACTGGAGAGAGGGCAGAGGTCTGATAAGAGACCTCGTCAGTTCGGTGGTTTCAGTGGTGCCTCGTCTAGAGGCAGGGGTAATTCTGGTAGGGGTCATCCTCCCATGCCGTTTCATTCAGCACTTCAGGCTTCTCACGGTGCTTTAGGAAGTCACGATCCTATTATGCCTTACTCTGGGCAGCCAACATTTAGTGCACATTCAGCTCCTATCAGTGCACCACCACTCCAGAGTCACTACAGCTGTTATCCGGCCTGTTCGAGTCAGCTTCAGCAGCCACAACATAAGGATGGGTGTTATGAGTGTGGGAACATTGGCCATATCAAGAGGTATTGCCCTAGGTTGTCGAGTAACAGATCTCGGCAGGATTCCCGTACCATCATACCAGTACTGGTTGCTTCACTGCCTGTTTAGCCAACTAGAGGTAGGGGTCAGGCAGCTAGAGGTGGAGGTCAGGCCATTAGAGGTGGAGGTCAGGTCGTTAGAGGTGGAGGCTAGCCAGTTAGAGGCCGTCCTAGAGACGCAGTTCAGAGTGGTGGGGCCCAGCCCCGATTTTATGCTTTTCCAGCTAGGCCTGAGGCCGAGTTATCCGATGCCGTGATCACAAGTATTATTCCAGTTTTCCATAGAGATGCTTCAGTTATATTTGATCCAGGATCTACTTATTCCTATGTGTCCTCCTATTTTGCTTTGTATTTGGTTGTGGCTCGTGATTCTCTGAGTGTTTCTATGTGTGTATCTACACTGGTGGGAGACTCTGTTGCAGTAGACCGTGTCTATCGTTCATGTGTGATTACTATTGGTAGTCTTGAGACTAGTGTGGATCTTCTACTTCTTGATATGGTAGATTTTGATGTCATCTTGGGTATAGATTGGTTGTCACCTTATCATGCTATATTGGATTGTCATGCCAAGACGGTAACCCTAGCCATGCCAGGGTTACCTCGGTTAGAGTGGAAAGGAACTCCTCGTCATTCTACCAGTAGAGTTATTTCTTATATGAAGGCTCAGCGTATGGTCGAGAAAGGGTATCTAGCCTATTTGGCTTATATTCGTGATCCCAATGCGGTTTCCTTCTATGGACTCAGTACCTGTTGTTCATGAATTTCTAGAAGTATTTCGTGCAGATTTGTCGGGGATGCCACCCGATAGAGATATTGACTTCTGTATAGATTTAGCTCCGGGCACTCAGCCCATTTCTATCCCACCATACCGTATGGCCCCGTCGGAGTTGAAAGAATTGAAGGAGCAGTTACAAGACTTGCTTGATCAGGGATTCATTAGACCCAGTGTCTTACCCTGGGGTGCACCAGTATTATTTGTAAACAAGAAAGATGGTTCAATGCGAATGTGTATAGATTATCGGCAGTTGAACAAGGCTACTATCAAGAACAAGTATCCACTACCAAGAATTGATGACTTATTTGATCAGCTTCAAGGTGCCAAGGTGTTTTCAAAGATC